>NC_135082.1:10468333-11746666 GCF_051107435.1 Chaetodon auriga | reverse complement strand
CTATTGCTTGCAAAGCTGCGAAATGAGGAGAAAATCGCTCTACTGCTGTCATCGGCACCATCAGCTGGACGCTCTGTTTTTGGTTTTGGCGCCATCTCACACCAACTATTCACTGTTATGAAACAATCACTGCAGCCTCTCAGACATAAACAGCCAAATACAATGCCCGCAGTGTGTACACAATGAATTAAACTCATCACGTCGCCTTTCTCTGCCTCACTTTCATTGCCCGTGCTGAGCGCCCAGCCCCGGTTCATTTTCAAACTGGACTAGATTGGCGCCTTTGAGTACAATGATGCGACCGATATGTAGGTCACTGAGTCAAATGGGAAAGCTGGCCCAAAATCACCTTTTAGCAACAATATCGATGGTTTCTCGAACGATCGCAATGTATTATGCCTCAGTGTTGCGTTTTGCATGCATAATTGCTGTCGCTCCATTGTGCATTTTGTTGTTTTAACAATGACAAACTTCCTCCGCGACGGGCTGACACTTGTCTGTAAAACACTTACCTCGCTCTCTTCTCTCCAGAAACTCAGCAGCCCGAAGAAGCACCTGGATGTTGCAAACGTTTCCTTCCATGATGATTTTTGTTAAAATGAAACAACCGTGGGTAAACAACCTACAGCAGTGCAGACGTCAGTAGCCTGAAGTAGCTGAAGCTGTCTGTGCTACGTCCCCACTCCGCGCAAGTCGACACACTGACGCTGCCTTCAGGTGTTCCACGTAAGCTCGGACATTCGTAAACTGCCAGAAGTACGGTCTGGCGGGCACCACGTTTGTCAAATATGATAAGAAAAAGGAAAGAATTGGCCGCTGTTGGTTTATTTTCTATAAAAAAGGAGTAATCAAATGGATGACAAGTAATAAAAAAAGTGTGACCATTCCCTTTAAAGTTCAGACAGTTCGGGGACATGTGCCAGTAGCTTACTGTTTGTGTAAAACTATATAATAATGATAAAGTGAAAAAACAAAACAAAACTGTTTTTTAACAAACATAATGCCATAAACACTATTACCGCAAACATAATGCCAATGAAAGATCCACTTTATCTCTCATACTATAATGGGTCCGTAGATGGGTCATTATGGCGGAATATTTCCGAAACCATTTTAAGGCATCGACCGTGGACGGAAAACGTCATTAACAAGCCCCCCTCCTCTCCCCTCTCACAGCACCCTTATTTTTCGAACATTTATCATATTAGTTTACAGCGACGTTGATATGATCACAGTTTGCCCTCGATTGCATGAAAAACTAAAACTACATTACAGTTTTTTCACGAAACGTATTGTTACATGTTTTACTGTTACACTTATCTTTTTCTCCCTATCTCCACCTACCAATGTCTGAAAAAACATCCATTTGTACCTCAACTCCAGGCCACTCCAACTATTGTCTTACTATCTTTTTTGACATAGACTGTATATACTGTATACAGTTTCAGTAGACTGCATATATAAAGCTTGATTCGACCATATTAGAGATATACACGTATATAGCGAACATATAGCAATATACTTAATAAATAACAATCCTTTGAATTACTAGAATAAGGAAGAAATCTCGTGTATAAGAAAGTGGGAGGAGAGGGTTGCCCTTACTAAATATGGCGCTGTCTGGCTTCATTGTCTGTATCAGGTTTCACTTGTATTCTACGTAAGGGAGTGAAGCCTCTTTGCCAGCAGTATCTTTAACCTATGAACTCCTGAGTGTGCCAGTCCTCCGCCATATTGACTGTTGTCTTGACTGGAGGAGATAGAGAACATTTTGAGGTCCGAGAAGAAACGAAAGTGTGCTCTTAAAATTATCGAAACTGGTGCAAACTTGGCCAAAGCGTATTATAAACACCGTTGTCATGGCAAGGAAGAAAAGCAAGCAACAAGGGGTCGCCCAGAAAGAGCTTGTGTCTGGACAGCAGAACGTACCGAAGAGCCCAGTCTCTCCCGGCGATGCAGCTGGCGGTGGCGGCGGAGATGCTGGGCTGGATAGGCTGGCCACTACCAGGGCGAACCAGGTAGGTTAGCTAGCAGCAAGCCAATCGCTGTTTTTAAAATAGGCTAGCTAGCCTCTGAGCTAGCACCTCCCTGGCAATCCAAGCATCCTCCATTGTGCTTTTATTTTTTGTAGCCAGATCCTGCAGAGGTGAAGTTATATGCATCCGCTTGGTGGTTGAAAGCTATTTTAATCTTTATGTTGTAGTAGTGGATGTAGAGCTCTCACGTCGTTTGATGTGTAATTAAATAAATTATACGCTCAACTTAGCGAGTAGAACAGGCGGCTTTGAGGCAGGGTGGCTAGCATTGCAGCCCATCTCCTCCGCCGGACAGGTGACATTGTGCCTCAGACAGGTCGTCCCATTTCCAGCGTTTACAACTCTTCATCCGCCCCGCTAACCTTAGCTAGAATGCTAGCCGGGCTGCCATCTCCAGCTAGCGTGCTGCAAACGTGCTTACTGCCTACACTTGAACCCATCCACAGGAACCACTTAGCCAGCAGTGGCTAACCAGCTACTAGCTAATTAGCTAGTTAGCTTAAAGAGATAACGGGTTTATAATTAGGGTAGCTAAATCTTAGAGATGGTTTGAGTTCGTTATTTGAGTCTACCTATGCTATTTCTCTTCATCATCGTACCACACTCTCTTATCGGGGTGTGACAGGAGCTAGCGTTTGTGGTAAAAAGTTTCAGTGCATGTATGTATCAGGCAGTGGTGCGTAGCTAAATCGGAGTTAGTAACGTTGTCTAAGTTGAAGGTAACCGCGGCACGGCTGGACCACTGTCGCCTCTGCAGCCAGCTAACCTTACATCTGACCTCTGAGCTTCACTACATGCACGACTGCTGCTCGCATTGACTTACTACACTTTCTACCACACGTGCAAGATGCCCGTTCAGACACGTCTCATAACTAGAACTATAAAAATACATGAAGAATCATTTCTGTTGCCGAATTGTCTTGTGCTTCAGTAACAGTGAATTACCTGTTTAGTTCTAAAACATAATATTTATTGCTATATCAAATGGATTATGCCATACTCAGAAGCACCTATCTCTCTATCTAAACCAGTCTTTGTGGCACATCAAAGTGAAATGAATATCATCTCACTGCCCTGCAACAAACACACCTTCGTGAATGTTGTATTGTACAATTTTGGTGAGATTATTTTACAAAGGTGTTCCAACTTATTAATGGGGGGGGGGGGGGGTGCATCACATTTGTGCTAGACTGCATTCATTTAAGCTAGTTGTACCTAGCTGGCAACCTAGATTATGCACACACATATGATTATTAGTACTTAAATCATCTGTTTGATTGATCTGACCTGGCCTTTTTCTAGTGTTTTTCTTTTTCTTTAACAAAATTGTACCATTGATCACAGTTTGACCGGTAATCGCAGGCCTGTACTTGACCTCTTTATCCTCTCTTTTTCTACCTAGCCTATGCACACCTGCTGTCTCCTGTGCCACCGTGAATTTAAGGACTGGGGAGCGAGCTCCATAAACGGACTCCCTGGGGGCCATGGGACCAAGCTGGCTGATGCCGTGCCTGCGCTCTCCCAGGCCTTATTGCGGGAGGCGCCAGGTCGTAAGCTTGCTGATGCCGTGCCCTCGCTGTCTCAGTCCCTGCTGGGAGAGGTGCCTCTGTGGATCTGTCAGAGCTGCTGCAAGAGTGTGGAAGAGGAGGAGAGACGGAGCACCCAGGAACAGCCAACGCCGGTAAATAAAAGAGGACTGATTTAGGTCATATGTCTTGATCCTTTTCACAACTTCTTTTTACTGCTTTTTAGTTCAACTGTGTTCATTTCATTTCACTGAGGTAATCTCTAGTCATCACACAAGGCGTTGCATTTGCATGAGCTTACTCATTACATAAATCTGTCTAAATGTCACCCTGGATTTAATAAGTTTGAATGTGTAGTCTACTTTTTGTCTCTTCAGAAGGAACTTATTTTGTATTTGTGTCTCTGTGGCATGTGTGAGGCAGCAGCAATTACCTTTTCTTACTTTACACTGAAATTTTGAAGATTTATTGTATCATCATACTGTGAAAATGGTGTTCAGACAAGATGTTGTGTTGATATTTGTCTAAAACTTGCAAATGTTAAAAAAGCAACAGAGAGTGGCTGCTGAACAGTCCACTGCAGAGTTGTGGTGGGTTTGTTTGTTTTGTTTGTTTAAGATTGATTAATACATTTTAAGGTGTTTTTGCTTGTCTTGTCACACATACTTTAATGTGTTACAACTGAGATTGGGTGTTACGTGGTGCCACTGGTGCCAAAAGCCTATGTAGACAGCCCTGTGATTAACCAAGTGGGTTTTGTTGTTTTGTTTTTTAATTCAGGTACCATTGTCACACTCTTCCTCCTGTAAGTCCCAGAGCTGTGGGAACGGTTACCCGGAGCAAAGTACTGTGGATTGGGACCCTAGTTCCTTCCTGTCAGCCCACAAACTGTCAGGTCTCTGGAACTCTGCCCACACCAATGGAGGGGAACACTGCAACCACAACACTTCTTCACACTCACAACAAGGTCTGTCATCACAGAGCAAAAGACAGCTGCAGAAAAAATTTGATGACAGTGAAAGCAATCACTAAAATCATCACAAACCTAAATTTCAGGTTGTGTTGCAAGTTTCAGTTTTGTGTGACAAATTAGGGTTAGAATCACAGCTAGACTTGTTAGCTTAGTTACTTAGCAATAAAGGTGTGATGCATTTTTAGCCACTTTGTTCTGGTGTTAGTCTACTACCTTTCAGAAGAACAAAGAGGTGTCTTGTAGAAACTTACAATGCGCTACTTTCTGAGTTTCCTTAGAGCTCAGCATTATGAAAAGTGGAATAATGTTTTAAGATTGTTGTCAAAACGACAAAGTGCACTCAGATGGTGCAGATACATTTAAAAATAACACAATTTCCAATGAAGATGATTGACTGAATCAGAGAATATGGCTTTGGTCACCTTTTTTTAAAATATCAAGAAAAGCATGTGAATTGTTACAAAAATAGAGGTACTCGGGAGTGCGCATGAGGTCAGATCCTTTGAATATTTCCAAGTTCTTTAAGTAGAAATCAATCCACAGGCTGTTAGAGACAACTGAGAAAGCCAGTGAACATCTTTTTTAATTTACTTTACAATCTGTTAACACGTTGGCAATACAAAGAGATTAATACATGGAAATTGTTTCACATTATTACATATTACATATTTACGATGTACAACTAACATGCAAGATCACATTACACATTTGAAGTTTCCATGTACTTTAAAGAGGATATAACATATCACTGTCTGTTACAAGTTTTATCACAAAGGATGCTCAAAAGATTCGCTCAGATTTGCACATATTTGAGCAAGGATACAACATACTGTCACGGTGACATTCAGTGAAGCAGCTGTACCCATAGCATTCAGTTAATAATTGAAAACGGAATCAAATGCCTGACTTTGATGATGGATAGAAACGGATGTTGCATCCATTGTTCAGTTGCATGAAGAATTCTTTTGTAATCAGATCATAGAACAGTAAATTAAAATCTAATCGTGATGTATCTCAGCCCAGTGTTTTTCAACACATAGTGAGACATTACAGGTAACAGATAAAAAGAGCTTCAGTTAAAGTCTCAATTATTTATTACTTTGTCCCTTGACTGCTCAGTGGTTTAATAGAACTGTGCTACAGAGTAAGAGTAGTTCTACCTGGCAATGACCTTTTCTAGCCATAACAGAGATAACAGAGAAATGTATCGTAAGAGGAGAATTGAATGTGGAAGAGAGGCATGTTTGTTCTAATAGCTGTTTATAAAATGGGAAGCGCAGCGTTTGAGACTGCTATGATCTTTGTTTTGTCTGTTTTCTTCCTGGTTCTAAGCTCCCAACAAACCACTTTGTAGATATTACCTGCTGCGTAACTGTGCTACTATTTCTAGTTTAGCAAATGCTCGAATGGACCATATTGCAAAATGGCATTTAAAGTAGGGTAAGTGAAAGTAGTGCTCAGTGAGTGCAATTGTGCCCTTGCTGCATTGGCAGAGTTGCATTCATAATGGTATATTTGAATAGGTAATTTAGAGAGTTTGTGTCTTAAGTTAGATTGGAACTGCTTTATATACTCCATTACATATCATAGCAAATATTTAAGTGGGCAGTTACAGTGACTTGTATCAACTTCTACTGGATAATTGCCATTAAGAGATCAAGTCTTTTTTTTACCACAGAAATGAGCGTGTTAAATAATTCAAATGTTGTAGGTCTACTTTTTCATTTTATTTTAGATGCCAAAGAGGGATTTAATCCTTCAGAGCTGAAACATCTTGCAATGCTGGTTTCTTTCTCAATGCAGTGAGACATTGGACAGTTAAACATGCCAGAACGTGCCTCCAAATAGCAGAGAATTATTTTTACAAAACAAACTACAGTCCAGATAGTGAGTGTTGAATTACCAAAATCTCAGCACCTGGAAATTGTTGAGCAAACAGCATTGACCAAAGTGCCAGAGACATTATGGTGTTTTTGTCACATGGACAGTAAAAATGTTTCTGTTCTCCTAGATCTGTTCCTCGAGCAAGCTTTAGTGTTGGCAGAGTTAGTGGAAAGCATGACTCTGACAGTTGTCATATTGTCTTAACTGTGTCAACAATTCCCTTTAAACTTCAACATTTTCCGCTCTCCAGGTGTACCAGCTGGGTCAGCCTGTCATGAGAAAAGAGGACTTCATGAAGCGCCTGGGAAATCTGCTAAAACGTCGGGCGCCAAAGTCTGCCCCTACAGTCACCCGTCGTCCCAAAATTCCAGTGGATCATCTGCTGGGAACCCTCTGTCTACCTCAGCAGACCTTTGTAAGACCACTCCCAAGCACTTCAAGACCATGTGCCGTCGACCAACGCCACCAGGTAGTATTTCCTTTCACTCTTACGGTTCAGTAGCATTTTATACAATCTAATGTAAACTTAGTTAATCTACAGGAAAGTAGACTAATATCAGACGATAGTGGTAATTACGTTAATGACAATTTTTTATTCATGTTTTTCGCTGTCCAGGTGAAGCCTTCCACCCCAGTGACCACCATCAACACACAGACTTGTCGGTACCCCCCAACAGTCCCACTGGCCTGTCTTCCCAGCATTCCTCACTCCTTCCCCCAAAGCCGAACTCTGGGCAGCACGGCCATGTAACCTCCTCGTCTGGCACTGGTGTGGCAGCCCACACTCCCTTCTCCCCAATGGTACCAAACCTCCACGGCCCTACAACCAAACTCAATTCTCCCAGTCCAGAGAGCCCAACGTCTGTCCATAAGCCCAGCCCGTGCAAAAACTCCCACATTCCTGCGGTGAACACGCAACACAGCAAACTGGGCACGTCTATCATGGGCTGTAACCACCCCTGTAATGGACACAGTGCAGGAACGGTGGGCTCTTCAAATGTAGGCCATCTGACTGCTGGGGCCTGCAGGTTAGCATCACCATCTCACCGTTGTTTTTGTTGAATAATGGGAATTAAGAAATCACTTTTTTAGCCGCGTTGATTTAAAATGCAACCGCCTTCTGATGGTTAATGTCATTTTTTTTTTATTCTTTCATTTATTTATTTATGTTTGTAGGGACCAGGCATGTAAGGGGCACAAAATGACTAATGGGACATTGTGTCACCCTTCGTCTGAGCTGGAGGAGGGGGAGGATGAAGACAGCAGCTCTGAGAGGAGCTCCTGTGCCTCGTCTTCCACCAACCAGAAGGACGGGAAGTACTGCGACTGCTGCTACTGCGAGTTCTTTGGACACAATGCGGTACTTTGAAATATTTTGTTGCTATCTTCTTTTTAAATAGTCGTTTAGAGATCCCTTTACCGTCACATACTTGCTGAACATTTCTGAAAAGTTGACACCATGAAAAGATATTGTAATATATTTATGGTCACAGCCTCCAGCTGCACCAACAAGCCGTAACTACGCGGAGATTCGCGAGAAGCTCCGCTCACGTCTGACCCGCCGTAAAGAGGAGCTGCCTCAGCGTCAAGACTCAGAACTGACAGTGGCCGGTGCCATTGACAACCGGGACGTAGACGAGCTGCTAGACTTCATAAACAGTTCTGAGCCCAAACCCGTCAACAGTGCCAAGGCTGCCAAAAGGGCGCGACACAAACAAAAGAAGAAGGTATGGTAACTTAAAAAAGAATGTGTTTGATTGTTCCCCTTTTATTTATTTCTTTTGTTTTAATTTGCTTATGCTTCATGTGTCGGGCTGGGTATTGTTTTCAAAATGTTTTTTGATTTGTCACTTAGTAATATGAACATATATAACACAAGCGCCTCTACAAGAACATTGCTGAAATCGACTAAAATTGGCAAACTTTTCCTTTAAAGTTACAGTCGTTGCAATTTCAACATATTGGATTTGCATTAGAATCAACTGTGACATGACGTTTGGGGAGTGAACAGTAAGGTGAGGCTGATGAAATTACAAACTAATGCTGGATTACATGGATGCATCATTTCCTGTGAGTCCCTCATGAATGGAATGGCAGACTCCGCCACTAATGAAAACTGCTTTATAAAGAGGTAATTGCATAATGTAAATTATTGAACCTGCAGACCACAATTATTAAAACTGGGTTTGATGTCATGAAAATCTGAACAGCTATCACTTAAAACCAGCATCTGCCTACACTGTTCCCAATGATCACGCACATGCTGTTTTTCCAAAACGTCAGTACATTTGTGATATTTTCGTAGTCAACAGTCACATTATAATGTGGCTGTTATTACAGACAAAGCCACTGATGATGACAACACCTTTTTTTTACTGTTTTGAAAACAACTGAAAATACATTGTTCCACATTGTTCAGAGAGTTTGAAAACATTCAACAGGTCATAACGAATTGCAGTTTAAATAACATTTACAGATCAAGCTAGATATGATCGCATCGTTTGAACCTGTCAATGTACGTACAGTTTCTGCCTGTGTTTCATTTGAAGATGTCAGTATTGCTTCGCAGAGCTGCTGTTTTGAGGAATACTGCTGCCCTCCCTCGTAGATCTTCATTTTAAGCATGCTCCCCTGGTCCTCAGTAGGGTCAAGGTCAGGGTATGATGAGCAACCAAGCAGTCAGTGGTGTTTTTCGCATCATGGGATGGTGTGTGGTCCTGCATGAAAAATAATTTTGTTATGGAAGGCATGATTAAAAAAAATCTTAATTTTATACTGTGGCAGGAAATGGTCAGTAGGGAACAGAGGTCATTTTGACACCCTCAGGGCCAAACCATCACTCCGCCACTCCATGCTGACGATCGCAGTCTTGTTGGAATAGCGGGGCCATTAGCTAACCATGCAGAACTCCATCTATCTGGACCATCCAGTGTAGCATTGCTTTCATCTGTGAACTGTCACTTGCATAATAATTTGGAGCACAGTGTAATTGAAGATTGCTTAAACAAGATTACAAATCCGACCAGACATTGGATGACAAACTGCAGCACTTTTGATACTTGTTGCTATAGATACACATTGGTCAATATTCAGAAAATATCAATGTTCAGCACACAGCCTGATTGTTATCTCAAATGTTACATTTTATGTGTGTACCTGTTCACTCTCTCAAGCCTGTATATTACTGTTTCAGGAAAAAGCTCAACAGGGCAATATGGGTGCTGCAGGCAGTGACCCCCACTCCAATCCATCAGAGCCTGTCGATGAGCCCCTCCCTGATGGCTCAGAAGCCAGTCGGTTGCTTGACTGGCCTCAGCTGGAACTCGAGCGCGTCAACAGTTTCCTCACTAGTCGACTCGAAGAGATTAAGAACACCATCAAAGACTCAATCCGGGCCTCATTTAGCATGTATGACCTCAATCTGGACGTCAATGACTTCCCAAAGAAGGCAGCCACGTTGGAGGGAAACCATTTACTGTCCCATCTCAATGGTTCCTCTGACCTGCAGCAGATAGACCTTGACCTGGCCCCTCTTTCACTGGGAACCTTTAAGAGCCACCTGGACCTGGTTAATGGATGGGAGGACACAACCACTGTGTCTTCCCCTAATAACATCACCACAGCATCAGGGGTCCCTGCTGGGTCCAAGGACATCCAGCGGTTGCACACTACCCCCAGTCTCTCAAAGCTCATCAGGGTTCGGTCCCCAGAAAGATGCACTTCCACTGGATCTGACGGTTTGCCACAGGTGCCAGCCCAAGCTACAGCTAAATCGAAGGAGGACATCCCCGATCCCAAGAACACAACGGCTGGGAACGGTGGTGCAAAGTCAAAGAAGAATAAAAAGCAGCAGCAGAGACAGGAGCAAGCTGTGTCAGAGCAAAATTCCATCAAACCAACCAAAGCTGCCTGCGGGAATGAAATGCAGAAAACCAGTGAGTCTAAAGAAATGGCTTCTAATGGCTCAAAAGCTGGGAACAAACAGCCCCAGCACTGTGTGGAAAACCAGAGAAATGGGCCTAAGAAACCCGAGGAGGGCAGATCGTCCAAACATACAGCAAATGGAGCAAATGGTGCCCTCTCGAACACACAAAGGGGCAAAAGTGACACAGAAACACGAGGTCGGTCTGAGCAGGAATCGGAAAGCAAAGCTCACCCCAACATTTCAGCAAATGGGCAGCAACAGCAGCAATCCAAGGGAAAAAATAAGAAGAACAAGAACAAGGGGGAAAAATCCAGCAGTGCTATTGGTACAATAAACTATCTTTAACTCTGTATGCAACATTTGAATAGTTTCTTCGTTTATGTTTTCAGCTAATGTGTGAATCTTCATTGTTATTCCCTAGATGATGTATTTCTCCCTAAAGATGTGGATCCAACAGAAATGGATGAGATTGATCGGGAAGTGGAATACTTCAAAAGGTAGGCTCAAAGTAGTCTGTCAGGATAAACTAAACTGTTGTATTGATTGATATAAATATTGAATAATTATATTGATTAACCACAGCACTAAACCTGAGCCTTATCCGCCTTCTCTTCTTCATCCCTCTTTGTTTTCTCCAGGTTTTGCCTTGATTCTGCAAAACAAACTCGCCAGAAGGTAGCAGTGAATTGGTCCAACTTCAGCCTCAAAAAGGTTCCTTCCAATGCAGCTCAATAACTTGGATGAGTGCCAGAAAAAAAGAAACTCCACACCACAAACTCTTTCAGTAGAGCCCTCTTTGGCCTGAGGCCTTCTCTCATTCCCTGTTTTCTTCTCTTCCTTACTAAGCCAAGGGACCTTGTTCAAAATCATACTCCATTCAGAAGACTGAAACGTAACGTGTGGCTGACAAGCCAGGGATCATTCTCAAGGCCAACTCTACCCTTTGCTATTATTGCAATGTTCACTAAATAACAGATGCAAAAATGGAAAAAAGTCTGTTGAATCCACTGCATCCATGTGCTTACGTATGTAGTATGTAAACAATTACCTTACATGAAATAAATGTTTTTATCACAAATCTGAGACATTTTAACGTTGTTAAACTTATGAATTCCCATCAGTTGAATTTGGTGCTCATCACCCTTTTACATTTTAGCATTGCTAGTTTCCTGCCCACGACACCAGTCTCAGTAGACACCAGACACCATTTGTCTTAAACTGTACGAGTGTCAAAAAGGACAGCAAGGTGACGTTTTGACCTGATATTATGGAGAAACATTTGAACCCGCCACCTCTGCTGGGAGCAACCGTGGCAACAAATTGATTTTACTCAAGCAGACTGCAGCTCATCTGCTGATTATGACACTTGGAACACTTCAGTTTGTGATCATCAAATAATTTAGCAATCAGTGACAGAAAACTGAAATGACAAACACTTGATGACATACCTGCTCCACTGCTATCTTTTTGTATGAGATCATATATCACTATCAATTACAGTGTATAACACTCGGCTCACGGACTGCATTTGAAAAGAAAAAAAATTCTAAATCGATTAAGTACCCAAGCAAATACTTTCCCGTGCATGATGTGTAGAGCAGAAAACAAAATACTGTCCCCAGTCCTGTATTGGGCAAAGTTACATGTGTCTGTTGCTTCAATGTCAACCTTCCCTTGGTGTTAATCTTGAGCGATTATCTCTTTTATAGTGATATCCAATATACACTCTGCCATCTAGTAGAGAGTCCTTGACCATGGTTTTCTCACTCCTCAACTGTTATTTTAACTCCTATATCCCAGCAGTGACAGGTACACCAGTGTGCAATGTTCATTTTAACGTTGGAACCATCACACATTGTTTGACGCAGTTAATTTCAATGCGTGTACATACTGAGTGATTATTTTGGGCCCTTTTGAGCCTTTGTCATGCGTGTCTGGGGGTTGTGTGTGTGAGATATATTTTCAACCATACTACTCTTTTTTTTTCCCTGTACTGTGATACCTTGGTGTGGCACCTTGTACCTCTGAATCTTAAGTCCAAGTCTTGATAATCTTTTGATGAGAAATATCAGTGATACCTTTGAGACAAGGGCCTTGAGAGTTACACCAGTAACCTTGTTTTAGTTGATGGCTTTCATTGAGATGGATAATTTCTTTCTTGAATATGTGCTGAGATTTTGTTTTCATATAACATCTCTGATGCTTTCCAGGTTATATTCAATTAGAGAAGATTATCTTAATGTTTCGAATGTAGATTTATACTATATCAATAACAGCCAAGTGTATGTTGGCTTGTTTCTTTTTTTTAAAATTCACTTTTGATACTGTGAAAAATCTTTCGTTCAGAAAGATTAAAAACAATACAGTTTTGACAAAAAATAAAGTGTGGTGTTTGCTTTCTACGTTTATCTTTTTTGTTTGGTTGCCATGAAATATTTTTGCACGACCCCTGTTTCCCCGACACCACACTGAGCCGCCTTGTAATTTTGAGCGCAGCGTCTGATAAGATTTGACCCCTCTAGCGTTCCGTACAGCATCAAAGCTTCCTACGTTGTGTAAACATGCGGAGTAGCTATATTTATTGAACTGTGTGCCGGGTATTTGGTCAATAATTCTTTGGCTGCTGTACATAGAGAACGTCACCGAATTCATAAATAAAATGGAGACCGAAAATCGGCCTAAAAAGGTAAGTTAAGACTACACTGTCGTACGCGATATGAAGAGGTTACACGAGGTAACGTTAGCTAAAGCTAGCTAGCTAGCCAAGCATTAGCGTACATCTGACATATATTTTTCTATCCATAACGCCGTTAAAAATATTGGAACACGCTGCTGAATAACTTAAGTGTTTGAATACTAAACCGTTTTCAAATAGATTTTATATAAGTGTGTGAATTGTGTTTAGTAAAGCTACACGATCAATTAGCAGTGCCGCAACGTCCACAGTTAATACGTAATTGTAACGTTCATAGTAACACAGAAGTCGGTTCAGGATATCCATACCTGCATTTGTACCAGAGTTAAGTAAACAGGAGTGTACCTCTATGAGTTTTCAGGTCATAAATAACATCCTTAAGTTGAAAGCAGGGCTGCTGAACACGCTACGATTACGATTGTCTTTCATTTGCGTCCTTGTCTGCTATCAGCGTGGAGCTCATGTTTCAGGTCATTCGTGCATAGAGATCCAACAGAGCTCCGTAACGCTTCACATTTTTATTCACCCTTCAAAGCTACTGTAGCTATTTTGAAGTTTTTCCAGCGGTTAACTAACGCTCAGTTATAAGCAGTCAATGGAAGGAAGCCAATAGCCATTAGCCCTCTTGCATAAGTGTATTTAATCTGAATACATGACGTTAACAGTTGATATCAGCTATGAAGTTTGTTTATTCAAACATCTAATATATCTGTGTCAAAATATCATTTACATACCTGCAAATATGTATCCATGTCGCACATACAGATTAGTCATGTCCAATAAATACCACTGAAATGTAGGGATGGGACAAAACATCAGTGCAGGAATTTATTGTATAATCCATATGTTATCGATACACTGGGGCCAAATATCGATATTTTACTGAAAATGCAGGTGGTTGGAATGGATTCCCTGCCAATTTGACTCCTCAGAGGTGGACATGGACACATTGCAGTCTGTGTGTGTGTGTGTGTTAAAGAGGCATTAAGCAAAGACTCGTTGCACTTGTGTTTGGACCTGGTGTGTTTGTGTTTGAAAGCTATTCTGGTTGAATGTGGGGCTCAATACTCTCTGTAAGGGGAAATACAAGGTAATACTACTCAAGAGGTAACACTATGGATAATGGCAATGTGTTTGTACAGAGATCCCATGGGGAGGATGAACAGTCTGGCTCAGAAGGGTCGGAGGATGATGACTATGTTCCTTATGTTCCAGTCAAAATAAGAAAACAACAAATGGTAAGTTATAGCGCTCTGTCCTGTTTTGACACTTTGGAAATAAGATGTTCATTGTTGGAGCTACAGCCTAAGAAAGCTGATCAGGGATGTTGGCCAGACGTGACTGTTCCCGCATTGAATGGTTCTTTGTCAATGTCAGCATAAAATTCAGTTTTAGTCCATTTTTCAGCCAAGGCAACCTGCAGACTTTGTTTTCAGCACAAAGCAATCCCAGGCCTCATGTTACCTTTCGTAAAAACGGTCCCAATAAGTTTCCACACAATGAGCTCTCTAGAACTTAAATTTTGGAATAAAATAATATTCAGTATCAGGAGAATGAAAGTGTGATCTGTACATCCCTAATTAGGGGTCAGTCCAGTACAAATGTATTTTGATTTTCTAAATGTGTAACAACAAAACATCCAGCTGCCACATTTTCAAACTGAAAACATTTCCTTAACGTGTATCCCTCACAGCTACAAAAGATGTTGCGTCTGCGAGGAAAAGCAGTGGATGAGGAGCAGAAGGACAGTGGGGAGGAGCAGAGGGATGAGGACGAGGGTCTTGGTCCACGCTCCAATGTCAGTCTCCTCGACCAGCATCAGCATCTCAAGGAAAAAGCAGAAGGTATCAGTTCAAACACGACCCACCCTGGACTGTGATTAAATTCTTTTCACACTACAGCTTTTTTAACATACTGTTATCATACTGCTCATTAACCATAAACCAAAATGGTTCTGTGATATCCCACCAACTTTATTCTTTCTATCTACAGCCCGTAAGGAGTCCGCCAAGGAGAAGCAGCTGAAAGAGGAAGAGAAGATTCTTGAGAGTGTTGCAGAGGGCAGAGGTAAATGATTATGCTGCCAGGTTCCTTCAAATATCAGATTTACTTTACTGAAGTTATATATGTTAAAACAGATGTTAAACTAATTTTCTCTCCTCTGTCAGCTTTGATGTCTGTGAAGGAAATGGCCAAAGGCATCATATATGATGATCCCATAAAAACAAGGTAAGTTCTTGATCAGTGATTTCTACAAAGACACGTTGTTTACTTTTATTTTAACCTGGGTGGTCTTTATAGCTGGAAGGCACCACGCTACATCCTGAATATGCCAGACACCCGACATGAGCGCGTCAGGAAGAAGTTTCACATCCTGGTCGATGGAGACGGCATCCCTCCTCCAATCAAAAGCTTCAGGGAGATGAAGTTTCCACCAGGTTACAACACACCCTCTCACACACGTGAAAAACAGATTGTCTGTCTGTACAAACTGTCTTAACTGGTCCAATGTGATTGATAACTGGCAACAAATTTGTTTATTGTTTCTGCAGCAATTCTAAAAGGTTTGAAAAAGAAGGGCATTGTGCATCCCACACCAATTCAAATTCAAGGAATCCCTACAGTGTAAGTACAGTAAATGGACGTATACTATACCAACAGACTGTAAAATATGTAGCGTATGTTAAGTGCATGTAAGCTGTGATGAACTGACGGTGTTTGTCTGTAGTCTGTCAGGTCGAGACATGATTGGCATAGCCTTCACCGGCTCTGGAAAGACTTTGGTCTTCACTCTGCCCATCATCATGTTTTCCCTGGAGCAGGAGAAAAGGCTGCCATTCTTTAAGAGAGAGGGACCATATGGACTTATCATCTGTCCCTCAGTAAGACATACAAGATTAACCTATTATATTGATGGCACAGCTTTGAATACTGTAGAAAGGTTGCTTTGTGGCTACAAAAAATACAGTGCTGAGATGCTAGTAGCTATTTAAATTGGCTCTTACTGCAAATCCCTCCAAACTCTGAATCAGTTTTAAACTGTGTGTGACGGTGAAAGGCACAAATAATTATACAGCATTTCTTGCTGTTTGCACTTTAGACAGATGGCCTTTACTGCAAGCAACCTCACTTTTTCTGCAAGTAAGCTCATCTGATTTTAATACCTCTCCCTTCACTCCAGCGAGAGTTGGCGAGGCAGACTCACGGAATCATTGAGTACTACTGCAAGCTGCTGGAGGAGGAGGGAGCTCCTCAGCTACGCTCTGCCCTATGCATTGGAGGAATGTCTGTCAAGGAGCAGATGGAGGTAGTTAAACAGTAAGTAAGAGTGAAGGCTTATGTGAAAAACAATCTGTTTTTGTCTCTCATCCAGAAATTCAGTTTGAACTAACGTCAAAAAAATGCATGATTCAGCTACTTGAAATCATTCAGAGAGGGGCAAAATCGGCAAATGTTTTAGACATAATGCATAGTGCAAAACATTTAACAGCACCGCCTCAGGACCTATGTGTTAATAATAATGTTTTGAAAATGCGTTTTTCAGTTCTCTTCCCATCTGAATCTGTATCTCCTCTTCATTATAGTGGTGTCCACATGATGGTCGCCACCCCTGGCAGACTGATGGATTTGCTGCAGAAGAAGATGGTCAGTCTGGACATCTGCCGCTACTTGGCTCTGGATGAGGCTGATAGGATGATCGACATGGGCTTTGAGGAAGACATCAGAACCATCTTCTCATATTTCAAGGTGAGGTCCTCCTCTGCAGCCGTCATCACCAAATGACAGCAACATGTAGTCATTGCAGTAGATTCTTCTGTCCATTTTTCTATGTCCTGGTCATTAAAGCCCTCGCCACACAATGAGTTTTACAAAGCCAGCCCGGCAAGCCTTAACTGGACAATATTTGTCTCAGACATCATTTCAAATAGGCTGCACACTAGATGATACACTCAAGCATGAACAGAAAGTGCTTCTGTATCTGGTTGGACAGGTTCACCCCTCACCGGGCTGTCATTGGATTCTTCCTTTGAATTTTCCTTTGACACACTGAAAAGCTACGGTGGTATTTTAGGAAACTTTTCTGCTTGATTTGTCCTTAAAATCTGCTGCTCAGTACATTTAGAGCAAAACTAGGCCATGCCTTTACAGAATAATGCTTCATTATACAGTATATCTGTAACACTACTTGAAGTCGTTTTTCACAAAGCCAGCAGATTTCGTCATCATCTAAGCGCTCCGCAGAGGCAGTGGTTAGTCCATCTTCCAGCTGCCGCGCTCAATCAGCTGAGACTGGATTTTTTTTCACACTGAAGTCATGTCAAGAAAACTGAGCGTGGGAAATGTAGTGCAGTAGTGTTATGTGGGCATGAAAAGTCCTGGAATGTGTCATTTGTATTTCTAGGGACAAAGACAGACCCTGCTCTTCAGTGCTACAATGCCCAAGAAGATCCAGAACTTTGCCAAGAGTGCGCTGGTCAAACCCATCACTATCAACGTGGGCAGGGCCGGAGCTGCCAGCTTGGATGTCATCCAGGTATGTTCATTATTCACTGAAAGTAAGATTTTCTCTCTTAGTCTGGGAAATTCAGTGCACTCAATTTACAAGTATGTGAAGGAAGTAATAAATACCTTGTGTGTGTGTGCAGGAAGTGGAATACGTCAAAGAGGAAGCCAAGATGGTGTACCTGCTTGAGTGTCTCCAGAAAACACCACCTCCTGTTAGTACTTCTTCATGTTATGACAATAATGATACCAAGAAAACACAACTCAGACATGTCAAATGTTACAAAATATTGTGTGCTCATATCAACAGGTGCTGATTTTCGCTGAGAAGAAGGCTGACGTGGACGCCATCCATGAGTATCTGTTGCTGAAAGGAGTCGAGGCGGTGGCCATCCATGGAGGAAAAGGTATGAAGAACTCTACTGCATCATCAAAACTCACAGCAGTCAGTGCACAGGGGTAACGCCTGCAGAGGGTTGCTGTGTTTGGAGCCATGTCCAGCCCAGCATCAAGTTCAGCTCAGAGCACCTATCGTATGAACACGGCCTCGCTCCTCAGCTTTCTTGTAGTTGCTCAACATCACCAGCAGAGGCCACCCTGCTTACACATTGTGCTGTTTCTGCCTCACACTTTGCTCAACATTTCCAAGGTATAGACGCTTCTCTCATGAAGTCTTGCAAAAGGTTGTTTCTGTAATATTTGTTGATTGTTTTTCAGATCAAGAGGAGAGAACAAAAGCCATAGAGGCATTTAAAGAAGGAAAGAAAGATGTCTTAGTTGCCACAGATGTTGCCTCCAAGGGTCTGGATTTCCCAGCTATACAGCATGTAGTGAATTATGACATGCCAGAGGAGATAGAGAACTATGGTAAGAAGAGAAAGAGAGAGATATATATATAAAATAAACACACATTACATAATCATCAGTTCTCATCATCAGATGGGTTGTTGACACTGTCTTGTTTCAGTCCATAGAATTGGGAGAACAGGACGATCAGGCAAAACTGGTATTGCCACTACATTCATCAATAAAGGCTGTGGTAAGGAAAAATACCAATCTGATTAAGTTCTGTATAGGAGTCGTGATTTTCTGAATATTTGCGATGTGTTTTCGTGCATTTAGTTGAAAGCAGGTGTTGAATGACAGTCAGTTAACAGTAAGCGTATGTGTTTCCCTGTAGATGAGTCAGTACTGATGGATCTTAAAGCCCTGCTGGTTGAAGCCAAGCAGAAGGTTCCTCCAGTCCTCCAGGTGCTCCAGACAGGAGACGAGACCATGTTGGACATCGGAGGTGAGTCTTTCACGCCATCTTTTTTTCTCAGCTTCTTCGTTACTTACTCTATAATAACTTAGTGCTTTTCCTTTTTAAATGTTTGTGAACCCTTTCTAACATCCCTGATTCTTGTGTTTTCGCAGGAGAGAGGGGCTGTACATTTTGTGGTGGTCTGGGTCATCGTATTACAGACTGTCCGAAGTTGGAGGCCATGCAGACCAAGCAGGTCACCAACATTGGGCGGAAAGACTACCTGGCTCATAGTTCAATGGACTTCTGAGGGAATGGACTTTTTACCCTTTTTTGCCCAAAATGTGTCACGTCTGTGTGTATAGACTTTGTAACATACGCTTTTTATACTCTGATTGTAAATAAAACTGATCTATTTGTTGCCATCCTTGAAGCTCTTCTTGGCAGAGTGAAAAAATGTGCTGCTGGTTTTGTATGGTGAGGAAGTTGCTAAAACAAGCAGAAAAATGCAAAGGGAAGTTTGACTAAAGAAAAAAAAAATAACAGCAACACACAATGTGTGTCTTTTCTATTTCAACACTGAAGTTGCAAGTAATTTTAGCTCTGTGAGACGCACACACAAGTTGACTGCAAAATGAAAGCCGCTGGTGACGTCACGGAAACTATTACTATACATCGCGACCATAGAGCAACAAGTTGTGCTAGAGTGAAGGATTAACAGGCAAACCTTACAAGCATGGATGTCATCTTCAAAGAAGGGCTGTTGTACCTCCAGGGGACCAAGTTTGGAAAAGTAAGTTTGATAGAAATTTCACAACATCAGCATACTTATGATAAGATCGTGGCTTTTTAATGTCAGTATCGAAACTGAACAGCTTGGTCATAAATAGATGACACTGTTTTGCTTTGGTGAACTGCTTGGTCAGGTCAATGAGCATGGCTCAACTGACAGTACAAATGCTTTTCAGAGGTTTTCAGTCTAACATGGAGCCTATCGCATCCAAAAACACATTTATTGCTCTGAATCTTTCATAAGCAATACAGTTGGGTCAAAGAGTGCTCTCCCAAAACCTGCAGGCATTAAGTAAAAGGTAACAAATGTTAAGCCAAGTGGTACAAAGTTACATACTTTTTTAATTTAAGTCAAAAAAGATTTTAACATTTACAGACAATATTTGTCATGGATGTCATTGTTACACTGTGGATGGCATAGACTGAGCAAGTTTTTGTACAAGAGAAGAAACTGCATTATTCAAGGCCTCTCGTGTTGTACACTTTTTGCCCCCTTTGTTGTCAAATGTTCCTGAAGACAGCGCTTTAAAACAGTGGCAGTATTGTTCAGGTCAGCATCAAGATGATTCTGTTTGACCACATCTGGAGGAGCCACAAAGTGTCATATGTAAATATGTCCATAGTCACAATCAACTTTAGGAAATGCGGTGCTGCTTTTTCCATTCCACAACCTCAATGTAACCCTGCTACAGCTGTAAATTCAGACTGAATCATTATGACTGGTGAAAATCTGGTGATGGTTCTCCCATATTAATCACTATCAGTTAATATTAACTGAGGCTGGTTATATCCATTCATCAAACCTGAGTTGACACAAGTCCCTCATTAGATTTTATCTGTATTTAATTTTAATAATATGTTAAAAAAAATGCCATCCAAGATGCTTTTTTGATTCATGCAGATCTTAAAATACTTGTTCTCCGAGTATGTGGTGACATAAGGTGTGAGTAACTGACTGGGTTTGTGAAAGTCCCTTCAAACTTTAAATTATCTGCAGACTGGCGAAGGGCTATTTTTTCAGCACCTGGGAAAATCTGGCTAGGAGGAGTCTTTCATAGCAACAGCTCTACTCAGGATGTGCTGCCCACGAACAGATGAAACACAGTGTGCTTGAAAAGAACAGAAAACAGGAAGAAATGTTAAAGACAACAGAAAAAAGGAAAAAAAAAAAAAAAAAAAAAACAGAAAAAGAAACTTAAACACTAATGATAAAATGAATAAATAAGAACAAAACTGTAGCTGATGGAGCATGCAGTGAATGATCCAATAGGTTTAAGCGGGTTAGACCAACATATTTTAATTTTTACTTTTTATAGGACAGTAAAACTGCACAGAGGCTGTTGTAGAGACTCGAGGGTGAATGAACTAAATGCAGCATCACTGAAGTCATTCATGTGGTCACTTGAAGAGTGTGAGAAGCATCTTGAATTCAAGTCACTAACTTGCACGCAGTGTATTATTGTAATACACTGTAAAAAGTGCAAATCTGTGTTTCTCAGATGTGCTGTGGGAGAAATGCTGACGTTAAATTACAACAGATTCTAGTTTACAGGCTTAACTATGTTATAACATAGTAATATAAGACCTAAAACACTTAAAACGGTCCCTTTTTCTATTTCCCCCTCTGCCGTCTACAACAGAAAACATGGCGGAAAATATGGATGGTGCTTTTTAAGCCCAGCTCCACAGGAGTGGGGCGGGTGGAGATCCACACTGTGTTTGACAACAGCGCTGTTACTGAACAGAAGAAAACTGGTCGGCAGAAAACACCGGAGAGAAAAGTGGTGCGTCTGAGTGATTGCCTCAGTGTCACCCCTGCACCAAAGGAGTCTTGCCCTCAAGGGTGCACAGCCTTCAACCTCAACACCATTCAGTGCAACTACACCCTGGCCTCCACAGCAAGCCAGGACTGGCTGAGTGCCCTCTGTCTTCTAGCCTTCCAGGTATCACACGTCTCTCCTCTTGATCGGTGCAACTCTCACCTCTTCTTTTTATATGAGGAGTAGTGTTATCATTTGGGAAAGGTGGGGATAAACTTTACCCACATACCTACAATCAGAGATAGATAGCACAATGAGGAAGTGAATACAATACCTGTAACTTCTGCCACTTCACTTCTCTAATTTTCATGCTTGCACAAGTTATGCTCCTTCTTGCATCTTGCTTCTTTGAAGTCATAAAAGAGTGATAAGAGGAGAGTGTACACTCCATGTAATGTTTACCATGCCACCGTGTTTACAGAAGGATCCTGGAGAATCAGACAAAGGGGGTTTCGAGAGAGGAAATGGCTTGACCATGGAGGACAACGATCTTTACTCATCGTGGAAAACCGGTAATGCTCGTCGGTCTGCAGACGACAGCCGATCAGTCCACAAACCATCAACAATAATTTTCAGTTCAGTCAAAGCCAATTGTTGTCTTCTGGGTTTTATTTGCATAGTTTTTTCCACTGTACACTGTACTCACAGAGGTAATTGATGCAATGGTGCCATTGCTAAGGGACTGTACCAAAGTTATTAGTCGGGGAGAGGGGGTCAGAAAAAGGTGAGGTATAGTGTAATTTGTCTTATGGCGAAAGGTAGGGGAGTCTGACTTTTTGGCAGAGCAGAGGAGGGTCTTTTATTCTTGTCCTGGATTATTTTTTCAGTTCCTTAATTTCTGTTTAGATTTCCTATGCAGCATAGTTCAAAGTTACATAAATGGCTGCATCAGAAAGACAGTGTTCACTTGCAACATGGTTTATAAATATGCACTTTGCCAAATGCAAAGGACAACAGTTCTGTTTCTGTATAAGTGTTTTCTTAATGTGTACACTGGTGGTGCCGTGTCTATATGGTGTCTTTTGTATGCTACAAGACACATCACTAGCAAAATAAGCAGTCATCGCCACGTCTGAGCATCCCCACTGCTGTGAATCAATGAGTGCCACACACAGCCTTAGAGCCTTACCCCAGTAATTTTCATACAGCTCCTAAAAACAAGTCAGACAGCCAGGGTTTCTGACATGACATACCTCAGGATCCAGTCCAATCAACTTGCAGGTGGGCCTACGGTGAATTGAGGGCTATCAGATGAGCCAGGTGTAGCTGCGTATTGGTATTCCAGAGGGGTGGGTGGAGATAGAGGTGGATGGTACTTAGATAGGAGGTACTTAGATATGCACATACTGCATGAAGGCAAAGGTGTAGAGCTACATCTAAGCTAATGTATGTAAGTTAATGTCAAGGGAGGAACTTTAAGCTATTGCAGTTTAAAGTGCAGTGCATGGTTAAACAAATGATACCAATTTAACATCATTCTGTTATCTTGACATACTGCGCAGAGGGTTTTGTAGTGATTTTACCTTAAAATGTTTGATTTAAGAGAAACCTTATTCTACTTTTAACTATTCCAATTATCTATGAACTCCTCCAGCTCTTTCATTCACGTCTGTCTGCATATGCCTCTCAATTTTCTGTGACTCACTCTGTATTGAGTGTTTTGTCACAGTGACTGTTATTTGTGGTGCTTTAGCCACAACCGGTGGTGTTTTTTTGTCCCATCAAACCATGTTGTAGTGATGCTGCAGCGCTCTCACATCAGCAGTTAACCTGATGAGTCAAGTCAGTGTTGTCATAACTGATGGAAATAATAGCGAGAACTACAAAAATTACACCCAAGTTGTGAGAAACTGAAATTATACTCGTAAAGGTTGTCAGAGTAAATTGGAAAATATGTTAAATATATTGGTAAATATATTATAATAAAGGAAAAATATCAAGGAAAGCAAAAGCAGTGGGGTTTAGATTTCATAGCATCATAAATTCAAGACATCAGCAGAATCCTTGAATGTGTGCGAGCAGTAGCCACTAATTTATTCAAACATGGACGGCAGAATGTATTAGCGTCAGCAAGCTCAGGCTTAAATAAATGTATTTCTTTTTATTTCCTAATGGATTACACATCTGCTGAAAAATCCAGCCAGCCCAGTTACATGGAGAGATTAGTAGAAAGCAAACAACTTTGAATCAGCATTTTTCTGTGAGAATGTACTTGGTGTAAATTTATTCTCTTGGGAGGTCATGAAAAAACTAATACTTTCATGTGTAATGACGCTGCGCTATCCTCAGTGTGCTGTGATGTTTTCTCATGTTTAGATCCGACCCTTCCTCCAAACCAGTACCAAGTGACTGTCCGGAGCACGGAGGCATCCAGGAGGTGCCAGCTGGCTGGAGAGTATCTGATCTCCCCAGAGAAACAGGCTGTGTTGCTGCTGGCCATCAATACTGGTCACATCATCTACCGCTGGCCATACATGTTCTTACGCAAGTTTGGACAGGTTGAGGTAAAGTACTTAATTCCCCAAATCGGAAAAGATACAAAAATGAATAAGTGCCTCGCCATGGTCATGATAAACCTGACATTCAGCTCAGATCATTCATGTATCTTTAAAGGAATAGTTTGACCTTTTGGAAAAAAAGTCACAACACTTCTTGGCTCTCTTGCCGAGAGTTAGATGAAAAGATGGATACCCATCTCATGGTTGCATGGTAAATATGAAGCTAGCTGCTGATTAGTTTAGCTTAACACAGAGACCGGAAACGTGGGGAAACAGCTGGCTTGGCTCTGTGTTACCTTTGGACAGAATGAAGCTAGCTAGTTCTCATGTTTACAGTCTTTGTGCGAAGCTAAGCTAACGGGCAGGTGGCTCCAGCAGTGTTCAGACATGATAGTGGTGCGTGTACGTGTCGTTTTCACATTTCAGTTTTTGGATTAAACCAAAAAGATGTAATGTTTTATATTCAAGGCCTTTAGAGGTGCTGGCTGGTTGGATTTTTTACTTTTGGACAGCTGTTTTCCCGTTCCCAGTCTTTATGCAAGCTAAGATAACCAGCTGCTGGTCATGGCTTATTTGTAGGCTACATCATACAGACACAAGAGTGAAATTCATCCTCTCATAAAGCTCAGCATGGAAGGGACTTAGCATATTCTCCAAAATGCATTAATGGATGTGATTGCAGGGTGGATTCAGCATTGAAACAGGCCGTCGCTGTGAGTCAGGAGAAGGAGTGTTCATCTTCCTGTCCAGACATGGTCTCCAGATCTTCCAGACTATCTCAAAGCAGTGCTCTGTGGCGAGTAGGTCCTCTGTGCAGCCACTCAATGTCCACAGAAGCTCATGCATCGACCAGTCACCTCTTAACCTCCCAGCCACAACCTACCAGCCCGCCGGTCCTTCTTACCACAATCCAGCAGATGTTTCTACTGACGCAGAGGACGAGTCCGCCCACCACTACTCTGCTATTAATTACGCCTCTCTACCAAACATCAAGCAGCTATCTCTTGACAAACCTTATCTCTCTAATAGCAAAGAGGCTGTGGGAGAGGAAGGTGAGGATGAGTATGAGGATGAAGTGTGTCATTCCCTGGAGGCTGTAAACCTAGATAACCTCAGCGAGGACAACATTTATTACAACCTAAGAAAATCCACACCTCCTATTATGAGAAAAGATCTGCTCAAACCTGAGACAGATGATGATTCAGAGTGCATCTATGCAGATGTGAAGATAGTTGATTCTCCCTTAAATCCCCGGCTGCAGCCATTTTCCTCACCCTTCCCTCAGCTTCCTCCTCCGTGCACACTTCCCCAATCTGTTCCCTTCATCCTACCCAAGCCTCGACACCAGCGTCAGCCCCCTGTGAATAACTACATCCAACCAGGGTACAATACACAGGCACAGGCAGTCGATGACATGAAAGAGATGGAGGAGGCCATCAGCTCCTCTACCCGGGCTCCCCCCACAGAGGCCCCTGGCAGTTTTAAACACAGGCTGGCAGAAATCATTTCCAAGGACCTGGCAAAGTTCCAGCCACCTCTTCCCTCTGGACTGGGCAGCCCCACATTTTCTCAATAGACTTGAAGGAGCGATTTTAACCATGACAGACTGTCATAAAGCATAATTAGCTTCTTTATTTCTTTGAAACATCCTCTGCTTTGAACGTTAAGCTTCAGATCTTGGCTCGTGGATGTTTGTATGTTTATCTGCAGTGCTGGAGTGGAGCTAAGAACATTTACTAAAGTGCTATATTTTCTACTTGTACTTCACTTGAGTATTTCAGTTTTATGTGATACTGTTATACGGCAAATATTTTACTCTTTACTCAACAGCATTTATTTGGACAGCTTTAGCTACTTTGCAGAGTCAGATTAATAATACATAACATAATCAAACGATCAGCTGCAACATGAGTGATGCTTATACATGAATGCATCAGTGATTATAATCCAGTAATCTAATCTAAATGATTCTGGGTCATTCTGCATAATGAGTGCTTTTATTTTAAAATTTTTGGTAATTAGATTTTAGTGTGAGTAGCTTTGTATTGTTCCTTGAGAAAAAGTTTGAATGCAGGACTTTTACTTGAGTATTTCCTTATAGCAGTATTGTTACCTCACTGTGTGTGGTACCATGATCTGTTGTCTGTACACATCTCTCTGCAACATTTCATTCTGTGGATTGTTTTTGCAAAAAGAGGATTCAATTAATGTTGTTCTTCGCTGCTGGAATTATGGAAAATACATGTTGCAGTGTATTTAATGTGACATTTCCATTAGCTGATAAGCTGAATGACCGCTTGTCTGTTGGACTGTTTCATTACAGGAATAGCTTTAATAATACCGTTTCTTTGTTATATTCAGTGAGATGCACAAAATGTTTGATATCAGCTGTAGTTTATGTTTTTCCTTCTAAATCATCAGTTTTCCAGAAGTATGGAAGACCAAGAACCCAAGTTTGTTGTTTTTTGTTTTGGTATGAATACTGCATTTTCAGTCTGCTTGAAAATTGAAATCTAACTTACTCAATATATGGCAATATAAAAAAAGAAATACACAAAAACAACTTGAAACATACAGTACACTGATTCTTCAAGTATATCTTTATTGTAGCAAAACAATCATCATAAAATAGCTATGCATAAATATCAAAATAACTGTTTAATTTAGACAAATGTCACTAATGACACTGGGGATGTCTTTAGTGATGGTTCAGGCCATAAAGTGCATTTAAGAAGGCCTCTGGAGGTTCAACATGGCCTCTGGAAGTAAAAAGTCCAAGATCTCAGTCAGTGTTTTTGACTTTTACCTGCTTTTTCATTTGGCAGTGCAACCTCTAAGCTATTCAAAATGACAGGAGCACAGGACTATCTCGAGTGATCAACATTTCTACTGGCTGTAATTTTTGGTTCTCCTGGTTCTTTCTGTAACTGATGCTGCGGTAGAGAGTGAGGAGTCACTGGGTTTCTGTTACTGTCCTCCAGTCAGACTTTCCTCCATGTCACTCAAGTGCGAAGATTCCCCATCACTGCTGCTGGAAGAGGTCGTTGATTTATTTGACCCAAAATCAGATGTAGGTCCAAGAATTATGAAGTGGCCAACGGAGGCGGAGGGGTCCCGCTGTTCTCCGGTCAGCGGGTTCGAGGGCGACCCAGGGGCGGCTGGCCGGAGAGGGTTGATCAGACTCCTCTTGGCGGTCTTGTCCGCTGAGCCTGGGCGGGGACTCCTGCGCTCCGGGTGAACCACACCGGCCAGGAGCTCCGACAGCTCAGTGATGTAAATCTGCGCCATCTGAAGGGTATCATACTTGGATAACTTTCTCTCGTTTTCCAGGGAGGGGATGACGCTCCTCAGCTCGTCAAACGCTTTGTTCAGGCCGTGCATTCTCCTCCTCTCCCTGGCGTTGGCTGCGACGCGCCTGTGCCTCTGGGGAGCAAAGTGGTTCGTCTTGTCTCCCTCTGCTGCCTTGTCAGAGCCTATCGCTGCGATGCCCGTAGCGGACACGCAGTCAGGAAGTTTACTCACTGGCGCAAGTTTGTCCAGTGAGATGCCTGCGTCCGCAGCTACGTGCACGTCCCTCCTGGAGAACGCATGGACGGAATTTGAAGAAATCCAGGTCTTGGAGTTGATGTGGGCCAGGTTACGTTGCTGCAGCAGGGTGAAATCCTCTGGGTACTCTGGCCAGCCTGAAAGCTCTGCTTTTGCAGTCATCACTGTAATGGCCTTTGGTCGTGCGCGGCAGGGGAAGGTCACACAGAAGACTCTGGCTGATGTCTCTGGAGTGGTTTGCACTGCGCCAGCATTTTATACAGCCTCCCCTTGGTCACCTTGGTGTCACTCCCAGAGCTCCAGCAGCTCTGACAGCCCTGCAGCCTCAGGAGGCAGCAGCCAATCGCGCAATCCCCCCTGACCCCGTCAAGGAACAATTAGACAAAGCTCCACTTTTTTACTCCTATTGTGCATTGTAACTCAATCACGACACTGTTATTATCCTCACACAGAGGGGAGCCCGAAGAATTAATCATTTAAGAGCGTGGCTTACGTGTTAAGAAAAATTTGATCTCATGAACTTGTTCAACAGAGTCTGTGTTGCATGTCTGTTAGCTTTGTTATTTAAGTTAGAAATAAATAAAGGAAGAAATGCGCGTGCCAAAACTGCTCTTTTTACTTTTATTTGTCAATTAAGCAACTTGTGGTTGCAGCAAAGACTTTTCTGATGTTTTCCCCCTAAATTTGTCCTTTTTGATTTCGCATTTTTACAAGGTGATCTAAAAGTTCATATTTATTTAGGTTAAATTAAGGTAAATTCATCGGATATTGTGTCAATTTGGTATAGGGAGGCTCTATCATCGTCATCATCATCATCATCATCATCGCCCATGGACCTCCGCTTCCAGTTCCATGGAAAACCAACTTGGACATCTTTCTCATGAGCAAAGGAACTGTCTCATTAATTGTGCCTGATCCTTGAGGTACCTGGCAGCCTTGAGGTTTGTTCTCAAACAAACAGTAAAAGGTGGACAATCTTTTGCGGATTATTTGCAGTAGAATAATAAAACCAACAGGTGGAAGGCAAGGCTGGAGACACACCTGTCTATAGCAGAGCCACGATAACTGATAAGTTGTCTGCGGGAGTTGTCCGATTTATAAATCATGTAGCAGGAAACAAGGATCAAAACATGAACATGCATGAGTCACAATGCAAGAACTTCCCTTATTGTTATTGTTATTGTTGTTGTTGTTGTTGTCGTTGTTAGAAAATTAAGATATTATTTCCAAAGTGAGACCAAATCAAGTCAGATAAATGCATTTTAATTAGGCGCCTGTGCCTATCAGCTGCTGTCCCTTGGCACCTCACTGAAGCTACACACCTCTGTGTCACCACCAGTGTCACCCACGTTTCCCATATGCCGCGCGCAGCGACAGCTCAGCGTTCACACTGACGCTCACTGCTCTGACACAAGAGCTAATCACTCATTAGGTCATCAATTACAGCAGAGGAACCACTTCAGCACAGCGCAGACCTGTCCGGTGGGGGATCAGAGATGTGATGGTGGTGACTTGGATGAATTTGGCATTCAGCGCCCCTCTCCCTCTTTCTGTGTGTGTGTGTGTGTGTGTGTGTGTGTGTGTGTGTGTGTGTGTGTGTGTGAGACAGTCGGGGTCGAGCACTGGTAAAGAAAATCACCGTGACCTGCCTCGCCGCCAGCAGTTTAATGAGGCCTGGTCTTAGTTGAATAAATCGGCACGCTCTCCGTCCCGGGGTGTCCATTCATTTTTTCTTTTTTTTTCTCCTACATGAATATTTCATTCCTTCAGCCCCACTGCCAGCGCAACAGCCTGTAACCCTGCGCACAGGCTTTAAAAATGCGACCACATTTCCCATCTGGTGCAGGGCGTGAGCGGGGGAGTGGCGGCCGAGGCCGAGGAGGTGTGAGGAACATTTCTAAGGTCAACTTTAGTGACCTCCTGCAAGAGAGAGAGAGACTGATGCGTCCCACCAGGCAACATGGCTGTCAACTGTGCTGGTCCAGGCCTCGTTGGGGGCCCTTATATGCATAAATCAACCCCCCCCCCCCCCACCATCACACACACAAATTAAGGAGTTAACCATAACTGACTGCCATAATTATTGTGAGAGCAGTATACAACCATGCAAAAATACTCTATCACAAGTAAAAGACCACTTTTAAAAAAGTCAAAATATAACTAGTAAATTGCAGGCTTCTTAAAACATGAAAAGTAAAAGCAACTGACTGTTTTAGGAGCTTTTGGACTGTTAATACTGACACATTCATGTGTAAGCAACACTTTCAGTTGTTACAGTAGATGTTCTCTCAGATGGCCTTCAAATCTTGTGAAATAAAAAGATTTCTTCAAAAACGTAGTGTAGTATGGGTATTAAAGTGGCATGCAATGGAAATAGTCAAGTCGAGTTACATAAAATTGTACTTGAGTCACTTTCCACCGCTGTGGATGAGTGAGACTAAAAAGCAGTGGCAGCAAACAAGTGATCCATGGAGAAGAGACAGCAGCATCTGCAGAAGGTATGCTGGAACAACTACTCTGACATTTGCACCACGACAAATGTTAAACAGTTGTGAACTCTACATGGTAAAAATATGCAAACTGGGAATAGATTAGAGCTAAATCACTGACAGAAAATAAATGAATTAGGTTACCTGCTCAGTGTGTGTTTTCGCATACAGAAACAAACAGCAAACAGCATGTCAGCAGCTGGACACAAGCTGTTTTATTAACCTGTAACCAAATGCATCTCTCATATTTATCTCTTATTGCACCAAAACCATGTAGTGATATCTTTTCCCGCCGTGGCCAAAATGCAGCCAACTCCACTGTTAACGCCTAAATTCTGGGAAGGCTCCTCCACCCCTCAGGTGTTTGTGTGACTAGTACAGTATGTCCTGTCTCAATAAGCATGTTTATCATGTTATCTGGGAAAAATTACAGGGTCAACAGGCTCACTCCAAAAGTGAGTCAATCCCCATAGACCCCCATATCAAAATGCCCAACTTTACAGCAGAAATAAACATGTTCACAGCCTGGTACAAAAAGCAGCTTTGGTCTCCACAGCACAACTGAACTGGAGGAGAATTTTTCTGTAACTCGCTCATTTAAATCATTGAGGCTTAAAGTAATGCATAATTATGGGCATGGCAGATTTCAGTGACAGCGAGCAGCTAGATTTCAGTAACCATGCTTCGTTCGGCTTGCATCAGCTCCACCCACACTCCACCTCTTTGCTCATTTTTGGATTAGCTAAGAGTTTAAGGGAGTCTGGCACTGCCAAGATGGTGGCAGGCAGCGCCACTGTCACAGGGCTTCACAATGGCTCTTCAAAAACCTGTGATGACGCCATGGAGAGCACATCGTTGAACCCACTCAAAATAGAACATGGATGGATTTCTTTATTAAAAGTATCCAGGTACCTCTTGGAACAGGCTCCTGGGCTCTCTATCTTATGATAAAACAGGATGCAGCAGCCACAGGAAATTATTTATGTGCTTCACTAATGGAGACAGTTAGGCTGTAGAGTCAACTACCACAAGACTTAATGAAAAACAACAAACTGTCTTGATGTTAGCTTTCACAAAATGCCTCAGCAACCACACAACTCACTTTATAGCTTCATGGTGTCAAAACTTGTTACTGACATGACAATCAGACAACTAAACCCAACCAGCAACCCCCAGCACACAGAAGGAAGCGCGTATGTGGTGTAGCAGGATTTTCCTGGGATGATAATGGAGCGAGCGAGAGCACTTCCAATAATAATACATTGTCTCATCGTTCTAATTTCTAGTAAATGAAGCAGGCCTAATCGTGAAATTAAAGCAGTCCTCATTCCACTGGGGACGCCTTCAAACCTCCTCCATTACCCCTTGGGAAGCACAGTTGTGGAACCATGGCCCCAAGCAATCTATAATTAATTCAATTCTATTTTTGAGGCTTTTCTTTGAAGAGCCGTGTCTCTGTTTCATTGTACACCTGTTCAAGGCATCACAGCAGCTTATAAGAACTGCATTACAACATACAAAGCACAGAGGCTTCAGAACTTATGGCAGTTTTATGGGGGTGTAATTTTGTAATAATTTTCCAGTAAGTTCCCTGAGAAAAAGTGTTAACTTTATTACTAATTACAGAGGAAATAGGACATTTCTCCAAAGTAATGCTCAAGTGAAACCAAAGTAATTATTAATTCATCATTAATTTGTTCTTCATATCCTGGGTTGCAGGCCTGCCTGTTTATAAAAACATTTTTTAAGCTCACCTGACCTGCTGAGTCTGTTGATTGCTTTATTGAGTTTGTTGGAATTAATTAATTGGAAGTGCACCACATGAACAGTGTCTCCATTCTACTCACATTTTATTTCCGGGAGAATTATTTTGAGCTCATGGACCCTTACAGCATCACCAAAGCGACCAAAGGTTTGTTTCATAAATGAATAAATGAAATTATAAAATTCACAAAGGCAGCGTGGCTTTTCATGTGAATTTCACTTATATATCTACAATATAGTCCAAATTTCATTGATCTCTGTCCTTGTGACCCCTCCACCCCACCCTCACCGATCCTTCAGGTAACATCACACCAACAGGTGGACATGATTAGAATGACGCAATGACGCACTGAGAGGACTTTCCTCCCTCTTCCTGGGTCTCGCTGCCTCCGTTTTTACCTTGCGTCTGTCTCGCGTTTTAATTAAAGACTCCTTAATTTCGTAACAATAGAGCGTTTCCATTTTTTTAATCATTCACCAAGAACAGTGAGCCTCTTGACGGTGGGAGCAGTCTACTCTGTAATTATCCTCACGCACCCGAAGCTACCGGAGGTGGTTCTGCTGAGCAGAGAGAGGACTCTTAATGCCGGGGTTCAGACGCAAATTAGGACGATTAGCGGCCTCATTAATTTGGGAAAGGGGAAGTAATATTCTAGTTAAAGTAACGGTTCATTAAGTCAATGTTATCTGTGGTAGAAGGCTAATTGATGAACTCTGAGGGAAGGACAATAAGAGGGGATGACTTCTCGGTTACACTGAGAGGACTGTGCTGAGTCAGCAGAGCTGAAGGTACTTCAGAGGAGGACCTGTTGATTCACGACATTTTTTTTTTTTTTTTAACCGCCTCCGTCATCGCGAGAACAGCCGCGCAGCCGGCGGCCCCACCGAAGGAAATGTCGCGATGCCTGATATTTGGTCTCTGCAGGGTGCCGTTTCCACATGCTGCAGGGGACAGACGGGGTCCGCAGGGTCAGGGGTTTACCCAGCATGACGGGGACAACAAAGCGTGTCTTCAAAGTCAGACCTGCACCACTGATCACAGGTGCTGCCCGATGCCTTTAGTGAGACACGTGTCTCCCAAAAACAGACAATTGAAGTAAGAAAGCATGCTATTCGAAAATGTATTTTGATAACACACACAGCAGTAACTCTTAGCCCACTGTCAAATACTTTAAAATACACCAACACATTTATTCTTATAATGCTCCTTTACGCTGATACTTTGATAAATTATGCATATAAGACTTCAATAACTTCACATTATGAATGCAGGAATTTTAGTTGCAACAGAGTAAATGTACTCTGTGGTATTGAAACAGTTAAGTATCTCTGTGCACATGCATATTTTTCCACTTTTTCCACCCCGGGATAAAATGAGTGCACTACCCATCTAGTTACCTTGCACACTTTGTGTGTATGTATGAAAATACAAGAGCTTGGTTTTAATGGGAATTTTTTTTTTTCTTCACACGTGACAGGCTAAACGTGCAGTTTCTAGTGAGCTCCTCTCTAGTACCAGGACACCATATGGCTGATGCGGCAAACATGGAGTGGGTTGTATAGACCCAGTCCATCAAAAGAAGAAGAAAGGCTCCCAGACACTTGAGCATCAGGGACTCTGAGAGCTGTCAGTGCTGGATAAACACTTACAATGTGTAATGGATCCTCAGCCTGTTGTGCCCATAAGAACATCTTTACATCTTGTTTTGATGCACAGACGAGCACACAAGTGAACTAAAATATCAGCAATCCCAAAACATTTTCATCATAGTGGATTATTTCTAAAAAATTCTGGTCCTAAGGGAAGATGTTGATTTCACTTCATATGTTAAAACAATGACAATAATCAAGATAAAATATACACCTGGAACAGAAAATAGGTACATATTTACACTGTGTTGCGGCCGACAGTGCTAAAATAAACCTTTGTGAAAACTAATGTTTAATTGTTTTTCACACTGTGTCAGAGAGGTGATGATACCATCTGGTGATTGAAGCTATGCTTTGTGGTGTTGCTCTTCCATATATGAAAATCAGGTACACAAAATATTCTGAACAGACTGAAGAGTTCAATACAGCATAAACACGAAGCTTTAAAAGGTAGCACAGAGCAGAGTCAACACACAAACAGCAGACGTTACAGTTCACAGGTATCATTCATTGTAGGGCTCTTGTATCGCCTCAGAGTTGAATCGTACAGATGTTTGTATGTTTCTGGTCATTCATGAGCTTAAAATTTTCATCCTTCGGTTCTCTGAACATTTGAATATGTATCTTATTTGGTGGTGCAGTTCAAAAGAGAATAGCCTTTTTGATCGCTGACATCTCAGCTGCTCGTTGGTATTGTCTGATATTTGAGGGATTTTTTTGTATTCTTCACTGAGTGCTAAGTGCAAACATGAACAGAATACTATTTGAAGCTCAAAACTGGAATCTTTAGGTGAACAGTTCAGTAGCGGTTAATACGGTAAATCAATCTAATATGAAAATGAAGAATGTATGGTTGCACTTGCCTGAATGAACATGAAAAGCCACATAAATGAAATAAAATTGTGTAATTTCACCAGAAACCACCAGATGGAGACAACACAACATACTCCCCACAGTCATAGTGTTAGTAAAGTCGAACATTATAATTGTTTTATTTTCAAATCAAATAAGACATCATACATATATCAATACCACCACACTGCATGCAGCTCAACGATCCTTTATGAGCTGATAGGGTTATTTAGCAGCTGTCTACCAGACATAAATCCTCCAGGAGACAGACAGTTGTCTGAGAAGGGGATATCTCTGGAGGCTCCAGCGATGGTCAGCAATCAGAAGGCTATTTACTGTGAGGATAAAGATGTGTATCTCATCATAATAAGGTCTCGCTCAATTCACTGGGGATTACATCCCTCATGATACGGGCCAAGATGTGATGGCATTCTCAGCACAGCTGCTGCTCCTCTAAACGTTCGCTGCTGAAAAAAAAAAAAAGAAGACCATAGTCCCTAAACATCTTCCAGTGTGAACACAGGAGATCTCACCTGTCTTTCCTGTCATTTTCATTTTCATTGATAAAGTAAACCTTGGTAAGAGAGCTCCATCCCAGCTGCCAGTGCTACGCAGCTGTCAGTAGAGGGCAGTAGTGCTCTATGTTTGGTGGCGAGCTGCAAGTACAGCAGCATGTGGCTGCCGGTCAGTCAAGATGAGCAACACTTTGCCCGCTGACCTCTTTGACCTTGCCGACTGAATTAAGCGTGCTGCACAAAGTGAGAGCGGTTATGAAGTTATGTGGACATCGGTGAATCATGCAAGGCTGCTTTCAATAAGTGATCCTTTGAAAGTGCATGACCTTCAATGTCTTTAGTGCCTGTGAAGTCAGTGAACTGCCTTGGAAATGATTGTGGACTCCTGACATCTTCCTCTTGTCATCCTCTTTGACTTGATCTCTCCTGCCTGTCTATTATATGCAGCGATGTTTGGTGAGTTTCCCACATTTAACAATGTCCATACTGACACAGAGTGGCAGGACGTTGGGAGTAAGGCACAATATTCAGAAAAAAAAGACTGATGATTATGTCTGTCATGATCACGGTCAGAGGGTTAGCTCAACAAGATTATTTCATTAGACAGATAGTGACAGCCACAACCAACTTCAATTATAATCATGCCAGCCCTGTAATTTGGCAGTAAAGATTATTCATCAACCTTCAGTATGGATTTTCTATGGTCGATTAATGTAATTGGATTGAGAATCACTGATGTCTCAGTCTGATCTGACATCTGAGCTGATGTCAGATTCTCTCGGCAACAGGCTTTGGCTTCATATGTGGCGGCTTTGAATTATGGGCGCCTGAGCTGCATTTGAGCATTTGAGGTGTCTGTATGTGGTGTGTGTGAGTGAGAAGAAGCCAGAAAGTGAGAAAAGGGAAAGAAAAAGAGCCTTGAGCGTTTACGAGGTGACAATGAGGCAGCGTGTCCGGCTCCACGAGGAGGCATGTATAAATAACCTTCATTATGAAAAGAGCAATTTTCTGCATCTGCCTGCTAATTTGGCACGTTGGATTGGTGTGATCTCTCCTTTAAAAGAACTAATGTTAGATGAAGGGGGCTGCCATACATGAGGGCAGTAAGGAGAGAGAAATGAAGGGAGACTGCTGATGGTGAGCGGCATCTTAAACTGAGCCCAGCTGATTCGCTCTTATATTCCCTTCAGTGGTTTCTATCTGTAATGTGGGCTGGTAGGGGTGCCAAAGGATTAGTAAAGGTGGTCATGGCTCCTGCATGGCACTTGCTGTCTATCCTCGCTGCCCTCTTTTCGGTCGTCCTGCACTTAGAAGAAGATAAAATGTTGATGTCATAAATCTTAGGATTTATCCAGGACGTATGATCCCGAGCCTAGAGGCCAAACTGAATGGAAATCATTAGCACGTTGTCCTTCATTGTGATCCCCGCTCTGCAAAGTGCAAGTGGGGGTGTCAGGGGAGCGTGCCATAGGTGAGCCTCTTGGCTACGGGAAACAGCGAACAGAGATGGATGAGACCAGCGAGGCAAAGGTGAGGGGTGAGAAAGAGAGAACAAGGGGGAGACTGGTAGGAGCTGGAGTGTGTAGTCAAAGGGATGTGGCAGCTGTTGTATGTGATGAGAGGTGTGAAGGATGTGTTTTTCCTGCATAGCTCAATCCTCCGCAAACACGAACAACTCTCTCCCATAGTTTGAATCGCAGCCTGATAACAGTTGTGAATCAAATCATTTTCCTGTGCAGTACACTGTGCCTTTACTCTGCTGTAACCACAAAGAGACCACAAAGTTGTTTTTGTATTCATCCTCAAAAGAGAATTTCTGTGTCAGAGTCCCACTGCGTTCACATTTGTGGTAGATAACACGGCAAATTGTGTTTGTATGATTTATTCAGTTGTATATAGGCGGTGAACTGACAGACGGGCAACAGTGGTGTTAAGTGCAGGACTGTACTCGCTGACAGAAAACAAACTGGACTTTCTGAACATTCTGCTCTCGGACCAGATGTTGAAATTTAGGAAAATCAGCACACACACAAGCTGTGCTTTTTATGCAAATACATGTCTTGTTCTGAAGGATTTTAATTTCTTCTTCTTCAAGTCACATTTAAAGAAAAAAAAAACTGAAGAAAAACACAGCACTGACTAGTCTAGTGGAATATTTTAGCTTATCTGGGCTTTGAAACAATAGTTTTGCATTTATGCACTTATTTATTGCCAAGGGTTAAATGAGAAGATTGATACCACCCTCATGGTTCCATGATAACTATGTAGCTGGAGGCAGCAGCTTGTTAGCTTAAGGGAAAGCAGCTATAGCTGAATTTGTAAAACCACAATAAGGATTAAACATATCAGATGAGACACAGTGTGGGAAATAGATATTCAACACGGCAACACTTTTCATGAGACATACAGCATAATGCAGCTGCTCAAGTGAAACTGAGAGCAGACATCAAGTCACTAAAACTACATCGATGAAGAAATAGCAACATTCCAATCCATAAAAAAGTTATGTGCAATAAAGTGGAATGACAAGAAAAAAAGGAGTGAACACAGTGAAAAAAACTGCACTAAACCAGCTGGTTCCACTAATTACTTCTACTAGCTGTGCTGATTAAAATCAGCTGTGTTGGTGCATGTTGGTAGGTTTGTATTTGCACTCTTTGAAACAGGGTTATCCGTCTCTGAATGCAAGTAAAGAAATCATTTGTTACCAAGCTGTCACGCAAGAAACATCTCATGATGGGCAGAATGAAAGAACTGTTCCAAGATCTTCACAACAACATTGTTCAGCAACATAGTGATGGCACTGGTTACTGACTTTCTGATTTCTGAGCTCTTAAATGAGCCTACAAGCATCATTATCTGCAAGTGGAAGGAACATGACATCACCGCACACAGGAGCTCCTCACAAGACCTCCAAAGGAGTGAGGGTAGCCCAAGAACTGAGGGCCACTCGAAAAGTGCTCCAGAAAGACCTGAAAGCAGCAGGGACAGTCATCTAAGAGACAACAATAAGCAGTGCACTCCACCGCCACCATCTCCATGCAGGATCACCATGGAAGACTCCATGGAAAAAAAGGCTTGCTGTTTGAAGTTTGCTCCACAACATTTGGAGAGGCCTGCAAGTGTGGTCAAAAATCTAAATTTTGGCAACAAATTTTGACTCGCCAGGGTTGGAGGAGAAACAGCTCTGCGTGACCCTAAAAACACCATACCTGCACTGAAGTTTGCAGGTGGAAACATCAGCCTTGTACAGGCTGGAGATCAAGATTCACCAGCCTGCCCCCAAGATTCTTCAAGATTTAACGACTGTCTGTGCTCAGGAATCAGAGAGATCAGTTTCTTCACACACTTCTCTACCCAGTATTCATTAATCTGCATCATTCCACTTTATTGCACATAATGTTTTTTTTTTTTATAGATTGGAATGTTACCATTTCTTCGCCTGTGAAGTTTTATTGAGTTAATACTTGTGCCTGGTCTCAGGTGCAGGGGGAAATGTGCTTAATGAAAACAATGATGTGTTGAATATTTATTTCACCCGCTGTATGTGTGTGTTTAATTATTGAGCTTTAGAGGGCTTGCTACCTCATGACAGAGCCAGGCTAGCTGTTTCCCGCTGTTTCCCCTCTTTATGCTAAGATAAGCTAACCAGCTGCTGGCTGTAGCTTCATGTTTTGCATACAGATATAATAGTGATATTGATCTTCTCTTGGCAAGAAAGCAAATAAGTGTATTTTCCCCAAATGTCGCACTTCTCCAGAATTAGTCCTGGCACACATCTTGAAATGAAAATCAAATTTTGAAACCAAAAAAAAATCACTTTAACTAAGCAATGCAAATGCCAACACGACGGCTTTTACAGTCTCTTCTAGAGTTTTCAGTTGCTGGGATTGACTGAGATCCCATGATGCCGACTGTTAGTCCTTTTATCACTTTAGAGCCTAAACGCATCATATTATGGCTCTTTATTGTCCCTACAGTGGAAAATAGATTTCGTGTCCTGTTGTTAAATGTGCACCACAAAGAAATGACTGGGCCAAGTCTGTCACCCACATGAAGGATCACACTCTAGATAGCTGCCCAAACAAAGCGAAGAACATGACAAAAAGCCTCAAACAAGAAACAATACTTTAGATATAAAAAGTGGCTGAGGACATCTGCAGGGCATCAGTAAACCAGGAGGGTAGAAACACAGACTGGAATCATGGCTCTTTTGTTTTGTTGCTTTGGGCAAGGCTTGTCCTCCCCCCCCACACACTCACTCGCTCACTCATTCTCACACACAGGCTTGAACACGTCTACGATAAAGCGTCTGCGATCAAAAACGTAAGCGAATTCTGCCTGACAGTAAATTCTTGCTTTACTGTGACAGCCCTTGTCGGGCTTTAAGCTCATCCAGGGGTGAGTGGCGTCCCTGCAAAGAATAAAGGATGATTATTAAAGAAAAAGACCAGGGAGGCGCTGCTGAAAGGAGGCAGGGTGCCCAACACGCCTGGCATCACAAGGTCAGGAGCAATGCCCTCTGGCAGGAAGTGCTGTGAGGAATGGCAATGTCAGTCAGAAACCTCCCTCACCCCCTTGGACCTGTCAATTTGCCGGCGATAATTAATCTCTCTCTGGTTAAATATAAAGATTGTAAATCACAGCGGGAGCCTGCACCATTAGGGGGCCTTCATCTGTCAGCTGCAGACCTTGGCTAATGGCCCTTTGTAAGCAGAGCACTGGCTGAGGCAGCACACCAACCACCTACAAGTCCGGCTCATCATTTGTTTCTCATGGAGACATCCCGCCTCCAAGCCGCAGGCATGAGGACAGCAGTTGTAGACCAACAGAATTATCACCCTCAAAACCCATATCTTTACTCTGCACTCAATCCTACTTGGTACCATGTGTCTGGGATGCATGCATTATAAAATGTTTAAAAACTGGCTTTATTACTGGATAATAAATTGTTTGATGGTGGTTTACACTGCAGTAATAAGACACTAATAATGGTTGGATTATCAGGTTGGTCTCTTCGGGAGGTGAATATCCTCTCCCAGTATAACATTAACTAAATAAAATATTTGGTGCTACTTCCTACTTCAAGACTTCAATACATAAGAGAGAGGGAGAGGGGCGATTTACTCAGAGCTCACGTTCACGGTGGAGCACATTCAGTGAACAAACCACTGGACATGCAGCGTCCCCTCGCAGTGAAAGGCTGAGAGACAGCCATGCTCAGCCACCTGTTTTTTCATACTGCAGGTTTCAGGCTATCATGCTATGTGCTGTTCGGTGCGTGTATCCTGATAGCTGTCCTATTGCTCATGCATGTAATATCAATCAATATAATGTCATGTATCTGGACTGCAGCTCATGACCAATGTACCAATGTTGTTAAATCATTGCAGCTAAATGTTAGCACCCTGAATCAGCCGTCTTGAACGCTCCCCATTCCTCCTACAAACAAATGACTTGAATCACTCACTTGCAGAGTGAGTGCATCCCCTCCTGTAAGCTCTCGACTGACTGATAGCTCAGCTGAACTGACTGAGAAATGAACGCATTGTTTCAGGAAATGACTCAGTTCAGTTTGTTCACCCAAAAGATTTGTTCTTTTGAATGAAATGTTAGCGAACGACACAAATTCACTCCTGCAGAAGGACTGCAGAGCATCTGTACCACAATCCATTTAATAACAACTTATTAGATGAACAACTCCAAACCTGATGGATTGTTATGGTGGACGAACTCTTCATTAACTAATGAAATGCCATTTATATTTGCAGACCTGATGGCTCACTCTAGCATGAGAATCTCATGACTCCTTAATGCCTTGCTTTCTAGAGCATCACATATGCACCGAAGCTAATGAAAGTTATGCAGGGGGACGATAACCAGCCACAAGATGTTTTGCTGACAACTGTCCTCAAGTGGCGAATTACATACATATAAAACATAAATAAATCAAGTATTAACAAATAATAAAGTAATAAGCCACAACTTGTAAAGCATTTATAAAGTTAGCTTTATTTATATAACCCTGAGCATTCTCCAGTCTTCTCTAATAAGCAGGCTACAGTTTCTGTGAGTATAAATCTTTAATGCAAACATGGCAAGACAGTAAACACACCAAACACTTGCTTCTCAAGGATCACATCAGACTTTCTCCACTTGTTGTTTCACTCACAACAGTCCCCTGTAAAACAATAGCAGGTGGGAACTAAGATGACTCTTACGCAAAGAGTCTGGCCAATTTAAATTCAACACTTCAACAATAATATTTATCTAATTGTAAGTGATAAATTACAATTACTGCAGTGGTAGTGATGAAACGTATCTGTGGAACAGCCCATTAGTGGAAATATCGCACCTAAAATTAAACCAACTAAACCACCTTCAGAGCACCGGTTGAAACCGTGTGCTTTCATGTCTGCATGTAAAACACACCATTACATATGAGTCACTTATGTTGTGCCACAGTTGATCTGCATCTATTTGGATGACAGGAAACACAGACGAGCATCTCTGCACTCACTCTTGACTTCTGAAACAGCCACTCTGATGCCGCACAGTTTGATGACTATGACACACTGAGGTTTGCCGAATGACTTGAATGATCATATATCTAACCTGTGATTGGTTGTTCCGTTAAATAGATCATTTCAAGCTGTTATACAGGCTGTTCATGGCCAGCATTGATGGATAATGAGTATAAGTATATTCAATGAGCAGAGTAATCTGTGTGTGTCCTTCACATTTACACACCTCTCTGAACATCCTTGCTATTCTGCGGAGTCCAGCAGCAGTCAGATTCAATAACGGTAAACATACAGTTGAGCCTTTAATTACTTGTACACAAACCTGTGACCCACTTCACGGTGATCATTATATCACTTCACAGGTGCTTTCTGTAGAGCACTTTTTTTTTTTGAAAAACTTCCCTCACATCCCTTTGGACTCGGCATTACATCAACCATAATAAAGTTGTTTGTTTGTGTGCTTGTAGGGGGTAAACTCTGCGATAGTCTTTGAACGAGCTGTTAGCACTGTGCACTGTTGTGCTTGTTAAATGCTTTGTTGGAAGTTTGACACTCAGCTTCTCAGTCTGCACTCAACGCTGCCGACGGTATCCTTAAGTCATGAGGCTGTTTCATGCTGGGCCCCCTTGGGTGAGGGAGGGATGACAGGATAGCAGAAGAGGCAAACAACAAATGTGGGCACACACACACACACACACACACACACACACACACACACACACACACATATACAGAGTCACCTTTAAAGTGTATGAGAGCTCCCTGATGCCAGTGCTGCCATACTGCATGACTAATGCAGCCCGCGAGTCACTGTTTCTCCTCACCGAGTCCCCAAGAGCTGAATTAATTGGCTGTCATCATGGTAGCTCTCACTCTCGCACACATACACACACACGCATTGAATGATCAAGATATAAATAAACTGAGCCAACATGGCATTTAAGTGACAGGCAACCATAAAGACTTCGTGCAACATTCAATGGCGGGCTCTTACTTTGGGGTTCCCATCAAACGTATGGAGCTAATATATGCACACAAGTACGACTGTCAAGAGTTCGTGTTAGACAGGTCATGTTTAAAGGAATAGTCTGACATTTTGGGAAACATGTTTATCTCTTTGCGAGAGTTAGATGAGACGTTCGATGCTATTACGACTAATGCTAAATATTTTGAAAAACCTGTACTAAAGTACTTTTTATGTCAAGTTTTGCATTTTGCAATGTTTCGAGGCCCATCTGTTGGAGATTAAGAACAAAAGTCATGTGTGAAAGTACTCAGCTGAGACTCTGGATAAGATAGATGTTCCAAATATTTACTTCATGTCATGGGTGTGAGAAGTGTGTGAAGTGTGGTTGCAGCCGGGCCTGGCCTTGCAGATTGTGAACAGTATCAAAAATGCACAACAATGCAATGAAAAAAAGAATGACGTCATCATGAGTTATGGTTAAGAATAGCATTATTGTACCTCTCCATAGAAGACTACATGTGCTGTAATTATGAACTGGTTTAATGCAACACTCGCTGAGTAACCCAAATCAAACATAGATAGATTGGAATCAGGGGGTAAAATCTAGCCTGGCTCTCAGTATTCCAAGTTTTAGCTCCACTGCTGGCCTTGCTGTGACTGTTAACAAGCTCAAATTAGCTACTTTTATTCGTTTTCATATGAAGTCAAATACACCACTTCACTTCAAGATGGAATTCAGTCTAGATATGGATGATATGATAAATATTTTCTGTATTGCTTCTTTGTATACAGCACAATGAACACATAACCTTTTAAAGACCCTTTCATGTATTGCTTTGCCTTCCAATTGCAATGCACTTAAAAGACAAAGAGCCCGTCTCCCTTCTTATTTGCCTGTGCTTTGAACCATAAACAACATTTGTGTTTCTCAACAGTTTGCTGAGACTGAGAGAATAATGGAGTGTCATTCCGACCCTCTGCCTTTGCATAATATTGTCTGAGTAGTCATGCAGCATAATATCTTGTCTGAAAGTGATTCTTTTTAAAGGATTTCGCTTTTGTTCTGAGCACTGATCATCAGTTTAATGTGGGAGCAGCAGAAAAAAACCCTTCCAGACAGTGACGGTAATGTGTTGTGATCTGTACATCATTTCAGACCGAGAGGGCGTTACCTTTTAATGACCTCAGATGTGTTTTACTCACGTATGCGCGTGTACGTGCGTCGGGAAGAGAGTTTGTTCTGCCTTCCTCTTTGTCCTCAGAGCTTTTCCTTTCCGTTAGACTCCAGATGTTGCTGTCCGCTCTTTTGGGATGAGACTGAGCAGTCAGGTGTGAGAAAGACCCTCAACAACGGGATGTGAATGAAAATAAAGCTCTGCCATGTGCTGTTACACATTTAAGCATTTACAGCTTTTTAGCGAGTTATCAGCAAAGTTGTGGCGAGGCTTTGTGCAATCAGTGCTGCTGCTTTACTGCCTGACTAGCTGCAGAAGCTTAAGTGAGACTTATATTTTTGTTATGCTGAATAGACTTTTGAATTGCTAGCGCCCATAAAAAAAGAATGAAGAAAGAATAAAAAGAGACTAAAAAAAAAAGAAACACTGAGGTCATCATATCAGCAGCTGTAAATGATTTAAAAAGTTGATTTCAGATCATTTCTTATCAAGAAAATACTGTGATGGTCCTTGAGTGTACGGCTTCATCATTAAAACTACATAAAGAATTTACTTGAAGGATGGCCTTTTAATTTGCAGTTGTAAATAAATGATAGACCAATACACAAGATTTTAGGTTCCCAAGGAACACATTCAGATGTGTGCAACCAAGTTAAACAGCCCCATAGGAAAGGTGCCTGCATACCCAGAAGCAAGACTAGACTCCACATCCATGCTAGTGGCTCAGTGAGACCATACGCACAGTGATGCTTAGAGCGAGCTAAATGCTGCTAACATGCTCACAATGACAACATGCTGATGTGAATCAGGTGTATCCCATGGTCGCCATATGAGTTCAGCGTGTTAACATGCTAACAGTTGCTAATTTGGAGCAAATACAACGTAAGGATGAACGGCATTAGTTTTGCAGGTAACACCAAAGCGAATCACCCTGAAGGGGACATCTGTTTTGGACGTCTGTGCAAAAAGTCATGGCAACCCATCCAGCTGCTGAGCAAAAGACGTGGACTGACTGACTGACTGACATCCTCGGGCGACGCAGCTCACACACGATCTGCAGCTGAAGTTTTCTTTCTGGATTGTTGGTCACACTAATACAAATAATGTGTTCATACTTTTAGTCCCTCATACTGGTAGCCTTGGCATAGTTCTTCATAAGGAAAGAGTGCAGCCACTGCACAGCATATTTTCCATAAGTCATTTCACCTCTAATCTTATTTACCTCTCTCAGATGTAGTTACTCTAAGTTACAAGGCAATGTGTACTTGGCTTCAGAGGGCGCCGAGGACTCTGGTGCCTTGTTCAGGGACCTTTCAGCCATCATGACGGGGCGAGTGTACTGCAGCAACAGATGCGATTTCAGCTAACCACCAGTAACAAGCTGGCAGCTGGAGCACACCCAGCTCCGAGTGGCAGGGATCAAACTGACAACACTGGTAATTGGGTGGCCTCTTTACCTCTTGGCCAACTCACCACCTCTCCAGAGTCCGAATGTACTAATCCACTTATTTCTCATCATGATCATGGAGGCAGTTGACACCACTTGAGTACAATCTAATCATGAAGCATAATCTTGTTATCCTGGTAGGTGAGAAATGTAAATCCTTCTAACATGCCTCACAAACAAAGAAACTCATCAGTCTCCTTTCTATTTTTCTGACCTAGCAGAAGATTCAAGGTGCTGTGCGGATGAGGATGATGTATTAGTATGTCTTTTAGTTGTGAGAGGCAGAGAAATATTATCACATTAACACTTGATTTCCATTTTCCATGAATAATTTCTTTTCTGTTCCATTTTCAGGAGCATATTTCATCCCTCAGCTGCAACTGCAGAAAACTATATAATGCCAGTGATGCTATTTACCACTAAATTATGATTTACTGTTGAAATGAAACATGTCTGAGATATGCCCTCTGGAAATGTTCTGACAACAGTCCACTGTAATCACACATCCTGACAAGCAGCTATTTCTTTTGTGTTTTCAGCCACAACACAACCGTCCAGAGTGTCTGCCGGATGAGCTTTAATGTTTGTTTGTTTTTCTGCCATATGTGCCGCGACAACCCCGCCATGTGAAAATCAGTGCGATTGTTATTCACAGGGTGTTATGATGTGATGTTTGACAACAGATTTCAAGAAATTATCAAGAAAGGGAATTAATTCCAAGAAAACAGACTATGGGTGGGTGATACTCGCACCTTTTTATTGACGGGCTTTTGCACAGATCAGAACTTAATGGGCTTCATAATTAATAGTGATGACTCCTCTGCCTTCTGCTTAGCCTTTGTTGGGGCAAAACAAAATGAAAGGTTGACATTTCTCAGATTACTTCCGATTGATCTTGCCCATCCTACTGCGAGCAGCAAATGATAAAGGCTAACTAGCTTTTCCTTTGAACCTGCGGACATCCACAGGCTATGCCATTCAGCAAAGACCGAGCCGACAAGAAAACATCTCATTAAATGAGTGTGTTTTCGCTCCATGGCATGCCAGACATAGATACTGTTAGGCTTGTTCTTGCCACAAAACAAGTTATGAAACACTTCAGTTTAATATCATTCTCCCTGAGTGCAGTAACTACTCTTCTGTTACCCTCGCAAAATTGGCAGTCACGTAGCACTCCAGCGATGTAGTATTGCACTTTTGGGGAACTTGTTAAGAGACAGTTTAAAAACAGTGGTTAAAATCAATACAGCAAATGCCAAAATATCCTGACTTAACACACAAAATCCTAAACATTTACATGACACCAAACCCCATTGTTGATTATGGCTTTTTTGCAATAGACAGCATTCCCACACAGCCTCATTGTTAGTGGCGGGGTTCAAAGAATATGAGTAATGTTGTTTTATTTCATCTCATTGATATCAGCCTCACTGTTTACTCTCCTGCAGCCGTATTAGTAGGTGTAAAGTGTTGATACAAACCAGACATTTCATACTGCTGCTATTTCACATTAAAAGCAAAGCACAAAGGGTGTTTTTATAGGGAGGCAGTCCTTGGAAAGGTCGAGTATTTGCCACTGACAGCCATCGTTCATCAAAAATGTGTCTACAAAACAAGCCATGGTCATCTTTGGCAATGTTTGACATGAAATATATCATGTATTGCAGGTTGTAAATGTGTAAAATTAGTGGAATGGCCCTCATTAGAAATTCCCTCATTAGCTGTAACAGCATAACATTAAGATACTAATATTTTTCTCATCCTTTCGCTTCATAATCTCAAGAAGTGGACACACTTCTCCTCTTCCTCATGTGTAGACAATGATGGAAATGGGCGTGACATGAAGTTTTTAAATAATTAAAACATATGTGGCAAGCGTTGCACTGTCTAATCACACAAGTGCTCTTTGGTGAAGGGATGAAACATTCACTGTTAACCAAGAGACGTGAGCCAAGGAAGTGTCTTGCCAAGACACAGCAAGAAGATTAAAAAGCCTCTATTAAATGTCTCATTCAAAGAAGAACAAAATAACATCTAAGAAACACGTTTCAGCTGCTGGCCTTCATCCAGCCAAAGAATTAGGCCACCAGACTGGCCAGTGTTTGGTTATTCAACTTCAGTCTGAATATGGTGCCTTTTTAAAACTGATAACTGTGCTGTTATTACTGACATCAACACAGTCATTTACTATAGCTCGTTGCTCAGTGTAAAAACAACCAGTCCCTTCATTTGCTTTCTTCTGCTCACTTGTCATTTGAAAACTTCATTCTCTGTGCAGCTGTCCAACTTTTAACAACATGAATTTGCCCACTAGCCTTCCAAACAGTGGTGGACCATCCTGTTATTTACCCCCACAGTGTATTAAAATGCCAAGCAAGGAAATCATAATGAGTTTTTGAATCACGGTTGCTGACCAAAAGTGGGAGGCTGCAACTGCAATTTCCATTTTCATTTTCAGAGACTCAGAGAAATGCCTTCTCTGCTGCACGCTAATATGCAATGTGTCTTTTTTGTGTGTGTTCATCTAAGATATTGTTTTACAGTAATTAGACTTTATGCTTGAGCGACTCCTTGTTTTAATTAGAATGAAACTCAAACTGAGCAAGTGTGCCAAAGGGGTATTTTTAAGGGATGAGGGCCACTGCAGAATTAAAATAGGATCTTCAGTATTGACTTGTCTGGAAGTCTTGGCGACGGTTCTCCTGGCCATCCATCTGAGGTGGCATTTGACCCAAACAATGACAGGGTGAGAACCTGAACTGCTGACAACAAGCACCACGCTGGTCTTTGTGTTTCTGAAGGAAGAGTTTTGTATTTTCCACTCACACTCCTGTTTCCCTCTTGTCTCTTTAGATGCTACTCTTAAGAAAATTGCTCTCACATGAAAATAGCACGCCATTCTTTTGTTCCCCCAATAAAAGATGTAACAGCTGCTTCTCAGGGAGTGAATTCTAAATGAGGCTTAGCACTGCCCTCCACTGTCAGATCCCACAATGACCTCTACTTCTCCTGCTTCCTACCTTCCCTCTCCCACCTCCTCTCTCCCTGTGTCATCCTCAACCTCTCTCCTCTGTCTCCCTCTACTCCTTAACACGAGCCCCTCTCGTTGGGTGTGTTGACAGGGCTTTCTCACTCGAATGCAACCAGGAGGAAGCTGATGTGTCCTGGGCTGCGCAGAAGCAGCACGCCATGTGATGTCACCTCAGCCTCTGCTCTTAGCAGAATCCACAGGAGTGCCAGATGTGGGAAGAAAATAAAAAAAGAGCAAGGAGGCTCCTTAAAGTATTCCTGAACAATTATCACTCCAGTGTTGATGAGCTGTGATGTGCTCGTGCCACAGCACTGTGGCTAAGACTAAGGTCCTTAGTGTGCATTGAGTCCCACTTCTGATTGCTGCTGTCAGTCCTGATTGCCAAAGATGAGCACCAGGTGACACCAGGGGAACATGGCAGAGTCCAAATCCAAATGTGCATCCGGCTGAGCCTTACAGCCATGGCAATCCAGAAGCCATTCTCATGCTGAATGAATGATTCATCCTCTGTAAAAACTTGTGATTGTCAGAGGAAGATGGGAAATTGTGTTTGTGAGGTTTATCAGTATGTGGCCAATGGGAGGATATGATTATTGAATGACTGCATCATATATTTCTGAACATATAATGTGAAACAGGAAGATACGGAGAGGAGGGGAAGCGGCGGAGTAGAACAGGGAAGATGTGACAGAATCAGGGGATGTGTGAAAAGGGAGGGAACCAGGCTGTGGGAAGATATTTAGGCCACACTGGGTTTTTTTAATCACTTGCACAATATTCAGCATGTCTGCCACCTTGGCTGTCCAGCTGCTGCTGCTCTCCTGGGTAACCCAACTACAATGAAATTATGCTGTGACTCCTTATGCAAAACATGCTATTATTCTCCCAAAGCAACAATCTGATCATTCAGCATCCCTAACGAGCAGCCTCACAAATCCCCCAGTCTTTGGAGTATTTTCCTGGATTTTGCTGCAAATTGAGCTGAGGGATTGAATCAGCTTAACCTTTCACCAGCAATCATAGGTGATTATAAGCATTTGGACATCCTGTTATTTCGAATTATAAAGAAGGCTGGCCAGTTAGGTGGTAATTGTACTGCAGATGGTTACCTGACTTATGTGGGAGATTTTTGTCCCACACAATTTTCAGCTCAATAGGTGAAAGGTTCAGTTGGACTGCAATAAAAAGAAATCACTGGGCTTATTTACAACAACCAGGCTCCATTTTTATATTAATAACACAATCGCAAAATCAATAAAAACCCTTTCCCTTGGAAGATAAATTTTATTGGAAGCACTCATCCAACTAGGCTCTAGCATTACTTTTTCCTTTTTCCAACCTAGCAGATGGATTTTCTGAAAAATTTCAGCAAACAGCTTTCTCCCCCCATCTTTGTTTCCTTGACAACGCATCTAAACAAGGAATGGTCTCCCAGACAACAGGTCTGAAAGTACCGCAAATATCTCGGTGTGTGTGTGTGTGTGTGTGTGTGTGTGTGTGTGTGTGTGAGAGAGAGAGAGAGAGAGCGAAGAGGTGCGAGGAAAAGAGGGAGGGAGTGTTGTGAGCATGGCATTTTTTCCCTGTTGCACTCTGCGTGACCATGGCCTTATGTGTTGATAGATCTATTTACTGCACTGTATACTACACACACTCACAGTCTGCGCTGATGGAGATGTAACAGAATAATAGGATTATCTGTTTAGTCAAGGCTCCGCTCGCTCTAAACTGTTAACCGTGATCCTTTCCAAGAAGAGGAAACGTGCATGCCAGCTGGATCCTTGTCATCACCAAAACAATACTCTCTGTGTGAAACAAATAGTGTTTTTGCTCGAGCTGGACCGGAATGTGCGACCCTCGCTGAGAATGCTCATCCCCGTCTCAGATCCGCTCACGGCTCACAGGGCCAACAGTTCATCCCTCCGTCTGTTATTGACCCACTGTCGCTCCTGCATCAGCCGAAAGGGTCTCTTTGCTTTGCAGAACATTTCTTTGTCTCCCCCTGCCCACTCTACTGTCTCAGTAGTTATTACAAAGGAGTGTTACTATGGTTGACTCAGTGGGAAAAAAAAAGGCTATTAAAGGTCTGATCGTGAGCGTTGTTTGCATTGAGGCATCATCTCTCCTCTCAGCAGACTCGTGTGAGGCTATGAAGCCATCTGCCAGACAGAGAGGTCAATACAGAGGGTGAATGCCTTTGAATGTTCATTAAAAGGATGGGAGACGTGCACGGATCAAGGTGTCTGTGGCCTCTGAGCATTAACACTACATGTCCCACGGCATAAAAAAATTAAAATAATAATAATAAAAAAAAAATGGATTGAGATGATGAAACTGCAGCACAAGTATCTCACATCATTGAGGAAAGAATTTCCTTTGACAACAGAATTCATTGTATTGATTTATTCATTCTGTGGGCAATGACTGTATTCTTTATTGAGGCATAATAAATACAGGCCTCGTACAAAGGAAGAACCTTGCTCTCCCTGCAGAGTACAGAGTAGTGGAAGCCGAGCCTCTGCCATTCTGCCTTCCTGTAGAGCTTCCTCTGTCAGTATGGATTAGGGAGTAGTGAGCCGGAAAACTTCAGAAACAGAACAACACCTCCCAAACTCTGCAGCCATGCCTACAACAGATAGTTGTAGTTGTTGTAACCCAGGCTATTTTCTACATTATTTATGCCGATTTAATGACAGCTGAGGTGTGTGCTGATATGACTGAACTGAAGGGTTGGCACAAAGCAAATATTTTAGCCCCATTTATGGACCTTTTGAGTAGGTTTGTGGGATAAGTCTTACAAACAGACAGTGGTGCAAGTACTCAAATGCAGGAGTAGCAAAACATTAAGTACGTTTTTAAGATTAACCCACTCTTTTAAATTCCTTTTAGTGTGTTAGACAAATAAATACCTACTAACCCAGGCAAATGTAAAACATATGTAATGTAGTTGTAGCAGAGACTTTAATGCTAATCCACCTGTTGGTGCAGTTATAGTAAAGATGCTCCAACCTCTTGAGTAGAAACAATCCAATTTACATGACTTCATTTACAGTGTTGTCCTGTTTGCTTGTATGGATTTAATTTAAGGCAACATAGGCCTACAGTAGACACTCACTAGTTTTTGGCAGCTGGTGATGAGTGATTTTTCTTCCTTGAATGCACCACTGAGTAGAGTTGTCAAAAATGGAGCCAGCTCACAACTTGAGTACCACATCAAAATAACATAACTTTGATAGAAAAGTTAAGGTGAGAGAGTGCTGACTATGACAGCTCACTTGTAGTATCAAATTTCTGCAGGTTAAAAGTAAACAGAAATGCAACTGGAAATGGAAACCAAACAGCTACCTAACAGCTAAGTGTTAATTATAATAAGTTCAGTGTTTTTTAATGAGGTACAACATAGAAAGCCACTGCTATCCTTTAAAACTGATATTTTTTCCATCAGGAGTGGCCATAGCAGAGAATAAACATATAGCAAGGCCATGTTTTGCTACTACTCTGCATCGTGAGACACAATTCGTTCAGATGTTTTGGTTAATCTGTGTGCACAAGAAGTGTATATACAGAGAGCCAGCGCCATGAGAGGCCCACTTCTCTATGATGAAAACCTGGATGGATATGGCAGCTACAGTGGCTTGGAAAAGAGCGATACGGAGCACTCAGTTTGATGAATTTACTGTTTATCAGACCACAAACGAGACAAGGATGAGGCTGGAGAAATGATAGATACCACTGGGGCAGAGTGTCACTGGGGGGCAGCTTTCTAACTTTATTCACTGATTTTAGTGAAACTAGATTACAGAACTGGGATCAGCAGCCTCCCAGTGAACACGGCTGGATCAGGACCAAACACAGGCTCCCTGACCAATGGAGGACACTTCGACAACAGGAAAAACAGTATTGAGGTGATTTACAGCAGCTTCAGCAAGGACTTTGACCCCTGGGGATGGCCAAAAACATGGCAGACTCAGGCAGGGACAGGAGAGGTGGAAAAGGGAGGTCGGGCATTCGTCAGCACCCACCTCTGGAGGCCTGAGCAGGGCAGTAATCAGTGAGGCCAGATCCAATCCGCTCTGGTGGAACCTTATCCTTGTCTCATTTGTGGTCTGATAAACAACAAATTCATCAAACTCAGTGCCCCATTGTGCCATTTTCCAAGCTACTATAGCTGTCATGTGCCGTTCAGGTTTTTGTCTTGTGGAAGTTAAGGTAGGCATGTCCTGTTGTGCTGGCTCTCTGCATATACACCTAATCTTGTCGTGATTGAATTGAATTGCATCTAGTGTGCATGCAATAGCATTTGGAGTGCTTGTTGTAAAACGTTGGCCTCCATATATATTTTCTTCTCTCTATGGCCACTGCAGGGCATGTTAGCTGGTGCAACCAAGAGAAGACCAGCACTGGATCCCAGTGGAACCTCTTCACTGCATGGAAGGAAAGACACAGGTGAAAACCTGGTGAAACTAGATGTTTCACAAAGTTTTATTCACAAGTTTGGAGCCAATCCCCCACTGAGCGTAATGAATTATCAATGCTGCACTTTCAAACACTGCCAGCATTCCCTATATACAATATGGCAGAATACAGTCGATTGTGGAAGCCGCATTACAGCAGACATTCTGGCATTCAGTAAATATTCATATGGCCGTACAGGTGGTAATCTGAGCAGAGAAATATCTGTGACCACTACATCTGTCAATTCAGTTTGTGGTGCATCTGGCCTGTGTTGTACCGGAGCCAGTTTCTGGAAATAAAGACAGACTTTTTGCATCCCCAGCTCCCACCCTCTGTTCTACACACAACACTTCCCGTCAGCAGTGCCAAGCAGCCCAAATTAAATCAGGCTTAAATAAGATATATCTCCATCTCTGTATGCGGGGATAGACTGATCCTCGCAGCAGCGCTCTGACATTTCTCTCAGGCCGCGGGACGCCTCTGAAGGATTACCTCAGTGGGAGTGGGCTGCATTAGCTAGCCCATGACGACTCACTCTATTGATAGCCGTGGCAGGTACACCTCAGCAAGGAGCCCTTGTGCGGCCTGTGGAGAGAAGTGAAATGAGTATAAATTGTGGGTGTCAATTCCAAAGGGGAAAGCTGGTCATCTGTAAAAGAAAAGATGTATGAGCACATAAGGGTGGGTAATTCCACTCCTCAGCCAAGAGAGGACAGAGAAGATGACATTCCCTCCTTTGGCCTGTGACGGGACTTCAGCCTTTCTTCTCGTCTTCTTCCACCTTTGTGTGCTTCCCTATCAATTTCTCTGTCTCTCTCTTCCTCTTTCTTATTTGCTCTTTAGATTTCTTTCACACTGGCAAAATATCCAACCTTCGCCCCTGACAGCCAGACAGGCGCAGACACACACGCCGTCCTATTGATTTGCATTCCGATTTGCGCGCCGCCCAGCCATTGTTTCTCCATGTTGGAAAGTGAAGGGAGCGATGACCCAACTATCAATCAAGACTAAGACAAAGGCAACACCTTCTTCCTCAGCAGGCATGCACACTATTTGTCAGGCGACGCATCGCATTCTCAAGGTCGCATCAAACTGACAGCTGTGCCAAAGCAAATGTTGAACACCTTTTGATGCAGCCTCTACAAATTTGTTTAATGAGGAATTGATTTTCACTCCTCTTTTCTTTCTTTTTTTTTTCTCTGGGAATGAGGCAGGCTGTCCCTCAGGCCCGGTAACAGCAGGCGGTTCAGCTCCACAGGAGCAACAATCAGACAGAGAAGGAGAGCTGCTCACCCCGGGAACAGGCAGTAAGAAGCAGCTCACTGGGCGGAATGACTCACAGACAGGGCCATTCAGAAGCACACGATGATGGCTGCAGCCCGCCTCTTTCACAGCCGTACCAGGCTGCTAGGCTCGAATGGATAGACTCCTCTGATGCTAATGTGTTGTAGCCTAATGTTGTGGAAACAGATGGAGCTCAGCCATCAGGGTTGAATGAAACAGTAGACGGAGAGGTGGAAAACATGCTTCAGAGTGTGAGTGATCTCATCAAAACATCACAGGGATCAAATACATCAGGTCTGCTGCTTTTAAGTTTGGCCGCCCGGACAGAGGAAATATGAATAAAACATGGGGGGGTGTCTGAAGCAACATGGCTGCCAACCAAATGGGAGGTTTGGAATTTCTAAGCAAAACATTTATTCATGACCTGCCCGGTGAATACGAAATATTGTTTAAAGGAGGAGAGCGGCTCTGACAGGAATAGTGAAATACAATTGATGGATCACAGTATTATTGATTGGTTAAACACAGGGATTTATCTGCCATTGACTGAAATGCATATAAATCATCATCATCATTTCTATTCTGGCTAACAGCCAGTGAGGGAAAAATGCCAACCCCGGAGGACGTCATCTTGGCTAAAGAATGCGTTTGGCCTTCTTACCCTTTCATAATAACTCACAAAAGATGGTCAAGTCTTTCTAAATGGGTTAATGAAATCTCAGACTTTACCCAGCTGAGGAAGAGGCTATTGATCGCGCTGTGGGGAGGAAATCCTATATCACGTTGCCAGTTCAGATTAATCATTGGATGCGCTGTATGACATTGCTTTGCATAATGGAAGCGATCACACCCTGTCTGAGAGAAGTTTGGGAATAATAATCAGGGAATGATTACTCAAAGTCAGAAAACAAGTTCAGCAAATATAAATGGAAACGTGTTAACGGGTCATTTCAAAGAAGAGAAATCTAATCAAATGATCTGAAAAGTTTCTCGCCTCTATTTCATCTCACTCACATTTGTCTGATGAATAATAGGCAATCCGTGTCAGTGGTGGCTGGAATAATATGTTCCAGCGAATGCAGTGAGTGGCTTGATTATTTTCAAATTACCCTTTTTTTTCCCTCTGTGACAAACATCTTTGAATGACCTGCTGGCTCTGGTGGGTCATCCAGCAAATCAGTGGCTTGCAACATTCATGCTAGAACATTTCCAGGATATTGCCTCCACTAAAGGAAGGAGGGGGAGAAATAAAAGTAATTTTTGTTTCATGAGGAAGTGTCCCTGAACAGTCATGATTGACACGTCTTCAGACGTGAACAACTTGAGGTGTGGATCTGTCAGCACTGATCCACGCTAAGCCTTGGCAGAATAAGATGAGGATTGGAGCAACTAGAAGTCCAGCCGGGGTGGATGTCTTCGCTGTGACATTGTAGACTATGACAGGCTCCTGTTCTCCCACAGACAGGCAGAATTTATGGAAATGGAAGCAGAGTGTTGAGACGGATGGGAGATGATCATTGTCTGTCCCATGCAGCAATCAGGTGAAACCCTGCAGGGCTGAATTTAAAGCAAATGTGCCCTATAAATCTCCAGGTTTCCCTGGGCCGCCTAATGAAAACTAATAGACAGACGGTGAAAGGAGCCATCCATCCTGCTAGTTTCCCCGCCCAATAACGGGTTACTCTCCTGTTGGCGATGAGGTAAAGCTATAAAGTGTTTACATGCAAGTTTCTCTGGGGGAAAGTTATGTTAAAAGTAAACAAGCTGAAAACAAGGCTTCCTGAACTGTTACTGTCACCTAAATATAGACATAGACTGCAGCTTGTGTTAAATATGGGGTTTACAATCTATTTAACATACTGTGGCTCGACAGCCTGAGGAGAGGGGAATGATGCTGTTTAACGGTACAGTGTCCTGCAGCCTTTGTAAATACAGATATTATTGTTTTTCATGCTTCTTCAGCACAGTAACCAGAAAAACAATCTCAACAGTAATTGGAAAATTGATATGCATTTCCATGCATGTATTGGTGTACGTGTGTGTGCATGTTGCATGTTGACGTGTGCTCTTTTGCGCTCGATAATAACATTTTATTTCAGAGAGCAGAGCCCATCCTGCGTGGCACCATGGGGAAAGAGATGGCGAGCGAGAGGGGACGGGGGGAAAGAGGGGGGACAGAGAGGCTGTTGGTGATCACAGCCTGCAGGATAGGCACCGCGGAGATGTTCCCAAATAGAATGTGACTTTGATTTCTCACCTCATTTCACTCTCAGCTGTCAGATAGGTTTCTGCTCAGATGACATCTCCTTCACAACGATTCGCAAAAATGTGGAACGGTTCAGAAATGAGGCAGCTGCTGCCCTACATGCCAGACAGTCTCCGTGACATCAGCACCTCCGCCGCTCTCCTGTGACTCAACAACACTGACAACAGCAATTACAGCAACAAAACTTAAGCCGCAGCCATGCAAATGATGCACTGCACCTGTGTAACTCCCCCACCACCACCTCTGCATCTCCGTCTGCCCCCCGCCCTGTCGTGAACGCCTGCGACTCATTTATCTCTGATGTATCGGCGTCTTGATTCCACCTGTGCAGACATGTTGATGCGCAGCCATCTTCTCCTCAGAGTCTCACATAAGAGCCCCATTAGCACTGCAGCATATTCTTTAAAAAAAATGACACTGTTGGCAGCAAAATATGTTTTAATATGAAAATTCCACTTTCAGTTAAGACTCGCTGTTATAATAGGCTTGTAACTAACGGAAAAATCCCATTGGCAGGTTTATTATGTTTATTTTGGAATAATGCAGCTATAAATCACGGCTGTCCAATGAAAAACATGTATAATCCAATTTTGGTGATTATAAAATATTCAGACAAACTGAAGGATTAAGTATTCATTCAATGGTTGAGAAAACCCCCCTACTACATTAATGAATAATACACAAAACAAATGTAAAGTTGAAGAAGCTAATAAAAAGTTGACGTTTTCGGAGATACACGGTCTGTAACCCAACCCTAACCCTAACCCTTAATAAATAATGGGTTTTGCACTTTCTAATTTCTAATTAGGCATTAAGTCTGCAGTTATAAATGTTAATAAGTCATTAATGAAACGTTTTAATAATCAAGTCTGTGCCTGCAGTTCTTTTCTGGAAAAATAGACCCAACCAGTCAAAGGGAGTTTTCACAACTGTTTTTTGTAATAAATCTATAATATATATGTAATTAATCTATAAAGTAGTAAATGATTCATTAACTTTTAATACATCCATTATTACAAATTATAAACCCTTTTTGATTGTGCCTTATTAGAAATTACTACTTGCATGCTGCTCATTTATTCATCAAATGTTTCAAATTTCACTTTGTACTGCAAACAGCATTTCCATGTAACGTACAGAAGTTCTGTAACAAGCAGCACAGGATGTTCAGACACCCTTCCATGTGTTATAGGTGTATAATTCACATCAAGATGTGTTTACAGTGTCTCAGATGGTGTCAGCTGAAGTTGGCCCTGGTGGAAAATGATGAAAAACAACAGCAACAAATGGCTATTTCCAGCTAAGCCCAAACCTCCCGTGCAGTCTGACCACATGCAATAAATAAGATATGTGTCTCATTCTGTAAGTCTATCCTGTCACCCGTCTCGACTGCGTCCTCATTGTGAATCCCAGGGGGTTGAACAGGATTTGGCAGTATAACCCAAGTCAGCGGCAGGCTGACCGGTGCAGAGGATAAACTAGCTCAAACTGCTGTTGCTGGCCATAGATTTTTTTTTTAGCCATCAGGGACAATTCTGCAATAGAATCGACGAGAGCTAGTGACTCATATCTGTGATCGGCTGGCTCAGTCTGCGTAAGAGACACCAGCAAACTGCCTCTGTCCTTGTGAGGGATTATTAGGGAAATGGAGACACTGAAACAATCTGCCTGTGGTTGCCGGACCAGGTCATTTTCAAACCTGTTAGCAGTCGCCCCCATGGTGTCATGAGGCTTACATACCACCTGCTTGGCTTGTATTCTGACCAGATCTGCTCCACTTGGCGATGAATACTATCTGAGTGAGACAGCTGGGTACTGGTAACTACTCTCCAATGTTTCATCAACAGGGATTCATGTGTTATTCATTTGCCTGGGCTGCTGGCCGGTGGCCATGTAATGACTGTTGATCACTGCAGTTGTATACTGGATTGAGATTTTCGCCCTGGTAAATTCTGCTGTTCATTATTCCTCAGACATCCCTAAGCGAGGCACAGAGCTGCAGTTTAAACCATATGAATAACCCAATCAAGTAGACATCCTCAGGAACTATAGCTGGCTTATAATCAAATTATAATCAAATTCTCATGGAGTTTGAAACGTATCATAAAACTCTCCTCAATAATTCAAAAAGCAAATATGATATTACCAGCCCTTGTTTATAAATTCGCCAGCCTGCCACCCATCAGTGCACACTTTTGCCCCAGAGCAACGCTGGCTGGTCCTTCAGCTGCAGAAGTCAGAGAGGGCTGGCAGCCACAATATTAAAAAGGGAAAGCCACTTGCTGGTTCTGCAATATAAGTGTAAATATGGGCACCTTAGAACAGCTGGGTTATGAATAATGGAAGCAGGTTGCCCTTGGTATTCATGGGAGGGGGAACATTCTGCCACTCAAAAACACAGAGAGAAAGTTCACAACCTGGCGCTGCACTTCTCTTTTCCTCTGTGCCTATTTGCACACAAGGCCATCAGACAGCGGTCAGAAGTAAGACAGCAGCAGTAACGCTGCTGGATGCTGCAGGCCTTTGGTTGAATTCACTAGTCTCTTTTATCCCCCTTTCCTTAAAAGATGCATCTAAAATGCTGCCGGGAAGGGATCTGTTGCAGTTTGTGACAATAAATACATAGATGACGCGCTGCCTTTGCCGGCAAGCATCAAGAAGAGAAAGCGAGGACAGGTGCTGCGGGGTGTAAGACAATGCAAAGGGGTCATTTGGCAATGACACTGCTGATGATTTCACAAGTGAAAAATACCCCCCCCCCCCCCCCCCCCACACACACACACACACACACACACCCCCAAACTGCAATCAAACTTAGAACCCAAGAAGGAAAAATATGTTTTCCTCATAGTGTTGTGTCTTAAAGCTTTCTAAATTGTCCACATTGATTTTTTTTTTCCATTAACTGATTACTGTCTCATTTCTGAATTACTGCACTGCTGAGTGGGCTGCCTCAGCCGGCGGGGTCAGCTGTCTCATTAGCCAGTAGTTAGTGGGACTGGGCTGAAGCATAAAGACAGGATGAGTATAGATGACTTGTGCTGAGTTGCTGCGGTTGACATTGGTCATTCAGAGTTTACTGCTGAGACCTTTGACTGAAGATGTCCTGTTTGAACGGCACTGAAAGCATGCTGCCTCTGTGTTGTTAAGCTAGGTTCACGCTTTTAACATGCCATGAATTAAATGGCTAACTCCTCTGCAAAACAGAGCCAGATAAGTGCAGAATGCATCCAAAGCTCAAAGGCATCTGCTGCACAGACTTCACACTGCTTCCCACTCCTAAAAAGTTATTGACTTGGTAAGTAAAGCCAATGCATTAGAGGGAAAAATCCTCCTCAGATACTCTCAGTGCTACATATGAAGTGTTGCAATTTGTGGTGCACCAACTTGTACGGAGCCATCCTCATTTTCTTCTGCTTTTACAACAATGACTTCAGACAAAGACAGAAGGCGTCAATTTACTTTGTTTTCAGCTGTGAGCGGGTGAGGAAGACAATAACTAGAGCAACAGTGTAGACAGATAAACCATAAGTCATGTCACTTCCAAAATTGACCCAGATATGACAGATTTGTTCTGTAAGATTAACACTACATCTACTAGATTTATACAGCAGATATATATATGTCAGTATATATTTATACACACACACACACACACACACACACACACACATATGCATATATGTGTGTGTATGTGTGTATACACGTATACGTATATATATATATAAAGACATAGTTTTAAAATATATAGATGTAGTTATAACAATTTAATACGCATTGAACAATTCACTCAACTTAAATTAAAATAGTATAATGAATCTTAATATTAATATATTTGTCAAACGTTCTCTTCACTGTTTCGAGCCAGCAGTGTAGCTGAAAATCTTCAGCGTCTGTCAATCAGCACTTAACTTTCAAAAAAGCTATAGTGGCTGAAAATATACTAAATAATTAACATATTTTTAACTTTTTTTTTTTTTTGTTATAGAATGGTGTCCCTCTAGTGCTCATCAGTTTGTGGATCTTATTAGAACTGTTGAAGAAGGCTGAAGCACTCAGGAGGGCAGCAAATTAAAAAATCCTTTAGTATCTCATGGCTATTTCAGCCATTTCGTCCCTCATCAAAGCAAAAGGACAAACTAATGTGTCGTGCTTTGTGGCATACTTTTGTTGCGTTTGGGCTTTTTTAAATAAACCAAAGGTGACCATTGTGTATTTGCCCCGATGAAGGCCTTAATGGCTGAAATGCCGCGGCATGTTTTTGCTGTTCGTTTGATTCAACAGCCATGAGATTGTAAATTCACTATCCTGTTGAGTGCCTCAGACTCCTTCAACAATTCTGGACTATTATTTTTGATATGTAATAGTAATCTAGTATTGAAACTCAGTAGTTCTGCAATTCAGATTCAAAACCTGGTTGGAGCCATTTCATTTTTTACACATTTTAAACAATGTCTCGAGCTGCAACAAGAAACGGGACAACCATGACACTCTGAACGTCGTGCACTGTGGTGATTCCTCTCTGCCCGCCAAAGGACAAACTGATGTCTCATATTTGTCAAAAGCTGTCTGTTGCTTATTCATTAGAATTGCCTTTATATTTGTTCAATGCACTGTAGCATATATCTTTATATCATGGTACAAAGTGGTGAAGTGGTATTATGAGACAGCACGGGCTGCAGTTAGCTGGCTGGCATGCTAATTTCAGTAGATACCTCTGCAACACAAACAGATGTCTTTGGCGAACTGTCAGAGCTGTTGCTTCTTCACATTCTGTTGATGTTGAACTCAGCTGGCCATGTGTTACACATTACACCTTTAACCCTCAAAAAGCAGTGTGGACTCAGTGGGGACCTCACGGTGGCGGGAAGTCCCCATTGATTTGTGTACAGTCAGATCCCCTAAACAGCGTCCTCTGACTGTCCAGCCAACCAAACCCCAGGATTTCGCCTCTCAGGCCACATGCAGGCCTCCATACCTTATTGGTGGAGGTTGTTGGGCCCATGTGATGCCTGAGAAGCAGACTGCAGACACTACTCAGGGCTGAAAAATGCATCTGATTTCACCTCCTCTCGATGTTTTCAGAGTTAAAAAAAAAAGAACAAAGAAAAAAGTGATCTATGTCTTTATTTAGGGTTAATGTTCTCCTATAAGAACTGAACATCAAACAAAGATAAGGTACTTAAGGACAGTAATCTCAGCAAGAATGGAAATACAACATCATCTATCGTGCAGCCTCATGTCTCCATTGGTGAAACTAAACATTATTATAGGGGTAGTCCATTAGGAATGCAGCATTCTTTTATTATCATACACAGTTTTTAGTATCAAATTTAATCTAAAAAGCACAATAACCGATGCCATCATGATTTCTCTTCCTCTGAACCAAACCTTCCCCCTTGCTCTGATTCATTTTTATTTCATTACATCTGCCTTAACTGAACGTCTGTGCGAGCTGGTGCAAGAATCAAGTGAGACAGAAGGAAGCCGACAAAAATTTCTCATTTCTCTCGGGGCAAAAACCTGAACCAGACACAATGTTCAAATAACTTTCTGCAATTTGAATGTTCATTGATCTCTTAATAACATTTGTCTCATCACGCATTCATCAACAAACTGAGACATCATTCTCGTCAAATTACTTCTTGAATCTCACTGTGCTTAGCAGGTGCTTTGTTTCCTCCACAGACAGATAAATCGTTTCTTGTCCCTGATATGATCCATGAAATTTAAAGCTTGTCTTCACAAACTTGTCTTACAGCAGCAAAAAAGAAGCTCCATATGCATTTTGCATTTGCTGGCACTACTGTAGCTCTGGCTGCTAATATGATTTGTAAGATGAGCATAAGATGTAACATCCCATTGCGGCTGACACATTTGAATAAAGTCAAGCGATTAACAGAGAAATCATGCATGAGTGGGCTTGTTTACCAATCTGCTCTGTGTATTAGCCAAAACATCCATATATTAAAGCTTGCTGAGCCCGATGAACATGAACAACATTATTGATGATCCCATTGTTGTGAGAAGGAATTTGCATACTCGTTACTTTACTTAGATTAAATCAGCCTCCATTAAACCATACCTCTCTCTTCCTCTTCACTTTAGCTGAGATGGTGGTAAGATTGTCTCATATCCACTTTTGCGGAGTTAAAAACGACAGTTTTCGTTGAAATCACTTTTTAAAAAACAAATTGCGAATAGTGGAGTACAAAGCGAGAGGTTTTTTTTTTTTTTTTTTTTTACTACCACTTTCTGCTCCCTGTGTCGCATCATCATTATATCTCACAATATTTTCTGCTGAGACAGGGACTTGCAGAGAGTGTTTTTATGTTCTAGGGAGTGAGGAAGGCGGAGGGGGAGGAGGAGGAAGGAAGCAGAGAGATAATAGTTTGAAGGCTGTGTCAGTGGTAGGCAGGCTTCAGAAAACATCAGGGCAGCATTCGGAGATAAAAACAGGTATACCACCCTATCATGTCCTCAGAGCAACTGTGCTTTGATATTTTCTAAAAAAATCCATTGATGTCTCTGACAGCACTTTTCCCTTTTTTTCTCCTTCGCCTGTAATGACAGTGTGTGATGCTCTTTGAATGTTAAAACAGGGTTGGTTTAGATCATAATCTGTGGATTCTATCAAATTCAAGGTCATTTATATAACATGAATTAATTGAGATATGATGGATTGTTCTTGAAGGTATATGTTCCTAATTTCTGCTGAATTTTACTGAAGAGAAAACTGTATTTTCTAAATTTGGTTGTGTTTTGCAGCAAGTTTCCTTATTTGACTCTTTTGTATGCATTTAGTTGTGTTCTCTTGTTTATTGTCATGTGTTTCACTTAGATACAGAGCGCTGAGCTCTCAAGGCCACTGTGCTGTACTAAAGCCCTGTGTAACTGTAAACAGGATGGCAAATGTTCTCCAATAATAATAACGGCTGAATGTTGCTGAAGTGAAAATGGGAGATGGGAAGTTATTTAACATGTCAAACACTGTTGATTGTCCACAGTTAGCAGTGAATGTGAGCTGATAGAGAGCTGATAGAAGGCGTTTGAGCAGATTGTGTGTGTGAAACGACACTCTGCTGCGTGATGATCTTCGTCAGGTTACTGTCAGCGAATTCCAGTGTTCAGACAGGGTCATGCACCCAAGCACATCATTATAAAACTATACATGCTCTGGCCACCCACCAAACACACACACACACACACACACACACACACACGGGATGCATTATGCACTTGGATGGCAAAATTCCTAGCACAGCTGAATGGAGACCCATTTGCCAATTTTTGATTAATTCATTTGTCCGTTTACTGAAATGCATGAGGAATTCAATTAATTTCATAAAGTGGAACAATAATGGGTCTAATCAAAATAAATGAATCCACAAAACCACATCATTGCTATTTATTACAAATACACATTCCTCCAATTTGGTATGATGCTTTCCAATATCCATGGGCTGACCTGTTATTCCCAGTTAATTAAAAGACATACCCAGCTATGCTCAACTCAGCCCTTCAATTGCCTCAGACATATCACAGCCAGAGCTGCTCTTACAGCAAGTTAAACAGGCGTGATGCAAGTCTGGCTGCGCCTGTGCCTTACCTTAGATGGCATACAGTGGAAAGACATGCTGACTAAGTTATGTTCTAGTTCATTTCCCTATATAGGTCAAAAAACGTCTGTACACTCCCTAACTGGTGATGACAGCTGTTCAATAAATTTGGACAAGTTGAGGTGAGTAAGAAGTCCAAAACTGTGTTTCCATCTTCAATGTACTGAAGTAAAATAATAATAGAGATACTAATTAAGTAAAGCACCTCAAACTTATACACGCACTTAACCAAATTAAGAATAATATATTGAGCAGTCCAAGTCAGAATCCCCTTCAGCTTTATTGTGTTTTTATCCTAACTGATAAAGCATCATGCAGTTGCAGTATATTATTATTATCGTTGTTATTATGAAGTGTGTGATTTGATGCGTTAAATCCAGACAGCTGCAGCTCGAGCTGCCCCGCTCCGCAGTCGCAGACTGACATCGACTTGTTTTGCCTTCTCCTTTCCTGTGCTATAGACCCGCTGAGACTTGTGCCATAAGTAACCTATACAGCACTGCATGTCAGCTCACAAGTGACTGCCACAAATATCAGGCAATCCGGATGAGACACTTTATCACATTTCATTGCTTTTCAACGTATTCCAAGACAAGGACAATGTGATTTATTATTTATACTCCCAAAGCCACCTTATCCTTCTCTGCCAATGGGCTGGCTAAAAATAAACAATTCATTTAGGACTTCTAAGCACAGATAATGGATGCGTTGTGCTTTATGCAGTCTGACATTGTCATCTTAGACATGATGTGCTTTGAAGTGCAGTGCATGCATGTTACTTAATAATAAACCAAACTGGAACTTCAATATTAACATTGATTAAAAGCTGTTCGTCCCTTCTTGCATGAGGGAAAATCCACATTTTTACCAAAAAAATTTCAATTTCACTACAGTTTGATGCAGAAATGCAAGTTAAGAAAGAGTTTAGCTGCATTATCTCTGGATCAGATGCAGCCTTGAACTGTGCGTCTTTTCTGTGCCTTAATTTAAAGCAATTACATTCTCAGAAGGCAACGGGAGTCTGGGTTACAGGACAAGGTTACCTTGCCAGGCTGCTTATCATGGAGAAAGTGGCCTGCTTGGACAAAGCAATTCAGAATTTTATTATCATTCAAATTAGAACATATAGAGGGGCTTCTATCCGATTGGTGAAATAATGGGAGTCATTTATCTAGGTCTCACCGACCTTTCATTTCCCATTCATGTCTTATTAGTGGAGCATACATCATCATCCTGCCATAATTAAAAAGAGAAAATCAAATTGATTGTTGGGGGAAAAAGTGCATGCAGGTAGGGCTTGAATAGAGCTGTGTGTTCTTTGTAGCCTTGTTTTGTGGTGCGCTTAAACTGGACTTTTCTGTCTTGATTTTATTTTTCAATTTAGCTTCTTGGTCACACAGAAGCCCGGGAGGGACACTAAACCGACGTCATAGGTGTTTATCAGTCCTGGGCTAGCCACCGCCATAATCAGAACAAAAGCATATTAGAGGCCCGGTGATTAATGCACCATGAGACTGAAGGAAAGGTTTCTCATGCATATTAGCCTTCATAATGGATTTTATGAAAAAACAAAATGAAAGTAGCAAGAACTGATGACTGAGATAAGACAGCATTTTTAATGTAAAAGTCAGTGTTTTTGCAGTTTGGAGTTCTTGTTTTCAAGGCCACACAGTACTGTGAGTAAACTATGTTATTAAATAAAAAATGATAGACAGTATTTTGAATTGAAAGCGATGCTACGATGGAGCTTGGATGTCAAAAAGAGAGTTTTAGTCAGTGGAGAGGAGACATGAGGCACCAGTGTGATTAGTCATCAAATCCTAAACGAATTGAATATGGAAGGATGTTGTTATCACTCCAAGCATGTTTACAGACGTCCACAACGTATTCAGCATCAACAAATCCAGATAGGAACTGAAAAGAAAGTAGTTAACTCTCATCACACTGCAGCTCAGTGAGCATAACTCAATAGCGTGTCTCTCGTCTCGATCTGAAGCTTTCAATTCACCAGGGGTCCACACTGGAGAAGATAAATGGGGTGAGAGTTACCCTCAAAGTGGCTAATGAGAAATCTGTGGGAGATGCTCATATTTTATCTGCAAAATGGAACAAAACAATTCTCCCCAAAGCCCTCTTAAATGCTAATTGAATAGTAATGCAATGCCTCAGGCATCTTGTTGTCAGCTCATTTGGGCAGTGATTTGTCTCAATCCGTCATAGGATTCTCACTTTTGGCACGCTCTCAATGAACTGCTCAATGTGCCATTGAAATTCAATTTCATAAATCCCTGTGCTGTACAACAGCCTCTTTGCCAGGCCTGCTCCACACTTTATATCATCCCAGTTCCTCTTTTGCAGGGAGATTTGTTATTTGAAAACACAATCTTTGTGAAATCAGAATTGTATTCCTCGGTTGATCTATTTCTCTGCTTTAGAAGTCCTGACCTGGACAGATGTCCAGCAGCTTTATGTTAACCTCACAGTTAAAACATATTTAATCGCCATTTTTTGTCCTGTGAAAATGGATTCTCTGAAAAACATAACAAAGTCTTATCTCACTGCCGCACTAATAAAAATGATGGATAACATGGGACCCTGAGATGACTGGAGACAATTGGATTTCACCCACATTATGTAATTCAAACGCTGCTTGGAGAACAAACTGGAGTCTCAGGTTCCTCCTTGACTTCTCTGCACCCAGCAGGGTTATGAGGAGGCCACATGAAAACCCTGCTGAGGCAGAAACAGAAGCTACTTTAACACCATAGCTGCATGCTATGACCTATGCTGCTTATAACAGTGGGGCCAGATGATGTTGAAGGTTTACCTGCTTTACATATATGAAGAAATTATCTACCAAACGTTTACTAAAATGTACTACTATCAAGTCTTGAAACTGCACTAATCAATATTCTCATTGACTCTGCAGTTCCCCCTCAACTCAACATTTTTAGCTCATTGTTGTTGATTTTATGGCCCAAAACTTGGCTCTTGTCAAAGCTGTTTCCAGATGCAGCAGACAGTTGATTTAAGCCAAAAAGCTCCGATAAAGCCACGGTATGCAGCAGCAGACGGACACAGTTAGCGACTAGCTGGTGAACATAGTGGATCATTTAGCAGCTTAAGAGCCAGATATTTAGACACCAAATCGGAGCTGAAAGAAGAGCTAATATTGTGTGTTTGTCAGGTTTTCCTTATGTTGCTCCGTACCTGCTGGATGTGCAATTAGACAGACTTTGCTAACATATTTTCCATTTCAATGGGAAACAGCTTTGCACCATTGTTGTGTTTTTAGCGTATTTTGCTGCCCCTTGCTTTTGTTTCAGTCACTTTTTTATAACACTAACACCAACTTTATTGTTACTAATAAAACAGGCAGTCAGATCACATTAAATTAAATATCTAGTAATCAATAAATGCCTTGTTTTGCTCATAATAATTAATATTCCCTTGGGTTTACACACATGCTGCGAGTGTTTTGCATAAAAAGCAGAAGTGATGTTTGTCATCTAAAAGCATCTTTGAAATATCTTTAACTTACTGATAAAATATGTACCATCTCTATTGAGCACAGCATGTCAGCTTTCATTTGGCAGCTTACCGCCACCCCCTCGTCCCTTTTAAATTCATTTGCCACCTCTGAAGTTCAGCTTCAGTCCAGCAGTCCCTCTCAGTGTGGGGTGACAGAGCAGGTTAATTGCTGAATTTTGATTGTCATGCCATAACAGATGAATGTGGAGGAGAAAGCATGGTGTTAACAGATAGATAACAGATTGCTATCTCTTGCTCGCAGCAGTCTGGTGTATCATAATGGTGTCAGAGTGAAGAAATTTTAATCACAGAGGTATGTGATGACATAAATCTACATGTCATGGATGAGTAAAAATAATAGATGAAATAATAGATGCAGTCGTTCTAGCTGAACAAATACTCTGCATGTACTGTATATGTCAATGAACTGCATCATCCTCATCTCATGATGTTAAATTTAAACCAGCTCCCATATCCCTGAGCTAGTGGGATTTAAAGCGCCCACTCTAAAATATGACTCAGAGTTAAGAAAAAAAAAAACAAAACACAATCATACCGTATGTTGCAATACATCAAAGGATTAGACCTTTTGGACTTTTGAGGTCCAACAAATCTTGAAGACATGCCTGTGTTATATGGCTATCTGCCTCTCCACTTCGTGTTTTTTTCCATTTAAAAGTATTGGAGCTATTTCTGTGCAGTTTAAAGAGGAGTTTCTGTTATTTTCAAGTTCAACCTTGAATTCTTGCTGCAGTTCTTGCCATCACCACAGTCGATTGTGCTGAAGACTGTCCAGTTTCTTAGGCTTGCTGATTCCTAAACCACTTCAAAAAGACCATCACATCATCCAACGTCTACATCAACAAAGCCTTTTTTTTATTGCTTTCTGTTTGCTGCTGAGGCATTTTCACATGTTTTTAACATTTCCTTGACGCAAGTGGCACCATATGGTGATAGGCTAATGCACACCCCTTAAGATAATACTATTTGTTTTCAATGCAGATCAGATGAATTGACCTTGTAAGATGGATCTTCCTTGCAGGATACCTGTCAGTCGCTGCATGCAAACCAACTTCTGGGTTTGTCTGGATTTGTGGCTGGTTGACAACACTAAGGAAAGGAATATTATACCACATCATCGCAGGATTAGACATTATTTTTCGTTGTTGCCGATGCCTAAGCCCTGTCTAAGCCCTCGTTATGTTTAATGGTGTGAATTATTGCCTGCCCTGAGCATTGTAACTCACGGGACACAGAGCACAGAACATTTATAGACCCTTCAGTCGCTATACAGGCTGAGGCCTGCTCCTGCAGCAAGCAGGGGATAAAAGAATAGCAATATTCCTCATTGTGGTGCTGCTCTGTGATACCTGAATTTTAAAATTCTCGCCTCAGAAGAAGATGGTTTTAATAATTAATGTCCTTTATCGCATTGTTTTTGCAAACAGTCTTAGCTTTTCGAGGAAGCAGTGTTTATAAAGAGTAGTCTAAAAGGATCCACTGAAGTGAAGTGGATGGGTCGTATTAGGGGTCAACCCATTATCCCTCCTAATGTGCTGTGAGATTGGTAGCTAATTGATATTGCATGCTAATTGATATTAGCACTGGGCACATTACCAGACTTGGCTTTACATACTGTCCACACAGACACAACTAAGAGGCGATGTGGGCAAAGACTCATTTAGTTCAATCTACCTTTCTGTTCACGGTTATGTCCTGGCGATTTACATTTGTGATTCTGATGCTCCAGTGCAGGACAATCTAACCATAAAACCTTTACCTGCAGTGAAAGGGAGAGGTGCTGTTTTCCTGTGAGGACCTGAGCAGAGGAGACAGCAAAACTACAACCAGCAGGGCAGAGACAAGCGGAAAAACAGATTCCTGTGAAGCAAAGCAGACTGTGAGCATCATTATTCCAAATTATACCCAAATGAGATATAAAGAAAATGATTATTTTAAGTGGAAATCAGCATTTCTCAGTCGGCGTGCATCTTAAACAATCTGTCCAGGTAGTCAAGTTTGAATAGCACAGAAAGCGTCAGCTGTAGCAGCCGCAATTACAGGACAGAGGAACCACGTCAGATTCCTACATGAGTTTGATATCAGCAGCTGAAGTCTGCACAGGTAAGAAAAGTCAAGAGAAAAGAGAGAGCTAACAAAGAAGTGCACCAGCAGAACAGTGTTTTACTGTTTATATTTGGGACTGTCGCATTATTTTCTCATTAGACCTGACATCATCACCCAGTCCTAGCATGGTAATGTAATACACAGTGTTTGTCGTATTATAAGTTAGAACAATGATTGAATTTAAGCTGCTGTTATTGTAACCAAATAATCTAATGAAATCATAGAAACAAGAGTGATCAAGTCAAGTACAAGGTTGTGTAAGCTGAGCTAAATTAATGAAAAACAATTTATGATATCGGGTGTGGAATCAAGCGAGTAATTTTCCACTAAGCAACATCCAAATGAGGAAGTCACGTACGCACCTAAATGAGGACGTCACGTAGGCTATGACTAGTGGGCTGTACCAAAACATGCTAGGGGCCGAAAGCAAAAAAAAGGTATGTCCTGCATGTATGCACTGACCTTGATTTCACCGACTTATTGATCACTTCCCCATCCAGCCAAATCTCGCCAATCGCCACAACGATTAGCATGCAGTGATCACGCAGTCTCACATCCCTGAATATGCAAACATTCGCACACACAGGACATCAGCCGTCCATTCTGTGCTCATGTTTCACAGAACGTTTGTTGTCAGTCTTGCCTCATTCAGCAGGGCCTCTTTTCTGTGTCACTTTGACACAGAGAATAGAATAAAAGAATATGTAGTGCAGCGACAGTTAATGATTGTACTTCCTCAGTGTGGGTGGTGCGGTCGTGCCCCGACCACTGTTGATGCTGAACCATCCCTACTAATTTACAGATCTCAAACTATCATGTTTCAACCTCACGAGCAGTGACATTTGTGTGTGTGTGTTTTTAACATAATTTAAATAAAGTCGGTTAATGTTTAAGCTCTTGCTCTGCCATGAAGCACCATTTTATTGACAACAGGAAAAGTCAAATCATCAGACTGTCAGAGAACTCTCTTAGGAATCACTTACACTACTAACGCATCTCTATGTGTTACTGTCCAATACAGAATATGCACTGTTCAAACAATATAGTGGTAATGATTCATCTTTAATCAGTGGCTCAGTTCTTATTCGTGCTTTTGTCAGGTTCACCTTGCTGGTTATCAGCTTCAGAAGTCCTGTGAGTTCAAACTTGTAAGTTGAAAGAACATCTTAATTATGCTCACTGGCGTATTCCCAGCATGCAGTGCATCTGAATGAACTCTCCTGAATCTTTTCCTTTTCATCATTTTGGCAAAGTCACAGGATGGAGACTTGCTCTGTATGTTTACAGAGTAAATCATGAACCCACCTTGAATGAACTTAAAATTGGATTAACTATCATGAAGAGCAGTATACACATCTATCCTTTGTGTCAGCTGACATGAAAAACTTCATTCATTCTCTGAACTGAAGACTTCTGGACTTGCTATTGTGCGATGTGTCCTCAGACCTCAGTGTGAAGTTACTAAGTGTTATTGCTTAATTTTTGGTCATATGGAGACATTATACCTTGTTTACAAAACTATTTTCTTCTCTACTTTTGCAGAGCCTTTGTGTTCCTAAATGGTAGTTTGTTAGCTGTATCCGGAGGAACTATGTGAGTGTTTCGCCTGTGTGTGTGTTTGTGCGCGCGTGTGTGTGTGTGTGTGTGTGTGTGTGTGTGTGTGTGTGTGTGTGTGTCTAGAGTGAATTACTTTGTATACGGAAGAAACCCTGCAGTGGTTTCCGCCGTAGTTTGGCTCATTTGTGCACATAAGAACAATCAGAAAGCAATTGCACTCGGCTGTGGAGCGAAACAATTGGACCTTCCTTGGAATAAATTCGTTTTGGGCATTGTTCACATTCAGATTCAAGGTATTTCACTAGTGGTGAAATAAGTGGAACCACTTATATAATGTGTGCTTTTCTGGACAATGGCCATGTCTTCTTAAGTGTTTTCCAAATATGAATATTCAAAGAACCTCTGCATGCGGCTGCTTGACAAAAATTCCATGTGTTTTCAATCTTCCTGACAAAGTTTGGAAACCCTGTACACTGTACCTACACCACTGTCACTGTAAAGTTTGTGGACGTGAACACAGGTTACAACAGAATTGTAAAAGTAAGATGAGCCCAAAGGCCTTTATACAGTTAAGTCATTGGGGTTGTGGGTGTGTTTTTGTTTCCACTGTAGGTTGCTCTTGTTTGCAGTTGCATGTGTAAGGTCACCTCACTATTGTACTTTTTTTTGTTGAAACTATGTGAATTTTATGTTGTTGTCTTTTTATTGTTCCTGTTTTGTTCGGACCCAAGGTAGACTATCGACCACTTTGTAGAGGGTAATGGGTATCTGAAAAAAGAATAAAGAACAAATAAAGTCCCTACCAAACTATCAAAAGCAGTCATTTGGAGACCGAAATAAAGGTTGTGAAAACCTATTATCTCAATAATCCACTTCAGCCATGTTTTCCATTTCATAACTCCTGCTGGGATCAGCTTGCAGGTTGATGACTAATCTACGTAGCATTTTCATACACACCACTGCTTTGTTGTGAACAGGACTTAGCCAGGATTTCACCCCAGTGTGACGCCAAAGCGTTGAACAGACCCGCTGACCCACGAGAGGATAATGTGTCAGTGTGACCAGTGTGACGGCTTGCTTCGTCTATAGGTGTGAAAAGTACACCGAAGTATGAGTGTGCAGTACAAGCGAGGGCTGATTATGATGGGAGTGAAGGACAAATAATACACAGCGTTCACTCAGGAGGCCAGGAAGCAGTTATTTGAAGCCAAACCATGCTCTCATTCTAAACCTAACCCAGCAGTTTTGGTGAAATGTTTCTCTGCAATGTGGTGGTTTGGGACATTCTGGTATTTTCTTGTGTTCTGTGGAGAGCTTTGGTTCCTTTGTGCCCTTTTTTGGCTGGGCGTGCTTCTCAAGGTGGCTCGGGAGCTGGCTCCAACTCAGCTGGGACTCATCACAATCAAGCACAGCATAAAGACCGTGGACTGCAGAGGACTCGTTGTCAGATTGTTTCTGCTGCTTAGAGGTAGAGTTGGCCCCGTTACTAGTGCTACCTGCAAGTAGAAGTTTATATTTAGTTTTTGTTTCCCTCGTGTCGATTACCAGAGCTTGATCTTGTGATCTTGTGTCTTCTTCTTCATGCTCAGTGAGTTCTCCTGCACTGATCTCCAGCTCCAGCGTCTCTGCCGCCACGCTGCCCTGCCTCGAGCCTCGAGTCCACCTGAGCTCTGTGCGTTCCAGCGTATCTCTGAGCTGCTCTCCACCTCAGTGCCTCGTGCCTCACCTGCTATTCCCAGGACTTCCCAACCACGAGTTTCCTGCATACCTGGAGTCTCCCTTTATTATCCGTTCAATAAATTCCTATTTAACCCTTACTCCCTGTCTGCGTGTCTGCTATTGGGTCCAAATCCTGCTGAAACACAACAGGCAAGCTTTGTTTTAAAAATTAACAGCACGTTGCATATTTATTAAAACCTCAGTGCAGAATTAGAAGGTTTTCTTTTCACATCTAAGTGACACAAAACATGGTGCTGATACGGTGGCTATGACACTCTCTAATCACTCTGGTGTGATTCCGGGTTGAGGATTTCAGTAATACTGAGGTCACCACTCACCACCCTCAGAAAATGTTTTCATATTTGATTAGTCAGTTAATTGTTAAATCATGTTTCCATAGTTTTTTGCCATGCTACTGTCATTCTGTCGGTCCAACACTGTGGCCCAAACTGAAATATCTCAACAACTACTGGATGACATGCCATGAAATTTTTTTGTAGACATTCATGGATTAGGGCGCCCAGGAAGCTCACAAGTAAGAGGGCATGCACTACGTACTGACGCTCATTACTACAGAGGCCCAAGTTTGATTACAGCTGGGCCCTTTGCTGCATGTCCTCCCCTCTCTCCCCCCCCCTTTCCTGTCTCCCTTCAGCTGCCACTATCCAATAAAGGCAAAAGCCTGAAACAAAGACATTCATGGTCCCCAGAGGATGGGGACTTTGATTCCCTGACTTTTCTTCTAGAGCCACCATCGGGTGAAACTTTCAAGTTGCCCAACACTTTGATTTAATATCCGCAAAACTAACATTTCCATTAACATGAGATGTCATCTTTTCAATTTAGTTCTTGTCACTTCCAGGAATAAAATGTGGAAAATTGCTGAAAATAGATAGATAGATAGATAGATAGATAGATAGATAGATAGATAGATAGATGCAGGCAAATTCTTAGCTAGAAGCCTGGAGGATTTTATGGGAAGCAGGGTTTTGTGCCGTGTTTGTGATGGGATGTGTTGTTCTCAACACAGCTAACATGCTCTATGTGGGCCACGAGCCCCGCAGCCTCGCTGTTTGCCATGAGTGTTATGAGACGAGATGCTGTACATGACATTCCGCTACCTCAGTTTCCATGGATACCACCACCTGATTAGACATGAAGTCATGCATGTGCCCTCTGGATTGTGACAGCGAGATGAGGCGGATGACATCTCTCCAAGAACCTGTAGTACTCAGAAAACAACAACAGCAGGAAGAGCACCAACACGACGCTGCTGTTTATCAGCCTGCAAACATGTAATCGCCTTTTATCCTGTTTAATTTTCTGAGCAACCCAGTGATGCACAGAGATGTTGACTTTCTTACTTTCCTTTTGGTCCCCGACTTTGGTTCATGATCAAATGTTTGACAATCGAGAGATGTAATCGACTCTTTTCCCCCCGTCTCTATTCCCTATTTAAATCCTTTATTCGCTTTTCACATTCACTGGCTTCGTTCCCTATTCCCTCTGCTCAGCATGCATGAAGTGGACAGCACACGGGAGCCCAGAGATCCATAATCCCCCTACAGCAGAGAAGTGGATGGCTTTAATGATTTAAATCTTGTCAATGAGCACCTTCTCTGATTTGAAATGAGAAATTTGAAGGCCTGCTGGAATAAGCCCAAAACAGGGCCACACTCACCACATCAGCATTCCCCTCAATCAATGGTCATTGACTGCGGCAAGTAGGTGCTTAATCATTTTTAATTAGAGATAATCAGACATCTTGTCCATTCAAGATACAAGAGGGCAAAACCGAGGTCTGCAGGGATCAAAGTTCTCAATTTGACATTCTGACTCCAATTTCTTAAATTTGACAACATTGTTAATCTGAGATGTTTTCCCTGTGCAGAGCGAGTGAGTCGGCACTGACAAACTATACATCATTACCTCTTGACAGGAAGAAGTGGGATGTGTTCACAGAATCATGTTGGTGCCAGTGTTGGGAAGCGGATTTGTTGTGTGACAACAACAATGACAAAACTGAAAATAACAGAGCAAAACTGAGAGTGAAGTGTTGCAGTCTAAATGCTCAGTGGAGTCTGGACTGGGTGTGGCAGTGCAGTCTCTCTCTCGCTCGCTTGCTGGTGGTATCTCTTAGTAATGAGGCCCTGTGAAGCCATGGCTCTCACCCCTCGCTGGGCCCTCATACATCATTAATGTTCCCACATCATAGTCCTGATAATTACCGGGGACGTGAATGTCACCTCAGTCGCGCCTCCTCAACAGAGGATGACAGCACAAGGTCTGTGGTCTGCCAGACATGCCATGAGTGCGTTGCTTCTCGCACTCATTCCTCGCACGCACACACACTCTAAGCCTCTCCGCACACTCGCAGACATACCGATTTTACCCAAAGTGAACCATATGTGTCCTCTTATTATGCTCACAACACATTGGACGCTTGACTCCTTTGGCTTTGCTCCAGCAGACTGCTGCTCGGCTTTTCTTCATATACACTGAAAAGTAACTATGTGTCAAAACACACGGATTGAAAAAAGAATCGGTTCACCCAATTTATGAAATAACATATTTTTCTTTTCCCTTGCCAAGTAGATGGTTTTGGTTTTATTTTCTCAGATTTCAGGAAAGAGCTCAAGCCCAGCTTCTCAGTGTTTCTGCACCACTGATTTACATACAGTGGCGACGTTTGGTGCAAGTACAGGAAGTAGTGGGTCAGTTTTCATTGGAACTAGTGTATTTCTTCAGCACAAAGTATTTCAAGGCAAACCGGCCCTCTGTGAGGTCTGTGGACTATCTACAAAAACGAGGACATTATTTCTGGAAAGAGATGTTGCTTTTGAATTCCGTAAACAAATAAATGCTCTTTCAATGGCGAAACAGCACAAACATTTTCTGTTCCCATGCACTGCATTAGGGTGAAACCTCAGAAACAAATATCTAAAGCCTGAACACAAAACCAAAACTATCTGCATTACTAGACGCCAGCGCGGGCGAGGAAAAAATGATGTGCCTCTATAATTACAAAATACAAAGCATCGGTGAACTAGCATTTAAAGTTCTTACCTCTGCAAATCACATTTCTTGGTTATGATAAAAAAAAATAATAACAAATTAAAAGCAGATAATTGCAAAGTTGTACTGATAGAACACTTTTTTTTTTTGCAGAGACGAGATATCTGCATAATGAGAGGAGCAAGACTGGAACTTTGTGCACATGAACAGGTATTCTTTCAAAAAAAAAAAAAAGCATGTGAATAAAGTAAAAAATTCTGTGCAAAACATTAATGTCAGCTCATTAAATGGCCAATTCGTGTTGAAACATTTTAAGCCTCCAACATGTTTTAGCATCGGGGAGTGAGACTTATCATTCTTGCTGTCAAATTACCCGTGTGACAGAACAGATGTTTGCACCTACTTCAATTCTTCATTGCTTTTCCATCTCTGCCTCTCTTTCTCCATCTCTTTCCCTAATATAGAGACTTGCACACATGCGCACACACATACACACACAAATGCAGACACACTCTGGGTTTTGCCTAAACCCTCATTTGGCCAATTACTCTGACCTTCCAAATTGCAGAAACCAACCAATAGCCTCTTACAGTGAATGTAACATCCCCTCCTTCCCAGCTCTCTGGAGACACATTCAGCATGCTCCTCCAACCCCACTGATAGGACAGTTTAGCTTTAAATGAGCCTGTTTTGCCTCAACACATTTCTTCCTGCATATCTTCCAGGGCTGTGGGTTTTATTGATCGCTGCCCTCCCAGGGGTGTTGGTGCCTGGACTGGGGCACTCAGCAGCAGCTGGTTGGGCTGCTGATGGTTGTTAGCCCCGCTGGCTGCTCTGTTCTGGGCTTTGAGTGGTGCCAGGCTCAGCAGTTGCCCTGCTCCCCTACAGCCCTGTCTGAGGACGCTTGTTAGGAAGCTGCCTAAAATAGAGGAGAAATATCTCCAGACTCACTGCACCACTTCCCTCTCCACACGCCTGGCTGATTTAGCTGGTTGTGTGGCATAGGGTTACCTGGTACCTTGAGCGTAGGGTTTACGTAGCTGTCCGTGTGCGTGTGCCTGGATGTATGTGTTTGTGAGTGTTAAATTGGGGCTCGTCTCAGTCTCAGCTTAAAACAAGGCTTGGCTGTGTTGTTTACCTACACGTGTTTTGATTTGAGGTATCCTACTGGGATTTCCCCCAGGATGGGTGACCACAGGGGAGCTGAAGGGGAAGTCAGGGCAGACATTCTGCATCTCCGCCTCCCCGCCACATCAAATCCTGGCTGGTTGGAAGCTCTGCACTCATGCATTTGTTATCGTTTTTGCTGGATAATAGCCAGCCTAGCTTTTATTCATTTTAATTCCACCTGCGCTCTTAGTTTGCTATTTCAGGCAGGACATTTTCATCCAGCACCTCTGGGTAGGCTAGTTCGTGCAGACGCTTCACTTCATCACTGATAACAATGTATTTAATTCTTGTTTTAAAAGCAATGTTTCAGTCAGTTGACTGGTAACTTAAATGCAGACCAAAACAGTGCTGGGACAGACTGCAGTTTTAAACTCATTTAAATTAGTAAACTAATTGAATTGGTAAATTTAATTGTATTGTGGGTCCCTTCCAGCCGTTTGCCTCATTAAACTACAGCTATCATTATGCTGGCCAGTACAATAATGGTTTCCCAATACAGTAGTTATAGTGGAGTTTCACAGCGCCACAGACAGTCTTACACTAATATGTGGAAACTGTGGCCAGGTGGTGCGAATCAGTCCACACAAACAGTCAGCCAATCGATGTTCATATAGCCACCTGGATGCACACACTGACACAACGGCTGTCAGACAGCAAGCAGTCGATATATTTTCAATTCAGATCACTCAGTTAGGTGTCAAATACTTCATGGTTCCTCTGCATTTCATCCTGCTTTATCGCACCTCTGAGGGAGTCATTTTCTACAAATCACGTGTGATTCACGTTGAGTGGCTTCTTGATAAAAGCAAGTAAAAGAGCTGTTATTGTTCATATCTATTATCCATAACTTGTTTGCAAAATTTATCTTCTTTAACTGCTTATCTACCTTTTCAAAGTACTGCTACCACATCATCCGTCACCTCAGCTGTGTGCTGACAAAGTGTTGGCAGGCAGTGGTCATATAAATAACACGCGGGGAGAGATGAGTGATGCAGGCTTCTCCAAAATAAAAAAAGAAAAAAGAAAAACTATATGGGAGATGAAATGCAAAATAATCATCGTCATTTGATAATTTACCGCTTTTATTGGCCTCCATGAGTTATTCATAGATGGAAATTGAACATGACCAAAAAAATCTCTCCTTTAATCTTTTATACTGGAACAGCCAGCCAATTCACCATTTCCTGTTGATTTAAAGCCTGTGCCAATAGTGAATGCATTTGCATATATTCCAAATATGAACTCATATATTCATGGTCTGATCTTACGTATCTCTGTACCTGGTCATACTCATCTAATACATATAATACACAAAATATTTCCATGGAAACTGAGCTTGAAAAAATCCCAGATGCGTTAAGGTGCATTGGCAGCATCAAGCAGTACAGACAGTAATAAACAAATGAAATGTGTCTACAAATACTCATTGGCTATGATTTAGATTTCACTAAGACTCCCGGTGCACTTTGCTTATTTTGACAGTATCTGTAATTACTCTGTTAATGTTTTGGCAAGTAAACCAAAAATATAGTCATAGTCTCCCACATTTTCTTCAGGATGTTGGTGCAACACTTGTGACTTTTCAAGTCCACATTTGAGGGCCTTAACATGGAAACGTGTGAAAATCTTGTACTTGAAAATGTGTGATTGCGGCTAATAATTCATTGTGAGAATAAATCAAAGAGGATGAGCCAGAAAGCTCTGTGATGAAAGCATGTGTAGTTTTTATATGGACATGCTGGTGGTAAAGAAAGTAGCTCCGGAGAACTCATTTGATGGAAGGTTATTGGTTTTCTCAGGTTCATTGTTTGGGGTATTTTCTAAACATTCAATTGTTTTTAACCTTGTGCTGTAACAGGGCTGTGATGTGAGCATCCCAAAGCACAACCGTGTGTGTGTCATGATACACAAAGTCTACTGGTAACCTTCCAGAATACCAGAGGCATGTGGTTTCTGGTGTTGCTGCCAAAAAGTCTGAAAAAAAGAAAAGAAAACACTCAGACAGATTTCAGTCATTCTGCAACTCTTTCTCTGGGAGGGTTTGGGAATATTTTATGACCACATCAGAACTTGAGCATTCACTCAGCACGATGGGAGGCTGCTGTTTTCAGTCTCGGGTAATCTGGTGTGCAGAGGGTGGAGTTCTGTGCACAGTGTGTCCTATAATGGCTGTCGTACACTCGTTTTGTAGTTAGTATACAGTGAATCTTTTCTGCTGATGAATGAATCAAACTGTGACTTTGGTGCTTTGAAATATCAGGACACTTCAATATCCTGAGTGTGTCAGTTCAGCTTTGTTCAGACTGCATTCAAGTGATCAGATGCGGTTTGTATGTCGAGACATCGTCCACCAATCTGCATGGGTGCAACAGTAACTACATGCACTGGTGCAGTGGCGTTGCTAGTGTCTCTTGGGGCTCCAAGCAAGAAATCCCTGGGGCCCCCACCCCACCCGTGCACGCGGCAAAAATTTGGTTTTTGCACACATAAATGCACAATTTCTGGGGCATTTGAGATGAATACTGAAAAAATAGATTAGTGGTTCTCAAGGTGAGGTCCAGGGACCAACAGAGGTCCCTGAAAGCCCAGGCCTATCAGTAATCGTTGTTGTAAGTAAGTGGCCGGGGCCCCCCTAGTGGCCAGGGGCTCCATGCAACTGCCTGGCCTGCCAGTCCGCAAGCCCTGCCCCTGCACTCGCGACTCGGCTTTCTAACTCAGAAAAGGAGAAATAGAGATCATCTTGCCCTCAAAACAATCACAATGTTAACTCAGGGTGCAGAAAACTGTTGTTCTCTGTGTTTTCGTCTGCTAGCAGCAGCATGGATTCTGCTCAGCCGCTCTCATGCACCTCCATCACTCTGGATTTGACATAGTAGCTGTGTGTCGCATTGAAATCCGATTTGAGCAGCCAGCGCGTCGCGACTGAGATGCATCTGGAGAAATTCAATTGGAATCGCATTTCAAACCACCTCCAAATGAAGCTTGGATCAGACTTGCGAAAGCTGTCCAGACTCTCTAAAATCAATCCGGATATGCCAAAAAATGGATTTGGGCTGGAAGTCTGAACAAGGCCTTGGAGTACCACTGCCAATTCAAAGTTCAATAGAGATAGCAAAATTGCTCTCCAAAGATTTACAACTTTCCTTTTCCATGATCATCCTGGAGCTGTCTAACTCCATCCACAACATGTTTAATGCTTCTCCCATTGCCTTTTGGCACAATAGTTTACATCCACAGCACAAACAAAAATGTTTTTAGTGTGTATGCTAACTTCTTTAGACTTTTGTAGTCAACACTGAACATAATCCAAACCTGCTTTAAATTAGTATGTACAGTGGTGAGGAATCAGGACACAGATTGCAGATGGTTTCACATCACTTGCAATGTGGCAGCTCTAAACTGACTTTATTGACACTGTCAGCTGGAGAGGAATCGAGCCAATAATGAGAGAGATGAAGCTAAATAACGGCACGTAGAGGGCAATTCCAAGCATGTAAAAGTGAATTCTAACTGTGTGATCTCTCAAAGCGTCAGAGCTATGGATCTGGATATATATGTCTCTGGATGCATTGTGAGCAGAGGATTATTGGATATTCAGACATGACTGACCATGTTATGAAGTCTCAATGACAGTGGGTTCAAATAAGTAATTAACCGTTATGCCAGAAGCACTTATAGCCAAGCCAGCTCCAAACCTTTTGAATCCCATTTCCTCCTTTAACTGGTCATGAAACAGTGAACAATCATAAAATCACACATCTTCCCAGGGGCTAAACCAGAACGTATCTGAATGTAATATTCACAGGCAGCTCAGAGACTAATTCGATATACAGGACATCATCTAATGTACAGCACATCATCCTGACTCTAACGCTTCCAGACTGAAAGCCAATACATCAGCCACAGTTTTGTGTTAAGCACGAGGATGGAGTTTTATTTTACCAAACGTAACAGTAGTTCTCACATAGCATACATGCCAATTAGGATGACCCACAGCAAAGCGACAGGGTTAATTAGATAAAGCATTAATTTCAATTTGTTCCCATACCATATTAAATAATGTTTTTTGTGCTGTGGAGGCAGGTTAATGCACAAGACACAACATCAGTTCTTCTCCTGTCATTGATTAAACCCCTAAAAATGAATCTCTGTTCATCCAAATTACATGAAAAAAAGACCCTTAATGCCTTAGAGTAACTTAGATGTAACTCTGCACCTTTGGCCTCATTTAGTATGCGAGGATCTAAACAGTCCCTGCCTTTATCTCCACCCACCTCTCTGCTGCTCACCTGCAGCCTTCACTCTGGTCATCAAACACGCACCCCCCTGCTTGGTTCCTGTTTTGCGAGCCACTGGCACAATGGCAAGTGGTAACACAGGAGTAATTCAGCCATGCATGTTCGAGCCGCAAACCGATTCTGAAGAACAAGTCATGTGAAGTTTTCTGTCAGAATTATCATCATAAATAAAGCCATCACCATCATCATCCTCTGATGACCCTCATTTCACCGTAGCTCCACCTGCAAATTGACAGGTTTGGCTCCTGTGATACATTAGACATGAAACTCTGGCCGTCTGAATCCATGTTTCTGACACTGTCATTGGTACCCTGCAGTTCCAAGGTAGACATGCACAGCCGTGGTGCTGACTGCATATTTTGCTCATGATATGTCTGATAGCATAAGAGAGACCATATGGACCAATTAGGTTAAGAACTTGATTTTCATCAGAGGGGCTCTGTAATTTATAGGAGTCTGACTTGGCTTCTGGGTAAACATTTGATCTGCTGCCATGGCTCAGGGAAATGAGACACAGTGGCTAAATTTAATTCTATAATCATGACAAAAATAATTATGTTCTATATCAGATTCTGTTGTTTTTAACAGTGAGCACATCATCGTTTTAAAAATGCTGCATATTTATTATAGTATCTTGGCTGTCTAAAGCTATTTGTGTTTTGTCAGAGATAAACCGGTGCATATCCAATTCTGGTTAAAATGCTGTTTTCTTCCTCCAGTATCTCATAAAAAATTAAAGGAGGCTCATCATATTGACTCATTGATAAGTGACCTGCATTAAAAATGAAAGACATCAGGTAATGTGAAACACCATTTCAGGTAAAGAACCTGTAAATGGAAGATTTACCCGCTTAGCCCCTTGGCTCGCGTTAACATCTGCAACTGAAGTTCTTCTCACCTTTACACTTTGTCTACTCCGTTGAAAGGGGGGGAAAAAATCCATTCGGTCCTTATGGGATAAGCTATCTCCAAAAGAATGGCATCACATCTGTCATATTCACTTTTCATGAGGGCCAGCTTGAGCTGGTTTATAAACTGCAATGAAGCAGCAGCATGAGAGGAGACTGACGCACCTCTCCATCACCACTCCACCCGCTCCCAAAAAGGAGTGAAATTAATTAAATTCTGGATGAGACAAAGGCTTAGGACATAAAGGGCTGCTGTTAGCATTTTTCTAGCCCATTGATTCCTTGTTACTACTGCACATTATGGCCCCCTGAACCCTCATAAATCAATTCATACCCTATTGTCCTTTTCAGAAGGCTCTCTTCACAGTTGGCTCTAACATGGCCGAGGTGACAATAATCTATTGTTTCAGTTTAAAGCTCAGTGCTGCACCTCAGACCCATGGCCACAGAGGCCAGCAGGATGTATGTGCTGCCTGCAGAGAGCAGGAGGGGATATTGAGCAGTGGCTGACACACAAGGGCCCAGCTCTGCAACAGAGGGAATAAATCTTTGTCTTTGTGAGGGATACTGTACTATGAACTTAGACAAGCTGCTGAACTTGAGCTACTTAAAATACGAGGATTTCAAATATCTAAATGGATTACGAACAGGTGAGGGGGAGAAATTCGGTAAGAAAAGCGTCAGATAAATGCATTAAGTGCTAAATGAAAAGTGATTCTCTGCTCGCCACTTTCTGGGTTGGTTGGAGTGTGGATCGAAATTGAAAACTGTTTAAGAGAAACATTTAAATGCATCATTTCTCTCTCTGCTGCACTTTTTGTTTTTCACAATTGTAGTTTTAAATGTCCCCCGAGGTATCTGTTCAGTTGGATTATAATTTCTTTTCCCAATTTCAAAAGGTTCTTCAGGCTGGAATAGAAACTTACATGCCAAACATACAAAGCTGGTAATACATATATTATTAGAGAGGGAACAAAGCCTGGCAGTAGAGCAGGTAAAAATTGTCCAGTTTCAAGAATTATCAAGAAAGATGGAAAAACTCTTTTCCAAGGCTTTTACTGCTTGTTTCCTGGCATTGTTCTTAGTTTTGTGTGTAACATGGTATGCAATGTGAATTTCTTTTTTATTGAACATGTTTAAAGATGGGACTTTCTTTCCATCTAATCAATTAAATTACAAATACATTTCGATAATTTCATCAGTCACTAGTGTGCTTGTGTGTGTACTATTGATTTCCCTCATCAGAAAGCGTAGTGCGGGCGAGAACCCAAGAGAGTTGACTGTGTTACAGACTGTGACTGAAGAGGTGGATGTGGGAGAAAAACCGAGAAAAGACAAACAAGAACACTTTTCTCTGAGCAGAATTGTTTACAGTTGGGTAATAATCGGACTCCAGATCGATTCCAACTGGTCGCTGGACTGACATTAAGTAGACCAGTGAAGCAGCTAGTTAGACACCAGAGCTTAGCCTGAGATCATTATACAACACGAGCCAGCTACACCAGCCACATACTGTACGTGTCTTTTTTATGCTTATGAAGACATACAGCAAGTTTTTTTTTTTTTATTTCTGTCCCTTGATGTTAATTAGTATTTGTTTTATATGTCAGATTGTGAGATTGCTTTTAGAAGTTAGCATTGAGCCATCAATAAAATGAAACCAAAAAGAAAGAAAAGGATAGATTTAAGCGCTTCAAACACAACACGTTGATCAAAAACAAGCCTGTCAGACCAGACATGTTGTGCACTGAATGTTGTGTGTTTTCAGGGAGGCAGGAGGGCTACACCAAATTTCAGACCACCAATCCAAAGCAATTGTGCTCTGGAAGCAGTCGGGAGCCTCTCTGGCCTGATTTGCATGCTGGTTCCTCATCTGTTCGCCAAATTTGAACATAATAACTCTTTGATCAATCAATCAGCAGCCATAATTTCATTTGGAGGGTGGTATGTGTCCTTTTGCACCAAAAACATTTTTGCAGCATTTTCCCCTTTAGTACTATGCTGATAATTGCAGCTAAAAAGTAGCTTTCTTCTTTCTATCACTCAATAATTTTCGGTTTCTAAGCAATGATCTAAAACGCAGTCCCACATAGACCAACTCAATGGCATTCTGCAAAAAAATAAGAACCTTTTTGCCTGGAAACGAGCACTTAATTGAGCTCCTGTTCAAAAAGTGCCATTCATGGCTCAAAGTGCACCCAAAAGAGGACTGGCTGTTCCATATTCCTTACCTCTCATGCATGCTGTGCAGTTCGATCTCTCGATGACAGTAATATCTAGTTGGGTCTTTAACTTGCAAAGGTGTGAAGGCCTGGAGGTATTGGAGTGGGAAGGTGCCGCAGAGCACTGAGAGGTCAGTCTCCGCCAACAGTAGCCTGACAGCAGCCTGTGGGCACAGCTGTAGGCGCTCCTCTAAAGGTCATCGTGGCCTGACCATGCACCTCATCAAACTCCATCACTGAACACTGAGCCTATAAATTGACATGTGATGTTGCCCTTTTTCTTTACAGCAGCAGATAGTAATTATCCACACATGGGATTTCATTTGTCCCATGTTTTTCTTTAAAATACTACTTCTAACAGTTGTGAAATATCTATTGCTACTATATATCTTCCACCTGGCCCATTCTGTTGTAGCTGTATTTTTTTTGTTATTTCCATCATTAACAAACCAAACCTTTAAAAAGTGATGTCACATATTTGCAGCGCAGCTACAGCGGACTTTCAAAAGGTTGCTTTTTATTTTTTTCTGAGCTTTCTAGATACCCAGTTTTGACATCACTCTCTGAAGAAAAGCCTTTGTCTACAGTCACCAATTTGAAGTTTGTTTGCAATTTTAGGTCCATAATAAAAGCACAGGAGACACCAATTTGAATTCCATCAGTAACCACACAGGTCAGAACACGCTGCAGCCACCACCTCCATCTGCAGCTCTTCTGCGTAGAAGGCACACCATCACCGCTTTATTCTTCCTCCACATACCTTTCTTGAGGGGACAAATTACTATTATACACAAAGCTGTTTCTTCTCCTCTCACAGCTGCACATAGGGTATACAGCAAAGATAACATCTTCCACTGAGGGTTTTCAAAAAGCATTCTGGGAAATGTATTAAGGTAGAAGTACCTGTAGGTGATGCTGATGGCATGTTGAGGGAAAAGAGGTCAGCAGAAGAGTAAATTACAACACTAAATAACTACTGGATAGCAGGGAACATTACAGATTAATAATGTCCAATGGTGTAAAAGGAGCACAGGGTCCTCTACAGATGAGATTGCCACCTACAGGACACAGCTTTAACTATGACATACTGTAGTGTAGGGCCAGCGTGACATACTAAATGGACCACAAGGTATGCAGACCTTCTGAGGAAATGATGCTTCACTCTATCTCTATATGGTTGATTTAGTGCTGATGGTGCACACTTAACTAAATAGCCATAAATTACTTTCTTCAACAGCAACAAGTACCTGTTGTAGCAATAACGATGCAACTGACAGATATGCCTGTCACGTTTAGAGATCATAGTCCCAGCTGAACAAAGCTGTAAACTAAGACCAAGACACTGAATTTAGCAAACTAAAGCTAATTATCTTCTCTTGTTATCTGACATTTAGTAGCAATACTAAAAGTATAAAAGCCATGTAGGGACCCCCTCAGGGTGCAGTGTCCATTAAATGGCACAATATGAAAGTGATAGATGGAGTAGATGGATGGCATTGGTCCATGGAAAACAGTCCAACCTCTGGGTACCATGAATATCCACATAGATTTAATAGCAACCAGTTTTAACCTGAAGTTGCCAACATAGGAACTCATGTGAGTGTCCAAACTGGAAGACATTGACCCTCTGCACAGTACAAAAATAATTTTATGGCAATTTGTAGTTTAGAATTAATCAATGTCAGGCTGATTTGGCCCTTTAGTAGAGTGTCCGAGGTGATCAAAACATCAGAGTTCATCATCTGAGGACCATGAATATATGTGAAATTTTGTTGGAAATTCACTTTCATTTTAAGGCAGCTTATCAAAGCGTTTGTCAAAGGTAAGTTGAGGCTTTATTGTGGCATAGATGAAATGTTAGGAATCATTCTCAGATTTCCTGAGAGGCTGGCAGCTGTCCATGAAATACTATAAACATCGAAACACTTCTGCCCTGCTACAACAGTGTGAATACATGTTGTGATATCAAGATATCACTAAGTGCAGGACAGGGGGAATTATTATTATAATAATGATTTCCATTCAGGTTTCATCACTCATTGCTGAACTTCTGATACACTGAGAAAATGAGGCTCCTATTCATAACAGCAGTGGGTGTAATATTTTTAATCACCAAGAGATCTGCCATCCGGCGAAGGATTAGTACTGCTGTTGCACCTGTGCGGGATTCACTTATGTTAAAGGTCACACAAGTATTCTTTTGGCACAAAAAGTCACTTTTGTTTGTTGTCGGTGTAAAAAAGAAAAAAGAAAATTACATTTAACGTTGCTTGAAATACTATAAGTGTTATTGGTTTTACCATTTGTAGCTTGTATATATCACGTTATGTATTTAAAAAAAATAGATGAATGTGGGCACATTTTTAATTTATCCCATTGTACAGTTTATTAAACTTTGTAGATGAAATGCATATATATTTAGCAATACTCCCCTCTCATTTCCTTGATATTGATTTCAGTGTGATTTCCATCACCAGAGTGATAATGTGTTTGCTGTTAGCATTACCTCTTAAAAAACAAACAAACATTTTCCTGAGCTACATGTCCATCTGAACGCTTGTACTCCCTGCTGGTGTCACCACCTTGCAGATGTTTCATGTAAAAACAATTTCTATTTCAGGCATCCTAGGAGTCGAGCTAATTTAACCAGCTGGAGAGAAAGAGCCAGCATGAGGAAAGGACACAAGGTTAAGCAGATAATGTGCTTGCAATACCAAGCTGTCATCGTCGCTTCTCCACTGTTGTTCTTTTGTTTGTTTTGTTTTAAGTTTTCTAGCGGGCCTTTTCATTCCCAATTTCCGCGCTCTACGGTGCTGTCGGTGCTGGTCACAGATCGGGCGAGGCTGAGATCACCGTGGCCAAGGGCACGTCCGCCCGCCTGTGACTCCACTGTCAGCACTAATGCATTCAGGGCAGAGCTACATGCTTTTTCAGGTGTGTCGCAGGCTGCAGCGTCAGCAGATTGTAATCAAATCCAATCTGGTATTAAAAGACGATCTTGACACTTGACTCCATCAAAAGAAAACAGGGAAAGTTAGTGTGTGTAATGTGATTGTAAACAAGTCCTGGATGATCTACCTGCCTGTGGTCACCTTAGAAAACTTCATGGATTTCACACTGAATTCAACCTTTGTGAACGGAGTCACTAATTATCCTTTGATCTGCACCACGACACAGTAAGCATGCTTAGTTTCTGCTGTCGGTTGGATGTGAATAAAATACAACACAATAACGCCTCCATTATGTATTAAACAATATGAATGCTTGTATATATACAAGAGAGGCTTCGCTCCTGATTTGGCAACCTGTCTTCATACATATTCCTGCTACCACATCGACATCTCACTTAAAAAGCACTTTGAGAAGACTCAGTCATGCCTGCGTTTGTGAAACTGGCCTTAAATCTCAGTCACTGCTCAGCAAGGAAGTGTTAAGCATTCATCTACGCTTTCATTCATGTATTCATTCAGATGCAGCGTGTCACCTTAAAGGGAGAAACTGAATTCAGAAGAAAATCAATATGATAAACTGCTACTTGTTTTGTCCCTAAATTGTTTCAGTTTGGAAATCGATACGTGAGCCAGAGCCATTCATCACCGTTTGAGAGAAGTGGGCGCCCCGCGGGAAAATATTAGGGCCTCCGTGTGGAGGAGAAAAAAAGAAAATGCAATGGGTGTTAGTGCGAGTTGGGTGAAAGGGAGGTAAGCTGGCGGCAGGCAGGGAGAGGAATAAGGAATGAAGACAAAGAGAAGAAATACAGGAAGGAGGAAGAAAAAGTGTGGGAAGAGGAGAATGGTAAGATGCTTCTGTATCTCCGTCCTCCCCCTCCTTCTCTCTCAGAAGGATGGATGATGTGCAGGGGTTTATCAGACTCTGACAGACACAATAAAAAATAACCTTCCCAGTGTGGGGCCTGCTCAAATTAATACAGTGCAGCAGGCGGCGTCTGAGCCGGGTCATTAGGGGCCGCTGACAGCGTCATTAAGACAATGGGAGATTATAGCGGTTACATGTGACAAACTGCCGATGTGGACTCCGCCATGTTCCTCAGTTGACCTTTGGTGAGCATCAACATGAGTCTGTAAATCAGGATGGATGGTTAAAAAAAAAAATAATAAGGGCCACTGTCAGTGGTTATTATGACAGCGGCACACCATTGTCTTTTATTGTCACTGCCTCGTATGGCTTATTGCTGTTCTCTCTCCGCTGAAGATGTGGAGAATCATTTCGCAAAGCAGAATCCAGTTAAAACGTTGTTGGTGTGTTTCTGTTTAATAAATGACACCGTGAATCAAGTATCAGGTTGGCATTTAGAACCTATAAAAATGCTTATGTCTCCATCTGAAATATTCGAACGGCATATTACATTTAAATCTATTACAGGTTGTGGATGCTGTAAAATTAGATTTCACTGCTTCGCTGATTGTCTTCACAGTAGCAAATCTCAGATGGTTAAAAGAAGGAAGTTGATTCAGGGAAACTGTGATTTGAATTTAAATCAACTGTTCGTAAATGAGTACAACTGTCGTACTTGCTGTGACCTTTTGTTTTGGTGTTAATTAGAGGAACTTTTGCCAACTAATGCCCAGTTGCATTACATAGAATAACAAAAATGCTTAGCTTGCCTGTGTTTGCACATCATCAACTTCTAATTTAGTGGGATATCATTATGCATCCATTTTGCATATATGTTAAGAATGTAGATATTCCTCTGCACTAACGAACTGTTTAAGTTCAAGGAGGTACATTGAATTGCTATGAAACAAGGGATCTAATTCTTTGGAGAAGTGGTATTCATGCTCTGAGGTACTTAATTAGATGTGTGGTGCTTACAGTCTTACCCTGTTTACACCTTCTCAAGTGAAAATCTAACACTACGTTTGGCATGAATTCCAATGAATTGCAGTAAAAAGCATCAAAAACTAATATATTTTGTCCCACTGGGCATGAGTTGACACAGAACATAGAAAACATCAGAAGCACTTTGCTGTGTTTTGCTTTGAAACACACACATTAAATCCAGAGGAAAATGAAGATCTCTGTTGGTTTTACCTATTAAATCCACTTCCGTCATGACTTAGATGAAGACAGGTCCTGTGTAAAACTAATACAACCTCACGTCTGCCAGGCCAGGTGAAATCTAAACAATACAAGTATTAGTCATTAAATGCACCGCAGCTTTCGTACACAGAGCGTAACAGGTGAACAGATAGACAGACAGGAGGGAAATTACTTGGCAGCCAGCATTTTGTTTTTTCATTTTATATTTGGAGAAGAGTTGTGCAATCGTACACCCAGCCATGAAATTAGTGTTCTAGTTCACCGTTGCTTTCAAAATGTAAGAATATCAATCCTCAAGTATGTTTTTCTGGGTAACATCATCAGTGTGTTGCAGTAATATAGACACTGATATACCGTTGGAAGAAAACATGACAGGGACTCACAGAACACTTTATTTTACAATAACACGTCTTTTTTTGGGTTGATTCTAATCTAATCTTTTTTTAGACTGAATTTCAATGTTGTAAGAGGCTATGGCCATGTTAGCAGGTGCACATCCGTAAGCATAAACCTTACTCACATGGTGCCATTTTACTGTGACATCACGCTCAGGGTGGGATGCTGTCATCAATCGGATAATGTAAAAATAAAACAGTGTTCTACATTCTGAAATATCAACTGTCATCTTGCACATTTATTTAAGCCTGGCAGTGAAAACACACTGGATGTCATCAAGCTTACAATTGTAACGTTAGCTGTCCTCCTGTCTCTTCACCTGACTTCAGAAATGATCTGGTGGTTATGTAATGTTCATACAGACTACATTCAATGCTTAAGTGTGTTCCAAGAACTTCAGCTGTGAGTGTTTTGTGTGGCATTAAGAGGCTGGCAGGGCAAGCCTGCTTCGTTGGAGCTAATAGGTTCCCAAATATGATGTTTTACCTTGAAACATAGCTGGTGAGGTGGTGGAGTGATATCTGTTTGCCAGATTTCCTGCATCTAACTTGCAACTTGGATATCATCCTTTTGGGTAACAGCATTTGAGCTTCCCACCCTGAGTGTGACAATGGCTGCTGTGTAAATGCTGTATGTAGCGGTGCTTTAAGCTAAATTCTAATGTCAGCATGCTAACATCCTCAGAATGACAATGTTAATGCGCTGATGTAAGTATTGTCCTTGTTGAATATCTGAGCAATTACAGTTTTGAAGGACTGTTCCCAACTTTGTGACAACCCATCCCATATTAGTCCAGACATTTGAATAAAAAACGAAACTGTGGGACATCATGGTAGTGCGAGAAAAAGTCAGATCACAAAAGTCATTATGCTTCATCATCTGGTGAGCACATTTTTTGGAGTTGGAGCTTTTATTCAGTTGGGATTTCTATCATCAAGGTCGTGATATAGCAGATGTTGGGTTTGCATGAAGCACTGACAGTGCATTACAAAATACTGCAAAAGGGAAGTGTCATTGTGTTGGATTCTCTCTGATTCAGGCATTCTGCATTTTGTTCAGTGCATCTGTCACTGCTGCTTTGTCTCGCAGGTGAAACAGCAGTAATAAATAAAGCACTGAGGTGGAGTGTTCACCCTGCTGTAAAGTAGCCCGCTGATCACGAAGTTCATTGCATCACGCTGGAGTGAGGGCAAACACGGTTTCTCATCACCCTCTCTTCAGTTTTTCTGTGCGGTGACTGATGAAAAAAAATCCATTTTGTATAGATGTGGTTTGAAAGATTCAAAAGCACACAAGAGCTTTGGATGACACCTATTCAACAAATATCAATCAAAAAAAAGTCAGATATTTTATGATGTCATGTTTTAGTAATCCAGCGCTGCTCTATGAAATATTGAAAGCAGAGGTATGTTGGTGTTGACTTTGATCACTGACGGCCTTGCCTGTCTTCTGCAGCCCTCCGCCTCTGTCAGACTAGATCAAAGCACACAGCAACATGTGTTTCAGGCCAGAGTTTCCCCCAGAACTCACATTCGCCTTGTTCTGCTTATCTACAACAATGATGACTCCTTAAAATTCAGGGTGCTGCGTGGACTTCATTAATTTATTTATTAGGCTGCCTCATGCTGCGTGTCACTCTGAAGAGGAGCCACTGGTGCGCTCATGTTGACACTGGGACACGAGCTCTGATTTGTGACACTAGTCAATGGACCAACAGAGACGAGGGATTCCACGCAGGCAAATTAAGCCATGCATTGTGAGGCAAGCTGTTCTCATAGAGCTATTTTGTCAGAGTGAGAGTCAGACAGGAGGATTTAAATGACACCGGCACTGCAAAAATAACTCTTTGAACATAAAATAGCTCTCAGTTTATATTTGTGGGAGAAAAGACTTTCAAACAGCTTTGAGACATTTCTCTGCAGCACTGACAAATAACTAAAAAGGCATTCTGTTCTAAAAATTTATGTTTTGAAACCAGTAAAAATAGATTTACAGATGTTTGCATTGGGATTGAAGATAAACCCAGCAGATGTACTGTTTAGCTATAAATGTCATCGACTCCACTGCTGCCTGTGCAAACGCGCAAGTGTTGCGTACAGGGACATAGTGAGGATTTTACAAATACTCAGGTCATGAGTCTGGATTCCCCTCACAGAGCCCCACCCACAGAGGAAGTGATTTTCTTTTCTTTTTTGTGCAATGTAACACAGCAAAGGTGGCACATAATGAACAAACATAGACACAAGAAAATGTGTCAGCAAGAGTCATTAAGTGAGAAAAGTTGTCGAGATAAATCCTTTGCAATGAATATCATGAGTGGTGGTTTGCTACAGGGAACACAAATGTTTGTGGATGTGTAAGGAAGATTTTTTTCTCTCCAGACACCAAGCAGATTCTGTCAGTTTTGATATACTAAATTCCTTTAAATGAATTCAGCATATTTCGTTTTTAGCCGCTACAGCAGCATGACTCTAGGAAAGGCAATATTGGTCTTTTGTTTGGTTATATCCAAAGTTTGCTCAAAAAATGTTGAATTTTGGGAACGTTGCTCCAAGTGGAACATCTCACGAGCAAATTATGCTTCTGTTCAGGGAGTTGGTCGACCGTAGTTCATTGTCATCATTTCTGTGCTTGACTGTGATGATATCATGAACATGCATGTACTTGATATGGTTATTGTTGTGCAAAGGTCTGTTTGAAACAGAGATGTTGAACTCAATGAGGCTTCCTGTGCAACCAAAGCAGCATGGTGGCATGCATTGAAACACTCACTCAGTGCATGCATCCTATCTCAGCTGCAATGGAACAGACCATGATATCGTGACTCATGTAAAACTTTAACTTCAAAGTAACTGAAGAGAAAGTTTAAGGGTAAAATCAGACCTGGGTTCAGACCGGGATGTTATTGATGCCGCAAAGACTTGCAATAGCCATCGCCTCAGCGAAGTGGCTCAGCATGTCCGCAGTCTGGGAAGTGATTGAGAGGAACAAGGGTCCCGGGAGACGGAGCTCTAAGTAAGAGCGATTCTCTTTGCTTGCTCAAAGTATGGACCACCATCCCAGTGACCTTCTGATAGTGTGTGGATGAAATTGGATGATTTCTTGCAGGGACTGAAGAGGAGTGACAGGTGGCTGTGCTCCCAAGCCTGAAGGAGAGTCGGTCTACTCAATCCAGTCCCAGACTGCTGCCATCCACTCGCGTGCCCCCATCCTCCGCTGTGATCAGGAAACATCTCATAACATCATCACTTATTTATGGCCAGATATGAAGATCTATATTTCAATCTCACTGGACATTTGAGATGTTTCAATATATGCATTCCACTGCTCTAATCTGCAAGCATGATTAAATAAAAATGCAATCATATGTGCCATGTGAACTCAAGATAGTTATTCATTTAAATACAAGTGACACTGATGCTACACTTCCAGGCATTATGTTTATTTATGTGTTTATTTCATTTTGGTAATTACATGGCATGTCTGCTCCTGTGAAGTTTCTGAAATTTGATCTGTTTCACTTGCTCATATTCAGCTTAAAGAGATTAACTTTTGACTTTTAAGAAAGCTCATACAGACTGTAATGCGTAAAGTCTTCCACAGTGTAGTCATGAGCAAGAAAACCAAAGAACCGAGACTCTAATCTGTGATGACATGCTGATATACAGCATGGAGCTGCTTCATTGACCATGAATGGGAGACTGTCTTTGTGTAGTCATACAATGTTTGCCTGAAGTTTCACATCCAAGTGAGTCTTATATCGAAAGTGCTACAACTTTCAAAGCAGAAAATGTGCCCAGTTCCCATGAAAATAATTCTGAAACTGTAGCAGACACGTTTTCCATCATTTGGGGTCCATCTCTACAGAAACATCAGAGACTTGTGTATGTATGCACGCAGGGGTATGTATTAGGGTGAGTGCACAAACAGAAGACAACCACACATCTACAGCCGCACGCAATCATAAATATACACACAGCCTCAGCAGTGACTCTCATTTTTTCCAGCCAGACAAAACAGGAGTCTGACTCTGCATCCAGGTTGCCTTGGCTTCTCCAGACCTCTGGGAGATTCAGCTACCTGGGAGGAAAAACACACTGCATGCAAAACATTTCATCACTACCATCCTAGCAGGTCAGCTGAGGCTGTTAACGTACACATAAGCATTCTTCTTCTGTTGCGTGCTAATATGGCACAAATGAGTCCTTGAGCATTGTATTTCTTCAAAGAAACATAGATGAGAAGAACGCTGGATTCACCTCTTTTCTTTGTCATCTTTGTTCTTAATTTGCCCGGCATTGTGGGTGTAAACCAGCTCACACTGGTGTTCTATTCACAGACAAAATAAAAAAAAAAATAAAAAAAAGCAGAAATAATTAATGAATAAAAACCCTCAGGGAGGGCTTTTAAATCTACATAATATCAAACCATGGCTTTTTCTTTTTTAATAACAAGGCATATTGGGTTCTGTGATGTATTTCTTGCATGCCTAATTACTGAGATATGAATTATCTTTCGTCCTTTGCAATTTAGTAAATAAGTCCCGAGGGAGCTCATTTGAAGCAGGAAATAGGCCATATTTCTAAGTGGAGAAACCACCATGTGAACAAAGTTCCATAGGGGAAATATGTAACCAAATCAGTCATGTAATGGAGGAATTCAAAGCACCACACAACCTTGTTTACTCAGCGGATGGTAGCTGGCGATTTTTGGTTAGACTGAGATACAACCAGGCAACAACTCCATCGCTTGTCTTCAAAACACCCCAGATGTTTGCAAAATTAAGAGGGAAGATTAGGAGCAATACAATAAAAACATAGTCTTTCATGGAGATTAGTGTAGATAAGAGGGTGACAGGTTAAGCTTGCATGTTTGGTTGAAACGATGAAGTAGCGAGATGAATGTGAGGATGAGGGAGAATTAAGCGGAGACAGAGGAGAGACGGGGGAGTCCAAACAGAGCAGACCTGTAAGTTGGTTATTCTGGGTTCTTCTGAGCATGCAACGGGCAGCCCTGCAGGTACTGCTCTCCCTGGGCTGAGACCACTCCAGACAGACTGCAGTAATTTACATTGACAAAGCTGTCAGAGGAGAGGTGGCCTCCCGCATGGTGATGGATGCCAACCTGGGAGGGAGAAGAGAAAGAGAGAGAGAAAAAGAGCGGAGAGGAGAGGATTCTGGAAATGAGCAAGGAGCAAAGGCTTCTTTGGGGTGTAGCATTTCAAAAAACACAGAGCACACGCACTAATAAGACAGTGAGTAATACAATAAGAGGATTTTCACTTCCTACAAGAGATCAAAAGCACTCCTCTAGAAGTCCAGAACTTCTATCCCCGTGGATCTCCAAAGGCTATCGATGGAAAGCTCCCAGGCACTTACACCCTTACAGCAAAATGCAATATGAGACACACCAGGTTGTATCAATATTTTATGCCTCTGTCTGTCTTTCACATGGGGGTTAGTGGAATAACAAAATAAAGTAAGAGAACAATGGGAGAGGAAGGAAACAGATAACTTCTTACCCTCCCTGATTTTCCATTCCAACTTCCTGTGGAAAGATGTGCTGACGCTGCATCTCTCGGGGGCAGGTGCTGCGTGGTGTCAGGGGCCCCCGGTGAGCAGCTCCTCGCTCCTGTCACCTCTACTAACGCCGGCCCTCGTCAGCAGGGGCCGGCGCCAGTGCCGCAGCCTCCCACTCCTCCTGTCACCTGTCCTCACGCAGGCCAAGGTGACTTTGTTCCCTCCTGATGGAAAAATGACAGCTGCTGCAGCTTCGACGTCGGAAGAAGTCAGGGAGCAACCAGTTGGCTTCTCTCTCTCTCTCTCTCCTTTTCTCTCATTCCTCATTTCTCCCCTGCCCTCCCTTCCTCTCTCTATCCTTCTGCAACTATTTCACAACAACTCTGTATATTGTGTCTTTCTCCTGAAAATCCAACTGAAATTCATTTGCTTGTTCAGTTTTCCGTCGTGCAGGATAGTGGTCTGTTGTGCAGATTACACGTCCAGTGCAACCTTGGAAAAAAAAAATGAGCGAAAGGAGAGATTTTATATATATTGGTTTTATGACGCAGCCTCTGCAGTAACTGCATTAATCAATAACAATGCTGCTGGGTCGCTGTTAAAGTGGATACAGAACTTGTTGGAATTTCATTTTAAACCATATTTACATGAAACAATAATGCAGCAGCCACACAGCATGAAGAAAAACTTTCAACTGCAACTTAGATCAGCTTTCAAGCTAACGTATGCTCATACTGTAACGTCTTCTTTTTATGTACACAGCACAATTAAGGAATCCCATCGCAGTGAAATAGCGAGGGCAGGGAAACCGTAAAAACCAGGTCTTCCAAAGTAGGAAAAATGACCTATCTACATATAATTTAGCTGAAAATTGATTTTAAAAGGCTTCTCATGTCTCAACAATCTTCTTTTTGACAACTTTGTTCCCGTCTCAGTTCTGCCCATGTCTTGTTTGAATAATGAATGTGTTGTTCTCGTTTGATGACAGCCTCATCAATGAAATGAAACAACAGCAGCGTTTTGTTTTTGTGCTGGAGTAGATGTGCGTGAGCCAAACTGTCGCTGCTCGCTGCAGACTTTAATGTCGGGGAGATGTCTGAGTGTAGAGCGGCGGCGTGGGGAGGAAGAGGGCAGAATCTTTCCTGTTGTTTTCAATTGAGTTTATGTCAGAGGGATTGAGAAAATGACAGCAGTCTGTTTTATTTATGTTTTACACAGCATCCTAATCGGGGTTGTACAAAGACACCAAAGCTGTCAGCAAAGAAACATCCACCACGGAAAATCACACCGGTGGCGTGAGCTTGCAGGCTGGATACGACAGAGACAGTTCAGCACTTGCGCTTCGAGTCATTTCCTGTTTCTGCGTCATGTGGGTGTCACCACTGCCCCCTTTAAGAGACTAACATCAGGTCCTGTGTCCATTCCTTCCAATGGGAAAAGTGAACCTGAGCACAGATTATGACCGATTCTTTGGCCCCATAATGACCAAAGTCAACACTGAACCCATTTTTCACAAGCCACATATCTTCAGAACATTCTGACACGAAAATGACATTTTTCAGACCAATAAATCAGGACACACTCTCATGACATCTGGCCACATAGATATGTCTTCCAAAGATGCTCTATAACAACATGAAGTACATTAAGCCAGCAGATCAAAGCAAGTGGCAAAATAAGGCGCAAACATTACATTTGTAGTGTATCTAGTGCTGCATTGTTTGACGTGGGACAGCTAGAGTCCATCAGTAATGCGTTAGTGTTAAAACTTTCTGCAGCAATAGACTGTACAGCAGCAACAAGTTATCCGTCTTTTCTTTTCCAGAGGATGCAGACAGGTAGTGAGGAGTGAGCTAGTTGGTGTCGTTTGCTTTCATCCATCCACACGACGTTCACGACACCTCCAACACTTCCCTCTGTGCCCGCCGAGGAGACAGAAAGTGTTTCCTTTTCCGTTTCATACCACTGCCGCAGCTTGTAATGCATCATCTTTTCTTACAGAGCATCTTTGGATATGCTAGTCAACTATATCACATTAAATATGTTACAAACACCCTGGCTAATGTAAACAGTGGATATTTGAGATGCTTAATGACGCAGTCCTTATTATTCAGTACCACTAGTGCAAATAATATACTGCTTGTCCTTAGCTTGTCGACTTAAGTTGTCTGCAGCAGTTTGCTGTCTTTGTCCTTGGTGGTTTTCTTCCTTTCAGTGACAAAAAATCAACAATGAATTTAAAAAAAAACAAAACACTTTTACATACTTTTTGCTAACTGGCTAATTGTGTATTCTGTTAGATTTAAGCAGCACATGCAGATTAAGGAGGGGCCGGTGGGTAACTTTCTTTCTTTCAACTCCCCGATCAAATCAAATTGAACTCTCTTTTGTCCCAGCTAAGACCTCCCTCAGTAGTCGCAGCTAGATGGCTGTGCTGTCACTGTTAGTTGGGTTGATGCAGACCAATATGGATCCCATTCAACAGATCTCAGCTCTGGGACACTGGGATTCATAGTCTGGCATAATTTGTATCCCACAGTTATTTTCATGCAATGAATGGCAATTAGAGACCATTAGATACATTAACTTCTACCATCAATGTATTCCTCTTCATATTTGCATTACACTGCTTCTTTAAAATCTTTAGATATACCAGAGGGGATTTCCTCAAGCATCGCGGTCTGAATTATCTCACTCGACATGCTAGCTCTGAATTAGGCATGACTCTGGTTTGGGATTCTGTGGAGTAAATAGTGAGATTTTCATGTTTATGGTGATAGTGTTGAAAATGTTTCATTTGAATTACAGATGGCTCAGGGAGCATTGTGGCATGACTGAAGTGAGAGTAATTGGTGAAATGTAGATGACACACAATGCTGCACGCATTAGTGCTGCAACACATCCTGAAATTGGAGCTGCTTATTTCATTTTTGAATGCTCTTACTCTTGTTGTTTTCATAGCAGACTGATTTGTCTGCTCTTCTCCTGTTGCACTGTAGATTGCGTCCCAAGCTTTTGAGCAGCTCGCATGAAAAATGTCTGCTGTCAACACAGTGTGTCTCCTGGACAATGGGAGCTGAAATCCTGTTTTGAGCTTCTTTTTTTAATGGGTAGCAGGGACTAAAACCTGATGAAATGGAACAGTTGTGTTGAGTGCATGCACACACACACACACACACACACACACACACACACACACACACACACACACAAAGGGAGGATAGAGAGAAAGACACTGTGGTGAAAGACAGAAAAGATTTCTGTGTTTTCCATTCCCTTGAGCACTGGAAGGATGTTGTGCTGGGGACTCATGCTGTGATAAAAGGGGAGAAACGAGATATCAAACCATGCTGTCTACCTGCTGTTTTCTCTCGCATTTATCATTAGATGAACCTGTCATATAGGCCTTGCTTCGGTCAATTATCACCATCATCCATTTCCACCACTAGACAATATACAGTGAGTGGCCATCTGCCGCGAAATAGCCCGAATTACGGGGTCACGCTAGTCGTTGCTCTCTTGAAAAGTTGCCTCGGTCATAGCCTGAGACAAACTTTTGATGTTTTCAAGTGGAAATGAAGGGCTGCATCGAGGACTCTGAAAATCATCTGGACTTTTATGTAAAGTTTAACTCACACGTCAGTCCAAACAGCTCTGTTCACTTCTGTCAGAGAGGATGGAGAATTTATTTGGACACCAGCATCCTCTCACGCCCTCTCCCGCTCGCTCTCTCTCTCTCTCACACACACACACACACACACACACACACACACACACACACACACACACACACCTATATGATGTGCTGCTGTGTGAGAGATATCTCTAACAGCCTCATGTTGACTCATTTAGCATCTGGCATCGCTCATCGCTAGACTCCACGCATGCCGGCATGTACTGTATAGCTGCTGCTGCAAGTTGTCCACGTTTCCACCTCATTTTCAAGATCTTTCACACCAAGACTGATGATGGCTGGTGATGACATCATCATTTAGACATGCGAGGGAGGGTAAACATGAGTGTGCCGTCCCAAGTATCACTGAAAGTGCTGGAGACTTTCATTTATGGACAGAAATTCTGACTTGAAGACTCATTTTTCTGGATTTCTAAGTTTTTCTTCTGGTGAGACTTATGGGTGGGGGTGAGGGGTTGTCCTGCAGGGCTGATAATATAACAGTGCTGAAAAATACCCATTATGCTCGGCTGTGTCATTTTATATTTGGTACACAGCGTTTTGATTCTCAGAGGTGTACGCATTATGAGCCACCAGCTGTGAGAGACACATCTGTTTTTACATCTCATTGTGTTGCTCTACTGTGAATCCAATGACAACTTTCATCCAAAGGGTATTTTCTCAAAACAATACTTTGCAATTAATTGTATTTCTTATAATTTCAAAGCTCTCTCCAAGGACTCTCCTTAAAACTGGTGTCTCTGTATGATAACCTCTTTAAAATTTGAGAAAAAAAATTAATTAGTTTTGGATAACAACAGTTTGTCTTCCTTTTTTTTTTTTTTTTTTTTTTACTAATGATGTAAGAGTTGTTCAGACACTGCTATTCTATGATTTTGAAACTGGAAATTAGAGCATAAGGCCTTTAAAGATTAAACACCAACTCATCTGACTTGAATTGTTCATTTTCCTTGTATTTTCTTATAGGATGCTCTTCATTGTGGCTTTATCATTTATTACGTTCATTATTCCCCGGGACTGATAAGTGCATTTCCTTCCATTTTCCCTTTTCTGTCTCATCTGTGGGTTTAAAACCCGGAGCTGGAAATCAAGCGTTCCTTTGTTCACTGTTCATTTGGATGGCAGACTTTGCTGGCTTGTCCCTCTAAGCAGTGATATTGTGGAAGCAGCTCATGGCAAGCATCCTCGGAAAAAGATATTCTGCTCCGCTTAGCAGGTTCATGAATACTGAACGGCATTGTAAAGATCAAACAGAGTGAACGTGGTGTTCCAGCTTGCATGCTGGAGAGGAGTGTGGTTGACGCTTTGACACTTGCCATTGTGTCATTATTACTGTGTGGTGATGGTCGGGGTAAATGTTTATTGAAATGAAAATCTGCCACAAGCTATTTACCGTAGTTAGACATTTTGTAATAGTTATGTTCACATTTACATTTTGATGTGAAAGCAAACTTCATTTAATCTGTCGTCACTGCAAATGTGCTACTATTATAAGAGTCTGGCCGACTGTTCTGCTTGTTTTTTGGCATCCTCTAATATGATATTCTGGGCCTGACGCCTGAGTCACTCTGTCTTGGTTCCTTCTGAGTTTTGAAAAACTCCCAGATAGCAACAGATAAAACCTTATTCCATAGTTTTTACTCCCTTCCAACATGCTGGATTCAGTAGTAAGTACCTCCTTTAGAGGGAGCACTGTCGCTGTCATATTTCTCCTGTATAAAAATGGGCTTTTTGAAGCAAACAGCAACAAGAGATGTGCGGGCGCTTGCACCTGTCTGCTGCCCTGCATACAGCCGTCGCCTCTCCTCGTCCTTGATCTTTGTTTAGAATCCTCGGGTCTGTTTTGGGTAAATGAGGTTCATGACCCCGGCTTTCTGCATCACCAAGCGCTCACATCGTTTCTTCATGGTCGAGGGGGAGAGGCTGGCACTCAGATGGAAAGCACTCTTAGCAGACGGTTTAGTAATTACACACTGGAAACCAATCAGCCTGAACACTGCTTCTTAATTAGCAGAACAAAACAAATAGAGCATGGATTGGAGGACCCTGGAGGTCACACGCTCCCCTCGGGTATCCCACTGAGGTGAGCCTCGATCCTCTTCGCCCACTCTTCACCTCCCCTATCGGACGGACAGCTTCCCAGTGATCGCAGATGCCTCTCAGCAGGTAAAAGGAGGCGACATGTGTACCCAATGAAGGAGCCAGATCCCATTGGTTGTGGCAGAGGTACCCTTTAAAGGTGCGACTGTCTGATAGAGTGAATGGATGAGCATTTGGGCCTCTCCTGGTGAATGCAAGCAGAAAAGAAGAGAGGTCACCTAATCCATTCTAATCAAGGCTACAACAGGAACACACATGGTATTCATTAGTAAACAAGAGAAAGAGCTGCTCCACGACAAACAACTCGGCCATAATTAGCATGTAGAGGATCTTGCGGTGAACAAAGCCTGTGATAGGGGTCAGGACAAACCTTCCTTGTGTTTAATTCTTACAATCCAATCTCTTCACATCAGATTACAGCCTAACTCTCCAAATCCATGCAGTTTGATAAATGCTTTGGCTATAAATGGACTCCCAGCATTGCTCTCGCACATGTGATATTTACAAGGATGTTCATAATGTCTCGTAATGGACTATGGATGCTTGCAGTAATTCATCGTGTAATACTACCCAGCCTAAATTACTACCACGAGAAGACCGCTTCCAATTTCCTGCATGGAAAGATCTTAGATGTCCTCAGTCTTGTCATAAAGCTTCTCAAAAAATGACAGTAAAAGCATTTCAGATAAGAAAAACCTTAAATATGTAGATCATAAGCGCAAGGGCGAGTGTGGAATAGAATTTCTGGAGTTGTTGCAGTCTGACATGCTGCCAGGGAGTTTTTCTATTCTCTCCTATTAACAGTTAGGTAGAGCAGGCTGGTAATAGTTTTTTTCATGTCTATTAATGTCTCTCTCTCCAGAGCCAGCAGCTACATGCTGTGTCATTAAAGGTCAGAGCAAATTGGATCCTCAAATGAAGACAGTGTGAAAAAAGCAGCACTTCTTAATAGCTCACGTAAGGATGCCAATAAATGCTCTGATTATTATTAATGATTTTTCCCAGTATTGATTTGGACCTGTCTTGGGTGATCTCCCGTAGTTGAGCTAGAAATGTGAAGAACTCTGCAGCAGCCAAGCACCATTTATGTATGTTTCTTCAGTTTGTTGTTATATGAGTATGTAGCAGCAGTGCATATGACACTGACTAACGTTGTTTTCACTAGGCAAGTATGGACAGCCCTGCCTCCGAGGAATTACATTGATATAGAATTTGCAGCAAATATGTTTTTAGGAAATGAAGAAATGTTGTTAATTAACGACTGTCATGGTGCAAAAATGTTCATACTGGACATATATGTTCACTGACAATGTATTTGATTTGAATAGGCATTCCTGGAATCCACTATCCACTCATAGTGACTGCAGCATTATTCAGCTTTGTTATGGTGATGTTTAGACACTGGCAGCACTTGGTTAGGGAGAGACTATGGTCTGTGTTAGTAAAGAAAAGTCACCAGTGACTTGAGACACACCTGAACTCACCTAATCAGTGTGCTTTTGTTGCTTACACCTAACCAGAGACAGGAGTCTGGACTCAAATCCTGGAGTCTGGTGTCACAGTCCTGCACTCAGCCTGCTCGCCATCCACCGACCACCTCCCTGCAACTCCAGCGCAGTGTATAAATGTGCTCTTTCATTCACTCCAAGAGGCATTGTCCCTGAACATAATCCAAGTAGTATATGAGCATAATTTCTAGGGGACATGGTTGGTATGGAAAAACTAGGGTGAGTTGCATGCATAGCTATAGAATTCAAAACCTGTTCATATCCAGAGAGAGAGAAAAGATTGTGTCCACACTTTGAGTAACCGAAGGATGTTCCTCAATTCCTGGAGGACAGTAAATACTTTATTTTCTACTTCTTAATATTACACATGCACACACTGAGGAGATACGATGTGATCTACATGTCGATTAATATTAATGAGATGAAGTATGAATGTGGTTTCTTCAGCATAAATACAGTATATTATTAGTGGAGGCACACTGTAAGTGGAGTTAGCTGATTGGGGACTGTCCAAACATGATTGAGATGTCAATTTTTAAGGAGGCCAGACCCTCCCCAGTGTTATTAATATTTTCTATTTTCTTGTTTCACCAAGAAACAAGAAAATTAATAATAGTGTAATCTAATTCAAACCTTGATATCAATCGAATGCTAATTTTCACAACTGCCACAGACACACATATTAAAAGTGAAATTAGAGATTTCTAAATTCATGGAAAGCATTGCAAAACAATGAAAATTCAATGAAAAATATGGAGATGCAAAATGAAAGGCTGAATTTCAATGTTAATTAATGATAACTTTTTGTTATAATGCAAACTGGAATTTTGAAGGAAACAACTGCTAGCTGTCATGTTCTTAGCTTGTTAACTCAACAAAAAGACAAAACATATAACCCTCCCTGCTGTTCTGACCGCACCCTGCAATCGTTTTCATGCAGTCCCTTAGTGCTCATAGACACTCAGACCAGAGAAAAGCAGGTGGTCTTCAGTTAGTAGCTGGTGCATTTGAATGTAAAATTACTGCAAAACAAGAACGAGACTTGCAACTAAAAAGCACTACAATAATGAGTCAAAGAGGTTCTATTTGCCCTTTTCTCAGCTGGTTGGCTGTCATCACTTCACTAGGTGCCAGAGAGTCCAGTACTTGGTAATGCTCAGAGCACCTTTGAGGACAACAAGACAGGCGCACCTTCCCCCCTCCCCATCATTTCTGTGCCATATCGACTGCCAAGTTGATATTTCAGTTTCTGTTACGTGACATTTGGCTGACTGAACAGAGGTGTCGGGGACAGCCATCACCAGGAGAGGAGGCAGAGCGGGTGGAGGGAGGAAAGAAGAGATAGAAGGAGCAAAAAACAGCGGAGGAGGAGGGGTGTTGAAAGAGACAGACAGAGAGAGAACTAACAGACACTGAGTGAGCTGGAGGGATTGAGGCAAAGGAGGAAAGGAAGGCAAGAGAGACAGAACTGTCATATCCACCCTTATCACAGCGGTACGCAGTTTTCCAAACATCTCTTTTCAAGCGGCGCCAGAGTGTGCATATTAACTCTAATGGTGTGTCTTTGTCCAGGCTCCTGCTAGGCCATTCACATCCCGCGCACTCTCTGCAGGCGAACTCCACCACGCTACCACACACCCTACCAAGCCCTGAAGTCTCAGCAGCACTACAAATAGACATTTCCTTGTTTTTGAACCAAAGGATTTCTTTTTCATTCTTTCCAGGGAGTGTGCTGTGGGAAATTTTGCCATGATTTTTGTGGGGGAAGTGAGAAGAATAACTAATAAAAGCAGAGTGTGGATGTTGAATACTCGATGTAGCACCCGAGATCAGGCATCAGAGTTCGATTTATCAATGTATTAAATAGAAAGGTTGCATGACTCCCTCGACTGGTGTCACGTGTGATCCCTGTCCAGATGTGTCATTCCTTGCCTACAATAAGTAGCTCATCTGCAAGCTGTTATGCAATGATAACCTTGAAATTCGGCTCGCTGAGAGCTCAATCTGTGGATGCAGTACTGTAGAAATGTGAGGCACATAAAACCTCACATCAGATAAATAAGCGGAGCCACATACCCAGGTGAAATTTTAATGAAATCCAACATAAGATATGTGTTTGAGTCTGTAGCATGCCAGGCAGGCACACCGGCTCACGAGTGTCTATGTAATGCATGCTTGAGGGATATGGGAGTACACTTGATGTGTATTCAAGGATTTATATGATTAGTAAAGCTGAATGTGATTAATCCCAGTCTGGGAATTTTCAGATCACAAAGAAAATGTAAGACACACAATGTCCAACAGAAGCAGGCCGGAAACGAATCAAACAATGCGTACTGTACATGCACAGCCAGCCATGTTTGTGCTAAAATTACTTCATTATACTGGGAACAAACGAACCTCTCCGCAGACGCTATAGAAGAGAAAAACCCCTCTGTAACAGGTGAAACAGTACATCATAGCCTGGATTGTCCAAAATTTAAAAACCAATTGTTAGGCTGTGCAGAATATGCAATGTTTCAAAATTACATCCAGTAAATGAACAGGTTGTCTACATAATGTTTCCCAGTTGACTGCCACACTTTTGGCTGATTTGAGAAGAAGAACACAAACCAAAATCATATTGTCGCCTGGATTGTGCTTCATTATAAATGTGTTGAGTTCTCTCCACAGCTCGGCTTATTTTCATTGTTTGGGTAATTTTCTTTGACAGACTGAGAGTAGTGGTTGTTTTTCTCGTAGACTTTCTCCATTTTTCCACTAAATTAATTGTAGTCATATGAAGGCTGCATGGTTGTGTGGCATAATAGGAAGGTGGAAAACATCAGACTATTTTCACTCAAGTACAGAGCCCAAAATAAATATTTGGTGGATCCAGTGTTAAAAATCTTGACAGGATGTGCAGTTACTTTTTACTCTAATGAAAAGGGTATGACATTCACCCTGTGTAATCACTTCATTAAAACGCTGAACTTTCCGTCTTTAACTCAAATTTAAAGTCATGGCACAAATATGAAAAAGGGACAGACTTTATTATTTTTTTCAAAAAGGGCAGCGTTTCAAAGACTGAACCTAACAAGCGGAAGAATAATGTATTTTCACTTTTGATGGTTGAAAACATTTAACATCAAATATGCAGTGTCAGAATCCTCGTTAGACGGTCTGTGCACGCTGTGTTCCCTCTGGAATGTTGGTCATTACAAAGGAGTTACAGCCAAATATATTATTTTCAGTAAAATGCTTATGTACAGTATAAGCTTATATGCAGAAGATGTCATTCATTCTCTGGCTTTGCATCTTTTCTTTGTGCTGTAATGCCTTCTTTTGATTTCCAGACAGTGTGGTTCGGGCAACTTTGAATGCAACACCGTGACGGCTTATAAGGAGCGGGCTCTGCAGCTAGACAGGCTCCATTTCATTGGGCAGTATGTGTTCAAATTCTGAGCATTGCTTGTGATTGGTTCACTTGTTTGAATTAGTACCAACTCACTTCTGTCCATCAAATCAGTGTGCGTCACTCTAGGCAATCTGCCATTCTTGCATGCACTTCAAGGTGGGTGGCCATGTTGTCAGACAAGAAAGCCTTTCGCTGAAATGCTTGATGTCAAACCTCAGGAAACATCTGCAGGTAAATTAATGAGACTTCAATCACAGTCCCATAAATAAAGTCTAGCTCGTAGCAGTTGGCTACTGCTGCTGAATTTAAAGACGTGTCAATATGAAAGACCTCGTTCCAAATTGTCTGATGCAAACCTGTGATAACAAACTCTGATTGGTCTGGATGAACAAAGCACCTTGGCATACAATTTGATATGTCTATTAATCTAAGCAGAGACACCGGATGGTAACTTGATCATAAATTACTATCTTTGCTTTTTTTTTGTTTGTTTGTTTTCTTAGTAAAACTCTCCAAAAAGTTGTGTTTACATCTCTATGAAACCTAATTCTTCCAAGAGTGTAAGATAAAGCTCCAGACAGATGCCTTCCAGACCTGGTGGTTTGGCACAATTCATGGGCTTAAGTGTATCATATAGTGCATTTAAAGTAATAGGAAAGTCAAGTGAATTCATTTCCTTTTTGGATAACTGGGGAATATTTAAACCATCAAAGACAGAATCTAAATCAGTATGTGTAACTTGTAATTCACATGAACAAAGCTGCCGAAAAGAATATTGAAATTCATCACTAATTGATAATGGATCATACACCAAGTTTGTTTTTAAAGAAAAAATATGTGACTTTTGATCATTAATAGGAATATTTTTGAGAGTAAATAACGAGGATTAGCATTTTAATATTCAGTTTGTCTTGCTCTGGGAACTAAAGCCTCTGTTCTCTGTGTACACATAGAATTCAGTTCAGCTCAATTAATAATACTTGCTTACTTGAGTTTTACTGCAGGCAGAGGCAAAGGCCACTGTATTATTACGGGCAAAACCTTTGACTGCATCCCATAAATACCTCACATCTGTAACAGTATTCCTGTTCATTTTAATGAATGCAGTAAGACTAGATTTAAACTGGGTGACAAAATGTGAGTCCTGTAAAAAAATTAGATTAAAACACGATTAAAGCACAAACTGAGATTTTAACTTCATATACTTCTAATTAGCATGATGCCATGTTTTCTCTAACGGTATATTTCGGTGTCCTCCTCATGAAATCAAAATTTTGGCCATCTATATTCATATTTAAGGTATCTGTACCTATAATTTGGGTATAAATATCTTTACATTGGGGTCATTTACATTATTTGTCACTTCAAATCGTGTGTAATATCCCTCTTGGTGTCTGGAGCTGTAAATAAGCCACTGAGGTTGTGGCATATCATCATGTTCAGAATTTCATTGGCTATTCGAAGCGTCAGTCATCTGCAAAATTGGCTGTCATTTGCTCAACTCGCAACTGAGCAGAAAATATCTCCAGAAAGCAGCTGACAGCCGAGCCGTATTGTTGCTCTCTTTTTGTTCCCTCTGTCATCAGATGACAGTAGTTAATGGAGACAAAGTTCAGGAGTAATAGTGGCTCCTGGACAGCAGGCTGAAAAATAAAGGCTCTGTAATACTTTTGGCTCATATTTGAGTGTAACACAAAAAAGAAACGTGGGAGCATTCTTGAGACAATCTGTGTGTAAATGGTTTTTAGCACAAAGCTTCATTCACAGCAAGACCAGGTCTGATGGTGCCAAGAGTCTCAGCATTGGAGTCCTCATCTGCTACACTGGGGGTTCAGTGAATTTCACATCTCTTCAAAGAATTTATCATGTTTCAACATGCTCTGGTATAAAGCACATTAAAGTAGAAAAACGTAGTATGAATGAGTGTAATGTGCTGTGTGTCCTGGGCAACCTTAAGATTCTCATGGTCAGATTTTGAAAGCCCAGATCTGCATGACAGACCTAATGTTAACCCTCACTTTGTAACAAAAGATTTGAATACTGTTGCATTCACTTATTACCTTAAGACAGAGTCAGACTGGCTATTTGCCCTGTTTCCAGTCTTTGCGCTAAGCTAAGCTAATTGACTTGACATTGAATATTATTTGCAATTGTCTCAAGTAACAACTAAGCCAGCTGACTTTTTACATCATTGGCAGCTAATTTATATGGATACATTAAGCATATATTTTTACCCAACTATGTAATATATGATAGATATATTTTATTAATATTAAAAAGCATGTTGCACAATAATTAGCCCATGGGGTTAATGAGATGGGAAACTGGCCTGTCCAATGTAATGAGTCTCCACTGTGGATGAAGAAATACTGTATTAACACACGTTCTGTTATGATATCATACTTAGAAACACATCATAAAACACAAAAACCAACACATTCTGAGCAGTCACCATGACTAATGTAACAGTAACGTGACCAGCTCCCAGATCTGTGCAGGAGAACTTCAATCAATGCCTCCATGTAAACAGGGGATGTTTGTCAGACTGCTGTGGAGGAAATTCGTTACATTATACTATAAAACTGATCAGATATTTGCTAAAGTGTTGATCACAAGCAGCAGATCTACACATCTACTCGATCCATTCACACTTCCATTGTACACAAGAAGTTAAAACACTTAAGGTTTATGTTTCAAGATAAAACGGTTTATGTACATATCAAACCGACGGGCTGTATATGATGCCATATTGGTAGATGTAGGAACATAATCTATTCTTGAATATGACTTATGCCTCGCTGAGTGAAAAGTTAACTGATTCCATTTGGGCTAGTCCATTGTCCAGACATTAATCAGGCAATGATTGATTTTTTTAAGTGGCTGAGTTATTGGTCTGGGTGGACTTATCCATATGTGGATCAAGAGCAGCGCTCATGTCAACACCTATCAAACAATTCACAAATTCTTTTCATGCATTATCCAAACTGCTGTAGGATGCTGAATCAGAAGTATCTGGGACATGTATAGATAACAAGGATACAGTCTGACCATCAAACATACACTGGATAGATGTGCCAGTCAAGTCATTCCATGTTTTGCCAATATTAAACTTAGGATTCTGTACATTAAAATAAGGCCCCTGACTATATATTGATGATTTACCATTTATTTATGAGTTTTTTGAAATACATCAACCTTTCTCCTATCGAGATTCTGTGATCAGCTGATGAACCAGGAAACAACAGATCTATTGTATTCTATTGAAGCTGGCAGTGTTAGCCTCTGCTTCCTTCTCCCTTTCCTTGTGGTTCCCCGTGTTTTCCCCTGTCCCTTTGTGTCATGTGAGTCCTCTCCTTGTGCCTGTCCTTGTGTATGTCTGTGTGACTGGGCAGTTCCACCGCAATCACGTCTCACCTACACCTGATCCTCATGCCAATCAACCACTACAGCTGCAGCCGATCCACCGCTCATCAGCAACAGGATAAAACCCGGATCTCCTCGCCAGTCATCACCAGATTGTTGCACTCTCTTGCCTGGTAACACGTCACGGCTACTTAGCTCGCCTAGTGCTTTGTTCTGTGCTCTAGTTTTTGTCTTGCTTGTTTCTGAGTAACTGAGTGTCTTCTCCTTGTGTCTCAAGATCATCTCCTTATGTTTGAACCTGCCAAGTCTGTGCAGCCCCAGTCAATTCCTGCTGACTCACCTCACCTACCTGAATCTGCACAGATCGTCTCCCAGTGATCAATCTACTTTATTGTGACAATAAATCCTTTTACTATTCAATCCATCTGAATCTGTGTCCTGTATTTGGAGTCCAGTCAGTTACTCAGCCCTTAACAGGTAAAAGCTAATGAGATTCCACAGTAATTCATTTGATATCATAGGCTCAGATGTTTCTATAAGAATATAAAATGAGGGCTGACAGACAACTTATGTGTGAAAGTGCAGCCGTCCATCCCTCCCGCCTTTAGCTTGTGAACATGGTAACCACAAACTGCTGGATGTTAGCACTCAGCCGTGCTTTGATAGCAATCAATCATGCTTTGGTAGCATTTAGCTCAAGGCAACGCAGCTATGTACAGCCTATCTTGTTGATCAGATGGTTTCACATTCTCCACTTTCATTGATCTCCTTGTGACTCTGGTAGTTCTTGGTGACATTCAGAGCTCGAGACTTATGACTTGAGCCCTGACCTCAAGTCAGATTTACTGTGAGTCACGAAAATGAGGGCATGAGACATGATCGCTGCAAGACTTGACTCATTATACACTGAATTGAATTGAATACACCTTGAATATTTATCAGGCCTACACTGTCTGCATAGAAGAGATTTTTGTGTCAACTGAGAACAGTATAAACACAGCACAAGGGACTTGTCCTGAGTTGCTCTTCCTTTCAGACTGCATTCAAATTCTTTCACCATGAGGTGAAAACACCTTCCAATCAGACGTTCGCTGGTCGCACTGCTATCTCTCTGACATTTTGCACTGTGCAGGGACACACTTGGCTTGTTCAAACTTACTACTGTGTCTCTTTTTGTGGGTGTTGAGAGCTGGAGCAGCTAAACTCTATGGACCCATAATCCAAATCAATAAGCCAATATAGGTGCAGTATTATTGACTAGCCAACTAGCTGCATTAGGGACTCGCCATAGGTGAGATCTTGGTCATAAAAGAGATTTTTTTATTTACAGCCTAGTGAGAATAGAGGAGCTGGCCTGAGGATGGATTCATTCTACTGTGCTCTAAGACGATCCACAGAAATCACATGAATTAGATCAATCTGTTTGACTTACAGCATACACTGTCCATGGATGGTGTCTCTTACACAGCCTGTTGGTTTTCCACAGATGGCAATAAACTCACACTCAGGCAAACTGCAGCCTAAAGGGAGAAAACCGCAGTCATCAACTGCAAATTTTAAAGAGCCTTTACAGTGCAGTGAGCATGCTAGCCAGCTAGGGATTGACTATTGGATGGATGAATGCCAAATGCCTCTTTAATTGTTTAGTTCATGGCGGAAGATCTTCCATGACATTAACTCATCTTATAGTAATGTCACAGGGGCAGAGCAGTGCATCACCCGCTTTGTTTGTAGGTACAATAAATGTGTTTAAAAAAACATGGATGTTTCCGTTCAGGCGTGACCTTTCTTTAGATGCATGAAAGGAGACAGAGAGAGAGATACAGAGCGGGCAAATGGGAAAGTGAGACTGAGCAGAAACTGAAACTTAATTTGGTCCTTTTTTCATTGTGCTTACTTACTTAATTATAAAACAGAAGCGGCCTCTCAGGAGCACTCAGGTAAAACATATGTGACAGAAATTTTCACTGGCGAGATTGACCCAATCTGCGAGGCTTCACTAAGATGTAAGATGTTGTCCTACATGGTGGCAAGGACAATTTACCAACTTTAGTTAGAAATCCAAGTACATCCAAACAGCCTATCAAGCAACACTGTTTTATCATCTCCATCATAATCTCCATGAGATTGGCAGAGCTCTCCAGACCGTCTCTCTTTGTTTTTCTCATTTGCCTGTAGTCACTTTTGTTAGCCCTTTAAATAAACTGTGGGACATCGTTCTTTTTTTTAATAGCTAATGCGAAGGTGAACATTGTTACGGCCCTGATCATATCTCCTACACCATGTCCCCTTTTTTTCGGCCACATGCTGTTCACTGGTCCTTGCATAACATTTAAAACACCTGGGTTTCCTGCAGTCTGACAGCCTCGGCCTCCAAACCATTTTTTTTTGTCTGGGTGCAGTTTGTAGATACTCTATATTTTGTAAATAGCATTGAAGCTGTAGGAGCTGCCATTTTCTTTGGCAATGTTGTCTCTTGTTTTTCTGTATCCTAGGGAGTGATGTTTGGTAAATGTCTTTTTGTCTGTTTGTTTTCCTCACCTAGGGTTAGTCGGCACTTTGAGAGGAGACAGATTTGTTTGTTGTTGTTTTGGCCTCAGTTCAACCTGAATTATATTACCTCCGTTTGCTGTCACAATTTCGCCATTTTGTGGTAATAAATAGTTTCACTTTAATTGCAGTTCAGCGTTCAGACATCGGGAAGAACCTCTTTGCTTTTATGTTGCACTCCTACAAACAATATGTAAGACACATGTGGTCACTTTGAGAAAGCATCATGAGATTTGTTTCTGAGGGGAATGACGACGTTATTACTCACATGTAATCAATCAGTAATTACAGCTAACCATCACCTTTTGTATAGACGTGCTTGTGGCTGGAGACCTTTAATATGTCACCGCAAACAGAAAGCAGAATAAGTAAAAAGTTGGTCATTTGTCAGCTTGGATGGACTTAAGATGGATTTAAGAAGATTTCAAAGTGTCAAAACAAGCAGAACCTCTCACTTTAATGCAGCATAAAGCCGTGTTTAGACAATAATACAATAATGCAGCCCCCTCAGTTATTTCAATAAGGCCACCGTGTTGACACAGAAAGTGCTCCGACACAGTGAGCTCCAACAAAAGTGTTCAGGGTTGTCCAGCATTAAAAGTTAACCTGGCTCAACTGTGGCCAAAATAAAATGTGATGTCGGCCAAAAATTCATCAAGCTGACCAATCAAATACCTGTAATTCTTGGTAAGAGTGAATGTGATAGTGGCAGAAGATAAAATGACACTGGTAACTTCTGAGTCATAAAATCCTGTTTCATGTTATTAAAAACTGTTTTGGTGTCTAATAAGCCTTAAAGACTTGTGGATGTATTACTCAAACTTGCCTTTTTGGACTCACCAGCATTGTTCAGAACGCCCAGTGACCCACATCTCCAGTCCATCCACAAGCTCATAAATGTATGTTCAATACAATCATTTTAGCCGAGTGTGGTTAGATATTTCACGTTGCATACCCTCCTTCAGACTGCCAGTCTCTGCCAGAAGGAGTGAAATGAGCCATATTTGCCAAAACCTTGAGCGTTTGAAACACATACTCTATGGAGGAACAGCAGAGAAGTGGATTATGCTATAGGAGTTGTTTGAGAAGTTTCCTCAAATATATGGGTTTTTCTGTCTACTGTGGAAAGTGTTAAATATTAGATTATTGCGGAGTATCACTTCAGCCCTTGATAGTTGGTGCGGGCTAGTTAGCTATAAACCGAACTGAGCTCACGTCAAGTTCCAACCGATTTGTCTACAGGTTTGGGGTTACGGCCAGAAGAGGAAGTGAAGAACTGGTTAAAGTATGGTTGAAGTATTCATCTTAAAAAGTGGCCATCCTGGTGCTGGAGGTGAGCATATTTCAGGAGTTTGCCTCTCCGTCAGCTCTTCTTACACACCAGCATGGTAGAGGGGTCCTCTGTGACCCTCTTTGTCATCACCTGACATCTGACTCCAGTTGCTGGGTGTCTGTCTGTTGGTCCAGCAGGTACAGGGCGACAGATTAGCATGATCAAGGTCAGTCTGAGTGCATTGACCTGCGTGAGTCGCAGCAAAGGTGAATGGATGCACCTGCTGGCCCCCCCGCAGATTGATTTAATTAAGGATATGTGTGGACATTTGTTCCTCTGGTATTATGAAGCCCAAAGGGAACAAATAGAAGAAGAGAAGAGAAGAGAAGAGAAGAGAAGAGAAGAGAAGAGAAGAGAAGAGAAGGCACACATAATCAAAAGGAGAGTGCAGGGGAATTGATGAATGAGCTTTTAATCTGCATAGAAATAGCTGGGTTACGAAATTGAGCTGTGGTCTTCACGGCCCGGCCTGATGTATGAGAGCACCGTGGGATCCTGGTGCAACACACACCCACATTTTATTAGAATATGTTTGTCCTTCCAACACTGACCTTATTCCCGGCCTTAATTAAATGCTCCCTTAATGACTTCCCCGTCTAAGCATAGCTTTGCTGGCTTGTTGGTGCGTGTACATGCTTGTGCATGCAGTACATGAAAGTGCATCTCTGCCCACACACCAAATTTTGTACATTCTTTATGGGCGAGGGTGAATTTCATATGCGTGCATGTGGGAGGTGGTTAAATATGATGTGGATGTGTATGTAACAACAGGATGGTATTTTGGTGTGTCATCATGTGAATGCCAATATCCGTGTAGTGTGTCTGCGTGTGTTGGTTTGTGTGTGAACATTCCAGCCACACACACCGGCTTGTTCTACCCCCATATTTCATTAACCTGCATGTCTGTAATTGCATTGCGGATCAGCTAAGGCTGCTGAAGTCACAGTGGAGACTCTTTTTTTATGAACCACCAAAACCATCTTATTAAATGGAGGTGTGCAAATCTAGGAGGGCAGAGGGAGACTACTTAATAAGATTGTTAACCCACTAATCCAATGGCCAAATGTAAACAGTAAGGTGCTCGGGAGAGGGAGAGCCAATTGGCACGGGAGCATGCACACAATCACTCTTACATTAGGTATGCGCCATTATATTGTACAACCGAACCAAGTGAGGATTAGTGCGCATACGTTTCATTTCTTTCTATTCCTCACAGGCCCCTCCTTTCCCTCCCACCTTGCTTTAATCCATCAACCTGAACACAAATCCTTTTGAACATTCAAAGCAAGAGCCAGGAAGGCTGCACCATGATCAATTACAGACTCTCAGCTGCTGTCTCAGTCTACTATGTCATGCAAACATTGGCACAAACACACATTCATTTTGTCGATGCTGCTTCTCTCATTTTTTCCCCACTGTCTCTTTTCAATTCACGTCTTAGCGCCAATAATTCTGCACCACTTGGAATACTGGATGAAAAACTTTCCCCCGGCTTAGTTTGCCAGTGACATATCTTGTGTTATTTCTCAAGGAAAAAAATAAACATACAGATTCAAAGTTTAGCTTTGTTTTCAGAAGAGTCCAACCAGAAAGAGAGTAATAATCACTTGCATTGTGTTGGTCATGATGACATACCTGTACAAAAGGTGTTGATATATTGATTTGCCACTTCTTGCCTTGCTCCCTAACAACACTCCGACTCTTTGCACATTCTCTCATTATCCTATCTGGCGAAGGCGGGGGTGTAGGGAGGGATGCAGAGGGTTCAGGGCTCTAGAGTTAATTCCTCTGCTATGTTACCACCGCCAGACTTTTTTTTCTTGCATTGTTTCTCTGTGGCCTACATAATGGCCAGTGTTCTGTTGAAAAGGATCCTGAGGGGGGACTCTAATAACCCAGATAGATAGTGCTGTTACATTTCTATCTCAAGGCACTTTGTCTTTGCCTGCCAGCGCCCAGGTGCCTTACTCATAGCATTCACAGCGCTTCCTCTGCCATGTAAATAGTATCTATCACCTGAAGAGCAGGTTGAAGCATGGAGAGGGGGGAGGCGGCTGAACGGGGTGGTGGGGTGGGGGGTGGGGGGCTTTTGTCAGGTTGCACATAAAGATTAGATTTACCCGCTTTGTCAAATGTTAGCTGATGTGATTATTCAGGTTTTTGCATTATGCAGTGTGAAAATGATTCTAAACTCTGTGTGTGTGTGTGTGTGTGTGTGTGTGTGTGTGTGTGTGTGTGTGCGTGTGTGAACATGTGTTACTCACAGTGACATCGTGAGGACTTGCCTCCCTATAGGGGGCAAAACGGAAGTCCTCATATTGTAAATCCTTAACTATTTGGGTATAGTGTTGGGTTAAGTTTAGGCTCAGTGTAAGTCTGAAGGAAACGAATGGAAGTCTGTTTAAGTCCCCAAAAGTGATGGGAGCACGACTTTGTGTGTGTGTGTGTGTGTGTGTGTGTGTGTGTGTGTGTGTGTGTGTGTGTGTGTGTGTGTATGTGTGTCCGTGCGAGCTTGGGTGCTTTTGTCTGAGATCAAATGTCACACTCATTGTGAAATATCATATTGATAAAAAATGGTTTGGTGTTGTCAATGGATGTACTCATGCGAGTGAAATGGACCGTGAAATGCATTAGGCCTCCGTCGCTCTCCACACTGGTCAGCCATTAAATCCTTTATTTTCTCAAGAAGGGAAACAGCTTACTAGATACATCCAATATCTGCTGCCACACGCCTGTTCAGTTTTCTTGTCCAACCACAAACAAAAGGATAAATAAAAAGAGAAAAAGGCTGAAGGTTTTCCTGTGATTTTATAATCATTTCTTCCTGAGAATCACTCATTTCCTGGCATTCATGGTGTCTGTTGCCCTCCATGAAATGAATGAAGATGATTCATCATGAAATGCCATTTCTTGTCATTGTCTGACATTATTGCTCCAGATTTGTTGGATTATATAACATTTTAGAGCAACAATTCACCTTCAGATTACATTTCCTGTGTTGCAGCCAATGATTCGGAATGATTTGATCTTGTTATACAGCATATCTTCTTACTAATTTAACATCCAGTGGTTATAGAAGAACATGTGAGTGTTTTCTCAGTGTTGACCTAAGGCTTTTACATGCAGTGGCAGTGAAGGAAAAGCCATAGCATAGATTCACTTCGGCATGTTTTTTCAGGAGTTTGAAACAGAAGCATTGTTGTTGAATGTTAAGTTGTGAAGTTAGAGTCACTCTGCAATCAGTCCCACTGCTTTGATTCACTATGATGGTCTGCACATCTCATTATGCTACTTGTTGAACCATGTGGATGGATGAGTTACATTTACTGATTTTGCTCTCTGCTTCAGGAGAGCACTGCAGGTGAAAGGTTGATCCAGTTACATTAGTAGTAATGGCAATTTAAGGTCTGACTCATGGTAGGTACATTAATAAGACTGGGTTAGTAAATCAGGAGAAGGTCTTCGTTTCAAGATATTCTTGACTGTATGAATGAACGGGTGTCCACAAACACACAAGCTACAAATCCCAGGAACCTGGGAGCATCCGTCCTGTGAAACTGGACCAGATTTTAGCCTGAATTATGATAGATACGCAACCAAATGTACTATACAGACAGATAAACTACCAAAGATATTCACAGGCACTAAAACAAATTCTTTAGTATCTGTCATGCTGTTTGACACAAGTGAACTTCCCGCTTTGATGAGCTGCTGCTTTTCAGGTCTGTTCCAATGTTAACCTCTAATTAAAGACATTTAACTGTACCTCAGCTACGACTGTATGGCTATAGATGAGATGGGTCTGAGCGGCAATCTGTCGAGGCGGTCTCTCGTGTGCAATTATGACACGACCACAGGGCCTCTGCTGCTTTGGCAGATGATAGAAGGTGACCTGATTAACCTGCAAATTGACATTAAGCATCAAGAGTCTGCCTTAGCACACCACCTAATATAATCAAGGGGTTAATTAAGCATTTAACACGTGAAATTGAATATAGAACCCGTGTAATAGGACGTTGACCACAAGAAGGGACGAGCAGCTCCTCTCAAAGAAAATAGATAGTGATGGTTACACCAACATGTTTAAGTGAAATTGATAATGAAAACAGATCATATATCTAATGCCAGATAGACCCTGGAAGACAAAATGTGTTTAATTTAGTAAATACATTTAAGCAAGTTTTCAAGGCAGCCCATAGCCATTATTGAACAGATGAGGGTTTTTTTTCTGTTACTTTGGTGTGAGCAATACTTGAAAATGATGAAACTCTGGGGGCTTTGTCTGGCCTGGCATGACGGATGACTCTGCCGTGAAAATAGGGCATTGTCCCCCACTATCATTTATTATGAGTGCTGGCCAGGTTTGATGGAGGGAGCCCGGCAGTTGGGAGCGTAGATCATTCATCCAGAATGAGGGGCTGTGCTGGGTGGAGATCTGCTCTTTCGCCAGCAGCAGAGGAGCTCCTGCAAACTTGGTCTGAGCACAACTCAGACGAGTCACATCCGCAGCGACGCTCATCAGGGCACACTGTAAGGAAACAACAGTCATGCTGGGCTTTACTGAGCACCAAACTAAGTCATATTCTCTGAGAAATCAGCTATTGAATTCCAATACAAAGAGCAGCTCATGAGGGGCTGCATATTGTACTTGATGTTCTACTGTGGAAAAATGTGTTTGCCAGTGTAGCATAATGTCACACCTCCACACAACAAGAAACCAAAGCTGTTACCACAAACTGCTGATTTTTGAATAGACGCTTGTGTGCCATTAGCTTCGAATTGTGTGCAAATCTGTGAGCTACAGTACAGCTCGGATTTATAGTTAGGTACACTGATCTGCCAAGGGGATGTGTTAGCTGACTGATTGAGTGAAATAGGGCAAGGTACTCTGTCTCGGATGTCACTCGAGGGTACATTCTGCTAATGTATCCAGCTGTCTATCTCTTAACATATCTCGGAGGAAGAATGGAACTCGGCTGGAGCAATTGCACCATACCTATCATCAATCAGGTTTCCCACAGCTGACACTGGCCACATATGCACAAATATTAACAAATAATTTCAGTCAGTTGTCTGTAAAATCTCTAAACCGCGTAAGCAAACAATAAAGAAAACCAACCGAGGTAGCTTTATAGTTCATGCCAGTGTTGAAGTACACAGCCAGGAAAAAAGCAAAAAAAATATGAATCTATTTTTTAGGCTCAGACGGTATGCCATCTGCAGTGCGCCTTAATATTTTATTAGGCTGCATGTTTAATGCACAAATCTGGAAATCTGAGCGTTTCTGTCAGTAAAACAATAACCTAGCCATTTGTGATTACATGGAGCCACTCTGCTGCCTGAACAATGCAGAAACTTTCGAAAGCCTTTCCAGATAAGCTGCTGAGAGAGCACAAACCCTGGCAAGCTACAGTAACTTCAGAAAGCTCTTTGAATCTGGTTACAAACAAATAACCGGTAATGATGGATCAACTGAGCGAGGCACACAATTAACTATAATTAACGCAATCAAAGAGCTCACAGAAAATAATGATAACTGTGTGAGTTCTGCAAATTTACATGAAGGTCTATGATTGTGCACATGTCGACATGCACAGATATTCGTGTGTTAGGGGAGGGCACCTATGGTTCCCAAACACTTTTTCTAATAAATCCCTTTATATGCACAGACATTCCACTGCCGCTTATTTCCATGCATCTCCCTGCTAGATGAGCTTGTTTACTTCAATTCAGCAGCAGTGTAGTAAGCACTTTGTTACTGGGTTGTGGTGATGGATAGCCGCAGTGACGGACATTTATTAACATGGTTTTTAGATAGGCCCATGAGTGCTGCTCTTGACAGAAATAATCCTTGTCAACAGGAAAGATGCTGCCCTCTTTGTGCCAACACTGCCGCACTACACTCAGACATCTCCCCGACCTTAAAGTCTGCAGCGAGTAGTGACAGTTTGGCTCACGCACATCTACTCCGGCACAAAAACAAAATGCTGCTAGATTGTATCATTTCATTGTTTAGGCTGTCATCAAAAGAGCACAGCACGTTCATGATTTAATGAAGACATGGGCAGAACTGAGATGGGAATAGAGTTGTCAAAAATAAGGTTGCTTAGACATGAGAAGCCTTTTAAAATCAATTTCCAATCAAGTTAAATGTAGATTGGTGATTTTTTTTTCCTACTTTGGAGGACCTTGCTTTTACTGTTTCCCTGCCCTCACTCTACTCTGCTAATGTGATTGCTTAATTATATATAATATTATAATCATAGTGAAAATGTATGTCTTCATATGTCTATCAAATATAGCTCTGCTAATTGCTCCTTGCTGTCAAATAACTCAGAAATAATGTATATATTAAATCTCTATGATGCATGTCTGTACTACTTAAATCCAAGACTTCAGTTCATCTTTTCTTATCTATGGAATTATTCACTCCACTTTTTACAGCGATCACATCCTTTCATCTGTTGAGCTCTATAGAAATTTTAGTGATAACTCTGCACACAATTTTGTGGGAATAACAAATGTAGATAAGACCGTTTTCATTGTTGCATTATCTCAAAGTTTTGTTCTTATGCGAGAAGCGGCTTCAGTTGATTTTTTTAAACAAATCAAGTGGGCAAGTTAGATATTAAACAGTGGATATTGGCTCAAAGGAAATATTAATTCATCTGATGATTCTATTCCACATTTGCCCTCACTTAAAAAAGTAAAGCTAACTTTCTTCTGTAAAAAGTGTCATGCAAGTGTGAATGCCTGTGAGAAGGGATTCTCATTGTCAGATAGCAGCTTTATGCCATGGCAGGCCTGAAACAGCTCTCTGATTACATGTACTGAGGCTCACACAATATGCGTTTCATAGCTGTGAGCCATCGTGGTTGAGTGACTGCATGTTTAGTATCTGTTCACACTGCTTAGCTGCCGGCTCCCAGTGTTTCATGTTACATTGATCTCCACCCCTTTCCTCAGCTGAAAGCATTAGTTCACAGATTCAAATGACTGATGGAATCAATTTATCTGATAATGAGAGTTACATAATAACATAATAATCTCGTTTCATTCTTCCGTATCTCTGCTGTTTTTTTCATATAAATATTGACGATGCATGCCTGAATTAATGGAATATTGGGTAAACATTTCTCCTCAGTACCAAAACCCTCTTGGACCACCAGTGCCACTCAAGGACTAATTAGTCTTCTTCCAGACCATCTTCAGGGTTTGGCGCATGAGAGCTCAGAGGAGAAGCAGCCAGAAACAGCCGGGCAAGACTGCCGCTGGGCATGTGGGGAGGCACACACTGAAAGCACATTGTTAAAAAGTAATCATCATCTTATATACACCCATAGAGCGAAAGTGTGAGGAGATCCCACATTAATGAGAGTGTGTAATGCAGGAAACACATGCTAAATGCAAGACTTTCCTCTGAAATCAGCCTAATAATATGGTGAGTGTGCAACAAACCGAGATGTTGTGCTAATTTCATTCGAGGCAACAAGGACTTGGGGGGGAAAAAAACCTGTCCAGCATTAAAGGTCAAAGTGCAATTAAAATTAATTTACCTTGACAAAAAGTAATTTAGACATTAGGTTGATAAATGAGTGCTGACTGATTAAGGTAATTAAATAGATATGTTAATTTTCAGTTATCTTTGGGTTGGTTTAAGGAATCAATGATTCTCTTGAGCGATGCTGCAGGCTGTGACTGCCAATCTAAATGTCCAGAGACCCCGTGAAACCAAAGGCACTGCACTGCCATTAGAATAGAAATGTACTAGTACATTAAATTACACATACCTTAGCCTTTTGCAACCTCGAGTATTGGCCAAGGATTTTCAACAGGCCACTAACAACACCATTAAAGACGAGGGGCTACCCTCAGGGCCTCGTTCACCAGATTATTAAGGTGCTTCTAAAACTGGGCTGTGACCATATTTTTTTCTTTCACACAACATTTTTAAGGGACCAATCAAACAATGCAGGATAATGATCATCTCAGGTTGACAGCACATCCCTTCACACATTGTTTGTTCACTCAAAGACCAAATATTTCAAATTTAGTGCCATTTAAAAGACTGAACCTGCCCTCGCAGTATTACATATTAGTGAGGAGGATTTTCTGTTAGTTGCAGATGAGTACGACACTGCAATGAGTGCGTGCTGCATGTAATTTATCCCATAATACCTGCTATTTTATAAGCTTTAACAAGAGTAAAACAAGCTGGGGAAAGGCCAAAAAAGCAAGGAGACAGCCTGCAGGGCAGATTCAGGAGCGATGGGAGTCCATTATCAAGCCTTTGCAGAGCTTTAACAGGTAACACTGCCAGCCATATGTCAGGTGCTACTGAATCAAATTTTTTTGTCTGGATACCCTAATTATAAAATTTCTCCTGACATAAGGGCCACATGCCATTGCCATGGTGTTGCTATGGATGCGACACCACGGCAGTGGTATGCTTAGCTGCCATCTGCCATAGGATCTTGAAAGGCACGCATCCAGGAGCAGCACGGCATGACTGACATTTCAGCATGATGCACTAAAGCCACATACTAAAGTCACAATGGCCAGTAGCCTAATAAAGAATCTATGACACAAGCCTGGACATAGAGCCGCTGAAATCCTAAAATCCCAATCTATTGGATTTTTTATCTGCTGTGGATCAGGCACAACCCCGTCATCTTAAAACTCCATCCTTCCTGCCTGCTCAGAATGTTTGAGGACTGTGATTGATCGTATTTGACAGAGTGTGTGCTAAAACCAACCTTGTGCGTGCATAACCACTTGGATTCTTTGAGCAAAGAGATCCAAGGACAGTTAACTTCACGATCACTGATGAAAGCAAGAAAAGGAATATAAACAATGCCTCACTCCTTTATCACTCTATAGATTTCTGTCTCTTCTGGTGTAATCCAATCTGCATGGATGTTCCCTGAACTCTTCTTTCATCTCACTCAAACATACACTGAGAGATTAAAGGGACAGATAGAGTACTGAAAGACCCAAACGTGACTGTTCTGTGGATAGATATATATACTTTGCCTTTAGATTTATTTCAGTTTGTGATGCTTTATTTGCCCATCAGCTTGTAGAATTAATAGTTCTTCACTTGGCTTCAACCTCCGCAAGACTTTGTCTCATCGTGCGTGACATTTATTCATCTGCTTAGAGGCAAACTGACAGGAAAGGAAACTGGTAATTGTGTTAAATATGTTGTATAATGTGGGAGAGGAAGTTAAACTAATTCTAGCTTGAGGTTAGTTTTGCAGGGAAATAGAAGGTATGAGTGTTCACAAAGACTAACATAAACATCCAAATATATCAGTGAAATTACATAAGAAATAGAAACATTTTTATTCTCTGTGTAACATCACAGACAGATGCTTATTTTGCTTAGCAGCAAGGATTTAAGTTAAGTACTATAATCATGTTAAGAATTAAAGATGTAATGTAATCACATATGTCACATATATAATGTGATGCATATTTTAAATAAATATGAAAATCAATTCAAAATGCATCTGAGAGACAACAGTCTCATTAAAAATCACCACTTTCATCTGTTAGCACCACATTAGTCACACACACACACACACACACACACACACACACACACACACACACACCCACACACACACACACACACACACACACACATACACAGAATTTCTGACATCTGTCCACCGTGGAAAATAACATACATACACAGTTAACTAGTATAAACATAACACACACATTACAGACTCTTCACCGTCAAAACAATGTTGAATAAATGCACTTTAGAGCTCCTCTCGTGCCACCAGCAGATCAAAATTTTCACTGTTTCGGCCAAATATCTCAAACCTGAAGACAGTCCCATTAGCCTGAACTCTATGGAGTGCTAATTAGAGCATGTACGTGTGCTAACATTCTAAGCTAAGTTTGTGGACATGGTATATATTTTACTTGCTAAAGCTGAACAGAATTTAGCTCCAAAGCAAAGAAAGAGCTGCTATTATGGCTGTAGAATGAGCATGGTTGGATGCAAAGTCACCAGGTATGACGAGTTGAAAACATTTGACCTTCTTGATCAAGGGGCTGCACAGATGTACAAGATGAAGACAAGATGAAGGAGAGGAGGAGATTGGAGGGAAAATGGCTGAAAGAATGGGAGTTTCTGGTGAGTTCCGAGATCAGTCAGGGCCTGAATTGAACTCAACACATTCACATATGTGCATTGTCGTAATCTTACAGGTTTGTGGAGTTGGCCCACTGGCTGTACAGGTAGAATAAATAAATACAGACTGCACAAACAGTTCAGCAGCCAAATGTCTGAACATACCTATAGTCTTGATTTAACCATTATTCATTCTGTTTTTAGTATAACACCACAAGTAGTGTAAATGGCAGATCCCCTGGTACTTCAATAGTTTTTTTTTTTTGCAATAAAAATATAATTAACCTTTGTAACAGCAGGAGAAACACATGTGAGAAAAAGCCCAGACTTCAAAAAGCACAATCCTTTTCATGTGTTGCACAATAAAGTAGATGTTCTTAATTAATGATCTAGATTGCATTCGACTTCTGATAAATAATTTGTTGCAACTATGTTATTACACAGTTCCTCTTCAGTGCTTCACATCAGCCTTAGAATCAGTGGCCCCACAGAGCCTGTTTTAATCTTTTTTGGTGTTTGAAATGAACAGATCGATGCGGCTGCCCTCATTGAGAGATACTGTATCTCAACATGTTCAAGAGCATCCTTATCTCACCGTGCCTCTCAGGCATGAAAACCCACAGTTACAATCTAAGTTCAAATGTTAACATGTACACCTACACAGGTCTAAAACTTCGACGCTTTCAAATCCTGAAAGGGAAGTGAAATTATCTTAGCGCCCAGGGTGCACAGACGGACGGCGCAGGGGAACAAATGCACTGCTCTCCTGTGCTGCGTGCAGATAACAGAGCAGGCCTACATTATCTGTAATGCACAGCAGTCCGATAAGATTTCAGCGTGATTACTTCCTATCAGTCACCGATGATCAGCTGTTTGGACTGTCCAAGCAGACAAAACACACATCATAATTATTTCGGAACCCGTCGGCTCCTCATGACATCTTGCATTTAGCAGAACAACTTGCTGCTTTATGGGCGATGAAATTACTGCTGTTGCATCAGTTATGTTGACTTGCTTGGCTAGCAAAGATGCTTGCAGGTTTATAATACGGCACTTATTCAGCTGAGTAGATTAATTTACACATGGATTCCTGCGAAGAATTGCTGAATGGTGAAAAAAATAACAGATTTAATACAGCGTGAGGTGGTTCCCTTGCAGAGGTGCAGCTACAACTTTTTTCAATAGATCAATAGTAATGTAAAAGGGGTATTCAAACATTGATCAAAACAAGTACACTGTTAAAATATAAATGAACACGCACACAGCCACAAATTCACACATACATATGCTGCATTTCTAGACGGAATCTTATCTAGAAGCGCATTATCATTTGACCCAATTGGAGTGTTTTTCTGACCTACTTATTGGGTTGATCCTCCAGGGTTTGCCCTTTTGCACTTGTTAAGTGTGTACAATGGCATACTCCTTTGATGTGCAAGTATCGATTGTACTGATACAAGACTCTCAGCTGACCTATAGCATATTGATTTGCGAAAGCTGTCTGCATTCTGCCTCGTCTCGGAGTTGATAAAAACTCATTTTGCAAAGAGCTTGCAGACTGAAGCTGACGTTCAGAAATGCGTATGGAAATAATAACTGGAAACATGAAACATCAGATATGGCCAGAATGTTTAGACTCTTAATAGCCTCTCATCTGTTATTTTCAGTATGGCATCGCTGCTGCTGATCTGGGTTTTTTTCCCCCAGTTTGAAGGCTGTTATTGCCATTCCTGACAGGGTTTACAGTGAAATTCTGGATTTAAACCTGCCTGCTCATTCAAAGGTCATTAGGTTGTTTCACATCAGCAGGTAATGGAGTTGACAGGGTTCATCTGAGATGTGTTCTTACAGCCTAAGGGGCCCTAAGTGAGTCCACATCATCTGCAACCAGCAGCCAAAAACATCCTCACAGCTCGGTGGGCTCGCGGTAAGTAGCACAACTGGGTAAAATTCGATTGTTTATGCACGTGAGGGAGTGGGCATGCTGTTTGTGGGTGCCAAAATTCAGCATGAGCATCAGATTACAAAATTTTCCACTGTGGGAAAGCTAATGTGACAAAATTATCCGAAGGCGAAATGATGGAACTGTAAAGCACTTTGAACCTGTTAGAACAAATGTGTGCAAACTGCTTTAGGAATGAATAAGCTGAGTCTTATCATTTAAATATGAGCTATCCTCAAAAAATCTGTTTCACTATTATCTTTAAAAATAAATAATAAAAAAAAAAAAAAGATTTAAGCAGACTGCCTGTACTTTCAAGTGCATGGAGCACAGTGGGGAGTGGGCATTCAGGGTTCAAATTAGAACCTGATGAGGGATTATAATGATGCTGCTCCATGGTTCAGTCCACATCCAGAGGGGCCAAATATCCAATTAAAACAGTCTATCACTCTCTCGCTTTCTGCGTCTGTCTCTCTCGTTCTCTCGTTCAGTGAGGTAATTACAGGGAACCCTGCATGTAAATTCAATTCAAGATAATGCATTTGGAGAAACGGCTCACAACAACCCACCAAATGTCATCTCTGCTGCATAATTGTCATTTTACCAGATGTAATCCATCATACAGTGCATTTGATATAACAAATACCGTCTTTACCTTTACACTGTACCGTATGGCAGTTCAGAGACAGGATGCTGTTTAATCACAGGTAATTCCAATTTTTGTTACGCTCCATTAACTCAACTCAAACAGCGATTGTAATTTAACGCTAATTGCTACTGCATCCACCATTACTAAATGTGCGCATGTAATTCATGACATGAAAGGTTGCGGTATCAAAACAAGGCTGGATCTACGACTGACAGGCGGGAAAGGGCAGCTGAGCTAAGCTGATTGGTGGTACAATAAGAGTGAGAGCTATACTTTATTTCTTGACCTTTTGCGGCTTGCTTTCACACCCTCTCCCCTCCGTCAGTATCACTGATCAGCCGCGCAGCTGTGGACAGACCAGGTCCCGCAGCCAGTCCAAGTGATCTCAACACACAATCTGTCTCTATGATGCTCCCAAAGCCCACGCCTTGCCTTTTCATCTTCACACGAAGATAATGCATTGGATGTGGCAGGGCAACCGAGCAGTGGACACTTCCTTTCATGAATATACTGTAGCTTTTACTGTACATGCTGCAGCAGCAGAACAGGCAAGGGCAGCTCTGCTCTTGCAGTATTTCGTTGGTTTATGATCATGGGCAGGTATGTTACAGTGCAAAGAACCCATGCTTCAATATTCATATCAATCTGGTTAGCTGGCCTCTCATGTTGTCTTATTTGTATGAATCTTGAATGAGTAATTGGGTTCAGCTATTCTTTATGAGCCACATTCACGTGTTATTTGCCTTCACATTAATCTCCCTACTCGTCTGGGTAACTCTGGCAAAACAGTATCTCTGTTTAATCGAATGACCTGAAGTAACCACACTCATTGGCAGGGTTAAGATCACTTTAACCCATGTTTTACACACTATAATTATACTTGACATGGTTTTGTTTGATGATTAGTCTGCAGGACTGCAGCAAAATTTGAAATTAAATTGCAAAGCCTTCCGCTTTAATGATGCACTGTGCCTTCAAGTCGGATGAAACTATCTCCAAGCAGATTTACTTCTGAGGTGGAAAAAAAAAAACCCGAGACAGCTAAAAAAGAAACCAGGTTGAACAGAAAAGTGAAAGTCTGTTTATTCCAATTTGAAAATGGCACAAAACCACCTGCTGAAAGTCAATTAACATAACCCTGACATGGACCAACACAACACAGAGATACAAACAGCAAATTTAAATTTAGGGAACCTGCAGGCATTCAGATAAAGCTGGTGTCAGAAGCTGCACAATTTACCTGCAAATAGAAAAAGTATGGATAAAGACATCCATGTGAGACTTTTTTTTTTTACTTGAGGTAAGGGAGAAGCTGATCTTTATTCCAAATAATTTGAAATCTGACTTCTGGTGAATAACTTCAGTAATACATTCCTCCAAAACTTTCTGGATACATGACATTTTATGTGGTGGAAATGAAATGCACATGAAAACATCTAGTGCTGATAAAATGATTCACCAAATCACATCATGACATAAAATAAATATTCACTGTGAATGAATGATGTCTCATGATAATCAAGCTCTCATTTTTCTATCAATATCTTAGTCTTGCCATTTGAGCAGCCTTTCAGCAACACCTACATGGCTGTCATCATGGCTGGGTTCATGCGGTGAAAGAGACGAGGCTCCTTGACTGTATCACACTTGAATGGCTAGCTGGACAGCAGAATAGAACACCTTTCAAGTCCTGATTGCAGCCAAACGGCCCTCTCTGTGTTTTCATTGTGTGCAGACACTGTTATAACACCAGAGTACAGGTAATAGGGAGGCATTGTGTCCTTGGGAGGTCATTTCATCTCCAGTGGAAATGGATTTTAGTGTTTGCCCCTTCCCACATTCGAGTGTTGGCACCAAAGTGCCTTCAGAAATTAGCAGGTATTTGTGATAGTTATCCTCCTTGAGCAGGAAATTGACCTGTGTGGCAGGTAGACCAACCTCTTTGAGCCCAACTTGCCTTCAAAGGTATTCATAACCCCAGTCTGTTCAGAGCGCTGCCTGTGAGACTTGCCAAATGATCAAACCACATTGGATAATTGATTCATAGCATGCAGAGAAAATGTAGCTTTGGTCAAATGTCAAATATCATCCTTTAGCATAGTTTAGCCAAATGTTCTCAGAGCGTGTGTCTGTTTATTCTCTTTAAAATGTGTGAATAAAGGATAATGGATAATGGATTTAGAACCCCCACCCCAACCCTCTTGTCACAAAAGCAAAAGATTTAATACTCTCTAAACAAATTATGATGTTCTGCTGTACATCTGCAGTTTAAGGGAGAGGCGCACAGTAAGTACATCTGGGCAGTGATGGTAATATCCTCTGACGTGTTTTCTGTTCATATGAAAAGGAGTCAAAGTTTGAGGTCACTGTAAAAAGAACCTTTTACTTAAATGAGGCATATTCTAGAAAGGTCACAAAATCATTGGAGCATGGCCTTGTGGGGTTGAGTTTTCTTACAATATCCACTTTGACAAGTGTTGCTGTCCCATGGGTAACACTTCATGGCATGATAAAGTAACTAAGCAGATTTGCTGTGTGCCTGACTGTCCTGTCCAGCAGACTGTGTGAAAAGCCTGTATGTGACATGTGCTCCCTGTTGGGGCCAAGAGGAAAGGCTGCGGATTCACCATGAATTTATGTTTGCGCGCATAATCAGTGTCAGGAACAGAGCCCGGATCCTATAGCTGCTGCTACCTCCTTTGTTATCAGAAAGCAGCTGATTGCTCTTTCTTCGTGTGGTGCAGTTAATCACGAGGGCATTATGGGCTGGGTTGTTAAGAATTACAGAGCTCCAAACACACACACAAGCAGGCATACATCACACTTCACCCTGAACCTGCGGATTGACTGAACCTGTTAAATCTGTAATGTTGCTACAGTGTGAAATCCTTTTTAAACTCCTCTTCTGGTGGTTTTCTGTATCATCAGTTGACGTGAAGGTGAGGGCTTTCTCTGAACTCTTGCATTAATAAAAAAAAAAAAACATTTCAAGACCGACAACTGAAAAATGCATTGTCTGATGCAAAGGTTGTTTCTCCTAGTTTAGAGGAAGTTTGATTGTTTTTAGATATCTGGATTTACCCAGTTCTCATGATAACTAGCTGTGGTAATTTAACATGCAGCTAATTTATCCACATGGTTGTGCTTTACGTTTCTATTATTACTGTAATGTTGCTACCAAGGGTGTAGATCTGGTTTCAGAAGTGCAAGGGAGACATTAAAGTTAGTTTCTTTAACCAAAAAATGAAAACTCTGAGACTATATAATTACAAATTGTGACAAATCAACATATAGATTACTTTTTATTCTTGAAAATATGCAGAGGAGGTTGCAGTAATTTCAGCCATGAGTAATTTCTGCATGTCCTCCTTTCAGGCTGCATATAGGCCCAACTAGTCATAGGGTTAGGTTAGCATGTATACAATGCAGCCTGAGAGGAGAAACCCAGGGAATAAATCAAATTAAGATCATCTGAATCAGTTTATTGCCATTTTTATCAATTTAACACTTCCGATATCTGGATTATGACAACCAGACAGTCAGAGGACACAGTTAAGAGACAAAAGGGGGCCATTTCCTCAGATAGCAACCTGAGGTTTTCTTTAGCCTTCACTCTGTTTTGTCTTCTGTATGACACTCTCTTCTCCATCTCTTTCAATAAACTCCACAAAAATCATTGAGCACCTGTTGTAACTGAGGAAAAAAGAAGGCAATTTTCATTCTGATTAGACAAATTACATGATAATAGATCGTCAAAATTGTACCGCTCCCTCACTATCAGTTCTAACTTAGTGTGAAAAGATGGATTTCAAGTAATTGTATTACAACCTTGAAACTGAAGGACAAACTGTGCGAAAGCCACAGAGCATAAGGTGAAAGTGAAGCGTCTCAGTTGCTTTTGCCATCTTTTTTTTGGTTTTGTTTTGTGAACACAACCTCAGTGCCTGAAAACACAAAACGTGCTCATATACACACTTTAAATGTCGGGACCGTACCTGAAGGGTAATGTTCATGTTATCCAGGGTTTGGATGCTCTGTGGGAAAGGAAGGTGACTAAAGTGGTGGAAGAGCAGCAGCAGCAGCAACTGCACAGGGAGAAGAAGTGACCTGAACTTTAACAGGATGGAGCCAATTCCCTGAGGAGTAAACATTCAGTAAAAGCTGAGCAGCCCATATCTGTGGAGTAAATGGGCAGTAGAGTGGAGCATGTTCTTCCCTAACAGGGCCAAGGTAAACTGCCAGGGGATCTGAACTTGTAATTCCCTTTCGCTGTTGCTTGTGCACTGACAACTTTTTGCCAGAAAATAAGGCCACGGCTCTTGTAGGGATATCCATTACTAAGATTAAAAATGTGACTGTAGCTTTATATTAATATGAGAATAAAAGCACTTTAGCTCTGGCAACTAGGTTCAGTGATATTACCAAAGAGTACAAGTGCAATTGGACTGAAATTTTGTCAGATCCACTTCATATCACCTGTGTGTTGCAGCTGGAGGCTATTTACTGTTAAGTCATACACTTATATTCATCATCTGACTTGGCAGTATAGCTTTTACACTTTACTCTTGTGATATGTTGCAAGTTTGCTCCACTGAAGCTAAAATAAACTTTTTATTGAGCTACTTGATTCAATATTAAACCCTTCTCTTAGGTGTACACTGGGGAGTTGCCTTGCTGTTGCTGTTGTTGTTATCTAACACATGTTTGAGTTACAGTCTTAATTTTTCTAAAGAGTGTGAATATAAAGCTACACATCTCTTGATAATTGCAATCCTCTCAGGGAAGCTGAGGGTAGCCATCTGTGAATGGATGAAGAAATAATGGCATGGCTAAGAGCTGCTTGGGGGGAACCAAACACATTTATTTGTGTGAAGTACCGTGTTTTGTAAGCTTGAAATGAATTTGGGACCTTTCTTATGCATGTAATCTATTTGACGGTCTGGTAACAAGATGAAGCAATTAAAGTGTTTTGTTTAAAAGCAGCAGTTCATCCAATTCAGAGGGTTAAACATGGTCAGTGAAAGCAGCAGGATTTGATGCTGTGTGTGTGTATAATGATGAAACTGTCCACAGGATGCGCGATGCGGGGGTGTCTCTCTGTTTTAGAGCAGGAGCATTTTCGACCTGCCTTCCACGAGACACTACCAATCCCACCTTATCTGTCCTCTCTTTCTTTGCCCCCCCCCCCCCCACACACACACCTTCCCCTTCCATCATCCCTGTCTGCGCCATTTTCAAAACCCTGCTGTGATAAGCGCGCTGAATTAAAATGATTTCTTTTTAATTACTTTCCATATTAAGTGCAATCCGAAGTGCATGCATTATATATGTATGTTTCACTCCACTCAGTATGAGGATTAAACCGTTGCGGGTGAACCTTGCCTGAGGGCAAAATACACAAATGCAATTAAAATCATTTCATTGGAAAAAAAAGACACTTTTTCTCACAGTAGACAGTTTTGGAGAAAGAACCAAAAAAAAAAGAGAAAACAATCCTTTGCTCAATGTGAGGATGTGAAGTTTATTATTCTACAAATAATGAGTAGAAAAACTCTCTTCACTTTAATTAGGGTGAAGCTTGTTTTGTACCTGTACTTACAAGCATCCTAAAAGGGCTGTAAGGCAGCTGAGAATAACTATATGCTGTGATTTCTCTATAGATACGGCAGCAGCATATGGAAAGATTTGGCCATCTTGTTTCATATTTCATGACAAATTTGCATGCAGCTCGTCTTCTCTGGTTCCTCTGAGGAATGAGCCGACTGTGGTGCTTAACTAGAATCACCTGTATGGCTTACAGTGTTCACTGCGTATCGAGCTCATGCTGTGCGCTGAATTTCTGTTGCTAAATTACATGTCCTTTATATCCTTAAAGCGCAGATCAATAATTTGTCTTCAGCTGTCAAGAGACTGGCGGACAAATAGACAAGAAAGTAAATGGAACGGAGCTCAATTACAGCAGGCAGATCTTATGTCTGCTGAGAGGTCAGTGAGCTCACCTACACACACTTGCCACTCCAGGCCTACACTGCCTCGCTGGAGCTGGAGCTGCACATCAAAGGAACACAACTTCAACTCGAAAACTTGAATTGCCCATCCTCAACCCCAGAGACATTTGTGTCTTTCAAAACCTGAAGGGAAGAGAGTCAATCCACACACGGGGAACTTGATGACCCACAAGGCATAACAAGAATTTAGCCTCCTCTCTCTGTCATGCTCTGTTTAGAGAGCAAAGACACAAAGAGAACCTGATGTGTATGGATTTTCTTTTAACAGTAATAAGACTGTCAGGGGGGCTGTACAGCTTGTGTGAGGATTTGGAGCCACTGACAGCGGTAATTGAAACTGACAGCAGGTTGAGCACAATGACTCTGTGGATAACAACAATCATAACCCCCGTAATCATCACAGCAGCACCGTGTGCACACAAACTTCTTAGGTAAACAAAATTACCTGGCTGACACCAACCATTTTATTTTCCCATCCTCAATGACGGTCTGAGCTTTTCGTGGAGCGTGGGGCCCCTGAGCCATGGCATCATCTGGAGGCACCCATAAGCTCCGTGCCAAGGCTGCTGCATGCTTTGGAGCCCCTTTGTCGTCAACCCCCTCTGGCTAGCAATGCTGCTCAGGTATCCCCTTACCATGCATGTGTGTGTGCATGTGTCGAGGGATGCATAATCTGTGGTGCAGTTGATAGAATCGGGTTCATTCAATAACAAAAAATGCAGAATGAATTTCAATAAACATCATTTTGTTGTTTTTGAAGTCAGGGAGTGATGATAAACAAGCCAGACTCCAGTCTAAAGGCGGCGTCACATGTCAAAACAGGTGACATGAATAGCCATTTATTAAAGACATTTAAAAATAAGGGCAGTAACTATGTTTGCTATTTGTTTTAAGACTTGATAGGTTTGAAGAGATTCTGGGTGATTTTCATTTCCAGATATGCTACATTATTATGTTTACTTTTTTGTTTCATTTCTTCTCTTTTTATGACAATAAATCATCGCTTTGGAATTATTAGTTTCTGTCTGCAGGCTCAGTGGTTTCAGATATTTTGAGGTCTCATTTATTAATGGGTTTTGTAGAACAGGTGGATTTCAGATGGAACTTTCTAATTCTGAAAATTCATTTTCCAGTGGGAATTAAAAGGCTCTATTCGCTAAGGCTTTGTAAAACCAATCATTTTCTGATGGAAAAAAAAAAAGAAAGGAAAGACAGTTCAGTTTCATTTTGTTTTAATACACAAACTTGAAGAGAGTCATGATATATGATTTTTGAGCAAAGTCAACAGATTGGCTTCATGTTTTTATTTACACTCAAAAACATTTGGATTTGAACTTGAACCTGAACTGATAATACAGCATTAAAATGGAGGAACAACTCCTTGTTCATCAGTATACGTTCCTGCCAATGTCTCACCATCTGCTGTTCTTCTTTTCAGTGCTCTTCTGGTGTTTTGTTTTTTGTTTTTTTTTTGACCCCGAGTTTACTTCTTTTGTGCCTGGACCAGCTGGAATGAGCTCTGAATGGAGTCACTTTCATCAGTGTACATACTTCAGCTACAGAACACAAGCTACAAGCTAAACACACACAAACCCAGTTAGCAGCTCAGTTCAGCAGCTAGAAATCTGGATTTATCTCACATTCCTCAGTTCAGTTGGACATAACTCTACTGTCATCTCTAAATTAATTACAGTAACTTCAGCTACTAATAATGACTCCCATATGTCAACAATCTTTAGCATAAGTTCTGTAATTAGCATTAGCATGCTAGTAAATGGTAAAAATCTTGTTTTCAGTAAGTTCAAACAGGATCAAAAATGACTCATTTGTATCTGTAATTTGTGATGTTTTGAGGTTTGAAACCCTAAAACAGATTAAAATTTCTCTTTTCAAAGCCCTCACACAGTGAAGAGGCAGGATTTGATTGGTTGACCTGAGAGCATTCCAAGCTCTGATTGGTGCTTTGCAGGTGGAACTTTTTAGAAGCAAGTCTGAGTATAACATTGGACCTTTTCTTTTGTACATAGGTTTTTCAAATTTTAGGCTCATTAGTCTAATGAGCCTAAAATACGCCTACACAAAATTTAATAACTCTAAGATAATGAATTGCAAGGTTAATGTGCAACAGCATGTGGTTACACCAGTGTTGGTTATTATAGTTGTGACATTTTGGTTAGTCTAAAGTGACTGCAGCACCAGTTATAAAGAGGAGACTTTTTACATCAAATAAATTTGTGTGAAAGAGCCACTTTGGAAAGGAGTCAGCCATGCCTGCCTACCATTATGCCAAATATACACACAGTGCTTATCAGAAGAAAACAATCTTTTTTCCATATTTCACTTTCAATTAATTTCTCGTTTTCATGAAGTCAAAACCTAATTGCATGTGAGTCAGAGCAAACATCTGTCCTCATCATTTTCAATAAGTGCAAGCTGTCAGGCATGTAATCAGAAAATCATGTGCTGTCAGTCATATTCCATTACAGTCAATGCAGCTCAATTTTTGTCAAGATGTGGGTTTTTGAACATTTGATGCTTATTTCCTCATGTGAACAGATGGAAAAACTTCCCGACTTCCCTGTCTGGTGTCAACAGCTGGTAATTTATTTGTAGCAATGCCAAGCCAAGACACCAAGCAAGTATTGTTTTTTACTGCTCGGGTCATCTGGTTTTTCTATTTTTATCCAATCACAGGTCCACAATGATTGTTTTCTAAAGATTTCACAATGCACAAGAGTGTTGAGAATATTAGCCTGACTAGCGACAACGCTCAGCAGGAAACGATGATAGTAGTCGCACAGCGTGGTGCTGACAGTTGAAAGAGGTGGTGAAGTGTTGTTATGGCTTGAGTGTACTCAAAGGAATGCAATGGATAGCCACTCCAGGGTCAACTCTGCTCACTTCACCCCCCAGCTGAAGTATCACCTGCTTTGATATTGGCATGGTTGTAGAGCTTCTGCCACACACACTGAAAACATAGATGACGTGTGCACAGATACATGTAAACACCGCACGGCTTCGCACAAGAACTGAACACTATTACATGTGTCCGTGTGGATTGTGTATGTGGGAATTCTTTGACATAATGAAAACATTATTCTGCTTGTTTAAGACTATTAAAATCACACATGTATGAGTCCATAAAATCCTATATAACAAGCATCGATATTCAAGTCATTAATATTTAACAAAGTGTCATGTATTTAGTCTACATAATTGCTGCAGTGAATTATGCAGATGAAGTCAAATTCTGAAGAAATGTTGCAGTTTTCAAGTTTCCAGAGTCAGTAAAGTTGACTTAAGGGCAAAAATCAAGCCAGTAAGTAATCCCAGGTTATTCTAGTTTCTTACCTCTGTGGTTGGTGATAGTCTTCCAGCCCCTAAACAGGCCCCCTCCGGTTCTTTGGGCTCTCATTAGCCGGAGCAGGGGTGAAGACAAATGGTGAGAAATGAAATGGATATGCTTTAAAGTCTCTGTAATGGGTTCATGCAATGCCATGAACACAGCTAATTAAGGTCAGGGGAGTTCTCATCACAGGCAGTCCTACGGTTGTGTATGTTTTTATCAAGGGCATTTATTATGCAGCTCTGACGAGGGCTGGGCTGCCTTGCTTCACCAGAGTGAGGAAAAGGGTATCGCCTCCTGTATGCTCTAATTATCTTCTACCAACAGTTTTACCAATTTTCTCTGTCGCTCAGGCTTTCCTATGCCAGCTAAACAGCAACAATGCATGATTAAATCTCTTTATCGTCAACTATATTTCTTATTTTTCTTTTACACAAATGAGAGTCTGGACAAGGCTGCAGGTTACGCTGAATAGCAGTGATTGTCCCCAGATCACCTGCCAGCTCCTCTGCAATGTGTTTGCACACACGAAGACACTGGCTTTAATTAGTTTTACAAATAGCTCACTGGTCATTTAGGAAAATGCTCCCTAAAAATGCTTAATGGTTCAGGTGACTAAGAGCACACACCATCAAACATTAGACTGTACATCTATAACTTCTGATTGCCTTAATAACAGATAGATGAGACTATAAGACCTCGGAGATTACTGCAGAGGCAGTTAAGAAATTGGACTCATCTCAACCTTGCTGTCACTGAATAAATGTTCCCAAAGTTTGTTGTGAAAACAGGCGAGGTTAATGTCATTGCTATTGATGCTGCAGTTATTTACTTGCCTATAATTATTTGAAATGAGTAAAAAAAAAAAAAAGAAAAAACACTTGCTGGCAGCACAATAAAACTGGACCTCTTAAAAGTTGCAGTTAATTGTCGTGGTGTGTCCAAACAGAATGAATTAAGTAAATCGTTTGCATTTAATTCTCACATAAATCTAATCATTTTATATTCAAGCCAGATAAGACTGATACATCCTTGACTGCAGGTCAGAGGAACTGAATGTTTTGACATCCAATCACAAATCTTCACATTTGTGGAATGAACCTTTGTAAATAGAGTCTGTTGTCATCTTTGTTTTAAAGATGACTGGAAAATGGGATTCTTGATGGAATATTTCCATTTTGATTTGATTTCTCTTTTTCATGGCCACATTGTTGTGATCCAAATGGGAAGATTTGTTTACCATTTACATAATTCAGTCAACCCATATCTCGGCTTGCATAAGGCATGATGTGCACAGCTGGAGCTTTTCATGCCCTTTTATGTTTGTACACAGACAAATAAGTAGGTACCGCAACAACAAAGCACACTGACATAAGTGTAAAAGGAATTGTTGACATTTTGGAAAACACATTTATTCACTTTCATGGTTGGAGATGAGGAGATCAATACCACTCTCATGTCTGCATGGGCAAACGTGTAGCTGGAGCCAGTAGCCAGCTAGTTTATTTCAGAACTCAGATTAAAATAATCTGGAGCACAAATCAGGCGAATTGTTGCTCTTTTAGTACACACAGTTGTACAAGTTAAACGAGAGATGCTGGTGAAGTCCATTGTGTTTCATTTGGACAGAAGCAGGCTAGCTGTTTCCCCCTATATCTAGCCTTTATGCGAAGCTAAGACCACAAGCTAGTGACTGCAGCTTCATATTTAGCGTACACACATGACAGTGGTATTGATCGTCTGTATTGTATCAAAAAACTGCATTAACCAGAATGTCGACCTATTCCTTTGACATAGCTTCTCTACACATAATCAGTCATAATGTATCTGTTTACACTTTTACTGTCATTGACACCACATTACGCATTACAGATAAAACATTTGTATAATGAGGGGAGGCTATTGAGCAGAATTATGTGATGGATTTAAGTTAATTTATCCTTTATTGACCCCTGTAGGGAAATTCACTCTGTGTATTTAACCCATCCCAAGTATTAGGCGCAGCGGAAAGCCACTGAGCAGCACCCAGGGACCAACTCCACTTCTAAGCCAGTACCTTGGACTGTGGGCAGGAAAATTAACCTAACATGCATGTTTTTGATGGTAGGGAGAACCAGAGCACCCGGGGGAAACCCAGGTAAACACGGGGAGAGCCCAGGATGCTGTGAGGCATCAGTACTAACCACTGAACCACCGTGCTGCTGATAAGAAACAAAACAATACATCATAATACAATCCCTCTGTATTTGGTCTGAAACTTTACTTCTATTATTACACTTGTCAGCTTAACACTCTGATTATCGCAGATATAATGCTTTCACTATCTTGAAGCTTTCAGTTTCCTGTGATATGCATCAGAGAGACTTATTTTCATGTTCACAATCAAGGCTTGTATTACTGTCTATCTCACGCTCTAAGAAGCAAAGCTAGATGAGGATCTGGGAGATTTTCACTTCCAGACTGTTTTCAAATCAACCATCAAGATCTCCGTCTTTGGTAATCCTGTGAACGCCGTTCACTTCTGATTTTTAACACTATTCTGTGCCCAGTGGGAGCACAGCAGAAAGAGCTGGGCTCCATGTGTGCACTTGTTCATTTGGAGTGAGTCATGTGCAGTGCTTAGAGGAGTTATAATAAGGGGAGTACAGTCTGGGCTCATACGTACAGGCAGTATGGTAGCTGAGGTACAGTAGATTCACATATCGGGAAGTAGCTTAGTGCTTTCCTAAGTGAACTGACTGAGTCAACACATGAATTAAATATCTTGCTTGGTTGTTCTCTTGGTTACAACACTCTGCTGCCACAGCACTTTAAAACCTCTCTTTTTGTTAAAAAGGTGAAGTTCCTGAAGTCAGCACACATTCACTCACTCTGAACACCTAGAAAACACTTTTGTTCTCCAAATGGAGCATCCACTGATTCAAGGTTATTTTTCAAAAAATTAGCTCATGTCCCAGTCAGCTGCCACCTTTTTCATGTTTGTAAAGTAGAGGTTCAGTCTATTATTCAATGCCTTTAGCTGCTCATTTTACCATTTTCCCCCAAACACTTTATCTACCCATACTCACTGTGCTGAACAGGGGATGTTTTCATTAATAACAGGACAGCGTGCTGAAGGTACCGATAAGATAAATACGTTTTTTTCTGTTGTTGTGTCTTATTATTATTATTTTATTTTTTTTATTTTCAGGTGACTAATTATCTAATTATGCTTACTCTACGTATCCAATGAATACTGTCTGTAGTATTTACTTATTTGTGGAGAAAAACTGAGGTATCAAGTGTTCAAAAGCTAAAAATGTTCTTAGAAATACTGATTAAGTGTCATAGTGTCAGTAAAGATCTATTGGTGAAACCATTCCTGCCCCAAAATTAAAATTGGGAAATGTGCATAAAAACTGTGTCTAACAATGATGACAGCATCTGCTAACAAACATCATGTGAGTGAATGCTGAAAGGTCAGCGCGCAGGAGAGAGAGTGTAACCTGGGGCGTCAGGAGATCCCGTCTGTCATCCCAACCAAAACAGAAATGTTTTGGACAGAAATTGAGGATTCTGTCTTAATTAAAAGATGAAACCATAGATTAGTCTTCCGGTCACCGTCAGCGGAGCAATGAAGCAACCCCAGGGTTCGATCATAATAAGTGCTGTTGCGGATAAGTTCTGGGGTCTGTGCAGTTCAGCGTTGCCACACAGTTGTTCATGGTTGTTGTATTGATTGATATAATACGATTATTATGAATTTCTTGTGCCTCAACAGAACCCACTGTGTTTTGAAGCCTTCGCGGTGATAAAAAGATGAGCAGACAGGGTGTAATCAGTTCATGGAAATGCACTGGCACCCGGCAGGTCAAGATTAAATGGATGGAGGGCCCCTCACAGATAATGCCAAAATAAACTTTATTCTAACAGCATATAGTCAAAAACAGCCATGAGGAACAGACCAGAGTAAACAAAAGATAAGAAATAAGCACAAATCCCCCTTAAAATCAGTACAGTAGCAGTGTAAATAAACATTGGTGCATCAATTTGAGGTTGTAGCCAGCAGCATTGGTTTGAAACATTGCTGGACCGATTTAAATCAATCAATACCGTTTTAAGCAAATTAAGGTGTTTCTTTTCATTGGGATTCTGGTAGAGAGTGCTTTAAAATGGCAATGTTTTTAATCTCAAAGATGTTGCCTCCAATTGATAAACACAAAGACCCAAAACAGAGGAGATGATTTGATTGGTTTCTGGGCATCATGGCTCATGTTTTGACTTTCAGCTGTGAGGAAAACCAGTTGTTTCACATTTAATTATCAAGAATATATAGTCCTTTATGGAGACGGGACTACAGCATAACACAACTCATTTCTAGAGAGCCTAGAGAAATAATTTCACATGCAACACACATGTGAGTAAGATCCCAGGCTCAGATCCAATACAAGTACACAAGGTACTGTCTTGATTGGAGATGTCGGTGACTTTTTAATATTGTATCAGACTTGTTGGTTGTCTGTACCGATTCCTGTCTACTGCCCCAGATCACAACGCTAATAATGTTTCAAAGTAAATGACTACAGAACAGGATGGATTTGTGTTAATGATCCCCGTATGCAAATGACCCCTTTCACATCTTTGCATCTCATCTCTTTGTTTTTCGGCACACCCAATGCTCAGCAGCAGCAATGACCATGAGACTTCCCACTGTGAGGGAAAATCTGGGCATGTTTAGGAACTCCACTGTCAGTGTTGAAAGGTATCTTACCAGGGGGGCTTTCTAATTAAACTGGTGCCCAAACCAAGGCTGTGGGAGACGGTGCATCTGCTATGCAAAGTGGCTAGAAATCCTCCAGCTGCCCATCTGCAAAACTTTTCATCTGGCCTCCATCGAAGGAGGAGGTTTGGGGAAATGCCTTTATTTTTCATAATCCCCCCTCTCTCTCCTACCTTATCCATATTTCATGAAGAGCTCTGGAGGTATGAAATTGTCTGAAACTAATCCACTACTGGATATTTAGTCCCAGATTAAAATCACTCGCTTCACTGCCTCATAATTCTGCTCCTATTGATTGCCTGGGTCCAAATATAAGTCAAGGATGTACAGAACATTTTTCCCGGGACTTTCTGCAGTTGCATCAGCGCGGCTTGTCTGCACTGAAGCCATGCAAATGGTGCTAACCAGAGTGAGCATTTGTCAGGCTTTGACACAACTCAGCACTGCGGATAAGTTGTTTAGGCTCATGTTTATATTGCCAAGACATTCTAAAACATGTTGTAACCCCAGTGGCACAAAGACTACATCTGCACACCTAAGCAAGATTTAAACAGAGTTCAAAACAGGCCGCAATGTTCAAGATAGACAGCCTTCTATGTAAGGATGGCAAGGTGATCATATGGTGACGTGTTAGAAACACTGATGGGCAGATCAATCTATCGTTGCCTGGGGTAAAATGCAGTTATTTTCCCATTAGGCTATTAGGCTATATTGTCGAGTATAAATAGGGTATATGCTGACAATGCAGTGCATACGGTGTTATAGTTTAAAATCTGTCTCTATGTGTCACTGTCTTTTTGGTCCAATTGTCACATCAGGCGGCAAATTCAATACAAGCTGACAAAAGCGCCACAGCCTGTTATCAACACAGAGAGAATGAAGATGAGAAGAAAATACCAGAGTGGTGCTCACAAATAAACACAAAACTGCAGAAGTCACTGGCACGCTTCCTTTGATGGATAAGGATAGCAAAATGTTATATTTTTCTCATTGTTAAGAACTCCCTTAAAAAGACCAAAATCACAGGAATGTTATTCCAGCTCTCTGTATTTTATATACAGCCTGACTTTGCTGCCTTGCCTGTGTTAGTCAGCACCAAGCCCTAAAAATAAGTAACAAATATATGGTAGCAGCAGGGCATTGTACTTTTAGTAAATATTACTCAGACAGGACTAAATAGTACATTTGTTGGGGGCTATTTTCAGCCACAGAATAATACACATTTGGTGCTCTTGGGAGTATTTACAGCAGCAGGATTATTAAACTGGGATTGAGTTAAAATAAACTACACCGTAATTACAAAACACATCGCCCAGGGCAACAGTGTGGTCATTAATGTGTTTTTTAATATTTTTTATATAACCAAGGAGATGTTTGGCACATAGGAAGGAGATATATCAGGTTTTGGATACACAGCCAATAGTTTTTGGTGGAAGCAATCCATCATTGCTTTGGGTCTTTTCACAGGATCTGTTTACAGTAAGAAACATTTAGAATATCTTCAGCATTAAGCTTGTTTGGAACAGAAAATCCTGTCAGCTGTCAAGATTGAATTATGCCAAGTTAGCACATGAGCTAAATGTTAGCTTTCACCTGGACATGATATCATTTTAGGTGAGTGAAGGTGTCAATCGACCACAGTCCTGGCGGAATGCTTTGCGTAGGTCATGTATCGTGGTGAGTATCGTTTCAAAAATATCCAAACAACTTTTCAACAGTTTGAATTTGACTCACTGGCTGTCATTTGTTTGTGTTTGTCTGCTAAAACCAGTTTCATTTCATTGTGCATAGGTGATAATTGTTCAGTATAATTTACAGGAAAACTCCTCTTGTCATGGTGTGAAAGTGGCTGGAATGCAGGTGTGAGTGATATGATAACTCCAGGTATTATTCAAGCCACAGTGTAACCTATACCCCCATGAATGCTGGTGTTACAAATCACTGAGAAACATCTCTCTAATTTTAACCTTTTGTGATCTTTGATCTGAGCTGGCTCTCCAACACACCATCCGTGAGACTCAATCATCACAAAGCTAAAGATGGAGATGTGTTGATTCATGCCTGCCAGAGAAATCACAGCCCAGCTACTCAGTGCCAAAAGCCACACATGCATGGCAGGTGAGAAACTGAACGAAACTCCAAAACTCTGCAGGAGAAAGAGAGGGTGAGGGACTAATAAGCACCAGCCTGTCACTGAGTCACGTCTGAGGGATGTTATTAAAAAGGGAGTCTGAATTGAAAACATGTGCCGCAGAACAAGAGTTGAACGAAGCATGAAAACGAGACCAATATGTTGCTTTATTCATTCAGTAAACTTTGGAATAATCATTTAAAAACCATAGGTAATAAACGAGAGAACTGCTGGATGACATTTCCAGTACTTAAAGCAACAACAGAGTGTGCTCATTGTACTGTAAGACACAAGGCAAAATTGAAATTCTGCAGCCGCAACAACAACCAGCAGCTTATCTTCCTCTACAAGGAAAAGTGAAGCACTTCCATGTGCACTTGATTAATTATGGAAATAAGTATTTGTTTGTTTTCTCTGACTCTTTGGTGTAATAATCTGGCTGCAAATTGATTTTCAGCAGGCGCTAGCTAGAGTATCATGTCTGGTATAGTACGCCCTGTTGTCTCCAAAGATTATTCCATCTATGAAGAGTCTGGCAAGCAAGCAAAGGAACAGGTGGTTGGCTGCAAAAGAGGCAAAGGAATAATACCACGTCCACAGTACAACGATCCGTGTGTGTTTGCTGTTCTGAGCTCTCAAGCTCTCGAGTTTCTGAGTGTGAGCATAGGCCTAATGACAGTGTTTAGTCATCTCCTCAAGTTCAAAAGCATCCAGAGGCTTTGACAGTAGTGCTGTTACACTGGTCATAAATTCTGTTTTATTTTTCCTTTTTTTTCCCCCTGAGGTATCAACACAGTCAGTTGCATGGTCACTCTTCAGCTGCAGATCTGAAACCCTCTTTTACAAAGTACGGTACCCACATAAAATGCTTCAAGGGATAGTTTGACATTTTGGGAAATACAGTTACTCACATTCTTGCCTAGAGCTAGATGAGAAGATCGATTCCACTCTCATATCTGTCTGTTAAATATGAAGCCAAAGGAGACAGTTAGCTTAGCTTTGCCTGCAGTCAAGTAACCTAAACTGTGAAGTATAACTTATTGTTGACAGGCTTTGTTTTTTTCTTTGAATTAAACCAATGAGACATCATGTGTCAATTAGTGAGCTTCAGGTGCACAAGGAGGCGGATCTTTTACTGCAGAGCAGCTATAATCAGTGCTATCAATGCATCTTTAAGTTACTGGTGTGTGAAAGAGGACACTAGTGATAATGAAAGCACAGAGAATTAATAGTTTTGTTGCATCTTGTTGCATCTTCTTTTGGATTTTCAATACTGCACTTTACTGTTTTGATTCACCACTTTTTCTGTTTGTGGCCAAAGCAGGTATGAAGTGACTGTATGCCATCAGCCCAGACGGCCTGAAGCAAATACAAGCAGACAAAGTTAGCTGGTGAACGTAGTGGAGGAGCTGGCGGACACAGAGCTAAAGAGAGACCGAATACTGGGCTTAAACTCATCAGGTGGCCAGAAATATGACTTCAAATGAATACTAATATTGCTCCACATCTGCTGCATGTGTAAGTAAGCAACTGCTTGCTAACAAGTTCACCATAACAGCCTAAATGATGATAATAATGTCAGTGTGGTGTTCACAGTTTCTTTCCACTGCCCCCATCACTTAATGCAGGTTTAAAACATAATGTGATAATGCTATAAATCCCACACGATGGAGAGATTTTAAACCCACACTGTATTGATATCCTCAGAAGCATTCTCCCATACACAAGACAAGCCAACAAGGATCAATTTACTGTAGATACTTACCCTGAGTGGGCTGCTGCTGTAATGATGATACTTAAGCAACACAACAAATCAGGACAGAAGCATAGCTTGCCTCTCCTATTGGGTCAGGTTGGTGGATGAGCCATTTAGGCTATATAACTCACAGCAAAACACATCAGAGCCAAAACCCATCTCGTTTGCTGGCAAGCCACCGCGCTTTCTGCCCATTCATTGCAAATATAAAGCATAGCAGACTTGATTAGCCTAAGAAGCGTTATAGACCGTATTTCTTGGCTGTGCCGGTGAAGCCATCTGACAATGACCAGGCCCAAATATTGCAGAGGCTCCAGGCTGCTGCAGCACTGATAGGGGAGCAAATAACTTGCTCTATGTTCTTGTTGATTCCCTGAAGAGGAATGTTTTTAATGAGTCCCCTAGTGATGACTTCAAGGCCCTACTGTACAGAGATCCTGTTTTGTTTTTTTTTCTTTTTTTCTCTGGCCAATCATTTTACCTTCATATTGGATAATTCCCCAGACAACCATGACTCTTCCTGAACCCGTACTGCGTTGAGAACATTACACTTGCCCTAGCACCAGATTTCCAGGGGTAAAACTCATCTGAATTTGAGAAATAGCGTCTAGTGAGAACAGAAATCCCAGGTGTGGTGAGCTTGCCCTGGAATTCAGATTTCTCAGGATCTGCTCCAAATACAACTGGTAATAAAGAGGAAGTGAGGATCATATGCCAAATACTGAGAAGATGAGACGGTTCCATGGAATGGTAACATGCCTCTGAAGTGTCAGGATGAAAAAGTAAGAGAAGATTGAAACAATATCAGTAAGCTCTCACTAAGATCTCTTTAGCCTTCAAAGCAGACTTGACAGTCTCAGAACTCCAATAATACAATAAACTATTTGTTGATTATGCCATATTTATTTATGTTTTTTTTGTTTTGTTTTGTTTTGTTTTGTTTTGTTTTGTTTTGTTTTGTTTTGTTTTGGGTTTTTTTTTCACATAATCAGCCTAAACTGCCTACTTTAAGACAGAAGAATACACAATCATAAAACATCAGTTTCTTAGCAGCTGACGAGTGAAGTTTGGAATCTGTCTTTGCTGCTTTATTTATCTTCCTTAGATAGAAAGGCCTGTGGATGCAAAAAATGATGCATGCCCAGGGAAATTTACCAAGACGGGACTTATAAGGAGTTAGGTTGAAGGTGTTTTCAAAGGTCATCCTGTTATGACTTATTCTGCCTCAGGGTTGTGTGAGTTTGAGTTTCACAAAGGATTTTTCTGGTTGTGTTCTACCTGGACTTGATGGTCGTATCTTTGCCAAGTGTTTTCAGCATAAGGGTATCCCCTGATGGCAGAAAGTTAGAAATCTACATCTTTTACATGGATTAACTTGACTGAAATCAACTGCGACAGTGTGTTTAGTGCTGATTTTATAGAAATTCTAATGAGCTTATGGAAACACGCAAAACATTTCAAGGCAGCAAAATCATTTTCTGTCCAGCAACTTAAATAAGGACATGTGTGAGGAGCAGTGAAAAAAAAAAAAAAAAAAAGGTATTTTAGAGTACTGTAATGTGGAAGTTACTGAGTTGAAAGGACACATTTTCAGTGCTTTTTGTGTTTGGCTGTTGGTTGTGCGGGCCCCTGTGGGTGTGTATGAGCTGTGAGAGCAGCTCTGCCAGCAAACCGGAGGTATGTAAAACTCAGCAGTTTGGTAATTATGACATTTTTAGAATGGCGAAAACCTGGAAGACAAGGATAACAACAGTTGGATTCATGTGTTGATTTTTATGCCGGAGCTCCAAAAGCGCCACACGATTTGTCCCATTTTGTCCCCTTCAGCATTAGTCTTTACCTGTTCTTCTGCTCCAGATCCTGCCGCTCCTATCTGCCCTGCAATCACCTCCGTCCCCTCACCTGACCTTCCCCACTCGTCTTCTCACCTGCACCTCATTCCCTCATCAGCTGCTCTCTCTATGTACTGGCCCAGATCTTTTGTTCCTCTGTCAGTGTGTCCCAGTTGCATTGTTGGTTTCTTCCCTTGTGTTTTTGCTTTTGTGCTTCTGTAACCTGAACCTGAGCCTGGACCCCTGCCTACCTGCACCAGCCTGTAAGTCTTCTGTCAATAAATCACTGAAATCACCCCGCCTGCCTGGCCTCTTTGCACTTGGGTCCTTCCCCTGTTGCCCTGTTGTGGCCTTTTGTTTTTTATGGCAAAGTTTTCTTGTTTGCTGACTGGCCTGGATGGTAATTAGCAATGGACTGAAACTGGAAATTGGCTTGCTTTAGACTCAGCCACCAATCTCTTCCCTTCCGATCTTAATTCAATTAGAAATTACTAGTATTAAGCATAGATTTCATTAGTATTATTCAGTATAATAGCAAGAAGATGGATAAAAGGAAGAAGAGACAGAGAGATACACTTGTCATTATGCTTTCAGCACAAATGGCCGGTGTGTGTTTCCACTATGATTGCTGTGGACCTGCAGCTCACTCACCTGGGCCAGTTGTCAGACAAGAGCCCACTGACTAACTGTCTGGTGTGTGTCCATCCAGATTGGCCAAGCCGTGAAAATTTGATCGCAGAGTGTTTTGGAATCCTCTCGAAGGTCCAGATGGCCTGTCCAACTCTGGATGAGTGTCACGCTGAAATTTCTGCAGTGCAGCTACACTGTGTTTAATAGCAGACACATTCAACTACAGGACATTGAAAGTCAGTCTTTTTGTCTGCTGTTTGAACTGGTAATAGTCACAGTAAGACCCCCGTTAGCCCAGAGTTTTGAACTTCAAATCTTAGCTTGAGGTTAACTGAAGTCAACTCTCAAGTGCTGTGCTTTACATTTTTCTGAGTTCTCCACAAAATGAGCATTACTATAATATCAGCTGGTGTGTAAAACAAAAACAAAGGATGAGTGTTTGTTGTAAAAAAAAAAAAAAAAAAAAGAAAGAAAGAAAGAAAAAGAAAATCTCAACAATTCATGTGCAGTTGGAGTCCTGACCATGTTAACTCTGAGCAAGCGTGAATCCTTCACTTTAGTGTAAGCCCTGCGATAACTCTGGGCTATCTGGAGCCAAAGTTTAGCCAAAGTTAGCTCAGGGCTGGAGATGCAACACTCAAAAGCCTCAGACCTAGAGATCAATCTAAGACAGAGTCGAGCTTTCAGAGATTTTTCTATGTATTTGTTGTTTCTCTTTCAAATTAGACGTCAGAGTACTGAACTGTGGGCAGAATCTGGCCCTTCACCAAAATTAGCGATGCCTGAAATGCTCCCATTTCAGGTAACCTCAAAACAGAATATTTCATGAATCTGCACCAGCGAACAAAACAAATATGAGATCCAAGTTGATCATCTGGGTTTGGTAATCGATACCTTCACTGTAGAGGGATTTGTCGAACCGAGCCTGAGCTGCATTCTTCAGCAGGCTCTTGAACAGGTCAGACTGTGGGCTGCTCCTGGTGGTGAAATGGAAGAAAACCACCTGAATAATATAACAGTTTTCTTCAGTCAAACCAAACCAAATCTCTTTGTATCAAACACAGTTTTATCTCTGCAGCATTAGTTCAGACAGACCTGCGACAAGATTATACTTTTCCAAGAGCCACAGTTTATAAGATGAAGCTACCTGCCAATGTCAAGCAAGGGCAAGACAAACACATACATTACTGTTCATTCCTCCTTAAAACTCCTGCTTCCATGATCTACTTTTCACTTTCAGATGGATGTGATGTCTCATTTTTGACTGTTGTGGAGATGAACATTAGACCCGGTGAAATGATCACAGACATCATGATCCCTCCACATCTGTCAGAGTGTTGCTGTGATGGACACATAGTATCTACGCTGGGCAGCTGCAGAAACCTGCTCAACATCAAGAAAATTTAAAAAAATCAATCAATCATTTGCAAATTTATCAAAAGAGTATTCTGTATTTCTCCACTGCAGCTGGAAATCTGGGTTGACCCCACAGTGTCACTGACAAACCTTGACTCCAGTGGAAATGCCATTTTCAAATTGTGTCATCAAATGTCTTAGAATAATGACAGTGTTAGAGGGACTGCTACTAGTCTTAAGACGTGGTTGGACTCAATACAGAACTTTGTTTATTTCCATCCTGCTACCAGATGAGGCTTGTTTGCAATATGAAATATGCAATTAGAATAAATGACCTAAAAGAGAAAATGTGCAGCTACCCTTTGCTAATCATTTAGTTCACGTTATGATCAACAGGTTAGACGAAATGTAGTGCCACAGGTTGTTCAAAAAACAGATCAGTGACAGCTTATTAGCACTTGCCTAACTCTACTAAGCAACAATATCAGTGGAGATGTGCTATTTTGGGTTTGGGTGTAAGAGCACATCTGTTTAAATCACACTTTGCATCCAATTTATAGGAACCTGCTTGCTGTAGAGCGGTCGTCCACCAATCAGGAGGTTGGTGGTTTGATCCCTGGCCTCGGCAGTCCACATGCCGTAGTATCCTTGGGCAATTTACTAAACCCCAAAACTGCCCCCGATGCTGTGCCATCAGTGTGTGAATTCATATGTACGTCACTTTGAATAAAAGCGTCTGCCAAATGACTAACTGTAATTGTAATTGTAACTGACTAAAAGCAGCCCAATGTCTGTAACATAAACCAGTGTCAGTGAAAAGAGAACCAGTAGGTCACAATGTTTGTATTTTACACAACAGCAAAGTTAATGTGTTGTCTTATTCAGTGTAATGTAGGGTGCTGATGTCCTCTCGTACTCGTATTTTACCTGATTTCATGTTTTATCTATCTTAACCTTTATTTTATTGCTTTACTCAGTGTTTTAACTTTCTTTGTTTTCATCCTTATTCTACCTTACTTTTACTATCATTGTGTAGAGGCTTTTACTCTCCATCTCATTTTACATTAATTTTTTATCCCTGTTTTTATGTCCATTCTGTCTTTTATGTGATTTATCTTATTTGAGCTGCATTTCCTTTATGGAAGGTTCTATACAAATAATGTTGAGAATTATAGTTAGATTCTTCTTATTATCATTATTATTATAATAATGTAGTTCTACAATGAAAATACCAGCAGCATGCTGCAGGTATTAAGCGGTCGCTAACCAAGGTGGTTGCTAAGTGACTCATGCTGTAATTCATGCTCAAACTCTCTCAGTCAGCTGCTGTGTGATGTATGACAGGTACTACAACACAACTATCCTATTATACACACATGTGTGGTACTGCTATTCCTGCCTGCTTTGGGGTTAACAGGGTTAATGCAGGACGTGGTGGCTCGTGTCCTGAAGGGAAAATGAGTTTTTCTGGTGAAACACTGCACAAAAGCTGAGAAACAATACTCATCTGACCAGCTCTGCTGCCTGAGTTGACATTGTTGGCTAATCACATTGTTTATTGTAAAGCTGTCTCACTGGTGATGAGTAAAACAAATCCTTCAATGACATGACATGGTATTGTGAACTGTAAAAAGCAGTTTACCTCTGGGAACCGTCAGTGAGGTGTGCACAACCAACTGATGGATGCCTGCCTTTACTGATGGCCTTAAAAAGCTAACCTGAGTTTGTCCTAATGGCACCACGGTCTGATGAATACATATCCTGTAATAGAATGTGTGTGTGTGTGTGTGTGAGAGAGAGAGAGAGAGAGAGAGAGAGAGATCACACGGCTCATGAGAAATGCTCCATAGGGATAGGTTCCAGCAGATTGGGCTGCCGTTAGGGAAAGCGCCGCCACATCCAAGAATTTAGTTCTGAGCCTCGATTTCCTCTCTGGGCTTGCGGTGGTGTTTGTTTTTCCTAAACATTGTTTACTTTCTGATATGTGTGTGCGAGAGTGTGTGTGCACACCTCTGTGTTTATATCAGTTTTTCATAGATCTGACACTAAAACTGGGTGCCTTGCAGTAATAAAAATTAAATCCCTGGCGGCGTCAGCGCCATGAAAAATAGATTATCCTCGCAGAGGCTAACTGACGAGGTTGGTGTCAGGTCTTTTTATTTCAGGTAATGTTTGCAATGACACAGCAGTGACAGCGTCTACTACAAACAGAATGAATACAAAGGCCAATACTACTGCATACAGTACTGCAATTAATGCAATTCACCATCAAACTTTCCTGTCATTTAAATGAATTGGGCAGAAGATGTTGGCTCATCAGTTAAAGCCAATTAGGCCGAGGTCAGAAGGCCATCTGAGGTTATTTATGTATGCAGCTGCAAGTCGTGCCCAGCTGTTTATTCACTTTTTCAAATATTTGTTTTTCAAAGACTAGCCTCCTTCCCTGCATTTGATGCGACTTTCTTCTTTGGCCTCATCAGCAAATATGGAAAAAAAATCAGCCCCACTGGGTATGAAGTAGGTCAGACTGTTAGTAGTTAATTTGGGCTTGGCTCAGACGGGCTTGAAACAGCACTTATTTTTCTGTTCACTTAACTCCCTCTCTCTGGATAATAGATGATGCTGTCCAAAGCCCTTAATCTTATAACTTTGCAATATTCCAAACTTTTTCGAAAAAACATAATTTCATGCTCTTGGTTAATGTGGAGAGCAATTATTGACTGTGCTGTATGATAAAAACACGTTATTCTGTGCGTCATTAATTCTACATGGTGTAAGCGGGGGCATAAAACGGCGTGTCAGACGGCGTTGTCGCTGCCATTACTGTGCACATGCATTGTTGATGTTGCTTCCAACACATCCTGCTGTGTGTGCAGCACATGTCACTCACTTGTCACGGCATTTCAGACTCAATATCCAATCACCTCTACCTCAAGGATGCTTCAATCATATCTCCTTCTCTGACACTCTACCGACTCCATCCAGTATGGGAAATTTGAAATGCATGATAAAGCAGAGTGGGACTCTGGACTTATGCGCTAATGTTAAGAGACAAGTTAAATACAGTAGACAGCAGTACAACCAGCCACCGCGCACTCATGCCGCTGACCTCTCTGCCCCCCTCACCAACTCCATCAATAAGCCAGGTTGATTTGGCAAAAGAGGGATAATTGCTTTAATTTTTTCTGTCATGATATGCTTCGCCAAAACATTACACATTACACAAATTACAGTTCATTTTTAATGATTCCCAGTTAGTGCTCCAGCAGGGATTCCTACAACGTTCAACCAATAGCATTTTTGCATGTGTATCATGGCCAGCACACCAGCTTTAACAGAAACTACATGAAGCAACATGTCCTCAAAATGTCCTTTAATTAAAACTTCAAGCTGCTAATTTATGCTACTACCCAGCTGTCTGCATAGCTGTAATTTTACTATGTTTAATAAGTTGTATTGTGTTATCCATACCAAACCTGCAGACAGTCGTGTTTTAGGTATTTGTGAATAATTCTTTGTATATTTGCACGTGGCGTGAAACAGTAAAGAATGCTTAACCTCTGACCAAGTTCACTTTTCTCTTCTGTTTTTCATCAGGCACATAAAACTCCAGTGTTATTTACTTGGGTTGAATAAGGGAATCTAATTAAAATGTGCTACATGATATATAGTTGTAAAGGTAATTACAGCTATTTGATACAGCTCAGTAAAACTAATTTGACTTCAGAGCAAAGATTACTTGCTCCCTAAATACTATTTTAATTGGACATTCATACATAGGTTATCACACTGTCGCTGCAATCTGGATATTTCAGTCATTCAAAGAAAAGTCCGAAAATTCATGAGCTAATTTAGCTCACTGCTGACAGAATTTAGCTTTTGATTCAAAAAAAAGCGACAACTATTGAAATGATTATAGCAAAAACATTTCAATCTCTCCAAAACATCTTTCTTGATAAAATATGAAACATAGAATCACTGTGAGTCACAAAAGAACAGGTGATAGATTAATTTAGATTAACTTAGTACCCACGATGAACCCGAGGCCATATGAATGAAATAACAGGCTTCTGTTATATTTTAATACTTTGAATCAAAACCAAACAGACCATTTCTCACGGTCACTTTCTAGTGTCAGTGGTCTGACAGTCATTACTATTATGCATTAAATTAGACATTTAACCAGACCTCTTCTACTGATCATGGAACCATGAGCCCACATGTAGACAGCCCTGTTTTAGTGCCAGCTGACATTTAGCAAACTTAAAATACCTTAATAATACATCTTTGAAAGTGAATCAAATGAACCAAACTCAAACATTTCATTAATTTCTGTTCTTACTGTAACTCCATATCAATACAAAAGGAGAACAACACGATGCAGCATGTGTTCATTGATGAACAGACACACGATGCTCAAAGTATCTTTTCACACAATATGCAGACAAACTATTGCAGCAGATATTGCCTTCAGTATGAATCATGGTGATATGCAGTATGCTCAATAAAGTTTGAATCAGCTCTAAAACCTGTCACTTACATTGAAGTGTGAACAGTATTGATGTGATTTATGAGATCCCACGTTCATGCAGGCAACAAGAACGCCACGCAGATGGGCTGTAACTTAAACTTTAAGTGGCATATATTGGTTTTAATAGACTGAGAACTGTCTCCAAGAGTTGAATACTTTGATTTAGAGCCTTTTACGGCTCCAGGTCTCAGGTGTTGCTTTGCTTCCAGTCAAGATCAGCGAGGATGAATTACACCTTCATTTCAGTTTTTACTGTGATATCAAAGATGATGTGTAAAAACAAGTGCACTGTTTTATTGATCTGGTGAAGGAGATGAGCTGACATATATTTCCTCTGCTTATTATCTATATTAGAACACCCTGTGTGTATTATCATGCTTTTACCATGGCTACATACCAGTAGAAGACAGAGAGGCAGTGGGTTAACTGGTAACATAGAAACACTGTACATTTTGTGTGTTGATTCAGTCGTAGGGTATGTTTTGATGCTGTGGTTTGTGGCGTTTTATTGGTCTACAGTATCTTAAAGGGCATTTCTTACATTTTGTCCTCATTTATTAATTACGTGGAAGACAAAAAAACAAACATCAGCCTTACATGTTTTATTAATTGATAGTAAAATCTTTACTGATGCAGCTAAAAGGCACCAGCATGATAACTTTTGGGTTGCCAGGTTGTGAGAAAACCTTTGGGCTGTTGAGTCGCTGTCAAGTCATTAACAGTCACCAGTAAAAGGTAAACAGCCAGTAGATCCTTAAATACTGTATGTTAATAATAATAATAATTGAATTAATAAAGGATAATAAACATTCAATATGTCTTCATGGGTTAAGTTGTTATCCTTGCCAGATATGCTTCTTTAATGACCACTTAAAATCTCCTTATAGCTGCTTAACCGCATTTATAGTGTGTTAGAAAGCATTTCTTACAGGGTTATATACTGCTTACAAACGCTGCATAGGTGTTACTGACAGGCGAGGATGAACACCATCCCCAAAATGGCACCTCAAAAATGGCTTCAGCCTTGGTAAATAAGTTGTTAACCGTGAATCAATCATAAATCACAGGTTACAAACCCTTTATGTAGGTTACCGTGTCAGAAACCGGAAACACTTCATTATAGGACAACAACAGCCAAAGAACAAAAACAATCATATATTCAACATCAATTTCAAGTTTGGTTTTCATCTGCATTGTGTTACACTGTACATGGATTTCTCAACATGTCTCGACATTTTTATGCACACAGTTTTTCTGTTTTGTTAATTAGCTTCACATTGTGGCTGGATTTCCTCACAAAACTGTACTGTAGTTAGACCTGAAACACAACCCCACACACACACAAACACACACACACACACACACACACACACACACACACACACACACACACAGTCTTTGTCTGGCCTGTGTTTGCTCATACACAGTATAAAATACCACTGTAGCTTCTGTCCTGATAAGTCATCCCCTCTCATAAATTCCCCGCTCCTATAAAGGGGTGCAGAGCAGAGGCATGAGGGAGAAAAATGAACTCCATCAGGAAGCTGGATAAAATTTCTCTGACACATACAACCTTGGTCCAGTAAGAATATCTCTGTATCCTGCTGACATGTGATCTTCTGAATCTATTCGGGACAGCTCGTCTCACTGAACTCTGAACAAGTCCTTTGAAGCTGCATCATTCATCAATTTCAGCCCTGTTTGTGGGCTACAGATGATACCCCGCAAGCTCAATAGCTGCCAGACATTTAACAATATGTCACACAGGCATTCTCAGACAACCCACACTTAAGGCTTTTCGCTAATCCAACGCTTCAGGTCTTGACAACGTGAAATGCTTAAGGCGTCGAGCAAAGCTGATCACATGCTATTGTTACCATGACAGCACTTAATCAGCATCTATGGAAGGTGAGCTTTGCGGGATTGTCATTACCGTTCCTGGCTAGTGAGTCCACCAGCGATGGCACATGTTTTTCTTTCTATCTTTCTTTCTTTCTTTCAATTTTTTCAGGCTAAATCTGTCTTTGTTTGTGATGGTGGTACAGTACTGCCAAAGCACTTTCTGCTGATGGAGAGGTTCAGCAGATAAATGATGAAAGGGATTTTCTGAGAACCGCTGTTATGGCTCTTTGAACTATTTTTACTGCCTTATTTTCCATGATTGCTGGGAGGTCCAACTCTTCCAAGACAACCTCTCTGCACTGGCTTACGAAAATTGTGAGGCTTGTTTACTTTTGAATGTCTGTGTAGTACCGTGTAGTAATTGAAGGGCTGAATTAGTCGTCCCACATGCTTTCAGATTCTGTGCTGTAAACCATATTTGCTCTGAAACCCTATTCCCAAACGCACACTAAATGAATCTGATAAATGGGCAGCATGAGGCAGCATGTGAAACAATGATGTGATGGAGAGGATGTTTACCTACCTTTGGAATAAGCACAAAGTCAATTTATTATGTGTTGAATGAGAAGCAAAATATGTTTTTATTCAACAATAATATATTCACTGTAATGCAACCATGAACTGACTGCAGATGAAGGCATCATGCCATCTTTAGTCTCTCCCGCAAGAGACCGCAGGGCTTGAAGTTTGAGACCATTTGTTCTGAATCAATGGTACAATTTTTTTATGAGAATTATTCAAAGATTTCGGAGCGAAAGATAACCATGGAAGTGCAGCATGTATTCAGTGGATTCTTCGGAGCCTCGAGGCTCCATGGCCAACACTTCCTTTGATAAAATGTTTTAAAAAAGAAAAAAATCACTATGTGCATGTTCTTACAACAAAATATACTTTTGCATAACTCATTATATATCATACAGTTCACTTCTGACACAGTGTTTTGTTAACCTTGACTGTCCTTGCTTATTGTTTGGGGTTCTCACATCCCACAACTCTAGTAAAAGTCATAATAATAATCGCAAACTCAAGCATTTTTATTGCACATGTAATATATAGTGTTTCTTTCTTTCTGACTTTATCACATAAAACCCTTTTATGGATTTAGAATATGTAGTATTTGCCACAAATTGGACGTCCACATTTGATGAAAATGACAAAATATAGATATGGTACATAATATACTGTATGTGTATCGCTTTTGCTGCCGACTGTTTTGTCTTTTCGTGTTATAGTATGTGCTGTCATGTGGGATTGTTGGTGGTTTTTTTAGATTCTTTCATACTCTTTGTGCAATGCAAATTCCTCAAGGCGAATAAAGGTTATCAAAGGTTCAAAGTCAGTCACAAAGTGCAGACTGTCCTCTTACATACTGACAGTACCTGTGACATTTAAAAACGCCTGTAAAGACCGATCACAGGTGAAAATCCATTTATCTAACCATGTTCTGTGGTGTGTGACACCTTAAATTTAGAACTGTCATTTTTCGGAACTATTTTTGCCACCTTCAAGCATACTCAAGTAGTCCTTGAGTACCACTTGAGTAACAATTGAGTGTACTTGAAGTGTAAATAGGATGTTAAATTGGCACTTTTTGCAAACTTTCAGTGTACTCCAGCATTGGAAATACACTCGCACTACAATTGTACTTTATCACCAATGTGTTGGAAATGTACTTAGAATTATGTGAAATTAAAGTACACTTTGATTATACATACTAATAGTGTATTACAAAGGAGTACAAGTACATTTTATTACCATGAAAAGTATATGTGATTTAAAGTACACTTTATTTTTTACTTACTACACAATTCAATAAAGTACACTTTTTGTTGGTACTTTGAAATACCACTTTAAGTATTACAGAACTGGTATATTCATTCTTAATACATTTAAACAGAACTTAATGACATCTATTTAGAAATGTACTTAGAGTGACTTTTCTATACTTGAATTATATTTCTAATACACCAAAGTATTACTACTATTTGACCTGGGTTTCTGCTAGCAGATCAAAATCATGTTGATGTGCAATTCTCCGAAAATTAGTCATTAATGACGTGATAAAACTAACAGGCTGCTGTTTTTGAGCCACTACAGAGGGCCGCAACATTAGGGTTAATTTTGCTGGTATTCCAGTTTTCCATCTACATTTACAAAATGTTCTCTTTAGTGTCTCCCTGCACTCAGAGGTTCGACATATTTTATGTGTTCTATGAAAAAACAAAACAAAAAAAAAACAAAACAGCGTGATTTATTTCATTTGCAGCCCAAATTGAATGTGTTATTTAAACCACTTTGTCTTAATGGAGGAACATAAACGAGCAGAAATATAATCCCTCATCCAGCTGAAGAATGTGCTTTTGAAAGGGCTAAATCACCGAAGCTGCCTTCTACTGCGGTGACGTGCACAGGACGAAAGGGTGCAACACGGGGACGGCCTGACCCCAAACGAAGGTTCAAGTATTTCCTTTCATGAATGACACCCGTAACATTAACGCCTGTTGACCTGGAACATGTGGTTAAGCTCTTCAGTCGAGGTCAGTGTTTGCAATTTCCATCAATATTCTAATATGATGTATTCAGTTTGAGAGTTGTGAGTGCTGTATTTAGTTTGTAATGGCTTGGAGAAGCTCATTATCTCAGCCAGGAATCCACCAATGTCGATAGTAAGTGGGATGTGTGTGAGGCTTTTTCAGCTGGAGAATTTATGCGATCTGTGCGAGCTCACCTTCTGTGATGATATTGAGAATCTCATTCATGTTTATATTCACATCTGGGAGCTGAGGGTACAAACTGTATAAATATCTTCTTTAAAACATAACCTTATAAAAGAAGTGTGTGTGTGTGTGTGTGTGTGTGTGTGTGTGTGTGTGTGTGGGCACATAACAGTAGAAGTCAGGTATAAGTCTTCCTTCGTTCATCACTATCCTGCATCAAATTCAAGGCTGCATTTTTTTGAATTGGCGTCATCAGTAATGCAGCCATCTGTCATGTTGGCAGGTACAGTACAGGACTCATGAGTGCAGCACTCAGAAGGAATCTGCGGTTGTTTTATGAAAGACGCCATCCACACAGAGTTAATAGCACCTGTAAAACCTGCCACATAGAATGAAAATAATCACAAGGCCATGAGAACATCCTTCAGTCTTCATTTTTTTTTTGTTTTTGTTTTTCACGCCACACCAATGGCATGAAATCATGTGATTTGTGCGAAAGAGGAAATGGAGATCATTTTAATTAAGAGACTGAATTAGTTTAATCTTTACCCAGGGGGGGGGGTTAAGGTGACAAAAAAGATAAACAGTGAATTCTCCACTGATGCAAATGAATTTTTTAATACATGTTTGTAAGCAGCTCAATTAAAATTTAAATACAACTCACTTTCTTTACTCAAGCAAAGAGGCCGCCTTCTGTTTTTGAAGCATTTCAATCATACTACACTCATCACATTCATTTTACTATAGACAGTCTTTAGGTTCCTCTGACACTTTTTTTCAGTTGAGGATGTGACTTCATATTTTCCCTCTGGTGTTTTTTTTTTTTTTTTTTTAGCCGCTGAGGTTATTTGCTGTAAATGTCACCTGGGACGCTGAGTGACAAAATAATGACAACCTTTTTTTGAGGCAGAGCAATTTCCCAGAATTGAATGAGCAGGATGTGTGCAGAGTGAACAATATGTGCTCTCGCCTCCCGATTGGTCTGTGTCAATACCATTCTGACATCTCTCCAAGGATGCGTTCAGACAGATAGATTGGACGTCTCACAAACAGATGCTGAGAGGCAAAATAAAGATTTAAACGCATACATGCGTCCTCCGCTGGCCCCTGTTTATTCTGAAACTCCCTTTGGATGAATGCAATCAGGAGCAAAGATGGATCGCATTAGGGCAATGTCAAAATATGTTGCGCAGGGTTTCCAAGAAATGCACTTCTGCTGGAATATCCTGTAATTGCAGCATAAATCTAACTGAGAGCTCGCTCATACCTACACGTTCAGAAAATAGTTAATTAAAGTGTCGTTGAACCGGGTGGGTTGTGTGACAGAAAAATCCATTCACTCCATTAACATAGTAACTGTATCTATTTGCATGTCAAATGTCAAAGAGAGTATTGAGTTGTGATGTGACAAATGCGTGTCTCATTTATTGTTGTTATACGACACTTTGAGCCATGTAGAGCTCATCGTTTCAGTTGCTCAGTCATGGAAGGTCATGATTTTGGAATTTCAACCAAACATTTCTTTTTTTTTTTCAGTTCACCTGTTCTCACCTTTTTCGCGCCATTTTTAAGGTGGTATTTTTAAAAGTGTGATCTATCGCGTCTTTTCTAAATGAAAATCCTCCCCAGATAGTTTTGGAGGGCTGAATGTGAAGGCAGGTGTCTTTGTACATCTCTGGTCTTAATTAAATGGTTCACTGCATTTGAAAATGAATTGAAATTTCCAAAAAGGTGTTAAAATGTTACAGAATGATTACTGCAGGGTGAACGCATGGAGATATCTTTGAAGTTATCAACATCTTTGCTGTGAAATCAACATAATTGCAGTACACAGTAAATGCCTACATGTCAAGACATCAAACCCTCATGCATATATTTACCTCTCTGCTCCAAGGAAGGTTATGCAAATTTACATAGTTATTTGGGTCCAAGTTCAGCGAATAGAAGGTGGTAGAAGAAGTTTTCACATCCTGTAAAAGCAGCAATAAAATAATGGAAAAATACTTTGAAATGTTACTGAGGTAAGTAAACATACATATGTATGATAGGATAAGCTTGAATGTGTTTATGGAGGCAGAGTGGCCTCTGTAAATGTCAGTGTATTTCTGCATGTCATTAATTTATTATCACTGTTAAGCAGCATTTTAATGTTGCAGGTAGTTTTAACCACTTTGAGTCATTTATGTGAATCAATATATCATACTCATAGTGAAACTGAAATTAGTAAGTGATAAACTGAAAATTATTTGTCAAATATATTGATAACTGATTCCTATTTTTCGACAGAAAGGCCAACCAGGTCCTGGTGGCGAGTCCTCTGCTGTGATGATCTGCTGCATTTATGTCTTTGTAAGCTGATTATCTTCAGGTTTCAGACTGTCGATCAGATGAGAGGCGACATTTGAAGACGTTACTTTGGAAATTATAATGGGTATTTGCTGATGTTTAAAGACCAATTGATCACTGGACTGATTGAGAAAAAAATGATTGAGATTAATGAGCAATGAGAAAAAAAATCATTTGTAGAAGCCCTAACTAGAGATTCTTAATATGCAAAGTAACAAGCAACTGAAATGTAGTGGAACAGAAGCATAAAGTACTATAAAATGAAAGTATAACACCTCAACATTGGACCTAAGTGCAGCAGTTGCTGCTAATGTCAGATGGTGTATCTCTCCCTGTAATATATAATGATGGCTGAGTTGGCTCTATGTAAAGGATATTAGTAATATTAAACACTAAAAAAGCATTATGGGACTTATTAAGCAACACAGAATAGAATCCAAATGCAGGATAGCGAAAACCCCTCTCATGTATCGTCATCATTATCTTTCCAATTGATCTTTAGTGATAAACTCCTGGAAACATTTTCCCGGGGTTGATACATTTTGAAATAAAATGAAGCTCCTTGAATGTTAAGTGTGGCCAGCCTGAGCGTTACCCCTCCGCTGTCAGATCCAGCAGTGGTAGACGAGGTTCTCCTATCAGAGTCTCAGAGCAGCACTGGCAAGGACTGACACAAAGGCAGGGAGTCATAAAACATTCAACATCATTCAAAGTCTCCTCTCCCATGCACGCTTCGACAATGTGACATTCAAAACAACAAGAGAATGTCGGTCCAGGAAGCATATTTCAGGAAACCTCTTTTTTAGAGAATAATGAAATGTAGAGGAAGGGGGGAAAAAGAAGTGTGGGAAAAAATGGTTCAGCTTGACACTTTTTACTGTCACCCATTGTCTGCTCAAGAGGTGGATCACACACCGTATTCATGTTTGCAAGTTAGTTCCATTAACGTTCTCAGATTATCCTTTGTCAGGCATACAGGAGTCTGAGTTAGTAGGACTTAAAGAGGGAAGAGAATGCAGATTCTGCATTTATACTGAATCTGTATGGAGCAAATCACACCTTATTCAGATGTGATTAGACAGATTTTGTCTGTCTTTCTCAGCAATTCCAACAAAATCTGTAAACAAAAAGCATTCTCTGCGCATCTCTTCCAAAATTAACCTCCACGTAAAAATGTGCCAGTCACAGAGTTCATTTCTCTTTTTTATCTTATTGTTTTATGAGGTCTTTAAAATGTAAGTGCTCCTTTTTCTTCCTCCTCGCCCATTAGAGCACACAGCTGTGAGGCAATTCTGTGGGAAAAAAAAAAAAAAAATCAGGTTACCATGTGTTGAACTGTTTAAGTGCTAAGCAGCGGGTTTGATGAATTACAAGTCAGTTAGTCCATTTCGCTGACAGAATGCAAATTTATTTATGACCCTGAGACTGGGAGAAAATGAAATCATCATATATTTCCAAACACTCACACAGTGTTTTAGATTAGGCGAATCTATTTGGGATGGAAACACATTCTATGAATAAATTGTTTGAATTCCCTTTTGAAACAAACTCTTAGAGCACTACACTCAGACGCCGCCTGGGCCAAGAATATGAAGAATCTGCACGAAAGGAAATCTTAATTTAAGGGTACGACAGGACACCCTGTCTTCCTCCACGTCAGGAGAGTTGTACTTTGAATCAAACACACCAAATCAACTTTAATTTTTAGAGTGTCTGCTTTTGATTTATAGTCATGGAATAAAATGCAGCCCATTTCATATGATTTGGAGGTTATCCCATTTTACATTTTCATCAAATCACATTCTCGGGCCATATCTGTAAAATTGAGAAATCGTCAGAGCTGAAGTGGTGGGATATTGGAAGTTCAGCTTCATCAGCAGTCTGTGCTGCTGAAATGAGAGACCTTCAGTGGGCTCCTTCATCCCCGCCCCCCCTTAACTTTCTTCCTCTCTGTTTTTTAAACCCTCCATCTCTCACTCTCATTTGGTTTCGCTCTTCACTCAACTGCACAAGATGTTGGGAGATCACACCGAGGCCACTTTATCTCTGCTTGTGTGACATAATTTAATTAAACAAAGTCACAGTGATGCAGATCATAACTGTGTAGAGAGCTATGGACACAATAACCTGGAATAAAAGCCTGTGTGTATCACTTATGTACTGATGGTAATGGCTTTTATAGCACTTATAGATAACCATGTGATTTAATATCTGGTTCATGAATCCTGACTAAGGTATATATATGCATGTATGCGTGTGTGTGTGTGTGTGTGTGTGTGTGTGTTTGTGTACATATATATACATATGCACACACATATATATTGAGTGGCATTTTATGGAGAGTGGAGGGAGGATGTGGGCCCCCCATCCATTATAATCTATAATAAAGAGAGGAGGACCCACTGGAGATGTTATGATGTTAAAGTAATACCTTCTCTTCCAACATTGCAGGGGTTTGTTAAGCTCCTAATTAATTTTCCTAACCCCATACCAATAATATTTAATTAAATTGATACACTATTGATCATCATACAGTCATTTTGCATGGTAATTAATGGCTAAAATGCTGTGGCATGCAAATCTGAACCTCAATTTCATTCTCATTGGACTGCATCCTCATAAGTGGTTTGCAATGTAATATGCAATCCGCTGATGGCTTATTAAGATCTTTACAGTCATTTAATCTGAGGCTGTGGTCAATTATATCTCTCTGGAGTAGCATTGCAGTTTAATTTGATATAAACAAAACAATAGGCTGTGAAGCTGTGGTCATGATGGAAGTTGATACACCCACTCTCTCTCTCTCTCTCTCTCTCTCTCTCTCTCTCTCTCTCTCTCGCTCACTGTCTCTCCACAAGTCTGTGCTGGAATGCAGACAGTCAGAGGCTGCTCTGCATCCTCCTCAAGGGACCTTCAGCGTTGTTTGTAAACAATAACTGATATTAATTTCATGCTGGACACCTTTGTTGGATCAATGCTTATCGACCAGGCGAATCAGTTGTCTTTATGAGCTGCATATGTTGTAATTGCGCAGTTTATGGAAGCACCCAGGAACACAAACACCTGTAACAATCTGTAACGCAGAAACGAGCCTCTTTCTTCGACACTTATCGGTCAGTGAGTGCGGTCTTTTTCGATGACAGCCCCCGTGAATAATTCAAGATGATACAAGAGAAATGGCTCGGTTCTGTCCCGGTGTCGTGATTGATTGCAGGAGAACAAGCTGCTTCAAGTCTCAGGATATTGTAACTGCAGCCAATGACAGAGAGAAAATTAATTACAACACCACAAATCGATGAACAACTGAATGTGTCAACTCCCCAAAGAGCTGTGATTGTTCATTGTAGTCTGATTGAGGGAGCAAAGGGGGGGCAGGATGCTGGACCCAGAGGAATCAGTGGAAGACAGGGTTGTGGAAGAGGTTGTGCCCTGCCTTGACTCAGCAAACACATCGCAGCAAGAAAACACACTCTAATAATTCTGTTAAAAACAGCTGCGGCTATACTCCCTGCCTCTGTACAACCGACTATGCATTTTCAGACGTATCCTCAGACCCTCATTTGAAATGCATGTAGCTTGGGTGCTTTTTCAGGGAGAAGAAGGCACATACTGTGACTACAAGAGACCAGCTTGCACTGCCTGATAGGACACAGAGCAGATTAGCAGAATGAGAGAGATCATTACGAGCAACCTCACAAGTGACCAAGGCTGAGTCATTCTCTTAGCTGCCGTTCGTCTGCCTTGCTTACCACTTCACATCCACAGAGCCCATTAGGGTTTGATCATAAACTAGATGGCTGTGGGGCTGTGCGTTTCTGCATGTATGCATGCACGTTTTGTGCTGTCATTGTGACTGTGACTTTGACCTTTCGCAAGGGATGCTGGATGGAGAGAGGGCTTAATGAGTTTGTATAATAGCTGAGCTCTATCTGAGGAATCATCCATCTACATGAGGCCAATAATTAGCTGGTAAGACAGTGGTCCAGATCTGTGCTTCCACTTATTATTCTGCTGACTACCAGGGAGTGGAGAAATGGATAAACAAAGACACAACCCCCCTCCCTCTGTAGTGTATTAATAATCTGCTGTCGATTCTGGCATGCAGCACTGTAAAAGCACGGCTGAACAGTCTGAAAATCACTCCACTGACACCGCCAGAAAATGAGGAAAAAGCTATCCGCAACATAAGTCACATCCTGGTCTGAGTTTGCTGACAGGTGTGCGCTCTCATGGGAGCGCTAATCCTCAGGCTTCTTCATCTGTGTTTGTCCGTCATTGATGTACGGCAACAGACAAAAAACCCCAAGACAAAGCAGAGGCATATTTAACTGCAACTCAATGACATGCAGATGTGATCTGTGTGAATTTGTATGCAAAGCACCGGTCTGATTGCTATCATACAGGACTGAATGTCATATCCATCATTTTCATGTAAGGCAGAAGATATGAAAAGCACACTTGCGACGGAGCGGACGAAATAATTTCCATTCTGCCGTGCATTGCCAGTGTGTGGTTAGTTACGCTTATTCAAGATATGTAAATGTTTGCCTAAGAAAAGGGATATAACAGCAGGGCGCGCTAAGGACGCTCCATTCCCAGCGTGCACGCAGGATCCGCTCCTGGTTTTGCTGCTCCGCTCATCGCGGCGCATTACCTTCCCTGACTCTCAACACTCCAGCATTGCTGTGCAAGCAGATGTTCCCTCTCCGCTGCCAATTCTGACCGTTTTCGCATTCGGAGAAGGTATTGTTTCGCGGGAGGGCTGCAAAGTGACCAGAAACAAGTGAAACTGCCTCTCTCCTCGGCCCGGTGACACAGCGAGGCAGAGTTGTGAGCGGATAGCGGCTTCTTGGACAAATACAGTACAGAGAAGCGGCGAGCGAGGAGGCAGTTTGTTCACCACACCTGTGATGCGTTGTTCTGAGCGACCAAGACGCGCGACCGGGATGCTGATGGCCACGGTAGGGCGCGAGGATATGTGCTGAGGAGAAAAGAAAAGGACTTGGACGTTGTGAAAAGGCGTTAAGTGTTACAGAGGACACTCTCCGGACCTTAACAAGCCCAGTGTGCCAGCGTTTCCTCTCTACTCGCTGCCTTTTTCAAACTTAGGTGATAAAAAAAACACCATGATGCCCTTACTTCGGGGCCCCTTTGTCCGCCGTCGGCTCAGCGCCACGCTCCTTGTGCTCTGGCTCGTCTTCGCTGGCTTCACCTGCGCTGGTGAGTTTCACTATACCATGAAAAGCTTTCCGTTAATTAAGCTGTTAATTATGTGTGTGTGTGTGTGTGTGTGTGTGTGGAGGAGATAAAGCGCAGCAAGAAGACACAGATAAGGCTGCACGTGACAAGTTGTTTGCTGGCGTTTTTTTTTTTTTTTTTCCTCTTTTTACCGAAATGCAGCCGCGCGTGACAGAGCACGTTGTGGGCGCTCGTTATTGTTCTGTAATTGCTAGCACTCATCAATTAGCCTTCACCTTCAAGGTTACATGGGGAGGAGTGTGTCGCCTCGAACATGTCTGCCGAGGTTAGAACTTGAGGTAGCAGCTTCCTCGTGTAATGCTGGTGTATGGGGCTATAAAGCAGCGCTGCGCAGTCTGTAGCGTGTGTTTTTATCCCCACCGGCGTGACTGCAAGGGAAGTTCACCTGCCGGAAAGCGGTGAGAGCCAACCCGCACTTTGAGATGTTTTAACAAGACCTGGGCCTGCGAACAATAAAATGCAGCCACACCGCGCTCCTTTCACGCTGTCACATCATCAAGGTTCATTGCCCTTTTTTTTTTTTTCTTTGTGAGTCTAATTCCAATAGAAGAAGAATATCACCTCCATCATCTGTGTAGTTAAACGTGCTCGCCGTGTGGCTGCAGAGCGGACCGTGTGTGCGTGGAGCTCTGCTGGCTGCGGGCAGGATCGTTCAACTCCACGTTTCTCCCCGACCAGGACTCGTTCCTGCTGCATTTGCAGTATGGTGACAGCTTTACGGAGTTGGTAGACGACCTACTCGCACTGATGAGTTACGTTTTATGATGTAGCCTCTTGGCCAGACACTCCCGCTTGCATGCAAATGTGCTTTGATGCACGAAACAATCAACAGCAGTGGGGTGAGCTGAAGAGCTGAGACTGGAGAGAAGTTTCCTGAAGCCATTTGTGAGATGGCCTAAAATGCAGCTTCACGTTTTCTTTCTGCTCAGAAGGATTTTTCGTTTGGAAAATCAGATATCCCTATAACAACAATATATGTGCAAATGCAATTGGAGTTTTTAAGGCAATCCAGCATAACAGAGCGCTGACCATTGACCCCTAATATTACAGGTCAAATCAATGATTTGATCAGTGCAATCAATGTTCAATCTATGCTCTGTTGCCCACAATGCACCACCTCACGGTTCGGCCTCTTGACTATTTTTAAAACACTCATTCTCTCTGCTAAATATCACCCTCACAATGCCACACAGCTGGAAGCTGCTGGTGAGTATCCAAAGCACGAGAATTTCACACATCATTTGCCTTGCGCTTGTTTCCGAACTGTTAACCTTGCTTTGGACAGAAGGCAAACATGTTAAAGTTGCTGTAATTGTGTCTCTTGCTTCAGGACACTGAGATGATGAATTAAGAGGGCTTTTCTTCTGCATTAATTAGTGTGTAATTATGAATATATCAGGATTAAATAAACAGTCATGCTCCAGGGACGCCGTATATCAAGCTAAGTAAGTAGCAGTGCAGTGGTATTTACAAGTCGTTTTATGATGCATGTTGAAAGCGATGCATTTTGATGGAGTTGCTGGTATACATGGGCGGTGCGGTGGCTCAGTGGTTAGGTGCCAGTGTCTCGCTTCTGTCTGGAGGTCACATGTTCTTCTCGTCGTTATGTCAATTTTAAGACTCTAAATTCCCATAGGTGCGATACTGTTTGTCGGTTTCTTTGTTCGCTCTGTGATAGACGGGAGCTCTGTCCTGGGTGTTTCCCTGCCTTTCACTCAATGCATGCTGGGATAGGCTCCCACCCCTTCTGTGACCCTGAATAGCAATGAACCAGTTCATAGAATAGATGGTGCAGGGATACAGGTATAATCTGTTTTATTCTTTTCTATCTTCTGTATCACCTTTCTTAGTTAGTTTCAGTCCATCTTTCCGTGTCACATGTGAGGTCAGTACAAGCATCCTTCTAAGCTCCCATCACAGCTTACAGGCCACCTTTTATAGGACATTGTCCTAGAAATGGATCGCAAAGGTAATTTGGTAGCCAATTCTTTCTACATCAGGGCCGGGACAGTCTCAGCTGAGATCAGTCGAGCTATCCTCTGTAGAGAGGCAAGGCGCTGACTCGGCATTCGTCTGTATCAAAAGCCGACTTGTCTCTTTTGCAGGGAAACATAACTCAGTCAGTAATAAAGGTAGGCCTGTCAATCTAGATTTGAGCAAGCCGAGCACTTTCCCTTTCACTGTGTTGTGAGTGATCTGACGGGCCGGACAGAGGGGGTAGGTGTGCTTTCAGCCTCAGGAACAAAGAACTGTACTGCTTTGCCTGTGTGTGCACGCCACTTGATGTTTTCAGTATGCGAGGCTTATGTGTGTGTGTGTGTGTGAGTGTGAGTGTGTGTGTGTGGGGGGTTTCCATAAGGATTTGCAGTCATGCATTTCTGCATGTGTCTCGTCATGTCTGCAGATTATTTCAGCCCCTCTTGCTTCTCCTGTTTCTTATTTATTTGAAACTTTCCTGTTAGGCTGTTGCCCATTGTTTGTCCCTTCTTACTTCCTCAAGGCAATGGACTGTAATGGCAAATGGACTGTATTTATATAGTGCTTTTCTAGTCTGACAACCACTCAAAGTGCTGTTGCAAGTCTGCATTCACTTGTTCACACACACATTCGTACGGCGGCTAAGCCACCTGCTCATTACAAGAGTTATCCATTCACACACCGATGGTACAGCATTGGAAGCTATTTGGGGTTCAAGGATACTTTGACATGTACTGCCGAGGCCAGGGATCAGACCACCGACCCTCTGATAAATGGACGACTGCTCTACTTCCTGAGCCACAGCCGCCCCACCCCAAAATGCCATCAAAACACCCAGCTATCCATGCAGAGAGAATAAAAATCCAGGATTTTTCTTTGTTTTTCCCTCCACCCGGTGAGAGCGTTGCCAAGCAATTGTTGTCTGGTTCAGCGAGGGAGCATGGGATTTGGTATCAGGCACCTTCCTACTTGTGAGAACAGTCACCTCGGAGCAGTTTCCGCCAGGTGTAAACCTTGTGATGATGCAAGGAGATGGCCATCAAATGACAACAAGTAGAGATCTATTGCATAATACAGTTATTTGCAAGGCTCCATTTCTTAGTACAATAATATAAGGCTTTTTTTTTTTTTTTTTTTTTTTTGCCAGACTTCTCTCATCATTCTAATGCGAATCATCCCAGAGTTGTCTTTCTCGCAGCCAGTTTTGTCTCTCCTCATTGACTCACTAAAGAATGCGATAAGGAGAGCGAAAGCTGAAATTAACATAATTTATTGGGGGAAATTGCCTTCTGGTCAAAGGAATTTAAAACCACTTCGTTTCTGTCCCATAGCTAATGCATGGCAAATGATCGCCATGTATTTGCAGGGATATGGTCTTTTACAGCAAAGTGATAATTTACTACCAGAGAGTTTTTGTTCCCTGTAGTCATGGGAGATGAATTCAAATGACACAGACAACGGGAAGACGTTTGTGGTGGGGTAGGGAAAAAAATTCCATAAAATTATTTATTTTCTCAACTGCTCATACTCACCCAGTGAATTAGCATGATGTACAAATGCAGAATATATCACGCAAGGAGCAATTACACGTCAGGGGAAAGAACTGAAATGATTTCACTTCTCAGGAGTACAAATGCTTGTTACGAATTGTGTGCCGCTTGCAAAATTTGAATTGGACGACGTGAGAATGAAAAAGAGTAGGAATTGCTTATTTGCAGGACAGAGATGATCAAATGCATTTAATTTTTTTTTAAATTCACTTTCCACCATGTTAATTTGTCTGAACGAAAGAATACAGATGAACTGAATGAATTCAATCCCTGTCCGAGTGTTGTTAAGGTATTTTCCCCAGTTTGAGTTACTGTGATTAATGGAGGCAGAGATAATAGTTCAGCATAAATGAATAAAAGGTAAACGGCGCATGTCAACATAGGTCAGCGTTAAGCAATGGACGAGCACGCTCTGTTTGGTGACAAATGCCCAGGCGCCTTATCTTTCAGAAGGCTATGTCCCTGCGCTTATCATTTGCAAATGGCAATCTTGAGGAGTACAGGAAGGACACAGGCGTTGTCGAGGACACGTGGAGGATGAACCTTGCAGAGGGGAGGAGTTGGGTGTTGTTTTCTGCAGTCTGTGCAGAGGCCCTGCGAAGGCACTACATCTCTGTCAAACTCTGGCCTTTTGTTTCAATTACCCCATTTCTATGATTCAGGTCTATGTGAGAGTGCTTAGGGGTTGAAGTTGGGCTGTTTCCCTCCTGAAATGCGGTGCAACATAGTTACTTTCTGTGCTTTTCTATCTGGGCAGCATAAAATTGACCTCTCACCCCTGCTGTGGGATGAGATTACCCTTTGTTTGAATGGAAACCTGGATCATAACTCACAGAAGGCCACAGTATCTGACACTGTATCTGCAGCTGCCCTCGATCTGAACTGTTGTGTTTCTGTCACTGCCAACCATCCCGTGCCCGCACTCAGCCTCATGTGTCCAAGGGCCACCAATGAGAAGTCGGGATGAGCCTGTTGAGCTGAGCGCCGAGTCTTTTCCTGGAGGGTCTAATCGAATGTTCTTTTTCCTGGGTCATCTCTCTGGCTCTCTCGCAGAGAGAAAGAACATATGATGCTGACCCTCAAACTTTGCACGCCACTGTGATCTGTTGCTGGGAAAAGATTTCACCTCGGCAAAGAACAATGGGGTATGTGGAGGTTGATGTTCTCCAAGTCGGCGCAATAGAAGAAGATAATGTCGGAAAAAAGGCACTTTAGTATAGTTTTCTTCTCAAAAGGCTTCGCTGTGTGCTCACCTTAGATGCAGCATTTCGGTGAAAAGGCTGTCTGCTTGTGTCTGGGCTTTTTTTGCAATGTTTGTTTTTAGTACACATGATGTGCTGCCTGGCTGCTCACTTTGTACGGTGAGAATAGTGGTGTCTGAGGAGATGTTCCCAGATCCTTCCTGTTCTCTAAGTGATCAATACTCTTCTTCAAATGGTTAATTGGCCATCAGTCACTGTCAGAGGAAGCGCTTAGAAACCCAGAGGTGTCTTGGTGCAGCTCATAATAAGAGAGTGTCCAGTCCTCTGGGTCCTCTTCTGGCCTTTACTTCAGGCCAGGTGGTGGCTGGGGAACGCAGATCTGAATGCAATATGGAGAGCCATAGATTAATAGTTCCTTAGTAAGGCCACCAGGGAGCGATGTGAAAGCCACTTCCACTTCATCATAAAGTGGTCTGAATGGAAAGTCTGCAGAGCGTGCGGTGGAAAAGGAACTTTGAAAAGGTGTGAAGGTCATTACATGTGAACTGGCATTTGGCAGATTTTATCTGCTTAATGTCATTGTGTAAAATCGTTATGTTTTGTTCATTAAAAAATCTTGGGTGCGTTTGTTGCAGGTAAGCATGTATTTCAACATTTTCTTATATTATTGAGAAATGATCTCATTTGAATTTCACAAGGCTGTTTTTCAGCAGCTTGTAGTCAAAAGTTAAGAGATAATGACTCCTTTGTCTGCTACCTCAACCTTGAAGGGAAAACACACCTCCAAGTTCCAAATGTATGGCTCATTGTTATGCTTAGCCCTATTTAGCATGGAACGTAAAAGACACAATTAGAAATCACCTGAGGCTACCCAGACAGCGCTGCTGGCGCTTGATTGGCAAGGGTATCTGAGAGAGGTCTGGCTCAGCCTGAGCCAGAATTTGTCATCTTGAAGTGATTTTGTTGACAAGACAGGAGGCACAGTGACCTTTCCTAATTATGTCTATGTGTCCAGGCACTGATGCCTTAGGCAAGCAATTCAACTGAGTCAACAGAGCGGTGACTCTCAGAGCACATTCAAGCCCAGGCAACATGTTGTGTGATGTAAGGTTAGCATGCAGGGTTTAGCAGCAAGCTTGTTAATAATTCAGAATTGATACAACATCACTAATGTCATTGCCTTTTTCAGCTTTTTCTTTACAGCTGTGTAAAGAAACAAACTGAAAGATCAGGTCACATCAGGCGCCTTCTTTCTTTCCTCTTCTTCCTCCACTTGTACCTGAAGTCATCACCGAATCATTGCGACGTTACGCAGCATGCAAGTTGATTCCCCCAAAACATGAGCCATTTGTCATCCACCCTAAATGTGTAGCAGCGAGAGAACAGCCACTCTGATCTATGTAGGTCCCCATGTTATTGTTTTTCCCAAACAAAGCATTTCCCGATGTGAAATGAGGTCTGAGCATTACTGATTCAAAGCATAAAGCTAAGCAGCAGATTTTCTTGGCGAGGCCATCAGGAACACGAGGCTCACGGAAAACACATTCAAGTCCTCACTCCAATAGAATTAATCATGACAACACAGCTACCGTCGAGGCTAGACACTCCCTTTTTTTTTAAACAGCACACCTTGCACTTGATTATGGCTTGTGTGGTTTTAAACGTCCACTGACAGTGCATTCATGTTGAATCAAAGTGTGCTTTCATACCCGCAGTTTCTTGTCACCAGCGCTTGAATTTCAAAAGATGAGCTCAGAGCAGCTCTGCTCCGGCATTGTTTTTGTTAATTACTCACTCATTTACAATCCCATGTTTCAGGCAGAATTAATGTTGAAGGTTTGGTGGTATTAGAGAAATGGACTCTTGTGAAGTAATCAGTGACGCTGGTTTCAGTCTTAAACTGTCATCGGGCATTTTGATCTGTTTATTTTGGCATGATGGTATCAATGCAATCTGCTATACTTTAAAAATTCAGACACACATCAGTGATTAAAACCTGACTTTAGACTTTAGATGCCATGCTGTCACCAATCTGAACACTGAGAAAACTAACAGGTTGGTGGAGGAGGGCCCAACAATGATTGGCTGGCCGACCAGGAGCCATTTACAGCAGCTTTTCCCCTGTTTGCTCCTTTTTTAATTAAAACTCTTCCACCATACATCCCTCAAATATATAAAGGTCTCTTGCTCCTCATGGTCTTCACTGGGCTACATTTGTTCAAGTATTGGACTCCTGTTAGCACTATTTACTGTATCATTAGATACCCATATTGGATTTGTTCAGTTAAACGTTGGCAGGCATCTAGATCCAATATGTACCATTCTGTTGGAGAGAACATCTTGCTTTAATCCACATTAAAAGCTGACAGTGATGAATGTTTAATCAAGCCTACGGGAGTAACTTGTGAAGCAACTGTTGAAATTACAAAGTTGTTGAAACTGAATACTGTGAGCTGCTCGTAAGGCCAGTTTTCCAGTGGCTACCTGTGATTATGTGATGCTGAAGCGATGTGGCATCATTTTCTGGGAAATCAACATTGGATTTAGTCACCAAAGGCAATTAGAAGATGGACTGTATGATTTGAAAAAAAAATAAACAAAATCAGCAGGACAAAGCTGAAATGAAACCCTCAGGCTAGTGCAAGCAGCCCGCTGGAGTAAACCAGAAAGCAAACAGGGCTGTGGATTTGCTCATGTACAGGAAGTGTTACTGTACACAACCGAGTTTGCTCAGTTGTCATGAAGACGCCTCAGCTGTCGTTGGTATGGTATTTCTGTCACATGATAACAGTTGGTTTTATTTGGGTGGGTGATGGTAACCTTGTCTCTGTGTCTCCCACGGGTGGTCTTTGGCACTGGATGTGCATATTTAATATCTTTCTGTGTGTAAATTCCAACATGCAAGCTTGTAGCTGTCAGCATACAGGCTGATCCTGTGCTGATGGCAGATACAAAGCTTTGCTCATTAGGAAAGGCGCTCGCATGTTCGGGCAAACTTTGTGTCTCATTTATTTTTAATTAAACAGCTCCAGCCATGTACACGGCGTGTTGATATACCTTTCATTAGTGCACAACAGGTCTTGGGTTAAGTCTGCTGGGTGCAGTCAATTGACGGATATAAACTGACATTAGCAGAGTATTTGCTGTGGGTGGATGGGAGATATATTGTGGTTCTTGTTAGCGTTCAAGCCTCCTCTGTCAAAAAGGCAGTGTGATGTCAACGTACTGCAGTGCTTCCACTCCGGCCTAACAGTTGCTACTTTAGCTTAATTGGACAATGAATTGTGCATTTGCTTGTATACTGTTTATAGACTTGAAAGTGCTCTTACAGATTATCGATTGTAATTTTGCTGTTGTCTTTTGGGAGTTGGCACAGTTGATGTCATTGAGTAAAAACAACAAAGCTCAGTTCGGTTTGGTCATTTTAATTCATTTGCCTAACACGCCGTTAGGGCAGGCAGACATCTGGTGACCAATAAACAAGAATGTAAGGAATTGTTGGTTCGATGTGGCTGTCATTTAATGAATGTGAGCCGGCATCCAATTTCAAGCGGTGATTGAATGGACGCTGGCCTCTGACCGAGCTCGGTTCATACGATACTGTTAACGGCTCCTCTAATGACTTCATCCATCCTTTATTTCTAAGTCACTGTTACGAGTTTTTACTCCCGGTGCAGAACATCCCATCACTCATAAGCTGAAGACAATATAGAGGATTATTCATCTCAATTATTCCAGTTTTGACAGTCTAACTGGAGCTGAAAAGTAGGTATGACTCAGTGAAAAAAATCATTTGTTGGATTAATCAGTCTTCATGTTTTAGCTTCATTTCAGACATTACTGATGTTTGCAGCATGTCAGCATCTGCACATGCCTTGAACAAGTCCTGTGGGGTCAGAGGATCACAAATTTATCCCGAGAGTGGTCACAAATGTCGCCAAATGTCTATTTTCACTAGATCCGATGATGTTGGTTTTGATCAAGAACACTGAGCAGCAATGTAAGTCGCTCTGGATGAGAGCGTCTGCCAGCTGTGGTAAATATAATTGTGATGACAATAGCCAGTGGAGTTTACAGTGAGCTGGAGCAAACCGTGCCTAGCTCTTTTCCTCCGTAGCTGTTTTGATCAAGTCAAGATAGGAAATGTGTGCCCCTTGATGTTAGTGACATGTCAAGAGTCAGCAGGATACAGTACTTTTCCATTTTATCCCATACAGCTACGGCGCGAGACTCTGTCCTTGCTTCTAAAAACGAGAGGACATTTGTAACTGACAGACCGGCTGGAGTTTGGATTTCAAGGGTTTCAGTTTCAAAGGTCTTCTATTGTGTCCCCAGCTGTACGGTAACCACACAGCAAAAACTCAGCCTTGTTCTGTATAGTCAGAAACCACAAGATAGTCATACCAAAATCCTCCACTTAGCTGGAGTATCTCCATCTGACAGACTCACTCAGACCTCAAGGAACTCCAGATGTTGACTTTTGTGTGGCTCATTATCAGCCTTTAGAATCAATATAACTACAACCAGACTGTGATCCTTTGTATATTTATTTTCACTGGAGCCCCAGCTTGGCTCTCAGAGAGATCTTCGGTGGCATGCTCCACTGGTTCCAGTCTTCCTAGCACCAGGGGGCTCCACAGGGCCAGACTGACGGCATGGGGGAGGGAGGGAGGGCCGGGTCCCCTTAATCTCTACCAGACATGACAACTTTATAAAGGCACATTAATCCACAAAGAGCAGGCTCTCTCTGGAGGGTTTGGGGATGTTTTTGAGTGGGAAGCAGTGTCCGACTTACGTTGGGCCTGCTCCCTCCTGAGGGCCTGAGGAAGGTGATCCCTTTTCTTCTTTCTATATTAGCATCTAATGAGGAAGCGAACAAGGGAAACTAATAAATAACAAGGCAAATGGAAATAGTTGAAGAGGGCGGGGAGAAAGGGAGTTTTTTTTTTTTTTTTTTTTCCTCCACTTCATTATTTAGGTTGATGTGAATCACCTTCCTCCCACTTGTAACTGTTGCTGGGCCTCGCTTAATTTACCTCCAGAGCTTCACCTCCTTTTACCTTTTTATTTTTCTCACATCAACACATACACATAAACAGTACACCTACTCTTACCTGTAACTGACGGGCATTACTGTTTATCAGCCTGAGTGTTACATAAACTGTACTCTCACGGCTCGCATTTACATATTTAAACCTCTGTAATGGTTTTGTGCTTTTGATAATAAACGTTTAACCCGCTCTTTATTTTTCACTCATGCAGTGAATATACACCGTCTGCCTTGTGGTGTGTGTTCGTGTTTCACGTCACCAACTCTCATCATGCTCACAAAAGAAGAAGGACGTTATTAAGTGTTAGACTCTGTCTGTGGCTGATTAACCTTTCCCATTGTTGCTGCTACTGCTCAGTTGAAATCTCAAGTGTTATGAATCATCTTATTTTCCATCTTTCACAAATTCTCAGAGCCAGTCTTCAGACCTCGTCCCTGCCACTGTTAGAAGTGTGAGATTGGACAGTCCATACTTAGCTATTTAAAAATCATTTTTCTGCTTTTTAAATCGCCCGACTGAAAACTTGGACAGATTGGTTTCAGGCTGAATCATCACAAAGCCAAATGCAATTTGGCTTATTTTCTAATTTCTTGGTCTGCAACATACACTGCATATGGCTTTGCTCTGCCATTTTCACTAAAGTAATGATTAAATAATAACTTTTCTGCCTGAGTCAGATTGTTGTTGAAAATGTCATTGTTCAACTTCTTCCCTCAGATATGTTTTTAATTCTTTCCCTGCAGAAATGTTCCACCGTAAAATCCCAAGAGTCATCATTTTAAGAAGATCACGTGCGACACAAGAAAAAATCTTTTATCTTCGCGCACTGCGCTACAGAACTCTTCAAGCCCTTGTCCAGATTTTAAAGAGAGGATTTGTCCCCACACTGTGGATCAAGATAAACTTGTGAAACAAACCAATCCCACACATGGAAAAAAAAAAAAAGGACTTTCTTACTTGGATAACATTTCTGAGGTCTCACAAAGGCGCTTTTCTCTGCTAGCAGCCTTCAGCTTTTCTTTTATCAAGCTCGTCTTACCTTTCAGATTCCATAATATTAATCAACGGCATACCTTAGCTCTCGCCACTCTCTAGAGGAGGCTGAGATGCTGACGGTAGATGGCTTGGAATCCTTTTTTGTCCTCTATCAGTGTTATGCCTGTTAAACAACATCTGAGACTTCGAATAGTCAGTAAAACACAGCTCCGGCATTGAGTTAAGTAGCACACATTGGTTGAGATCCATTTGTGGACTTTTCCCCCCCCAACATAAACTCCAGCATTATGTGTGCCCGTCCTCTGTAACAGGCTGCCATTTTGTGTTAAGCCAGCACTGATGCATAGAGCCTCCACAGCCTGGTGGAAATTGCCAGCGCCTAAAGCAAACAGCAGGGCCCGAGGTCCCACAAGTGCGAAGCAGCCAAGTAGACCCCATTAACTGCCTATAGAGTGGTTTGTGGTGTTGTCTCCATGTGACGTTCTCCACAAATGAACCACAAGCTGATTTGCTGTTTGTTCTGGCTATGTTAAAGAACCACAGGAGAGTCAAGACAACACTTCAGTCACTCCGCAGCCGCTGGGAGAGCGAGGGAAATGTGTTCTCATCATTTTACATTCGCGATGGAAGTAGTTGGGGGGAAAAGTTGGAGACTCGGCGGCTGTACTTAATTTATAGTGTAAAAAATGTTTTGTGTAATACACAGTAATGCTGGTAAATCACAGCATAAGCATTTCACATGGAAGACATAATTTGACTGCAGCATTTCATTTCGGGGCACTGAGGCATGATACTTTTTTTACTCTGAATTCTTCTATCCCCTCTCAACATATGATGCCCAACTGTAAAAATTATTTGAATCGCCAGAAGGTGTTTGATTTATGCTGAGTCAGTTATCAGTCGCAAACAGGCCGTGTAGCTTCTCTCTTATCATCCCACCCAGCCGCTTGCCGAATTTCCGCATGTTTTTGAGCTCAGCCCCAAATGTGATGACAATAGTCACGAACAGAACACAAAGACAAAAACTGCCACTTGCAGCAAAACGAGAGCCTCCCCCTCTCGCCTAATTTTTTGTGTCGGATTCTCCTGCAGTGTGTTTGACAAGAAGGCCTGGCAGCTTTACGCCGTGGCACCACTCAGGCTGTCGCGGGCGCTGCCCACCCCCCGACCCCTGTCACACAATTAGCTTTCTCCTTTTCAGATAGCTAGAACAAAGGTGAACTTGGGGAGCCGAGGCCGCGTTCAGGCAGAGCGGAGGGGTGTGTGTGACACTCTGATGACTTTAGGGCACTTTCTTGACCAGAGGAGTCGTAGGCTGTCACTAAACATCACTGTCTCCCTCCCCACTAATGGCATCTCCAGATTGTGCTATGAGGAACAAAGGCTGGTTGTGTGAGATACTGAGGAAAAAATAGAGCGACCCCATTTGGGCTGCAGGCGGTGGTTTCTGACAGTGGCTGCAGACCTATAGAAGTGTCATGACAGATATGAACCAAGGAACAATTATAGGGTGAATGTGCTTGGAGCTAAGCCGGCACCCCCTTCATCGAAAAAGGAGAAAAGTGTGGAATGAATAGCACAGCAAACACATGCTTGCACACTCACACAAACACACACACACACTGTAATTTCACATGCATGTAACTGGTTTTCAGTGTGTCAACATGAAGCAACGATAAGGGGCCAATCAAGTGTTAGCGTGTTGTGCTTCCTCTTTCCTGTGTTTATTTTAGTTGCAAGGTTAAATCCGAAAAGGTTACCGTGTTACCAAAACAAGGCGCACGCAGAATAACAACAGAAGCAAATGTTATGAAGAGTCATTTGTAATTTTCTTTGGCCGTGGAAATAATTTCAATTGACTGAGCTGTTTTTTTTTCCTGATAATGGCCTGCTTCTGAATTAATTTTTATTATATGCAAATTTGCATTATCCTGCCAGTAATCAATCCAATGGCTTTTTTTAATTTTTTTTTTTTTTTTTTTTAGCTGCCGACAGTCGAATATGAGTTGAACAGCAGGAGCGTCTGTGACAGCGACGAAGAACGAATGAAGATCAGCACCACAGTTGCTGAGAGTCAAATGAACTGATAGTGATGAAGCATAGCGGCATTAAGTGCATTTTGAAAACTACAGTGGCTGAATTTGATTTCAGAAACTGAAAAAAAAACACCCAGCTTTTTGTTATCTCCACGGTCCCTCATCTTTTTTGTACGAAGAATTGTCATCTGCTGACTGATCCAAAGCTAATTGGATTAAAAGACAAGCTCACTTGCCAAAATCATTTCAATGCTGTTCGTTCTCATTATGAAAAACAGCACATCTCGCCCCAAACTAACAGGAGAGAAGTGATTGACAGTACAGCAGCGTTTGAGCTGTCGTTCTCGGCAGGAAGTGTTCGAATCCAGCCGTCTCCTGCCTTTGGTAAAGGATCACTGTTTTTGTCCAAGGTTGACTCGTGAAACAAAAAGTGCTCTCTGGTGTGCTCCCTCTTTGATTAATGCCGTTTCTCAGCTCCTGCTTTATTTCGAGCCGTACCGTTGTTTTTCCACATTGTTAATTCAAGTCTCGGGGTATATTGTGTGCAAAGTCAGAATGTTGAATGTGCCACGTTTGTGCAAAGCATCGCAGGAGTACAGCGCTTGGCATCAGCGTTGTCACACTAAATCTCTGTCTCCATGACACTCGGAGTCAAAACAAGAGCCTGGAAAAAGCGAGCCCTCCCAGTGTCAAGAAACGGCTCTCTTTTCTGGGCTGGAGCTGCTAATGATTCTGACAGAATTAAAAGTTATTTAATTATATCTCCAAAAAAAAAAAAAAAAAAAGCACAGCAGATATTTAGAAGCGTGAGATTTGACCTGCTTTTTTTTTCCCCATTTGCTTCAAAGGCAGAGCGGTATTATCCTTCCACCCTCCCTATTTCCTAGGTCACAGCGTGTATGCGGGTCCATGTGTCTAAGTTTCCCTGCGGATGCTGCAGAGTCCCACAGGTTTAGCTGTAATACCCTCGTTAATTCCCCTGCATGTCAGGTTATTGCTGTCAAAGCTCCTGTGTCAGTTTATCCTCAATTCTGGCTTATTCTTTCATTTTTTACTCATGGCTTTATTGCTCTGTGTTACCATGAATGCCCCACCCATCAGCGCACACACACATACACACACACACACAGATATAGACTGGAGAATGTCAGCTGTATGTTTTTTAACCGACACACAACAGATATTGCTCCATGCATCCATCATCTCTTCTGCACTCTGTCTTGCAAATGTCCGTTTATTGTTCCGCCATGGCTTTGTGTTCGTTCAGTCTTTGAGCGAGGATGCAAATGCCTCTGCTAAGCCAAGCCAAAAAAAGTTTTAATCCCTCTGTATTTGTCAGTTCAAAGTTGTGTTCATGATATGTTTATAGAAACAGAATTTGTTCACACAGTCTCCACCCACACATTTTGTTATTCGCCATGAACAGTTGGTAGCGCAGCGGTAGAAATTGAGGTTTCTGAGTTAAGATTTTCACCCCAGTTGGCAGAGTTTGTCAGAGAGTTTGTGGGTTTAAATAGCAACTGTTGCTCAGTTTCCCGTGTCGTTCAGCCATGCGAGAACTGAAATTCCATTTTAACCAAACTGGTTTCCACTATAGAAATTTAGCATAGGCTGAATGGTTCTTTGAAGGTATACAATCCTCAAAAACAATGTGTAGCTTTACAAAAGTAATCCCTGTCAATCATCAGTGATGGCCCCAGTGTGTGGAGGTGGGCGTATCTGCAGAGACTCTGTATTTTCGTCTTACTTTGCTGTGCTCGGGATGTTTCTGGGCTGCAACCTTTGGCAGCTCCCAGCCAATAGCAGTGTGCAATAAACAGCATATATTCAAGAGGAAGCTACAAAAATGGCGGACACAGCACCAAAAACTATTTAGAAACAATAATCGATAGTGATCACAAAAATCTTTCAGTGTAATTGTACTAAATCCTTTCAGAATACCATTATTTGACATTGAGTCTGATGGAAAAAATCTCAATAATGTAAAACTATGTTTTGTATGTTGGCAAACAGACCAACACACAGCAGTCTCACCTTGCTTGGATCTTAATGTTATTACCAAAGAGGCGTTTCTGGATCCTATTTAACAAATACGCTATCGGATCATCTTGTCATTCTATCTTGTCTTGATGGGAGCCAGCTCTCATCATTCAGTTAACAGAGCTGACTCATAGAGGCAACACAACGCTACGGACCAACAGTTCCCGCATAGTACCTTTAATAGCAATAGGAACTAATCGGTTAAACGTTATGACTCTCATGGACACTTTATACAGTATGTGTTGTCAAAGTATTATTAAACGTGGTATACATGTGTGCTCTTTAGAAATTGTATAGACCTAAAAGAATTGAAGTCTTCTATCTTTATTAGTGACAACTGGAACAAAAGTAGTTAAAGTGCCATTTATATCAGTACAATGGTTATTTACACAAGCCGCCCCTCTTGACAGACGGCGCCCGCTGATCGGAGGAAGGAGCAGGCATGGCATGATATGACTTCATTAAATAAACCCTTGACCCCTGAGATGCTGGGTTGATCTATTTCCTCCGAGTCCCTTTACTTCAGCAGAGAATGAGATCCCGTGCGGAGATTGTGGCTGTGCTATCTCCCCATCTTTAATTTAGGAACGCAGGAGGACTGCACATGGGTAAGATGGTTATCCACCCTCACTGTCTGTCTTGTCAGTTCATGCATGTTAGCTCTGCAAAAGCCTCCTTCGGGACCACGTAACCGGCTGTGTGAGTACTTTAAAATAGTTTTCTTAGTGTGTCCGTTCCCTAATGACGACTGATAGCGGTGATGATGTCAGAGATAATTTCTGGAGATTTCCATCTTGATGAGTCGGAGGCCTCTGAGAGCAGACATTGGGGGGGCTGTCTAACCAACAGGACAATTTTTGGATTGGAACAAGAACTCAGAGTTGTTTTAAAATGAGCATTTTTTGGTATTTTCCTGAGAGAGCTGCATGTTTAGATTGCAGCAAAGTGGTGAACAAACAGGGGCAGCCAGGAGCTGCTCTCCTGCAACTGCGTCTTGATCAAGGACACTTCTGCAGGGGTGTTGGTAGATCAAAGCAGAGATGGTCTCTCTAACCACGAGGCCCTCCTGCTATGTCGGTGGATTAAGGGGGGGAGGTGCTCCTCACTCTGGATAACAGTGAACGTTAACTTGAGTCGTCTAAAATGCCGTTAGTCACAGCAGAAAGGCATTTCACGAGTGTTGACATCCACTCGAAAATCCCATTTTAATGGAATCGCACTCACTGTACCCATGATCTTATCAAGCCTTTAAAATGACTGCAGTTTTTTCATAACTTGACTCAGTTATATGCTCCATCATAAACTTGATTGACCAATTTTCTTATTGAATGCTTTAATTCATTTGCCTTCTCTCAGTGCAGATGTCTAAAATCTTGTGCATTAGCCTCTGCAGAGGGCTCTGAGCTAAAGTTGATCCAAGGTCTGCCCGTCATGATGGTGCATTGACAATGTCTCCGGGGGGTTTGGCTTCCAAACAATTGAGAGGCAGAGAAAACAGTGCAATTTGTCTAAAAGGAAGCGACTCCGATCGATAGGATTTTCATTACATTTATGTTTTCATACTGCAGTAGAGGCAGGGTGCGGAGCTCTGGTGAATGATACATTAATGTTCCCACCCCCTCTCCCTCCTGTGTCAGTCCTCGGCTCCTGAGTTCTGTCACTGCGATGATGCGGGAGCGCCGGGATGAGTTTGTGCGCCGGGACCTGATTCTCCTCAATGCCACGTCCCCAGTCAACAGCTGTCAGTTTTGTCATTGCAGATTTCAGGCGGTGTCATGGCTTTGCAGGGGGGGAGGCACCAGAAGGCACGATCTTTCTGAGAGCTGCACTTTATTGAATTATCCCTCAGTCTGTAGTCCCACTTCGAGAGGTGGAGTTAAGCAGCTTACCTGTGGCCCTGAAAAATACGTGACTGCGGTGTTCATAGTCCAGCAAGGAATCGAATCCAAGCATGCATATTCATTATGTACTTAAGCCACAGGTGCTATATGGCCAGAAGAGTCTCTGCATATGTTTGTGTACTTTTTGTCTGGAGCTGGAGTTTTGGCCAAGTCCCTTAGCTCCACTTAATTAATCACTGATGCTCTTGTGGCTGCATGGGAGCAAATCCCTGCAGCCAGGTACCAAAACACTCATACAATTTTGGACCGAAATGTTCAGCAGACACACGTTGCTGTCATGTCCACACGCTTTTGGTCATTTAACATGAGAGCGACAGGCTCTGGCACGCCCCAGTTTATTCTTGTTGGGTCCCAGCTCATCACCTACTTTTCATTAACTACTACATCATCACATTCACATCAGCATGTGTGGCCTCCGGCAGCAGGCAGGTTTAGTGATGAGACACCGGAGAGGACACTGTGGTAACTCTCACACCACACAGGAAATGTTGATCAGCACCCATGGCAGCAGAAGGTGTAGGTGTAAACCACGACAGCCTGGTCTCTGAATCCAATAAACCTCCCTGTGATACAGCTGTGACAGGTCAGCTAGATAATGCAACACAGAGGGCAAAACAAATCGGCCTTACTCACACAGGGTACCTATTGCTCATTACGCCCTCGGCAATCACAAAACAAATGACCGCAGGGCCTACAGGTGCAAGCGATCCACTTTCTTGGCATATAGTCATTTACATTATCGTCATTTATCATGTGTGGTGTGGCAGCCTAATATATTGGTTAGTGTTTGGTTTGTGTGTTATGTATGCACATCTCAAAACAAGGGGAAATTGCACTCTCATATCTCAGTTTATGGACCTCCACACAGGTTTTGTTGCTGTCAATGCTAGCGAGCAGCAGCTGTGAAAAATTGTCCAGCTCAGAGAGTTTGCAGTTTCCTCCTCCTGCTCCTTGCTGCCGTGCATCTGTGCAGCACTTGTGTTTTCGGATTAATTGTAATTTATTAATTTTTTCTGCAGCTGTATGTGTTCGACTATCTTGCCAGTGATTAACGATCGCGCTTTGAACTCGTGCTTTTCTGACTTGCGTGCAGAAAAGCTGAAGTGGGCTAATTAGGTTGTATTTTACACAAAACAGGAGGCAGACGTGACTTAAACAATGTGCGATGTGTCAGCAGGAAGCGGCAAGTGGAGACGTAGACTGAGGAGGGTTCAGCAGGGTTGGAAGTTAGCTCCTCTGTCCACCTGCCACTGAGGCTGGTGGATCCCAAAAATACCAGCCTCTTGTTTTCTTCTTGTAAGTGTAACTGCATGTGAAAATCATAAAACAATATCTGCAGTGTTCAAGCAGTAGTTCTCACTGCTTTTGAGGAAAATACTGACATTCTCTCCTCTCATACACATACACACATACACACACACACTCAACACACACTAGCCGTGACTGTGTGGATGTTCCTAAACAGCATGTTCATCTTCACCATCTGGGACCGTCTTCAGGCTGGTTTATGTCTTCATGACAGCCATTTTTTTTCCCCTTTACCATCTTTCTTAGCTGAATCTGACATTTGGATGATTCCTAGTATTTTATGGCTTCCAGTTGTACGTTTGTAGTCGCAATAATGAAACTATTAGTGCTGTTACTGGCATCCGACACATATGGATGACATAACATTGTCCGGCTCTTCCCCCTCGTAAACTAACCAATCGTGGGACTCTCCGTTGGTGATGTTTTTCATGAAAACACATTTATGATCTTCTGCCTCTGTGGGCTGTGTGTCCTCCTGGGAGGTTTTTCCTCTGCAGACCTCTTAACCCCGGCGGTGTACTGCCATAATGTTTTTCTTTGTCTCCTCATTAAAGTGTCCGTGTGAAACAAACATACATGAGATTCAGTCTGCGTGGTGGAATGTCAGAAGTAGCTCTGGTAGGTTGAGCAAATTCAGCCGCCACTACGCAAAGTCACCCGCATTTCAATCTACAAATGCGGTGCTAGATACCAAATGTAGCTTCCATCTTTATTGCTTGTACAGTACAGTTCTAAAGATGATTAATGCTTTGAGCATACTGTATAATATATTGCCAAAAATTAGAACCAGGATTCAGGAAGACAACAAGCTAAAGTTTAAAAGAAAAAAATAAGACAAAAAGGGGAAACAGCTGTTAATGGGAAAATATAGCAGCTGTATTCCACCAGACACATGTAAGCAGAAAGTAGAAGGTGCCACTTTTGCGAGATGAAAGACATCAGGAGAGGTTTGAGCCTGGAGACTGAGTCCAGCACCACCATCATCCTGCTGTTTGGAACTAGAAGATCTAAATTTAGGCAAAGGGGGCGTCACAACAGTAGCAGAGCAGAGGTAGCGACAGCAACCATGGCCAAGTGTGATTACCTGAGAGAACTGCCAAATAGGCACACACCCCAGAACATAGATGGGTGTACTGTGAATCAGGGTATTTCTTGCCACCTGCAGGAGCTCACTCGTGGTCTAATCTGGGTTTGCATTGTTGCTGCAATTTCTCACTTGAGTTCCTGTGTCATGCTAGAGCGATCTGTCACTTAACCTGATAAGAGCGGGTGCATCCCATAATTTGCATCCACTGAAAAGTAATTCTATTGTTTTCCACTAAGCTGTGCTAATTGTGATGCTGAAGATCTCCAAAGATAAGTTGGCACGGCTAGAGCTGCAACAATTAGTCGACTAATCACTTCGTCATTCGTCATCGAGTTAATTGACTTCTTCTGAAAATGCCAAGCGTTCTGTCGTTCGAGCTTCTCAGCTGTGTGGATTCGATGCATTTCTTTGCATGTGTTATGCTGAATGTCTACGGTGACGTCACAAATGAGTCATGATCAGATGAAAGAGCAATCAACAGATCAACCAGCAGTGTTCTTTCATCTTATTTATTGGATGCATTAAAACTACACACCTGCAGGCGTTAAATGTGCTGACAGGACTGGACAGTAAGAGAAATCAGGCTTTTTCTTATGTATCTTATGTAGAACATTTTTGCATTCGACTGATCCAGGACTGGTTCTTCTGAGGCGATCAGTTCCTCCTTACAGCTCGTACTTTCCCGTGTCAATAACTCAAACCAGCCCTCATCTTCAGTGATTGATCAAAAAGGAGCAGCTGTGCTGTGGAAGTGCTGTGATCCCGCGTTGTCTTCTGAATGGTATCCTCCTCTGATGGGCTGTAGTTCCTAAGTGAAAGACAGTTCTGTGGCAGCGATCTTTCATTCCTCCCTTCATCTGAAGACAGGTGAAGCAGTAAGCTGATGGAAACGCACTTTTTTCATTACTGTCTCGTGGTGCAGTTTCTCCGCCTCGGCTCATTGCTGGTAGGACATGAAGCCAACTCCTACGAGATCTGAGTCGTTTAGTTCAGAAGCTCTCTCCGTTTTTGTCCTCTTCTCGACATCATTTGTCAGATAGTTTGATAAATCCCTTAACTTTTGGAATTCTTTTTTCATTTCCCACCACTTCCCTCATCTGGCACTGCGGCTGAAGGTGTTTCGAAGGCGCTCCCCTCTCCCTCCCCACGACGAAACACACCCTCCCACTGTACCTGATAAATGCTGAAAGCAACAGTTTCCTGCTGCCGAGGAGATTACGGCCAAGTACAGTATGCTAACGTTTAATCTGTGATGATTTATGATTCCTCTTTTCTTATCATGGTCTTTCTAGAGTGAAAATTTGGCTGTTTTGTTCTGATAAGCCAAACTTCTGCATTTCCTTTTCAGTGCCCTCATCAGTTATTTATTTAGCTTCATTGCAGTGACTCATGTTGTCCTCACTGGAGGTAAATGGCAATAAGAGGCATAACCACATCTACAAGGATCCGGAGCATAACTCATTTTCAGAGGGGTTACGGGGTTCATTTTGCCTTTCCAGCACGATCTTATCAAGGACTCTGTGACTGTTTTTTTCTTCTGACCTTATTTGAATTCTGAGATAAGCATCCCTCCAGCAAAATTGGACCAAATTAGTCTTTTATCTGGTGTGTTTTAAGGGAATGCTTGTCACCATGTCTGTCTGCTGAATGCACGCTCCCACAATGCAGATGTGCTGCAGCTGCCGGCTTGTGTGATTTGCCCAAATTCATTTTAGTGGCTGTCAGCGCTTATTCAGGTCACACAAGTGTCTGAATGCTCTTTAATGCTTTATCAGATCTAACAGAGAAACACCAGCAAATCTGTTTTGGTTGAAAGGGATTCCAACACATTAGAAGTGAAAACAAACAGTAGGATTTGTTGAGAAGTGTGTAAAAAGCTTTGTACACTCTGGCATTACATTATCTCATTTATCCAAGTCTGTACGGAATTAGGTTTTTTTTTTTTTTCCTTGGCTGCATAAAATATTCACAAGCTTGAAATGTATTGAAATTATGAGCTGATGCTCAGTCGGAATTACTTACAGTACATATCATTTAAATTCTGAAGTAAGGAATTTCAGAGCAATTATGCACATAATCAAAACATGTTTGGACGTCGCCGCGTCTCATTATCAGAGTTGTGATCAGGTCACTTCAGATTAGATTAGTTCACAACGTGCATTATCCTTAATTTAAGACATAAACATGCCTATCCAGTCATGTTTTCAAATTTGAAATTATCGAATTAAAGGCAAATTAGTCATTTAATTCAAAAGCAAAAGTTTCCATGAAATTTCAGTCTATAAAACCTTTTTTTTTTGCTGCTTGATGAATGAAAAATATGTAAATAATACATTGCTGGTTTAACTTTTAAATTTCTCTTTCAGTCATCATAAATTTAATGTCTTTAGGCTTCAGACTGTTGGGCATATTTGGAAGGTTTTAGGAAATTGTAATCATCATTTTTCACTTTTTTCTGACACTGATCGATTAATCTAAAGAAATAATTACAGATTAACCCTGTTCCCTCCCACTGTGAGACACTCGTCATCATTATCTTCAGTTTCAACCCTTCTGAAGCGTTACATAACGGCTGTCGGGCGAGTTAGTAGATTAGTAGATGTACTTTTCCTTTACAGACATTTTGAAGTTTAAATCGAATACGCCATCATTCCACAGGCGTCGGGCCTGCGACGCTGACGGGAGCCGAGCGCGAGGCGAGCCTTGTGCCGAGCACTTCCCGAGTTATCTGCTGCTGAGGCACAGAACGAGCAGATAAAACAATTCTAAAGGGGAAATGATTCTGTCCATAATCAGATTTATTTACGTAGCCCACTGAGGAAGATTGATGTCTTATCTGTGGCTGTGGATTTCGATTCTCTATGCTACAATGCAGATAAACAATCAGTCTGCTCTCTCCAGAGCTTTTTAATTGTCTGCGTGTGTGTGTGTGTGTGTTTGCATGTGTGCGTGCAGGCGGGTGCAACTATTAGCATGTTTTGTCTATCAGCATGTTTTTGACAACTGACACAGTGATGTTTGAGAATAAAGTCAGCGCCTCCCCCTCCCCCAGCTCCTTCCACGACTGTTTTTCATGGCTGTTAAATGCCAGACATATGCTCTTACATCTTTGTGACTCGCAATTGAAAAGTGGAGCTCAAGCAGAGATCAAACCACCGCTGTTGCTCCTGTCTAGCTGGGAGACATGTTTTTTTTCCTTTCTCGCGAGCGTGAAAGGAGTCAGCCACCATTTTGACTGAGGAGGTTGTTGCATGTCGAAATCCATGCTGTACTTCTCCCGCAGTTTGCAGCACACTTTTTATTCGGCATCTCGAGCTCGTGTTCCTCCTATGCAGTGACTAAGTGATCTGCTAATAGGGTTTGTCACTGAACAACAGTGGAATACAGTGTATCTGTTCACTAAGGACGAAGAACTCATTACTTGTATGTAGGCCTATTATTCATGTGGCACATTATCTTAATGACTTATTGTGCCAAGGATGTAGACTATTTTAGTGTATTTACTACCATCTAGTTATGTGGTATATTGATGGGGAAGTTCAAGGTAGTTTCCATGGTATCCACTATATTTGATGGCAGTGGCTGCAGTCTGTTGCATTGGGATTTACTATGTTGTATTGGGAATTAAGAGGGGAAAGCTCTCCTCATCTTAAAATAGGCCAATCAAGGAAGAGGAGAGGTGTGAAAGCAGAAACTCGGCGTTGCCTGCACAGACTGTTGCTCTGAAGCTAACAAACTGCACAAATGCTTTTTTTTTTTTTCCTCGTCTGACTCAAAGCAGAAATGTTGATAGACAGCCCTCACGTTTTTCCACGAATAAAAGGTTTCCTGTCTTGTTATCAAGTTGAATTGTTATTCCTGAGGAATAAACTACAAGCGAGAGCTAAGCGAGATCTGACAAAGATTGCCCCCTCGCCCCGCCGCCCCCCCCCCACCCCTCCCCACTTAGACAGCTCGTCTTATTATCTCGTGAAATGGCAAGGTTACAGTACCTACAGGTGCAGAGGAAGGTGAGCGTGTTAGCTTTTTATCTTTAAACCAGTCAAGCTTAACAGAAAAGCACAGCCACTGAAGTCACATCAGACTCTGTGAGGAATAAACATTCTCTTATGTACAAGTTTTGCAATTCAGCCGAGCTACTTAGATGAGGAAATGGGAGAACGTTGAAACACTGTATATTAGGTGTGTTTAATGGACCTGTAGAAATACTGGGAAAAACAACCTTGGTTACCTCTGGCATTAATATAGAATTTATGAGGAGGATTTAGGCCGATCTCCTGCAGAGCCTTGAGAAGAGGTTGCTTTGTCAGTCAGCACACGTTTAGCATAAATCTCTCACTTCTCCTTTTTTTCCTGTAGCCACCTTGAATTTCCCAGCATTCACTCTTTCCTCCTGTTTTACTGTGGTTGGATTGTCTCCCTGCTCTTTTCTGTTGAGGTTTAAGAAGTATTAGGTCAGATTGTTGCTGTCAGTGGATTCAATTAGTGTTGTTTTTATGTATTTTAGAAATTACTCCAGAGAAAAGAGGGGACAGTGATCAAAATTTTCACTCACCTCTGAAATGATTTGCCTTCATGTTGTCATTTTGTTTGACAGCTTTTTCAGGTTTCTTGCTGTTTCCTGCTTCCTGTTTTTTTTTTTTTTTTAAACTGTATGTAATTATTATCTGTTTTCAAAATTGCCCATTTCATTTGGATTTGTTCATTTCCATCCTCAATATGTGTCAGTATTAACGCGTGTGTTACTTTTTTTCTTCGTTGGCTTATTATTAATGACATGTCAGAAATTTGACTTATTGATTGAGCCTCATTTGCATTCATATGAAGGCGGTAATAAATTGAGCCATTTTCCTTAGTACAATAGTTAGGCTATCTGCTGGTTAATGGGGGGGACCTTTTTACAGGTGAGGCAACTGTCGTCTGTCTTGCTGTGATTCATGAATTTTGTGAATGGACTCTAATGAGCAGCATATTTCAATCAGCTTAAGGATCAGGAGCAGGCCCTCTCCTGCTTCTGCTGCTTTTGATGGTAATGGAAATTATCAAGCAAATGTGTGGTACGTTCCTTTTTTTTTTTTTTTTAAGTTCACAAAACCACTTTTTCAACTATGTGATTGCCTTTAGATACCTCTATACATGAAGAGGAGGAAGGCCTTCACATGTGCTGCTGGTTTTCGTAGCCATAGTTTACTTTGCAAGTAACATGAATAGAATATAAACTCAAAGAGTGCACTTAGTAGAGTGTAGATCTCTGAAACGCCTCTATGGATTTCAATGAATGTCACTTTTTGAGCTACAGTAAAGGTCAAAATATGGCCTGCAACAGACTAGTTAAACCTTGTTTTTAGCCGAGCTGAGCTGGAAAATGGCTTTTGCTATGTGGTAGCAAATATTGTAAAATTGTGAATGCTGCGGAAATGGCGGTATCAAACAGTAGAGTAGGCTTTTCAACAATTGTGAAATCACTGCAACTGCGAGGGGTCCTTGAGCATACAGAAATACATGTGTGCAGAAAGTATTGGCCAGTAGTATCCGAGATTAGCTGTGGACAGATACACACACACATGACCAAACGCGTGATCTTGCGCCTGGTGGAGATAATAGAACGCATTGAGCTTTAAGCTATAAGCAGCATCAGTGTTGTGGTCCAGATGTTCAACCATGATAGAAACAGAGCTGTGAATGTAGCATGATTAGATATTTCTGTTTATTCAGTCTTGACCAGAGATGATCAACAACATATATCATCGGTGAAGCACAGAGAATCTGGCAATTAAATCAATAGAATGGAACCACACGCCCTCTAGAAATGTATTGATTTATTGATACATGTTTGGCCTCCTCTGGTGATGCAGGTACTTGAAAGGGCGCATCCGATAGGCAGGGGTGATGATATTTAATGCAACACCATATAGCCAAACAGTGTTCAAATGCATTCTGAACTTAGTGGATATAAAGTAGACAACACTTTTATTATTTATAGTCATAAATCACTCATACGACTCACTTCATCACCACTAGATCATATTATGTTGAGTGCAAAATGGCTGCTGTCTGAGGCTTTGTTTGCACACTGCCTGTGCTGTATGTAATTGCACTCAATAGGTAGTAAATCCAACCTCGTAAATCAGAGACCACGGTTATGACTGTGATCTAGCTCGGCCTCTGTGCACAAACATTTACCCTGGTCTCGTGGACCATGATGCTCCTCTCCCACAGAGACAAACTGAGGATCAGGACCCTCTGTGGGGTTGCTCTGAGTTGCTGGAACTGATTCAAGGTTTTGAGCTTAAAGCCAGGAGCAGGTATGCTCCATGCATTTGCTTTTACATGGACTCTCAAATGACCACTCACACCCTCTGATCCCAGGGTTTAGCTAAAATCTTTTTGTTGTCAGGCAGGCAGATAGTAATGGGAGGAAACATAGTTATTCAAACAGCAATTTTGTTTAAAATAACTAATAAAAAAAAAAAAGGATTAATCTATTGAGAAGTGAAACCTTCTTCAGTCTCAGTGTTTTCAGACTGACACCTCTCAGCTGGCATATTCAACTTTGAGTGCTTTTACTGTTAGTTAACCTAATCAATATGCATGTATTGCTAACACCATCTCATAATGTTTACCATCTCCTATAATGCTTTTGATTTAATTAGACAAATTGCGCTCAGTCAGTCGGAGAAAGCGAATAGCATAAAACAGAAGCAGAGTTAATTGCTTCAGAATAAAGCCATGTCTTTTAATTAACCTCTTAATGAAGGCAGTCACATTGGAATTGAAGGAGATTCATGTCAAGAGCAAATCATCAGGTTAAGAACCAAAATGAAAAAAAAAAGTGATATCACAAGCTTCTGGAGATTAAAAACATTAGCCACTTCTGTGCAACGCTGGTGTTCATTCTGAGCATTAAGCGAGCATTTGAGAGATGCAGCCATGTTTAATTTATGTCTGTTGGAGATGGAAAGAACCAACAAACACAAAGCAACAGCCTTTCTTTTGCACTGAGGAATGGTTTCCTAATGCATCCTAATGCACAGAGGTCAAGTACGTAAAAGAAAATATCATAAATCAAAATTGCCACAATATATCTTATATTCAGGCCCTCGGGTAAATGCCCTGCATCATAATCTTCTCATCGCTGCAGCTTTGCCTGAAGAATGTTACCTCTAGAAGTCATTTCGCCATGTTTGTAGATTTCACTTGAGGATTTACAGCTCCCAATAACTGTCCACAGCCCCCATGGTTTGCAGCAAATTACATTACTGTATATTCACGATGATTGTTGATGCATGTACAGAAAAAAGAACAAATACACAAGTTTCACCTTATAATACAATCGAGTAGTAAGGTGTAGGGCTGCAGTTAATGATGAATTTCATTTATTCATCTAAGAATTATTTTCTTGGTTAATTAATGAATCATTACATTCACAAAAGAAAATACTGACATATGGCTGTCACTATGTCCGAAAGCCCAAGGTGATATCTGACTGACCGACACTCTAAAACCCAAGGAAATTCAAGTAGCCACTGCTCACAACTGAAAAAATAGAAGTAAGGAATATACATTTTTCAGTATCCATTCAACTGATCATTTTTCCCAATTCTTTAAGAATGGTGAAAAATGTCTATCAGAACTTGACTGTCGAAAAGTCAAATATGTTTGGCACTTTCACTTGAAAATTTGCCTTGATGATTAATCGAATATCTATTGGTTACTGATTACTAATCTGTTGATCCACTAATTGATTAATCATTTCTAGTCTTTAGTAGCAGACAAATGGTGTGATTGATCCTGTAGTCCCAACATCTTTCCACGGATGTTGGACTGACCCTACTGACTGGAGGACTGATAAAGTAACGACATGGACAGGACTGAAAGCGTGATGGTGTCCTTAGACCTAAAAGCTGATGATATAACTGATTTGAAAACCTGTTCAAAGCCAGCAAGTGAATATTTATGCCGTCCATTCTGTCCGTGGAACCTCCTGAATTCCCAAGAGAAAGATCAACACAGTTCTTGAAAAGGTTAAACTTGGTTGCACAGCTCCAACCTTCCAATATCTTATCAAAGAGTGCATGAACATTATAAAATGAGTCTGGCCCGAGAGGCAAAAGCAAGTGAGGCCTTTCTGTGTTATTCTAAAAAGTAATTTCTATAATTCACAAGTTAAAGTTTCTGGAGGTTAAAGTTCGAATTGACTTTTTTTCTGCAATTTAATGGAAGAGCAGTCAGAAAAGACGAAACCATTGTCTGCCTGTGAAATAACCATCTGTTCAGTTCAGTAGCTGTGTAGTTGGGGTGCATGTGATGGAGAAACAACACATAAAGCAAGGAGTTTCCCCCTGTAAGACCAATTCAGTCATGACGCTGCTCAGTTTACACCTGTTTCCTGAGGATTTGAGGAGAAAATTGTTTCTAATTTGAAATGCTTTGCAATCATTTGTGGGGTTAAAAATTATCTCCCAACATTAAAGCATTTCATGAAAGTAACAGCGAGGAAAAACATGGTGACACGGCTGCAGTGGTCAGGGCGGTGGATGGTTGACGGACATCAGTTAGGTGACATTTTATTGGTGCTTTTATCAGATCGCCCAGTTTATGTATTCCACAAATCAATCTGCATCATTTTATTTTATGATTCAGCTTTAGCTCTCCAGATACAAGCACCCAGTGCAGATCCTCTCTTTGCAAAATATAGAGTTTAGGCTGCACAAAAAAGCTCTTCATACTGAGGTCAGCATGAAATGTTAAAAAGAAAGCAAACTTTTGAGATGCTTTTCGTGAACTGTGTTCCTCCCACATGAATATCCCGCAGAGTTCTGTCATAGGCAGATTAAAGACATTGATTCACAATGGAGGAGAAGGGTAAAAATAAACGCATCACATAATATTAAGTCAGGGGTGGCGCAAGAATCACCGAGCGCGAGCATATTTGCTTTGTTCATCACATCTAGTTTCACTCAATGGGCCCAATCTGTCCCCTACAGATGGCTCGAGCAGAGGTTTGCCCGGGTGAATGGGTGCACAGGGCAGGTGGATTCAATCAAGGCATCTAATGGAATGTAAATCTAAAAGGCACCAGGACCCAGGGATCACATCCTGCATTTAGTCATGCCCTTCACATGATGGCTAAGTGCAGGTGCACATCGGATGACACCCCAGTGACACGGGGCGAGGGAGCAATCATCTGCATGCACAACTGAACAGTTGAGCCAGTGGAACCAGAGGAAGGTGAGATCATAGTCGGGATCGTTCAAAGCTTGTGTGAACTGGCGCCTGGAAAAAAAAAAAAAAAGCAACCTTTACTACTTCAGTGTGCTGCCTCCCTCCAAACTGTGCGTTCTTTGTTATTGTTCTTTTGAGGTGAAATATAATTATCCTCTTTGGCATGGAGGCTTCAAGTGATACAGTGGTGGAAGTAAGCCAGCTCGATGTGGATCAGGCACACCAGCCCCAAGGAGGCCTTTGCCGAGTTCAGCCTTTATGTGCTACTGAATATTCCTGCCCACTTCAATACCCCAGGGTTGTATCTGTTTATCCTGCAATGCTGATAGCACAGCATTGGAGGGAGGGGAGTGCAAGACAGAATGGATGGCTCTCTGATGTTGGAATGTCTTCTCTGAAATGTCTACATTTAAGGTGGTGTATCTGTGGCATGGAGCACCTAATGTGGCATGGATGGAGTGCTTAGCTGCATAGCTAAGCACACATATCAAGTGGGGTAAGAGGCAGAAGCTGAGCCTGCAAGACATTTACAAGATAAATATTACATTCTAGACAAGAACTCTGCATTCCTGAGACGTAGGCGGCACAGAATGTTTTCGTAGTGGCATTTCTGTCAGGAGAATGCTGGGATCGTTATGCATCTCCACAACCACGCTGACACGAGTTGTCCTGTTTCTGGAAGAGGAAGATTCGCTGTACGGGAGATCTTTAGTTCTGACTAAATCTCAGCCACAATGAAGTGATGGAGAGACACTGTTACCCAACGACACAAGGCTATGGATTTTTTCCCCGGTTGCACTCTGCTGCAAGCTATTATTCTGTGTTCACTTGTTCAGTACTACACTATGAAGCTGAGCTGTTTGTGATATTATTTCTCCCTGATATTGTATTTAGCTTACTGACTTGTTTATTCAAAGTTTCCTTCATTGATTGTTATGATGTTCCAGCACTTTAAAGTGAAAATGTGATATAATGATACCATAGTTCTGTGTGTACATTGCTGTAATGTTATGGCAGTTTTAAAACTGGCCTAACTGTGTTTCATTTTAGAAGTCATATCATACTTGCCTCCTAATGTTGTACTAATCAGATTTATGCTAGATAGTGTCATTTAATGAGTAATATTTACTCAGTACTACTAACCAACATGACAGAAGTAAATATTGTGTTCATTTCTTCTCAAAGCTTAACGTCTCGTCCAGATCCCACCTCTGCACTTATGAGCGCTCCTTCACAGGCAGAGTGCATCTGGAGGGCATACCAGGTTCAGTCCAAGAACTGACTGCATAATGAGATGCTGTCTTGGTAAATCAGATCCGAATACACACATTGCGGTCGCAAACTCAATGAAAACCTCAGCCCCATTAATTCTGGGCCGTAATCTTTTTAAAATGAGAATATGAACTTTCTCTGTGTCTGTCTGTGCTTGTTGATACTATAATTGAAAAATACAATAATCATGTTCAGTAAAAATTTACCCACAAAGAAGGGACCTCAGATTTACCATCTCTCAGACTAACTGCTATCATAATGAGTCGATCGGGGTCTCAAAGAAGGCGTCTTGGTCAAAGGTAGTTACGCTTGGTTACAAAACAGACTTTGGCACACAGTAGCTCATGCTGCTTCCCTGCATCACCACCCTGCAGTTGGCAGAAAGGTCTCTTCATTTACGTCCAGTCTGCTCGTACAGCATGAGAAACTAATGATACGCCGGCTCATCAAAACATTGCTTCACAGCACTTCTGCTGGTCAAGAAGTTCCTTAGTTTTGTGGTAGTGGAGGATTATGAGGCATATTAGGAGCAGACAGACTTTGTTGTCGTCCAGGCGTTTTGATAGCAGCTGTAATGTTTCAGACTGAAAGGTGTCCCTCTTAAGCTCGTTCGTTTATTTTTAGTTACGTGTGCTGTCACTCTCGACTATATGTCAATTAGCTGAAGTGTCCACAAATGACCTTGGCCAACATCCAGCTTCTTTAGCGGTCCAGTCTGAGATGGACCCACGCCAGCCTGCTGTGCTTGTAGACCAACCAGAACCAGGCACAGGTTCAGGTGGGCCAATCCCAATGCACAGTCTGAGAGCCAGCAGGATACCGACAGCCTATGCTAATGTCCATATGTTCAGGGCTGCACTTAGCTCTGGTCTCCCCTGAACACAGAGCTGCTATTCAGTCATATGTCTCTCAATAACCATCAAAACATGGCAGGGCCAAGCGGGGCTTGGACAACCCCCTGCAGGATATGCAAGCCTGTCCTTTGAAGGTATTTAGACTCATGTTCAGTCTCGAAAAAAAAAAAGAATGTGTGTGTGTGTGTGTGTGTGTGTGTGTGTGTGTGTGTGTGTGTGACTGTCACACTGCCACTCTCAGTGACCTCCCTTAAGTTATATATGTCTCGTTTTACTCTGCAGACCTCCTTGTTACTTCTTCACTGTCCCTGTCTCATCAATCACTCAAGAGGCTAATTTTAGAAAAGCTAATTGCATGTGTGTAGTAGTCTAAGTTAAATGAATTCTGAAGACTCAGACAAAGATAATGAGGTCCAATAAAACGCGGTGTGTAATTGGCAGTTTATTCACTGTGCCATGAAAAAGCATGAATAGCTAAAGCATGACTTTGTGGTCCTACGGCTGCCTTATCCTCTTTGATTGTCATGTTCTTCTGATGTAGCGTGTTTGTGCCATTGTGGGGAATTTTCTCAAAGTGGGATTCTGGTAAAAAGTGAAAAATGCTGAGACTGTTTCGTAAGCTCTCCTACATGTGCTTTGATGTCTCTCTTGCTTATAGCTGTATTGCAGCTGGATGGATTTGCTCGTTGGCTGATTGCTGAGCTCTTATGATTTGATACATTCCAGTGTTGCATGTTCCAAGTTATTTAACTGGATACCTCCTCTTGGTCTTTGTACAACTTTGATGCAGATGTACTTTATGATTTGCCAGTTCCTGGCACAAAGATTTTGGAGAGCCCACAAACCTGGATGTGCTTTGAAATGCAGAAAAGCGTGTTTTGTGATAAACTATTGTGTCTAATTACTCATAAATGCTACCCAATTACCGTAATGCTTGTAAATGTCATCTGTTTCTTCTGCTCCTGTTTGTGGGTGTGTGGGTGTGTGCACGCAAGATCACGTATGAGAAACCTTCCACAGACTGGATATTGGTGAATAGGCCTCCAAGGGAAGTAATTCATTTCTTAAGGAATGAGCCACATTGCTCTGCTAACATATGGCTTCTCTATATGTATTACTCCCGTTGGGCCACTCAAAGGTTTACACATTCTTTCAGACCATCAGCTTCGCAATGTTTGTTTCTGGCCTTCACCACAAAGCCACACACTTACACTTTGTGTCTTTCCTTCAGTTCAAGATTATTCCCGCTATACTTCACTCGGTTGTAAACTGGTGTCCATAAAGATCACAAACACACCCACGCAGCGCCCATCCTCAGGTGATAAATGCCTATCATTGATCTCAGTCGCAGTACAATTCAGTGCCCATTGGAGCTGATTCCTCACTGTTATTCTTACAGCAGCAGCCATATGGTTAGCACTTAGTGCCACCTGCCTCTGGTGCTAACCAGGATATGGGGAATATGATGCCGGAGGGTGGTGAAAAAGGGATTGGCAAGTTCGGCTGCCATGAGAGCAGGAAATCTCCAAACTGACTTAATGGCCTTCCTCCGGTTGGCTGTGAAAGGACGGATGCCGTACACGAGGGCTTCGGCTGGAGCAGAAGCCTTTTCAGCAGTGGAGCTCAGGTCTGCAGCAGCATTAGCAGGGTTATGTTATTCTCTGTGCCTCTGTGTAATTCTGCTGCACACTACTATTATTTACTGTACCTTTGGCTCTCATTTATCCCATCTTGCCCCGAGCCCTGTGAAAAGCAAACAATTATAATACTCTTAAAGTACTGTATAAACACAGAGCACTTAGAAATGAATCATACTTATTTGCACTTCAGCTTCTTAGCATACAATTATTTCTACCAAAGTGCCATCTGGTATAAAAGTCATCTCCTGTCTTGGCATATTAAATCCTCACTTACTGCAGGTGTGTTTTTATTTCTCATCTTAAAAAAAATCACAACAGCATCCTTATCTCAAAACAATATCAGTCAGCAGTAGATGTGTTGAAAGTATTTCTCCTCTGCTTTTATTATGTAATCAGATAAGCGACAGTACAGAGGCATAGGTTTTCATATCTTTAAATGATGCCTTTGGTTTTTTTGTTTTTTTATTATTTGTTTAAATGAAGATAAATCTTGCTGTCTGGGTGCAAATTTCGCTGCAGAATAGGAATATTTACCCACATGTCTGCATTACATTTAAGAACCCTCTCTCTAACTCCTATTCTGTGCACTGCTATTATCAGACTCAGTTATCTTCACAGTAACAGCTCCGCTCTTGGCTTCCTGACTGTATTAGAGCTGGATTTTGACCCCCCTGCAACAGCGTCGCATCCTGAAATGCAAGCTAAATCAATACTGGAAGCAGCAGGCTGTCAGTCAAGAGACAATATCACTTCTGATGCATTAGTGTGTGTCAACTCCTTCATTGGTTATCAGCATCATATTGACAAATTGCATCCGAAAAGACGATACGGAATGTCAAATCAAAGAAGCTTTCTACTCACATACCGCTTCCCGGTGTACACACGGAGAGGTTTCCTCATCAGGCGATGACACTGCTACAGTAACGTTGTGTCATTAAAGCAGGGATTGCAGAACAATCTCTCTTTGATTCAGTTTGAATGATATAAACCAATATCTAATAGGCATATCTAGAATCTCATGACTGCAGATGTGCGTTATGCAGGACAATGCTCAATAGTCTGCTGCAGTAATGAGCAGAGACTCCTGGCCTCCTAATTGCTTGCTGGGCCTCTGCATGGCTCATCAGAGAGGGGCTTAATTGGCCATCACTACCCAGGCAAGCATGAGGCTAAGGCTAGCCCTGTTCCTGCCTGCTCGCTTTCACCAGGACGCTTGCAGAATAAGTAAGCAGCTCCATTCATTCTGCATTGCTGCCACTAATGAACACAGTTTAGCCTGGAGGTCTTGATCATTGCATCGCACTCCATCTTGGTCTTAACTGTGTTTGGTGTGTTTGTAACCGCAGTTTGCTGGTGTTGTTCCAGTGTTTGGTCTTTTTTTTCCTTACTGTTAAGCATCAACGTAATGAAGTGCTTCCCGGTTTTGGTATTGGGGTCTCCAGTGCAAAGCTGACTCGCTGGGAGATAAGTGTCTTCAGCTGCTGGCAATCAATTTATTTGCCCTCTAATGTTGAATACGTGTGCGGAATGAATACTGAAAGACGTGCAAAGATGGAGGAGGGAAAGGGAGGTGAAATTGCCATCCATGTGCATTCCTGTTCTCTCTGAGAAATGATCCTTTCAGAGGGACTACACAACTCTTCATGGACCATTACACTATCCTGAAAAATACAATCACACATCAACACCGAGGAGGTTTTGGAGCCCATTTCAATCGACACCCAGTTAATGTTAAAACATCAACAAAGGAATGATGGGATTTTTTTTTTTTTCATTTCCACACTTCAGCAATTATGCATTGTTAGTAGTTTTTTACTCTGTCCTAATAAGACAAATCTCATAGCTGGAGTGAGAGTGTGAGTTTCTGGTTACATGTAATTACGGTCTGTGTGTTTCACCCCATGCAGGTATGTTTCAGTGTCGTTTTCAGAGGTGAAAGACATTCCTGAACCTGTCCTTGGAAAAGTTGCCACAACCGTGAAAGAAAAAAGACACCCACCCATAATGCAGTATTGATTGGTGCTTAAATCAGTTTGATAACAGCTTTGTCAAATCAGCTCTTTTAACAATCAGATTAGAGCTTTTAGTACAATCGATCGGGGAGGGATTTCAAATCTACAAGATGACAGTTACAGAGGAGCACATAACCAGAGCCTGGCCACCCATGAAAAGGATCTAAGCCTGCATCCACTGTTCACAATCACTTTTCTCATACAGGGCTGCTACAATACAGAAAGACAATCTGAAAGCAATTGGTGGAACAGAAGGAATATAGCAAGGAGCGATAACCAGCCTTGTGACCTGAACCTCTGTGCACAAATCGCTGCTCAAACCCCAAAGATTCTTTACAGTACATCACACAGACGTGGCAGCCTCATCTGCACATTTCAGAAGGCAACCGCAGCATTATTTCACTCTGTGCTCCTGGACAATAGAGGACGTGCAACAGAGATCAAACTTGTCACTTCGCCGCATGTCTCCCCGAACAATATCACGATATTGATTCTTGCAGCTGAATCTGAATTAATGTCACACAGTGTCACATCCAGATGAAACAAATGCCACCTGAAATGCCACGTACAGTAAATAAGGACAACCCCGCCACGGCCACATAATTGCACAAAAGGCACACTCTGCCGAGGTTATGCCTGAAGCACAAGGTGTTATGCTGTTGCATCCATTATTTCAGTGAGTTTGCATGCATCTGGGATAAATTAAAAAAGGCTTTATGAGTCACCACATCAGTTCGGCAAAATGGAGCTGGAGAACGGAGATATTCGCTGGTAATTGCTGGTATTCTCTATATTCGACGTTGAAAGGTACTCTCTTGAGCAGTAATTCTGGTTGCCAAGTCAGCGAGAGGCGACTGTGAGACTGCGCTAGCTTCTCTCCTGGGCTTCTTAATTGGCTTTGTTATTGCAGACCTGTGCAGGGTGAAGGCAGCGCGAGAGAATCTGGGCTTTGGTATATAAGATACAGAGCTTTCGACTGTGACCTCCTCCCAGGGGCAGAGTGTTCACAGCTGCTCTCTCTGGAGAAGGTGACCTGGCTTTGGATCCCTCTCTGTGCTTCTCCCAGCGGACCACCCCCCACCCATCCTCTCCTGCCCGCCCCTCTCGCTCTCTCCTCTCCTCTCAGAGGTCATTTTCTCCACCATCGCGGAGTTGTCTCCTCCCCTCCTTTTTTCACCGCACCCATCCGTTTGGCCCAGCAGGGAGCCACTAATTCTCTCCGCTCTGCAGATTTCCACACTTTTCCGGCGTGGGATGCCAACACCTCTTCAGTGCCTCACTCTGGAACCGCCACCCTCCTACCAACACAGACACTCATGCATATAAGACACAATTCTCCACAGTGACTCGACCCCACACTCGCCGGGCTTTTTAGAAGTGAGAGAACAGGGGTGGCATACGTGACAGTCATAACAGAAGAGCTGCGTATTATTTCGGGTCCTGCCACCGAGGCATTTGACATATTTACTAACAGTGATGTTCACTGAGCAATTCTTCTGCTGACCAGTCTTTCCAAAAGCTTGAGAATAAATGACTCTCTGGCTCCAGCGGCGAGCTCTCAGTGAATGATGTATCAATGTGTGTGTGTGTGTGTGTGTGTGGTGTTTGAGTATAACAGAGACAGAAAGCACAAAGCAGGTGCTTTACTATGTTTGGACAATGCAGTAACATGTGCAATCAACTCTATTGTAGGTTGCTTGACCTATTTTTTGTTCCAGCTGATCATGAGTGGCCATGAAGCTTTCGCTTTCTGTGCCGTTGTGCTTCCTTGTGTATGACACATACTGTGTATGTAGACATGAAAAAATAAACTGCATAAGATGCATTTTTAATACAACTTTGCCATGACATGGACTTCTAAAGAGCTTTCAAGTAGACATTAGTGTACATGTGACTTGATTGTGCCGCATTAGTCTATTTATTAGGGAAACTGCTTTTGAGCTGTCAGAGCTCAGGCTGTCTGAGTCCTTGTAAACACAGCTTTGGAGTCCATTTGTGGAATTAAAGTTGCAAATGAGCGCTCCGAGAACAGACCACGAGAGAGGTGTCAGAGACAAGATAGTCGTTTCACCATACATTAATGTTTCTCATCGGAGCTATTAAGTCATGATGTCTCGTTCAGAGTTTAAGGCACCCCGAAAAATATGGTATGTAGTTAAATTCCTAAAGATGAGGAAAGCTAAATTATCCCCATGGATAAATGTCCTCGTTTATCAAGGGTATGAAAAATACTAAACATGTACTATATGTAAAATGACACATTGTTTTTGCATTTTGTGTATGTTTTGTGGATTAAATGGAAAAAGTTCTATTTAACAGATTTTTTTTCACTTTGGACAGAGGCTACCCAGGCTAGCTGTTTCCCTTTGCTTTCAGTCATTATGCTAAGCTAAGATAATTGCATCAAACAGTTTCTTTCAATGCTGCAGCAACAGATTTGAAATTTAAAATTTAGAAGAAAATTTTGGTTCAGCCTCATATGCAGCGCAAGGTTTTAAAAATCAAACTCACCAAAAAAGACAACCTGCATAAAAGCCAAAGAAAAGCCTGGGATCACTTGATCATTATAAATCACAAGTGGTATAAACTGTAATTACCGTACACGCTGGTGACAATAAACTCAGAATGATGGGCACTGAGAGTATGGCTGCAAATGGATGTCAGCCTTGATATCCTGCCTCCAGTGAATACGACTGATGTGCATCAACAGTCACATCTGCAGCGTCTGAATACAGCTAGATTTGGGCTGAAAGCTGCTGAATGTTTGGCTTTTCAGCTGTTTAGGGCTCTTGTTGCAGGCGGATAAAGAATAAGGACCCGATTCACAAGGTCTCAGTTGTTCACTCGGTGGAGTTTTGGTATAAGCTGGTGTGGTTACAAAATATGAAACCTTGTTAAATAGACATCATAGACATTTATAGAGTGTGTTGTTTTCATGCCGTTGTTTGCTATCAACTGTGACAATCCATGAAACATCACGCGTTTCAAAGTATTCAGTGCATCTAATTCCTAAAATGCTCTCCATTTTTGGAGCTTCTCTAGGCTTTCTGTATAACATTTCAGAAAAATCCTTTTGTAATTGGGTTCCTGTGCTAGAGTTTCCTTTTGTTCTCCTTTTCTGCAGTGGCTTCCTCCTGCCACACCAGTGAAACCAACCACAGAGGTGAAAGCAATCATCTGAAAAGCACTCAGTGAGGCCAGAAACTTGATCATGTTTCTGCCAGGACACATTCATTACAAATGCAGCGTAAGTCTTCATTAATGAGCTGGAAAATGGCAAGCAATCAAATCTCTGCAACGTATGGAAGGAGATGAGAAGGTAGGACTGATCAGCTGAGTGTAGGGCAAGAGGAGGGTGGTGGTGGTGGAGGAGAGCGCTGGTTTAAGGCCTTGAAGCATCTGTGATGTGTTAATCGTGACCTCACATTAGCGCGTCGTAATCTACTTTCTCTGCAGAACAAGAGAAGCTCCTCCATTAGACATGCGTACTGCAGGACGAGCAACAATGGGCCTGTTGAATAGTTTGCAGAATCACACCAAAAATTCCAAGCAGGGCTGAATGCAACACTCTCATCCTGAGAATAGCCTTTGTGCCTGGTCTATTGTGTGAGGCCGATATTTAGAGCAGGCCAGCCTAGAAATCAATATCCACTGTCAGTAGAAGAATGACATGTCTTTACTGAATATGTCAAATAGAGCAGGGCCAGATAACAATTTTAGCCCAGTTGTTCCAATAGGCAACAATTGAACCACTCGTCAATGCGAGCGCCATGGCGTTGAGCATAATGAGGCTGAAGCGCTGTGTGGCGCCGGGACGTGTTTTGTGCTATACGCCGTTGTAGGCATGGGAGGTATTGGAAACTGAACACAAGGTACAGGATTTTATGGAGGATATTCCACCATTGAATTGAAGTGTGGGGATGGATCTGGCTATGCGAGACTGGGCTTTCACCATCTGAGGTGACGTGCACGTGCAGCATTTGTACAGCCAATAGGAATCTTGATCCTGAACTGTCGCCTCAAAGGTATATTGTATTCTGCGCTGTTACTAGGTCTTGTTTAAAGTTGATTACACTTGCTTCATTCTAAATAAAGAGCAATTAACAGAAGATACAGTAAAATTTTAAGTGTCGTCTTACTGACAGAGCCTCTTGAGGCAAACGTGATTCAACCTCGTCTTGCAGCTGTACTTGTTGTACACGACACTACCCTCTTCCTGGATAATCAAGGGAATCTTTACATGGGGTTTGATAATTCACTCAAAAATGAGAAATTAAATATTCCATTTTCTTTGAGAGAATCTCCTGCATATATTTGTTGTGCAGAAAGTAAATTGGTGTGCATATCAGCTCCCAGCTGTGTTGTTGTCCATGTCTGTTGAGAGAAATCACAGCAGGAAACCCCATCAACATCATGGTACTAATTTGATTTATGGCATGGGTGTATGCTAATGAATTGTTTGAAGAGGGTGTACTTCTCAAAGACAAAAATGCTGAAAGAATACATTTACTTTGCATTTTGAAAACAACTCAGCATGATTAAGCGTTTTTAGGACTATTAGAAATGTGCTACATAAACACTGCGCTCGCTTTAACATCATCACACAGGATCAAAACAGCTTCATTTTCCTAATGTCGCAGGCGAGTGGGCACGACCACTGCAGCCTGCTGTAGTCACGTCTGTAGGGAAGAAGGTTAGTATGCAGAACATGTGAGGACTGATTGCATTCTTATGCACTGAAGCACATTAGCCAACTTTTGCATTCCCTCAGACACTATTCATATCCCTGTTGTGATTGTTAAAGTCATGTCATTTTTTTCCCCCTTTTTTTCACAAAGCTGAGGCTTTTTACTTTCAATAAGATTCAACTCTCCCTTCAGGAGAAGCTGCACAGAAAGCTGTGACGCCTGAAGGCATCAGACGCTTGTGGGTGTATCCATCGTTTTGTCAACATCTAAATACAGATATGTGCTCTTGCTTCGGTACTGCAGCTGTTGCCTAACACTTACATACTTATATTCTTTGCAGTCGTTAATCTTCAGGGACATTACTGCTCCACATGCTTAGGTTGACCAAATTTTCCACCAGAGTTCGAGGGCTTGTGCACAAGCTGCATTTGAACAGAGCTTTATTCCAGCAGTAAAGTAATCAATAATGTGTCAGCTGAAGTGCATTCATGCAGTTTAATAATAGTGTTTTTTGCATTAAATTGTTTTTTTTTTCCAGTCGTATTCTCCATAAGTCGAGATCAAAGTTCCGGGTCTTGTGTTTTTAATGATACATGGTCTTAATGTACAGGCAGAGCCGAGCAGAGGAGCAAGTCTTTTGAACTTTTAGAGAACTAATTGTCTTTTCTCTGACTGCACACAGTCATTGTTCTTAATAAGCTATACTGTGCAGAGGAGCGTTCTTGCTTTTCATATTATTGCTAAAGCAAACACCAAATCATTTGTAGCCTCTATAAGGATCATTAGCGAGTATGAAGCATTATGTAATGTAAAGTACAAACAGAAAATAGGTGCAATTGAATTAGGCAGAGACTCAACTCTCACACATCCTGACCTTTTTTTTCATAGGTTGCCCAAAAGAGGAAAGGAATTACTTTTGTCCTACTTTTGGTTCCCGGACAGGAATAATTTCATTAGTCTTATTTGAACGTGTCTATAAATAGATGTGCGTTGAGAAGTTTAGCCTGATTTAAGCTCAAGGTTTAAACGGAATAAACGCGATAACCTACACAAATGCTATCAGTATTTTGCACATAATCAGCTTTATTTTTCAGAAGAGTTAGTTCGTTGTGAGCTGGGACATGGACCTGCCAGGCTCCGCGCTTCATGAGCACATGATTCTGGAACTTGGCGCTAATATCTGGGAAGTTAATTTCAGCAAAGCATCTCAAATATTAACCGTTTCTGGAGCATGCTGCAATGTAGTCAGCAGTTTTAATGCTCCTCCTGGAAAATGAAATGGCAAGGAGGCAATATTACATACAGTGACTAGAACGGCCATGTTGCCGGTGTTACTTTGCTTACGCCTTGACCTCACGTATGTAACCAAGTGAACATTTCCTCTGTGTTTGGGCCTCTTGTTCACATGCAAATGGATTTTTAGGCCACTGAAACACTAAGACTCTTCTGTATATCCGTGTGTACATGTAAAGCGGACCTTAATGACCATGCGTCTGAAACAACAACATGGCGGACAGTCGTCAGTTGGCGTTAGGTTAGCACTGTTGGGCCTTGTGCCAGAAACTACAAATAAATAATTAGATACTGGTACTGATACTACCGCCAAAGGAAAATAAGCTCGTCGTCGTTGATTTTATCGCCACCTACTGGTCCGACATGCTTGTTTGAGCATTTGGAATCATTTTTGCATCTCTGTGTGGACAGAGATATGAATACGAATGTCATGTGGACAGATTTTTTTTTAAATTTTTGTTTTATGTTATATTTTTTAAATGAAGGGGCAAAATATCTGCTTCCGTTGCCTTCAACGACATACAGTTGAGGGGCACATGTGAAGTATACCGAAGGCAAGTCGTTGCACGTTTAATTTTGGCGCGTTGACTGTAGCGGGGAAAGATTGCACCATGAAAGCACCGTCCCGCTGAGGGATCGTGCCAATACAAAGGTGCTCTCAGTTCTGGGCTGTCGATACTGTCGTGCTCGGCTGAAAGATAAGTTCCTTCGTGATGGAGCTGCACGCTCGGCGCTCCTCCGCTCACTGGGCGGTGGGGCTGTTTCAGGACAGAGTCAGTGAGTAATACCGCATGCTGGCTCTCATTGCAGCCGATTACTTATCTATTGATTGAAGCCAGCGTTGTGCAGATGGATGCCTTTGGAGTGTGACAAGTGCTTTAACAACCCCGCAACCTAATGCTCCTTAACGTCACTCTGGGTCCATGTTAAATAATGTCCCATCTCTAAGTCACCAGGATTCACTCACGGTCAATCCCGGCAACAGAAAAAGGAATCCATCTTGATTGGTTGTCTTCAGGCCAAAAGATCTATGGCCGCAATTACATGTAGCCACTCCTCGCTGCAGCTGGTGAGATGTAATAAATAGCATTAAGGACTGTGAAAATCCTTTAAATACACTTTCCCCCCTTCTCTTCTGCTGCTTGACAGTGAGAAAGAGCAATGAATTCCCAGCGATCATTGGAAGCAGCCTGTGAGAAGCAGTACGCCGTTTCTACTGCTTATCACTTTCACTTAAGCTGCTCGGGAGATTCAGTCACACATGCCCTCAGATGTGTACACACACCCACACACACACCCCATAACACGGTGCCAGCCTTTTTATTGTTCATACCAGGCAGGGAATAAACCACAGTGCAGTGCAGCACCCGGCTTTTTGTCCTGTCGACGGCTTTTTCATGTGAAAATATATTCAACTTCAAGACAGCTGAGAGATTTACTCACTGATGTTGTCCAGTGTTTGGACATTTGAACCAAATTCCTTCTTTGCCGTCCTCCTGTCAGGTTCTGGCACGGGTCCATCACAGCTCCCTAACAAGTAGCCTTAGGCCAGTCAAGTCAATCAGTTGTATAATCTCAAAATGTTAAGGGCTGACACAGCCAGATGAATGTTTCAGATGAGTCACGACTGATCTGAAACGTCAGGCTTAATATGTTTTTATATCAAGTTGTAAAGCAGCCTGAAATGCACCACTAAGCCCAAAATTGTATTTGTTAGCTCGAGCCATCACTGATGGCTGTGCAGTTTGCACCAACGGAGGTTTTGTTGAGTTTATTTTTAAGATATCTGCTGAATTTCAAACATAATCATCAAAGGCCGGACAGCCCAGCTGCCTGCGGTGTTCATGTATTGTCTGAGCAAACAAATCGTATGTCTCATAGCTCAAAGATTTCTCTTTTTTCTGCACTTTGCTTTACATAGATAAATGAAAACAAACCTGGTGACAAAGCAGAAGCCGACATCCTAACATATCACATGAGGAAGCGTCAGCCGTTATCATCCCGGATGCTTTAGCCTCAAAAAGCATTTCCATACCAAGGGCATCCAGACCCAGAACAAGGAGGTTTTCTGCCTTAATCTTTATCTCTCACTGACAGCAGCACTGCAGCCAGACACCTTATTCTCAAGTCTGCAGCTTCTGTCATTGCTTAATGCGTTTTCTAATGTTTGTAATTTGACATCTGACAAAAAAAAAGAGAGAGAAAATGTTTTGATTAATTGGAGTCCCTGACGCCAAATGATTTTGTTATTCTGAACGCGCATGTGACTTCAGACAAGGTATGCGTTGTCCTGCAAAAACATGTTTTCTCCTCACCGAACTGCGCTTGACAATCTGTCATTTGTATTTGAATAATTGTTTAGGGCTGTGTGAGCTGTTAGTTTTGCGATGAAGATGTCAAATCTGTTTCTGGGAGAAAAAAGGCAGCGGATGTACAACACTGTGCTTTTCTACTGAACTGGCTTTGCTCTGTTAGCCCTTTTTATTACATCCTCTAATTCAAGCATTATTAATTTTCAAACAATTCTTACAGGGATTCAAAGAAGTCGGATATTTTTTTAATCAAACATCAAAGCAGCTCATTTTCATAGCACAACCCTTTGGCGTCGAACCCACAATAGGATTTCTGTGTTGGTTCAGGATGTTATTGCTTTCTTGTCTCATTTTTATTTTTGGCAAGATTACAATTTCTTTCAAACTCTTTCTCACACAATTTTGCTCACTCGAGGGTGCTTTCCATTTGCACTTTACTAAAGCGCAGGACCAAGCTCCCTCTGAGAGTGACTGGTCTTCACTTAACCACAAGCTTGAAAATAGCTGGACACTGCGGCCTGTCTATAAAAGGATACAGTGATAACTGAATATCCTGCTGCACTGGACTATTTTCCATCTCCACTCTCTCATTTACCATAGATTCGCCTTGATGATTTCCTGCTGTAAATCAATGATTCACTCACTTTCAGAATAGCGGCTCCTCTGAGGGTGTTGGCTAGGTTCTCCCAGTGGCAATGATTTCAATCAAGAGGCGTGCGAATTCTCGGGCCTTTCACAATAGAATGGAACACTCTGTAATAAATTGGACAAATAAGTCATTTCTGTGAAGAAGATGGATTTAAATTGATTCATGTTGTGACCCCTCAGCACGCACGCATTCCCAGAGACGTGCTGCATGCACATGGATGTACAAACACCATACATGCACACACATTCACTCTCTGGCTCAGCAGGTACAATCACCGGCAACATTTTCCTTTCTGCTTACACTCGGTGTTGGTCCAGAATACAGAGAGGCTCTCCACACCAGAATAAGGTGGTGTAATACTAAAGGCTATTCCCCACATACATACAGGCACTTAACAATGTTGACCTTTATCAACTTCAGGCCTGCTTTTGCAATACTTGCTGCTTATAGCGTCAGGAGGGGAGGAACGAATGGAGGGAGGGCAGCAGCAAGAAAACCAGCAACCTTCAGAGACTGTAGGAGAAGGTGGGCTGTGGAAAAGCTGCTGTAAACCTGCCAAAGATGGTGGAATGTTTTTCTGCAGTGGTGCACTGTTCCTACGTTGTTTCATCCAGGTACTTCTGATTTTTGACAGCATGTCACATCACTCCATCGTATGGAGCTCATAGCAGTGTTTATCAAAAGACACCGCCAGAAGTTAAAGTTGTTCTTTTGTCGGTTAGATCGCTGCTCTGGTACAGGAATCGGTTGATTATCATCTGCTTTCTATTTTCCCTGACTGAACGCCGTCGTGAGCCCTCTTGATATTTAAAATATATGCCAGAGTCTCCTCAAAACACCTTCTTACAACATGTCAGCGTGACCCATATGTCGGAAACCATTGGTATTGTTTTGAAGTCAGCAGTCTGACATGTTTGTCTAAAGGGCAAATTTGTACAATTAATTTGACAGCCAAAGGATGACATGTAAATGGTGCTTTAATCCTGTAAAATTACCGCAAAGTGTTGGCACTTTTTAATCCCATTCAAAGAAGAATGTGTTATCCTGCAGGACTAATCTTCAGTTGTAACCAACAGCATGTCCTGCATATGTGTCTACCAGCTCAAGGCTGCATGTGTTTTGATTGCTTGCTCCCTGCTAAGATGACAGAACTCTTACAATATGAGTATCAAAGGCTTGTGAGTGGACAAGGATTAGCGATGGAAGTGGTCCTGAACTGTTGAATAGACTTACTATATGAACCAAAGGGGAACTCCATATCATGCTGTGTTTATAGGCAAAATGGGAGCTGTCCATGCCTTTAATTTTTGCCAAATAGGTCATGCAGTCCTAACAGTGGATGTGAACCTGGAGTCTTGCTGTGGCTGTGCAGAAATCTTGTTGCAGGCCTGGGTTTTCTTATTAATGGAGGACTTGCTGCTCCTACCCAGGTGGAAGCAGAGCAGTAATAAATGTGGCCCAATATATCATCTGCAGCACATTACAGGGGAGCTGGGGGTGATTATTCATGCCGGCAGGGGCATGAACAGACCTTTCAGGGGTTCATGGGCTCAAACTTTGAAAAGGGCGTCTCCCTCATCTTTCTCAACAGGATAGGTAGAGTTTCCCCAAGTCTCTCATGCCTTTGGCTCAAATTATCTCCTAATGAATGCGGTTATATCCACAATATCGCACTTGGTTAATGTGAAAATGTGCTGGGGTTTTTTTTCAGCTGATTGCTTGATGAGTGGATTGGTTTTCACATGTATTTATCGGCATCCTTTGTTTGTTTTCATGCACTTATTGTAATCATCATTGAATTCTTTAACCTTAATCATTGATGTCAAACACTGCAGCATGCAATTTGTAGTGTTTACATTGTATTGTTAACTCTTCGGACTGCGATCCTGCAGACCGTTCTATTAAGCCTCGCTGAATCTTAAATCCTCAAATTAGCTTCTCAGATGGGTGTAATCAAGGCTGCAATTACCGTACTTGCAGTGAATCAACTTTTTCCCCATCAGCCACATTCTTGGACTCAATTAAAGCCGCCACTTCTACAGTCATTTAGTCAGGGGCCTGGGAAATGATGGCATTGTGAGCAGCGGGACGGGGGTGAAGGTAGATGGGGCGTTATGCTTGGAGCAGCCTGTGTTTACTGTCTGTTTGCGGCTATCGGGGCTCACACGGAGACAGATGAGGCACAACAGCTGGCCCTAATGCGTGTTGGGTAGGATCAGCCCGGCCCAGTCACAGCACATCAATAGGCCCATACGTTAGCTGACAGGGAGAGCACTAAACTGGGCTCGTCTAGCAGGTGTCATGGGCCCGGCCCCAGCACAGGTGATAGAAAAATAGCCAATCTGTCTTTCCACTGGAGGTGTATGCAGGGGAGGGGGTGGGCTGTTGGGTTGCCACCGGACATCAGAACTCTGATCCTTCACGGCAACAAAAAAACAAAAGGGCTGTTTTACACAATGACAAACATTCATAACCTCGACCAGCAGCACCTCCCACAAAATAAGTGCAGGGAGCAGCCAGGTGGTCGCTCCGCCTCAGTGTCAGCCTGCATGTGTCACTTATGAGCACTCCTCATGGTACACCTATAATGCTGATTTTTCCTGTATGTTGCATATGGGGTAAAATAACACTTTGAGTCATCCAGTTTAAGTCTTGCTAATGCATTTATTCTCATGTCACCACAGGTTCAGAGCATCTTTTTGCAGGTGACCTTGCATATTTTTATGTTCAGTGACCGGCTGCTTAAAGTGGAACGAAGAGGAATTTTGTTGTAAGCCTTGCAGGTGGCAGTGTGCACATTTTGAAAGCTCCACAAAACTGGAAAATTACAAGCTCACTGACTTATAATTTGCACAAGAAAAAGCCAAACCTGTTAAGTTGGAAGGAGAGATGAACACAAGAGCATTACATTTCAGATTTTCGAAAAATGACTTTAAGCAGATGATTATATCCGCTGATGTGCTTGTTTTTCAACTACACTTTACCAGCATCTTTAAAATTACTAGTTCGATAATAATTATGATAATAACAATGGTATGAATACTTGCACTCCTTTAATGGCATGGTAGATCTAACTCGCTTGCCATTCACCCTGGAAACTAAATTTATGCAGCTCAGACAGGATAATAACCACAGTACATTTATTACAAATTGGGATTTAATTACAGAACTGAAGCAGTAAAGTATCACTCAGATAATACAACAGTATATTTTATTTTTATCAGTGAGGTTTCATCATTAAATTTGGAGGGAAAAAAACTGATAAAACAGCTTTCGTGTTGAGACACAATGACAAGTGCTATAACAATTCAGTCATTTGTCCAGAGGATCTTAGAAATTGGGAAAATAACATGACAGTGTTGTCTGTGAAACATAATTCTTTCTGAGATATCTTTATTTTACACTTTGTTGTTTCCCGCTCCTCCCTTCCTTTGTTTTATACCACTGTGTTGGTTCATTTTTAGCAATAAAACAGGACATTTATTTAAGTCACATGAGTTTGATCATATAAGAATCCAAATTATTTTATGCACTGTGCTCAATCGACTCTGACGTGATCTGATTCACCGCACAATAAGTGCAATGTCTTGATCGTGTAAGTTAGCTTCACAGGTGAAAAACTAAAAAGCTACGATAAGTCTTTTTTTTTTGTTTTTTAAAAAAAAGCAGTTTCTGGTCTCAGCTGCATTAACCACATGATGAAATTTGCAAAAAACTGATGCTGTTCGCTGTGTTGGATCACTGTGGACAGATGATTTATGAGCAGCAGTCCACATTCTCTGATAAGTCCTGAAAAGACAAAGTGCTATCCACAGCACCGTCCCCAAAACAAAGCGTTTGAGCTGCTCCTCACTGGACAGACCCCTCAGTGCCAGCTCTAATGGACTGAAGCATGTTTTTTAAATGTACCTCCTTGTTTAAATTGCTTTTTTCCCTCTTTTAAATATTTTGTCTTCAGCTTTTTTGTGCTTTTTTATTGATTGATTTGTCATTTTTGATATTATGGTCTCTATTGTCTGATATATCTGTTGACAGTTTTGGGAGTTGGAGGAGTGATAGGTTAGCAGTCCCCCCCCCCCACCTCCAGTCTTTGAACTAAGCTCAGATAAACGTACATCATCTTTGTTCTTTAACTGCAGAGTGATGAAATTAACATTGATCTGTTTATCTAACATGATGGGACAAGGAAAAACATATTTCACAAATTCTTCCTTTAAAAAATCAATAATGTTGCCCGTTGATGTGATGATACAGAGCGTTTCATCCTGGATGGTTCTTCGGATTCCTGCAAAGGGGAATTACAAAAAATGGCCTCTTGACAATTTGACTGAGAGATCAACGATTTGACTGACGGCTCGATGACAGCTAATTTTAATCTTCAAAATTTAGTGGCCAAAATTTAGATTTAGTTATGGTATTTGCTGCGGTGCAGTGGTCCATATAAAAAAAAAATTGCACGGCTGTTGGTGCATAATGTTTCTGCTCCGGTGTCCTCACTATCTTAAACCCTGCCTTCACTCCTGCTCCACCGACAAAGACTGGCAGCGGTCCGCCCACATTTCCTCAAGTGTGTGTGTAGGCGGTTACCTGGAAGCCAAACCGTGTGCTGGTCTATAGCAGGAAGTGGCTCATTATTTAGACTCAGCGTGGCTTAAAGTGAAATAAGGCCTGTCATGCTAAATTTAGAAGGACTAACATTTCCCCTTTTCAAATTCTGAATTGTCATTTGAACCAAATTCACCAGATGGTTCCTTCGTACCTGGCCAGCCAGAGTGCTCACCTGCCTTGCATTTCAAAGCAGGTCCCAAAAAAAAAGCCTTGAATGCCACCCCATTATCCAAATTACATTCAAATGCTCTCAGAGTGAGCCTAGAGTTTGAGACTCCCATTTTCCTGCTACTTTTACAGTCATACAAGAAAAGCCCTAATTGCAGTTAGTCACTCGAGCTCTATCTTCTATACGGCATGCAAGAAAGAACAAGGTGACATTCTGACTCAATTTATAAAAAGTGTTCTTTTTAATTTAGATAATGATCTTTCTTGCCGTTAAAGCACTTGCCACTATTCTTCACACCTTTATATGCGCTGGTCGACAGCCCTAATAAGATGTCTCCAGCAGGCTCATAGCTTGAATTCTGTTGGTATATTTTCCAGGAGCAAAGTGCCTCTTTTCAGATATTTATTGCCAGTCACCTAATGCTTTGCTATTGTTCATGCACATTATTGGGTTGGATGTGGAAGCCATTTCTGTCTCTGTAATGTAGAGCGTAGCCATCAAGGCTCTTTATGGATTTGGGAAGGCAGGGAGGAGAAAAAACCCCAACCAGCTATTGTTGCCATTGTTGAGGGAACTCAGGAGAAAGGTCTACTGTGCTCAACATGTACACTATAATAACAAAGCAAACATGCTGAATTTGTCCTCATAGTGTTTTCTTAGTATTCACAATACAGAGACGACACAGTGAAAGGCATGACTGTCAATGGGAGGATCTCAAGGACAGCTGTGCATTGTGCATAAGAAACCCTCTGTAAATGTGAGTGAGGTGGAAAAAAAGAAGAAGCTGACCATAAATTCAATTTTCCTCTGCATCAGATGAGCCCACTGCAGCTTGGCCCCTGTGTTACAACTACACTGAAGAGTTTATTGTCCTGACTTTCACTTGAAAATAATACATGTACAAACAGTACGAGTATGGAACTGCCAATCATCCAGAAAAAGACCATTTATTGTGATTTTTCAGGTAAATGTTATTGACTGTGGCAGAAAGGCAAAGCCTGTAAAGCACATATAACTGTGGGCAGCTTTTCAGTCACCTCCTTTCCACCTAAAATCATCATATCAAATTAGATAAGAGCGCAGAGTAGGAAATAAGACGAGAGATTAAAGACTCCTGTACAATGAGAGCAGCTCCCTTGTTATCAGACGGTGCATGTCTTCAGCCCTTATTTGTGGTGAGGTGTTATTAGCAGCGTAGCGGCGCTGTCCCACCTCATCACATCATCTGTCAGAAGATCATCAGTTGCCGTAGCGGCACAGGAGGAGGAGGATCCCCGTGTGCTGCTTATCTGTCTCAGACACACACAGGCTCTCGTTCCCTGCGAGAGGAGGGAAGTATTGAGTATTAAGTGCTGCTGTGGTTGAGATGCATTGGCATTTTGCTGCGTATTTGAGTGTCTCTGTTTGAGACTTTACACTTTTTTTTTCTTTTTTTTGTTAGACTGGACACTTTATAGATTAAGACTTCACATACAATTTATATGAAAACACACGATGCATGATCAGAGTTTCAGACTACCCAGCAGTATATAAATTAGTCAGCCTGAGCACCCCGTGGACCAGCTACGACATTAAAATGCTTCTATGCTTCGTGTTATGTAAAAGGGTCATTGTTCAGTCTGAGTATTTCTTACTTTTGACATAAATCTTTTAATGTATGTTCACCTTTTGATGAAGTATTTTTGTACAGTGGTCTTGTTAGTTTCAATAAAGTAAAGGCTCTAAAGGATAAGTTTGATGATCTTTTTGAATTTTTTTAATTGTCCACAGATCCCATGAAATGATCCTACTAACACATATTTTTCGCTTTTTATCCAAAGCCTGATATACTGTAGCTTATTCCTCGGTGCTCCATTTTTGTTGAAAGCAAATATCAAGCCACACGGTAACATGTTCCTTCATTACCATGAACATGGCCATTGTATTTTTAGAGTCAATGTGTACGTGGGGTACACTGTCCAGGGACCATAAACACTCACTAGCTCATCAAATGTGTATTAATCCACGGCTGAAAATAGTACCCAACAAATGCACTATTTATTCTTGTTGAGTATTGTTAGTCTAAAGCTACAGTGCGCAGCTGTTTTAGGAAGTAATTTAGGAAAGGGGAGACGGGCTAACATTACAGAATATCATAATCCTTATCCTTTAAAAAATACATCAGGGAAATAAACACTATATCTGTCTTTAATTTCAGTTGCTCCTCTTGGTAATCACAGATTTTCTTTTTTAATCTGTTCTAAACAGTGTTTTTTAGTATCCCTACATCGATGTGGTAACATAATGCATTTATTTTCTTAAGACAAGGTGTTAGGGGTTGTTCTGTCACAGGTGTGGGGAATTACATTGTGTAGGCATCAGCAGTCAGAGCCTTCAGTAGCTTAAAGCCCATAACATTACATCTGATCTGCAGGGTTAAGGCAGAACAAGCACTGTGCTCAAGTGTGGCACCATCTCTTTTCTTTTCTACCAGCTTCAGTGTTGTTAAAGCAAAAGAAATTAGACTGTCTGGGAGGAACAAACAAGTAGCACCATCAGCTCCATTTTAGGAAGAGGTTATTTTATTTGGATCTCTTGGTGAGCAGCTGGTCTTCCTCTTATCCTACCACCATTTTTTTTTTTTTTTTTTTTTTTAACCCTGTTCAGTTTGTTTCATTCCCACCTCACTGACGTCTGCAGTGACTGCACATTGGCCTGAAACATTATTGTTGTTATTTGCTTATTGGTACACAGGGTTGCTATTTAATTTTCAGCAGTCTTAATGTACACGAGTACGTGAGAAGTCATGTACATATTACTGGGGTGATTACCAATGCGCAGATAAAGGCCAAGTAACATGAGTCATTCTAAGTGAGGGGGATAAGCTGTTGAACCAGCTGCCGTCACTGCGTTTTTGATGGGACATTATCCGGATCAGTGTTGTTTTTCGGTTTTTTGTTTGTTAGTTTTTTGGCATTAGCTGGTGTGAATGTTACATGTGGCTGCTGTCACACACTCAGGGCTTAATTTTATGCACCAAATTAAAGATAGTGCTTCGTGTGTAATTTTAATTCCTTAAATTGCTTAAGAAAACTTCTTTTTTTTCTCCCTTTTTTTTTTTTTTGCTTGATTAAGTTGAAATGGAGGAGGAGGAGGAGTAAGTGTGTTTTGAGGAATGATGTTCTTCCAAAACAGATTCATATTCATGCGTAGCTAAATCACAGTTGTCAGTGCATCTTTGCTTTTGGTTGTGATGTCAGGAGGACTGGAAGGAGCTGAAATAATATATATATATATATATATATGTATGTATGTGTGTAGATATATATATAATAAAAATGGAGAGAATGAGCAGAAAGCTGTTCAGGTTGAAATGAGTTTCCCCCTCTGCTCTCTGCCTCTGCCTTCGACCGATATCCTGCACACACGTGGAGTTCAAATGTGCTTTGGTTTGCTTTGGAGGGAAAGTCGTGTCAGATATAGTTCTGTCTTTAAGCTTCTAGTCAGGTTCACGCTTATCTACATAATTCCTAGTTACTCTGTAAGGTCCAGAGACTCTGGATGTGAGTCTTTGCTGCTTGTGAACATGTGACGTGGTGGTAAACTGTCTTTTGATAGCTGCTGTCACATGTCTGTAGCTGTTGTTAGTGTCTGGAATTTGGTGGATGTAGGAGATGAAGGCTGCTACCAATGACTTCACACATGTATTTGTGTTTTCATTGCTTAGTGAGTAAAAATTATTTTTAGCCACGCTGGCGCTATGATTTTAAGGATGCCAATGTCTGCTGGTTTGTTGGTCCACCACTTTTGGTCCAGTTTGAAATAGCTGTGTGCAGACATTCATGGACCCCAGAGGATGAACCCTAGTGAGTTTGGTGAACCCCGACTTTTCCTTTACTGCCATCATTGGTTCAAAAATACCTTCAGATCTAATGACATTACCACAAACCTCAACTGTACTTTGCATTCAGTGCTAATTAGCAAATATGAACAGGCTAACTATTGGGTTAAACTGTATATTTAAAGACTTAACATCTGATATTAACATGAGATACCTGTTTTAATATCTGAATGACAGCATCCAATCAGAGGCCTTTTCATTTAAACTGAACTTCTGACCTTGGATCAAAGGCGGCTATGTGTAGTGTAGTGACTGCATTTCCTTGTTTTCTTACAGTAGGGGTGGACACTGCAACTTCATGTGAGCTAACAGGAAAAGCTTGATGTTCATGACCTTTCAACTTGTGCAGCATTTGTTTTTCAGAAGAATCTGTAGGGATTGCACACCTGCATGAGATCAAATCACAGTATGAGCCAGACCACCGCAATCTCTCACAGTGTGTTCTTATATTACACCCTTTTTCTTATGCCGATATGATATCCAAAGCCAGATCACATTTTAATGGCGTCTCAGTCTTGTTAAGACAAAGTAGTTTTAATGAGACTACAAACTCTCAACCGGTGAGACTTCCCTTTTGTCCTTAAGCATGCGTTTCCTTTATCTTTACACTATACAGTTGGTGAGCCCAGTGGTACAGTGTGTCACCGCTACAGTAAGGGCTGGTGGCTTGTTAAATTGGAAAGTTGGTGCCGGCATTTTGTTACAGTAATTGGAGTTGAACAGGTGATGCTTTATCTCAGCCTTGTTATGGATCATATCTTCACGATGTGTTCTAATTCTCTGTCTGACGCTGAGGAGCCTCCATGCTCCGTCACACTAATTAGATAGAGGGAGTCAGCCCCTATTTCTTTCTACCCAGATCTTCACCGGGAGGAGGGTAAATGATGAGATGAGGAGGAGGAGGAAGAGAAGGGAATTGGCAGGTTGACGTGGCTGACAAGTGTCGCGGGGGGCCTCACGTTTACATCGCTTTGTGTCAAAGCCTTTTGGAACATGCTGAGGAACTTTATGGAGCGGCTGCCAGGAGCAGCAGTTACATACGCTCCCTTCGCTGCTCAATCGTTTGCCAAATTGAACCCGTTTCTTTGGACAGTCCCTGAACTGGTCATGCATTTCCTGTGGATGTTTGCCACATCAGCTGAAGGGAACACGCTTCATCTAATTGTAAAGCTCTCAAAGTAACTATGTTTGTAATGGGATATGGAGCAAGTTTCGTCTTAGCTCTGACTTGCAATTTGTAGTGTTTTGTTCGGTTTCTCCAGCATCATAAACAATATAGATTACCAGCAATGCTGACATTCCATTATTTTTAGGTTTATGGCTCTTGATCATCGTGGCAGTCTGCCTCACTTTCCGCGGCTCAAATTGTTCTACAGTTAGAAAACGCAGTGTGTGAAACCGTTCATTTTCGCTGTAGGCATATCCGCTAATTAAAGGATTAACTTGGTAATCTAAATTGTCTCTTGTCTTTTCCTTCCTCCTTCCTCCCATTATTTCCTAACATCCATTTCAAAGATTTAAGAATGCCTCCTTTTCCTCTCTGTCTGCGTTTCTGTTCCCTCCCAATCCTGCGCTGAGTTCTGTAATCAACTTGCTTCAGGATAACCTCGTTTCCGGCTAAGCGTAAGGGGACGACAAATCCGTGAGCCTGTGCGTGCCTTGGATGGCAAAGACCGCGACTGTGTCTGGCCCTCCTGACAGCTCAGGATGTCTTCAGTTCCTTTGAGGATTGGATGTAGTTATTTAGTCAAAATGTGTTTAAATCTTTGTGACTCTTTTGAAAAGCATCATGCACTGAAGCGCCAAAGAGGTGAAGCTTTGAAGAATCCGAGGCACTTAAATCCTGAGTTTTGCTCAAGCAAGACATTTTGAATCTACCTCTAAAATGAGCTAAATCTATCAAGTGTTTCTCGTGTCTGCACAGGCTTTACCTTGCTGTTTATATCCCAGTGTATTCTGTAGCCACTTGAGATGAATTCATTTTTAAAGACTTGTGCAGAAGGATCTAATTTTTTTGTGTTTCAGCGGAATATTTTGCTTGGTTGAAGTGACCTTATCCACCGAGGGCGCCATGCATTTAATAGCTAGAGAAAGCTTTGTAAAGTGGAGATGTTATGGAGGTTTCTGAATGATTTCTCCGCGGCCTAATATGCTGTTTTGAACACCAGAAATTATTTTTAGACACAAACACTCAAAGAGAAGCACATTTCTAACTAATAATGCAACTCGATCTTTGCCATGCTCTGGATTTGAATTATGTATTTTCAGTTTAAACTCTAAGCTCCTCATCTCTTGAGGAGATGCTACTTAATACGAGGCCTTGATCAAAAGTTTGTTTTTTTCACAAAGCAGCTAAACGCTGTCATACTTAATTTGCAATGCCCTAAGATTCGTAATGAAACGGGACATCATATGTGTAACTTCAGTAAAATACGCAAGTTAGTGTAGTCACTGAATTATGCAGTGCAGGATCCAGTTTATTGGAGAGTCACAGCCAGTGATTAAACCGCTGCTATAGAAAAGTGATTTGAGTTTGAGAGGCTGATTCAGCCGTGAAACTGGATTGTGTGGGGAAACATCTGGAAGTGAATGAGGACAAAGCATCAGCTGTGGCACTTGAGTGATGAATATGAATACTCCATCCAATCTGGAGACTCTTAGTCCACACAATGTTGATGATGCTTCTAAGAATAGGAATGTGAGCTTTCTAAACCGCAGGTCTGGCCATACGACGGTTTGATTCAAAAACATACATTTGTCTCGTGTTCGCACTCTCGCTGTCATGTATACAAATTCAGGCTCCCAGCTGTTGATCCTGTTAAACATCGCTTTGAGCCGTTTACTCACACAAACATGCACATCTGCACAGACAAATATATGCACACACGTGCTGCCTCTGTCACTGAGCGCGGAGTTCTCAAAATGTGAGCTCTTTTACATTGACAGCAACTTAAAATGGTCTCATAGCTTTCAAGGCAAATGTGCCTTTCAAGATGCCGTCACCTTGAAAGGCGAACGCAGCAAAGGTGTCGGGGAGCGTCAGCGCTGGTGGCAAAGGTAGACGGCACGGAGTCGCTTCCCTGCTTGGACCCCCCTGCTGGGGTGTTGCTTCAAATAGATGACAAGAAAAATAATAAATAAAAGTCACAAACCGGAATAAGCAGATGTGTAAACTCCTGTTCAAAGGTGTAAGGCTCATTAATAGTGTTGCTGTGCATCATATTTACACAACTAACAGCTTCAACTTTTTTCTTTTCTTGGCAAACTGTTTAATGACATTCAGAAAAACAGCGTTTAATCATTCAAAGTGCTGCCTGTTTGAGTAGAGATGATTTATGTTGGCAGCTTTTGATGGCAACGAAGTGACCTGAGCTCCAGGAGAGCGTCTATCATGGAAATATTCTCATCAGGAAACAGTGTAGGCTGTGTGGTGTGAGTGTCCTGAATTAATATATGCACACAGATGCACAGCCCTGCGTCGATGTACATGCTTAGCAGCCAATTTACTATTCATTTAAATGGGATAAGATTGTAATAATATCACATGTGGCATGTGTGAGACTCCCGTCCTCCCAGTCCCGTCCTCCCAGTCCCCTCCTCTCCTTCTGTCCTTCATTCGCTGATTTCTGCTTCTTTTTTTTTTTTTGAAACCTCTCTGCATCCTTCACCACTGATACAAACGTGATGTGATTAAGTTCGGGCTGCTATGGGTACCATCTCCCTGACATGTTTATTTAATGCATCTGGCTCCTTCCTATACAAGTCTGTATTCACTGCCGGTGATTGATTGCTTTCCAGACCAACTGTAATGACCAGGGATATTGTATGGTGTCTGAATTTGCTGGTGTTTGAGCATTTCTGAGCAAACCTGCATTTTTGATTGCATGCATAATTCTGTGCCTCCCATTGATTGAGAGAAAGCTGTTTGTGAGCAACTGTTTTATTTTCCTGCATGCGTGCAGTCTATAGTTTGCATACATGTGCGTGTTTTCTGTAGCTTTTTGTGTGTCTGTGTGTGTTTCAGCTCCACGAATGTATATGTGTGTCACACCATAAAGGGGTTTGTGTGTGTTTTTGACAAAGAATGCATGCGTGGTTGAAGCTGTGCTTATTGGAGCATGGTTGTCTGATTGAAAAACATATTCCAAACCCCAGACATGTGGAGGAGTAAATATTTGTCACCTGGGGAACAAACATACATCAGTCAGCTGTGCTCCAGATTATATATGAGGTGGATGGAGCTCTTTTTTTTTTGTCATTTTCATTCTTTTCACTCATCCCATGTTTGCTTTTTTTTCTGCGTTTGATCGCGGCCAACGTTAATGTTGTAAGAGAACAATGCTGCTCTTGGTGGAACCCTAATGTACATGTATTATGTTTGAGGACATAAAGATAGTCAGAGGTATAAAAGCGTCCAGAAAGCCACTTGACAAACCCAAGCACTCTGACGAGAAAACATCAGCCAACAAAGTGATTGTGACATATTTGATCTTGGCTTTGTTGTTAATGGCAGCTAAACATGAAATGGTTTAATATTCTGGATAGTAATTTTAATTGAATTAATTTCAGAGGACATTGTAAGGCGCTGATGGTGTCATAAAACACTTGTTATAGCTGCTGTTCATCACTGTGATGTAAATTATGCCCAGTGATTGCTCAATGATGCTTTCCTTTGGGGACATGACGTTGTAAAAAGAAAAAAAAAAAAAATCGTAATTGGCTCCAAAGGGCACACGATGTGTTGGTGCCATGAGGGAGGAACACAAAAGAGGGTTATTTTCTCTCCAGCTCTGGCTTTTCTCCCTGCTGACATCCTCACACTGTGGCACATTCAGCAATTCTGTTCTCCAAGTAGATAATAAGGAGTGAAATTAAAAAATAAATGCTTATTTTACAAATGGCAGTAACACAAGTTGACAGTACGTGGCACAGCGAGGCGAGCAGAGGAGAAGTGGGGATGAGTGGCTTTCAAAATAGGACTTGAGGTTTGTGTGTATACAAAAAAAGAATCCGAATCCTGGAAAGTGAGACAGTACGTGACGTTAAAGTAAAAATCATTCTGAAATATTGAAGATGGAGGGTAACAAAAGACGTCTCCAAAGCTGCTGCAGAGATCTCGTCCCGCGTGCTTTTCAGAACGTGGTGTTGTGTGCATTTCTATCTCCAGTGGTTACAGGAATCTAACTTGATTTTTAAATCTATATTTTGGAGAGTTTCTGCATCATAACCGCCTCTTCACCTCCTCCTCTCTCGCGGATGTGCTCCCTCCCTGACTTGGGAGTTGACGTGGTCAGCCGGGCAGATGAGACACGGGGTCTGTGCACAGCAGGAAATCTGCCCTGGACATCATGGCTCAGCACACTGACACCTGGTGCACCCTTGTTGTGTTTGTACGTACGTGCGCGTGCGTGCGGTTGCGCACGTGCGTGAGGTCAGTTGAGCGGTCTCTCGAGAGAACGACAGCTGCAGACAAATATCGTGTCACAACCTCCGATGTGTGAAAGGAAAAATAAATCCAAATTATAACGCCGGGTTCTGTTCATGAAGACGTGGAGGAATGCACGGTTACGTAACGCTTACTGGGCCCCAGCAACACATCCAGCGTGTTGTATCAATTAAATCATCTTCATTGGCCGAACGATCAACAGGGGAGACATTTAGCGACCAGCGGTTGTTGTTTGTGTGTGTGCTAAATGATCTGGCAATGGGCTCAGATGCATTTGACAGCTAATGGCGGCTTTAGCCAATTACATTCAGTGGAATCTAATGCAGTGCCCGTAGTGCTGCTGTATGTCTATTTGATTTGTGCATTGACCTGCAAGAAGTCTGTTAAGTGGCTGATACTCCCTGTGTGTGCGTGCGTGCACGTTGACTTTGAAGTACATTGTGTCGTGACAATAATCTAAGCCAATTTACTACGCATCAGCCCTCCATTATGGGATTGATATAAAGCGGTGCGTGACTAGAATGCACTCCCATAAAATGACAATTTACTTCTCAAAAGAAATTACGTGTTTAACCTCATTAACCTAAAGTGCATGTACTAAAATGCAAGACTAACCCCCACCCCTCGCGACACACGCAACCGCATGTGCACACAAACACAAATTGGAAACATCATCAAAAGTTGAGAGTTCATGTTGAATGTGACCCCTGCAAATGAGAAGCCAGCGGCGAGTTAACAACATCAGGAGCTCATCAAGCGCGGGACTTGTCAGCGTCTCAGGTGGCTTCGCTTTCACTCTCAGTTTCAACATCATCTGTCCTCTATGAGATGATTAACCTGGCAGGTGTGAGGTGAGTCTCGCCCACTGTTTTAGTGAGCTGTCGTCTTCAGTCTGCGGGGAGTACAGAGGGTCAGCCCGGCCAGCTAATGGCTGCGGTCACAAAGCTGGAAGCCGGCCCATTAGAAGGAGCCGCCATCATTAGGACCAACACACTTTCAAGCAACCTGACCTGCTGGTCCCACGCTGTTTATTAGCAAAGTTTTGGCTCTCCGTTAGAGCAATTATACTCACTATTCATGATGAACTGTGGCCTTTTCCTCAACACCATGAGACAAGACACACACACTCACATACATAGTAAATAATGTTAGGCTGTGTTGTCCTGAATAGGAAGCTGCCACATTAATGACATTCTCTCCTCTGCAAATGTGTTGCAGTAAGAAAATGTGCTCGGAAAATGGGGAAAGAGGCAAAGTGTCAGCAAGTGATGTATGTCGTTCATTGGACACAGAACATTTAGTTTTCATTAAGAGTTAAACATGTACACGAAACATTAATGGGGTTCAGCGGCAGCGGCGGCGGAGGCATGCTTCGCTGTATCTCATCCTGATGAATTAGCAACTCAGCACACAGGAGTGAAGGAAAGACAGGAGAAGAAAGAGAGACATTAATATAATGTGTAGTGGGGGTGGAACTGACAGATAATATCTTTATCCAACGATTGGTGTTTATGACGCAACGTAATATTATTCCTGACCCGGGCATCGGCAAGCTGCATGGATGAACGACGGCTGGGCGAGGGAGGAGAGAAAGGTCAGCGTGAGTGTTGCCGTTTCATTATGAGAGATGTGGACTCCCATCCTCTCCTGCTGCACAGGGAGTGATGGAGAAGGTTGTTAATGCCCGGTCTGTCAGCCATATTGGATTCAGGGCAGTAAATTAATATTACACTCCTTTATAAAGGGGTTTTATTTTGGGATTTACTGGTCTCCCCTGAGTGTCGGCGGTGTAAAGAGGTTATTTCCCTCTTCCTGCTGTGTCCTCTCACTATCTCTCGCACAAGGCTAATATGTTTAGAGAGAGAGAAGAGTGTTTCACGGAGGAGGGATGTGTGCGCTGTAGGCTCCATTGTGTCATTCAGTGTTTGTGTTGAGCATTTTTCATTGAGCGAAAAGTTTGCTGTAAATCGCAGCATTGTCCCCCTGAAGGACATCACTTGTATCCGTGCAGTGAAGATGCATGCTCCCTCCTCTTCCTCCACATCTGCTATATGTCATTAGATTGCGGAGGAATAAAAGGACATCTACCGTGTATAGGAAGTGATTTCAACTTAACTGGCCGTCTAGCTGTCAGTCATCTCTACCTGCCTCTCGCCTCGTCTTTCTTAATGTCTGTGGAGTTAGAGTCCCGCTTGAAGAGCCGTATAACACAGTGTGAAGTGGCCTAGTCGCTGAGACGGGATTTATGGCTGTCGGTCCATCACCGGTGATGTTAAAGGGCTGTGATTAAGAGCCGGAGTAAAGACGTGGACTCCACTACCCCTCCGACCCGGCCAAGAGCTCACAAGGCCGAGCTCTGTCACTGCCAACTCTCCCCCCGCACAGCCCCGTCTCTCTTCTTCACTCTGTCTGTCCATCTGCCTCCGTCTTCTTCTGCCTCTGTCTTATGCATATGTATGAGTCTCAATTCAACAAGGACGCCAAATCTCTGCATTAGAAATTTGGTGTCAGCTGCATTTTCGCTCACTAGTCAAGGCAGTCACAACAGCGAGGAGTCAGCTCCTGCCGTCATGACAGCTTGAAAACTTAAAAGCTTTTTTTTTTTGGCATCCTCCTAAAATCTCCGCTTCTCTTATTCTCCATAGGCTCTGAACACGTCGCCACTGCAACACTTCCCGCCGCCTTCTCCGACCTGTTACCTCACTTCCTGGTGGAGCCGGAGGACGAGTACATCGTGAAGAACAAGCCCGTGACGCTGACCTGCCGCTCCACCCCGGCGACGCAGATCTACTTCAAGTGCAACGGCGAGTGGGTGCACCAGGACGACCACTTGATTGAGCGGACAGTTGACCCGGCCACAGGTACGGCAAACCAAAAGTGTCTGATTCCCATCTAAACTCCTCATTCCCTTTTTAATTTTGGCTCCAAATGAGCTGCCTCTACACTTTCAGTTGAGATGGGCAGTGCTCTCACCGCTTTTGGACGCTGTTTGTGGTGGATGTGTGACATGTGCGGCTCCATAGATACATTATGTAAAGTGTTTGCGTGCTGAAAGTAAGGTTTGCAATTTGCCAGTGATTACTCTGCTCCATCAGGCTCTTGGCTCATCATCCAGCCTATTTAGCCTGCCAGTCTCATAATAAGCACATTGGTTTCAGTCTCAGAAATCTTCTCGATCACCTTGGAGACCTGTTTGTTTTTCCTCTCTGTTGTGCTGCAGTCCCCCGCCTCCGCCATCAGTGTCATAAACATGTATGACACTGATGTGTGATTCAGCAGCGATGGGCAAATGCACACCACCCATTCACAGCCTGACAACTGATTGGGACGAGACCCGCGGAAATGACAGCTTTTTTTTTGGGAAGCGGGAACGCACACACGCACGCACACACACACACAAACACGCTAATCCGTGCTCAGCTTTGGAGCCATAATGGACACAACAACTGAGAACTACACAGAAAAGACACACAGACCCATCAGTGTCTGCACACGTTCACACAAATACACAAAGGGACATAAAGCAGGACTGTATCAATTCATATACACGCTTTGTCTCTTTGTTTGTCTTTTGTCTTAGATAAAGAGCTCGCCACGCTAACATTTCATCCATCCGGTCTTCAGGGTTTGGAATTAACATGCAGCTGCTCGCCAAATGTTAAGGCATACGTTGTCTAAAAAGTGTCATGGGGGCAACTGACGGTTCAGCCTGACACTTGATTTGATCTAGTTTATGAATGACTATCCCACACTGAGGCTTTGATTGATGTGTGTGTATTTCCATAGAGTGGAGTTTGTGTTGAAGACGTGTGGGAGAAGAATCTGCAGCTCGTGACTCGCGCCGTCTTCTGTCGTGTGACGTGTTTCACCTCGTGTGTTCGGCACAGCTCTAGATGCTGGAGTCGTTCTGGAATCAGGCTCTTCTGAATAATGGCAATATAACGGTGTGAAACATTAATTTCTTGTTTTGTGAAAAGCAAGCGAACACACAAGGGAGCGCTTGTGGATTTGGATTATTAAGAAAAGATTGTCAGTGAGTCAACACTGATACAATTTGTTCAATTCCCAGCACTATCTTCTTTCCTGTGTTTTTTTCATTAGCGCTTCTTCCCTCAGTTGTCGAGGGGAGTGATACAAATTCAAAGTGCTGCCAGTATCAACAATCCTTTGAGGGGAGAAAGTGGTTTTGTCTGGTGAAATTTTTAAATAACTGGTCAAAATCTGCAAGACACCAGTATATTTAAATCCTTGGCGGGCATGACATGCAGTAAAAAGACATTTTCTTTACTGCATTTCTGTGAGCAAACTTGTTCTTTCCTTGTATTACTGTTGACATGCACTTAATTAACTAGATTGCAGGAGGTTTTCTCCAATAAACTCTTAAATGCCACGTAAACTAGAAACCTGCTCTCCGTGATTTGGATTGAAGATCAGACAAACCTGGTTTCTTCTGAATGCTGGTTTCTCTGCCATGTACTACATGGACAACCTAGTTTTTAATCATCTTTTTACAAGAACGCATGTGCATGACAAAAGACTGAAGACAATGTGACGGCAGAGCGGCAGGACGAAATGAGAGATCATTACACGGAGCAATATTTAAATGAAACCATCCAAGGTGGAACCGAAGCTAACACAGAGTCTCGAAAGGTCTGCGCCACTGAGCATTTGACCATTTTTAAAATTCAGACATATTCACAGCAGAGCTCCTCTCTGCCTGCCTGTCCTCTCACTGCGCTGTCAAAAAACTAAAAAAATAAATCACGCGGGTGACTACGGTTCATGCAAACTTGGATTAAGCTGGTTATTTAGGTGCGTGTAAACACACAGATTCTATGATACTAGTTGTTTCTGAACTTCATGCAGCCTGCAGTGGGAGACGCGGTGGAGCTGGCTGCTTAACTCTGATACGGTGAAAATGAATTGCGTTTAGTCAACAGCAAGTTTTGTCAAGAACACGATGTGCCCCATAAACTGCGACCGGGTTTATGGGAACATCACATTACCAATGCAACGGTGCTCTGCCAACATTTAATGATGATGGACCATTTGCCATGTGGTTTTTAGCCGTTATAGTCAGCATTTATTTGTCTATGAAACAAATCTGTCATGGCGGGGTGCCGCAGACCCCTGCAGCAGCGGAGGGGCTCCGTCTTCAGAAACCCTGTGAAGTTCCAAGGCCTCCTCGCTGCTCTCCACATCACGCTGTGTTCCCACTGCCTTTGATGATGAATGTTTCATATGTGGTGCTGTGCAGTCATGAAGGACACGTGGCTGTCCAGAGGTATGGCTGCTCCAAGGTACCCACATTGATCTCTCAAACACTTGTGCTGTTTAATGTCAGCACTGCCCCGAGGAGTTTACTGATGGCTCCCTCTAATCCCCCCTTTCCTGCAAGAAACATGTGAGGTGCACATATCCAGCCGCGGTAAAGCTGCATGTGTGTGCGCGCACAGTACAGGCTTCTCAGGCCGTCCTCTCACCCTGGTCGTCACAGTCACACCAGACTCGAAACTCGTACCTGTTGCCAAGCAACCAGGACTTCTGTCACACCAGAAGCTGCCTGATATCAACATCGTGCCTTGAGGAGGGAGGAGTGAGGAGTTTGGAGACCTGCCCAAGTTGACAAAAATTGATTGTCAATTCATACCCAGTGTAACTCTGAAAAATCACCTTCTCAAAATAGCCCAATCCTCTAAAAGAAACTTGAGACATTTCCTACCTGACTCACAGTGGTTGTGTTTTTTTTTTTCCCCTGTGCTTCACACTGAGCAGAACCCATGTTTGTTCCTCCTGTTAACAAAGACAGTGATGTACACACTGCGCACCCGTGTGACCAGCCAACAACAGTCAAGAAGCCCCTGAGATTTCAGCCTCGGTTTCATTGGCTGGCGCGCTCAAACTGATTGGGATTCTCATCAAGGACACTTGTTCCTTTGTTATGTAAATTCAAGCCGCAGATGGAGTTAATGCTCTTAATTCCAACAATAAAATAATAGAAATGACATGTAGGCAAATCAGAGTCAAGAGTCACAGCTCAAGATGGTTTCACACGTTCTGCTGTTCTCTGTTCAACATGATAATCTTCTTTTCACTGTTTGATGGATGAGTGGCCTCTCAGCAATGAAGCACACGTACAGTTTGATTAGGCAGTAAAGAGGCAGACTGATTGCTCACAGTACCATTCATGTATTAGCATTGTGTAATAGCCATATAGTCTTATAGATTGTGTAGAGTTGGGCTATTGGTTTAGCACTGCATGTGTGAGAGCTTATTTATTCATTAACAAAGAAAAACAGACTGCAAGCTGCAAGATTTTCTCAGCCTGTAAAGTTGCTTTTTAAGCATCCCTTAAACATGTCAGGGCAAAGTAAGGGTTAAGTATTTATTTATATTAAACCTTTTAATTAAGCCACACAATGTGAGTTAAACAGAAACAGGATTATAAATGAATATCTTTTCTAATACAACTGTGCAAAAGATTTAATCCAAAAACAGTTGTCTAACACCATATAAAAAAAGCTGATACAAAACAATAACCAAGACAAACACACTGAGAGTCTAAAATACCCCAAAACATCAGAAGCCAAGAGAGAGAGCACCCGGTTTGTGCAGCAATGATTTGAATACACAAAGAGGCCAAATTTAGCAATTTTAGATCTACAGTAACTGCATAAGGTTTAAGGCAGAGGGAGCAGCGTACAGAGAGGCTCTTTTACCCACTTCAGGATGCTCACAGTATCAAAGATAAAGATGAATCACAGCCACAGCATGGAGCAGAAGAAGGTTAAATTTATCTAAATCTACTGAGTAGAATAATAATTCTCATGTCTTCAAATAGGACTGAGCAATACGATAATACACCATGAGACAACACCTCTGGGTGTATTAGATTGGTGTGGGTAATGAAATAAATCAATAGCAGGACTGCTTTATGGCAACAGAGGGTTTGATTATATTTGCATCGAGGTAGCTTGATTTGTGGGGGGATTTGACCGACAGGATTAACTAATTAACCAATCACATGTCAATACCACAGCACAAGATAACATCGAGACTCTGATAGACAGTCGTACCCACTCGAGCTGTAGAGTCATATTAAGATTAGTTCATTTGAAGTACAAATAGTGCAATGTGAATTTTCCTGCTCACAATCTTTTCAAGTAATGATTTGTTTTATTTCAAACCGCTACATCTGATAACCTCCCGCGTGTGAGAAACAGATTTTGAGACTTACGTCTGCAACATAAGTTGAAAGTCAAACCAGACTGCCTGTTTCCGCATGCACGCCTGATCACCAGCGCAACCTTTCGTCTGCGCCTGTGATATCTCCGCTGCGAATGTCGAGGGATTCCCGCCATCCTAATGACTTCTGTGCATGGTTTCGTTACTAAAGGTTATCAAATGGGGAAAACAAACCGATCAAAGAGAGCGGAAGCCACAGTCGATAATCCCTTCACCGTCACGCGGCGGAACCGAGCTGAAGAGATGATCAGAAACGCGGCTGCTTTCGGAGGTGAAGCGGTCTGGCCGAGCACAGCAGAGGCAGTACTCAACAAGCTCCACTCCCGGCAGACTCAGACCGAACGTCAAAGTAACGGGAAGGTTATAAATTAATAACTGACCCAGGTCTGAAGTGCAGACTTGTTTCAGTCAGACGGCTCAGTGGTCGAAGCTCAGGAGGCAGAAAACATGACAAGTGGATAAGCGACTACAGCAGACATGACCTCTGCCCTCATCAGACAGGTCTGTTTATTGAAGTGCAGGAAGGACAAAAGAGCTGCTGCTGCTGTTACAGTTACTGGAGCCCCTTTATATTCGTTGAATGCTTTGGACCCCCCTCTAACACATCAGGAACCCCCCCCACACACACACACACACACACATACACACACACACACACACACACACACACACACACACACACACACATACGTACACACACACATGCACACAGGGTCACGTGTCTCAAAAGCTCCTTTGAACATGGGAAAGGAAAGAGATGTCACAATTTGTCCTTCCTCTCCTGGTATCAATGTCCAATATCGATCCATCCTCGAGTCTATCGGTTCTCATTACCTGTCCTCAGTAACTTATCTCAATTGTTATGGCTGTGACTGCTTCCAAAGCCCCGGCCGGCTCGCTGTCTGTCCCAGGTCATCCTTTATAGAACTGGAGAAACGGAGACGTCTGGCGAGTCCTAATAAAGACATATCCCCTCCGAACAAATCAATGCTGACAGTGTGTTTGCATAGATTAGGAGATTCTCCCACACTATGATTTCTCATCAGACGCATGATGAGGAGAAGGGAGATTGGCATTTGAGCGGAAGATTGTTGTATGGGCCAGACTGATTTGATTGTGTTTGCGTTTCATCTGCCAGCATTGATGGAAACGATTTTGATCCACGCGTCGCGTTGTCACCTCTGCAGCAAACCTTCTCAGGTGGAAAATACATGCATTTCACATTCCTATTTCAATAAACCTCGGCAACCGCCTGATAAAGATGTGGGGGAGATTATATTTTCTTTGTTGATTGAACCGGATGTCAACAATGCTTCTACAATGAAAACAGAAGAAGATGGAGAAAATAATCAAATGCTACACATTTGCCTTCTACTTGATGAAAGTGAATTCCTCAGAGTTTACAGTAGAATCATGCGCACCGTATCCATAAACTCTTCAATGTGTCTCCTTTTTATACTCCGGGTATCATTTTAAACCTCTATAAGGAAATATAACCCCTTCCCCCCAGGTTTATCAGCACCGGCTCCTGTCCTCTGTCAATCCTTTGAAGTCTAGATACTGTGTGTGACGTCGTCAGTAAATCTTTTAAAACCATCTATCGGTTTTCTGAATGTAACTAATAATCTGTTATGGCACCACAGGGCTAACCCCTGTGCCTGCACACCAGCGAGGATTCATTTATATGAAATATGTATTTTCTGATTGACTAGATCCTGGATTGTAATGTGATGACATATTTAATTTCTGATCTAAGGGGAAGATAAGCCTGGCTTAGCTGAAATGATCTGTAACCTTTATTTTAATACCACAATACTTATCTGTGGTATTATAGCAGCCAATCACCTCTCTCCCTTCAAATTCCACCCCCTCTCTCTGTCGCTGCAGTCCGCGTTTTTTCCTCCTGTCTCACAGCCTGTATAGGTCAACAACATGGATGCTGATAAATACCTTTTACCTTTACAGGAGGCTTACGGGGGGGTCCCTTAACATGAGTGACATTTAGTAAAATGTGAAAGCAGCAAGCAGCTCACGTCGTCAAAATTCAGGTGAATCCAGGACAAGAGTCTTCCTAATGGCGTTGGGGCAGCACAACAGTGATTAAACATGATCTTTAATGGAATATTGAAGAACGGCCCTGCTGCAATTTAAGCAAAACCTGATAGGCCTGCGAGCCTGATCTAATGAACAGGAGGAAATAAGAGAATCGGGGGAAGAGGACAATATAGTCCTAAATGAACGAAATGGCCTTGTACCACCTGCTAAGCATCGATCAGTAGCCAAGGGGACTAATTGATAATGCATTATTAGCCGCTTACCCATAATGGGACTTGTATTTCATTCTGTCCTTGATTGCGGGACAGACAGGGAAGAATTTGGCGATGAAGCGCCGAAAAACAGATGGCAAGGTGAATTGTTCCCGTGACACATCTGCCAGCGTGTTCTATTAGGCTTCTCAGGCAGGTCAGCACAGTGTCCGCGTCCGAGCGTGTGCGTGCGTGTGCGTGCGTGTGTGTGCATGCGTGTGCGTGCGTGTGCGTGCGTGGAGGCACACCTTTCTCAAAGCAAAGCAACACACCTCCGAGTGTGAAGGGAGTCAAAGTGGATTTAACTGAAGCTTGTGTTTGTCTGGCCTTGACAATTTCAAGTGTGTTTTGGAGCAGTGGGAGTAAAGTGAGGCAGGCAGAATTAAAAACGAACCAGCTGTGCTGATTGATCTCGCCGATAGACTCGCACAAAGGCCACACGTCTTAGTTTCTCCCGCTTTGTGCAAGTCCTATTTTTATTTGGAAATTTGGAGCACATAGGATCTGTTCCTCTGAAGTTGGTCTTGACATGCAGGAATTATGAATTTTGAAATTAACTGCAATTAGTGGAACAAAAGTGAATGATAATTACCATTTGTCAAACAACAACGCTGGCGTTCCATTCTCCCACGCGCGCAGCCTTTGTCCTCCCACCAAAATATATCCCGCGTCAGCCCCGTGCTTTGCTTTCTCCAAAGTAATTTCGTGTTTGTCAGTCTCACAAAAGCTGTGCCCTTGCTGGAAGTTGGAATGCATTCAGTCGTCTTTGTGGTTCTTTCTTTCACAGTAGTTCAAGTTATTTATTTACCCACTCTGGTAAAGACAGACATGATATCAATACAGTCCTTCAAGCCCGTCTTTGTACTTAGCATATGCGGCACATGCCATGGTATGTGCAACAAAAGCTTTTAAAAGTCAGTGTGATCATGTTGAATTCATCATTTTTAAATAACTAGAGCTATAGTTCGGTTCAAAATGTGCCCGTCGGAGCTGCTGATTGCTTTGCCTCTAGTACTTTCTCAATATCATCGACCTGCAGAGCCAGAGTGCCACCGCAGCTCGAGACTCACAGCTTTAGACGCATGTGCCACCAGTTTTTTTTTTGTTTTTTTGACTTTCAAAACTTTATTAACAACACAGTAATATTCCAATATACCACCAGTTTTAGACAGTTTTGAAAGTTAGTTCGAGGTGTTCTCAAAACATGAGCCACACCAAAATCATCAATAATCATTATTGTTATTTCTGCTTATTTATAAAATGACATTTAATTGACTAATTGATTTGTCTCATAAATAATTCAGTATTTTATTCAATCATCTAATCATCATCATCTAATTTCCACTGCTGTGTTATGATAATAACAAATAATAGACCCCATTTGTCAGAGGCATCATGTGGAAAATATTGGACCTTAAATTCAAAGGACTGTTCACTGCTGTGACACATTCATTGAATCACTGTGGCCATTGCAGCCATTTCCTTGAACCGGAGAATCTGTTTTTTTTAACTGAAGCACTTGACTTCACATATTGCCGTCCAAGTAAACAGATGATATGAAACGCTGGAATAACAACATTTGATGACACACGGTGTAACGTTACATTTCCATAACAGCAGCAGTGCAGAAATGACTTTTAATGCGGGGGAGTGACTACTACTAGCAGAAACACGTTCCATGTGTTGATAGTCCTAATATATCATGCTTGGGTGGGGACAAAAATTAAACAGTATGGTGCTGTGACTGTCTTGCTGTCACTGCCATCTTGACAAAGCGCTCCGGGACGCTTCGCTTCAAGTGTTTGTGCATAGCAGTTGTACCGCTGTGATAAGCCATTTCCGACTACAGAGCACCACATTGTTGGGTTTCTGTGTAAAATACTCTCACACTTTAGATGATTGAGGGCGAGGTTGTTTTTTTAGCAGCGGCATGCTTTGACCGGGCGCGGCCATCTTTGCGATGCGCCGCTGTCCTGATCGATGACGGTGAGTCGGCCCGGCCCTGGGGCTGTCACAGCCTGTCGTTTAAACTCGTGCCTGCAGAGCAAAGTTTCTGTTTTTTATGTTTCTGGAGACCTGCTCATCCAAACTCCTTCGCACTTGACACCGCGCTTCCTTTGGTCCCCAGCAATACACCTGCCAAGTGTAAAGTCGATCGGATGAAAGGTTGTCAAGAAAATCAACAAACTGACACACAAGCACACAGATTCTTCCCTTTATAGTTAGCTCGACCGTCGGTTCTTTTCTGCGACATAGTGTTCAGCATTTTAGCTTTGCAGCAGAGTGATGAATTTTCTGAATGCTTCAGTAAAACGCGTGTTCGACTGCATCTCCACAGGCACGCAGTCGTCTGTGTACCTTTGTGCAAAGCGGTTCGGTCCTCCGAGCTACATGGAAATATTTGCTCGGATAGGTCTAACAGTAGTTCTAAGCTCCCCGTGCCGAGACGTCTGAATAAAATGTGGTCTTCATGCTGCAATGAAATGCAGCACATGCATTACCGAGGCCACTTGTGCCGCCCTTGTTCCGAGCAAATAGAGGCCAAAGTTGCAAATGTGCTTAGATTCCACAATGTGCCTCAAAATGTGCCGATTTAACACGGTGGGATTCAGAACGGAGCAGAAAAGAGCCGGGAACGCTTCCTCCCAGCCTTGCTATTTTGATTATAGCCAATGAACTGTGATGTTTTCCTCATTTTACGTTTTTTTTTTTCTCACTCTGATATAATTTTATCTTTCAATTTAGCTCCGCCTCCCTTTGAAATCAAAGCCACGAGTGTTCTGCTGACAGACGGAGGCAGAGTGGGAGTTTGCGGTGTCAGTCAACACCTGCTCTGCTCAAATTCGTTTAAAAATAGTGGAGCTGGGAGGTGTAGTGAGGGAGCTGACAGCTAAATAGTCCATGGAGATTTTTGATAGGCAGAGGAACTCAGTGGCTGACAGTTAATGCTTTGTGTGTTTGGCCCCAAGGAGGCTTTCAGTATAGGTATTTTACACACTCCTCGAACAAACATCAACTCACCGCTCTCCTCCTTTTAAACTAGAAGCTGCGGGGTGTCCCGAGTATGGGATAGTGATGGTGTAGAGAAAACACCATTTTATGTAGCGAAGGAAGAAGAATAGCTTCAATCTCCTCATGAAGTGCTGTGTAAAGTATGAAAAGTCGCACAGACTGTTTCCTCTGGAAGCATCACAAATAAGAGGTGAGTGGCTGCTGGGATGCTGCTTTTAAATCCAAAGGCATCTCAACCTGTATTGTCTAAATTCTACAGTCTCCAGTAAGCACACTGTGGATGGACTCTGTGTGTGTGTGTGTGTGTGTGTGTGTGTGTGTGTGTGTGTGTGTGTGTGTGTGTGGCCTGCTGGACTTCAGGTCAGGTGGGTGTCAGAGCGAAAAACAAGCAGGCAAATATATGTTCTGCCTCATGGTTTCAGAGAATAAAAACCCAAGTCAATTATCAGCATGCTTCTGCCCACATATAACGCTTCTGGATTCAGTGTCGTGTGGTCAAAGGCATCGACCACGAACACACACACACACAAGAAAGAAAATGCAGAGACGCAGCCACACGTGTTCGAGGAAACCTTTTCATCGGAGCAGGTGTTCAATGAGGCGTGCTGACAACAACAAGAGCAGGAGTCTTGGTCTGGGAGCCATCAGGACACAATCCGGAGGATTTTCTGCATTTCATATTAATAATTCATTTGTTCACGTTGTTTTAGAGCAAGAGTTTGTTTTCTGATGAAGGTTGTTGTCTTTTCTGTCTTTTGCCTTTTAAGCAATATGAAGGCAACGTGTATTTAATGAGCAGTGGCAGAGATTTGCATTTCCACTATTCGATCACCTGAAAATTTAACATATGGATTTGAAAATTTGAGGAGAAAGCTGTTTTTGTTTTTGGCAAATTTCTGGTCAGCTGAATCCCCTTTACGCTAGTTTGTGTTACAAATTTGAGTCACTTCAAGGAAAAATGCCAAATTTTCATTGGTTATAGCTTCTCAAATGTGATGATTTGCTGCTTTTCTTTGTCTTACATGATAGCAGACTGAATATCCTAAGGCTTTGGGCTGTTGATTGGATATAAGAAGCACCTTGAGCTCCAGGAAACTGATTGATGTTTTTAACCTTTTTTAGACACATCGATTAATCACGAAAATAATTGTCATCTTATGCTGTATTACAACGGAAATTAGCTGCAGCCCTTTTTGTGATCTTTGCTTGAAATGTTTGGAACATCATATCTCATGTCTTTTCTAATCAAAATTTAAAATCCTCACTACTGCATCATTATTCCAACACCACTCTCTAACATCTGGTACCTCTAATATGAATCCAAGCTCAGGGGTCCACTCTGTAAAATACTTTCACTCCACTCTCCCGGTTTTCCGCATCAGGTTATTTATAAAGTCCACAATTCTCTGTCTTGCATCTACTGTATTAATAATGAATACGGTCACATTTGAACAAAGAAATGAATATTTAAAGGCTCAATCCATGTTCAGTCTGCAGTGCTTCATCCCCTCATGCGTCACATCGTTGTTGATTCTGGACTCACAACACGGCTCACATTGGAATGAGAACCACGTAGACTCGACATCATGTGACCACTGGGGCAAGTGGGGGATTTAAACAGATTACAGATTGAGGCTGTGAACATTTTCCAGGTATTATTCTTTTAAGATCAATCCATTCTTGCCTTTTTATCAGAAGATACTGCTTTAGTGTACGTGAGGCTACCTGGTGTGTCCCATTTCAGCCGCTGCTGTCAGCTCGGCGTCAGGTGGAAGGTAAGACTTGAGGGTATTAACTTGACACACAAGTTCTGAATCCACATTGCAACACAATGTTGAGACTATTTGGAGGTTTTTCGTGATGCTTAAAGTCAGTGTCTGGCTTTAATTTTTCTCCTCAGCCTTGGTTATTTGGCTGGCTTTGTGTTCTTTGTGTGTATTCTCCAATTCTGCAACATTGTCTTGTATTGTGCACTGCATATTTAGTATGAATGAATCATTGTTTCAATTAATCACTGAAGTACTTTAAATATTATTCCTTGATGTTTCCCAGAGGAGATTTCTTATCTGGCATCCGGTGTTTAGAATGAGACAAATACGAGCAGGTCATGAACAGGTTTATTGGTGCAATCGGTTCCAAATAGAAAGAGAAATTAACACTTCTAAATCTGCAGTTTCTCTATGTAATACCAGTAAATTGACAGTTTTTGTTCTTTATACAACATGCTAATTGGAGAACTAATTAGTGCCAATTAAAACTTGATACTTATACCTTCATTATTTTCAGATGGGTACAGTATGAGCTGTTATCCACAAATGCCGTCTGTTATTATAAGAACAAATGTTTCAGTATGTCAGAGTACTTCCAAAACTGAAGGAAAAAATTGTTGAGTTTTGTGGAAAGACTTTTGTAGTCTGTGTTCCCCCAGGCTGTTTACTGAATGCTGTTTGTTGTTGTGCTGAATATTTACATTCGCCCACACACCTTCATTGGATTACCAGAAACCTCTGCCTTCTGACTTGGACAACACTGTCGGCCAAAGGCCCAAGAGGCACCAGCCGATCGTGCGTAGGGAGGGGAAAACCCTAATGCAATTTGTATGGCACGGAGCGCTCGGCAAGCAGATGGGAGCCAGGCTGACTTACCTGAAGCAGTTTTCCTTATTTACTTCGGCGCCCAAGGCCATGTCAGACAAGGGGGGGGAGAAACATGTTAGCCTGAGCAAATTATCAGGGCTTTCATGTGGGTAACGTTCTATCAGATCCTCCCACTCTGCAGAATGTAATGGAAGCAGAAGCAAAGTGCTCAGGGCCTTCACCTCCGACGTGTTCTCATCCGAGGCAGGACAAGGTGTGTGTGGGAGATAAAGGAGCAGGTCGCAGTCACTCCCAGCCTGAAGACTGTGGCATATAGAACACTCTGCTGTTGCCAATCATCGGGGTCAGCATATTGGATGGAGAGTAATTACAACAAGGGCACTTTGGTAAGGGCACTGTGGTAAATCACAGCACTGCCTCTGTGTGTGCTATTAAGGAAAGGTTAGGCAAACTAATTATGGAAGGACAGTGTAAATAGAAAAATCCATTGCTTTGAATTAATGCCCATTTGATGTAATCAGTTGTGGCTTTTCTACGGTGGCTGCCGACCAGATATAAATGTGAAACATAAATGGAAACCTAATTTTGATGTCTGTCATGTGTGCGCTCGGTAACACGGAAAAGCTATCCGGTTTCGACTCAATTCATTATCACGTTCCAAACCTGTGAACACCTGTGCAACTAAAAACACAGTTTGAGCATCGTTTATGTGTACTGCACGTTGCATTGTTGTGAAATCCTGTGTGCACATAGAGTGGTGTTCTGTCAGTGATAAATATGGCAGCGAAAGTTCTTGCAAAGAGAAGATCTCACTCTTCCGGGCCATCAGATGATGACGTACACTTGTTCGTTATTAGTACTGAGCTCAAACCATTTAACCGCAGATTATGATGTTTTGTATTTATGTGACTCCTGCTTATTTTTTTCATTTTATTTGCTGTCTTTGCTTTACTTTAAGAAATGACATTTCGTCATCATGTTATATGTCAGTGATATGATTCTACACTCTTGGATATTAAGAGATTTGATATAAAAAAAATCACTCCATGAACCTTTTGATGGTGCCGTTTTCTAGAGGCTTGTAGTAAAAAAAAGTCCTTTTTCTGGGTGGAACCATTAAAGAGTTAAACAGAGCTGTGCTTTCCATCACTTATGGTGTATTCACACCTAGGTTATTTGAACGAATTGACTAGTTGCCCAAATGAATCAAGCGTGGTTTGTTTGGGCATATGTGAACACGGCAATCACAGTCAGATTCGGGGGATAAAACAGGTGGGCAGAAATTGCTCAGAGAGGGTGGTCTCAGTTTGCCTCCATTCAATCTCTCGAGCATTTTCCAATCAGAACGCAATCGACTGTACCATCCGAAACAACTGCCATGCGCAATGCCTGAGTGGATGCTTCACGTTGATACAGCTACCTGATCAAGTTTACCTGATGCACCGTCTGAAGAACAGTTGTTGGGGCAGTGTGTGGTGGTATGCAAACATCAGAGCCCATTTCCAACAGTGAACTCTTGGAGCAGCACGTCTTCTAACAGGAGGCATCAGAACATTGTTTGACATATTAATCACATAAACACAATGAAAAGCTTCACCAATACACACTGCTGTTGCTCCATAACAAAGGTGTAATATTTCTGACCAATGAGAGAAGAGCTTAGCATTTGTTACAACTTTTGGACCCCCCTTGAATGTTGCTGTGTGGACACAAACGAACCAATGGGCAAATGCCACAAATGTACCACTTTGGTCCCTGAGTCGGAACAAAGCCAGCAAACTGCACATCTGAAAATGCCCTGAAAAAGTCAGAGAAGCGGAAAATTCAAAACAGGCATGTTAGCTCATGACTTTCATTAGCGTTTCCTCTGTCCTGCACCATTTACTCTTCTCGCTCCACCGTCGATGCTCCACCTGAGTCTCCTTGGAGTGGCATTGGCCTGAACCTAGCCGGATTGATTGGAGCACTACCTGCTCGCCTGTTTGTCAGCCATGAATAATCTGTAACGACATTCAGAGCATCAGCAGGGGCCTTGCAGCGTGCATTCATTGTGGAAAATGGACAGCTCAATCAAAAGAAGCTCTTGAAAAGCTGGCCATAACCGGAGGCAGAGCCTTGACCCAGAACGCTGTCCCACTGACTCGAGTCGCAACCTCACCAACATCCCTGAATGGGGGGCCTGCCTACTGTATTCCCTGTGAACTCAGGGCTTCTGTTTGCCTTCCCCCTCCCTCTCCTGTTCCCATCTCTCTTGCTGTTTAATAGAGCCATGCTTCACTCAGAAGGCCACGTTATCCTTGTTTGGAGACAGACGCTTGTGGCGCCACCTGCCATTCTCAGCTCTCCATGTCAGGTAGCATGGGCCACCCATCACCGCACTGCTTTACATGGTAATGAAAGTCTGGAGACTTGATGATAAAGCAGTTATGCCCTTGGCTCTGTGACCCAGGGTTAACTCTGGATTATTTACACATGGAAATATTGCACTGGTTGTTTTGTGCCTGTGTTTTTCGACTGATCTCAACAAGTGTGTTGTGACAGCTTGGCTTGGTGTCAGGATGTTGCTCATGTAGAAAAAGGTAAAAAGTAAATGGTGTGAGGAAGAGCGCATTGTTGGTTCCTTGAAAAGAAGCCCTGGACACTCGTGGTGCTGGTGATGACACTGATGCCATCCAGTACAAAGAAGAACCGCAGGAGGAAATGAAACACTTAGAGCACACATTTGACTGGTTGCCAGGATGTCCAGACAGTGCAGTCTTAAAAGCGTTCATCTGTGATGTCTCCCCTCAACCATTGTGAACTCTTTCTCTTGAAATGGTGCAATCCCCTGATGTAGAGTCACCCAACCCTAATCCTCCTATATCCACTGATGAATCCCAGCCTCACACACAGTGGGGATGCTGCCTAATTGAATTTCCTTGGTTTCAATGAACACACACTCAGGACCTGCAAGTTCCAGTCCTTGCCTTTGATAAGCAAATGACCCCTATGGAATTGAGGTCACAGCCTGCGAAAACAAGAGTGAGCGAGAGAAAAATAAAGTCCCGCACTCAGACAAGCCCAATATCGACTCACCCGGGATTGAGTCCAATGATGTTTACCCTGTGTGTGTTGAGCCCCTGTTGGCTCGGGGGGAAATTCATCCTACACACACACAAACACACACACACACACACACACACACACACACACACACACACACACAAAGATGTCTGTGCTCTAGTCTCTCTCTGTGCGACTTCTTTCCTTTTGTGAAGTGTTCGTCTTCTTTATTCATATCTGAATGGGGTGCATGTGTACGTAATCTAGTCTTTGCTGCAGATTAGAATAACAATAAATAAAGTACAATAAATGCTGGTCCTTTGTGTGTGTGTGTGTGTGTGTGTGTGTGTGTGTGTGTGTGTGTGTGTGTGTGTGTGTGTGTGTGTCCCAGTGGATCTAGCACTGGCTTGTATTGTATTTCACTGCCTGAAGACCATCGTACCATAGTAAGGTCAGTTAATTCATGAACCCAGCCACTCTGCATCTTTTTCTTCCTTCCATTTCATGTGTTCAAACTCAGGGAGTCTCGAGGCAGAGCAGTGTGTTTGCTTTCGTGTCTCGAGGCCTGAGTACACAGCCAGCGCGCTTTTGCGGACGCTCCTCTTAGATACAAGCTCTGTATGCTCTCTGTCACACGTTGTAAATTCACAGAACTGTGTATTTTCAGGTGAGCTGAATCACACGACGTCAGTTTTATTCACAGGTTTATAGTTTCAGTCGGTTTGATTTACTCACTAAATCTATTACTGTGCACTTACAACAGTTAATCTTTACAAGCAGCAGTGAGTGAGTTGTGGACCTTATTTTGGCCCTGGGGTTCGCCTCTCAGGCAACATAGAGATTACCCCATCTACTTGCTGGAGGTTGTTGGGACTCTATGCAGACACAACTGAAAAGAGCACTGCCACCGTCCATGCACTTTTTTTCAGTTTAAAAAAAATGAATCTGCTTTTATTTACAGTTCATATTCTTCAAAGAAGACGCTAGAATTTTCCATCAATCAAAGGACAGAGCTCTTTATACCTAAAGTGGAAATACTAGATTATTTAACATGAAATATAAGATACAGCTTTCTATCAAGGAAACTAAACAGGATTTTAAGTAGGATTAGTGCATGAATAAAACCTGGAGGACCAAAAATGACCTGGCGCAGAGCTGTGACGGATGAGCTGGCCAAGATGAACTTCACTCGGGGGGGAGACTCAACATGTAGACATGGATGGGGAACAATGCATAGAGCTTTTTGTGACCTTGTTCCACAGGGGGCTAAGAGGATTAAGTAAGTAAATGCATTAAAAATGCTGCAGGTTACACAGCATAACTTTGTTCACATTGCATAAAAGTAGCAGTTTACATAACTTTCACATTTTTTTAAAGACTCAAGTGTGTCATCTCCTCCTCTGAAACCAAATCTCTGCCCTTGCAGGACACATCCCTTTCGGACTAATGCAGTATGTGTTTTCCATCATCCTGAACTGGTCCAATGTGGCTCAGCCAAACCTCCATTCACACCTGCGCTCATGACCCATAGCTCGGCATACCATGCGCAACACACCACTTTACTCTGTTATGAAAGAGTGAAAACAGATGTGTATTCTCAGTGCAGAGTTACTATTTTTTGACTATAGAAATATTATAGCATTACTATAACCTTATAGTTTATAAAGGCAGTGACAAAAAAAACATACATTCTGCTTGCTTTAGTCTTTAGATACTTAAACATGACCACACTGAAAACATGCAGCCTTTTGTTTGCTTAACATTTCTACAAGCACCAGTGTAACTCTGTGCTTTTGTACAGATGTTTGCATCTGGAACTGCAGTTGCAAAGCCAGGCCTTAACCTGCAGCTGCTGCCTGCCATCAGTGTGTCAGAGAAAAACAAAAAAAGAAGACATGAACCTGAGTTAAACAAGGACTTTGAGTGTCAAGTGGTATTTACTACCAAATGACAGCAGCTGACTTTAATGATTTCGGCTGATATGACTGCATGTGGATGGTACATCTGTGTGCAATCATGCATACTTCTGTCTGTTTTTCAGTTCCTCTTCATTTTCCTGCAATGTTACGGGGCTTAGAGATTTGTATTTTCCAAATATTATGAGTAAGTACAGCCGACTATGTTGCCCCATTGCACTCCAATAAAAATAAACTCACCAGGGTTCCAGCTGTAAGCCCAGGATTCACACAGTGTCAATCACATAATCACCCCTTAAAATTTGCAGTAATTTCACTGAGGTTTGGGATATGAGCTCATTTATAAATGGGCTGCAGATCAAACCGAAGGCTGGGGGAATCATGTCATGTTTTAATTATCGTTTAACAGGAATGTTAAGTGCACGCTCTGTATTGTGCAGGAAGGGAAGTGCAAATTTCCTCTTTCTCTTTTTAATTCCTAGCACCTTGGAGGTAGCTTAGCACACTATTATAAATCGATATTGATGTAATTGAGTCATAAGTGTGTCAGTGCCGTGTTTCCGGAGAGGCGCAGCTTCCCGTGAATCAATACTGTGGTTGTTGTATCAGTCATCTTTGAGTGATGCTCATGAAGTTTTGTTTTACCCACGGCCGTCCCAGCGGAGTGGACTTTGGAAAACAACAGTAAATAGCAGCCTGTCCAGTCATTATTAATTGCTATAAAATTACAGTCCTATTTTGTTCACAAAGTGATGAGATTATTTTGTCCTACTTATTAATTGGAGTGAAATTGGACAGAGTGACTCACAGCAGTGTTACTGGAAGGTGTCAGACACAGAAAGCAGGTAATTATGGAGACAGGAAGAGATAAGGAAACAGAATGCAATTACCCTGGCAAGCAGAGCTTCAAATTGCTCCTCTTTGGATTTCTCACCTCAGGTTGCTATTGTTCATGTTTGCATCTCCATACTGATCTTTATTCCTTTCACCCTCCAGCTCCAAGAAGAAGGAAGGTTTGCATTAATCAAATGAATTTATACTGTAAGTAACAATGCAGCGAACATGGCTTATTACCAAATTTCAGATGAATGTATTCAAATATACTTTTTGAAATCATTTTGCACACGCAGGCTCTGCTGTGAGCTCACTGTGAATCAGGGCCATCAAATGTTTCCGAGGCTCGTTACAGTTTCTCAGAATTTAGTTCCATTTAACTTTCAGGTTCAGGGGCATCTTTTCAGATTAATTCTCTGTGTCTGTCTCCTCCACACTGCAACTGTACTACTATTGCATTCATGTGTCCTTAAAAAGCATGTATTGCCTTTTTTTTTTTTTTGAAGGATTTTGTTCATGACTTGCACAAAATAGGGAGCACTCACATATAACACAATAAAAAGCAAAATAACACTTCTCAACCAAAGGAAAACCTGTAACTCTCCTGTCGCAGAGACTTAATTTCATTATTTGCTGTCGCTGCTGACTTTTTGTTCAGGCGCTGTGGAAAACATAAACAGCAGATAATTTGCTAATTCTTTATGACATATAGTCAGTTGAAAAAGTACAAAGACAAGATAGTTAATGTTTTACCTCATCAGCGTCATTGATTTTTTGCAAATATATGCTCATTCTGAGTCTGATAAGGTTTGTATAAAGGTGTTCTGTTTTTATTTACCTTTTACGCAGCGTCCCAGCTATTATGGGATCCACATGTGTGAAATGTAACAAGAATGCACAAGTATCTGTTGTCTTTGGTTAGCATATGTAGACAAATCGAAGGCTGTGTGAGGTCCATGTTTCAGTTTCTGAAAGGAAAAAGCCAAATGCTGCCATGCTGCTGCTGAAGGAAGAAGGGTTTCTTCTGCTCCATTTGTTCATTCTCTGTAGTGCCCATTTTGTTACTTTAGCCATTTGTTTTAGCATTTAGGTGCTCTCTCAGCCTGTGCCACACACACTCTCTGCAGACACACACACATAACACACACATACACACACACACTCATCTGACAGACTAGCTGGAATTGAGAGAAAGTAAGTAAATGAGAGCAAATTCCTCAAGCCTTTTATTTGAAAATTAATCCAACTTTTTGGACAGTTTTTTTTTCTGGCTGAATTATTAAAGCCAACATGAACATACAAAAAAAAAACAACCGTTTTTTCTCCTTTTTGAATTAGCTGTGAGTGAAGCGTGTACGTGAGCACGTTGGTGAGATCTTGCACACAGCACAAGGTTTGTTGACGCTCTGAGTGGTGCCTCAGGGATAGAGTTGCTGCACAGGTACTCACATTTACTGTGATAGCGTGTAGCGAAATCTACCACATTTAGACGCTAATACATGGGGGGTCTGCCAGTGACCCTCACAGCTACTTATCACCGTGTGGCCGTTGGCAATGGAGCCACTCCGCTTTCCTCCCCAACAGCTCGTGTCTCTGCTGGGCTCCCATGCACACACACAGGCCTCTACGGATTCATGCACAGTTTGACTCAGATTATTTAGGAAAAAATTCCCCATTTTTGGTCTGATGAACACCCAGCGCAAGTGCTTTATGTAATTGTTGTATAGGTTTGATGGCCTGATAGGTGCCACTTAGTCAAGCTGCAGTCTGGAGCGGGAAATGATCATTGCAGACGGATCAAGTGTGTGAGGGGAGTGGGAAAGTGTCTCAAAGTGCTTTTATGTAAATGGCAGTTGGAGAGCTGCTCTCAGCTGACACTTAAATATACAGCTCTGTATGTGCTACTACGTCAGTCTGCGGCATGTGTCCTCTGTGACTGTAAAATGTTCTGTGTTCATATGAAAGGTTCAAGACTTCTCTCTCCTGAGGACCTGAAACGGAGAAAGAGAGCTGGAAGCTGGGAAACATGACAAACTCCTCATCACAGTGATGAGCAAGGAGGACACATGGGAGGGTTCAAGGTTGTAGCTCAGTATTTTAAAAAACACCTCTGGATCACGGGTCCCCAAATAAAGGTCAAAGGACAATGAAATGTAAGACAGCTTCTCAAATGTCAAAAAAGACACTGCCAGCGGAGTGAATGTCATCCCAGTGATCGCTTTGCTTAGAGAAGGCTTGTCTTTGCTCTCTTCCTGAGGAGAATCAAAGCTGATTTTGCGCTGCATTACAGCAACATCGCTTATATAAACGTTGTTGTTCAAAATGCTCCAGAAATTGGGAACTCTCCCCCGACTTTTGGATTTAATGATAGAGAAGCAGGTCTGGCTGTTTTTTTTTTTGTTTGTAGAGTGTTTGTTTAACGCTTCCTTGTTCTTTCCCAACTGTTGCTGTTTTAACGCCCTCCAAATTACACCAAGGATTGCTGTGAGGCTCTCTTCTCATTTTCCTCAGTTAACAGGCACTCTGTTTATATATGATTATGGTTCTCTGCTTGTTTATTCTGCCCAGCTTTTTAAAATTACTTTGCCGGTTTAGTTCAAGGTACAAAATGCACTAAAGGATTCACTTCAGCTCATTTGTTTTCCTTCTGTGGAGACGTATTTATGGTCATTTCAGTCTTTGCCTGCCGTCGAACGAGCCTGATGGGCATAAACCTGCGCTCACTCGGCTGCCCCTGTTCACCGTTCTGACGGTTTTTCCTGTGTTTGCTTTGCAGCGCTGCCAGTCATGCAGGTGACAATTGACATCACCAGACAGCAGGTGGAGAAGATCTTCGGTCTCGATGAGTACTGGTGTCAGTGTGTCGCCTGGAGCACCACCGGAACCCAGAAGAGCCAAAAAGCGTACATCAGAATTGCTTGTGAGTGCACTTTTTTTAACAATCGCTGTGTCATTACAGCGCTGCCTAACAAGGCGCTTACATATCACATGTCAGTTTGTAACAAGCGGATATTGGAAAAATGATTTTTGTCTATTTTTTCTTCCACTTTAGGTGGTTTGGGAGGGACTAACTTTCATTTAACAATTACCCCAGAGGCCACTGTGATCTGATGCATCACAGTGTATTACTGTGATTTCAATTTGGTTCAATCATCTTCCTGCAGTTTCACTTAGAAGAAGGAAATCTCTGACCCTGGCAAGGAGAAACTGAGAGTAATGCATCTGCTTGAAGGAGGCCTTAAAAAAAGTGGAACACTAAATTTGAGTATTCATGAGCATATTTTTCACTGGATACAGTATATCAGCAATGATCCCTGTGAAAGTAACTGGAATAAAAACAGATTTGAAATTTATTGCTGTGCAGCAATCATAAATCTGTCTGGGGAACACAGACACATCCCTCGCTGCAGCCTGAAAAGCTTTATTAGAAGACGCCATTTTCCATTCGAGTATTTTGAAGCATTCTGCCTATTAATTCCCACATAAATATGCATTATTCCAGACAGAGCCCAACACAGCGCTGTTTCCAAACCACCAGACGTTTTGAAAACACACATTCATCATCCAGCCTTGTTTGAAAGCTCAACACAGTCAGTTAGATGTAAAATAAGGACACACACACACATGTGCTTCAGTAAGAACTCGTGTCTGTGTGCGCATGCGCCGGACATTCGCACATAACAATATTCACATACACGTGCATACGTTTAAGCCTTCCAGGACTGTTATATCTCAGGTCACCTCCAGTCCCATTGCATCGCCTTTAATTAAATTGAATGTCATTAAACTTTCTGCTTGTCTCAACGTTTCTCCCGATATGATTGGTCAGGACAGGCTCAACATCTGTTTAAAGGAATTTACCGGCGGCTCACAGCCGCACCCTCAAGCCCTCGGAACGCAATAAGACATCACTTCACTCTGAGTCCAAGCCCGGGGTGAATACATCGAATTTGCACCAACCCACCAGCTATCAGCGGCCTCTCTATCTCATCAAATACAAACAACCCTTTACCTGTGTGTAATTCACAGCCTGGTTTTATGGACAAACATATAACAGGACTTGGTACAACAGTGAGAGTATTCAATGAGATGTAATGTGAAGCCCCATGCAGTCAGCCAGGCTTGCTGGAGCTCTTGTCCAGGCGCCTCAGGGCTATGTTTTCGTGTGGCTGCTCCAAGCCCTCATACAGATGGAAGCTGGAGGCTGGCGGATGCTGGAGAGAGGAGAGTGGGGGGGGGGGGTGAGGGGTAATGCAATTGCTTTTGCTTGATGCCGGGCCCCTCTGGCAGTAGACAAGCATCTCTGAACCAGCCAGGCAGCCTGTAATAAGCAACGTGGTTGGTGCCACCGATCCTCATGTGGCTTCGGGGCCAACTTGAGTGCGACATGGGTGGACATTTCAAGAGTGGAAAATTTAAAAAACCTCATCAGGCCAAGTTTTCTGGCTCAAAGTATTTCATTGAAACCTCACAAGCTCTTACAAATATCCTAATTGGCTGTGCTTCTCCTCGTCTTTTTTTTTTCCCCCTCAGACCTGAGAAAAAACTTTGAGGAGGAGCCGCAGGGTAAAGAGGTGGCATTGGACCAGGAGGTGTTACTGCGCTGCCATCCCCCCGAGGGAGTGCCACAAGCCGAGGTGAGACACAGATACAGAAGATATTTATAGGCGTACATTGAGCATCCATTTACCCTTTCCTCACCAGGGGGACAAAGAGCAAAAAGTGGCGCAGGATGAGCCCCCCCGACATCTCTGCCTGCTTCACCAGGGAACAGACAACCCTGTACGGATAAATTACACCTCTAATTATTCCCCATTATTGATTTATTATCTCTCTTACATCTCTGAGAAGCCGTATATCACATCGTCTCGTCACATCACTCAGGATAGGCTTGGAGGCTTCACTCCCCGTTTGGCATCTCTAAAGGCCTATCCATAATTAATGGGTCTATTTGCCTCACTCCCTCCCTGTCTCATTCTCTATCTCTCTGCCATCTCGCCATGTACTGTGTCTCTCATACACTCTTGTTCTGCACAGCTCTCTCTCGCCCTCCCTTCATGTCTCTCAGTGGTGTGTGTCTGTGTTTAAAGGACCAGACTGGGGCCAGCTGTTTCACCTCGTCTGCAGCATCCTCCCGGTCCCAGATAGGCACTAACTGCTCTAATAACAACACAAGAGGAGGTTAGGCCAGCCACTCAGACAGCCCAGAGACCAGGAGCGGCAGACTAGCCAATCACAGCTCAACAGTGTAGGGACCGTTTGCAGAGAAATAGGAAGGAAGGTGCCAACTGCAGTTCAACAGAAAAGAACATCAGAGCAGAAGTCACCATGGGAGAAAACAGGGCTAGCATACAAGAGGAAGAAAGCCCAATTATATGCGGAATCGCAACTGGCAGTAATACCGACAACAATGCTGCCGTACCGTAGCTACTCTGGAGACGGCACAAGGGTCAAGTGAGAGCAAGAAAACAAACAAGCCAATCTCAGAGTACACCAAAAACGGAATAACATCAGTTTTGGCTTCTGCAAGAGGGCACAGATACTACACAAATCACGATGGGTTTCACTCACAGACCACCAACAGCTTCAGCAGCCACAAAATAGAGGCTGCACCCCCCACACACACAACATAATGAGAAGAATCAGAGAGGCATATAGATGAATTAATTCCATTTCGGTATCAGTGTCATGGCAAGCTGCATTTGATGCTTCAGAGACAGAAGCAGCTGACCACTGTTCCTGTCCGTGTAAAAATCTGTAATCCACAGCATGCCTGATTACCGTAGAGCTGCCTGGGAAGCGGGGGGGGGGGGGGACGGTTTCTCTTCAGCTGCAGTGAATTTTGACCGCTGAAACATATTTTCAGGTGGAGTGGCAGAGAAACGAGGATGTTGTCAACCCGGCGAGCGACCCCAATTTTTTCATCACAGCTGACCATAATCTCGTCATCAAAAAAGCCCGGCTGGCGGACACGGGCAACTACACGTGTGTGGCCAAAAACATCGTCGCTCGCCGCAAAAGCACCTCCGCCACAGTCCTGGTCTATGGTAGGTGATAACTTCTTTCAACAGGTGTCAAAGCTGTATACTCGGGGGCTGATGAGAGGTCTTTGCTCAGTGGTCCCCAGCTTCCAAATATACGAACATAAAAGCAGCTCAAGTGAATCATGTTTTGCTTGCATGTCTGTTATCCCACATTTCCACATTAACCTCTGCATGTTCTCTTGCATCGAAGGAATCTTGGGGTACTTCCCCTATCAGGCGGTTGTAATATCACAGGGTCTACACTGTAGTTTTAGTGATAACAATATGCAGTGTTACGCATATGAGACATACGCTGACAACTTGCACAAGTCAGCGCTATTTTTCATCATATCTTCTATCATAAATAACTAAGTAGTGTATCTGCACATTAATTAGAACAACTTAAAATGTTACTGGCAGCCATTCAGCCAAAGCTGGCAGTCTCCGATCTCTGGGCTGCCATCCCCCTCCTTCTCTGTAGTGGATTCAATATGAGACGAAAAATGAATTAACAGCAAACTGTAAATAATGACTTGGCTTGATAAGCAGACTGATCTTTATTAAAATGCGGAGAAACAGCCTATTTTCTATCACAGAGCATTCCTTGGGTACTGGCACAACTAAGGTTTTGCATACGTTACAGCCCGACTTCATTCTCGGCTACATGACACATATACTTGCAAGCAGGAAATGGAAATCATGCGGGAATGCATCATGAAAGCAAGTTTATGCATACAAGAAATGTATAATCTGGCACAATGTCTGACACAGGGTCTGTTTTTGTTGAGGCTGCCAGATGATACTGTGTGTGCGGTAAAGTCAGGAGTTATTGTATATCATCTAACATGGCAGTCGAGAACCTCACACCATATGCTGCAGGAACACAGCACCATATAGAAGTATGCATGCCTCTTCAGTTTTTGCATCATTTGTTCTGCTAAAAAAAAATATTTAATAATGAACTAAAGGTTTTCATGTGAGATCTATACATTATTCTCATTAGACTAGATTTAAAAGGAGAATCTGGTTATTTCTATGAAGTTAATGAATTTGAAATACATGAAAAGCACTGTAAGTGAGCAGGTCCCTTGCGAAATCAGGGTGTCAATTATTTGAAAATGTAATATCTTATGCAGTTCTCATTTTCAGCTTGTAGCTACTTGAATATTAATGTCCACCTAAGATTGCAGTTATGCTGCCTTTTCAGCTGACAAAAGCTCTCAGTGGAATCTCAATGGATTTTAGGGTGTAGGATGAATTCAGCTTCAGAAACATGAGCATAGTGAGGAACACGAGGGTCACTTATGGATGACTTCAGAGCCTTTATGCATCAAGGAGAAAGGGTTCTTTTACCTCATCCAAAAATACATGTCTAGAAATTAAACAGGTGAACTAGAGCGAGAAAACACCTGCATGTGTGACTTGTGTATTGTTTCTAAATGTAATTTATCAAGTCAGTCTTTGAGAACACAAATGAAATGGACAGGAACAGAGATCCTCATATTTAATATCTTTGACAAAATACTTCGTTTCCTGTTTGGCTGATTTTGTAATTCAATAAACTGCAGACCCTGAAGGAGGTTCAGACTTTTAAACAGTGCTCTATCTGTAAATGTGGTTGATAATTGAGGCATGTGCACTTTCACGGTGAGCGGTTTCAAACAAAACGCGTTCGTTTGGAGCATGCAGTCAGAACGCACATTATCATACACTCCTCCAAGCCTCCAGCATAACAAAAAATAATAATAAAAGCACAATTATTCTTACTGTTGATTATAATTGATTCTCTTGTTGTTGAAAGACTTGAAACAAGGACGCAAGATCATTCACACTCTCATTGTTTGCCTTTCTTGTGTTGTCAAATAATAGTTTTTGCTCTTAGACGCGACAAATTGTGAACAAATTGCCGGGGTGCTTGCATGTGCAACTCTGTTTCTTTCTATCACTCCGTGTGCTTGACAGATGTATTACCACTGCCACGTTAATTGCAGTTAAATCATGATATAAGTCCTTTTGTGCAGAGAAATAGACCTGTTACTGCTGCTCACTTATGTTGATCTACAGCAGCAAAGACAAACTCAGCTACCTGAGAGCATCGCAGTGCACCATGCTAGCTGACCAGGCTAGCTGTAGCAAGTCATAATAACCGCTACTTTTCAAAGCAGGTTCAACAGGGGGCCAGAGATGCATTTTAACAAGGCCTGGCTGGTGTGACTGCACTCTGTGCTAAGAGGTAATCAGGGGCAGAGTTGCCTGGCAATTTACCTCGCTGTGGCGGGCAATCAATCGCATAGAGAGGGCAAGGAAATGATTCAGCCACGACAAGCACAGGAGAGAGTTAGGGGGAAATTAGGAAGGGAGTATGTACAGAGAAGGAACGACATTGCTGTTCAAGTCAATAAATCAGGAATCTCTGTATCTTGTAAGCTGAGGCAAACACAGGCGATACAGGAAGGAGCTGATTAGAATTAAACCAGCATGATTTGATGTAATCACCTGCCGTGATCGAGCGATATTGCAGCAATTACGTGCCAATAGACGGTTCAGAACGCGGTTCAGCAAGTGGCTGCAATAATAGACATTCAACGCACCAGTGCGAGTTTCTGAACTGCCTGACCTTTCAGTTTCAAACATAAAAGAGGAATAAAAAATACAGAGTTGTTCTCCACAGTTCAAGGAATATTTGAGTTTGAACAATGACATGAAATGGTGTGAAATCAGTGATGGTCGTGCAAAGGACATAAACTGAATTACTGGAACAGACACGATGCATTTATTTGTCAGTAGTGTGTTGGCATTTCCAAGGAGTAGGTGGTGTTTTTTTATGCATTTATGACCATGAGTATTTAGCTTTAAATGGCATTTCTTTACAGTGATTACATTCTGTGTGTACTGTGAACGCTTTGTATAATATCTTGCAATGCCTCAGTGAAATTTGGAAGCAAATTTAAAATGTCCGCTAGCAGCAGCTGTGTCTTCCTCAGAGATAAGGTCAAAGAAGGCAAGCTGTCATGTTATTTTCTGCTCCCTGTTGAAGCCATTTTGTTTTCACTGCAGTTGACTGTATTTCCGACTCGGACACAGGAAGCGGCCCCCTTTGCTCTTGCTCTTCCATTAGTTCACCTTGCAGTGCTGAACCAAAGAGTGTCACAGCAGTCACGATTATTCTAGCGCAACACACCTCTTGTCCGTAGTGCATGTCGGGTAATCCTGGCTGCTCTGTCCCTTCATCCATCCCTCCCTCCCTCCCTCCCTCCCCGTCCCTCACCCCTCCATCCCCACCGGCGCTGGTCTGACAGTCAACGGCGGCTGGTCCACGTGGACCACCTGGTCGTCCTGCAGTGCCGTGTGTGGGCGTGGCTGGCAGAAGAGGAGTCGGAGCTGCACCAACCCCACGCCACTGAATGGAGGCACATCCTGTGAGGGGCAGAACGTCCAGAAAAGTGCCTGCGTGGCCACCTGTCCAGGTAACTCCCAGGCAACCCTGTTTGTCCTGTGGCGCTTGGCTTCCTGTGGCTTCCTTTTTGCATTTTTTTGCATCTAGAAGTCATCACTTCATCTTTATTTTGGCAGGTCTTTTCTTAGATGTCAGTGCTTCTGTTGTTTTCCTGCAATTAGAGCGCTTACACAGCAATGTCAGAGCCTATTAGTCTTCACAGTAAGGCCTCATCCTGGAAGTGATGTATTTTTATCACTCTTTGTTCACATATCTCTTTATCTTCTGCGCTGTGTGCAGACCCTGCTTTTATTTCAGAGGCCTGTCTGCTATAAGAGACATGGTCCCAGCCATGGCATTGTGTCAGACCAGCTAGTACATTTGTTATTGTTTGCTGCTCAAGCTATGCAGTAAATATGGGCAATAAAAAGCTGAATTATGGCAGCCCGTGTGCCATGTTTACGTGTGAGGAGTTGAGGGCGTTTCATTTGCCTGCCCCGTTCTCCCTTGTGAGGGAGAGTCGGAGAGGCAGAGAGTGTCCTGCCTGATACTGAGCAACACATATCGATCCCTTTTAGCCTGAGATGGAAGTCAAGCTGCTTCATTTGCAGTCCCACATTAGCCCCCTGACAGAGGGAAAGATAGCGAGGGAGAGGGAGAGAGAGCAGGATGGGGAAAAAGAAGGTGTAAGGTGAAAGCAGGGATAGAGATAGATGGAATCAGATACAGTGTGAGGGAAGCAGGAACAAAGCCCAGAGTGAGAGAGAGAGAGAGAGAGAGAGAGAGAGAGAGAGAGAGAGGGAGGAGGAAGGAGTGGTGGAGAAAGCCTGAGTGTGTACTAGAGCTGGCTGTTTGGCCGCCAGCAGATCAGTCTGTGGACATATAGCCGGGACTCTGCAGCCATGCTGACCGCAGGAGAAATCTCCCACGCTCGGTAAATAGCAGAGAGGGAAATCCAACACCTCTGGCAGTGGCAGCTTCTCCCTGCCTAAAACAGAGGTTATCTTCCTGAATCAGGGTGTTGTGTTACACATCTCCCATGTAAAGACATCACTAGATGTCAAGCGTGAGTGTAAGTAACATGGCCCGCTGGAATACAGCAGGAGGAGGAAGACAAAGGAGAAACGCATGACGCTCCATCAGGACTCTATCTGGATGGATTTGGAATTATTAGCGCCGGTGCAACCAGTAATGGAATTAGAAGAGGTGTCCAGGGATGCTTGACATTCCCCCATAGCAAAGCAGGATACTGACCTCCATGAGCTTAAAGAGATTAATGTCAGTCCAAGCTGCTATTGTTAAACCAAACCCCGCCCTCCTCTCTCTTCCTCTCGCCCCACAAGTGGAAAGTGTGTAATTTCAGCTCTCGGGGTGCTGTGGCAGAAATTGCATTGAGCCCCGTGAACGCAGACTTTGGAAGAGAAAGAGCTTCTTTTTTCCCCTCTTGATGAGCAACGCTACAGCGACGTGACCCCGCTTACACCTCGATCGGTCCTGTTGTTTGGCAACAGAGAGCAGTCTCTGCCTCCTTCTTTCACTCGTTACCTGTCTCAGACATAACACCAGTGGCACAGACAGCCCCAGCTGTCGGACCCTGGAGAGGATCCCCCTCAAGGCCGAAGTTCACCACGCCAGAGCCCGGGGATGATGGGCTGTTGTTTCCAATCACAAGTGGCACCGCGGCTCTGTTGTGTACTCACAGACATGCCTCTGAAGTCCCACAAGATGAACTGACTCTTCCCATCATTTGTCACCCACACACACGCCCACACAGCCCAGAGAAGACGGCCCCCCAAACGCAGCCCAGTCCTTACCTTGATTCATCAAACACATGATTAACACATGTATGAATCATCAGCCAGAATAACTGAATAGAAGCTCGCATTTAAGAGTCACGTTCAGCAAGGGGGAGCAGATGAGGCCAGCCTGGCAGAGAGCATCCTCACATACTGGATAACAACTTTAATTATCACTGTGCTTATAGCCTTTGCAAGTCTAATCCACTAGATGCACAGTAGAAGGTGATTTCAGCTTATTTCTGAAGAAAGAGACTTGAAGAGTGAATTACATGGGCAGCTGTAATGCTGCAGATAGACATCATGTTATTTATTTAGACACGGCTGACATTTGGATTCAGACGTAGTCTTCTTTATTTTTTTAAGTCAGCCTTGAGAGGCATTTGTGCTCTACGGCGCCTTTTGTTTTTGAGCTGCGTTTTAAAAATTGAATGATTTCAATGCTGGTCTTGTTTCAAGAATTAATTAATTATCCAGACTCAGATTCTTTGTTGATTATTAGTCCTCTTGTGCATTTATCTCACAGCATTACATCTTTGAAATGGGTTACAGAAAAATATATTCGGGTGTTTTAGCTGCTTATTCTTTGTAATTTGCCGTTGCAGTCTGTGTCTGTTTTGTCTAAAACACATTGATGGCCTCACAGATTTGCTGTACTCCTCCTCTGGGGAGATAGAGATGCTGTCAGCCGAGTGAATATTCGCTGGAAACAAATCAATTTGAATTTGGAACCAGCGACATGCAAAGGCTATAATTTGTCTCTGCACTGCACAGCTAAGTATATCTGTATTTCTTTTTGAAATACTGATGACCGTGTGTCGCTCCACATTTCAAAAGTAGTCTGATTCCTCTGGTGCTGAGCTCCAGCCACAGAGGCATATTTTCATACACGTTCTTCATACGGGCTTCCACAGACTGACCCTCCACATGTCTGTTCACAGTGACTCTTGTATTGTGAGCTCCCACCTCTCATCTGGAAACTGTCAAGCTAGAGAGGCTCATCTGTATTTTTGTCCAAGTCTCCAAAGTGTTTAATGAGAGTTGGCGGAGGCCTGTGTGGCAGATCAGATGGGCTCCATGCTGGGAGAGACACAGGGAGCTGTGGAGGAGGAGGCTGAGGCTAAAGCCTGAGGCTCAGAGCAGAGCAGAGCAGATCAACACTTGAGACGGCCAGTAGCCAAACTATGCAAGAGCTTATCTCCGTTTCGCTTTCCTCTCTCTGCCTTCCCCATTTCTCCTTTGTCTCCATCTCATCGTATCCTGCCGAAGAGTCCCACATAAATCTGCAGTCCGTCCCTCACCCTCTCATTGACTCTACCCCTGCGCTGACTTGTGGTCCGAGCCAACAGTCGTGGCAAAATGTCAGCTCGCGCCAACATTTCCGACAAAGATGCACAACCTGAGCCAACAGCAAATAGTTAGTCCCCACAGAAATGAGCAGAGCTGTTGCTGATGTGTTAAAGCACAGCAAACAACCTGAAGAGATTTCTAACTCGTGTGAATTATTTAAATATTGTACTGATCCCTCAGGCTTGCCAGAGGAGTCATGAGAATTCTACTAGATGGAAGATAAACAGACTCGGGGCTGGTGTATTTGTGCACGCGTACTTGTAAGTGTGTGTTTGCGCATGTACGTGCTGTACACATGCAAGTTAGCACCCATGTGTCTGCTGTCTGCACTGCGGGCGAGTGTCTAATTCTGCTTCGGAAGTGAGCATTTGTGCGTCTCTGGATATTATCAGAGATCGTTCAGGAGACTCCATATTTTATCCAAGGAATAAATAAGACTATGGCTAATAAATGTGACAGAAAAACACATTAGTTGACTGCGAGAAGACGATGGCCATCTGGTGACAGCCTCGCATCAGCACTGCTTTTAATCATTCTGTGCCATTTGTTTTGGCTCACCCGCTTCATATGTCAGTCTGTCTCATTTTGGTTTGTTCTAATGGTTTAGTTAACATAAGGGAGTAGACTCGGCTTTGTTCTGTTATCAGTCACATGCTGTATCACACCCACAGCAACAAATCTGGTTTTCAGCTATGTCAAAAAATGTGTCAGAATACACATTATTAATGTGTGTTGCATCACCCACATCTGTGGCCAAGCCATCAACCCCCTGCCATGGGTCTGTGCCTTTCTGCAGCCTTTTTTTTTTCCTGCTGCCTTTGAACACTGGGATTTGGGACAGTTACCAGGCACACATGTGTCGACAGGACGTTGGGAGCAGAGGGGCAGCCTGCTGGTCTCAGTGCCACTTGTCTACCTCCTCGTGTTCCCCTCAAGGACACAGAAACCATAGGTGTCCGATGATCTCGGACATTGTTCGTCAGCAGCCATTGTCATTTTGAACAGCAAAGCCTCAAACAGGCCCTCCTACCGACCTGTAGAGAATGGTCGGGTTCCTTTTGCCTCTCCCCTTGACAACATGTCCAAATGGGGGCTTGCCACTGGGCTATTGTATTACTGTCCGTCCTCTGAGACCTGCCTGACCTACAACCTGTGGTGCTGCATGATTGAAAATCAGCTGTGGTGCCTTTTGCAGTCGTGCTAACAATCTCTTTCTGGGGATTTGATAAGGAAAACTGAGCCTGTGGATAACAATTTCCTTATGTGGATTCTGAAAAAATAAAAAGATGAGGTTTGGTTCTGATTTCAGCCTTGAATGTGAAAAGGGAAAATCAAGGAAAATGGCGATTTTCTTGCTTCACTGCATTCTTTGTAACCACTTACTGTCCTTCCACTTTCTGTTATGTTGTCCAAACATTTCTTTGGTGTCTGCTCCTGTGGAAACACCTCCTCTGCTTTGAAATATTTGCAACATGTGCTCAGAGTCAGACAGGCCATCGAGAGGTGTTTATGCATCTTCATCTTTCTTTGGTTTTGCTCAGCCTCAGGTCGCAGTGCTTGTGTCTCATCCACATTCTTGCGAGCAGCGCCATGTTTTCCACTCCAATCTCCTTGTTTGAAAACGCTATTTGCATGGCCATTAGTCTTGCTTTGTGGTGGAGAAGGGAAGCAGAATTTCATCACCTCATCAGGGCAGATGTTGATCTCATCTCTTTATTTCACAGTGGTGTGGATAAACTGAGGGGCGACATAATATATTCATTAGGATGTAATTCGCTATTCAATCATTCTCATTCCCAGCCTGGATAATCAGCCCACTGGCCCACGGATGGGTCCACTCAATGCCAAACAAGGACAATTATCTGATTGGTTCTGCTCTCTCTGCCAAATGGATCTGACTGCAAAGAGTCCCGAGCTGTGTCAGCATCCCACCGCACGCACGCACGCACGCACGCACACACACACACACACACACACACACAAACAAAACCAAACCAAACCCTCTCACATTCTCTCGCAATCATTCAAGGACTCACACAGACAAACATGCAGATTTGTGTGAGAGCAAGGTCCAATTCACACACCTGTGCCTCTGGCCTAATGTGCTTACAGTGCCTTTTAGCTCCTTTTCCAACTGGGGGCTCCCTCAAAAACCAAATAACATAATTACTTGGTAGAGTTATGCCGTGATAGGTATCCCACCCTGAGTAACATCTCACTTGTGTTTTATTAACCAAAGCCGCTGACCTGCAGCGGGTCGTGCCCCCTGCACTCTTTATTGCTAGGATTAATGAGCACTAAGGTTTCCTTGCCCTTGGGTCAGTCAGGAGGAGGGTTACTACTGTCATAGAGGTGTGCTTGTGCTCTGTGTGTGTGTGTGTGTGTGCAGCTCTGGTGATTCTTGTCTGGTCCCCTTCGCCCTTACATTTGGGAGAGAGAAAGAGCGAGACGGTGGCGTTTTTCTCCCGTGAGAGCTCATTACTGCTCTTTTCCCCATTAGCCCTATGGTAACCTTCCCCAGGCCTGGCTCCGTGTCGCTGTCAATATCACTCCCAGCTGCCGCCCCACCCCGGCCACAATGCCAAATTACCCCCAACCATTGCAAAATGGCCTCCCTCTCTGCGTGTGGTAAAGCCACTGATATTTCTTACAGCAGGGCCCTCTCAGAACTATTACCAGCCCATTTCAATTTGTTTCATTGTGCTCACTGATGGAAGGGTGTGTTTGAAGTTCTGGTAGGTAGAAACAGGCTGCAGGTGTAATGTACAGTAATGTTCAGAGTAATACCACCTGTGTCTCGCATTCAAATACACAGCAGGTAATCCTCATGTTGCTATAGTAACAGCTTGTTTTGACAAAGAAATCACACCGAGGGAGATTTGCTTCCTCTCACAAATGTTCAAGTTTTAGGCGAGTTTTTAACTCGAGATATTTGCGTGTGCATGTATGTTTGATATTAGACTAGAGGGCCAATTTCCCAGAGGTTAAGTCTTTCTCCCTGTACAGATTCAGTTTGTTGACAGCTGGGTCTACCAGGCCACAGCACCTTCCACAGCACCCTCGTCCCATTGGGGTTTAGCTTAGTTGCATCTGATTTCCATGTTGGAAATAAACAAAGAAAGAAGAATAGAGACAATATGGCTCTCCTCAGCAGTTTTACACGCTTTGGTTTCCCTGTGCATCTGCTGGATTTGAGTGTGTGCAAGTGGATTTGCATGTCTTTATAATGCTTTCCCTGCCAGGTTTCCATTTTAGAGCAAGTGAATTTGCACAGGATGGCAACAGAGTATTCTACCAGTTGTTCTCATCTCACACGCAAATACACCACTGCTTTTACACCGCTGCTGCATGTGAACTTCCCCGTGTACAGTCTTAACATTTCACACAGTTTGTAAGAGAAAAAAAAGTTGTAGCTTGTTTTATTGAAACTGTTCGGCGTGTTTTCCGATCAATAGTTTTCCTGTGAACTAAAATCTAAGTGTTTGAAGTGAATCGGCTTGAGTTTTTGCAGCAACGCGTGTGTTTTTGCACTCACCCATGTTTTTTTCTCACGTCTGTCTGCAGTGGACGGAGGCTGGAGCGAGTGGAGCAAGTGGTCGGCATGTGGTGCAGACTGTTCGATGTGGAGGAGCAGGGAGTGTACCCAGCCCTCACCTGGCACCGGGGGCAAAGACTGCCAGGGGCTCGACCTCCAGTCTCTCAACTGCACCAGCGAGCAGTGCCCACAGAGTGAGTGCACTACCGCCCACATACCGCAAACCATACTCTCAGCTGTTCAGCTCAGTGGAACAATAGAAAAGATGCAGTAGCACGAGGTATTTTTAAACATGTTACTGCTACAGGATCAGCAGAGTGCAGTTTAGTGATATAGCTGCTTTTTATAACTGAGCTGATGGGTGGCAAATGGACATTTTAAATTCAATGAGTATGTTCAAAACAACTTTTCAGAGCTGTAGCTTAAAAATACACTACTGATCTGAATAATAGAAAAAACAGAAGCACAGCACTCTCAAGGCCAAGCCCTTCATCAAATGCAACAACAAGTGGATCACAAACAATACATGGAGAACAGGTGTACAGCATCGATTAGCCCCTGCACCGAGACAGGTAGAGAGGATGGGGAGGGAAAGACTTTTTGTTTTTGAATACAATTTCCACTTCGGTAACAGACACGTGTCCTTCTCCTCTTTTTATCAAATCAAATAAACATTTTATGCCTCCTTTATGGCATCAGCTTCCTGTGATAGATGTTGAGTGTATTTTAGAAGAGGTTCATAAAGGAAACGTGTCCATCCCATATGACACTTGTACTGACTCTGTAGACCATTTCCCGCCTGTCCCCACCTGCGTGACCTTTTCCGACGATCGCTGCTAATAAACAGTGGTGTGACGCTCACCGAGAGGATATTATATACAATCTTTTCACCTGCGCCGGTGCTTTGATGCTGTCTGACCTATTAATAGAACTGAGAATTAGACCATCTCTCTTCTGATTAAAAGACAACCTGCCAGATAACGTGCCACGGGTCAGCTTGGCCAGGAAACAGCACATGGCAGGTGTGCACGTGTGCCGTGTTTGTTTTCAACTTGCATTTGTTTTATATAGCTGCATAGTTCATGTTCATCTTCTTTGTGTGTGTGTAAAGTAGCCAGTATTGTGTTGCCACTCCCCACATGTCATTAATAGACCATGTGCATACTGTCAGGATTAGAGACAGCGAAGCTCGTACAGCCCGAGCCAGCAGCTGAGTGGAAAGTGGCACCGCAGGGTCCGCCGCTGACCAGATGGACACGAAGGGAGAGCTCTGTCGCTCCCTACAGATATCAAAGACGGAAAGATATTGCAGCTTCCCATCCAGAAATGATGAGTCTCAGGGTGGCGTCTCATAGAGAAAATGTTATAAATAGTGCACTCTTTGGCTGATCTGCATGGTAAACACAGAGTTTAAATGGGGATTTGGTTGACATGAGCCAGTGAATTAATAAACTGAATTATGTATCTTGCACTTATTGACGTGATCGGATAGACCCATGCATGGAGAGCCGGGGCGACTGCGTGAATGTTTTTTTCATGTATATGTGTTAGTGTGAATGTGTGTCTTGCATGTGTGTGCATGCATGTGTGTGTGTCAACCGTTAGCTGGGTTTGGCTGGTGCAGTGAACCAGGGAGCTCAGTCAGCCCATCATCAAAGGTCAGCAGCTCCTCCCCAGAGAGGCAAGATATATACACAAAGATGCCAGTCATTGTTTCTCTCTCTCTCACACACACACACACACACACACACACACACACACACACACACACGGTCGCTCAGTATTTACACTGACAGTGCAGAGCGGAGCGCTGGCCTCTGAAGAATGCCTGTCCCAATCTGTTCCCAGCAGATGTGTTTCCATAGACAACGGCTGTGTGAAGTATTATAATAAGCAAAATAGCAAGATGGTTTTGGCTTGTCAGCAACTCCCATACTTCAACCATGTCTGCAGGCTATTAGCTGAGATGGAAAACTTCCCCCTGAAACAAAAGACACCCTTCTCTTCTCCAGTGTAATCAAACAATGCAACTGCAGAGTGAGCCGGAGTTACTCTGCCACAAAAGGTGTCCTCTGTCTGAGGACCTCACAGACACGTCTGATCTCCCTCATTAAGACAGAAATGGCGCACGTTAGCTGAAGCTATTGTTTTGGGTGTTGCATATATGAGAGTCAGTGCTTTGTGTCTAAAATAAACAGATCTGACCCAGGCAGGATCATTTTCATAAAGCAAACAAGTTCAGCCTAAGTTGGAGCCACGTAATCTGTGCAGCCAAATAATAAATGCTCTGGCAGCATGCCAGAGCCAAAATGGCAGACAGGTGTTAGAGGGCACGAAAATGATAGTGGGGGAAATATAACGCTGCTCGTAATTCTCTGGCACAGGAAATTAGGACAACATAAAAACAATTATTTGGCTTAATGTGTGTAATGAAGGTAATGAACTTAATTTGCTGCAGCATCCCGTTTTGGGGATGTCACAAGTGATTGTGCGAAGGCCATCAAACTATTAATCTGTTTTTAGCCTGCTTTCCAATATGGGGGCTAATTTGGTGGCGAAGCAGCTGATGTTGTCGTCATGGGTGTGTTTTGTCAGAGCGGGGGTCACGGGCTGTGTGAAAAATAGCTGAACATTTATTTTGGGCCATATTTCACCAGGACCCGCTGAGGGATGGGACGACTGTATTGTGGAGAATAGTAATGGTCACGTTCACTTTGAGAGTTTTAGTAGCCATATTTCCCTGACCTTAAGAACTCCAATGTTATTCATCTTCGGGCGGGTGACTGGGATTGGCCATGGGATGAAATATATTCTCAGGTCTCTTGATAAATGCCCGAGGAGGAGGCACAGGAGGCTGCGAAGCTTTTATTTATCAATGCAGGAGAGAGAGAGAGTTGAGGACGATGGGGTGCGGACATTGTGCCGACTGCCAATGCAGAGAGGGTCCGAACTTCAACACGAGCCTGGTACATCGCCTCAGAGGTAGATGAATTATAAATCCATACTGGCCCATCTCAAATGAAACTGATCCCTAACCAGCCAGCCCTGGAGCAAGTCTGAGGAGCTGAACTGAAAGCTTCAGAGAGGGGAACAAACAGAGATTGGCCCGGGGTCAACTCTGAAAACAGCTCATCAGATCCACAGATTATCCGCAGGTGGGTGTCAATCATGAAGAGAGGTCACACACAAAGAGAATCAAAAGTTCCTCGCCAGCAATTACGTCAAGTGGAAATGAACGATGGAGTGACGGGCCGCAGAGGGGGAAGGAGAGCTAAATTGGTAGAGAGTGTGTGTGGAAAAGGAAGGAGAGAGAGAAAGAGAGCGCGCTAGAGGGGGACTAAAGTAAAGCCCATCCAATTATAAAACCTGATTAGCTATGTCAATTAAAGTGTGATGGATGTCCTTTCAATTATTGGCTGGCATCATGAAAATCAATGAGCGGGGGCCAGGAGGAGCTGAGAGCAGTTGCTGGTCAGGGTTGTAGCAAGCATCGGGATCGTTTCGCTGTGACACCTGGTGGGTCAGATAAAACTTCACTCAGAGATGCTCCGATAAGCCACCAGAGATTACAGACAGAATAGAGGGAAAGAGAGGGAGAGAGGAAGAGAGAGAGAGAGAGTTGTCTGATTGACTGACTTTATTGTCTGGGTGCAAGAATTGTGTGTGTGCAGTGGCTGAGATACTGGATCTTTGCATCTGAGTTTAGCTCAGGTGCCTTTGGTTTGCCCTTAGAAAGTAAACAGCAACCGGCCAATCTGAGGCTATGTTTATCCAATCAGCAGAACCCAGTAGGCCTGTCTCCTTGCTGACGGCCGTTGTTTTGTCTTGAGTCAGGCTGCACATCTCTCTGTAGACTGCAGTGCTAGAAGTCCAAATATCACTGCCTCGTCTGGCCTTTGACTCACCAAGACAATTGGATTTGGGAACTTTAATGAGAGGTTCAGCCATAGTCTCTCCCCCCTTTTTTGGAGCTGATTGTGGAAGGTGGAAGGTTTAGCCGGGCTGCTTACAGTTAAGCACCTTTGTTCTTCCCTGAGGAGAGAGACGGAGACGGAGAGAGGCACAGGCAGGTAAATGGACAGGATGAGAGGTGGAGGATGGATGTATGTATCGTGCAAGGCTCTTCACGCCCTAAGTGTGTTCTGTGCAGACGTGCAATGTGATGGCAAGAATACAACACATGCTGGTGTTTATCTTCAGCAAGTCATTTACAATTGATTACATGTCAAGAGATCTCTGCCATTACAACAGGCTGCCATAGAGCTTGGCTGCATATAATCCTGCTACTTAAGGTATCAGATTGTACTGAGATAATCACCCATGAAATAGATTCTGGCATTTCTCTTAAAGACTTGGGCATGTCAGGCGGCTTTGTCCAAAGAAATGGATTTTTTTGAGGCAAAAGGAGAAGGCAAGGACAAACGGATGAAAAGAGATGAATAGAGATGAGAATGAGACACAGAAAAGAGTACTCTTTTTGACCATTTTTCTCTTTTTTTCCCAACTAGCTGTTAGCGCCGCTAATTTAATTGTGCCATTCTCATGTCGCAGATTTACTAACACCAATTAAAACTTGTCAAATCTGTGTTTCCAAGGCTGAGCACAGTCCCCGTCAAGTGGTAAAAGTACACGGGTGGAAAAACACCACCGCAGTCCGGAGATAGTTATCAAATATGTGGTAGCTGTTAATCAGGTGGATTTTGACACAAACCCTCAGGACTTCCTGCTCATTGCTGAAATGCAGATCGCGCACGCTGTCAGTCACAAGCACATGCTGTCTCTTGATTCGTCTTTTTTTTTTTTTTTGTCCCTCTTAAATTCTCATTTTCGTTCTTGCATGTTTGCTCCCCTCTCCCTGCTTCTGTCCTCCTCCTTTTGTTGTCAACTCAGCGCACGCCTGCCTGCAGCACTTTAACCTTTGTCGCTGTTCTCCATCCCTCAAAGCTGCGCTGCTCAATGCGTCCCCTCCTCGACTGTGTTCAGTTGACAGCACTACGCCCCCGTGGCTCCCCGGGACAATGGCCCTCCACAAAGGCCCCAGGAGCATCCTCCACCTCCGCCACCAAATTCCCCCAGCCCAGGGAGACAGCCATAGCAAATCCCATTCTCCTGCAAAACACACACACACACACACAGTACATCCGCACAAATGCACACACACATTGATGTTTGTCTGGGCTTAGCTGTCATCTTCATACTGTACTTTTGGGAGAAAGGCGCTCTTATGTTTTTGAGAGAGAAAGAGAGACATTCAGTAAGAGGTGCTAGAATTTTATAAGCAAATCCTTCATTTTTCCATTGTCTCTCTTGAGGGTGTTGTATGCTTGGAGACAGAGAGAAAAAGACAGGGGAGAGAAAGAACATGCTAGCACAAGATATATTTATCCAGTGCTGAAATCAGGTAAGGTAACACTGAATACCTGCTGCAGAAACTAGTTCTTTCTCCTCTGTGATTGTCTACAGCTCGACATTGAAGCGTTAGGCTGTTGAAAATACTTAAAAATCAAGATGATTGTGTCATATTTGCTAATTTTGCCTCTGCATCAAACAGTCAGGGACGAAGTCAAGCAGCATTAGGTGGCAAGCAAGTAATGCGCAGCTGATTTCACGCCATTAAACAGAACCTTGAGTGAGACTTTCGCACGAAAGATAATGAAAGCTGTCGCAGCAGCACACATTGGTATTGTTATTGTTGGTACATATTCAACGCCTGAGGGAAGTTTTTCAGTCATTCTTAATCACTTTTCCGTTGTGCCGTCTTCCCGTTGCAGCCGCCAGCGGGGCAGAGGACGTGGCTCTCTACGTGGGCATGGTGGCGGTGGCTCTGTGTCTGACTCTGCTGCTCATCGTGGTGGTCCTGGTCTACCGGCGCAAGAAGGAGGGCCTGGATGCAGACGTGGCGGACTCCTCCATCCTCACCACTGGCTTCCAGCCCATGGGCATCAAGCCCAGCAAGCCAGGTGTGTGGGCACCGCGGCCACGCAGGCCTCCCCCCCACAGCAGTAGGACACTGTTCTTTGTTCTACCCTCCTCTGTGCGTCCGTCGGTCTGTCCGCCTGCCCACCGTGACCATGCAGCACTCATCTACATGTACCCGTGATCCAGTGTTTGTTTGTGGTTGTGGAGGTGGTGTGAATGTGTTTACAGTGGTTTGTAGTCTAAGCAAGATGTATTATGTCGTGTGTTAGTGTGTGTGTGCGGTGCACAAGCTGTTTATTTGCCTGCCTGACACATTATGTTTCGCCACCACCTCATTGTCAGGAAATGTACCCACTCTGTTTACTGCCTGTGTGTGTGTGTGGAGCCTCTGAGGTTTACCAGCGAGTAATAGAAATACAACTGTCTGAGTTGGATGGAGATGGGGAACTGGGTTGCAGTGCCTGTGATTCACCGTGAAAAAAAGCCTTTATACATTCTGGGTGCTAAGCTGCATCTGAGTTCTGTTTGGAATTGATTGTGTGGTTGCTAAAGAGACAGACAGAGATAGAGAGAGGGGAGGGGAATAGACTGGCTTTGGGTGGAATTTGTGTTTGTGTATTGTCAAGAGTGTGTGCGTGTGAGTCTTGTGTTTTCTGCACCATGTGTCTTTTCCTGTTTGTTTCAGTTTTCTGTGTGTGTTGCGACAGCTTTAGAGAGTGTGAGGTCTGTCTCTGTGATGTATGAACCATCTCGCCTGCCACTCATGGAGATTCACACATTTGCTTTTGTCTGTTTTCTTTTTTTTTTTTATTATTACTATTTGAACAGAGAATTCACATTTGCTCACCATCCAGCCCGATCTAACCACCACGACCACCAGTTACCAAGGCACCCTGCGCTCTCGCCACGATGCCACTGGGAAGTTTTCGATGACCAACGGGCCTTTGCTGGACCCCCTTCCCAACGGCTCACACACATTGCACAATGGCAAGCTTAACGCCGACCCCGCTGAGTTTGTGAGCAGGCTGTCCACCCAGAGCTACTTTAAAACGCTGACCCGCGATGTAGCTAACACCTCCTATGGGACCTTCAACTTCCTGGGAGGGAGGCTGACGATCCCCAACACAGGTGGGTTCTTCTTTTAGGTTGAAATGCAGTAGGTTTAATAAAAGGTGCTTTCACACATGTAGTTCAGTTCAATGGGTTTGATCCAGTTCATGTTCTCAAAAGCTAAGAGCTGCAGACAGAAAGTCACATGGACTGACAGGGAGCTTCATGGTCGGTTATGCAGCATATTACTGCACCATGTGTAACAATATGCTCCACAAAGAGCTTGTGAAGAAAAAATAGATTAGGAGCAAGATTAGCTGTATATCATAAATAGAAAAAGAGGCATTTTCCTCAATAATATTATGGGAATAGTTACTGTGTGGTCGCTACGCTTCCATTTTTAACATAGCACTGCCAGAATGCTCAGTGTAGGACACATGCTCAACACAGCTCTGTTTTAAAGGCCCAGTGTAGGATTTAGAGGGATCTATTGGCAGAAATGAACTATAGTATTCATAGTTGTGTTTTAATTACCTGCAGCAAAGGAGCAGGGTTGACACAATGACTGTATGTTACACTGGTGGTTAGAAAATGGTCTTATATGAATAAGGCCTGCACATTCATTTTCTACACGTTAGGAGATCACTTTTTTTTTGACAGATGGATTGAATAGCAGCATAGCTTTAAGAATTGTGCTAAAATGACACATCAGCTATCAAGACCAGACTCTTTTTGGTCCTCTTTTACCTGAGCAACCTTTAATGATAGACAAGGTCTGGTTGCAGTTTCAATAATGCTCATAATCAATTTTTGTAACTCTGCAGAAAAAAAAAAAAAAAATAGATAAATACACACAAACTTTAAGGTGAAGTAAAGTGCAGGATGAATTGGAGTGCTAATCAAGCTGGATGCAAGTCCCCAGCACTGTCCAATCAATAACCCTTTATGTCCATAAGCCTTTATGTTTACAGCTCTTGATCGAGTTAGAAGAAGTCGCTGAGAACTAAAGGGCAAAAATGTATAATTAATTTTTCGAGGTGCAAACCAGTTTACTGCTTCTCACAGTCATTTGTAAATGTGATTTATGGAAACTCTAAGATGAGAAGGAAATTAGTAAAAAGTCTTACCGTAGCAGAGTTGAGCAGTAAAAGTAGTTTCCATTACAGGAAGATTTCAGTGATCCTCTGTAGGATCTCCTGTTTTGTCGCCATACTTCAAACAAACGAACAAAAGTTCCATCTACACAATGCAGCATCTGCTACTAAATGTAAAAAATACGGTGGGATCAAATCAGGTTTTATTTATATTGCACATTTCATGCATCATCATTGCCTTTGCATAAAAAAAGAACATTTACAGAAACTTTACAACACCTGTTTTAATGACACCGAAAGAACATTAACAAGGAGAATTTATCAGTCACAGCTGAGTCCCATAAACATCTCAATAGCTCACTGAAACCAACCAAGACCATTCAGCCTTTAAATCTCGTGAATGTGGGTTTCCTAATAGGTTTGTACTGTGATAACACACATAAAAGTGTTTCAGCACTTAATACAAACAGCGTAGTGCACAGACTGTGTTTCTCTGTGTAATACCGGTGAGATTCTAACAGTCATAAGGAGCACGATGAAGCACCAAAAATTATACGAGAGGCTTGTTTTAGCTGAGCAATTAAAGTGGATTGCGTGTGAAGGGTTCCAGAAAATAATCATCCAAAAAAAAAAAAAAAAAGCAAGGTGTTAAAATGCATAATGGAGTAAAATGTTCTATCAATAACCAAAAAAAGTGTGCACCAAATACTTTGTACTCTGAGCGATTCCTGGAAAGAAACCTTGAATAAATTAGTCCTATGAGGCGACCTCGCTCATGACAGAGCTGGTCGAATTTGTAGCTGCTGTCCACAAGTGTCGGCTCTGTGCTGTGAGCGTGGACACGAGAATAGAGATAGTCCATTAAAGATTAGTCTGATAAAAGATATAAAAAGCCCAACATCATTAGTACCCTATTTTGCTTCCCCTCTTCACATTAGCTGAGTACAGAGCTTATATAATTATACTGGAAGACTGTTTTCACTTGGCTCATTGTAGGCTGTCCAGATTAGCCGATGACAGTGCCAGTACGCCAGGAGAAAAGGTCTTTTTTTTCCTCCCTGTGTTTTTCTTGCCATCTTTCTCTCTCTCTGTCTCTCTTCTCCGTCTCCCCTCCACTCTCTTACAGATATTTTATGCATGGATTAACTGAAACCCATGTAGTCTATACCACGCATTGGCAGCCGTCTTCTCATTGGGACACAGAGGGGGAAAAAAAAAAAAAAAAAAGTCAGCACTTTACAGGCATCCACTCAGAGGAGATATACTGTCATTTAGCACAGTTTCAGAGCAGGCACAGAAGAAGAAGACAGATGTTTTATAGATTCTGACAAGGCTGCCAGCGTTCAGGCACCTTTGCCTTATTCAGACAGATGCTTTTCTGGTGAACAGACCACGTTCACAATCCGCAGACTGTTAGGATTGTGTCACATAGTCACTGTTTGTACTACATTTTATATGGGATTCTAAGTGGCTGATTTTTTTTTTTTTTTGCTTGAGAATCGCTACACAAATACCACAACACTCCCAACTACCTCAGTAGCTCTCTATTCTCCAAGGTGCATTCCCACACTCTCCTGGGGAAGTGCAATTTTCCTGGAGTAGTCTGTTCCATAGTCTCAATTATCTACTTGGTCGCAGACGGAGGACATTTAAACTGCAACGCAGCGTGCGCTTTTGTCTCAGCTAATTGTTGACCGTGGGGACGTATGCCGGCTCGCCTGCCGGTGCAGAGATTTGCATCTACTGTACCTGACGGAGGCTGCCTCTGACCTTCAGAATAGATTTGTTTTTTGTTTTTGCAGCCGTACAGTTTTGTTGAGTGGGCCGGTTTTCTTTTATGAGATGACAGAAGCGTTGTTCAGTCAGAACAAATGAGCCTGTCCCCCTTTTCCTAACCCCCCCCCCCCACCCCTCTCCCTTTGTTGTTATTTGCATTAGGAATCAGTCTGCTCATTCCTCCCGAGGCCATCCCCAGAGGAAAGATCTATGAGATTTATCTCACTGTTCAGAGGAAGGAAGATTTAAGGTGGGTCTCTTTAACACTGCCTAACTGGCAGTCTTCCCTCGATGCCACTAGGCTGTTTGTTTTGATGCTCTACAGTTCCATTAGGAAAGGCTTAAGAGTCTGTGCCAGTACTGTGGAGGAGGGATGTAAATAAATAACATAACCTTTTACCAGGATCTGCACGATTTAAGTTAAATGAATTGTTTGGAAAACACTGTTTATCTGGCCTGCTGCATTCAGTCTTAGAAGACACAGTCATTGCAGCGTGCTGTGATAGTGTTACTCATCACAACTTGGTCCAGCTAGTCACTGATTCCAAGCTTTCATTATTCTCTGTTACAGCTCCTACATGATTTGCAGAGGTCACAGTATCATATCCTGTTACAAGACACCAGTAAATTCTCACTAATAACTTGGTGAGTAAATCCTCATTCATCTCGATTCATTCCCTCCTCTCTCTCTCCCTCTCTCGTCTCTGGCTGGTGTAGGTTACCCCTGGCCGGCTGCCAGACCCTGCTCAGCCCCGTTGTGAGTTGTGGCCCTCCGGGGGTGGTCCTGAGCCGGCCAGTTATCCTCAGCATGGACCACTGCTCTGACGCATGCCTCGATAACTGGGCCATCCGCCTCAAGAAGCAGAACTATGAGGGCGCTTGGGAGGTGAGAAAGCACTATAACTCCAGCACAAATCCTCAGTAGAAAGACAAAGTTGCCACCCAGTGAATTTGTTACAGAACTCTCTGAGAACGTTCCTTGAAAAAGCACAAAGTTGCTTAGCAGAGACTTGAAACTCACACTCGATACTGTAGCGAAGGCAGTTCTGGCCCAGCACTCATCCGCTCCATAGGGTTTAAATTATATTGACCATCAGGTGTGTTCTCGTCGGGCTGGAACAAAAGCCTGGTAGCACCGGCTCTCTCCGGCTCAAGAGTTGCTAGGCAACCTGTGTCTCACAACAGAAATTCTCTAAGCAAATTACTGATCCTCAAAGTACTCCTCTGAGTGCTCCTTGACCATTTTTGACCGCTGCTTCCAATTACAGAGCTCCCTCCCCATTTTTCTATCCATGAAATTTGAAAGTAACCAGAACTGCCAGACACCAATAGGATGGAGTTGGGAAGAGCGTCCACACACACACACACACACACACACCCACGCAAACAAATGTGGTTTGAGGCAGTATACCCATCTCAACAATCCAGAGAGATTGGAAAGGGTGCTGGTGGGCTTTGGAGTGTTAGTAGGTCTTCTTTCATGTTCGATATTGTGCATAAATTATTCAGCCTCCCCGTGTGTGGCGGCTGTGGGGTGTCTGTGGGATGGATTGGCCTGTCTGAGGCAGAGGTTAGACCAGCACTTTTAATCATCGGCCGGACCAAATATAGCCCAACGGCCTGACTGCGTGGCCACCAAAGGAAAAGAGAGCCAGGTGGACTAGAGGACGAGAGTGGAAACAACCACAGAGAGAGAGCAGAGAGAAGGAAAATGGGAAAAAAAAAAAAAAAAAGCAGAGAGAGGCAAAGTGGACCAGCAGGGAATGCAGATGTGGAGGAATGATTAGAAAGTGTGGGAGATTGGAAGTACGGCTCAGGACATAAGAGAAAGACACAAAGAGACTGTGAAAATGGACATGCAGAAGGAGTAAGAGAAATGAATTGGCTGTAGAATGAGTGCTCAGTGTGTAATTGAGCCACCTCACTCTCTGCTCCACTTGGAAGAAATATTAAGATGATGAAAAAGTGAGACTCCATTGTGGTTGCATAGTAAATGAAATGTGTCAATACTAATTCTATTGATGTAGATGGTGTCTGGTTGAATCGATCCTAGAGGGGCTTGCTGGGCAGTTGGCAAGCAGAATGCTCTCTTCAGCTTGATTGGCTAATGAGAAGAGTCAGTCAACTGGCATGATGGGATTTTAGAGAAAATGTTGTCACCTTGGGTCCAATTTGTCCCCATCAAATTAGCCCGGTGAGCAGTGGAATTATCTCATAAAACTATCCCGCACTGTGATGGGAGAGGATATTTTTGCAAGTGTGTCATCTTTATTAGAGATGCACTTGTGATACACTTCTGCAACAAAGCAAGAAAAAATCCAGTGTCTCTTTTCTTTTCTCTCCTCTGCAAATTAAAGCACCAATTAATTCTTGTGCTGCCTGTTGCCATTTTTTTTAATACCGCTCGCAATCAGGCATCAGTGTTGTTTTGCAGATACATTGGCAGGTTGTTTTCACCTTTCTTAACAAATCTCAAAGGCTGTAGGAAATTCCGGAAATCCCAATAACCCGATATTTACTGCACCTCCAGTGTCTTTTCTTTCTCCAGAGCCATCTATTTTTGCCAGGAATCTATTCGAGTCTCCTTTCATGTCAATTGAGTACCTCGTTCATGCATTATTAAGTAAACTGATGGTGCTCTATAGGATGTGTGTCGTTATATGAGGGTAAGTGTGTCTTTATGTCAGTAGAGGCTGCAATAAATAGGGAATTTGAAGCAAGAACAAAGCATTGCTTCTTTCCTCATTTGAACTGTTGCCCTGATACTTCTGTGGCTTTTAGCTTCAGTGTCACACTGCGGGAGGGACAGACTTTTGGGCTTTGCCACTGCGCCAAACTGCTTTGCTAACAAGTCCTTTACAAACACACGCCCACACAAACAGACATCAGGTACCCAGGCAAACACATTACCCTTCTCTCCTACATACAGGAAATTGGATGCCTGACCTTCCATTCACACCTTGCTTTTTTTTCCCCCTCCCCCTCGCCTCCTCCAGGACGTCCTGCTGATGGGGGAGGAGCTAGTGTCGGAGCCCTATTACTGCCAGCTCGAGGCCGAGACATGTCGGCTTTTCTCAGAGCAGCTGGGCACCCTCGCCCTGGTGGGAGAGTCCCTCCACATGGGCGCTGCCAAGCGCCTGAGGCTGGTGCTCTTCTCTGACGCGTACTGCTCCACGCTGGAGTATAACATCAGGGTCTACTGCATGGATGACACACAGGACGTCTTCAAGGTAAACTGTGACAAATGTAGCCCTGCCTTTTTCTGTTTCTCAGCCTGTGAGTGCGTAGATGGGCTGAGTGATGGGTAGACTATTATGTGTAATATTGTCTGTCACATTGGAAGGTTAGTAGAAATCAGCGCATGTAGGAGTTAGGTGTGGTCATGGTAAATTGAACAATATCAAAGGCTTGGTTACACCATGTGCACTTGAAGTGTGTGTGCTCCAGTCTATTGAAACGTGCATATGTCCAGGTGAATCATGGCATACAGTACAGTCTCTGAGTGTGTTTCTGTGTGCTTGGCTGCAGAGATGTTTCATTCCTTTCATGCCATCAGCGGTTCTGCTTGACTGCCGTGGGCCAAGAAGTTTCCCATCACTTTGTTCAACAGCATATTTTCACTTCTCTTTTTTTGCTCTCCGCATGGACAGAGTATAATCAAGCACTAATGCCTTCCTCCCTCCCTCGAGGACTGCCTCTGAGTAGCCTGTTAAGATTTCATTTGCATGGTTAATTAGTAAATTAAAAGGAGAGCCTGCCCCAATCTTTTCCCAGCAACCTCTGTGCTCTCGTTCTCTCCGCACCTCTCTTTCTCTCTCCAAGCTGTTCCTCCTCGTCTGACACCACCCACAGCCACAAGTGCCACTTCCCACTCGAGTCCACTTTTGCCGGCTGTAATGGCTGACCTCCTCGTGTAGAGGCTTACCACCGGCACAATCATATGGGTGGCTGTTGGACATAAACAATGGTAGGCAGTGGGGGCTTGGGCTGAAATTAGCACTCTCATATTCAGGGAGCTGAAGATGAGAAACTCTCCTAGCTTGCTCCTGTCTTTTTGTGGGTCAATTCTGCCCCTGCTGCCATCTTTCTCAGTTTCTGACCACTATGGCATGCTAGCAGGCGTGCTCAGGGAAATTGCTGGGTGACGTTAACATAGGAATAAATGTAAAATGTAGTATACAGGAGCTGGTGCAGCTCTACAGAGGCGGTGCTTTATTTCACAGATAGATATCAACCCTTTTTGTTTACGTGCTATCAGAGTGGTTGTAATGGTAGGGTGCTCTATATATATATATTCAGATCATTGGGTGACCCAGAGTTGTTTTGCTGCAGTGTGACTGTTGAAATGACCTTGTACGTCCTGTGTTGGATGCAGGAAGGCTGCTGGTGCACAAAAAACTCTGTCTCTCCCTCTGGCTAGCTCTTGTTCTGCTATTCTCCTGCTCTCTTAGCCAGGAAAAGGACATCTGAGCTTGTTGACTCCAGCACTTGTGCTGCCATACTCTGCAGCTCCCTCGACGCCCTTGAGTGCATTAGCTCCTGTCTCTCACACAACCTGGTCCTGTGGTAAGCCACGGCGTCTCCAGGGTTTTGTAGTTTTTAGTGAGTGATTTAAAACGTGGCCCACACTGTTTAGTAATCTCGACTTCACACTGCTCTTGGTGCCATTATTGAGGAAGCAGTTCATTTAGCAAGTACATTAACCACTTTGAGTGGAGATTAGACTTCCCTGGAGAGGTTCAGCCTAATCACTAATCACTATCTTTAAAATGCACCATTTATGATTCACTATGGCTACCATTAGATTTAACTGTAGTGTGGAACAGTGGTGGAGTAGCAGTAGGTGGTACGATCGAGTGCCACAGCAGCATTTTTTATTTTTGTGTTGATGTACAGTACCCCTTCAGTACATGTGAATTTTATGACAGCATTTGCAGCCTGCTAAGGCACCGCACCTCGTTTTTCAGACAAGAAGTCAACTTTTCATGCATTAAACAGGCTGTAGTTTTGATGGGAGATGAAAAAAATGAAAAAGCATTTCTCTGCCTTTTCTGTTGGCTGTTCACTGGCAGGAAGAACTGCAGAAACCAAAAGGGATGCTGAGGTTTTCTCTCCAGTCCCCTCTCTGGCTGTCAGCTTGTCTCTGACAAGCTTCCATCAGCGAGAATGACATGCACACACACCCACAAACACGTGCACACATGCCTGCACACTACACTTATGCACGCTGTACCATGCAATCTCTTATCTCCCAATTACAGCAGATTAGAACCAATGTTATTGTCTTTGATCCGAAGTGTGCGGGGGCTCTGGGGAAACAGTGACATTTCCGTCTGATGCTTGCCGTATGTTAGCAGGGCTCTGCCGGGACCAATTAAGTTAATATTTAATGTGTGTCCCACTCTTGATGGGCCCAGCCAAGGCTGGCACAGCAGCAGAGGAGACATGATCGGCGTTTGGTAGCGCCCTCACTGTGCACTTGGTTGTTCCCAGCTAGACCTGTGGGAGAGCATCACTGATGTTCTGCCATCCCACAACTGATTGAAACACCTGCAGTGAACCAAGCCTCTGACTCAGTGCAGAGATAGACCTAACACCAACATCTAATTAAACTGGAAGAGTGCCGACAAAGGTGTCTTTTTAGGATGGGAATACGCTGCAGCTATTTTTTTTTTTTTTTTTTATATTTAGCTGTGATATTCAGAATCTGTCAGCTTTTGGTCTGAAGGACAAAATGCTCAGTGTGTTTTCCTCTGCCTAATCCACATTTGTATAGTGGAACAATGACAAGATATCCTGCTGTTTATTGATAACTAAATGTTCTTCCGTTACACCCACATGTTTTGTAAGGCCAATGTTGTTATACAGTTTTGAAAAACCACCCACTTTCTGTCACATTTAGTTTTTTACAGAAGTTGAGGCACAAGTCAGTTTTCCTGTATTATGTGGTAGACTTTTTCAGAGACCCCCATAAACACTAATACAGTAGGTTTTTAACGAATATCTGTATGGGGCGTTTTTGTTAGCGGCATGTCAAACTATTTGATGGATTGCCTCAACATTTTGTACAGATGTTCAGCGTGTTAGCATGTAGCTTAAAGCACTGCTGTGCATATGTGTAGCCTCACACAGCTGCTAGCATAGCTGCAGACGCTTGAATCATTGTAGTGAGTTTAAGCGTCAATTAACAGCCATAAAACATCCAAATCCCACATCTGCATTCAAACGGTGAGACAATGTTTGAGCTAACACCCTTTGTACTCCCATTATTGTATTTCAGACTACAAAATTTATGCTTTCATCAATATTCATGTAATGAGGCCAATACATTCAGCTTTTTGTGTCTTGATTGTAAAAATGTATGTTCCAGTGTTAAACGGCTGTTTAATTGATGTCTAACTGGTTAAATAGTGGCTCCTGGATTCTTTTACACAGTGTTTGACCTCAAGCTATTATTCTTATTTGCTTTTAAAAGGGGTCATAAACTGTTTATGTGCTCCCTCCGCTATGACGCTCTCTTAGTAGCTCCAGAGCAGCAAGCTACATTTGAGCCGAAACTTTTTGCTTTTATGTATCACAGGAGAGAAATCCAGCATGTACGGGATGTAATACACTTTTTCTGATCCCTCCATCAGAACAGCTACTGGCGAGGAATTCTCGGGAAAAAACAGGAGAGCACAGCTCAGTAATTGCTGGCATTAAGTTAAAGAGGACAGTCAGCTTTATCACTGAGCCCAGCTGAGAAATTGTTTCCATATTATATTTCAACGTTCCTGTGTGCTGTTTTCTCCCGTCCTCCTCCGTGATTTATCAGGCAGAATGTGCATCTTTTCCCTAGCAAACACAGTCCCAATTTATAACTGAGCAGACAAGTCCCTTCTATTTGTAGTTATTAATCAGAGTTGACTGTAGCGGGCACGGCCACTGGAGCTCAGACTGATAGACTCTCAGTCAGAGAGGAAAAGCCTGTCACATCCTGCTGACAAATACACAGATTTATGGAGCCCACATAGCCTGGCTACTCTCTATAAACAAATGCATTTGCCTGAAAAGAGCAGCTCTGAAAATGGATCGCCGCCATGAATGCACATTTTTAAACACATGAGGACACGGCATTGCTAAGAGTCGGGGGATGAGGATGAGTTTATAAGGATATTAAAGCCTGTGCATCTCTCCGTGTTTCAGATGACATGTAGCTTGACTAATTAACCGATCAAACGCTAGTTATAATCCCCGTCGGAGCTAGTTAAGTTCATCAGTTTGTTACACACCAAGCCAGAACAATGGGGAACCACATGTAGTAGCTTGACCTTGCTGTGAGGAAAGTAGAATATTTTAATCTGCAGCTTTGAACCAGTCCAGTTCTTTTTATAAATATAGGCCTCTGCTAATGCTTTGATTTGTTGAGACTGTGTTTCTTTCACGCGTCCGATGGCTGGCTGTTTTTGTTGCAAGAGAGAGTTTGGTGCAGCCACTAACCTCTTTCTGTCAGCACCAGCCCGAAGAGATTAGCTGTGTGAGTGTCTCTTGTTTCCCGGTGGAGCCCGGCCCCCAGTCCATCACAGTCCCAGCTCTGGTCCAAGCCGAGAGGATGAGGGGACGGGCAGGGAGAGGGGTGGGAGATGAGTGAGGGTGGGAAGGGGGTTGAAGTCATAGAAAACTGTGGCCGTGATTGCAGTAATCCTGTTATCGCTCCTGCTAAAGCTGGCCACTCTAGTGACCTGGAGACACAAATGTTAAGCTGCCTCTGTCTCGCCTCTCTCTTGCTCCTGCTCTTTTCACTCCTCCCTGTTCTATCTCACTCTCTTTAGCCAGCCTCATTGAATGTCAGGGGGTGGTCTTGGCTCTGCCCGACTCTAAATTCACAGTCTTCACACACACCACAGGCTATCTCGAATTCCGTCAGAACAAAAGGGGTTTTTCTCCTGCAGCACTTGAACCTCTTGCCCATCTCATGCATCTTAATGTTTTCACACATGTACGGGGTCAGGGTGTCTCGGAGAAACTGCTCTTCTTATCGTCACTGAGTGGAAACACAATTTAGCTCGGAGTTAATGATTAATATGTGATTTGATAAACTAATTCAAAACCTTGCTTTGTTTTCCCCCAGAAAGAGTAAATAATATGGTCAAATTTAGCCTCTCATCTATTAGCTCGCTCGCACTGTCATTTGTTAACAGGATAATGGGGCGTAAAGAGGGCCATTATTCTCTCAGTCCAGAACATATGCTGAAACCCTGTACAAAAACACACTCTAATACACACACTCAGGCTCTCAGGCACACACAAACAATGCACAGGCGAGACAGTGTCATTTGAAAGCGAGGACACGTGCACACTGTTGTGTATTTTCCCTCAGTAAGCTCAGCCTCCCTGTCAGGTAGCAGGAGTGCCATGTCCTAGACCCTGTTTGATTGTAATCCTGCCGTGTCAGCCTTGAACCTGACAAACTGCTAGACAGGCCGGTTAGTATTCATTCTAGTAGCTATATGTTGATAATCAGATAATTGGCATTCTGCACTCTTTCTCTTGTTAGAAGGCCTATAGATTTGCTGCTAGAGGTCAAAGACCTGATCAAAGTCCACCAGCAGCAATTTGCAATGCTAATCACCCCCAACAAATTTGTGCTTAAGAACTGTGTTAAATGAACCTCTCTGGAAGCCCTCATAATGTGACTTTTTGTCCGCATAAGAGACATGATAGCGGAGGGCTTTTAATTCTGCTGAGAATGCGCTGCCCCCTGTTATTAACTCATTAGACCTCAATGCTTTGATTCAGAGCCATTGTCTGACCTACCCACTGTGAGTAAGTGGACTGGGTAACATCACAAGGCTCCGGGGTGGCAGTACAGTGAGGAGAACACTCCAGCCAGCCACATACAGTCAGATCATTGTACATCTTCAATGTACCAAACCAAATCAAAGCACATGCAGAAATCAAGATGGATAATCATGGGGGGGGGGGGGGGTTATAATATTTGTGTTAACAAGAAGATAAGCACTAAGCAAACATGGAAATTAGCAATGCGCTGAGCAAACATTGAAATTCAATTCTCAGGCTGAACCCCGAAGTGCTTATTCCGTGAAGAAGAGAGCACATCAAATATCAAAGCAGGTAGAGATTCCAAATGGATAATTAACAGCTTCCTTTCCATTATAATTGGAATCAGTCTAGCCCATTCCTGGGAAAGAGGGCAGAAAATTGAATCAGTGTTGTGCAGATAGAAATTACTGCCATTCTCCACCTTAATTAGATGTCTTTGCTGAAATCATACCATGGGCAACCATGCTGGCATGCAGCACTCAACATATGGCCACCATCTATACGCACATCTCCCTCTTGGAGCCGTTGTCTTTGAGATGTCTCCTCGACTCAGAGGTACATTCTGGCTGCCTGTGTTCCCTCTGCTGCCATCTTGTTTCCCTCCGCAGACAGATTAAAAGAACATATTATTTCTGAGGTCTTTTCTCACTACTAAATTCAGAGGTCTGTTTTTCTCTGTTGTAATATGCTCCTCTGATTGGAGTGTGAGGTAGCACATGTGAATGGCATCCAAAGTACTGGGTTCTTAAAGACTCATTCAGCACCAAGCATCCAGCTCAAAAATAAATTGATAGATCAGAGGAAAATACAGCAGATATTATCATCCCATTCCAGATGGTCATTTGGATGGCAACAAATGGTCCACTGAGCAAGTCCCACAGAGATTAAAATATTAAGCATGCATTTACAAATCTCTCCTGGCACAAAAACAAAAATGAAATTAAGGAGATTCGCCATGCGAGAACAATGAGCAGTTGACTAATGGCTCGTTCACTTACTTCATCACAGCCCAGGTAGCTAGTAGGCCGGGATGGCTGCAGTCTCTGCATGCTAATGCAGTTGCTGGAAGCTAGACGTGCACACGCTGAGGCAGGGGATCAACCTTGTGGTGACATTAAAGCGCTGTGGAGACAAGTCGGTCCAGCCCGCTGCGGCCGCATGCAGGGACACTATCTTCCTGTCCTAAGATGTACCGTGCCCCCGCTTCATGCCCACGCTGTGTGTGTATGTGTGAAAACAGGCTAGTCCCTTTGTGTGTGTGTTCATCTGTTAGAGTCACATTTTTTTTTTGTATGATCCCACCATTGTCCATGTCCTCTTTTGTATTTCTTTTTATTTCTCCTGGTGTGTGTGGGTGTGTGTGTGTGTGTGTGTGTGTTATGTGTCTTTTTCCAAACTGTAGGGTAAACAGGAAACCTGCACAATTACAGCTCGTTTTGCTCAATTTCATGTACCTCTGCGCCTGTGATGGTAAATGTGTTTCCTCTGAACGCTGACGCCGCTCTCTCTCTTTCATCAGGAGGTGATGCAGATGGAGCGGCAGCTCGGGGGTCGGCTGATTGACGAGCCCCATGTCCTGCTTTTCAAAGACAGCTACCACAACCTGCGCCTGTCCATCCATGACATGCCCCAGGCGCACTGGAGAAGCAAGCTGCTAGCCGGCTACCAGGTGCGTTGGGCCGCCCTGCGGGGCTGCAGGGGCAGGGAGTCACTTCAGATCAGAGAGGGAGCACGGGGATGTAATACAAGTGCCGAGGTGAATCTGTCAAATTTGTGTATCAGCAGTTATGGGCTTTCTAATGTGTTTGTCTGTACACTCAATTTAAAGCCCATGTTGTCTTGGTTATTTTAAATTAGCCATGCAGAGAAATGAAAAAAATGGAGCGCATGTTGGCAAAGGCGATGTTACTGAGTAATCTAAGGTTCCTCTGGAGCAACTTTTTATGGTTAATGAGGGCTCACGGTCTAGTCGTCTCTCCAGAAATTTAAATTTAGTTTGTGCAGAGTTTTAATTAAGTATGTTTTGGTTTGGCTTCAGTTGATCACTTTAAAGATTCACACTAAGGAGTGTTTTTCAGTCTGTTATTGCAGGGCTCCACTGTCCAATAACCTTTTCTTTCTTGGCACTGTTTGCAACTTAAAGTCATTAGAGTTGAGGGAACCTTTGGAGGTGTGTGTGCACCTCTGCACGTAGAGTGTGCATGTTTTTGTGCTTCTGCATGAGGTTGTGTACGTGTGCATATGGGAGTCGGGTTGTGTGCACTAACCCAGAGCTGCAAGCTGATTGATTATCCTAGCTGCCGCTCTCTCAAAGGGAGCCGAGATGAAATATAGAGCACTATGTAAATATCTGGAACTTCTTGGAACCTCTCCATCGCCCCTACACTCCTCACACCTGCGTGGCCCACTGCACTGCAGCCCGGCAACAGACACACGAGGGCTGTTCAAAGAGGACTAGAAAATGTTCTGGCTGCAGCTATGTAAGCACTGAGCACCAGGTCCCCAAAGAGAACACACAGGCAGCGCCAAGCAAGCAACGGCTGCAACAATGCACCCAGAACACAGAGGCTTATTCCTCTGGACTGTGCCTGTTCATTTGGAAGTGTTATTCCCCTCTCAGCAGTGCGGTCAGAAAAGGCCTTTAGTCTCCCTGGGGCCCCCGGGAAGACTTTTGCGTGTTTCACCCGACTCCCCCCGTCAACTGTCTGCCTGGATAACAGTGCCCCCGTTTGGTTGGCAGCATGTACTGCAGCCCCACTTCACTCAAGTTCTTGTCAGCTGTTGAACCCAGGGTGAAGTGAGGAGTAAATGTGCCCTGTCTTTTTTTTCCCAGTTACCTCCCTGCTTCTCTGGGGATATGCAAATGAGACGTGAATATGGAGCAACAGAGAGAAAGATGTAGAAATTGTCAGCCTTGAATAAATTCTACCAAACACTCCCTGGTAGCTGTTTGCTAGACAGAAGCTAGTGCTGTACAGCGGTTCTACTCCAAGCTATTATGCATACATATATACTTCAATGTCACATGATGCATTTTAGACTCAAAGAGCTGTGGTGTTTCAACCTCATGTGTAGCTCTGCGCAGAAATGCACCAACAGTACATACCTGCAAAGAAAGGCTGAAAGATAATGGATAAACAGAAAATGTTTCTCATGCCAGAGATAAAGGTATGTTGTGCTATCTCTTAAAATATGAAGTCTGATGCTTCTGTAATCAACTCAGTCAGCCAGACAGGCTGTTAACTCCCCTGAAAGATTCTCTTTGTCACGTTATCCCCCTTCAACTTACCTGAATGTTGTCAGTCTGCTGCCTCATATATATTTAGCCATGTTCACCTAACGATGACAGCCTATGTCAGTGTAATTAATGATGATCTCAGTGTATTCCAGGCAGGAGGTCCTGTTATGGCGTCTTTCAGACATGCGGTTCTGACTGAGCCGCTGTGCTGCCGCTTGTGCGTGCTGCATGTTTTTTCTTCTGCAGGAGATCCCATTCTACCACATCTGGAACGGTTCCCAGCGGTACCTGCACTGCACGTTCACTCTGGAGCGGCTCAGCCTCAGCACCTGTGAGCTCACCTGCCAGCTGTGCGTGTGGCAGGTGGAGGGGGAGGGACAGAGCTTTAGCCTCGACTTTAACATCGCCAAGGTAACGCTCAGCAGAACTACTCGCTCATAAGCAGCAAGCGATTACCATTATTCAGCATTTTAAGTAGCCGTAGCCTTAGAGGAATTGTTTTTAATGCAATGCGAAGAAAAGGGTTTGTATTCTTCTGACGTGTGCTTTGTGGCTATCATCCCCACCAGGACACCCGAGCCGTGGACACTGAGTTTCTGCTAATGGACAGTAACGCCACAGCTCTGGCAGGGCCCAGCGCCTTTCAGATCCCGTACCTCATCAGGCAGAAGATCTGCAGCAGCCTGGACGCCCCTTGTCCCAATGGAGCCGACTGGAGAATGCTAGCACAAAGACTTAAGCTTGAGAGGTAAATACTGACTGCGTCATGCCATCAGGCGTAATCTGATCGCTGGAATAGGCAGCTGTTGAATAATGCTCTCAAGAAATGCAGCAGAGCCTCATTTCTCCAAACCCCTTTAGAACAGAGTTTGCACAGCAGTACATGTAGCACACTTGAATGCAGCTTGTTTAAAATAATGAACATGCAATCACGCTGATTGTGAAGGGTCACGCTAATGTAGAGGTTAGCATGCAACTATGAAATTGTAGTCGTACAATCAGTGTGAAGTGCACCACCGCAGTCGAGTGTTTTTCCTGAAGTTTAGGTAAACAAGGTTCTGCCTTAGCAAACTAATCCCTTATTTGACACAGCTAACGTTATAGGATTAATGTGGACTTGATGGATACAGCTATCACTTCTAAGAGAAAACACATCCCCCTTCTTCCTTTTTTTTTCCTCAGGAACAGGTAAGCAGCTTAAAGTCTGCACCTGAACTTGGAGCTGCTACATTCCGCTTAACAGTTGTAATTGGAAAGGTAGCAAGCTAGCTGCCCATCAGCTGTAAAAAAAAAAAAAAAAAAAGACAGAGTAGGTCTGGATCTGTGCCGAGCTCAGCCTGTTACTGTACTTTATCACAGGAGCACCTGTAACAGAAAGGAGCCAGGCATCGATCCCTTATCCTCCAATTTAATTTCTACCTCGTAATGAAATCAAATAGGGACACTTAATTTGTCCAATCAACTTTATTTACCCCAATTAATCACAAATTGAATTGATGCACCGCAGGTTTAACTAGCAATGTTTTGCTCAACATAATCAATTCTCATTTAGGCCTTAGGAAGGAACAACCGCTCTGTTGTTTGATCTGTCCTTAACAACATGTTTTCCTGAAAAGGCAGCGGCTTCTTGGCATTCTCTCATGCTGTTATTTCGGTGTTTGTTTCTGTGTGTGTAAAGTGTTCAGACTGAGCGGAACGGGACCAATCAATAAAACTTAAAATGCCAAGAACCTTTTATTTGATCTTTCTCTCCTAAGACTGTGCAAACGGCTGTGTCTGAGCCATACAAGATAAGCTCGTGTTTCACACGGCGAGGTGAATAAGCAGGACTGACACGTCGGACGCTAAGCTCTGTCTTCTTTATCTGAATAATGACACAAAGGTTTGTTCCCAGACAATTTTTTTGACCACCACTCCGCTTTGTTGTGCTCTCCCGACGCGGGGGGAAGGCTGCGTGCGCTATAAAATCCAATTGACTCAAAATAGAAGAGTGACACTGTGTTCTCAGTGCTCTGCCAGAGCAGCCGTGTTTCCAACCACCACAGAAGGCTTCAAAAGATAAACAGAAGATATGAGGAAGAAATGAACTCCGTCTGACCTTTCTCAAGGTGAAAAGGACCTCCCGTCTCACCCCCTCCTCAGCAAAAAAACACCCACACGACAACCACCCCCCCACCCCCCCGTGCGAAGAGTTGACGCTGTTCTCTTTTCTTAATGTCGTGTGTGCTCTACATAACAGTTAAGGCCCCAGACATTTGGAGAACAGAAAAAGACCATTAAACCAAACAAGCATCTTCGGGTGCTGCAGGGATCAGGGTCCCACTCAACATCAAATATACAGCTGGCTGGGGCCACTGCTTTGTTGTCATTGATTGGGTTTGATCGTAAAGGTTCTGCTCCCAAAATGGAAAAGGTCACTTCCGACTTAACAGAGAAAAGTCCATGTAGGATTTACTATATGGGGATTTTGGGCCAATTTCAACATCAAATAAAGAGGAATGAGGCTTATGCTTTTAAGCTTCAAATGAAAATTGCCTCTGATTTTGTATTTGATGGAAGTTTCAACAGCTACAATGTGTTCTTACACCTTTTATCATTTTGTTGCTCAGTGCTCCAACACAGCATATGTGAATGTAGCAATAAAACACAATAAAAGCTGACATTGACAGAGTCAGAAGAAGCAGCAGCAGCACAATAAAATACCGGCTGAAAAGCTTTTCCTCAGACTCCGTTGGTGTGCAGCAAATGAGAGACTGTTTTGATATGTGCGCGTGGCTTGATTTCATAAAAATGTCTCGTCCTCACTGTTATTTTTGTGCTCCCCTCTCTGCAGACACATGAGTTTCTTTGCATCCAAAGCGAGCCCAACCTCTGTGATCCTGGACCTGTGGGAGGCACAACATTTCCACAGCGGCAACATCAACCAGCTGGCCACAGTCATGGCTGACATTGGCAAACAGGAAGCCATGATATTCCTGGTCTCTGATGGCGAGTGCTAACCTAGAAAAGGGGAAGAGACTGGTGCAGAGGAAAAGTACAGAACACACAAACACAAACAACAAAAAAAAAACCCAACAATAACTGCAGCTGGAATCGAAGAGCAGAGCTGTCCCAATGTCCCTCTTCTTCACTTCAGACGATAGTAAAGAGTTTATGTTGGAGTGAGTCCCTAGTTCCCACCGAACAGAGTAAAAATCTTTAAACAGACCAAATGAGGGGAAAGGAAGCGTCTGGGTGTTTGGGGAAATGTATCCAGGAACTCAGTAAAAAAAAAAAAAAAAAAAAAAAAAACAACTTTATTTTCCATCAAAGATTGAAGTTAAATTGTTCCACACCATGGTTCTACTTTAAAGATGACATTAAATTAACTTCATGCCTTTTATATAATTAGCCCACTTAAGGCTAGTAAGGAGCAATATGCAAACGTAATGCTATTACAAATGGCCACTATTGCAAATTCACTGAATCATTTCTGAACCTAGAAAACTGTATGAAATAAAAAGGGATGTGACAAAAGGTGCCGGTCCTTTCAGGTTCAAGAGAACAGGCCACATATGCAACTGGCAAGTTTGCTACATGACATCATCTCAGACACTGAGCACATTTTCAACAAGGTCACCAGGGTCTGCGAGCGTCCCCTCCCGGCCAACCCCAAGCCCAGTCCCACTCTACAGATGTGCGTCTCATACGTGTCGTTATCACTTTCATAAAACACACACACACACACACACACACACACACACACACACACACACACATAGACGGCTTGTAGCACATCCTGGACTTGCAGGTTTAAAATAGATTGTATGTCAGAGGCCCAAAACCCCGTCTCATCTTGTTTGTGTGTGTGTTTTTTTGTTTTTTTTTTAAGTCCAGCCGGTATCACTACTGTGAATGTAACATCTTGACATCTTGATTCTGCAAGACGCTTCGCAGCTTTCCTGCTTCTGAATCAATATATGTGGGGTTTGGATGCTTTGAACTTTTTTTGAGGGAGGAGTGAGTAATATCTTCACTAAAGTCATACTTCAGAAGCCATCTCTATGGAAAGCCTGTGATTCTGAACCGTCCACTTTCTTACCCCAAGCGTTCATCGTGGCATTTTTCTGTTTCGAGTTCCACAGCTAATGAAGGAGCCATAGGGCCGAAAGGCATCCCAGCTGCATATATGTGAACACTGAATGTCATCGATGCTCATTTCTAAAACGACATTTTCCTCCTGATTACATCGATTCTGTAGCAGAGAGGATGTTTAACATAAAAGCATGGCCAAGAGGGTTATTATCCCGTATGAATAATGCAGAGCACTTTCCCACACAAGATCTGACAACAAATCAAATCAAAATCTTTACCAGGTTACTCACACCAAAAGGGTAGCTGTGCAGCTTTGTTTTTATAATTCATAAAGCAATGTTGGTGGGAATTCTATATTTACTGTGTGGCAAGCAGTATTTCCACATCAGAGAAACGCCTGTCTCTCACAGAACCAGTGGCTTATACATAATGTCACGCCTCTGCTCACAAAAGATGCTTTGAAAGGTTTTCTTTTTTTTGTCTTCTTTTTTCTAGCCAGAGTGGCAAAAATGATCCAGCAGAGTCATGCAACAAATCAGAAACTGCAACTACGCACTTGCTTCTCATATTTTGCTACTTTGCATTAATTTACACTGTTTGTTTAATATTAGTAGTAATGGATGTGTCTGGTCAGGCAACAAGAAATACACACAGTATCTCTAAAGTCCAGTGGTCCAGTAATTATTCTTTGACAATGTGTGAGCAATCCCAAACTAGCCATAGTCCTCTCTCCGTCTGCCTCAGGGTTGCATGTGAAGTCGTCTGTTAAAGTTGTAAAGAGAGCCCCTTTCCATTGAGTCCCTTCTTATTCAAGCAGTCAGCACAGCCCATCCTACCAGCTCCTGTGGCTTCGACCTTTAACACCACCTGGAGCCTCTTTTATGATTGTCAGATATTTGGAATGTACATTTATGTTTCCTCGTTGTGGGGGGGGGGAGCGCGTCTTTCTCCTCTTCCTTTTTTAAGTCCTAGAAGTTCCATTGTATTTGTGTGGCATCTCGGCACCCGTTAGCTCTTTCCCATCCTACGAAACACGCCTCCTCTTGACCAACACGTTTTTACGAACCCCTGTGCTATTTGATGTGGAGATGCCATGAAATCAAATTTGAACTTTGTTTTAGTCCCTTTATGAAACCCTTGGATCGAGATCCTTTCGGCGATATCACCTTAAAGAAGTCATTTCACGTCGAAATGAATCACCGTCACGTGTAATATGTAAATACTTTTTCTATATCAGCCGTGTGCTGTCACTTTGCATACTGTATATCAGCAGAATTGGTAACCAAAGTTTTCTGAGTATCATTTGAGGCCACTACATCCTCATGTTGTATCCATTCAATATTGTTTCGCCATTGTTTTACTTGCAGCTAGCATAGAATAAGTCAGAGTCGCTGTCTCTTCTGAACTGCAAATCACCTCTTTATCTCATTTGTTCGCTTTCGTCTCTGAGGCAAGTTAATGCTGTTTGTTCAAGCAGTGATATGTGTCAGTTTATTTTACCACTTTGTAAAGAAATGTAAATTATATTTTAATATGAAGCCAAAAAAAGACACTTAACTGGCGCAGCATTTGTCAAGTCTAAACCGTGACGTGTTTGCCTATATACTGTTCTTTGGCGATCTAGCAGTGAAGACTTTTTGCAGTGTTAAGGGTTTAGAGACCGTTTTACAGGAAGTTTCTATACATATTTTGTTCGTCCTTACTCTGCATATGTCTACCTGATGATTTCTCTAACTGTAAGCATTTAAACACAAGGTGGAAGTAGTCACTAATGCTCAGTAAATCACCACATTGGGACTGCGCGGAGGCTGATTGAGGACATCGGTTCTCGGACACTGACGAGCCAGTGTTGACGCAGCATGTTTCGATGAGCCATGGCAGTTGTACAGTCAGACTGTGTGTGAAACTCTATCACCCCTGTCATTGTCTTGGATGTGTTGTCTAAGCACATTTCAGTAATGTAATTCACCAGCCGCCAGGATGTTCAGCATCTATCTTCACATCTAACTTGTCCAACAAATCTAACAAATCTGCAACTACTCTGTGTGTGTGTGTGTGATGAGTTCAGTTCCCTTCATGGTGAGATCTGGGCCTGATAGTTGTGTGCAAGACTCGTGTCAGTGACATAAATGCTTCGTTCAAGGGTTTAAGTTTACCCCCTGAGTTACGGGGAGCAAACAGCTTCATCTCACAGCTGTACTTTTTGTGTCACTCATTACTATTCAGTGTCAAGGACGTGTGTGTGTGTGTGTGCGCGCGTGTGTGAGAGAGAGACTGGGTGTGTGCATAATTCCCCGTCACTCTGACTGACCTGTTTTCTTTTTGAAATAGTAGACTTCTGTACTTGTGAATGGTTTTTCTATTTAGTTCCTTGATTCAATGTTCCTTGCCTTTCTGCAAGTCAAAAATGCTGTATTTATTACATGCCACAGCGCTTATGCAATTGTATAATCCTTTTTTTTTGTTTGTTTGTTTCGGTTTTTTTTAACCTTTTGTGTTCCTTATCGTCAATGTAAATTGTTGTCAAAACTTTTGTGGCAATGGAAAAACTTCTGCTAAGGGAGATTTTCTGTACTTTTTTGGACAATGATATGGATTTGTGGGTAGAATTTTGGAAATTCGTTTCTAAGTGCTTTCAAGTATTTACTTGGCCTTATGTATATATATATCTATGACATTTCAGAAAGGTATGTATAGTAATTCAACCTGAAATTGTTGTAAATAAATTATATATTGTTAAATCAAGGACTGGATCTTTTTTAACTATACATGTGCTCAGTGTTATAGGTTAAGCTTCAAACTCTCAACTTCACTCTGACCATAAATTGGTAAATATGGTTAATCAGGCTGACATAGTTGGCATAAAGGCTGGTTAAAAATGAGTATTTTCTCTTCAGTTACACTGAATTGTAGACAATTGTCTTGCAATGTGTCCAGTATGGTGATACCATTGTTATCGTGAGCCCTCCTAACTCAACCAGTTCAGGTGACTGAAGGATACTGTCATTTTTGTCTACAGCTGGAACACTGTAGGGATTCACTGGGGTTTCTGTTTGTGTGAAGCTTCATTTTTAGCTCTTATTGTCCTCCAAACAAAGCATTAGAAAGGTCTGTTGTTAGGGAGCAGGTGTTGGTGAGAGCAAAGGCAGTGCAAACATCAGCCAATGGAGAATCTTACAGATGGGTTCACCTCAGATACACTTCAGCCCAGTGATCAGTCCTAACATGTGGCATCACTGATTAATTTTATTTGAAACGTCCAGCAGCTATAAAAACAACACTTACAGGCCCATTCTGAAGCAATATAAATACATAATAAACCACGGCTTGAAAGTACTCGAAGGAACACTCACAACATCATTGGAACATGAGGGACAAAATCACCCTTTGAGGTTTTTTTCTTACATTAAAACGTCTGATAAATGATACTGTCAACGCTTTGACAAATCCCCTCATCTCAGGAGTGTGAAACATTTTAAAACTATAACGCCACTTTCTCTGTCACCCACATCTGGGACTATTAAAACTGGACCAATTACAGATTATTACATGACTCAAAATTACAGTTATTAACCGCAGTGTGTGCTCTGATTTGCTAAAGTGAAAAGTAAAGCGGTTAGTGCTTCTGTGGAGAGGTGCAGGGGTCCAGTCAGGCAGAAATAGAACACCCCCTTTTTCTGCTTCACTGGACCCCCATTACTTTAATAGGCACTGCAGGAAGAGTCGGTGAGTGGGTCGGGGTCCTGAATGGGGCCACCACTTCTCTACACTTAGTGCAGGAGCAGTGGCAGATCAGTACAGTACATGTGGGATTATTAGAGGCTAAGTGACTCCTCCAACTTGGAAGATACTGACTTGATCTATCTTCAGACTGAACAAGGAGGAGATTAGTAGAGCCGTGAGGGTTTTTCACTAACAGGTACGATTAAATCTAGATGAGCTGCATTTTCACCGTCCAATCTGAAAATGACTTCAAAGTAAACAAGTTAGTGATGGCATGAAATAATTCCTTGACTACTTCCAGTTATACAACACAGCATTTGGTATTACAGGCAGTAACATTTGAGCTGTCCTAACAGCACAGTGGAGTAACAGTGCATGACGCTAACATTAAGCCTCAAATATAGGAAACAAAGTCTGCAGGATAGGAAAAAGACAGAGTTTTAACTAGGTGTGTGGTTGGAGAGATGCAGAGTGTGCTGCAGGGCGGTAAAGAGGAGGGAGAGAGAGGAGCGCTCCTTCCTCTGAAGATGAAGCTCGCTCGCTCGCTCACACTGGAGCAAAGGCATGGCCTTTGCACAGGGGCTTATCCTTCTTCGAGTAGAACGTCTTCCCCTCCAGGTTGATTTGGCAGAGCTTTAAAGATGAAAGGAGAGAGACAGGCAGAGACAGACAGATTGGGGAAACCAGGGCAGAGTAGATATCAGACCATAACATTGCCAATGTGAATTTACACAGTTTTCTACTGGCCAGAGCCTGCACAGATTATTTACTTGACTGCATTTACTTTCAGTTTTCTTCACAGTGTGAAAAAGGAGACGGAGAGAGTGATTGACTGCAGGTGACAGGAGGGAGAAGCTCGAGGTCCAAAGATGGAGGCAGATTTTTCAGGTGGCATTGTGAGATGGGATGGGGCAAAGAGAGCCCCGCAGGGAGCCATATCAATCAAAATGACTTACAGCACAGACGAAGCACGTATCGTGCCAGCTGTAGCCCAAGGCCTCCAGAAACCGATCCCCGGCATCAATCTTAAAGTCACAGCCATGGCATTTGGTGCCGAACATCTTCTCATAGTCTGCAGAGAGAAAGGGGATGGGAGGAGTGGTGGTGAGCAGCAGCGATGTGTGAGATAACCAAAGGAATAACATAACAAAATAAATCCAAAAGAGCTTTTATCATCGCCCAGATCAGGTCAAGCATCCTCCATGGCCTCCACGATCACCATAGGTAAACATCACTTAACCTTTATAGGATGTTCTGGAGCACAGAGTGTGAAATAGGTTTCCACCTCTTTCATCTTTTAAAGAACTGGAGGCTTTTCCTCTTGAAGAGGAGTAATCACACACAGACACACACACACACAGACACACAGACACACACATGCACTTAAGGACCTGAATGACGGCAATAAAGATGGATAAAGCTGTTTTGAAGCCAAATGTCGGCTCCTCTCCTCATTGGGTATTTGATACTTTGCCGTTTGCGTTATTTTGTCCACCCACTGTACATTAGTGCCTTTCCAGAGTGTGAGGGAGGGATTAGGATGAGGGGAAATTTCTCCAGATACTTAACTGGATTTTGCCAGTCTCTTTCATCACAGGGACTCTGGGGAAAGTGTCAGGTTATAATGCCGCTTCTCAAGAGCGAGTGGGTGAGAGCTGCAGAATCCCTGAAAGATGCTGAGGCAGCACAATGTTTATCAGAGCTAAAGGCATTATTCAGAGTATGAGTACTCAGGTTCTGGCTTCGCCTCTGATAAAGCAGTGATCCACGTCAGAGCCTCAGCAGTGAGAGAGAAACACGGCGCCCTGCTAAATCATTTACAGCATAATAGAAGAGCACACACCATTCATAAAATCCAATAGAGAATTGTATGAAGTAAACTGGAGCTAAATAGATTACAGCAGATGAAAACATCACACTTTATGATTGACTGTGGTGCACGGCAGAAGATTCATGATGTCGGCCCGTGCCAAACCCCACAGCAATAATACAACAATGGGATGTAGTACAAATAGCTTGATCAAAACATATGGAAATGATTCAAGCATAACTGGAGAGGGGACGCTGTGAGACATTTTTCCTTTTTTTTTTTTCAAGAGAAACAACTTTTTCATGAAATGCGCTCGGCATTTCCCTGGTTTTGCACCGCAGCTTCTGTTCTGATCCCTGAACAGCAGCACGCTTAGCTACGGCATCCATTTAAAGTAAGAAGATTTGACATCTTCCGTCACGTAAGCTCGATCATGATGTCAGTGCCCCCTCCGTTCGTGGGGCCCGGCGCAGATTTACGATAAACATGAAAGGCTTGATCCCTGCGTAAAGTTACAGGGGGTCTTACATTGGTTGAGATGTTCTCAGTTGGCACTGGAACTAATCAATCTGCACACTCGCTGAGGATTTTCAGCATGCTTTTCCTTTAGCCACTGTTTCATATTTTCTGCTAAGGCATGATCTTTAAACCCCGCCTGCCTTTACTTCAGGTTCAGACTTCCATTCTCTTTTTAAACTGCGTGTGTCTGTGGATGTCACTGCCTATTCAGGAGGCCACTGCTGCTGCTAGAAACCACATTCATGTGATGTTTCTTTTTGTTTCCAGCAGATGATTTCTCACCTTGGAGATGCCCTCATGAAGCCTCAATAATGTGAGGCCGCAAAAGTTGTATTATCAAGTATGAATGAGAGAAAAGCAGTCCTCGAGTGAAAGGACAGTCAATCTAAACTTTCAGAGAGCTGATTTAACAACATTCACCTCTGTTACAATATGCTGATGTTTTAACATCTTCATTATTATTATGGCTCACAGTTACTGTGACGCATGTGATGGGAGCTTGTGATGGTTTGCAGGTGTTGAGTGTGTTTGGAAACGACTAATCTACCATTAATAAGCGTCAGATTCATGCAGGTAATTATCAATTTCATTTCATTTTGAAACACATCTTACCCCATGCTTTACACTGCAGATAGTCTTGCTGGTATCATTATCATGATTAGCGTGAAAGTAGCAGACCAGGGTAAGAATAATGTATGTTTCTGTGTCAAAGTTGGAATCTAGTCCTCAATACACTACAGTGTTTAACTACTTTGGACCGTCCCAAAAAGCTCCATTCTTTTAAGATTCATTCAATCATCTTCTATACCGACTATCCCTTTCGGGGTTGCGGGGGGGCTGGAGCCTATCCCAGCTGTCAACGGGCGAGAGGCCGGGAAACAATACAATCTATTTAATGCGTGACCTCATCATTGATTTTTGTAAATATCTGCTTATTCTGAATTTGATGCAGCAACATGTTTCAAAGAAGTTGGGACAGGAACAACTAAAGACTGGGAAAATTGTGGAACGCTCCAAAAACACCTGTTTGGATTATTCAGCAGGTAACAAGGTTCATTGGTAACAGGTGAGAGCATCATGATTGGGTATGAAAGGGTCGTTCACCACTTTGTGAACACATGACTGTATAAAGGAGATTACCACATGAGCTCAGGAACACTTCATAAGACTGTTGTCATGAGCAGAGATCATTTTGCAAATGATGGATGGTTCTATTTTGAAGTTTTGAACAGTTTGCATGGCTGTAACAGCTTTTCACCTTTCTCACAGTAGGGTTCACCCTCCTCCATGTAAAAGGCTTGGTTCCTGATGGGAGTCTTGCAGGCGGCACACTTGAAACACTGAACATGGTAGGTCATCTTCAGAGCATGCATGATTTCCTGATAAAAGGGAGAAAAGGGCTGTAAATCTTTGTATTTTCAGCTTAGCTGCAGTTACTGAAGTGCGGGGGAGCCTACATGCATCTTGTACAGAGGAATCACAGAATAACTTTCAAACGGCAGCCCCCTTTCATGCGTTCAAATGTCTCTCCTGGTCAGAAACCCTTCCGTGTTCCTGGTTTGTGTTTTTGATTTTGCTAAACTCAACAGAGCGGCTCTCACCCCTGTGATCTTCTTTTTGCACTTAGCGCAGTTTGGAGCGTATCGGTTATCGTGGCACTGGGTGCAGTACACAGACCCTCTCTCCTCGAAGAAGCCCCCCTCATCCAGGACCGTCTTGCACTGTGAACATGTAAACTCCTCCGGGTGCCAAGAACGTCCCAGCGCCACCAGGTACCGACCCCTGGAAAACACACACACATATACATGCACACTTCAACAGCACATCAGGCATTATCAAAATCTGCTATATCATTTTCTACTTAAAGAGGGAAAACAAGGCCAGGTCCAACAGAAATGTCAGCTCCTTTTCTGAAATGTGAACAAAAACCGGAGGCATGCTTTCAGTTCGACTAAGAACTTTCACCTTCACTTGCAGAAAAACAGCTCGCAGGAGTAACCAGAATAGGAACTAAGGTTTCTCTATTATCTGTGAAGTGTGTGAAATGAGATTTAAATTATTTCAAAGTCAGCATAACGCTTGTCTCCACTGAAAACAGGATGTCTCCAAACTGTGTTAATTATGCTGACTGCAGACATCCAGTCTGTCATCATCTATATTAACCTAAATGATGCGTCATTTCTCTAACAGCACTCTGAAATGTGCAAACATTGAGAGCATTTTGTGCTGGCAAAATGAATTAAACTGTCACCATCGATGTGGCGGTGCCATCTCACCTTATGATTTTGTTGCAGGCGCCACACAGCGGGGTCCTCCCGCTGTCCTCGGGTGCCTGCTGCGCTGCCTGCAGGATGGAGCTGCGGTTCTGCATAGGCGTCGGCTGGGCCGGCTGCTGGTGCTGGGTCACGACGGTGCTGGTCTTGTCTGGCCGAAAGCGGTCGGCGAAATTAGGGTCGGTGACCCACGGTGGTCGAGAGGAAGGACCTGAACTGCCGGCTGCAGCAGCTGCAGTCTTGGAGCCTGGGCCAGAAAGAAAAAAACAGGGTGATTTGGTTTGGAACTACAGCACTTAGAAAAACTTGGCTGTGACTTTGAACAATTTCGCAACAGGATGGGGACACTTTTATGGAATATACAGGCTCCCAGTAGATGCATGCCATGACAGCTTTGCGTGTCACGTTGCTACTGCTGACGTTCATTTATTGACACTTAATAAGAATCTATTAGCACAACCTCGACTGGATGCTGCTGGGGTTCTTTTACGCATCAGCAGGAGCAGAAACTCACCATCTGGTTTATCTGCTGCCTGGGCCTTGGCAGGTGAGGGAGTTGGCTCAAGGCTGTGGGGAGACAATGACTAATTAGAGAAGGTACACACACACGTAGACACACACACACACACACACACCTCAGTAACCATGGTTACTACTCAATGACATGTCATGTTTGGATATCAGCAACCATGGCTGTCTCATTACATTGTGCCACAGATTGCCCTCTGTGTGAGTGATCATAAGCGTCATCATCATTAAAATTAATCTGGATCAACAGGCAGCATGGATTGCTCACCTGTTGTGGAAAGACAAACTGCTTCACTGTCACAGATTCAGGTTAATATTCAAGAAAATGCACTTTACCAAAATTTGAATTGATTTGCGGGCCACTTTACATGATCACGCAAGCCTTTGTGAGACAAAATCAATCATGTAATTCAACTGATCAATGCTGAACAACAGACACCGCGGTGCGCATTCAGTAGAGCCGCTTTCGCTCTGCATCTGAATGATTCAAAAGCCACTGACGGCTCTAATGAGAGCAATAAGAGACCCAGGCGTCACGGATTGATGGACGTCACTCACAGGCAAAGTTAGAGAAACTCAACGCACGTTACGCTGTCAGATTTGGATGCAGGGGAGTTATGCTTCAAGCCTGCATGTGCAGAAGTGTTGAAATAAAGAGTTGTTTCTACATTTCAAAGTTCTGTTACCCGCAGCAAGCGTCACTATATTCAGAAAATCTTCAAACCATGACTGAGACGGAAAAACAACTTCTGAGCCAAGACAGTGAGCTCTGGAGACGTCTTATCTTGGGAAAAAATATAACACAGCCTTAGGCATCTATCGTGTTTACATCATCAAGTGTGGCATCTACAATACACTAATGAAAGATGATGAAATCATTTCTCATTTGCAAAGAGAAAGAAGAAAATGTGAAATGAATTACACTCCGGCAGCCTTGCTCTATAGCATCGCCTGTATCAGGTTAAGTCTGCCTATCAATTATACTCCTTATGTAGCCAAACAAGTAAACACAAGAAGTTAGAGAGGTAGGAGAAGTTAGAGACTCACAGCTGGGAGCTATCAAGCAAGAAGAAAAAGAAAAACAGCCTGCGATTTTTCAGCATACTCCGAATAAGAAAGGACATTAAATCCCCTTGCAGTAGCGAGAAGATGGCTTGCAGGGCTGGTGACAGTGGGGAAGTTAAATCTTTCTAAATTAAAGAAATGTAAGACCCCCCCCCCCCCCCCCTCCCTCCTTGTACCAGGAGATTTTTGGAAAGAAATCACAGCAAAACAGAGAGAAAAAGAGAGAGGAGGCTGGGTGAGGGGATCTCTGGCAGCTGGGTCAAACAAGGGACAGAACAATCCTGTTTCAGCCTGTTTGACATACAGACCCTGGGTCAGCCACCCTCCACCCCACACACTAGCAAGCCTGCCTTCTGGGACCCCACCTAACAACTCACAAAAAAAAAAAAAACATCCTGGTAAACAACAGCAGCACCAGCTAAACTCCCCGCCGTGCTGCCCTACATGACAATAGGCCAGAGGCACCGACTTCTCGCACACCTTTGAGAGGTTTGTCTGGCTGCACCTCACTGTGGTGAAGGTTGCGGGTGCAAATTGGAGTACATCCTCTACAGCGGTTTATTCCCACCTAGAGCAGCCTGGATCATGTTTTCTTGACATTTTCACTGCTTTCAACATCCTCCTCCCCCATCTGCTCAGTGAGAGGCTCAGTGTGATTCAGGTGCACAATTCCTGCATCGCAGCCTGGGCAGACAGGAGGGGTTTTTTTTTTATGCCTTTGACTTAGAGTTTTGGACATGCTGCACCCCATGGAGCATTTCCTTGACATTTCCTGTTTACTCTTTACACCTCAGATTTTCACCTGCTTTTTTTTTTTTTTGTTGTTGTTTTTTTTGGCTTCCTCTCCTGTGGGATGCATCGACCTGAGCAAAGGGGAAAGCAGACGAGTTGGTTGGCAGCTCGAGATCCGGCAGAGAAAGGAGCACATTTTGATTTTACATGGAGCAAGAAGCCACTGACATATGTCACCCTCCACAGTGTGCAGGTAGAAGTGCTGCAGCTCTGCAGGAACCTGAATGTGACAAGTGACAGACTGTACACTGCCAAAAAATTCATTATTACTTCAGAGCACTTCTCATTCACATGTTTCTATAACAAACTATTGGCTAATATCACCTTGTGACAAGCAATCGTGCCACGTTTTTCTCCTGGCCAAAGCACATTTGTACCGTATTCAAGACTTTTTTATTTAAATCTTTTTAATGTCTTTTGCTGTCCCAACTTGTTTGAAACGTGTTGTTGCATCAGATTCAGAATAAGCAGATATTTATAAAAATCAATGAAGCTGAAGAGGTCAAACATCTTGTGTGTAACTTGTGATTCGATCTTTTCTCTCTCATGAAGGACACTGTACTGTAACAATTACTCAGCTTAACTCTAAATACGACCGGGTTTTTATTAGGTTTTAAATACTCTTGGATATTCTTATTCCAAGCAAGTGCAGCTGACTACAGGCTCCTCACTGTGCACCTCTGCACTACACGACTGTGTGTTTCTTCATGTGTGCGTGCCCATTTGTTGTTTTTATGCCTGACTGCACAACAATTTTCTCTCTGAGGCAATAAAAGTAAACTTGAACCCTGATCTTCGCGAAAGCCCCACATTAATTCAGAGCTGCATGAGTGCGGAAGAACTTCTACATAATCATTTTTGTTCAACACCCCAGGAAAGTAAAGAAACTGTTGTGACTCAGCTCACGAAAGACAAGTAAGAGAAATAAGATTTGGATAGCAAGAGATGCGTCCTTTTAAGCTTGAATACAATGAATAAACAAGAAGAAAAGAAACACAGAAGAAAGGACAGAGAGGCAAGAGCTGCTTTTTTCAGATGTTTTATATTTTTTGATGACAGCAGAAAAAAAAAACAAAAGTACAGATTTATCTTCCTTTTCTTTCTTAATGGTTGGAGACGCCTACGAGATGAGGGGATCAGAAATGAACACTCTAAAAGGATGAGGACCTCGATAAAGGGAAACAGGCAGAGGGAGACAGACAGATCAAAAAGGAGGGTCTGAACTTCACAGTCAAAGAAGAGTAAGAGCAGATAGATGCTTCCCACTGCGGAGACCCCCTTTCCCACCTTCCCACCAGTTTACTCCGAGTAACGCAGTGTGAAATGGAAAATAGGCCTATAGACACAGTGATCCACAGTGTTGTCAGCAATCATCAAGTCAGAAATTCACAGGGAGATCTTACACTTAGGCTCAGTATGCAAGGTTCCACTTTGGGCTTTGTCATCTAGGCTATGGTTCTTCTATTTTTGGTTTGCTTTTCTTTTTTTCCCCCAAACTCCTTTTTCACCTCATCCGTAAACCGAAAGGTGAATTTGTTAACTGCCATTGGACGGTCGGCTATCTTCGTCGTCTTTGTCACATAGTCGTTGCGGTGTGGCTATCACTAGCAGGCTCTGGCTGGGCTCTGCAATCCCATGGCGTCTAGGATGTCGCTCAGGATTTGATATTGAGGGCGCGAGCAGACCTGTCGTGGTGCCAATCCCTCAGACGGGCGTAGCGGGGACTCTGAATCTCAGTGAGGAACTTTTCCCTGACGGCAGGCAGCACAGATATGAAACAGAGATAGATAGGAAGGAAGCAGATGGTAGGGGAGAGAAAACATTTAAGAAAAGGAACAAGAGGGAGCGGAAAGTGGAGTAAAGTGCACAAAAAGGTGAAAGAGTGAAGGAGAAATTAAACAGGTTAAACAGTAAAGACGGAGTAAAGTGTGACAGGTTTGGAAGGCACATATTAAGCTGAACTTGAAGAAATTGTTTGCCATTCTGGGAGAATATTCACTTTCCTGCCAAGGGTTAGATGACTGACTCTCATTTCTGTCTCTTAAATACGAAGCTACAGCCAGCAGGTGGTTAGCTTAGCTTAGCACAAAGACTGGAAACAGTGGGAAACTGCTAGCTTGACTCCAAAGGTCTAAAACGCACCTCTAAAGCTTTCTGCTAGAAATGGCCCATCTTGTTTATTTAATCGTACACAAGTCAAAGTGTAAAAATAAGAGCCTTTGGTTTCGGGGGGGGGGGGGGGGGGTGTTACGTGCTGTACTACATGTTGGCTGAACACAGTCATTACCCAGAATCTCTGCTGGATGCCTGGAAACCTCATGGCGATGACAAGACTCAAGCAGCTGAGCAATCGTCCGGCGCAGGTAGAGATTTTGTTACCTTCGCTCAGAGCCAGCCTGTTTCTCATTTCCAGTCTTTATGCTAAGACCCACAAGAGGGTGAGGAGCTCATTTCCCCCAATGCTGAACCACTCTTTAAAAGCAAAATCATGCCATGATTCATGAGACAGACTCTAATTCTAATAATACCAAAAACGTGTCCAAATCACACCACGCATGCCAGAGTACAAAGCAGCAAAACTCCAGCAACAACATATAAAAGGTAGATTTAAAAAGTTCTTTCAAATAGCTGCCAAACTGAAGCTTCCACACACGAACGCACAAACACTCGTGACTGTGGGCGTGCACGTTCAAACGAATGGCACTCAAGTTTTTACCTGGACCTCTTCATGGTTTCATCATCTGGGTCCTGCACTGAGAGATCCAGGAGAGACACACATCAGCATGCCTCACTGACACACACACAGCTACTGCTCTGACGGACAGACAGCTGATCACAGATCGACTCCAACACGATAAGTACACACATAACGGTACACATTATATTAAATGGGGCTGTCCCTACATAGCCGCTGTTGTAATAAACAACATCTAGATGTGCAGTCCATCTGTCAGGCTGTTGCTGTCGTGATAAACTAGGTGTCACTGAAGACAGCAGCCAGCTGACGCCCCTCTCTGAAAAATGGACACCCCTGTTATCCACCTTTCCTGTGTCACACACTCTGCTGTCAATCTCACTATGATCAGATCACATCAGATCAACCGTTCAGTCGCGGGGCTCCACCTTCACCTCCTCTTGACTACCAGGAGAAGCCTCCCCTCCCAACCCATCAATCTCAGCTGTCTCACTCTACAGAGCACGTCAGGTCCGACCCCTGACTTACTGAAGTCGGTGCCCGTGAGCTGGGCCAGGATGCGGAAGGAGCGGGACTGGGTGGTGCCGGTGCGGGGCTGCCAGTCCTCAGTGTCCTGGATCAGCCTCTTCTTGCTGCGGTCATTGGGGATAAAGCAGGGCAGGGTGTCCACCCTGAGGCCGTGCCTGCACACACACCCAGCAGCAGCACACGGCAGGCGAAGGTTAACACAACCTCACCGAGAGACTACCCACTCACACCAAGCCGGCTGATCAGGTGACCTTCCGAGCAGATCATGCAATACTTAATGCTCAGCATCACGGTCACGCAGTGAGTGAGCTAATGGACATCCATTACTAAGATTTCTCCTGGGTACACTGTAAACTCTCATAAATGGACATTACCACATTAGAGATTATATTTATAACTGTCAGAGAAAAGCTGTCAGACTATAGTACCTGGAAACATTTTCCTAGATATTAAAGCTTTTCATTTGATAAACAACTCAAGAAGCAGCACAAAACATGCTTTTCATTTCAAGGAAACAGAGGATGGAAAATGAACGTTAAGTCATGAACTAGGATCGTTGAGTCTGTCTGTTCTGTAAACGCAATCTTTGAATCTACTCTGTTGCAGCCTGGCCATATTAACCTAGTAAGCTGACAACACAGCCTGCATGCAGCTGCCCCTTACTTGGACTGTTGGTATATATCATCATAGTAAGTTGCTTCAGCCCTGTAGAATAGACCAAAGATCAAATGAAGTTAACAAAGGAAAGACAGAAGGAGAACTCAATACAAAGGAAGAGATTTTGATGAATAAAAAGCTTTTAGACATTATGGTGAGGTCTAATTGTGTTCTGGTTGTAGCATTAAATGGTCCAATATAAAGAATGAGGTGGGAAATGGTTCAATTTAACTGGTGAATGATGAGCACATAGTTGCATGGATTGTATAAGAGCCATAATTCCCAACCTGAGGACAGGAGCTCCAATGAGGGGTTCCAAGATAAGCCTCAATGAATGAGCCTTATGCTTTCAGACTACGCTCTAATCTAATCCATCTGTAAACACCTGGATGATTTTAAGTTACTTAAATATAACAGAAACAAATCTGTCCACACTGCTTTGTCTTCAGAGCTCACATGACACAAAGGTTGGGAACCGGAGCAATAAAGGATGAGAATTATTGAGTGAATGACTGTTTAAAAGGCAAACAAGCAAATGTGACTTTGTGCTGGACTGTGAATGAAAAAAGAAATATACTAACTTGTCAGGATTTCCCATCTGCAGCGTTCACAGAAAAAAGGGAAAACAGAAAATGAGAGAAACGGGTCAGAGTGCAGCTTTTGAGCTAAACTGAAAGAAAACTAGAGTACTTCAATATACGACACAATGGAAGACCGAAAACACTGCAGGATGCAGAAAACATGCAAAACAAGTGGCACGAGACATGCTGTTACTGTCACCAGGCTGTGTGAGAGAAAGATGGCATTGTTTGTCTGTCACATCATCTATTGTTACCCTGACCCAAAATGACTCAGTCAATTTGGCACAAACCCTTTGGCCCGACGCTCCCCTCATCTGTGCACAAATGCTTTTAGAGTTACGCAAATGGCTGGAGCATTTGGCAAAAAAAACTAAACAGAAAACACTGCCTAATTTAACAGCACCGCTCGAGTCTAATTTATCATGTGCTCCGATGTCCTGTAAACAACAATAAATGCCACAGCAGTGACGCATCATGATGTCAGAGTAAGCCCTGATCACACACAACCTGTTCCACCACGACGGGCTCAGACACATTAGACATGTGCTGTTTGCACCAAACTGTTTGCTGTCTGGAGAAATCCAACTACATCTTCATCAAAAGCAGGCTGACCGTCGTAATTAGGCTCTCGTCTTCTCAAAGATTGGCTGGAGGGATGTGTTTGGGCCATCTGCAGAGAAACTTCACAACCGTGCGAGCCCTCTCTAGAGTAAGCAAGCAAGACTGCTTAAATAATCCAGTACCAGAGCAGTAAAAGCTTTGTGAGAACGCAGCACAATTTATGAGCGAGGCTAAATACAGCAACAGACCGCATCTCACCAATGGCTGCAGTCAGGCCACTACCGTGACCCAAATTACAGGAACCAGACTGGCCTATCCTTGAAGACCAGCTCATGCCATTTCAGGATCGTTTAAAATGTCTTTTTGATCCGTTCCTGGAAGCCTTGTAAAATCTGAAAACCGAATGGAAAAATAAAAACTGGACAACACAGATTTTATTGAATGTACTTCACAGCGGGAGCTTGGTCACGAGAACAGTAACTTCATTTTAATACAAGGCCGAAGTGACAGCAGCTTTGAAATCAAGTTACCGTTTTTTGTTTTTTTGTTCTTTTTCAATAATTTACAACCTTTTGTTCTGTTGTGACGACCCCTGCTCTTCTGCTGTCTGTCTACAGGTGTGCAAAAGTTTTACTCCTTTAATAATTTACAACCAAAAGATCAGAAACCAAACGGAATGAAGTTCTGGAGGCGAGACTGAAGATTCACTTTTCCAACACGCCAGATAAAACCGCCACATATGAGACGTGCTCGTTCTTATAGCTGGTAAGAGCTCATGTTAACTTTGGACCCATAAAATTTATTTCCCTCATAAATTTAGTAAGAAGATGCACCGTGATCAAGACTTTCCATCTCGACTCCTCTGGCTGCGGGGCCCTGTAATTTCTACAGTGCGCTAAATGCGGAGAGGATCAAGCACGTTGTTTAAAAATAAAAAAGGATGGTGACATTACCACAAACTTAAATCACTTTAAGGATAACACGAATGCAGAGATGAAATCAGGTGTATTATTAAAGGTATGAAAGGACTGATGTTTAAAAGCTGAGAGACACAATGTAGTCCAAAGTTTACGCCGAGTCAGCTCCAAGCGTTGTCATGGACTTAAAAATCCTTTCTTCCCAGCGTATTACTAACTGGAGATGGAACATACAAGTAATTATCCAGTCAGTCAATAACCCCTCTGTTGAAACAGCAAATCACTTCTAAAGAGGTGGATTGTTTCACAACAAATGATTCATTCCTCAAGGCTTGCAGGTCAGAGTTGGTGTGATGCATTTTTCACCACACTTTAAAGTCTTGCTTTTTAGTATTTCTCACACATACAGAGAGGACGATGGGAACAAAAGGAGAAAAATGGAGAAAATTCCCTGCGTACGAAAAGGAATCACAACTTCTACCGCGGCCCAAGAAAAAAAAAAAAAAACTAAACACAAGCAGAGAAAAATAAAACAGGTTTCACAAAACTGTGACTGATTAGTGACACATCCGTCACTAATCTCTGCAAAGCTGCGTTCGTCATCCGATAAATTCCATCGTAGAGGTTTTTCAGCTGGAGGAAGCCAGCTTGAATTGTCAGCTAATATTACCTGCTATGCAAACAAAGCGTTCGCTCTCGTCTGTATGATAAAGTCTTTGTGGTCTGTGTTGACAAAAGGCTGACAACCTCCTCCTTTTTCCCCCTAAATTATCCTGTGGCCAGAGTCTCTCATGACACCATCTATAACGGCAGCTCATCACTGCTGGTGTGTTTAGCGATAGCATATGATTATACAAAAGACACCATATGCTTGCCATCTTGTTTCTTAAACGATTGGCAGACAGCGCAGTGATTAAGTTGATCTCAGCAGTGAGTCAGCATACATTTGTTATGTTTATCTCAATCTGTGACAAAATCTTTGGCAAAACACTGAATTCTTAACATAATGCAGTTTGGAAATCCTGAAAGAGTCATTTTAAAACCATTGTGGTCCCAAAGGTAATGGTGTACATTTATCCACCTACCCATTCTGTGGCTGCTGCATGCTGGCACGGCCCTGTGAGCGCGGAGTGTTAAGTTTAGGCGAGTAGGCCACAGGTTTAATAGCAGGTCCTGAGCTGGCACTAGCACCACCTGCTGTAAATGGCCTCGCCATCTTGTTAATTGTTGTGCTGGGGGCAAAGGAGTACTTTGGCTGAACAGAAGCTGGAGCAAGCGAGTCCTACGAGGGTGTGGGAGAGGGAGAGAGTGCGGCACAGTGGGCACAACATGCAGTTAGACATCTTCGACACACGGTAAAAGTTCCTTCTGCTGTTGCACAATCCCAAGCTTTATGTTAAGAAAGCCTCCAGCGCGGCCCAGTGTGTTCTCATAGAAAATGACTCCTGTGGGCTGCAGGAGCGGCTCTGTCAAAGCCTCCCAGCTTTTCTCTGCACACTGAAGAAGTGCTTAAGAAGTGTGAACACAGCCATTTTATTTGTGTTGGCAGGCTGCCACGAGCTGGCCAAAGTAATCTGCTACTGCTGGTATAATGAAAATGCTCAAAGTGAGAAAATTGTCATATTTGACTGACATGTCTCTCTAATGAGATTTCTCACTGAGTGTTATGCATGGACTGCAAAAGAACACCTACTCAAAATGGAACACTGACTTTGTGAAAGTATTATGTTCCTGCTGCTTTACTAAAAACAGCGTGCAGCACAAAGCAGTTCATGACACCATTGTACTACTCAAGCTGTAATCAGTTGGGCAAGTGCTGTAGCTCTCGAGGGTTTGACAGTGAAACTAAACGCATCAGCGTTACTCCGGTATCAGGGATTGTGCAAGGCATCACAAAATGAACCACAGGAAAAAATTCCAAAGGCAATATTCACGACACTCCATCCAGAAAACAGCTCATTTAGGGACTCACTGATGCTTTGCTAATGCGCAGTGCATGGACTCTGTGTGAGCTTGACAGGTGACTCAGGTGAATCCGATGAATTTAAACACAAAGTGACACAACACAATGTTGAGGCCAATTGTAAGCAACGATTAAAGGAAGGTTCCAATTCATATGTCACTGCAGTCCAGCAGCAGACCATGCCAAAGCATCCAAGTGTTCAGGCAGAGGTGAGCTCAGGGTTTCAGACAAATACGGTCTTACCTTCTGGTCTCCACCCGCTTTGAAAGCTCTGTGAAAAGAAAAGACAGGGACAGTTATTAGTGCATACAGTTCATATTGCACAAAGACGAATAGTTCAAATCACACATAACATTGTCAGTGGCTTACACAGCAACCTCAGTTATAAGTTACAGTTAAGTTGTTTTGCAAGGAAGGAATAAAAGAGCCCTGAAAACGGCCATTAGAATTATCCAAAGTGTCGTAAAACTGCATGAGCACACATACGCAACAACCAAGAAGCAGCAAATTCTGCTGTTGGATCGAGGATGTTTACACCTGACAGTTCGGTTCTAACCTTTGTTTCCATATCTGAACATGCGGTTTAGATAATTGGGTTGAACTGGACTTGTTTGCTCATACTGCTTGTGTTGTCATGGACTCCACTGTAGAGCTGTCTCCGGCTGGCTCCCCTTACACCCATATCTCAACAGTTAACCTCATCAGTGTAGAGCCCACGAGCCATAGATATGATGGGAGCAAAGGACCAGGTCTTAAAAACGCTGACATTTTCACTGTGGTAAGCATCATAAGCACCAAAACCTCACCGCATTTCACATACTCTTGGCCCGGCTGCTGATTCACCCGCCACAGTGCTGTAGACTTGTACACTCTGAATCCCAGGATTCACATAACTGCGACGCCTTTGCTGACTGGAGCAGCGCAGCAGACGGTTCATTAGAGTTTCTTTACACATTAAACATGGAGGCACCCTGCTTTACATTACAGCTGGCTCCTTAAAAAGCAAAACATAAACCATCCGCCCACCAATGTTTGCATGCGACACAGAGCTGAGGAATGAACCAGCTCTGCAGTCACCCTCATTGTTTCAGGCTGCAGTCACACACAAAACAGCGCTTCCCGTGACAATGAGGAATGAATAAGCGCTCATGTTGTTGCCTGCGCAACCGCTGATGGAGCGACGTCAAAGACAGGACGACGGCAGGGCTGTACAGATGCAGAGAGAGGAGCGAGGGGAAGGCACACCGACATGTCTGCGCCTGTCATACTTCTGGGAAGGCAGATCCGGGTGACGTTCACTGCGCTTCAGCTCGCCTTAACCCACAATTTGATGAGTCACACTTAAAAACAGGGATCTATACGGAATGTGTATGACAGCTGCCGTCCTCTGTATTTACTTTGGCAGACTTGAACGAACAAATGTGGGAATGATTAAGTCACCGTTTCATGGAATAAGTCAGATTGCTTGGACCGTGTCTGACCTGTGCTGGGACTGAATATCCACTCTCTGAGATCATTTCCTGCCTCATTTCATGGGTCACTTATTTTAGCCGATGCATGCTTGGCTTTCTGGCTGATGTTAGATAAACTCAGAAGTTTCGCCACAAAAAAAATAAAAAAAAAACCTCCCATGATACTGTAATCAACTTTGCACACATCACTGATACACTCCAACCACAACCCGCTGACAGTGAGCGCTGGAATATGGACAAAGAGCGTCCTTGTAGAGGCAACATGATCTTCTTCTGCTGAACAAAGAAGAAAATCTATTGTCCATATTGTTTTGATTCCACTCCCTATAAAAAGGCTCAGGATAAAGACTAAACCTTACCATAAAAGAAGACAGGAGATGATAACTAGTGTTGAACAAAATGAGGCACTAAACCAAACAATGGACCATATCTCTTCAGCATGTGAGCGTCCTCTCTAGACGTAAAAGACGCCGTGGATGGCAGCCAAGATACGAATAAATAAAAGTGACAATAGCTCCTCTCTGAGAAGTGTTTCAGGAAAACAATATTTGCCTGTCTTCCAGAACAATGCAATAATAATAGGAGAGGGCGAGATGAAGAGAGGAGACTGGGGATTCATGGGAAAAAAGGAGTGGAAGAATGTGACATATTTACACTAGCTGGACTCCACAAGGAGATGAGAAACAGAGGAGAAAAACCACACAATGGAGGGAAAGTATGGCTGATGTTAAGTAAACATGCTGGCTTATTAGAGGTCCATCAAAACAGTACAACACTCCATCGGAGATAAAAGAGGAAAACCACTTTCATTTAACGGATATGACCGATTTGATGGAAAGGTGTAGCCACAGCATGGCTTTGAGAATTTCACTCAACGCATCATGAAGTTTCAATAAAGAGCTGGAACCTGCTGATACAGACATTCAAACTCCTATAGGTGGTATTCATGAAGCGTTTAACTCAAAAACTCAGCTAATGTGCTTCATCTGGAGCGTGTGGGCGTAGTCTGACCACAGACGATTCAAATGCTGCCAAATTCCGATTAGCGCTTGGGAATACGTGACATAACTGAGGCCTGCGGACTTCAAACCAGTGAGAGGAACACACACCAAACACCACAGGCAGATTTATCTCGATTCAAATAACCCAACCATGGCGTCGTTCCTTTCCACTTCTCACTCTGAAACTCCAACCCGTGCGTCTGCTGCTCCCTCTCCCTCACGAACCTTTTGAGGCATTTAGCACGTCGAGGTGCAGTGTGACCTCTTTCTGCAGGATAACAATGAGCGATGTGTCTTGTTGGGAGTCTGGAAAACAGGGTTGCAGCCTGATCCTTCCTATCTGCATGGCATCTTACTCCCAGCCTTTTGATCCCTCAGAGATGAACACTGTCTCTACCCTGCTCTACCTCCACCCGCCCATCATCTTCCCTCTGTTGTTCTGTCTCTCTCTTCATCGGTCTTTTAGTGTTTTTTCTCATTTTTAGTCTTTGACGCCAATAACACCATTATCTGTTGTACTCAACACCTGTTCGAAAAAAGGGCTGCGGCTAACGATTGCTTTCATTATAAATTAATGTGCCCATTATTTTCTCTATTAAATCATTTCACTGACAAAATGTCAGAGAACAGTGAAAAATGTCGCTCTGATTTCCCACATTTCTCCAGGTGATGTCCTTAAACGCCTTGTATTGTCCAACTAACAGTCCAAAAGTCAAAGATATTCACTTTTAGCTGCTTTATTACATAAAGCATCCTCACATTTGAAAACCAGCCAGTGTTTGATGAGGCCCAATGGATCTGTGTGGAGACATCTACGCTGCATGAATAGAGAGCAGCAGGGTAAATGTATGTTGAACAATACACAGCAAATATCCACCATGATGTCTAAATTGGAAACTACTGGTTCATGTTCCGACATTTTTTTTCTTCTGGAAAGTCATAAATCACCTGCGGCTGGTTTGACTCTCAATAAACTAAGTGAAAAAAGACGGTTTGTCAGAACTTAACAGCTGAGTCTCTTGGCAGGCAACGACAAAATGTAGTAGATGTGAAAATAGTCCTGTTACAGCTGTGATCCCAACCTCTGCACCTATGAGTATTGCACAATCAAAATTAGTCTCATGACCGCAGCAAGGCTCATCTTTATTACTTAACAAGTCTGCACTTTCTCATTTTGGGAAGGCTTCACGCTCTTAAATGGTTACATCTATCTCTTTTTGGGAGGGAAACCTTTTTCTTGTAATTAAGCCCCTGATGAAACATTTTGGCTTTTACTCTCCAGAGATACTTTATCAGTCAGGGATTTCTGGCAGGAGTTATGTGAGCAGGTATGAGTGCTGCCTGTATGAAGGTTATCCAGTGCTAATTAAATAACTCGAGCAATATGAAGACATTGATTTTCCTGGCTCACACTTAAGAACAAAGTGTTTTAATCTGAAGTAAGAGTTTCTCTAATTTCATTACAAAGCTGACGCATAATGGAGGGTACCCAAGGCTCCCTCTGCAAATGCTTCATTTCAATAGAGGAGAGGCCAGCGTGTCCGCCTGGCAGCATTTGGCATGCTATCTGCTGCTAAGTGCAGACGACTCACCTTCTTTAAGATGAGTGCTGAATACTGCTGTGATGCCAAGCTACAAGGAATTCAGAGAGAATGTGCGTCCAATAATGCACAATTCTATTACTTAAATAAAAAGACAATGTTCAATGCATATATTGATTGGTGATAATGCTGAAATCTGGAAAACACCTACAGTAAAATAAGAATATTTGCTTTGCACAAGGCTTAATTGTGCAAAATGTGAAGCAGGTCAGAGTCACATCACTCTGTTGCAACCTGTTAAATCTATCATGTTGCTGTTACGCTGCCTATAAGCAAAAAGCCACCAATTTTGCAGGATAACTCTGGGTTGTACCTGTATTATGAATGTGGCTTGAACGCCACAATGCATTCAAAGCGTTTGGCAATTTGTTTCAACTGGGCCATGTCAGCAAGACTTTGGCAAACGTTTGGAGAAAAACAGCAGGGGATGAACAGAAAAAGCTAGAAATAGACCACCTAAATATGCACAGTACCAATTCTGTGTGGGATTTCTAAAACCCCAATTCCAAAAAAGTTGGACGCTGTGAAAAACATTTAACAGAATGTGATAACTTGTTAATCCTTTTTGACATTTACTCACTTGAAAACAGTACAAAGACAATAATTTGTTTCATCTCATTAACTTCATTGATTTTTAGAAATATCTGCTTATTCAGACAGTTGGGACAGGAGCAACTAAAGACTGGGAAAGATGTGGAATGCTCCAAAAACACCTGTTTGGAACATTCCGCAGGTAAACAGGGTCATTGGTAACAGGTGAGAGTATCATGATTGGGTATGAAAGGCTTCCTGGAAAGGCTCAGTCACAAGGATGGAGCGAGGTTCACCACTCTGAGCCCATGAGTGTGATATTGATATAACTACATGGGCTCAGGAGCACTTTGCATTCCGTTTCATTTCTGTTTTGCAGAGTATTTTTTTGGAATCAGGGTTGTAGAAAGAGTAATGAAACTGCAGTTTGCAAAAATCTGTGTAGGTGGATTTGGGCACACCTTTATGCAGAGATGCAGGTCAGTCCAAGAATCCAGGAAAATATTTTTTCTTGTAAGTCTCACAGTTCAGGATTTATGAGCAACAATATAAAGTTATTTATAAACTACCATATGGTAATGTTGTCTGTACGGACACCTAGTTAGATCTTTGCATTTCTAACTTTTCACTAAAATCCACTGAAATCTGTTCTGTGGTGTTTGAGACATCCTGTTAACTCCTGGAACAAAGAGACAGACTGGACTGAAAACCTCCCCGGGCGGGAATAACTACTTTCTCGATGGCATTTAGTCAGGCCGTGACTTACGAGTCAAATGAAACGTAAGCCCAAGACTCTCTCTAAAGTGAATTTAAAAATGAAATAATGGAACGTGCGTGACGATAACTTTAAAACCAATGTGTTTAGCGACCATCTGTCACATGGAGACAAATTTCAAGGACATTAAGGTGTTTTATCTCTCCAAAGAATGAAGGAGGATGTGCGCTTGGTGGTGATTTATGCTGCTGTGTTTGACCAAGATAAAATGGAGGGGAAGTGATCACGGGAGTGCTCTGTTGCATCATGCATTGCCTGATGACTTACTTGCTGAGGGTGAGGGTGAGGGAGTCTGTTGCTGCTCTGATCTTGTTTTGTGCCTCCACATGGGTCATGTCCTCTGCATTAGTGTTGTCGATGGACACCACCCAGTCTCCCACCCCGACACCGGCCTGAGCTGCCTTCCCGCCCGGGGTCAGCTGGAGAAAAGAAAACACAGGAACACGACGCAGACAGGAGATGACGGATATGTGAGAGGAAACATGTTACAAAGGGCAGATGCATGGCCATGATGGCACACCGCTAAGCATTCTTTAGTCCAAATGCATAAATATTATGAACTTAACAATTCTGCAATGTTTGTATCCATCTTGTTCTTTCAAGGTTGGTATGAAATAATCACCAAACACACTGCACGTCCTTTAACTTTGTCTTCGTTTCACTTTGGTTTTCCTAGTCGTCTCAAAAAGAAAACATTTGAAGAAAGTACTTAAAATGCCATCATCTCACACAGATCAGCAGTTGAAAGCAAAGTGCAGGAAATCTAAACACACAAAAGGCTGCCGCAACATATGTTAACAACACTTAATGATCAACTCAGGGAGTCTGCGTGTCTGGGTCTGACAAGCCAGCCGTGATATTTCACTCAACGCCGTCGAGAGCACACTGTGGGTCATCGTGATGTCATCAGAGGATGATTTACTGCAGATGTGAACTCAGACTATGAAAGAAACTCTGGCGAGCTGCAGACAGAGACCATGTGTTACACATCGTCACGTCATTTACTGGAACAACGCAGCTACTTTTTCCATCCGCACAGGTAGGTCATTGGTCAGCCTCACTGACAAAAGAATGACATCATCCTGTCGGGGCTGTCATGTGGACCGCAGAGTCAAAGCTGGAGTCTTGTTTCAAACACAAAACACCCGACTTAGTCTGCATAGGTAGTGATGGTGTTCTCCATGTACACAGACCATACTGTCTGATGTGTATATTAGCGGTTCTGGAGGACACAGCAGAAGTGCCAAATCGTGTTTAGTAAGGGCTTAGTCAGCTTGCCCATGCGGCTTAATGAAACTCGAGGCTTGTGTCAAATTCTCAGATAACTGGAGTACAAAGTGTTCAGCATCAGATAAGTGAGCGGGTGCCAGGATTTCTGGCGAAAAAAACCCCCCTCTGATGTCATGGATCCCTGCAAATGTTAGCTCATCAGAAGCTCAGAGGACTCAGCGGTTCAATCAATACTTTTCTGCCATGTTCAGCTAAGCTATCACACTCGCCGCTTTGATTCTGCACATTAAACATAAACACTTGCATGAGCGGGGAGGTAATGTGTTCTGTGCGCCGATGACAGCTCAGGCTGAAAAAGTACCTCGCATCCCACAAAGACGACAACGTTAAAGCCTGCCTTGAATCAAAACACTGCAAAGCTAAAAATAGGGAGCGATGCATTCCTCAGAGGCAATCCAAGCTACAGTTATTTTACAGCCAAGTTCAAACATCACTTTAATTGCCTTTGATTTGCACTCACTGGAAGCAATTAGAGGGGTTAAGGAAGAAATGATTTCTCCAGTTTGGAAAGAACTTCAAAGTTTTAACAGCTTACACTGGGGAAAAACAACTATGACATGGACACAAGTGACAGACTCTGAAAAGGGGCACAGCCTGGCATGATGCCACTGAGGTGCACGACAGCGAGCCCCAGCCCTCTTCCTACTACTGCACCAATAGCAAAACTCGAGCACCTTGTCATTTTACCAAAATGAAACAATGATCTTGTTAGCGTTTAACAACATTTCCCAAGAGCCTTAGCCACAGAAGCACTGTCAAAGCCTCGAGTAAGCTGTCATTGTTTAATTAATTTAATTAAAAATGAAGCGGTGTTAAACTGTTACTCGCCATGTAGCATAGAACATGAACAGAAGGGCCCGTCAGTGTGTGTCGTCCTTTCAGAAAGAATGAAATGAAGCTATTGCAAGTTAACCCTGAACTGAGGTGGGAAAGTTATTCTATTTTTGATTAAAGAGAAAAAACCCAGACAGGTGAAGAACTAAAAGAGAGACTTTGAATAAATGAGGAAAAAATGGTTTGATGAATATGAAAACGATGGAAATCATTTGGTATGCAGACACCAGATCTCAACACAGCTGAACACCAATGGGAGATTATGAACAGCGTGTGACAGCTACACTCTCACACCACCATCACACAACAGTGAAAGGGTGGTGTTCATACCTGCAGCAGAGTTTCAGAGACCTGCAGCTCTGAAGCAGTTTTAAAGGCTGGTGGTGGCCCAGCACCTAACTCAGACGTTGCATGTCGGTGTTGCATTCAATGTCACCCGTCTGTGCTTACTACAAAATTACAAACCATAACTGAAGATATGACCTATACTTCTGACCTCTAAGTGTAAAATGAGATTAATAGGGAAAAAAAGAGAATCTATGAAGCTGCAAAGATTGTTGACTGTGCGTGCATGTGTTGGAGTGAGTTGAGGGACTGACGGACACGGACACCTGTGCTCCTGGCTCAGGTTCAGAGTGCAGCTGCTCCCTCACTTGAGAAGGCAGCAGTTAAAGTTGCTGCGCTCAGGCCTTTGGTTGGTAGGGGGGGGGCAGAAACCCAATACCCCCCCAAGCAGTTTGTCAATACGGCGAAGGACAGTGGAAAACATGTTCCTGAATGCACCGTACCTCACAGCAACCAGGGAGCTAACATGATGGTGCAGCCGTGATGTATGATAACACCACATACCAGCGATTAGAGAACGATGCTTTTTGATATGGCCAGTTCCTCTGACACATGGTATAAATGAGAAGCAGCCTCATCCTCTTGCGCATTGATTTTGTGCAAATATGAGTGGAACTCACCTCACATTAATGGCATGACATTTGTGCAGCTGAAGATATTCACAACTGCAGGGCTAGCCTAACGGTTAGTAACCAGTTTCAAGGCTCTTTGGCAGAGCACAGCAGCAGAGCTGCTTTGGTATGCTATTGAATTTCAAAGCATTAGCCAAACTTTCAAAATGCATCATCTTGAATTCACCTTTGAAGCGCTTCCCTTAACCGACCCTGCAGGTGAACCAGGACCTCATATTCGCCCCGGGCTAGTTACTCCTGTTTTTGGCTAAACTAATAATGCACTAAAATTTATCTACGGCTGTAGATATACTGGCCATGCAACTCTGCACCAGCTCACTTTTATTCTTTCCACGGCTATTTGGGGGCCGAGAGACAGTCTGTCCTTACATCACTCACACGGCACAGCTGATGCAAAGCCATAAATATCCCTCTGAGAAATGGAAAACCAAACCTGCAAGTATGTGGTTCCCCCCGTAATGACTGCAGTGGAACACCTAGCACTAACTCACCTTAAAACACTGCTGCGCTGATCACAACATAACACATTCACATCTAACTAGCCACACAAGAAATGCCCCCTGCGGGCAATCTATCAGTAAGCACTGAATTATTAATTCACCCCTCTAACAAGGCCTCTTTTCTGGAGTTTGTGTGTGTGTGTGTGTGTGTGTGTGTGTGTGTGTGTGTGTGTGTGTGTGTGAGGGAGAGAGAGGGGAGGAGTGTTTAAGAGAATACAAGCGATAAAGCAACAGATGGTCTACAGGCAGTCAGACAGAGACACACAGAGAAACAGGAACATAAGACTTGATGACACATCCAGCTGTGGCAGTGGACAGACATTCACAAATCTCCCCACTTGCTTACTGATTCGACATCATCTGTGACTTCCTCCGAGCGCTTGATTTCAGAGGTACGGCATGTGTTTGTCGACAGAAACCAGGTGGTGCTCCGGAGGCTCAGTTATGGTATCGTAATGTTTATGGAATGACGGTGGCACGAGATCTGGGGCAGATCTACGGAGAAACTCCTCAGAGGAGTTTTAGGGCTGCCCCAGTCTGGGGCTGACTCAGTGGAAGCAGCAGTATAACAGTGTTACGGCGGTATCTGGCTTCCTATATTTTATGCCTTTCCTGTTGAAACAGGATGTCGGCGCAGTCGTGCCGAGAGAGATACAAAGACCTCTGTCTTCTCAAGGTCACGGACGTCAAGAGAAATTCAAGACAAGTTGGCACAAAAGCTTGTTAGAAAAAGGTTAGGGCACGGTAGACTGTTTCTGAAGGCAGGATCGAACTCACAACAACTCGACTGAATGTCTCAAGATTTTCAGAGGTCAGCTTTCATGGCAGGAGATGCTGGTGTGACGAGGGCCTGGACGTTTAGCCCATGTTTGACCCATTCATATGAGATGGCTGTCAGGCGATAATCCTTCAGCATTCACACAGACTCAAGTCAACAGCTGTAGCTCCAGAGACACTAGTGCAAGACCAAAGAATTACATTACATGAGTACTAGCACATAAAGGTGAGTTTCAGTTGTTGGTTAAAGGGCCACTCGATTTTACGAGAAGCTCGGGTTACGAGTCATGGTCCTACTCATTCTGTGAAAACGTTTGTATAATGTCTCTCGTGGCTTTGAGAGGTCTGAGGAAATAACCCCGATGATGTCATCTGATGTGGTCATCGGGGTTACCTCAGCTCGGGTGTGGAGACTGCAGATTTCGAACAGAAATGCTGCGTTACAAAGCGGAGGTGGAGAACTTAAAAGACGCTGACCGGGCAAAGGCTGTAGCGAAAGACGCTATCAAGCTGCATTATGGGATATGTAGGTTGACACAAGTAAGCAGCAAAAACATTAAATCCCCAACCCTATTAGAAACGTCAGCTCGCCAGAACCAAGCAGAGGGGTCAAGAGGCCGGGTCCACTGAGACGTGCAGCCGTACCAGCGTCACTGTGACAGGGTTCTAATGGCATTTCGGTTAAAAGGAGAAACGGCATTGCTTTCTAGTTAATTTTATTTTTCCTTTGTTTTTCCTTAACGGCACGGTGAAAGGTCAAGAGAACTCAGTGCGGATTTCACCGCTTAGAAGTTTTTATGCTTCATCTGCTCACACAAGGCGAAGGAAGCTAAAAAGTAGGACGCTGATATAAAAAAAAAAAAAAAAAGTCAACCTAAAGTTATGTACATATTTTTTCAGATGATAAATGGGTGTGCACATATTACGCTGAGGTCAAAATGTTATTTTTCCTTTCACAGTGACTTAACGGATTGTCTCGGCAGGGCCCGCTCTCCTCTGATCTCACTATTAAAGTATTCCAGCGAGATCGGGGGAGTACATCACATGCACGGTAAAAGTGAGTGTGCAAGACGTATTAGACACAGAAAGGAGACAAGCGGATTGTCTGTTGGCAGCGACAGGGTGGATACGAGAAAAATCCCAGGAATGCTGAGAAAGCGTGGCTTTCCAGGCTCGCAGACAGAGGAGGCAGGAAACAAGCGCATTCACCGAGCATGGAAAGCTATACACCAACTCACACACACGGGAGGAATCAAGCCACAGACCCACAACTTTCCAAATGAATATAAACCCTTCGCATCTACAACACGTCGACACATAGAGCAGAAATGATTACACATGAAGTTACTGGTGATGACGGTAAGACCGCACTAAATAAGTATGAGCTCTGAATAAATCCAGTCTCAACATCACTAATTGTCATGTGATCTACACAAAAAACAACGCGTCGCTCATTCAGGAGGTATCACTGCCAATCTCTCTGCCTTACAGCCTTTTACTGAGCCTTTTGTCCTGTCACTCCACATGCTCCTCATTGTGTAATCACTTTTCACCGACTGTCGGGGCTGAGATACTTATCTCATCAGCGACAAGCCAGTAAAGAAAGACCACCCACTTATTTCATCCAGTGTAAGCTCACTGAGTGCAGGCCCGGCATTTCTTCCTGTTTCTAAGGGACACTGTATATCTTTGAGGTTTACGTCCCCTTGTTGGGTTGTTTTCATCCTCTGCGACCGTGTGATTCACTGTCCGGCCTTTTATGACAGTCGCGGGGAGAGCCAGCGGTCCACCAGGAGGTACAGAGAGAAAACCTGTCACATCTTTATAACTCCTGCACCCTGAGGCCTGGCAGACTGCTGGACGAGCCACAAAGATATTAGCCACTGGCCGGTCGTTACAGCTCTGGGTTGTTGTTTTTTTTCCAGAATGGGAGCCATTATCAAAGCTGCTTAGGCTAACCTGGGTCTGACAAAATGTATGGAGAGACACGCAGTGGAAGGGCTTTGCAATACAGAAAATACAAGCCACATCTCTGCCAGGGAACCATCATCATGATCAGCATGCATCATGTACCTGGATTGCAGAAAAACTGGCCTCCTGCACTGGCTTATTAGTCAAGACCGTTCAACTACAATTACAGATACGCCCACTGACGTTCACCCCTACAGCCCGCCTCGCCTGTCTAGACTGAAATCCCTCAAAGTGCACTCCAAAGATCCCACCCGAAATCCCTCTTTTGTTTTGGGTCATTCGTCAAATAAGGTTTTTACATCCGTTTGGTCTTTTATGGGTAGAAGAAAATGTTTCTTGTCATGAATCCAAGGGGAACATTGCGTTTCTCACTGCGATGCCTGCCAGAGAACAGAGCAGATACAAGACATGTAGTGACAAGGCTGCTGATAGCTGCTGCCCTCACCACAGGATTACGTCAGCTCTACACACACACACACACACACACACACACACACACACACACACACACACACACACATACCCCTAAGTGCTCCCTATGATACATTACAGACTCTATGGGCCATACACTAATCAAAACAACGTAAAATAGTGCATCACTTCTTTGCCGATTTTCAGCTTAACTTCATATCAAAACTGTGACCTTTTGGCAGTGACAAAGAAACCAAGAACTCTAAATGTTTGAAAGACTATGTGGGATAACCTTGAGAGGCTCGGGCCTGACCCATATAACTACCTATTAACTCCTAATTATCTCTAAAAGAGGAAACTGCAAATTCTGAACAAAACTGATGATTTAATAAATGTAAATCTATTCTAACATTTATAGATCACCCCAGCCTCTAAGGTAGCAATAGAACAAAGTCACTAGGGAACGAGCGCATGATGGATCTGTGCGCGCAATAGCTGGCAGCAATGGTGGAATGATTTTATGTGTGCGTGCGTGCGTGCGTGTGAGCGTGTGTGTGTGTGTGTGCTCTGCATGTGAGAGTCTGTGTGTTTGTCAGGCAAAGCGGCACAGTGCTGCACTTATAAGGCCTGGAAAGTTGTTGCTGTAGCTTCAATCGTGACACTAGTTTATAGAGCATTTGAAAGTGCATTCAGGGACGAGGTGGTGGCCTGACATGAAGAGCGATAAGCACTGCTGAGACCAACGACATGAACGATTCATGTTATTAAAGCAAAGACACTGCATGTTAAGACTGGATGGATAAGGGTTGGTATATACCATTGGTACCCAAACTGGGGGGCAGGTCCCTCTAGGAGACGTGGAGCCACTCCAAGGTGGGGTGTGGGTGATCAGGGGAAAAATATAGAGTGAAACTAAGCTGAATGAGCGTGATGATACTGTGCTGCCCTCTGTTTCACTAAAATTCAATTTGGATCTTTTTTTTTTTTATTAATTGCTTCCCCTGTCGTTGTCACTGACTGATAAAAAATTGTAAGGTGGGGGGAGTGTACTTTTTCAGCTTCTGAAGGCGGGGGTATGTCAGAAAATGTTTGAGAACCACTGCCATATACCATAGAACAGGACCACCACATGTACTGAACACCAACAGAATCGTGTCCAAAGGCCAAAATTTTTACTGTTCGTAAGCTTGGAGGAGCATAAATGACTGAAAACGATGATCGTCCATGCAAATCTACAAGAATCAGTGATCACAGATGCAGAGAATTACAAAAGTTGACTCCAGTAACAAACGGTTCCTTACCCTTGACACGGTGAGGGGCATGCTGAAGTCCTTGCCGCCCTGCAGCCTGAAGCCCCAAGGCGCCGGGCCGCTGAGGGTTATGGAGTATGCGTTCATAGCCTTGGAAGAAAAGGGAGGAAACAGCGTCTTAATTAGTCAGGAAGCCCAGAAAAGGTTTTCAAGGCCACACATCCCGTTCTGCGTTATCCAAGCAGCCTCGCTGAGGTGATCTGCATGCGTATCCTACACAAACACACGCGCTCCACACAGAAAGTGACATTTCAAGTGTTTTCTTTCAGAGCATGTTGTATTAAATCTCGGATAAAGAATAACCATCTTACAATAAGTCATTCAACTTTCTTCTCTCTTTTGGTAGAAATAATCAATTCAACTATTTGAATTAGGCTATTTGCTGCTGGGACACAAAGTTCCTCTATGAATGAACACACAAACTAATAGGCTGCAGTCCCTTGTGTCATAATGGGAGGGAAGCATTCATATAGAGGCATGCAGAGACATTCAGAGTGTAAGAAAGCACAGCACGATGCAAACGAGTGCCAGAGAAAATATCAGCATCGTAAATCTACAATCAATTCAACACTTATCTTTCTCTCTGAGTGAGTACAGCCAACTCATTGTACTCACTTCATAATTCAACCATTAAAGTGAACTAGAACCAAACGCCGGCCCACAGCATATGCAAACTTGCCTGGACGTCTCTGAATATTTTTCTGAATTTGTGCATCTGTGAAATCCTGAAAACAGCGTGAAACTACGTCACCAGAGCTAATTATTGACACTGAATGGCAAGTCACCAAATAACCAGGTAATTTTAAGAACCCGAGGCAACCTGAGACGCGGGGCTATGTCACAGGCTTGCTGGCGAGTTACAGCTGTACCACTGACCTCTGTACCTGCACCCCTAACACAGCCCCTCCTCCTCCTCCTGTTCTTCCTCAACCCTGCCAGGTGTCATTGCACGTCGTGACCCACAGCCAGGTACCAAAGATGCCACCACGCAAACCTACCTTGTCCTCAAGGGCCGGCCGAGAGCTACAGAGTCAACAAGCTAGGGCAAGCAGATTCCCTCTCCGTTGGCAAACCCTACCCCCCCAAGTCCACACTGTCTGTGACACAGGCGAGCCCTCGCCTCTCCTCACTCCTCAGAGGCTATATAAGGAATGTAAAACTACACCAAACTATTTCAGCCCAACACCCACATGAGTCACAGAGAGGAGGGGGGTGGAGTAGGACGGAGAGAGGTAACGTCAACTACCTCTACATTCTGGCAAATGCACACTACATAAAAGTCAATAGATTTTTTTTTTTTTTTTTTAAGTGTACTTGAGAGGCGGCAGACGGCCACAACCAAAGGGAAGCTTATGGAATTCCACATTCCTTCAGGAGGGCATGAAGCACAGCACAAGCAAAGCAGCAATTATATTTAACATCAAGTCCTTAAAGCAACAGAGGAGCTCACATACAGGGAAAACCTGAAATGAGACGTGCTCATAGAGCGCATTAAAGAAAACATGTTCCTTGGCTGAAGTACTATGAGGCAGCCAGGCAAACCCTCAAATCATCCCATCCGTAAAAACTCATTTAACGGAAATCCTTTGAAGAGTTTATTTGTACGTGCCAACGCAACACTGAGGATCATATAAACAGAATGCATATGCCCAAACTTGGATTAGTTTGCTGTCACTTTTCTCGTATTACACTTCCCACAGAGCAGACCAAGAGCAAAGAAAATGAATTATGAGATAGACAATAACTGGAGAGACCCACAGAAGCAACAGGTAAGCTTGAGATAACAACTCTGCAAATTGATTATTTGTTTTAAACAGATTATAATAAGAAGCCGGTGGAAGAAACAGCGTGAAGCCGGATGCATTTCAGTTAATTAAACAGCAGTCTAGATATAAAGCCAGCTGATACAGTAAACATGTTAGTAAAGCTTGAACCGCTCATTGAAGCGACGTCGTCCCTGTTTATGGTATTGCTATTTATAATCTCTCAGGGTCTCACTGTCATATTTCTATAGGAACTTGCACTTTTAATGCCAGTGCTGTGTACTATCCTCAATTACGCGGAATTACACGCTTTTTCGCTTCTTTGGTTAACAGGCTACGCAATTATGAGCTTATGTAGCTTACTTTTAATTGATTTCAGCGCGTCCAATACAATGACTTGCAACAGGTTATTAAAGGCTCCACTGTGAACACTGAAGCCTGGAAAAAAAAAAAAAAAAGCACTGAAATAAGCTTCAACTCTCCCAGTAAAAGCAGCAGGAAGACCGGACGAGTGATGGTTCAGAGGCGCTAGGCGAAGAGGAGTAGAGCACGGCCTGTGCGGAAACTCCCACCGGGACAAAGTTGGCTTGAGAAACAAGAAGCAACAGCACACACGAAGGAGCGCGTCCGGATCAGTTCGCTCACCTCTCGGCCCTCCTGTTCGCCAGACATCGCGACTCAGCGTTGTGTGTAAACGGGCTAACTGTCGGACTTCCTTGAAGCGGACGTCAGGAAGCCACCGTGGATCCCGTCGGTGAGCACCGGGATCATTCCCTCACAATCTTTTTTAGCAGGACTCGGCTGAAACGTCAGGAGTCACATGGGCCGCCGCCTCGTCTCGTACTCCTGTAGGCTGAGAGCCGGGAGAGGCCGAGCTTCACGGGCTCCTCAGCTGAGGGACCCAGCACATCAGACACAGTGGATTTCACATGGAAAGCAGTGATCAAAACAAACATCTCAGCTGGACATGTTTTACCATCATTAGATTAAATGTGCTGAAACCACACTGTAAAAATACTGTGACAAGCACGTGAGCATAATCAGAACAATGTGCTTGAAGTGTTAAAAGTAAAAGTACTCACAGCAGGAAAATGGCCTCTCTGACTGTTATACTATTATATATCATTAGATTACTATTACTCATCCATTCATGTGTAAGCAGGATTCACTGTTGTAGTTAGTTGAGGTGGAGCTCATTGCCATTTTGTATAGGACTGACACTAATGATTATTTTCATGATGCATTAATTATATTCTCCATTAATCGATTCATTGTTTGCCTAGAAAACAAAAACAAAAACAGGAAACGATGAGGAAAAACACCTTCACAGTGCTTGTTTTGTCCAACCAATAAGTACTAAGTACTTATCTTACTTTTAAGCAATTGTTTAATTGAAATATTTTAACGGCTTAAATTATCTGCGGTCTCCTATTTCCAATGCGAAATATGCTGTGTAAAGTTGTTATTATTATAAGTACAAGATAAAGTAACTGCGACTTTTAAAACATCACTTTGAGATAGTTGAGTTCGGCCGCTGACTGCAGGTCCAGGCCGAGTGCAGCAGGCGGCCAGCAGGTGGCGACAAACTGCAACAAAAGGGAAATGGTCCCCTCAGGGTGCTGCCCTGCTCCATCATCACAGTGGTTCAAGTGGAGAAATCATGAATCATCAGTGAGGGCCTGAAGTGAAAGCTTAGATTGTTCATTACAGACGGGTGAATTGTTTCCCACAGTAGCCTACTTGGAATAGCTCATAGTCGACTAAAATACTGAAGTTGTTTCTATCAACGTTGCATGACCGGTGGCCTACTGTTGGGGCTGTGACGTTAGCTAGCTAAACCTACCGAGCTCAGTTAAACTTGTGAGCACTTTTGTGAAAGATGGCTGACAACGGAGTACACCCGGCGGAGGAGGACCCAGCTGCAGCTTTTCTGGCCCAACAGGAGAGTGAGATAGCGGGGATAGAGAACGACGGCGAGGGATTTGGGGCGCTGGAAGCGGCGGATAACCAGCAGCCGTCTCAGCTGCAGTCGGTCAACTATGGTAAGTTTGTGATTGAGCTAATGTCAGCTAGCATGCAAATAAGCTAACTAAAGCTAGCTAACGTACCTGGCGGTACTGAAGTAGGGGTAGTTTGCGGAGAATGGCCACATCCCTATATATTATTCACGACATCCCTAGTTGAGACAGTCAAGTGGTGTATTTTTAGCTTGCATTGGCTAAACTATTAATTTACAATTACACCAATGTAGCGTTAGCCCTGTAACATTAGCGTAGCTGGCTGACGGCAGTGAGTTTGTTTCACAACGCACGTCAGTAAACGTCAGTCATTTTCCAGCACATTGACCTGATTTAGTAACGTAGATATGTTAAACTACACAGCATTAACATTTTCAAACATCGATCATGACCAAGCAAGTTTATGCAGGGACTGAGCTCAATGTTACTAGCAAAGTGTTGACACTTCTCCGGATAAACCTGTCCTGTCAGGCATCATCAGGGTGGAACAGGTGCAGCTGCATTCTCTGAGGTCTTAGTCTGAAAGTTCAGTTAACCTGTGAGCAAATTGACAGTAAGCCAGCCCAGGTGAGGGGGAAGGAGAGCGAGCTGCAGAGCTGCAAGAAGCCCATTTTAACATTACACTTTGTTTTCTTACGACAATGTTAGACGGTTTCGAAGACGAGCCTGCCACGGTGAATGGGGACATGTTTCAGGTGAGCTCAGTGTGTCTTTTGCTTGTTTCCTAAACTGCATTTAATCTGTTTGGATGTGTGGCTGAGTTTTATTCTGAACCAGAGCTGCAACGATAAATGGATTAACGAGTGGACTAGTCATGGATTAATTGGCCTGAGTAGTTTTTTAAGTAAAAAAAGTAAAAATTCTCTGATTCCAGCTTCTTAAATGTGGATGTTTTCTTGTTCCCTCACTCCTGCATGACAGTAAACTGCATATCTTTGGGTTGTTAACAAGACATTTGAGGACATCAACTTGGGTTTTGGGAAACACTGATCGACATGTTGGAGACCAAACCACTAACCGATTAATTGAAAAACAGATTCATCGACAATGAAAATAGCCATTCGTTGCAGCCCTAGCCTGAACACCACCAAATATCTTGATTTGCTTTCCCGTTATTTATTTATTAGTTTGCACTGCCATTCTTCTGTTGATGTAATGGGTTCATGTACCCAGTATTTGGATCCAATAAGCTGTTCATAATGGAGTAAATGTTTTCTGTTCTCCTAAAGGAGTCCAATGGCCCAACAGACAACTATGCAGCCATTGCCCAGGTGGATATTCAGAGGCAAGAGCCAGAGAGTTTACGCAAGTGGAGGGAGGAGCAGAAGACACGCCTTGATGCATTAGGTGAGCGAAGATGTTCTCCCTGGACAATGACTCACACTGCATGACGCACTTCCTCCTTTGCAGATGTGACAAGTCACTGCAATTTTGTCATTTTGATCTCTTTGTCGTTAAGCTTGTAAGACGAATGATGTAGAATATCTGTATGTGCCACATTTAGACCTGATAACACACCGCTTCTCTTCTTCTACTCTTCCTCTTTTGGGGACGATGTTGGTCTCTGTTATTGCACCCTGACAAGACTCGGCATCCAAGGCAGCAGAGGCAGAATGGAGAGAGAAAGCCAAAAAGGAGCTGGAGGACTGGCATGTACACCAGAGTGAGCAGATGGAGAAGAACAAGGCCAACAACAGGTTAGGGTCTGACATGTCCCCCGTTAACATGCAGAGAAGGAACAGGTGGTTTATCATGATGATGTGATGATGCTGTAATCACTGCACTGAGCTCATTCTACTCAGATTATCAAGTTAAGTATTGTATCGGTAGACTGTAACTTTTCTCAGTAGAAATCCTACAACATTTGTTTTTTTCTGTGCATGTCAAGTCAGATGCACTGTGTGGCAGCAGAAACACTACATTAACACGACTGAATGTGCAGTGATGGAGAAAATTCTATGACTTATGTTGGACTCACCACACCAACGGATCAAATGTTGGAGCATTCACAATATTACCGATAGGTCTGCTTGATTACGGGGAAATATCCAATCACGCTGTCACTACACGATGTGAGTAGCACATGTGCGTCAGTCAGGTTGTAACGCCTGACTGACATGTAATCCCAACCACTCACACATGTGCTGCTCAGATTTGACAGCTGGTGACGGGCAGTGTAGTTCTTTTCAGTGGACTGAAAATCACTTCATTAACAGGATTCGAACATAGGATTCGTTCATTGAACTGTTCAGTGCTTCACCAGAGCTCTGACTGTGTAGGCCCACTCGCTGAGTGGAAACAAACGTTCCTTGGTGTGTTTTCAATTGTGCCACACTGTGGTAGGAAGGACTACTGGAAGGAGGAAAATACCTTTACATAGCTCCAGCAATTTTCACTGGCATTATTTTCCATCTGTGCTCATTTTGCCAGTATCAGGTGTAGACGGGTACAGACACCTGAGTGTCGTTCAAGATCTGACAGGACAAAATCGTCTCAAAATTGGGCGAGATTAATGTAGTCTGATCCAGGCATCAATGGATAACCAAGCCCCTGGATGGATTATAAGAACAAGCAACAGCTCAACAGTTTTAAAGTGTGTCACTACTTACTTCTGTTACAGAGCTTTATTATTATTTGTTCTTTTGAACGAAACGCTCGTGATCGACACTGCATCACTACTTAGTAGTGGCACTGGGGGATTTCTCTAAATAAGATGAGCAATAATAATTAAAAGGGGGTTATACTGTTTGGGTAATCAGGGATTATCACAAACAACGGCTCACTTTGTGCTCAACATGCTACAGCCTGGCTGAGAGGGAGGAGTGAAGGTGCACCGCTGTAAAGGAAGGGAGCGTCCTCGATTCGAACACGAGACAAAATGACAGCATCACTGTCAAACAGCTTGATCTCAGTTACGTTGTGTTCATAATCAAAGTCATCACAGTTGAACACAAAGTTCGATTAATCCCCAGCCCGAACTGCTGATCAGATTTTTTTTATTGTTGATGTAAGAGCAGTCTGTCTACAACTCGAAGATTGTTATTTCAGTCAATCCATGTTGTACGTCACGCTGAGAAAGACATTGCAGGCTTTTCCTTTTCTTGACCAAGCTAACCCGTTCTTCTCTCACACTTTCCAACAGACTCTGTCCAAGTCTGGCACGGTATCACTCTGCATCTGTGGCTCTTGTTCTGGCCAGTTTCTTCCTCTGTGTCTGTGACAGCACTGAGAGACAGTCCTCTGATGAGCTATTAGTCCACAGCTGTGTGTCCAGTTAGACCGCCTGGAAAACGAAACAGGAAGCTGGCTAGCTAGAGGGAATGCAAACAGCAGAGAGCAGACGTCTGCAGCCGACTGGAATGCTTGGCCATTCCAGGCTTGTTTATCGGCAACAGCGCGCTACAGCGGAAAGATCGTAGCTAATCTTAAAGCACTTTAAACCTTTTATTTCCACCTCAGCAGAACTGTCTCTCGGTCACTCACATAACCGTTTGAATGCAGACCCTAACGTTTCTCTGCCTGTTGTCTGACACTGAAACTGTTCTCCTTTCTCCTTCTTTTTCCTGCTTTCTTGGCCTTGCCTGCGTACTAGGATTGCTGACAAGGCTTTCTACAAACAGCCCAACTCTGATGTTATAGGCTTTGTGTAGGTTTAGAATTCTTCTGCTTTTTAATGTCGTATGAACTCCCCCGTGAGTTACCGCTAGTGTATTTCCACCTGATGCATGCGCAAACACTGACATTGTTTGTTTTTGAAGGCCTAATTTGGTATTTCTTGCATTTTTTTTTTGATTGTTGCATTGGTTATAATAAATACAAAACACATCTCCAACAAAGTGTATGATTGGTTAAGGAACTGCATGAAGTTAACGTGTATCTTATGCACAGGTGCTATTGGTGTGATTGAAGTTTGTGGTTGAGCGCCGTGTTTGGCTCAGACGGGTTTGCTGGAATGGAAAGCGTTCTGGAATCCCTCTAATATTGCAACAGATTCATTTGTCTTTCTCTGGTCTCCCTCCCACCTGTAGAGCATCAGAAGAGGCTTTCCTGGCAGAGAGCGACGGCGACAGCCCAGGATCTGAATGGGAGCGAGTAGCCCGCCTCTGTGACTTCAATCCCAAAACCAACAAACAGGCAAAGGATGTTTCTCGAATGCGTTCTGTCCTCATCTCCCTCAAACAGACGCCTCTTGTTCGCTAGAGGAGGCCGCGCGGAGAGTTTTCTTCTAGAAACATTGCCTTTTCAGTTTTAACCTCACATTGCATCAGAAGAGTTTGTATCCCCCTTTTCCATAAAAGCCCTGGTATGTTTCTAACCTTTGAAAACTTCCTGCTTTTCTCGATGCCTATGATATTGAAGTAATATACTGAATCCCACTCTCCTGTGAGAAGGTGGACGACTCTTGTTACAACATCCTTTAGATTGTATCACTGCTACACTTAAGAAAATATTGTTACTGTAAGTTAAACATTTTTATTCCCCTTTAACTTATAAATTGTTCTTAGGTCAACCTTACTGCATGCCTCTGCCAATATTTTGGATGCACAATTTTTAGTTTTTCCAGAAATTTGCATTTAGGTCAACGTGGAACACTTACTTAAGCACTATTGCATCTTAGATTGTAACCACTTTTGCCTCTCATCAGTGTACAATTATAAACGCAGTCTTTGTTGACATTTGATGTGTTGTGTCCCTCCTCACCATATTTAACGTAGCTAGCGTATGTTTCTCTTTCAAATGCATAAGCTTGTGGCCTTTTTGATGTAGCTCTTACTCCAGTTTGAGTATTTAGCCAGAAGGGTTTCCTCTTCAATTAGATTCCAGCAAAAAAAGAAAGAAAAAAAGACAAAAATCACGACCAAAGATTTCTGCTATCGTCAATTTTCAAACTTCACACGATTAAAGGCTCATTCAATTTCTCATTTCACTGATTTTTTCTCAGCAGATTTTTTTTTTTTTTGCACCCTTCTTGTGTTACACCGATATGTTTTTGATTTTGTAAACCGCAATCAATTAAGGAGCTAGTGTCAACAGTAATGTCTGCGCATTGTTTCACATGTTGCCTATTTGGACATTATGAATACTCAAAAAGGTGAATGTTAAAAGGGAACTGGAAAATAAAGAGTGGCGCGTGATCACCTAAAGTAATTTGTTCTGAACAGAAATTATGTGTGGCCCAGTGCCAACATCCACCCTTGCATACACTCTAAAGTACACAGCTGAAGGCTGAGTTACTGTGTGTAAATTGGCATGAATGAGGGATTTACCCACACTTTTTAAGCATTGAGATGTTTCCAGGTTTAGCTCTGTACAATGCCTCTGCAGAAGTGGATTTCACAAAGTGCTGTCCCACATTTGAAGGCCTCCTGCTCAAAGGATCGTCAAGTGAAACTGAAAGCGTGGAGTGTTTAAGGTGGACGTTGAGATTGGGCCTGTCTTTTGTATAAACGCCTCCTCCCATTTAGATCTACTCACGCAGGCCGTCAATACGAAAAACTGTTCACCGTGAATTTCTCCACTGATTTTTATTTTATTTTATATATAACCTGTGTAATAAAGGCTGTAGGAGTAGGTTTCCCCCTGAATGCAGTTGTGAGTGTGATTGTTTATCTCAAACACACACACACACAGGACACCAGGTTCAACACAGGTGTAATGTGGATCATTTCAGTGACAACACCTGAAAACAAGACATCCAACCACACAGAGGAACAAGGGCCATGTCATTTCGATTCATCAGCGTTTTGCTTCAGCACTACTACAGTACAATACAAGTAAAATCCAGCCTGCTTACTCAGCCTGGTAAGAAGCTCATTATACATTGTTAATGCAAAATATATCTTCAAGAGAAATTCACTTCTCAAACAATAAATAGTGTTGGCCTTGACACAGGTATCTGAATAATGCCGAGAACTTAACGCATCACTCAGTCCATTCAGACAGCAAGATCAGTCCCACTCATGGTGGATGTGGTCTGATGCCGAGTGGAGGTGCGGGAGTGGTCTGGCTTCATTGCTTGGGTTTCACAGATGTGGCAACGACTCCAAAAATAATGGCAACTATGGTGAAGCCCTGAGCAAAGATACGGCCCCTCATCAACAGCTGGGACTGTCTGGTTTTCCCTTGATGGAAGGCACGGAGACCGTACAAGAGCGCTCCTGCTGTTCCCAAACAACCTGGAGGAGGAGGAGGAGTAAATGTGAAGTTAGGAGCAGGGTCTGACAACAATGCACAGGCTGACAGGGACCGAACCAGAGGCAGAGTCCAGGTCTACTGCACGATCCTTTGGTATAGAGAGGATATTCAGTCCAGGGCTATTGTCACTGTCGATCTTGATTGATTATGAAAATGGTTGGTGATTAGTTTAATGGATTACTCATTGCAGCTCTGATTCAGACACATATTCATTAAGACAAAGGACACCGTTCAGACAGTGTGCCATTAACAGCATGAAAAAAAGCTCCACCCAAATCAAAGGAAAAAGTCCCAAACTTTCATCTAAACCTGGGACTTTCACCTTCCTTCGATGTCCTGGCTGCAGCTCAGAGTTTCAGAGATGGATTTATGGAAACCTCGTAACTTGAAACCGACAGTCCGTTATTACAAACTACCAGAAGTGAGGAAAGGTTTTGAGTGTTGAGATGCCTGAACCTTGAAAACATGTCACCAGGGTCGCGGCGGTTCCTCATCGTTTCAAAGTAAAGCAGGTTAACCTTCATAAAACCATTTCTAACAGGGTTTCCTGCCTAAGCCACATTCAAAGGGCAGCTAACGCTAATTGTTTGGGTCACTGTCAAACGTACAGTCTGTTAGCTAGTTTTCCTCTGATGTTAGCTGACGTAGCTCCTGTTTCCTGACGCCCTGCAATCAGTTTGAGAGGAGTTGACTGGGAAATTATTGATTGAATCACAGTGAAAGACACACTGACACGCTGTTACCTTGCTTGTGTAACTCACCTAGTGGGACGAATGGGTTCTCCTTGGTCTTTCGGATGAATTTTTCTTTGAAGGGCTCATCTTTGACCTTCGGCAAAGGGGTGAATCCTTCAATGACCGGAGGCTGAGAGAAGTCAAACGGCACATCTCCTGCAGGAGATGTTTTCACCGTTTGCTCAGCGCCCGTTGGTGTTGATACCGCCGCCATGCTCACCTCGGCCTGCGCAACAAAACGAACTGAAGAACTACACTTCCGGTTACACTTTGCCCCCAACCTTCACAATAAAAGTGCTGATATTTTCAACAGCGGGAATGACTGGTACGAGTACCATTGTGTCGCCTCCTGGCGTCTGTCATGTGTGCATTGTGCACGATACACAGCAAACTCTGCTGAAAACAAGAGCGTTCAAAATGTCAGTATATTGTTGTGTTCGGCTCTATGTATAAACAACATGGCTCCACGTCAGTGAAAGAGCATGGGGATATGGCAATTGTACAATTGCATATAAAATCTTGAATATAGCACGAGACTTAATGCAGAAACTTCTTTCAAATATGACAAGTAAGTTCTAAAGTTGATTTTCCCATTTTCAATGATAAACGGAGGCCTACAGGGTCAGATACGTATTGTGTAACTACACAAATTAGATACATATCCCACTGCAATATTATGAAGACCTAAGACAACATTTTGTTAAATCAGGAGATGTTTGCTCTTAGCAGGTAGATGACTGATATTTTAATATTACTACTGGCGAAAGTGTTTTCCAAGCGCTTTATTTTTAGTAAGATCCCCACTCTTACCACTGGGTGGCAGCAGTGAATAAAGTTCGGTGTTCCAAGTCACCAAATCTCAAAAAGGAGAAGTAGATGTGATGTTATATTTTTGATCGGAAACAGTTTTGTTTCTAATGGTACAGTGAAAGATTTACAGTACATTTTCTGAACTGTACATAAATATATATTAAACTTTCCAATCGGGTTTATTGTCAGATTCCATCAGATGTATCCTGTTGAAGTGTTATTGGGCATGACAGTGAATACGTTCCTGCGACCCGAAATCCCCGCTAAGAAGACAAGAACTATACATGTCTTACAGTTATGTATAATTATGTATAGTGTCTTCATAAAAATACATATTTATCAATATTCAGGGTAATTTGCAACCATAAAAACAGGTTTCAAGGCAGTTTTTGGACTCCAGCTGTGAGAGCAGTCAAGAAGCAGATGATGCCCCAAAAGGAGCCAGTGTCATTTCATGAAAAGAAACATCTCGATGTCTGCTGAACATGCAAGTAAGTAAAAGATGATCTTTCATAAAACAGCACACAAATACTTTTCAATCTTTTTATTGAATATTAAGGTAAATATTTCACATTAATACAGGCTACATAAAGTAGAGCCACTATACGACATGAAATTTACTCTCATTTTAACCCTTTTTAGTATGTAAACAATTATACATGTATTTACCACTCTAAAAGGTTCTGATTTCTCTTTCTCTTTAGGTAATCATCATCTAGTTCTGGGCCAAGTTTAAATAGCTACTTCATGTTGAGCCCCCTGCAGCCCAAGAACGGTGTATGTGGGTTTAAGTCAAAATCGCTAAACTACGCAGAGAATGGATCCTGTTGAACAGGTGATCGCGCATGTTTGTTTGCATCATCGAGACACTGCTAACAGCTCTCGCCCAATTTCCTCTTTTCCTTGTTTGAGATAGGCACATCAAAGAATGGCGTCAAGACAACTTCCAATTCTTCAACCTCCGCTCTGCACTCTCAGGTCTCCACTAAAGTTAACTTGTTGTACGTTTTTCTTTTTTCCTTTGTCTTATTCGGTCATATTCGTCAGTTGGTATTTCATGTTTGCGCTGTGGGTCATGCTGTGTGCGTTTGATTGCTGTGGACGCTGTCTAGTTGACGTGGTTCAGGTGCACATTGCCCACATGAGGTGCCCAGGTACCAGGCCACACCTGAAGGGGAACAGGACAAATAACAAAAGATGTTAGAGCGGCTGTGGTCAAATATTATATCAGACTAATAGCAGAAATACAAGCCTGACAGCTGAACTTTAAGCATGTGCTCAACATAAAAGAGGACATTACCTGCTGTTGTGGATCAGAGTTATCTGCATTGTTTGGGACCACTTTGATTATGGGGCTCCATGCGGGGTCACCAGCGTGCAAACCATTGTACATTGGTCCCCCCGGCCCCTCTGCTATTGGAGGATGAGGGGACAGCATGGTTCCTCCATACATCGACATAGGCATTCCCTGAACAGACAATAACGTGTGATTGGTAAAAGGTGTGTACATAAGTGGAAGAGAGGTTAAATCATCTACAGAGTTACAGCTAATGTCACCTTTGGGAAATCCATGTAACTGTTGGGCAAATGCTGAGGCTGGTGGTAGTTGTTAGCAGGGTTTGCGATGCCCGTGTCATCCTGCTCCATGGGCTGGTGCTGAGAGAAGGCCGACTGCTCTGCCTGCAGCTGAGGATGCATCATGTGGCTGCTCATCAGAGGCTGGGACCAACCAGACATGGCTTCTGTACCAAGACGCACAGGAGGTTTGGATTATTAAGGATATCAGTTACTAGTGCACACTCACTGAGATTTGACTTAATTCCATCAAAACAGAAAAGGAAAACAAAATTTGCTCTTACCCGAAGCGCTCCCGACCCCGAACGACCAAATGCCTCCCTGTCCAACAGATGCCGTGTAGCTGGTGGTGAGGAGGGGTGGGTTGACAGAACCTGTCTGCCTGATCCTTGCCAGCCGCTCTGTGCCGATGGGTGGGGGAACCTTCCGGTCCTGCTGCGAGGAGCTGCCTGGCTTAGGCTGGGAGGGAGGGGCCACAGCTGAGGTGGAAAGGGCCGAGGATGACACCGTAGAGGGAGGCGGAACAGGAGATTCACCTGTTAGACAAGAAACAGTAAAGGAGGAAATAGTCAAGGGGAAGATCAAATATACACATTCATTTGCACATTGCCTTAAAGACACAAACGGTTTTACTAAGCAAAAAGTGGGGTTAACAGATAAACTAGCCAATGTAACAAGATCTGTTACAAAACTGCTTTTCTAAAAGTCTGAATTGATAACTCAAGGCTGTAAAGTCATAAAGAACTGACAATGCTGAAAAGAAGAGAGTGAGCCGAGTACCTGATGTGGATGCACTCCATGGGTGAGGGGAAAAGTGCTGTCTGCTGAATGAGGGTGTGCCAACTGGTGTATGACCATGCAGATACACAGGATTGCCAGAGATACTGGTGGCATAGCTGGTCAGTGCTGTGGGTCCAGACAATTAAAGAGACAACTGATTATTCAGCACACAAGGAAAACTGTACCTCAGAACAGCAACTTACCAAATACAAGGCCTTGTTTTAAGAAACGTTTCTACTATGCAACCTATACACACGTATATGATTCCATTCTGTTTTGATAGATGTGCATGTATATTGTTTCTAGACCCATTTCGGCAGGGACTTATTTGTTAGTTGGGATCCTCTTAAAAACTCATCCTTAATCTCAAAGGAGTTTTAAACCAGTAAAATAAACGTCAAGAAAATGATCTTGTACAAACTAAAATGAAAACAATCATACCAATGGGGCTGTTGACCATCCTCTGTGAGGCAGAGCGGTAGCCAGGGGCTTTGGAGCTGTCTGGAGGAGGTGGGGGCATCATATTCTCCATCTGGCCCATGCTCATGTAGGCTGGTGGGGCTGAGTATGACTGCTCTGGAGGTGACCGAGCTGGCAGGTGGCATGCACCCCACACCTGATTGTTTCCAACCTGCAAGGCAACCATAATCAGAATTAATGGGTGCATGACTGATGCTTTGTAACAGCCAGAAGAGGAACCTCGATGTTGTTCTGTTTACTTATGTAAAGTCACAACAGAAGAAAAGCCAAACTGAACTAAGATGTACGGATACCGTTCAAATTACACATTACATCAACTGACCTGGCTATTGTTATCAAATATGCTGCTGAAGTTGAAGAGGCCTGCAGCACCGAAGTTGGGGGGCATCTGCTGAGGCTTGCCTGCACCGGCCACATGCTGCATCTGGGAACCGTTCATCATCCCGAGGTTAGCGGAGACCTGAAGGGAGCCTGGAGCCTGGGCTTGAGCTTGGGTCTGGGCTTGTGGAGGCAAACTTGTGGGCTGGGATGTCTGGTTTTGGGTCTGTTTCAGGGATTCTTGCTGAGCATTGAAGGGCACAAACACAGACTGTTGCTGCTGTGTCTGCTGCTGTTGCTGCTGCTGCTCAGGCAGGGAATAGTAAGGCCCAGGTGGCTGCATACGATGGGAGACTCGGGGCGCAGGGGCTGAGAAGTGGGGTACAGTGTTGTTGGCGTGTGCAACATTGTGTGAGAGGACAGGAGGAGGTGCTGAGGGGAGGTGGGAGCTGTGCTGTGGGGTGAGAAGGGGTGGTGGAGCCTCTGAAGATGGTGCAGAGGAGGGAGGGGGAGGTAACTGCTGCCGAGGCTCTGGCTTGGGAGGTAAAGCCATGGCGGGAGCAGAGAAACCCAAAGAGTTGATGCTCTCACTGACAGAAACAGGCTGGTTCTCTAGAGGTAGAGAGGGCTTGTCTTTTCCAGGAGGGGCAACAGCACTGGGCTCTGTTTTAGTTGGCTGGATTGGGGGCTGTGAGATAGGTCCTACCGGCTGCTGAGGGGCATTCGCGGTAGTTGTAGTGGAACTCTGATGTGCAGGAGAACCTGTGCCTCGTACTGCATTGCTGCCACTAGTCGAAGTGGCAGCAACAGACACAGGGGTGACACCAGCAGGCTTGGGGTCAGGGGCGAAGAGCTGTTTTCTGACAGAGGAAGGAGTGGGGACACTTGGCTGGGGATTGTACGGGGTAGGATTAGGGGTATGAGGCGAGCCTGCAGTTGTAGACGTGTTAGGAGCAATGGTGGTGGTGTTGGTGGTCGTGACTGAGGCTCCCGAGCTGGCTGCGTTGCTGTGCTCACTATGGGTCGAGTTGGGTCTGGCCTGGCCTCCGGTGCTGCTGGTTCCTCCATTGTGTTTGGGGGAGCTGTTAGCACTGCCTGGACTCACGGGACGCACAGGGAAGGGTCCCCAAGTACTGGCGGCGGGAGAGAAGGTGCCACCGAACTGGGCCATGGGTAGACGAGGGTGTCTGATCTGGTGCATGGTCTGAGCAGCCAGTAGAGCCAGCTGAGGGTGGGCGTATGCCAAGGGCAGAGACACGGGGAAAGGCTGTCTGACGTTTGACGACAGCCCCTTCCCGATCTTCCCCCCGGCCTGAGAGGAGGATGAAGACGAGGATGAAGAGGGCTGGAAGGAGACGCCTGTGGAGGTGACCAACGAGCTCAGCGCCTTTGGTGCTGCGGTACTGGGGAAGGAAGCTGAGGCTGTTTTCGAGCCTGGGGCTCTGATGTGATTCCGGGGGATCAGATCTTCAAGCTCTTTGGCTGGGTCTTGGATTAGAGCATTGATTAGCTGGACTGCATACCTTGTAGATTCTGTGCCTCCTCTGAAACAACAAAGCATGCTTTCTTCAGACTACACTCTTGTGTTAAAAAGTATAACAAATAAAAATTTAATTACTTTCAATTAAAGTTCAGTTTCTCCAACGGTCTGCAGCACATGCAGCTATTCAGCCAAAAACTGGAGACTACTATTGCTGCTGCCTCGTAGGTCTCATGCAATCAGCCTTCTCATCCTGAAGATCTTCTTATCTTCTATCTAGTTTGAGGCTGCATTTTGCTGGCGTTGTTTGGGTCAGTGTAAAAAAAGCAAAGCCAGCTTATTGCGGGATCACTGTTTAAAAAGGGCAACCGTTGTCATGACAGAGACAAATGTTTTTGTGGGAAACTTTTTACTTACAGGCCTAAGAGTGCTGATCATTGTATGTATGCAGATGATTTGATTATATTTTCATCCTGCAGTGCCTGGCTTCAGCAGCTCTGGCATATATATTGATAAGGTGATGACCTTCACATTACATTTAATGCCAAAAAGAATGCAGATGATGAGATGTAAAGACAACAGAAAATTAAACGTCCCCGAATTCTACTTATATGAAAGTGGTCTGCTGCTTTGTAGTCCTGACCCAGGAGAAATGAATGACATCTTTCAGACTGGGCTTACATACTTAATGCAGCTAACCATCTGTTATACTCCAGTTGCTGTGGTGTTTACAGTCCACCAGAGGGCATTGTTTTGTTTTGGTTTTTTTACCTTATTGTGATCATCCTCTCCCCGTTCTTGTCCTTCTGTTTGTCGACATCAATGTGAGCTCCTGTCACGTCCTGGATGGCTGTGATGTTGCAGCCCCCTCTGCCCATGATCCGAGACACGACGGAGGCTGGCACAGACAGCTTCTTTGATCTTCAAGAGAAGCAGTGACATTTCATTATTTATGTGTCTATACTGGCAGATGGCAACACCGCGGATTGTAATTTACATCAACTGACACCCACAAAACAACCAAGTTCCGTGCAGAATTTTAAAACCATCTTTCTCCTACAAGTGTGTGCACATAAAGTAAAACTTGGCCATGTCAATGAAAACCCTATGAAAGTATCCAGGGTACAATGAATGAACCACTGACCTTCTGACCACCTCCTTCCAACCTTCTTCTCTCTTCTGGCCTCTCTTGGGGCTTGTGAGGCTGAGTTTACTGTTGGGTGAGGTGACAGGGAGAGCCATGGTCTTGAATGGAGAGGGCAAGGAGTTGGAGGTGGAGTCGATCATGTCCGGAGCTCTGTGACAAAACAGACAAAGCTCTGATTCAATTGGATCACAGTAATGAAGGCAAAATCTGTTCTATGTCATGCTGATTAACAGAACAGAATGCTTTTAAGTAAGCTAGTCACCACAGTGACAGAATAAATCTGCAACTGAACAAAACTTACAACAAATAGTTCCGACATTCAGTATTTTAAAACTCCCCAGATAAGCAGCTGCAAACACACAAGCTGCTCCAACAGGGACTCACTTTTGCGTTGGTTTTGAGATGGAGACTGTGACCTTGTTGTCAACCTTGCTGTCACTCTGTGGCTGAGGACAATGTCTCTTCTCTGGGCCGCGCATGAGGATCTGGGACTGGGCCGCTCCTGAGGAGGGGGCTGAGGAGGAGGAGGAGGAGGAAGAGGAGGAGGAGGATGAGGCGGAGGAGGTGAGGTCAGGGAGGTAGTTGAGCTCCTGACTCTTGCCCCCGCTGCTGCTGCTCTCACTGGCACAGTCGGTGCTATCCAAGGGGTCAGAATCGCTGTTGCCACCTGTCACTCCCCCACCCCCACCCCGGGGCTCACCATGGATCTTGTTCTTGTCAGCCTTGTGCTGTGCTAGTGCAACCTAGAGGGAAGACACATACACGGGTACTTGTACATGCATAGTCTGGATAATCTGCAAAGCACATTGTGAGTCAATCAAAGACAAACAACACCACTGATAAACGCTGTGGCACTCACCTGTGGATCCTGTAATATGATGGGTTCATTGGGCGAAGAGTCCTTGGTTTTGTTCTTTTTGTTCTTGCGATTGGTGCTGGGTGTAGTAGCCACGCTCGCTCGCTTCTTACCAAAAGCTGTAGTGAAAGTGGTGGAGGTGGCAGATATGCCAATGGTGGTGGTGGTGGTTGCACTCGGAGGCTCAATGGGAACCTCTGTTTCTGAAGGGGGAAGGAAAGGGAGGCGGTTAAAATTGAGACAGAACATTTATTAATCACTTCATTCTAGAGCAAAATAATAAGTACTAAAAAACTCAAATCCTACAGCCTTTTAACTTGCAGCAAAAGTCCTAACAAGTTACCATCAGCCGAATCCTCCTTCTGCTCCTGCATCTCAGAGGAATCTTCCTTGGTTTTCTGCCCCTCCTCTTCCTCCTGCTTCCTCTTCTGCTCCTCCTTCTTCTTCTTGCGTTTCTCCTTACGCTTCTCTCGTTTGGCAGCAAGGGCCTGCTTCTTGCTCTCCTCTCGGGACTGTCACACACACAACACAGAGTCATTTCAAGAAGGTTTGTACTGATCCAGAGTGTGCAGTCGATTCAGAATGCAGTAGCCTCCCAAAGCAAAGCCACAGGATGTGTCATTACCTTCTCCAAGTCGAGCTCTTTGAGGAGAATGCTAGCATTCTTGTTGGCCTCAGCTGCCTGCTGGTCTTTGGCTTTGACAATGGTCTCCATGCACTGGTGGCACTTCTTCAACAGCTCCTACAACAACAGGAAACAAACACCTGCAGTTAAAGCTCTGCTAACATCTTCATCAGTTCTGTCAGTTCCCATATGAGAAGCAGACAAATGAGTGAAAAGGAAATCAATACAGACCTTGTCCGCGATGGTGGCAATATATCTCATGCACTCAATATCTGATGGGAATTGGTTAACTTCCTTCACAAGATACTGCACCACCTTCACGTGACCCTAAAACATTAAGCAAAATGGTCAGTAACCAGAGATTTGCCAAAGAGCAGTGTGACACACTAACAGTCGGGGTTCTGATAAACTCTGCACCTTGCGAAAAGCAGCCATGAGTGGGGTAATCTTGCGGTTGTCGGCTGCATCCACATCAGCACTGGCGTGCACCAAGAGCTGAACCACGTCAAAATGGCCGCCGTTTGCCGCCAGCCAGAGAGGAGTGTTCCCTTTCTTGTTTCGTACATCGATATGGGCACCCCTGCAAAGATAGGAAGGAGTCGCATAAAGGCATCACAGCTACAGGAACTGAGAGGTAACACTGGGACATATATATTGGCAACTGGCTGAATCTATGGCTGACACCTGCTTAAAATCACCAAAGTAAATGTTCCTTTACACTTCCACCTCACCAGCATTCGAGGTGTGAAACATAATGTGAAAAAAGCACACTTTGTGCACCATCGGCAGTGGATGAAACCATCAATATGGGGCTTTATTCACCAGCACAATGTCCTGATCAACAACTCATCTCAGCCTGCGGGAAAATTAAAGCCCACAGCTCAGCCTTATAAGCTAATTTACTCACCAACAGAGACAACTGAGGAACACTCACCTGTTGATAAGCAGCTCACAAAACTTGTAGTGGCCTTTGTCGGCAGCAATGGTGAGGGCAGTGTCTCTGGATGAGGGAACAGGCGGAGCGTTGACATCGGCGCCTTTGTCCAGCAGCACTCGGCCCACCTCCGCATAACCTCCTGAAGCTGCTTCCATCAGAGGAGTTAGGCCAGTCTGCATAAAGTGAGAATATCGACAAATTAATTCATTAAGTCTGAAAACTGGAAGCCGGTGTGTCTTGGCGAACGTGATCCAGACGTCTCACCTTAGCACGATGCTCTACGTTGGCCTTGCGATCCAGCAGCAGACTGACAACCTCAGCCCGTCCCTGGAAGCAGGCTAGGGTCAGAGCCGTGTTTCTGTTGGTCTCAATCTGGGCATTGATGTCCGAGCCCATATCTAGTAACAGCTTCACTGCCGGCACATGACCATTCATAGCTGCCAGCATCAGAGGAGAGATTCCCAGCTTACTGCCAGTCCTGGTGAGAAAGGAAAACAATTGTTGAGAGATCAAAAACAACAATAAAACAATCAACTGTTTAATGCGCACTCAGAAGCATAACAGGGATCACCAACTATTTGTCTTGGTTTCGCTAAATATTAGTTGAGTCTCCATCCAAATGTACTGTAAATTTAAACCCAATTTTGAGAAAATCATCGAATGAATATGCAAATGAATGCTTGTTTCCATCCAGATCCATTATTAGGAGTTGGTTTGATGAGATAAGCAGTAGGTTGTGCCAGTTCTCCAGTCAGAAAATGATTATACCATCGCAGAAGAAAACAGCGCAACAAGATGATCTAATTAGAAGACTGCCGGGCGAACCTCAAACAGAGAAAAAAAAATGTAGAAAGCCCACTGGAAGTATGATATTTCTGTTTGTTTCACGTATTAATGTGAGGAAGGTTGAACCAGATCTGTGTGGAGCGATAAGGCGACATTTTAATCTGCAGAAACAGCTTCTTCTCCTCTTGCAAAGGAAAGAGCTCATCATAACTTGTTTGGAAATGGTGTTTCCATCTCCCCGCATTAACTCTTTTTTGAAAAGACAGACGACTTTTTTCCCCAAAAAGACAGTTTTTTCCAATTTTTGCTGTATCCATCAACCTTTTCTAATGCGGTAATTCAATTTGCACATACAAATATCTTGATTGAAACACAGCTATTGTCATTTTACTGCAATTCAGCACATATAATTTCACTTTATGCTGGGGAACATTTATCAAGGTAGCAGCTGCTGTGAAGTTATTGCCTCACTGTTTCCATATTCATTTATAACAGAGGTAATGGCTATGCTATTACTTTTGGGTGTGGCAAGAACCCAAAGGCACACTTTCTGTATATGTTTAGCACCATGTGGTTTAAACAACTGACATGTCTCCAAAGTACTACCACACCCACACACCTAATAATGACACATGTTTCACTCAAACCAAGCGGCCAAAGTTGATGTTGAGGTTCTCATCGCTCACCTGGAGTTGATCTCAGCTCCAGCGTTGAGGAGTATTTTGATGATGTTGACATAACCCCCAGACGCAGCCAGGCTAAGAGGCGTGTAGTCGGAAACATTGCGATGCTCCTTATTGGCTCCCCGAAGCAGCAGCAACTCAACCACCTGATCCACACAAGTGACAGTTACACAACATATTTAAAGCAAGGAACCCACTGAATGGGAGTGGCAGGTGAACTGAAAGACGATGTGTTTACCTCCTGGCGTCCCCCAGAGCAGGCCAGGGAGAGGGGCGTGTCTTTGGTTCTCTCTGACTGAGCCTCAATGTCACCCCCTTTGTCCAGGAGCACTTCCACCACTCCTACGTGTCCAGCAGTGGCAGCCAGGATAAGAGGAGTAAAACCTGTGGAGAAAAGAGGGATTATTATTTTTTCTGGTTACTTAAAATATGAAACTTAATGTATGAACCATATTCAGAGTCCTTATCATATGTCCATTTTGTTATCACAGTTTATACCTTTTTTGTCCCGGTGCTCAATGTTGGCTCCCCGTGCTATGAGGACAGACACAAGCTCCTCATGACCTCCTGCACACGCCAGCGTCAGCGCTGTGTCATGGTTACTCTCCGTCTGTGGGGAAAAGAACAATTGTTAAGAGAGTCGAGGACTTTGTGCATACAAGTTCTAAGTTGAATTGTCAATTTAAACAAATTCTATCGTGTCAAATTAGCACTGTGTCTTACATGTGCATCTATGTCAACAGAGGGGTAGAGGGGTAGAACTGAAGGGGGCGAGGCGATGTTTGCGGGCATCTGTGTGGGTGGCTGGGACAGGGGTGTGGGTGAGGTTGTAGTGTTCAGCATGGGCACGCGGCTGCTCACAGCTGCAACAGAGAAAACAGAAAAAAAAAGTTCTATGAACATGTAGATTAGGGATTTAGCAGACACTTCCATCCAGTGAGAGTCAACGACAACCCCGAGTTAACTGCAACAAGAAATGCACTTACCTGCCATGATGTCATCCAGCGTGTCTGTGAGCGTCTGTGCAGGTGTAGCTACCATGAGCCCATCTGGGGCCTGCTGAGGTATCATTCCTGGGCCTAACCCAGCCAACTGCTGACCCTGCTGCTGTTGGCCCAGCATCTGCTGCCCCACCAGTACCCTCTGTAGCTCCGGGCTGGTGCTTCCGGGGTAGTCTGCGGGGTTGTAGTCTGGCAGGGGTTGGATAGGGACAAAGGCAGCCTGAAGAGGCGGAGGAGGAGGCTGGGGCTGGGCCTGTGGCGAAGGGGGCAGAGGAGGCTGCTGTGGAGGCTGTGGCCCATCCCTGTAGAGGATTGTGCCCACCTGAGGAAGCTTGGGGTAATCGTCCTCTTCTCCTTCTGCCTCTTCCTCGGAACACTCCTCTTCATCGTCGTCTTCCTCTTCCTGAAAATGTACAGAACACACCTCAAATCTCACAGGCAATTAACAATGTAAGAGGATTAAGAATTAACATCACAATATATTAATACAAAAATTAAAGTTTACCTCTTCCCCTTCCTCTAGTGGCTGCTCCTCTTGCTCCCCATCCTTGTTGGCCTCTTCATCCGTGTCAGAGCTGGTGTGCAGTGGGGCACCTGGAGTGGTGGGAAGGGGCCCTGGTGCAGACGCCGTATTCCCAGGCCCCGGGCCTGGGCCCTGGCTCTGTCCGGCCTCCTGCTCCTCCTTTAAGCCCTTCGCCTCCATGTACTCTTTGGTGAACTGTTGCTGTGTTTTCAGCTGCAGCTGGCGCTCCACCTTCTGCAGCTCCTTCAAGATTTTCTTCTTCTTCTGCACCTAAGTGGAAGCCACATCCTTATTTGACTAAGTTCTGATACGATGCTATGCATACAAAATAACATTTAAGTGTGGATTTGATTGTAAGATAACGTCCATCTTACTATCAGATCTTAAACAGATGATGGACTGTACCTGCTCCTCTCTGCTTTTCTTCAGCTCCTCAATCTTGTCTTTGGTGAGCGGCTCCCCCTGAATGAGCTCTAGCGACTGAAGCTGGGCCTTCTCAATAGCACTGATTCTCTGGCCCAGCTCATTCAGCTTTCCCTCCGTCTCCTCCACAATGCACTCTAGAGGCTGGCACAAGTGGAAGGGCGGCAAGGGCTCTGCTTCAGGGCCCCGGCCAACTGAGCTGGGGACACCGGACTGAAGGGCTGCCTGTCTCTGTTTGGACACGCCTGGATTTGAAAGAAAGAGAGCGAAGAAGTTTAGGATTAGGATAAGGCAACAAAAGAATATCAGAAAACTGGGGAGATAATAAGATCAATGGTCTTGTGAAATCTGCAACTCCATTTCATGAGTGGACTCACTGGGTTACAGGACTTGTAGCACTGATTACCTTTGCTGGAGACGGGTGGGGGTGTGGCGATGTTTGACGGGGCTCGGTCGGGCTCCTGAGGGGGCACTACCATGGCGAGAGCTTGGAATGGGACACGAGGAACCTGGTATGGCAGAGGACATATTAGTTTTACAGATCGAATCCCAAACAGAACATTAATATAAAGTGTGATTTATTGCTGTATTTACCTGAGAGGCATCTTGCGAAGGGGGAGTGAGTTGGGAGAGGTCAGGGGCTGGGACAGACAGAATGTTGTTGGGGTAGTCCAACAGGTAGGAAACCACATTGGTGTGGCCACCCTTAGCAGCTTCTATCAACATGGTTGAACCATCCTACAAAGAGAAAACATAAATGGTTTCAAAGATGGACAATGATAAATATTCTAAATGGCCTTCATCTTTATCCAGAGTGTGTGCATTACTTTGAGCCTGTGTGTCGGATCTGCCCCATGTGCCAGCAGCAGCTCCACCACAGCCAGATGTCCTCCAGCACAGGCCAGAGACACCACTGTGTGATCATTGTTAGCGGTAGCTCTGTTTACATTAGCACCTGGACAAGAGAAGAAGAAAAAGAGACATGAACTCATGGTGTATGAAATATGAGTATTTTGTCAATAAATCCTTATGTCAAAAGCAATTTTGAAACTTTTGATCTCATCATATAATTCTATCATTACTTAAATAGCTGTACTAAATTTCACATTATTTCCAAAACTGCCTCCGCCTGTGTGGGAGAGCTGCTTCACATATTGCCCTTCACAGTGTTTTCATATACAAACAATGAAGTCAAATGTGTCAAAAACCAAAGCAACATAATAAAAGGACACTGGGAATTTGAAAAGCACATTTTTAGTGCATTTAGGGAAAAACAAAAAATGACTTCCAACCTGAACAGCTAGTCATTAACGCACCTTTGCTGATCAGGAACTGCACTGTACAGAGGTGTCCCGCTCTTGCAGCCTTCATCAAGGGTGTCCGCCCCCCTTCAGACTCGTGTTCCTGCAACACGAGGGTGAAGATTTATTTGTTAAAGCTTAGTTCAGTGAAGAAGTTAAACAGAAGAGTTATGAGTTATATATGCCTCCACAAAAAAACACTGCTGTGGTTCTACAAACTGCAAACCTTGTTTTCCACAATAGAATGTGTTCAGTTCAACTGATTAACATTTGCACACAAAGACTAAGATTCCATTACACATCTGTTCTGGTGCTTTCTAAACCTGTGTAAAACAAAGGGCCGATCATTATTGACAAAGAGGATTTAAGATCATGGTGTACCAAGTTGGCTCCAGCCTGCAGCAGCACATCCGCCACATCGGTGTGTCCGTTCTCACACGCATATGTCAATGCTGTGTCACCTGTTGCTGTGGTGGCATGAACATTTGCCCCTGAATAACAAAAGCAAGAGATTAGGCTTGTAAGCACAGAGGTATGACTAAGACATTTTTAAATGCAGCAAAGCTGGTCTCCTAGATCCGCAGCTCCACGCCTTCTTTCCTGTTGCTCACCTGCAGCCAACAGGTATTTCACCAACTCAAGATGGCCTTCCTGTGCAGCCTCCATTAGAGGTGTGGAGCAGCCCAGCTCAATGTCGGCACCCGCCTTGATGAGGAAGTCTGCCACTTCCAAGAAGCCTCCGCAGCATGCTAGAGTCAAAGCCGTCTCCTGGGTCTCCTCTGTCTGGGCATTGATGTTAGCACCTGGACAACAGAAGAACAGTTAGTGATTCATGGCTGCTTTTTTTTCAGGAAGTGCAAAACATGCATTATTTAAAAAGATCAGAAGACCAAAATCATGCCAATGTAATTTCACAGACTGCACTGATCATGGGCAAATAAATCCAGAAAGCACAATTCACTGAAATGATGTTTGGCATAAACTTTCCATTTTCTAAATGCAGGAGCAAAGCTTGCTTACCTTGAGCCAGCAGCAGTGCTACCATCTCCTCATGGCCTTCTCTAGCTGCCTCCATCAGAGGGGTGTAGCCCTCATCATTGACCTGGACACAAACAAGGATAGGCAGATAAGAAAACATAGGGGCGAGTATGACTCACAGAAACATTACTTTGTGGTGCACAAGCCAACTAGTCCTTTGTGTCTGTGTCTCACTGACGATTGAACATTACAACCAGTCTGAGTTGATATGTGTGCGAGCCATCGTTAAACACTGGCACAAACTTTGACATCTTTACATAAAATGTGTAGGGGTACAGGAGAGACCACAGAAACCTGAAGCAATGTCATTTGGCCTGCCTGCCTGCCTCACTGTGAGCTGAGTGTTTTTTTTTTTTTTTTTTTAGTAAGCTTTAAATGACAGGAGTGAAATATGACCAAAGATTTTTTCTTTGTTTTTCTTGCTTGCTCCATCTTCCATTTTTTACAAATTGTGTAGTTGCTTTCATAAATGTCATTTAAATGTCAGTAACAGATTTAATTCCCATTTTCCATTTCTGGAAACACAGTCTTATCTAACCTCTAATTTCTTTTACATTTTCAGTCTCCGGCTGGTATTCAATTAAATGTATCCCAATAGTATCATGGGATTATGACTTTCAAAAAACTGAAGGCTATTCTCCACCACAGTGCGTGTGAAATCAAAAATTGGTTTACAGCTATGTAATTCATTATAGACAAAAACAACTCAAGCAAGCCAACAGGGAATTGCACCCTCTCCTGTATTTTATTGTCTTCCCAAACTTTTGTTGGCATTTAAGCATCCTCTCTTCACACACCTCCTCCAAGTTGGCTCCTCTCTCTATGAGCAAGGCTGCCAGCTCCACGTGTCCTCCACAGGCTGCAAGGGTAAGGGGCGACTCAAAGGAATCAGCTGGCATGTTAACCTGCGCGCCGCTGTCCAACAGCAGCCGTGCCACCTCCACATGGCCGTCCTGGGACAGCGAGACACACAGAGAATGTAGAGATAAGCACCTGAATAAATATATGTAATCACTTTTCAATTAAGCTAATATACAGTCACACTGCATGAGTCCAAGAAACTCTAGGTTCTTCACAATCCCAATCCTCTTTCAAAACAGGGTGTGATTATTACAAAACAATCAACCAATATTTTACTCGCATATATTTCTTACGGTATTGTTACATTCACAATAAAGTATACAAATACAAAATGTACGAAAAGTGGATGTAAAACTGTGACCAGACCTTGAGAAGAAAACATTTAAGTATTTAGGTTTGGGTCAGAGGCTCACCATGCACGCCTCCATCAGTGCTGTGTGCATCTCATCTGTTTTATGCTCCTGGTCTGCTCCAGCCTCCAACAGAAAACGCACCATATCCAAGTGACCTGCAGATGACAAACAAAAATCCATTTTCTGAACCTTTTACACCATTAAAGTGCCGGTAAAGAGCATGTTAATGGTGGAGAACCTAAACAAGGTTCAACAGGACAAACATTATATTTGAGTTCTGACCTTTATAGCAGGCGAGCGTGAGAGCACTCTCCTTGAACTCATTGGAGTGTGTGTTGATTCCGGCACCATACTCCAGGAGAACCCTAGCCACTTCCACGTGGCCAGCACTGGCCGCCTCCATTAGAGGTGTGTGTCCGTTCTCGTTGTGGTCCTCAATGTTAGCACCCTCTTTCAGCAGCACCTTCACCACATCGACGAAGCCACCGGCACATGCGTACGTCAGAGCTGTGTTGCCTGAAACACAGAAGAGAGATTAAGCTAATTGCAAAACAAAGACAGAAGAAGAAATGGTTTAATTGTAGAGAAGAGGAGTTTTACCTGTGGAGGATTGTGCATTAACGTCTGCGCCATGGACCAGAAGCAGCTTGACAATGTCCACATAACCTCCACTAGCAGCAGCCATGAGTGGCGTTATGTCCCCTTTGATGCCCCGGTCCTCCACATTGGCATGCATGGCCAACAAAACCTGAGGACGAACGATGACATAAGGTTTAGAAATATGCATGGAGACTTGTCACCGCCAATCTTCCCACAACAATAAACTAGTGATATCATCATAATTCTGTCTTTCCTTAGCAGAAAGGTTACTTTAGTGTGAAGACACTACACACTGCAAACATTTCACGTACCTGTGCAAGTTCGTAGTAGCCGGCCGAGCAGGCGAGGCACAGCAGGCTCTCCCCTTCCTCTGTGTGTTCATTCACGCTCCGTCCCTCATCCAGCAATTTGCGCACAGCATTGACGTCTCCGTCTGAGCACGCCTCTGCTAAACTACGGCTGAAAATAACCAGACTGCTACAATTACTGCCACTGTGACAGGTGAGCACACATACGCCTCACAATTATGCAATCACTTCCAAGGGGCAACCATGCACACACGTAGGGCTGCAACAACTAATTAAAAGCGATTATAAAATTGCTGGCAATGAATATCATCATTGATTAGTCGGGTCTATCTTATGATGCACGACATGCACTGTGGCATCTGCTAAGGTAGGAGCTGTAAGTCAGCCAATGCCACACCCTGTGTAGCTCACGTAATCAATTACAGGAAATGGCACCGTCTCCTTCGTCTCTGGAGTAAGCATTTGAAAAATGTCGGAGGCAGACAGTAATGATACAGCAGAGAAATGTCCGATTACAGGTTCCAATTCAAAAACATACGTAATGGACTGAACTGCCTTCTGTCTTATTAAAGCCTTCTTAAGGCTAACTCCCCTGATCAAGCTTTTTTGGAATATTTCATGCCATTAAGAGACGGTCTTAAGTGAATCCTTTATTTCTACACAACAGAAACTTGAGCAATACCTGATTAAAAAAAAAAATTACCAGTTACATTTCCCTTTTATTCTCAGTGCATGGCTGCATCGCCAATGTCCTTTTATTTAGTCCTTTTTTTAATTCTTAATTGTAATGGCCTGGTCTGTGCTGGTCTTGCCAAGTTATCAGAAAGAGCATTGTACAAGAAGACGAGGAATAAGTTTGTTTTTTGAATAAAATACTGGATATAATAAAATTTTGCTTTTTTCTCTTTACCCAGCAGTTAGTCAATACCATAATCGCCTGATTACTCAATTATCAAAATAGCTGTTGCAGCCCTAAACACATGCAAATATACTGTATGTGCAACTCAAATTAGAGAGGATGATTTTCTTCTGGCTTATTATCAATTCATCTCGAGCTCTATGAAACTGTGTAAAAGATAAAGTGGCACATGCCAGCGTCAGTATGGGCGAGATACATACTTGTCGGCTTGGCCGGCGTTGAGTGTGTTTTCAGCTCTCATACGTGTCAGGGCTGCTGCAGCTTCGTCCAGGGCACAACTCACAGATGATGTCAGTCGCCGTAGCACCTCGGGGTCTGCAAAAGCTTTACCATCGGCAGTGGACAGTTTACCGATGCCTGCCGAACACCAAAAGGGCAGAGGTGCATAGGGCAAGGCAAACCACAGGGGAGCACAACCACACCAGACCAGATGATGAAGCAAGTCCAGTCCAGCCAATCCAATCCAAGGTTAGTAGCAGCATACACAAAAAGTAAAAAAGGAAAAAAAAAAAATCACACACAGAAAACACACACAAGCATTTGTTAATATGGCTTAATATCTTTCTTCACTATTTTCAATACACCATCTAGGATTCTTAATTCCCATAATTTTGCCAGTGACTGGGTCAAATGGTACAAAACAATGTTCTCTGGACTACTATGGGAATGTCTACTGAGAGGAGATCTGTGACCAGAACTAGTGCGAATACAGTGAGGGGAGTAATGTTAGTTCAATAGGCTAGCAGACAAAGGTTCAGGCTGTTAATGGTAGAAAAGAAAAAGGTCTCATCCTGTGTGAATTATAGATGGCTAAGAGGCAGTGAATGTGAAAGAAACAGAAACTGGGGACAGTGGTCAGCATCAGAGAAAAGCACAGCTGAGAGAAAAACAAAATGTCATACGAGAGAAAAACGTGTTTGTGTCTGTGTGTTTGACATAAAGGAGAAGAAAAGGCAAAAAGGAGAATGAGAAGGAAAAGAGAAAACGGAGGGGAAAAAAACAGCTTTGCTAATAACCTACATTGAAAGATGTCTTAGAGAAGACAGAACAAGGACCATTTCACCACCAATGAAACCATTCAAGTGTTTGTGCTGAGTGTGGTGGCGTACATTTTAAGGCCATGTGCAATAACGAAGCAAGAAACTGCGAGAGAAAAAAAAGTGCTGGCTTTGAACTTTTCTGTCTCAGCCTCAACCCATCCATTAGCCAGGCAGAAGTGAGCTCCTTGTGGTGCTCCTGTGTTTTCACCACTAGGCCTGCGACTCAAGCTCTCGAGCTAAACTTAGCATGGCCATCAGACAAGGATTTCGCAATGGCCCCCAAGGCAGAGGGAAACAAGAGGTCGAGGAAGTTAATCATTAATGTTTTACTGTATCATGTTTATCTCAGAGAACGCAAGAAGTTCACTGGACCAAAACAGGCTGAACATACATCTGGGTGAGACGCTCTGTGAATAACTCCGATGAAAACAAAGAGCTGATTGTGATCATTTTCTCTAACCTTTTTGGGGGGGCCAATTTGTAAATTTCTGAAACTATAACTGTCTCTACAGCAGCGAATAACACATTAAACAAAAATAACTTCACCTACTTCCTTATGTGCGCAAAATGGACATTGAGCTATGACGGGTTAAGGCTGTGACTTACTCGCAGATATTTTTGCTTCAGCTGAAACAAGTTACTGGCTAGCCACTGAGCTGCCTACACCCACTGTACCACCAACACAGTATGCAATCTGAATAAACACTTTAATCCAAGTCGCTAATTAAAATCTCAGCCAGTGTTTGTTGAGGACAGCCAACGCAAAATTGCATGCAAGTCAACATTAACCCTCATTGAATTTCTGAACAAAAACAGTTGCCATCTGTTATTTTAACATTAACAAAATCAACTTTTCAATCTATAAAGTAACTTTCAGGTGTAGCCAGTGGCTCACTAGGTAGGAATAAAGATGACTTGCATATTTTTTATCAAATTCTCAATGGAATACCTGCATCAAGTTTTGATGCTAGCTGGTTCAAAATGGCGACATAAAGTGGTGTTACCAGAATCAAGTCAAAATCCAAGACGAAAGGGAAGTTAAGTGTGTTACTGTTTACCCATAAGCACCTGTTCCTACACTGCTCTCCGCCCAAACTCTGACATGTTTACACAGACAACATGATCTTCTACCTAGATGTGCTACAATAATGTGTCAGGCCAGGTGTAGCATAGACACTAAATGCTTGTTCAGAACTTACATCCGGCCTTCACACTAATCTGGCCGTACTGATACAACATTAACATGCATATTCTCGTGCAATTAATGTAAACATCTATCAAATGAATTAATAACATGTTTGATATTCAGGTTAATATCCATAAAGATGTACAGCAGCCAACCGGAAACATTGTATTAGCCACCAAAAAAGAGAGGTAAATTCGGGAATTTGGTGTCTTTTTTCCTTGACTGCAGCTATCTTCGTTTTTTGTTTATATAGTTTTATCACACGTGTTATTATCATTTGTTTTTATGTTAAGCGCCTTGTGTTGTATTTATTTTGCACATAAAATGTGCTATATAAATAAAGCTTCTTCTTGTTCTATGCAGAATTGTAGTGGGGGCTTGTGTCACAGGTGGCCTACAGTGTCTTTACATTATTCAGTGTAAGTGTCTCAAAACTACTTCTGCCATTTCAAAGACAACTTATTACATTTGGGTTAGATGTAGCCATGCTAATGCTGGTGAGCCTTGAGCAATGATTTAGTTCACTGCAGTTTCTGGTGTTTATTATAATCAGCAGAGTTACCTTTAGTCCAGATGTAAAATGTGTGCAGGAAAAGAGGAATTGGTCCAAAAGCCTTGATTACCTCATGTTTTATTGCCAGTGAAGGAAACACATCCCCATGTTAAGGACAACAAATGTCAATTCAGAACCACAGATCTTACAAATGCCAGCCAGTGTTGTAAAAAATGTTCATTTATTTAACACAAGAACTCTCTTTGTGATTTAGCCCTTTTTTCCACTTTTTTCCACTAGTTTCTTAATTGCTTATCAGGCCATTTCTTACTGGAACATTAGTGCACTGAAACAATTTTTTGTGCGTTTGGACTGTTTATGTCTGTTTTTCTGGAACATTTATACTGCTGTATTGACTAGATCCCCCTGGCTTCAAAAAACCAAGATGGTGACGGTCACAACTGGCAAAATCGAGGCTTCAAAACTTTCAACCGACAAACCAATGCGTGACATTGCAGTGGCTCCTTCCGCTACATGGCATCTCATGGTTGTAGCAGAAGAAGAGCCATTTAAAAGCTGAAAATACTGGAGTTTCGCTGTTTTGGGAGAGTTCCTCTAAGTTCAAATAGTGTGCAAAATTATGGTTTGACAGAGGAGCAACCAAGATGTAATTAAAGATTAGAATTACGTCTTATTACTCTAATACACTGGCCTTTCTGTACGTGGCTGCATCAGGACAGCATGCCCATCACTTCCCAACATATAGCAACAAAGGATTCCCAAACAGAAAATATAAGGATTTTCAAGTACTTTAAAGTGTTTTTTAGTGTTTTCAAACCTGTATTATTTCTGAAGGGAGTCTTCCTCTCCTCTTTTACATGCACATTGCCACCGTTTGCAGCACAACCAACAACTGTTTATATGTTCTGCTGCTTTCTGCAGCCAGCAGAAATGTGCTTCATGCTGCCCCCATGCTCATGGTGTGTACCTGCGTCCATGGAACAAAAGATTTCTCTACAGTACCAGTCCTGTTCACCAGCTCCACAGGGGGCATTTCAATAATGATAATAAACTTTACTTATATAGGACTTTTCTGTGCAATGTTACAAAGAAAAAAAAACACCACCACGCATCATCGCTGGCAATACAAAGGCAACTGGTGGGGTTCGGAGGGGATCACAAACTATGATGAAAGTAGGACTCATTATCACAGAGGAAGAATGTAGGCTATGAATGAACTACACCAATGTCACATGACGTCAAGGTCACCTCCACTAAGCTTCCTACTACACTACACTACACGCTACTATAAACTGATCAATTTACAAGTTGCAAAGTTTGAGTGACAATAGTTTGCAAGCGCGCAAGTATAGACATAACAAGACTGTAAAGGCAGACTAGCAAGTAGAGAAACATTTAGTGTCCCCGAACACCTATGTAGTCTTATTTAGCCACTTCTTTGCCATCACCTTTATTTAGACATGTACAAGCTTCAAAATTCACAACTGGAGTTGCTACTGACGTATTTTATGTCTTAAAACGAAATCTAAAAATCTCTTAAGCTTGTGTTAACCACAAGACCTTATTTCAGGCATCTAACCAAAAATCTATTAAAAAAAAAACATCGGCTTTGAGACAAGGGCACTGAAGTGCAACAATGCTGGTTCATTTCCGGGTTTTAGGACTCTTTCCTGCATTACACTATAGGATTGCTGCAAAACTTGGGGAAAAAAATAGGGTGATGCAGACGTCCGTGTATTCAAAAATATTTTCAGCACTTTCAGACTGTCTGAACAATTATTCTAAAAGGAGCGTGTTTGTCTTAGAGTACACATCAGATTTCTCTTGGTTTAAGTTGCAGAAAAACAATAACACATTTATGTTTTGGCTTAATATTGTCCAGAAATCTAAAAAAAAAAACAAGTCATTACAGTACTCATGTACTGTTATATACACTCAGTGACCACTTGTACAATCTACATCATCTCTTACTGTCAGAGGCGATAAATCAATTCTATGTTTTAGCATTGATGTCATAGTTGGTTGTGGTGTTGTACCGGACTGCATTATATTGAGACGTGTTTCTAATACTCTGCCAACTCATGTAACAGGAAGGACCAAAAAAAAAAAGAAAGGAGGGGGGTGGGGGGATTAGAAACACCTCTCAATATAATGTTGTCCATTACAACACTACTTTCAACTCAGTAATAACCAGATTATTGAAGTTACACATGTACACATTCAATGTCAACAAAAACTGGATATTATAAACTTTGCAAAGGTAAACTTTATGACAGAGCTGTACAGTAGATTGTACAAGTGTAGCTAATTAAGCGACCACTGACTGTATGCCATAAACTATGCTCTAAGGAAGGCGCCTGCTATCTTCTGGTTTGTTTTTTTTTGTTTTTTTTTTTATAAATTGAAACAGCTCACAGTATCGACTATCTGTTGACACCAAATTTGGCTTAATATTTAATGTACATTTCTATAATACAGCCGCACAGGGCGTACTTGCGCCTACATCTAAAAAAGACAATTTAATTTAGAGAAACATCTGTCTAATACTACCCACAGATTAAGAAAATGTAGCAAACTTTTAATGGGCTCCTGTAATACTTTGTATAATAACCTGCCATAGGTTGTTTTAATATATCTGTGAGTCAGTCAGCTTTTGTGCTCAAAGGTCTGGACAGCCTCTCTTCATTCCCCACAAGAAAAAAATGCTGAAGTTCAGCAACCATTAGCAAGCAGCACAACAATGTCACAATTTTTATTACTTTGGCTCTGTACTGCAGCACAATCGACTGGAAAAGACACAACAACACAGTAACTGTGGGGTTAAAATGCCATAACTTATCTTTAATTTTAAGGTGTTTATATCCACATCAGATTAGCAATGTGGGGGAATTGTATTCCTTCTCATATGTACATCTCCATCAATTTACGGGTTATAATACATATTGAAAAATAATGTCAAATAAAGTCACCATGTTAGGTTGCAAATCATTTGCGATAAACAATTGTCTAAAGTCTACAATCCATTATCACCAACTGCTTGGCATATTCCCTGGCGGTGGTCTTGACAGGCCTGGTATTTGGCTACCTTGTTCATACAGTGAATGAAGAGAGGCTGTCCAAATCTACCTGCCACAAGCTTCGCTCCTCTCTCTGCTAACACTAAAAAAAAAATACTATGGAGCACCTCACAAATCAATATAAGAATATTAGGCAAGCTATAAAGGACCTTAAGCAAACAGATCATGTAAATTGCCACCTCTTCTGTTCCAACTAGTCAGGGAGAAAGAGGAATAGAATGAGATTAGCCATTAGCAGTTCAACATGAGCTCTCTGCATGCTGTGGAGGCTCAAGCGTGTTGCAGCGTTAATCTGCCTGGTAATGTTCTAAGCCCGAACGAGGCCAGGACACCCAGGCCTAATGAACTAATCTATACAGACCTTCTTACACCTAGATTACAAATTCTAATCAAACTAATTTACCCAAATTACTTTCAAACTATTTGCTGATGTGACAGTTGCAAAACCAGCAGGTTCTCTTTACTGCCATTTCAGTCTTAGGTCTGATACAAACTGAGTTCTCAACTTCTGTTGGGATTTGAAAGGGATTGGAGGAAACAAGTTGAGGCAGAAAGATGTGTTTTACTTACTCACTGTTACCATATTTTAGAGCACAAATTAAGACTGGTTGGTGCAAAACAGGCCCGGGCAAAGAGGTACTGGTCAACTACAAATGAACATCTGTCAAGTCTTAAGCTGAATTAAGTTTAGACCAAGCAGTCGTACCTGCAGCTTCCAGCAGAGCTTCGAGTCGGGCCTGTGTCTCTGGATCAACAGTCCTCAAATCTACTCCATCAGTGGCGCTGGACAAAAGCAACTCTGATGCTGTCTTCATGATGGGGTTATCAAGGTCCTCCTGGTCCAAAATGAATGACTCCACCTGGAAGGCATGCAGAGAAGAGGGCAAAAGAAGAAATATTAGTCCTTTGATAGCCACATATTTTTGATTCTAGACCTTGACCAGTATTTTTAAAATAGCACAAATAACTCCTTTGTGAGCCAGGGCTTTTATTATGTTGCTTAATGCATCATTAATATAGTATTACTACATTTCCATTATTCTGCCTAGAAATGGCCTCACACACATAAACACACAACGTGTAAAAAAGACTAGGCATACTGCACTTGTGTATTTACAGTTCTTTCGATAGAGTGTAAGCAAAAAGGAGCACAGGGATAAGAGCAAAAGTAGGGGAAGCTCCACAGCCAGGAATTACAACCCCTGCACACATGGAGAGATTCAGCTGAGAGTCAGCTGCCCAAGTACAGCACCACAGTCTCATACCTGAGCATTGGCCCTGTTGGCTTTCATGTGTCAATGTCTGTACTACAAACATTTTATTATTCCACAAATCCCCAAGTGAACAAAATCGTGAACAGAAACTTTACTAATACAAGAAAATTTGTTTTACCTATTTTCATCTAAGTGTAGTTGCACTGTCAATGTTTTTGCAAATGTTATTAAAGTCCCAATCAATATTTTTGCCCATAAATTACAGGTATATTAATACAGAGAGGTGACAAATTAAAGGAAAAACCTGAATAAATGAGTGGAGAAACACAAAAATGCAGAAGGAACAGTGGCCAAAGTGACATCTGCGTTTAGACCTTTAGCAAAGACATCAGTAAATAAACTGTGGTTGACAGTGCACATTTAATGACCGTGATACTCGTGCATTAGTGCGAAATGTCAGGAAAAACAACAGAGTTACTTTTCCTCTAGCGACTGAGAAGCCATTGCAGGATGCGATCAGAAGTGATGACAATGCCATCCAGAAAGGATGAGGGCTCACCAAATGGTTTGATGAGTATGAAAATGATGTGAATCATGTGCTGTGGCCCTTGCAGATCTTAACCCAATTGAACACCCATGGGAGATTTTAGAGCAACATGTTAGGCAGTGCTCTCCACCACCATCATTAAAACAAAAAATATTTTTTGGAAGAGTGGTGTTCCATCCCCCAAGTACAGCTCTAGAGACTTGCAGAATCAATGCAAGGCACGCTGAAGCTGTTCTGGTGGCATGTGGTGGCCAAACACCTCTCTAAGACACTTCATGTTGGTTTTTTCTTTAATTTATCACCCATCTGTATGTGACTGAAGAACAGAATTTAGAGATGAAAAAGCATAATTACGTGTTTTTCATCTGATCACAACAAGGTTGTTTTACTCCTCTATATATAAACATAACTGATGTAAACAATTTAAACATACCAGCAGGGCTGGGGCGACTCACAGACATCATTGAATATGGAAATACATCAATTTGCATAATGTGAGTCAGCACATGGCAAAGATGGCTGCACCTGGCCAAAGCATGGATTCCCCCGAATCAAGCTAAAACCTCGCTCTCGATCGTCTTTAATGTGGGAGTATTTTAGACAAAGACTCAACAATGTGGTACTCTGTGAGCTCTGAAAATTGGAAATGGCTTATCACAGCACTACAAACGCTATGCACGAACACTCAAAGCAAAGCGTTCCACAGCGCTTTGTCAAGACAGCTGCGACAGCAAGACAGTCACTGCACCTACTGTTTACTTTTTGTCCCCACCTAAGAATGACATATTAGGATTATCAACATGTGGCATATATTTCTGTTAGTAGTAGCTATTTAAAATTGAATTTCTAAACCATCCTCAATCAGCCCCATGTTAAAAGTCATTTCAGTTTCAAGTACTGCTGCTGTGGTACTGTAACATTACACCAAGTGTCATTTAATGTCATTTGGTCATTTTCTGTGTACTTTAAACAGCCATGGATGGGTGAAAAAATGGCTGAAAATAATGTTAGGCTGTTGTTACAGTCTGTGAATCATTTGAATTATTTCCCTTGCTCCACACTGATGCAGCAATAAATTTGCCTGTGATTATCTTCACTGCATGTTACTCCAGCAATGAAATAAATCCATGCCATAACCATTGTAAGTTTTAACAACTGAACTATTAATCAGACAGGTTTTGATATTTATTTTGGACAAACTCGTTATATTAATCAAGTAATTAAAAAAAAAAAATCTTTAGGATAACTGATAAATTTGTCATAAACCAAGTAACTGAAAAAGAATTCTTAGACTGATAAAATTAACATGTAGGTGCAGCTCTACACATCAGAACTGATCTGTTGAGTAGGACTAGATGTTGCTATCCCTCAAAGAATACACGCGGCACCGATGAGACTCCGTGGGGTGGTCAATTGAGTGATGGCATCCTTAGGTGCAGCTCTACACATCAGAAAACAATTATTAATGTGTACAAACACACCACAGGGCAAAATAAAAACTTAAATCTGAACAGTTTATGTTTAGCCAGAGTTTAGAATAACAGCTGGTCCAATTTCTGTATTTAAGAGTAACTTCCTAGTTGTGTTACAGGTAAGCTGTGGAAATCACACGTGACATATTTTGGTACATTTTGGTTATTAAGCCTGTGCACAGGCCAAATTAAAACTACAGGTAAGTGATCATTTCAAAAAACATGGTTTATCCACTTTGATTAAACTTTGTTATTTCATCTGGAGGGCCACCCTATTGGCTGTGTGTATAGACCCTTACTTACCCTATTAGTGAGAAAAAAAAAAAAAACATCAATATATTACATATACCAATGACAGATTCACACAGTTCTGTCACAGTGACTTCAATAAATTAAAATAAACATGGCACTGTCCTAAAAAATGTTGAAGTCAATCATTTATCTAGTGTAGTAGGTCAGGTATACATTGGCTATACTGAGAATGGCAAATATTACAGACATTATAACTAACTTGGGCAAACAGCTCACCCTGAAGGTGATATTTTTAAAATAATTATAATATGTAGAATAAATTGCAAATGACTGTCATTCAACAGTTTGCAAAGCATTTGACAAAAACTGAGAAAGAAACCATCTCTGTCTTCCCATCCAATCAGCTGCAGCAGGCTTTTAGGGCCTGGCTCAAAGCAAATGTTGGGAGAGAGTCAGCATTTAGCAATGTGGAGGAATTCAGCTATACGATAGGAACGCAGAGCTAAACAACCCATGGGGGATGTAGTTCTACGAAGGCCTTTATAATCAACAATGGACATCAGTCTTCACTATTAATGAACTACAGTTCCCAGAGTGTTGGTATCCAGAGAGCTGGAAAGGCCTAGAATGGCATCTGCTTAATCCTGGGGCTCAGATTTTAGCTACTGCCCAGAGCAGCAAGCTCTCCACTGGAGTAAAACATCACAACAAATGCTTCCTTTCAGTCTTATATAGTAGGCTGTGTAAGTGAAGAAACATGACAGAGGCCATACATTTGTAATTTGATTCAATTAAACTACCTGAGATGTACTTGTCAACTTCATCTGCTGCTACTACACAGCTAATGCTGTCTTGATATTTGTATTAACCGACATCTTCACTTGTCCATCTGCCATGGGTGTAGTATGTTTCAGAAAGTCCTTTGGTCAGATATTAGTTAACTATAATAGAGAGAGCTCAACAGGTAATGTGCATTGCTCAGCAGTGCCAATTCACTCCACACCCATAACTCCTTGATGATAGTGTTTCTGACAGTAAATACTGCATCATCTTTTAGATGACAATGAATATTATGTTACCATGAAAATGTCATTAACCTGAGACCTTTGATAGGCTCGTGCAAATAATGTATTTGCCATCTAGCATTCTGACTAGTTCCATCCCTGCGTCTGCTGTAGTCATAGGACATGCTAAACTCAATTACATGACAATAGTGTGGCTGACAAGTCTTTAAATCCTTAAATTTAGAGGTGACACAAGGCAATACGAGCAGAAAAAATGGCTATGATCTGGCATTTTGGCGAATCTGACTATTAATATTTTGATTATTTTGTCGAAAACCCCAACCGCTAGATCTGTCACACTGGCATCTAAGAGGGTGATTTTTTGGGGGGTGGGATATCAAATTTATGCAGTGGAGACAAATATTTAGGTTAATCTAAGCACTCATCTGAGCTAATATAAAATAAGAATGAAGTATGTTTAAGTGAGGTGGAGATGCCATCACACCTGTCCCCGTGTGACTGCCAGCACATGGAAAGTTGGACACCTCTCAACATGAACTCTAGCTGCTCTCAATTGTGACAACGCAAATGAAGTTGACACAGTGGTGGTGGCTATCTAACCGAGAGAGACGAAGGATGAAAAACACTCAGCTGGCTTATTTGTCAACACCGACTGTCGAAAATTCGAGCAGTTCCGCGAGGTAAAAGGCATTTTAAACGTATCGAAAAAGTTAGCAGAGGTACGATCGGAGTTCATTTACGTGATTTGGAAAAGTGACGTAATTGCACCACAACTACGAAATGGCAGATAGTTAGATGGCCGTGTACGTCCGTGGGTTTACGGGCATCTTCCATTTGCTGTGGCTGGAAAGCTGTTGGGAGAGCTGCAAACTTGTGATGGGTGTTGCGAGACGACAGCACCGAACGAGGCCGTCTTCGCTTCCACCCGAACTAGGCCGTAGTCACAGCCTGCGCTGCATAAATAAAACATTTCAGCCGCTTAGCTTGAACAACTGCCTGTGTCTCACCAAACAATACCGACATCACAAGACTCCGTAAGCATCTGAACTGGCAAGAGGTGTAATTTGACTAAAGTGCTAGTTTATTTTACGTAATTTCAGCGGCCTGGGAGGGGGTGGTTGCCAACTGCGAGCTAACTCGCAAGCTAGCAGCCAGCTCGCGCTAAGAGAGGAATGTTGCCTAGCTCTCTAGTTAGGCTTAGCTAACTAGCTTAGCTTAGCGTAGCTACCTCTGAAACCTCGTCTTCGTCGCTGCCGGATCCTGGACCCGAGGAGAGGACGGCCGCGGCCGCTAGTTTGAAATCCAGTCTTTCCGCAGCAGGCCCGCCTGGTTCACCGTATAAACGTACTTTCTTTCCACCTACACCAATCCCAATGCCCCCTAGTCCGACTCCTCCTGGTGTCGCTCCTACCCCCATCCCTGCCACTGGGGAGCGAGGAGTCACCGAGTCAATCTCGTCCTCGAAGCCGTCCGTCAGCATTGCCGTCCCGGCTACTGCATCCTGCATACTTATGTTCACGATACGTGTGTTAACGAGCTAGTTGTTGACTTAAACGTCCGTCCAGGCTCTTTCTTTTAAGATATCTACGTGTTTTACTTCAGGGAATCCAGAAACTCTCCCGAAGCGAGGGTTGAGGAGGATCTCTTTCCCCCAGCCATTAACTTTCTAACAACCTAACCCGATACGCACTGTTTCTCAGAAAGACCGCCTCTGTTGGGAATCCTGGTAAATCTATTGGCTTAGCAGGAAAGAACTCTGCTTTCAATTGGTCAAAGTAAGTGCTTGTCAAATACGAGACCGCAACGTCATGTTAGGTTTACCAATATCACGAGGCTGTAGAACGAACGTCAAGACATGACATGGTAGGCCAACTTAACTGATAGCTAGCCCTACTAGTTCATGTAAACTCTTATTGGGAAATCACTTAAATAGAAGGACCGCCCTCAGAGTGTGTTGCTACCTGTTGTAAATTTTCATCACTCATTTAATGCGACTTTAAATGGCAGTGAATATCAGTAAATAACTGAACCTCACAAATTGCATGTGCTACAGTTTATTACTTTGATGTGTTAGTGAGCACAAATAAGATTAGAATTAGAAGAAATGAAGGGAGATATTTTAGGTTCAATGATATGAGACAAAATGCACACACATAAAAATAAATAAATAAATAAAGGTGACCACTTTATCATAACACACTTCTTATTTTGAAATTAACTGCTCACATATGCACATAGATGGTTTGCTGCAAATGAGCGACACCAAGTCACATGACAGAATTCGGCCTATTGTGCATGCTTAGGTGACTTGGGTAATAGAGACAAAAGCACACATTGGTTTCACCAGTGACTTCACCAACAAAAATCAACAACTTCATTTTCAAACTGCTGAGGCATATACACTTGAAAATGTCATATATTTGCAAATTTAAAGTCCTTACTTTGACCCCCGTGAATGTTTGGTTTGAATGTGGAAGAATTTCCACTGATTTCAGGCACCCATCTGTTATAAACCAAGCCAAGTAAATGGTCTTATGTAAAAACTGTCTTACCAAACAAAGTTCCTTCAATGCACTTATGCTTTATATTTACCAGTACTTATATTTGTTTGTCAGGTAAGGAAATACTGTATGTGATAAAGGAGGAGTATTTGATTGATGGCACACTTTTGTTGGTTGAACTCCTGTGAATGTGTATTCAAACAGTGTCAGGTCTCACTGTCCATGTGTCTGGTTTCCTCCTTGATAATGTGTGATGCATTTTAAAAATCAATATGTAGCTTAACTGTATAAGAGAACAAGATAACACAAAAAATATGGCTCTTGTTTTTTGCAGTAAAATATAGCAAAGTGACACATAGTGTGATTATCTTTATAACGTCACATGTTGCCATCCATGTTCTTTTTTTCAGCACCGTGTGTTTCATATTCATACATGTACTGGTATTTGAGGATTTGTTTGGATCCTTAACTTAAGTTACAATCAGTATGAAAATATTCTATAAGAAGTCCTGCACTTGAAAGTTTGCTACTGCAAAAGTACATATGTATTATCTAAAAGGTACCTAAGAATCCAAAGTAAATATACTGTAGAATGGGAAATTAATCATTAATTAATAATGACCAAGCAGCATTTTAATGTTGTTGAGGCGCCAAGTCGAATTACATACTCTTGTGTAGTTTAATATAGATGAATGCGTCATATTTTATGACTTAATGCAAACTAGTTAGCCATCAGAAAATGGTTTTACTTTCCAACTAAAATCATGTGTATTGAGAGTATAAATAAAAAGCACAAAATACAAACAGTCAAGTGCCAGCACTTGAATATTTTGATAGCTATACAAATAGAGCATAAATAATTACACTCATTGCATTACTTGAGTTCATGTAATTTCTTACTTTATACCTCTGACAGATAAACAGATTCATGGATCTGACCATTACTACAGTGTTCTGCCACTGGACACTAATCAGCTTCACCAAAGGAGGAGGTGGTAAATTGCCTACTAAAGTTTAATGGAGTTGGTGAATGATGGCAAACTTGCTGCCTAAATATGACCTATATATAGCTTACTTTTGTACTTTTAGGCTACCACCACACTAACATCTAGCTTTAGCCGGTTGTTCAGTGTGTGTGTGTGTGTGTGTGTGTGTGTGTGTGTGTGTGTGTGCGCGCGCGCGTGCTGCTTCTTCCCCTCCCCAAACTTTAAACTATCCTGATCTTTCAGTCAGTTTTCACCAAAACCAGCAGCCAAGGCTTGTGGTCTCCTCCGGTTTCAACAATATACCTGAATAAGCATATGCTATCGAGGTAATTTGTAAAACATCATCATTATCTCAAAAACTCAAAAATCTATTGTGGTTTGCTGTTGGTTGACATGTCTTAATAAATGGGCTTTAGTGTCAAAAAGGGTCATAATTGTCATGATGTCTTGAGGGGTTTTGAAAAGCATGAGCTCCGTTTGGCCGAACTGTGAAACGTGACCTTTGAGGTACATATATTCTATCCACCTACAGTATTTTCTACCTTGAATCTCGAAGCTGAAATGCATTGACCATGGTAAACAGGGTGACTTGGATTTATAGGCCGGGAGATACCGCCTGGCCAGCGAGGACTTAGGGCGGTAACGTCATCATATTTGGGCGTGGACGCAGGCCAGTCGGAGGCGATTGGTTATTCCGCCAGGATTGCCAGGTGTGTATAAAAACCCTTTCCGTGAAATTTAACTCATTACAGGAGATTTAGTAAACAAGAGATTCTTGGATTTTGATAAAATTCAGAACACACAAAGATACAAATATTTCTTACAAATGTGTTTTAAATGTTTAGTAATGTGGAATAACGTAATTGTGTTTCAGTTTGGAACAGACACTATGGCGGTGTTTTTTAGTTCCTGAAAGGGGGATGGTTGTGGGGGGCTCTGGCAACCCAGTGCAAGGTTTTAGCTGCATTACGCAGGTCTGGTCATACATACTCCGGCGTGTTCAGTCTAGACTTGAATCAGGTAAATTGATAAATGTAGCTATCAGTCATTTGCCTTACCAAGACGTGTGGTCAAGTTTGCATACTTTAACAGCATAATACAGCTAACGGTTTGTTTATCAGATTCTGTTAAAATATCGTTAGTGAGCGAGTGATAGCGCGAGAGCTAGCTAACTGTTAACGCTAATAACATGGCGCCGGTAGAAAGGGCCGCTTTTGTTCTTGTGTTTGGGTGCGGTAGTAAGCGGTCTAAGTGCCTCGCACCCTGCTGAAGATAAAATAGGTCCATAAGTACTAATTCATAATTTGACTACTGTGAACTCTTAAACATTTGCCGAAGCGCTTCAGCATCAGAAATATTGTCTAATCAATGTCACTGCAATGCTGCACATTGTTGTATTGCTATCGTTAGCTAGCTGGCAATAACTCCGGATTCGCGCTTTTTATGAAGAAGTCGCCATGGACTTTTCGTTGGGAGGAGTTGGGAATTAGTTAAGTGTGAAATTTGCTTGTGATTTTATGTTTCAGACAACATTCTTTGTAGCAGGGAAAAGCCACGGCATGCAAGATTTTGTATTTGGCATGTTACCGGTTAGCACTATCAGACGGCCTCAAGATGGCGCTTCCAACTAATTCACGTTTAGCCAAGTCCATGCATCTGACTCTAAAAACGACTGGAATCATGCAGAACCTTGGGTTAAAGTTGATAAGGACTAAATCGGTGTATGGGAGATCTTTATGTTCAGCAGCCAATTCCACAAATCTAGATGAACACTTTCCCTTTGGGATGAGAAGGTTTACCGACACATGGACGCAGTGAAACAGATGAACTGAAACTCAGGATATGAACATTTCAACTCTAAATACAAAGAACAGTGCAGAAACTAGCGTTTGATTCGGATAAAATTACTATGACACAAGATTGTGTCCTTACCATCCATCCCCATTGCCACTGATTTGAATGCATTATCTATATAGTAGTATGTGCTAATCTCTCATACAGGATTTTCTGTCTTTCTTTCTAGGGATCTTGACCAGTCATGGCTGATGAGGGATATGTAGTACGCATCCGGGGTCTCCCGTGGTCCTGCTCAGTGGACGAAGTACAGAGGTTTTTCTCAGGTGAGCATTTATATGTTATAGTGTTTAAGAAAATACTTCAGCAATTTAAGCAGTTATGTATTTGACAATACATTTCATATGCAGATTGTAAAATTGTCAACAATGGAGGTGGTATCCACTTCACCTACACGAGAGAGGGGCGTCCCAGTGGAGAGGCATTTGTCGAGTTGGAGACAGAGGAAGACCTGAAGATTGCAGTAAAGAAAGACAGAGAAACTATGGGTCACCGATACGTAGAAGGTGTGTACAACTGCCTGCACACAATGACTCATTTGAATTGTCTAAACTTTGAGCTGTGATAACTGAGTGTTATCTGTCCTGTCATACAGTTTTTAAATCCAACAATGTCGAGATGGACTGGGTTATGAAGCATACTGGTCCAAACTGTCCAGAAACAGCAGGAGATGGGCTCGTCCGGCTTCGAGGCCTTCCTTTTGGCTGCAGCAAGGAGGAGATAGTACAGTTTTTCTCAGGTAAGAACAACCCTTGCTTGGTGGTTACTTGTAGAACTTCAATAATGTAATGTTGATGATAATAAAAGTTTTTTTTTTTTTTTTTGTTCATCTTCCTTTTCTTGTTTCCTTTCTCCTATGGACACTTAACAGTTCTTGCATCTGATTTTATAAAGAAGTCAATGTGCCACTGGAAGATTATCTTTACATACTGAATATTATTACATCGTGGAATAATAAGATTATGTTTTTGGTCATTCAGTGAGGAAATGACACCAGAAAAGGAAGCTAATTATAATTTTAATTGGCGCAATTGTTTGAAGACTTTGTGTGTAGTTCGAGGGGAAGGACTCTGTTATGAAAACACCCTTTCTCATCTTTGCCCATCATATCCATCTTGAGCCCATTGTCATCACTTTTTTTCTCTTTATTGGATCTGATGTTGTAAAACGGCTTGGTTACGTTTTTAAGTTGTCTGTGCCTACTCCTAATTTACTAACGATGGAATGGGTTTGACTCATCACTGATTGGACAGGTCTCTTACCCCAGTATCATTGTTTCTTTTTGCCATTTCCTCACACCCTTGTCTTTCACATACATTTTTCTTATATACACTGTATGCCAAGTGTTAGATTAGTTCCTAAATGGGCGAAAAGTAATTTAACTCATGTCACCCACCAGGATCTGGTTCTCTCTTCATCAACACACCAATACTAGCCTGATGTCCCAAACAGTGCCCTTTTCCATATTCTTCCTCTATCCTCTCATTTCTATTTTATCCCCAAAATACAGTAAATGTAAGTCGTATAAATGGCCAGTCACTGGTTAAAAACTGACCTGGTATGTGTGATGATGTATAGAGTTTTCCATAAGTTTTCTATCTCTCTCTTTAGAGAAAGTTCTCATTGTGATTGGGCATGTGATTTAATATGTCCCCTGCTGGGGTTATCTGTCCTTGGGTTGAAGGGTTGGAAATCGTGCCAAATGGGATAACATTGCCGGTGGACATCCAGGGGAGGAGTACGGGGGAGGCCTTCGTGCAGTTTGCTTCACAGGATATAGCTGAAAAGGCTCTAAAGAAACACAAGGAAAGAATAGGGCACAGGTGGGGATGGTTGGTTGGTTGGCTGGATAAGTTGCTTTTCTTATGGTGTGCACCCTCAACATCTGATCCAAATACAGAACGGACACTATATTAATCTTGGTTAATTTAAGCTCATTTGTAATATTTACCACAGACACATACACGAATTGTCATGTTAGATCCAAATATGCCACGCAGTCACAATGTTCACTGGGAAGATTAGTGCTTGGGCACCATTTGCAAATATGAGAAGAATTCTGAATTACAGTACATGCTTGATTTTTGAGAGCAATGGTGTCTGAGCACTAAACATCAGTCCAGGTTGATAAATGGTAAGGAGTCTCCCTGGTGGTAAAATCAGAGGGCCACTGTACACACGGATCTGGAGCCCAGTGTCACAGGTAATGCTTAGAGTGGGTTGCAGAAGGGCTGGAGCCCTCTCTGTCCCTCTAAAACCAGGACAATGGCTGTCATGGCAAGGACACAGGACGCTCTCTTGAATCAGATATAACTCACTTCAGGTAACCATAAGAAAAGTGTAAGCATCAATAAGGCCCTTATCAATTTGGACAACTTAATTTTGCAACTCAGTTAAATAACTTTTATTTGCTCTCTTAACAACTAGCATAAAGTACTCGAAAGATATTCCTACCTATGGACTACACCATGACAGCATCTGCATAGCCCAGTTTCTCCAGTATTGAGCAAATGCAGCTTTGCCTGGCCCATTCCCCATGCCCTCACTGTGGTATCTCTATGCTCTTAGGTACATTGAGATCTTCAAGAGTAGCCGCGCTGAGGTGCGAACCCATTACGAACCCCAGCGGAAGCCCATGGGCATGCAGAGACCTGGCCCCTACGACCGGCCCTCTGGTGGTCGCGGCTACAACATGATGGGCCGAGGGGGATCCTATGACAGAATGCGTCGCGGAGGCTACGGAGGAGGTAGGTGTCAAGGACTGAAGTTCAGCTGAAATCAAGAGTCAGTGATCGCTCACTCTGTCCCGTCAGGCTAACACAGCACAATAGAACAAGAGTAGGATAAAAGACCTTGTGTTAATCTTGATTGTGTGTGCTCAGGCGTATCAGATGGACGGTATGGTGATGGCGGCTCCTCCTTCCAGAGCACAACAGGCCACTGTGTCCACATGAGGGGCCTGCCATACAGAGCCACAGAGACAGACATTTACAATGTAAGTCTGAGGAATGGCTGCGACAACAAGTGGACAGCTGAAGTCCTCTTTACCCTGTGCATATATGTTAAGGTTGCATCTTGCACAAATGTGTGAATTTGTCCTTGTTTGTATTTCTTAGTTCTTCTCGCCATTGAATCCAGTGCGGGTCCATATTGAGATCGGTCCGGATGGCAGGGTAACGGGGGAGGCAGATGTAGAGTTCGCGACACACGAGGACGCTGTGGCAGCCATGTCTAAAGACAAAGCCAACATGCGTGAGTTTCAAATGAGTAACTTTACCACTTCCAGCCTGCATATAGATGTTCACAATGATGGTCACGCCTTATGCCTTCTCTGTCTCTGCCCCTCAGAGCACCGCTATGTGGAGCTGTTTTTGAACTCGACAGCAGGTGGCAGTAACGGAGCCTATGGCAGCCAGATGATGGGTGGCATGGGTGAGTGTCAGACTTTGAAAAGAAATGCTTGCACACAAGAACAAAATCCTTGTGGCATTGACGCCTGGCCATTTCCTCAGACAAGCAAGGCTTCACAAAACAAGCAGCACGCAACGACTAACACATCTATCCTGTTTATGACGCATTAATGTCCTCCTGAACGTAATGTCCTCTGCCTCCTCCACAGGGAACCAGTCGTCTTACAGCGGTGGGCAGCTGAGCTCAGGGTACTCTGGAGGGTACAGCAGCCAGGGCAGTATGGGTGGCTACAGTGACTATAGTGAGTGTCAGCTCTGTTGCAGGTTTCTCCTGCATTCATCCAACCTTCTCTGCTCTGAACACACAGAATTAATACACTAAAGTATTAATATGCACCACAGCAATGTCCCTCCGTGTACAACTCCTTGATGAACTCCACGGTCCTATAGTGTGTATTCTCTCTCTCTTGTTAGGTAACCAGGGCGGAATGGGAAGCAGTTACTATGGCGGCGGTGGAGGAGGAGGAAGCAGAGGCTCTATGAATGGACTGGGTGGGGGATGGGGAATGTAGAACTTTTTCCCCCTTAATTTTTTTTTTTTTATCTCAGCATTTTGCTGGAAGGACTGGAAGTCTCACCGAGTCAACATAGGGTAGGGTCAGGTGAGGTTATGAAAATACAGAGGGGTAGGGTTTGTATTTTTTTTTTAAGTGGATGATCTTCAGAGAAAAGTGAGAACCTCTGGTGTCACAAGAGGTGTCAGAGAAGTGCCGTTTGTCTTCCCCATTCCTCACAGATTTGACACATCACAGAAACCATGCTTTAAATTTTCATTACCAGGAAGTGTGTCCTTTTTGTGTTATCATTCTCCAAGCACCTGGCTGTCCCTCAAAGTTAACTCATCCAGCGCTGGTGCTGTTAACATTGATTTTAATGTCTGGAATGCATGAACAGTGAAAAATCAGATTGTCTTTTCTTCTGATGTTTAGACCTTGTTTCATCTTCTACATAGTGTTTAGCCTTTTTTATTTCCAGTTAAAATGTTAACCTGAATTTAAGACTCCACATGGTCAGAGCATGTTTTGTTTCCTTAAGGTGTGACTGTTGATAGGGCTGTTTCTCTGGGTGAGCGCTGTATCAACAACAAGTGAATTTCAAATCTGCTGACATGAAGGTTTCTACTGCTTTAAATGCTGTTTGTATTTCCTGTGCACAAAGTGAATAAACAAGTCTGGAATATCTAATTGAAACAAGCATTGCAAAAGAGGAGGCTTTATTCATTTATCAAATGTCTAAATAAAAAAACTTTTGGTCACCATTCCCAAATTAAGAAAATGGCTTTGTTAGCGGTTGACACAATCCACAAAACCCTGTTATTATTGTACATTCTAAAATAGTTTTTTTGTTAACATTCTACAGTCATTTACACAATAGATTTGCATGTATCCAGCAGTGGGGCCATTGCTCCAAATATTGGTACGGAGTAGATGCATGACAAGTAGAGCCATCTCAAAGTGAAGTCTATGTTTTTGCTATGAACAACCTGCACAAATGATCTACATCCATGGTTTGAATTAGGGAAAAACTACTCAAAATGGTCAGTTTGTCAAGTGCTGAACTGTCAAACTGCTGCTCAAAGAAACATTGTCCTCATGAAATGTCCCAAACTATTCCAGCCTCTAAGCAAAGTCAAGTCTCCTCAACATACAGATTAACCCATCAGTGTTAAAAGGTGGCCCCTTGTTTAATACAGACCGACTAATGTTCCTGAATTTCAGGTAACAGTGGAAATGGAACACCAAATCACATTTCCACAAGATTTGATGGCATTTTCCTTTTCACATAAGTGGTAACAGTAGTTAAAATCATGGTGGATGAGTACGCGCAGTGTTAGAAAGCTCTCGCAGAAACTCTGAAGCTCGTCGGTGTTATGTCAGGACGCTGTGGAGGAGCTTCTCTGCAGCAGGAGGGAGTGGCACATGTCGCACACCCGCACTGGCCGAGGGTAGGAGGGCAAGGCCAGCTCGTTACTGGAACAGCTGTTGCAGTAGATGTCTCCACAGTTTCTACAGTGGTGCTGCAACACAAGCATGGACAGCTCATTGTCAGTGCCGGGAAGATGAATGTTATACAAATGAAGAGCGATGAAGGAGGAGCCTACCTTTCTACGTGCAATGGAGAACTCCTTCTGGCACTGCTTGCATTGAGTGGCCTCATCATCTTTCAACCAGGCGTGGCCCTGACAGCATCAATGAGCATACAAGATCAGGCTGACTCAGTTTTTGTTATTATATTTTTCTCCCCACTCAAATTTTACAGCATCGATTGTACGACATTCTTCATATTTACCTTCAGAGCTTTGTTGACCTCCTTGAAGTCCTCCATCTTCAGTTTAGACCTTTGATAAAGGCGAAGGCAACACAAAAACTTTAAGACATGAAATGCAGCTCAATCGTAACAGAGGAAGTTAAAATCAGCAGTACTGACTGGCTGAGATGAAGTCCCATCTCCTGCAGAGCCTGTTCCTGCTGCTCACATTTCTGCTGCAGCTGCTGCTTCTCCTGCTTCAAATCCTGCAGCTCCTGGAACCCAAATTCACAGGGAACAAGCACCATGACACCACAGCTGTGTGCAGGGTCATTAAGCATTCCCTACCTCCACCACACCCCCGCTGAAAAACAATTCAAATACTGAAGCATTCCATACGGAAATAAGAGGAACCGCTCTTACAGCGCATCAAGCTAATCCTGGAACAGGTTTGGGAATGAACCCCAGAATTAAAATAAACCTGGCAGCGATCATGAAGAAGCACCTTTAAACTGCTTATTTTGTGCCTGCGTCTGGTAGCTACACATAATGAGGGAAATTAGTCGCCACAGTACATGTGAACCCTCCAGCAGCTATAGTTCTTCATCAATTCAAAGAAGGATCCACTTCCAGAGTTGACTGACCGTGTGCAGGCCCTCCAGTTGTTGCAGCTGTGTGCGGAGCTCGATGCTGTTGTCCTGTTCCCGCTGGAGAGACTTCTGCAGGCTTTGTCTCTGCTCCCTCTCAGTGCGCAGCTCGTTCTCCAAACCCAGCCTGAGACCAGAGAAGACATGTGTTCATACAGTGAATGTAAGCCTGGATGATGGTTGATATTAATCAAAATAAGAACTGTGACTGAAAATCAGAGATGCGGGACTCAAAATGAATACACTTCACTTTGTACTGTGACAACTTGAAAAGATTTCCCACTTAATATCTGCAGAGCTGTCTTTCTATACCAGCTTGCTATGTAAGTTTTCTTATTGTATTTCTTCCACCTGTGTGTGTGTGTGTCTTAACCTTAGTGTATCCAGGTCAGACAGCTGTTTATGCAAAGCGTCTACTTTTCCCTCCAGCTCCAGCCTCATATCTTTGTCTGACTGGTCACTTTGTTTGCGCTCTTGCTCCGAGTTCTGTAGTCTGTGACGCACAAACGACCAAGAAGAAGCATATTAATATAAAGGAATGCCATTTTAACACACAGAAGCACACACGGGACATACCTCTGCTCGAGCTCCTTCATGACTTTCTCCATTTGATCCATCTTCTGCTCCAGCTGCACGGCCTCCTCCTGCTTTTTCTCTGCTTCTCGTTGCGAGTCCTTGAGAGCCGCACAGACTGTGTTAATGTGTGTTCTGTATGAGTGGGCGCACAAGAGGATGAAAAGGTGCATTCCTGTGTGCCTACCTGAGCTTTGTGGAACATCTGCAGGTTAAGAGTCTTGACTTGGTCGAGCTGGAGCCGCAGGGCTGCCAGTGTGTCCTGCTTCTCATGCGTGTCCTTCTCCAGCAGCTTCATGGCCACCTCCATCTCCTGCTTCAGGCCCACCTGGAGTTCCAACTCGCGCTCCAGCTCCTGACATCAGCCATCGCACACGTACAAAAGGCATGAGTCAAATTCAGTTCTAGAGACTAATCAGTACAAAAAAAAAAAAAACCCTCACACAGAACTCACACTGCTGGCTTCTGTCTGAGCATGCACTGACAATGAGGCATCACAGAGTCACCTTTTATTACCACATGCATGTAGATTCTTGTGCCAGAGTCTGTTGATACCTGACCTGGCGAATGTGCTTTTCCTCTTTATACTGCTTCCAAACCACGTTGTACATCTCATCCAGGCCCTGCCGACTCCGTTTGTATGTCTCCAGCTCCACCTGACTGTCCTGAAGGGCTGCCTAGAAAAACAAAGGCAAAACACTGTGTTTTCTTCTTTTCTTTTCAGATTAGGGCCGGTTTAGTTGCAGCTACATGTAGATGCTTTCTGACCTCTTCCTTTTTCTGGCTGGACTGCAGGATGGACTCATTCTCCTGTCTTAGCTGCTCCTGTTCCTCCCGCAGAGAGTTGATTCTGTCTGTTGCTGCGGTCAGCTGAAGACAAGAGAAACTCATTAGTCAGGTGAAACGTGCCTCATGCGCACAGATGTTGACATTACAGAGGAACGCCTTCTTTTTAAATAGCGGACTGGAGCTATCCATGAGTTTGTAACACACCCCCAAACACAAGCACAATCAAACAACAGTTCACACGCAGCGCATCTGACCTCCTCTACAAGTTTGCTGTTGGTCTTCTCCAGAGAGTCCATCTTAGCCTGAAGGTCAGTGACGGTGCCACTCAAGTGACGATTCAACTCCTCAATGTAGTGCTTCTGATCTAATATGGCCGTCATCTTGGAATCACTAAATGAGAAAGAATAAAACAGTCGAGCTAAAATAAGAACATGGAGTGGATCCAAACCTAATGAAAAGCAGTGTAGGCGAGATGCTCGATCCATCTGAAAGCGGGCACTCACTCTTTCGGAGTCTCACTGTTAGCAGGGTCTTTCAGATAAAGGGAGAAGTCAATGACTCCCACCTAAATGAGGAAGAGAAACTGGTCAGTGCGGATCCAGACTGACTGTTTCTCATTAGACAAAATGAGGTCCTGGGATGTGTAGACCCACAAAACCCGTCAACGCTCACCTGAGAATCAAGATCCTCCCCTTTAATACAGAGGTTAGCATCAATTACGTTGAGGCCCACCAGCAGCCCCCCCATCACCGCCCCCTCCTCCTCCACCATCAATGCTCCAGAGTCATAAAACTCACTAAAAAGGAGACAGACAATGCGAAAAAGAATAAACAAAAAGTGAGGAAGATGAATTGTTAACAGACATGTTAACACTCTGGAAGAAAACACCTGCCACACGAAGCCCACATGGCTGATCCTGGTTACTCACCTCAGGAGATCTTTGCGGTCCAGCAAAGCTTTCATGTAGTCAGCGACTTTTTTCTGCATGAGCGCTAAATGCAGCCAAGCCCTCGCTCTCCCCAAACCAGTCCTGAAAATAGCAGAAAAAAATTAAAAACCCGATAATCAAATGGACATTAAGAACACTTTACAATGGGACAATAAAGTCTGAAAACCTACTTAATGCCGGGCAGGTCTCTGGCACTTGTGGCAATGTTAACAGACTCTGGACACAACTTCTCAACCAGTTCCAGGGGTCCCCATATGGATTTGTTCTGACCAATGAAGGATTTCTTAGCTGAAAAAAAGAAAAAGCTAAAGTAATTTATGCATGCTCTGCTGCTGACACAGGATTGGATCACTTTTGATAAAAACTTCACCTTTCAGCCCATGTTTGAGACAATGCTCTAGGACAACAAAGAACTGCTGCAGGGGAGGGTATTCTGAGTCGAGCGTCCTGCCCAGACTCAGCGAGGACTGAATTAACACTCTGATGCTCAGCTTCATCATGCTGAGGAGGTTGGATCTCTCTATTGACATGGGGTCTTTGGGGGGGAGAACTGGAAAGAAGGCAAAGCAAAGAAAAACCACTGACATGAGATCAGTCAAATAGATGCAGGCTGGGAGATGATGCCCATAAAATGCATTTTAAACACTTCTTATAAACACCCAGACAGAACAGCGTGATCTTGTGTACAGTCATCAACCGGTAAAATCAAGGTTTTGCGCTTGAAGTCATGTGTTCTGACAGTTAACCATGACATCACCTCAGTCCAAGAGGAAGTAGTGTGATGGCTGTGATATTTTATAGTTTGGATCATATAAAAAGCGTTAGTTTGAGGACCAAATGTTAGTAACAGTCACAGCCTACCTGGGAGCTTTTGTGCAGTGTTGTTGAGATCATTTTCGGGTTCCCTATCCGTCGGGGAACTCGCAGCGGATCCCTGGGAGGGATTTCTCTGGGCAGCAGCGTAGCTCACTCCGCTGCTAATCGTCTCCGTGGCCTTCCGAGCCAGAGACAAGAGAGGCGCCGACCAACTGTTCTCTGCCACGGCCGGAGCCGACTTCTCTGTCCGGTCCGGCCCGTCGCTGACGGAGGAGTCGCCGTCGGTCGCGGCTTCCGAAACTTCGGGCTCATCTGGTTGCTGTTGTGCTTTGCCATCTTCAACAGCTGTGTTTACTTCCCCTGCCTCATCGGCCATTTTTGTCCCCCCCCCGCTCCCCATGCCCCGAGTAGTCACGTGACCAGACCAGAGCAATCGCGCGCTGTGAGAACTTTATTCTTCTTCGCTGGATTAATAGAGGTTGGGAAATTGCCATTACTTCTATGTACTGGACTGGAGTGTAAGGCGCAGCAGAGAGACCTGAACACATTTTCTCTGCTAAACCTTATAAATTACTAATAAATTGGGCAAAAATTCAGCGGGCCGGGAAAATAATAAAGAGATTGGAAAAAATTCGATTATTATTTTATTATTTATTTATTACTACGATTATTTTCAGGGGTGCTGAGATGAAATTTAGCTTAGCTTGAGCACCCCTAAAAAGAGTGTAAAATCACCAATGGACCGAGCAGTTAGCACTTACAGTATATCTCGATATCAGGAAGGAAACTGCGTCACAACTGGCTGCCAACACTTAACTTAAAGCTGACTGATAAAAAAGTAGTTAATGGCCATTCAAACTGTGAGCAACCCTGTGTTAAAATGATGCCGCCACCTTGTCTTTCTCTGTCTCAGGTCAGTTTTAGAACTGCTTTATCTAATGGGTGTATTAACCCTGTTTCAAGCAGAAGCTGAATAGGTTGTTTTCAGTCACGTGACATTAAATTCAGACAGCGGGAAAGAAGTGAAAACCGCAATGGATGAGATGAAGGAAAATTCTTACTGGGCTGGTTTAGATGAAATTATGAGAGAAAGCCACAAACAGAAAATCAGACCACATGTTGGATGTGACCCTATGTTATGAGGAAGAGCGATTTTTCAATTGGACTGAAAGATTTGCTGCCACTGAGGCAGCAGATACAACCAACTATCTGCTCATTCAGACGCTCCACTCTAGAAAACAAATGAAAGCATATGGAGGCAAACAACTTTCTTGTCAGTGGTTGGGTCCATGGCCTCTGTACCAAAGTGCCCCAGGTCGTTTTGGTTTTTTCACTGAGCGGCAAAGTTTGCCGTTTTACGTTATGGGTGTTTGCAAGGTTAACTGTTAATGCTGATTTAACAAGTGATAGTTGTGTTGCTTGTAGCAATTACTTTAAATTTAACACCATAGATTTAAAACATTAGCTAATGTCACACCATTTCCACAATTAGCCGACTCGCCTCTTCCCAACAGCAGACAAGCCATTTTTTTCCCTGTGTTTTTCGCTCAATTTCTTGCATTTTTCACCCTTGTGAACAACATTTGATACTGAATAAAAGCTCTTTGTGGTTTCCTGGTTTGATCGATCTTAGTGACCATAAACAACGCACAGGCATTTTCTGTGTGTGTTTAAGTGTTTCCCATGCAGAAGTTCACTTCTGGCTTTCCATCTGCAGTTGATCCACAACAAAAGAGTGACGTGACGTCATCTGCAAACAGTTCTTCTGCCCCCTAGTGACCAGAAATCAGTGAATGCAGCTTTAACCCATTTATTTCACTTCCTGAGGCAAACACACAACTAAACACAGTGGATGTACAGTTTGTTATCTATGTGTCTTTTTCACATGTACTATGTCATGATATTTTTCATAGAGATACCACATTATAGGACACGTTGCCATGATATATTATTGCTCAACTGCAATGCAATGTCCAGTAAAGCGCTGTGCTGGCCATATGTGCAAGTGCCCACTCCTGGTAATAACTGTAATGTTAACACCATTTGTTTCCTTGTAGTTGTGAAACATAAATACCTACTGCTGTCCTGTGCAGTCTCTCTGGCATCTAATAAGCATTTAAATACATTTATCAGTTCCTTACGCTGGATTGTTGGTGACATTTCATTGAGTTTTGCTTATCTGAACTCTTATGTGTCACCTGCCCTAAGGGAAGTTACATTGAGATTTGAACCCAAATTACTGGATTCAAAGTCCAGAGTGTGAACCATTACACAATGGAACAGCTACACGGCTATATTAAATATGATGATATCACCATGCGTGTTATACAGACCATATGACAGAGCTAGTATACAACCAGTGATACACTCGTTTATTTTATGAAAAAGGTAAATGGAACTAGTCACGACATTTTCTGAGTGTGTAGCATGGAGGGAGCTACAGTTGCATTTCATGGTGCAAGAAAAATATCTTTAATATCTTCATCTGATGCTAAATTTCCCAAAGACAGTGTCAAAAAAATACTATTGTACTTCACCTTGCTGCTATCATGTAACTTTAAATAAGATGTGTCATGCACCTTTTTTACTTTACTTAGTGAGTGTGGATATCCTGATGATTGGTTTTATATAACACATCATAACAAATACCCTGGTAGAAATGTAAAGTATGGAATCAGTTTATTTTTCATATGACTACAATGAGAACACACACTGTTACTTGTCCTGTTAAACTTAGTTTCCAAGACAAAATGCAGCACTTTACAATGACACCCAATGCCACAATGTAACTAGGAAACATGACAAATGTAGCTGTAACTCTGATCATTTTCAGGACAGTAAACTGACATCTGGAGCCGCTCATCCTCACTGAAAATGGACAGAGACAGATAGGTGCAATAACAGTTACTAACCTCATCAACCCAACAAATGGAGTATTCATGAACATATGAACTCTCATTAAAGCATGACATAAATGTATATTTACCTTTTTAGAATCAGAATCAGGATCAGAATCAGAAAAAGCTTTATTGCCAAGTACGCTTTTACACATACGAGGAATTTGTTCTGGTGAAATTGGTGCATGACACATCTACTAAAATAAGAGCATAAAAAATAACAATTTAAATATATATACACAAGTCTGTTTTTTGTTGTTTGCTATTTTCCGGAAACACAGTCTGTTTTTCAGAAAGAAGTTCAAGTTGTAGTATTTATATCAATGTGACAAAATGAGTCCGAGGTGGAATGTGAAGAGTGTCAGGGGGGGTTCCGGGCCTTGTTGGTAAGGCTGACAGCAGACGGGAAAAAACTGTTCTTGTGGCGTGAGGTTTTGGTCCTGATGGACCGCAGCCTCCTGCCAGAGGGGAGTGACTCAAAGAGTTTGTGTCCGGGGTGAGAGGGATCAGCCACAATCTTTTCTGCACGCCTCAGGGTCCTGGAGGCGTACAGGTCCTGAAGAGATGGGAGATTGCAGCCAATCACCTTCTCTCTGCAGTCTGCCCTTGTCCTTGGCGGTGGCAGCAGTGTACCAGACAGTGATGGAGGAGGTGAGGATGGACTCAATAATGGCTGTGTAGAAGTGCACCATCATTGTCTTTGGCAGGCTGAATTTCTTCAGCTGCCGTAGGAAGAACATCCTCTGCTGTGCTTTCCTGATGAGGGAGCTGATGTTCGGCTCCCACTTGAGGTCCTGGGAGATGATAGTTCCCAGGAAGCAGAAAGACTCCACAGTGTCAACAGTGGAGTCACAGAGGGTGATGGGGGCAGGTGAGGCTGAGTTCTTCCTGGTGTCCACAACCATCTCCACTGTCTTTAGAGCATTGAGCTCCAGGTTGTTCTGATTGCACCAGGTCACCAGGTGGTCAACCTCCCACCTGTAGGCGGACTCGTCGCCATCAGAGATGGCGGATTCACAGTGCATGCTGGATCCTTCTGCTCTCCACTTGTCTGCACTCCTCTGAAGGACAAATGACTCCTCTGAAGGACAAATGACAGATAAGAGTGAATAACAGTTACTAATTTCATCAAAACTGTCAAAGGAAGAACTATTGATCAGTAAAAAAATTCTGGCAATATATATTTACCAGTTTTGAGAAGAGGGTTCACAGTGCATGCTCAAATGTTTCTTTGGTGGAGACTGGCTGCTGCTGTCTTCCTCTGCATCCCTCCTCTTCCCCTGTCCTGGAGTCACTACATAACTTGCCGACTGTCTGACAAACTGACAGAGGACTGACATGAGAAGGTGACCGTCTGTACTGTAGTCAGCCACTCTCCAGCGGTTGGTCAGCTCTGTGCTTTCACTGCGGTGCACAGTGGAGACGACTCTGGTGAAGTTAGTGCTTTCAAACTCCATCTTGAAGACCCTGTTTCTGAGGTTGGATTTCAGGGGCCCTGCTTCTGTCTTCTCAGCAAGAACTGGGGTCAACATGTCTGGAGAAGAAGAGCTGGAGTGCAGGAGGAACCATCACACCTGTCAGTGCATCCAATAAAGCAGAGGGCGAGGTGTTCGCCCGCCTGCTCTCAAAGGGTGTGGCTGTCTGGACTGAGCTGAAGAAACTTTTGAATGGAGACAGAGGAAAGTCCTTGAGAGCCCATGACAAGGCTGTGGTACAGGGTGAGGATGGACTTTTTCGTGGAGATCAAGATTATGCTGTTCAGAGGATGGATCCTCAAGTTTGTAACAACCATCTCAAGGTTTGGTCCCGGCCTCAGGAGTTCCGCTAAATGGAAAGAATCACATTTTCAAACTGATTTGTGATTTGGTCATTGGGACTCCTGTCTAAAAGATAAAGTGCAGATACGACTGAATCACAGTTACAAACTCTGATAACAGCATGACATAAATGTATATTTACCTTTTTTAATGAGCAGTTTCACAGTGCATGCTGGATCATTCTGTCTCCACTTGTCTGGACTCCTCTTCTCTGAAGGACAAATGACAGATAAGAGTGAATAATAGTTACTAATGTCATCAAAACTGTGTCAAAAGAAGAACTATTGATCAGTACAGAAATTCTGGCAACATATATTTACCATTTTTGAGAAGAGGGATCACAGTGCATGCTTTGTTCTCTCTTTGCTGCTCGTCTCCTCTGGTCTTTGTCTTGTTTCCTCTTCATGTTGTTTCCTCTCTCCTCTTGAAAAGATGTCTCCTTTCCTCATCTCATTGGGACTCCTTTTTCTAAAAGACAAATTGCAGATAAGAGTGAATAACAGCTACTAATTTCACCAAACTGTGTCAAATGAAGAACTATTGATCAGTATAAAAATTCTGGCAATATATATTTACCATTTTTGAGAAGAGGGTTCACAGTGCATGCTCAAATGTTTCTTTGGTGGAGACTGGCTGCTGCTGTCTTCCTCTGCAACCCTCTTCTCCCCCTGTCCTGGAGTCACTGCATATCTTGCAGACTGTCTGACAAACTGACAGAGGACTGACATGAGAAGGTGACCGTCTGTACTGTAGTCGGCCACTCTCCATTGGTTGGTCAGCTCTGTGCTTTCACTGCGGTGCAATTGGAGACGACTCTGGTGAAATTAGTGCCTTAGAACTCCATCTTGAAGACCCTGTTTCTGGGGTCGGATTTCAGGGGCCCTGCTTCTGTCTTCTCAGCAAGAACTGGGGTCAACATGTCTGGAGAAGAGCTGGAGGCTGCAGGAGGAACCATCACACCTGTCGGTGCATCCATTAAAGCAGAGGGCGAGGTGTTCTCCCTCCTGCTCTCAACGGGTGTGGCTGTCTGGACTGAGCTGAAGAAACTTTTGAATGGAGACAGAGGAAAGTCCTTGAGAGCCCGTGACGAGGCTGTGGCACAGGGCGAGGATGGACTTTTTCGTGGAGATCAAGATTATGCTGTTCAGAGGATGGATCCTCAGGTTTGTAACAACCATCTCAAGGATTGGTCCTGGCCTCAGGAGTTCCGCTAAATGGAAAGAATCACATTTTCAAACTGATTTGTGATTTGGTCATTGGGACTCCTGTCTAAAAGATAAAGTGCAGATACGACTGAATCACAGTTACAAACTCTGATAACAGCATGACATAAATGTATATTTACCTTTTTTAATGAGCAGTTTCACAGAGCAGGCTGGATCATTCTGTCTCCACTTGTCTGGACTCCTCTTCTCTGAAGGACAAATGACAGATAAGAGTGAATAATAGTTACTAATGTCATCAAAACTGTGTCAAAAGAAGAACTATTGATCAGTACAGAAATTCTGGCAACATATATTTACCATTTTTGAGAAGAGGGATCACAGTGCATGCTTTCTTCTCTCTTTGCTGCTCGTCTCCTCTGGTCTTTGTCTTGTTTCCTCTTCATGTTGTTTCCTCTCTCCTCTTGAAAAGATGTCTCCTTTCCTCATCTCATCGGGACTCCTTTTTCTAAAAGACAAATTGCAGATAAGAGTGAATAACAGCTACTAATTTCATCAAAACTGTGTCAAAAGAAGAGCTATTGATCAGTATAAAAATTCTAGCAATATATATTTACCATTTTTGAGAAGAGGGTTCACAGTGCATGCTCAAATGTTTCTTTGGTGGAGACTGGCTGCTGCTGTCTTCCTCTGCAACCCTCCTCTTCCCCTGTCCTGGAGTCACTGCATAACTTGCTGTCTGACAAACTGACAGAGGACTGACATGAGAAGGTGACCGTCTGTACTGTAGTCGGCCACACTCCAGCGGTTGGTCAGCTCTGTGCTTTCACTGCGGTGCACAGTGGAGACGACTCTGGTGAAGTTAGTGCTTTCAAACTCCATCTTGAAGACCCTGTTTCTGGGGTTGGATTTCAGGGGCCCTGCTTCTGTCTTCTCAGCAAGAACTGGGGTCAACATGTCTGGAGAAGAGCTGGAGGCTGCAGGAGGAACCATCACACCTGTCGGTGCTTCCATTAAAGCAGAGGGCGAGGTGTTCTCCCTCTTGCTCTCAAAGGATGTGGCTGTCTGGACTGAGCTGAAGAAACTTTTGAATGGAGACAGAGGGAAATCCGTGACGAGGCTGTGGTACAGGGCAAGGATGGACATCTTCATGGAGATCAAGATTATGCTGTGGACCGTTCTTCAGGTTTGTAACAACCATCTCAAGGATTGGTCCTGGCCTCAGGAGTTCCGCTAAATGGGAAGAATCACATTTTCAAACTAATTTGTGATTTGGTCATTGGGACTCCTGTCTAAAAGATAAAGTGTAGATATGACTGAAACACAGTTACAAACTCTGATAACAGCATGACATAAATGTATATTTACCTTTTTAAATGAGCGGTTTCACAGTGCATGCTGGATCATTCTGTCTCCACTTGTCTGGACTCCTCTTCTCTGAAGGACAAATGACAGATAAGAGTGAATAATAGTTACTAATGTCATCAAATTGTGTCAAAAGAAGAACTATTGATCAATATAGAAACTCTGACAATATAATAAATATTTACCATTTTTGAGAAGAGGGATCACAGTGCATGCTTTGTTCTCTCTTTGCTGCTCGTCTCCTCTGGTCTTTGTCTTGTTTCCTCTTCATGTTGTTTCCTCTCTCCTCTTGAAAAGATGTCTCCTTTCCTCATCTCATCGGGACTCCTTTTTCTAAAAGACAAATTGCAGATAAGAGTGAATAACAGTTATTAATTTCACCAAACTGTGTCAAAAGAAGAACTATTGATCAGTATAAAAATTCTGGCAATATATATTTACCATTTTTGAGAAGAGGGTTCACAGTGCATGCTCAAATGTTTCTTTGGTGGAGACTGGCTGCTGCTGTCTTCCTCTGCAACCCTCCTCTTCCCCTGTCCTGGAGTCACTGCATATCTTGCAGACTGTCTGACAAACTGACAGAGGACTGACATGAGAAGGTGACCGTTTGTACTGTAGTCGGCCACTCTCCATTGGTTGGTCAGCTCTGTGCTTTCACTGCGGTGCACATTGGAGACGACTCTGGTGAAATTAGTGCCTTAGAACTCCATCTTGAAGACCCTGTTTCTGGGGTCGGATTTCAGGGGCCCTGCTTCTGTCTTCTCAGCAAGAACTGGGGTCAACATGTCTGGAGAAGAGCTGGAGGCTGCAGGAGGAACCATCACACCTGTCGGTGCATCCATTAAAGCAGAGGGTGAGGTGTTCTCCTGCCTGCTCTCAAAGGGTGTGGCTGTCTGGACTGAGCTGAAGAAACTTTTGAATGGAGACAGAGGGAAATCCGTGACGAGGCTGTGGTACAGGGCAAGGATGGACATCTTCATGGAGATCAAGATTATGCTGTGGACCGTTCTTCAGGTTTGTAACAACCATCTCAAGGTTTGGTCCCGGCCTCAGGAGTTCCGCTAAATGGAAAGAATCACATTTTCAAACTGATTTGTGATTTGGTCATTGGGCCTCATGTCTAAAAGATAAAGAGCAGATACGACTGAATCACAGTTACAAACTCTGATAACAGCATGACATAAATGTATATTTACCTTTTTTAATGAGCGGTTTCACAGAGCATGCTGGATCATTCTGTCTCCACTTGTCTGGACTCCTCTGAAGGACAAATGACAGATAAGAGTGAATAATAGTTACTAATGTCATCAAAACTGTGTCAAAAGAAGAACTATTGATCAGTACAGAAATTCTGGCAATATATATTCACCATTTTTGAGAAGCGGGATCACAGTGCATGCTTTGTCGTCTCTTTGCTCTTTATGTTGTTTCATTTTCTCTCTTCTCTCATAATGCTGTCTCCTTTCCTGGTCTCTTCGAGACTCCTCTGCTTTTTTAAAAAGACAAAATGCAAACAAGTGACAGTTACTATCTTGAGATGAATAGAAGAAATATTGATTATTCTGGGTATTCTAATAATAAGATCAAATACATTTATAGTTACCATTCTTAATGACAGAGTTGTCTGTGAGTGGTGTCTCCTTTGCTTTCGTCTCTTCTCATCTTGTCCCCTTTCTCTTCAGGTCAAATAGCTGATAAGGGAGGCTAACAGTCAATACATTTATTAGCTTTGTTGTTATCTTTGATGTTGCTTGGTTACTGGATTCATTACAGCTGCTGTCACATGTTTCCATTGGCTGGTGACATTATTATTAACATCCAGTCTAACTTATGACAAATTCATGGCTTTATTACCACAAACTGTGGTATTTAGAAGGAGCTACTCCACCAGAAATTCTTTCAGATTGAGTGTAAAGTACTACTTACCACTTTGTTCACTCATGGTGATGTTTTCAAGCAGAGTCCACCTTCATTTAAAAGTCAAATGTTTGGACAGCCATGTCTTCTCTTCTCTGTCCACCTCCTCCTGGTCTGCTTAACTGGGAGAGAAGCTCAGGAGGGCCTTAGATCTTTACTGCCCTCTGTCTTGCTGTTCTTGTCTTTTCCTGCTTCTTCTATCAGCCTGTTCTGCTTCATCGACCTGCCTGTCTTTGGTGGATCAGCAGTGTTGTCAGTTCTCACGCTGTTCCTGCAGCTCCTCATTTCTGGTGTTCACTGACTTCTGATGTTTTTGATGCTGGTGCTGAGTCCCATTCATGAAATCAAGTTGCATGTATTTCTGGCTCAAGGAAATACATTCAACATTATTTAAAGAAATCCGTCTTGACTGTTGATGCTGTTTGAGGTGCCTGTCCCAACACACACGGGGCAGTTGGTGTGGTAAACCCTGGACAGGGCACAGATAGTTCACAGATCCCAGTTCATCTTGTTTGGGAAAAATTAAGTCTTCCTCTTTCAATAGAGCTCTTGAATCAGAGTTCTTCAGAGCTCCCTTTGAAGTTGTCCCTATGTCGGACACACAGGCCAGCAGCAAGAAATAAAGAAAGGTGCATGATGCACCAGTGCAAGATGCACCAAAACCACTAACCTGTGGACCAAAACGAACTATGTACAAATGTACAGTATTAACCCCTCGGCCAACCATATTTTTCTTATTGGGCAGTATATGTCCATGGGCCCCGGTGCAAGACGCTACCAGAGGCAGTCACTAGTCTTGCCAGACGCAAAGACCAGCTCTCAGGGGTCACAATAATACTGTATTAACCTCTAAGCCAACCATATTTTTCTTATGGGGCAGTATATGTACATGGGTCCTGGTGCAAGACGCTACCAGGCTGCAGCAAAACAAATGACGATCACAGTCTCAAACGTTTCTTTGGTGGAGACTGGCTGCTGCTGTCTTCCTCTGCATCCTTCCTCTTCCTCTGCACTGGAGTCACTGCATATATTGCAGACTGTCTGTCAAACTGACAGAGGACTGACATGAGAAGGTGACCGTCTGTACTGTAGTCGGTCACTCTCCAGCGGTTGGTCAGTTCTGTGTGGTCAGAGCGGTACACAGTGGAGATGACTCTGGTTAAGAGTAAACCATCAGACTCCATCTCTAAGACCTTGTTTCTGGGGTCGACCTTCAGGGCTGCCAGGTCTGCCCTCTCAGGAAGAACTGGGGTCAACATGTTTGCGGAAAAGGAGCTGGAGCCTGCAGGAGGAACCATCACACCTGGCGGTGAAAACTCTAACGTAGAGGGCAAGGTGTTCTCCCTCTCAAGCTCATAGAGTGTGCCAAAAGGTGCAACAGTGTACAATGTGGTGAAGAGCCCCATGAACTGAAATGAAGGGAAGTCCTTGGAGCCTGTGACAAGGTTGTGGTACAGGCTCAGGATGGAACTGGAGATGGAGAATGCGTTCATCGTGTCCAGAGGACGGTTCCTCAGGTTCGTAACTAGCATCACAAGGTTTGGTCCCGGCAGGAGCAGCTCATCTAAATGGAAAGAAATACATGATTGGACTAATTAAAGCCTGGATTAAAATGTCAAGTTAGCTGTGAATTAATTAAAAAAAAAAAAAAAAAAACACAGCTCACTCCACAGCAGGACATACTGTAAAACTGTCTTGACATGTTAGATTATTCATGTGTTTCAAACAATAATGTGAACTCAAAGTGCAAGCATAAAACAAAACACGATGTTAAACAGCTTTCAATCCAATACAAGTTTGTTAATTAGCGCCTTGTAGACACTAAACAAGTTTTGCTGTTAAAGCTTGACTCCTGGTAAAAATGAAATACTGTTTCAATGACCTCCAGACTGGCTGTTTGCATCTTTTCCAATAAAACGTAGCAGCATTTGCATTAAAAAGTAGTTAGTAGTAGTAGTAGTTAGTCAAGTAGCTTGAAGCAAAATGTATATTTCTGTGTGTCGACTGTTGTAGAGACCTCAGAGTATTATTATTATTATTATTATTATTATTATTATTATTATTATTATTATTATTATAAAGCATAATAGGCATGAGGAGTGATTCATATCTAAGCTCCATGGGTCAAGCAGGCTGTAACTGCAGGATGTGCCACATGGTGGCCCATAATTTCAAATTATTATGTTTACTGTATATCTTTCTGTGACTTATGACAATAACGAATGACAGTATGAGGGGCTTCAGTGACCAACGAGGTCCCATTTGGTCACATTTATTGAAGTTAGTCTCATTTTTATGCATTCACACTCAGGCACAGATCCTAGCGGCTAACCGCACTGACGTCAGACGTCGGCCTCCTGAGAGTTCCAATATTTGACGTCATCTCCATGGCGCGTGCAATATACACAACTTTTAGCATTTTTTTAAAAAATGGCCCGGTCGCCATCTTTGTCCTATACTTTCAATATTAATTCGACAACCCTATGCACCCTCTTAAAATTGATGTGTTTCTCAATCACAACACTGAAATTCACACGTTATTTGACGTCATCTCCATGGCGCGTGCAATATACACAACTTTTAGCATTTTTTAAAAAATGGCCCAGTCGCCATCTTTGTCCTATACTTTCAATGTTAATTCGACAACCCTATGCACCCTCGTAAAATTGATGTGTTTCTCAATCACAACACTGAAATTCACACGTTTCACCTCTCACGTACATACTGATAAAATATTATCGTCTGTACTCATAATAAAAGGTGGAGCTCAGATTTAACGGTTTGATCGTGGCCTGGGCAAACTGTAATATACTTTCATAACATGAACATATTATGTTCACCCAAACAAAATTAAATAACTCATATTTCGATTAGATTGTATATTATACTTTATCTAATGCATTAAAAAATATATATATGGAGGACTATTATTTATTTATTTTTTTACCCTGGCGGTCACCCTGCAGATGGTGGAGGGTCAACTTCAGCTTGTGTTTCTCTCGGCTGAAACGAGCGGAGGCCATTTCTATGACTTCAGCCACTGGTTCCTACAGATATCCACTGCTCGAGTTGGTTGATGTTGTATTAATTCACTTTTCTCTCGTCAACAATTCAGCACTTGCTGTCACAGTTGTGGCGATTCACTTTTCTGTCGCTCAGCTTCCAACAGTTTGCCTCGCAATGAAATTCGAATAGTGACTTCGGCTTTTATAGGAGCACCTCGAGACGTCACGCCATCACCATGACTTCCAGTGAGACGTTCGTATGGCCTCAAGTCTACAACACACTAAATATGAAACTTTACGTTCAATTGGTCATTTATTGATTTAATGCGAACAGTTATCATTTCAGATTTCATTACTTTGAGATTCAACATTTCCAATGATACAATAAGTGATTCATCATTTCAGTCATTATTAAAGCAACAAGCATCAAATATTTGCTGGTCCAGCTTCATAAATGTGTGAATCTGCTGCTTCTCTCCGTCAGACTGTAAATGTAACCTGAATATATTTGCGTGGGTTTTGTCGGGAAACAACCAAGGAAATTCGGAGAATTTGTGATTGCCAATTTTTTTTTATTGATATTGAAGTAAATAAACTACATTTTGTATATTTACATATAATGAAAAGGGCATCTTAATTGATGATGAAATAATAGCTACTTGAGGCCCTTGACCTTCAACGTTTCTTGTATACAAAGGTTTTTTTCTTCTTCTTTTTTTTTGTCACTTTCGGAAATGATTACCTTTTTATAAAATATTTTTTCCACAATGAACCGTTGGCACTTATTAGCCTATTTGGATTATTATTGTTATTATTAATAGAGCTATTTTCATTCCTGCTTAATCTGCCGTTCTTCGTTCATAGATTTTTTTTTTTCCATCTATAAAATGCAAGAAAACAGCAAGCATCGTATTTTCTCAGGGCCATGGCGACTTCTTCAAACGTTTTCTTTTGTCCGATCACCACAACCCAAAGATATTCAGCTTCTAACAAAAGAAACGGAGAAAATCCCGACAATTTTTCGTCAAGAAAAGAAACATTTGAAGAAGGGTGTTCGTTTTTTCTTTTTTCTTTTTGGGCTATTTTCTGGCATTTTATAAAGCACACAAATAATTAATCGACAAAATAATCTTCCTATTAACGAAAACATCCCTATTAATAATAATTATAGGAAGAAATTAATTATAGGAAGAAATACTAAAATAATATAAAATACTTTACGGAAACTTTTAATTGCCAACGTTTCTTTGCAAAAATAAACAAATAAATTACACAAAGGCAATAATTTCTCAAGTAACGTATGAGCATACGAAGTCTCGGGCTTCATGTGGATATTATTTCATCATGAATTAATCTGCCGTTTTCTTCCCCATCAGCCAATTATTGAAAGTCTATCTGCTCAGTAAAAGCGGAGAAAGTGCCCGCCCTTGTGTTTCTCCAACAAAAAGCCCAGATGTATTCAGGTTCCATGTACAGTGTGACGGAGAAAGGCAGCAGATTGGTAGATTTGTGAGGCTGGACGAGCAAATATTTGACCTTTTCGCTTTATTAATGGCTAAAATGATGAATCACTTCTCAAAGTATTTTCCCGTTTAGCAGCTGATGACAAGCTCTCACTCACTAACCCACTGACCAAAAACATCCACTGACTGCCCACCTGTAGTCCATTAATGCACAGTTTTTAACATGTACATTCACCACTCGCTGTCACTGTCAACGCACTTTGTAAATGTCATTGCAGATATTGTTTATTTTAGACTTTTGCACTGTTTAACTTATTGTTCAGTTTTTTGTGCCTTTAGTCCTGTGCAAGTAGATTTAGTGAGATGTTTTGTGTGTTGGTTCACTTGAAGCTAAGTCATTATCGTGTCACTGGAGGTCATGATGATGACAAGACTAGTTGAGCTGCTCCTACAAAAGTTGAGGCCACAAGTCTAATTTCACTGTGAAGCTGAGCTCAGACATGAATCACTCTGAGGTCTCTGCAACAGTCAACATATATACTTTTTGCTTTTAAGGGACTTCTGTTTTTAAGTCAAATGCTGCGGATGAATAACTTCAGGAACCATCTGTAACATTTTATTGGAAAAGACATAAACAGTCAGTCTGGAGGTCATTGAAATAAAATTTCATTTTTAAGAGTCAAGCTTTAACAGCAGAACTTGTTTAGTGAGCACTAATTAACAAACTTGGATTGGATTGAAAGCTGTTTAATGTCATGTTTTGTTTTATGCTCGTACTTTTAGCATTTCTAATAGAAAGAAGAGTTCACATTATTTATTTATTTTTTTTAATTTTAGTTTTATTTGGAAAGAACAAATGTGTACAGTTATACACATAATACAAATACAGATACAAGATTCTTTCCTTTTTTGTGGGCATTTTTTTTTTTAACTCACTTCAACATCGCCTTTATTACCATTATTTTCTAACTTTTTTCCCCCAAAAAAACTTTAAGTTCCCTTCACTCATCAGCCCATATATACAAAAACCACTAGTAACAGAAAACCATGAACTGAGAGCCAGAACATAGAAAATCTGACACTCCAAGCTATTTACAATAATGGGGAGCCTACAGTAAGGAAGGAGAAAAAAGCCTTATACTTTAGAAAACATGTAAACCATTCAGAGAAGTCATAAAAAATCTGCTCTCATTGGGGTAATATAATTGATCCATTTATTCCAAATACAATAGAATTTGTTTTTTCTTATATTTAGTATGTAAGGAGTTCACATTATTGTTTGAACAACATGAATAATCAAACATGTTAAGTCAGTTTTTCACAGTAAGTCCTGCTGTGGAGTGAACTGTGTTTGAAAGACATAAATGCACAGCTAACTTGACATTTTAATCCAGGCTTTAATCAGTCCAATCATGTGATCCTTTCCATTTAGCGGAACTCCTGAGGCCGGGACCAATCCTTGAGATGGTTGTTACAAACCTGAGGATCCCTCCTCTGAACAGCATAAATGTGATTTCCACGAGAAAGTCCATCTTCACCCTGTACCACAGCCTCGTCACGAGCTCTCAAGGACTTTCCTCTGTCTCCATTCAAAAGTTTCTTCAGCTCAGTCCAGACAGCCACACCCTTTGAGAGCAGGAGGAGAACACCTCGCCCTCTGCTTTAATGGATGCACCGACAGGTGTGATGGTTCCTCCTGCAGCCTCCAGCTCTTCTCCAGACATGTTAACCCCAGTTCTTGCTGAGAAGACAGAAACAGGGCCCCTGAAATCCGACCCCAGAAACAGGGTCTTCAAGATGGAGTTTGAAGGCACTAACTTCACCAGAGTCGTCTCCACTGTGCACCGCAGTGAAAGCACAGAGCTGACCAACCGCTGGAGAGTGGCTGACTACAGTACAGACGGTCACCTTCTCATGTCAGTCCTCTGTCAGTTTGTCAGACAGTCGGCAAGGTATGCAGTGACTCCAGGACAGGGGAAGAGGAGGGATGCAGGGGAAGACAGCAGCAGCCAGTCTCCACCAAAGGGATGTTAGAGACTGCAATTGTCATTTGATCTGCTGCAGCTTTTGGTCCCTTGAGATAACTTATTTCACCACTGTTAGTAGCTGCATTACCTCATAATTATAATAACCTCATCAACATGTGCAATAATAATAATAATGTGATGTGCTATGTAAAACTGGTCATCAGGATATCCACAGTGACTGCTTATGACAAGTAAAAAAGGTTCATGACATCTTATTGTACGTACATGATAGCAGTAAGGTGAAGTAGAATATTATTTTTATGACACTGTCTTTGGAAAATTTAGCATCAGATGAATAATAATATCTATTTGCATCAGTGTAATGTGTGTGAATGATTCAGTGGGTCTGAACAGTCGGAGTCTGATGTCAGCACGAAAAATATCTTTCAGGATTCAGTATTGTGTTTAAGTTAAGTTAAACTCTAAGTCCTCTAACTTCTCTTAATTTGCCCACATTTCAAAACTTGAAGATATTCTGATTTTTGTATGTTTTCTCCTGAACAAATAAAAAAAGCTCAAAGACAAACACTCTTGACTCAAGAGCTTCATCTGATGGACTTAAAAAGCTTCTGAGAAACAGCTCACTCACTCCAAATGCTCCAAAGCCCATTTGTGATTCCTCATTTCTAATCCTCCATGAATGCCCAAGTTTTTAACTCAAAGCATCTTTATTTTAATTTCTAATTATTTAATTACTTTCACTTACTCTGTGAACATGCCACATCATTCTGCTTTCAGAAAATTTTCTCAAACATGTGAAGTTATTCTTTCATCAAGTACTTCATGTACTTTTCAGTTATGGAAGAGAATTACACACTGAAATGCTGTTGTAACCCCCTCAATTCTACACACATGCACACACATAATTATGCAAACAGATATTCCAATAATTACATTAAAATAGAATATGAAAAATAAAATATGCAAACTATAACATATACAGTCACTCATGTACAGCCTGTACAGTGTACATATATATACATACATACAGACATACAGACATACATACATACATACATACGTAGATTACGCTTTTTAACAGGTTAATGTCATCAAACCTCACCAGATTTGACTGTATTACCTGTGTGTGTGTGTGTGTGTGTGTGTGTGTGTGTGTGTGTGTGTGTGTGAGGATCCTCCTCTTACTGTTGGGGCTGTTACATTCAGTTGTCGCGTCTTTACTGCCCTCTGCTGAATTTTCTTAATAGAAAATAGGTAAACCAAGCCAAACAAAACAAGTACAATTGTATTAATCAAAAGCTTTTCATGTGTTTTATGTGTGTGCAGCAGATCTCTAGGTACCATATTATGCATGCAGGTTCATCAGACACAGCATTATGGTGCAGATACTGCTCCAATGAAAAAAGTTACAGCTGCTGCAGCGGGATTTGAACCAACGCTTAAATAAAGCTTCACATCAATCTGATTTGTATAATCGTCTGATTATTTCATCAGAATAATATGGTCACGGTCAGTTTGGTGTACAAGGAGAGGAATCTGCTATGAGCTTTGTCTGAGGTCAAGAGTCCTGCTGGAGCGCTCCGACTGCAGGGTAACTATGATGTAGCTCTCACCTTGACCACGGGGTGGCGCAAACAAACTGTGCAATACTTGCCCGTGAAAGCTCTTACAAGATGCGTGTATTATTCACCAGGTAAGTTTAAAACGTGCTGTCATCGTTGTTTTCTCGATTGTTGGTTGTGTTAGTCTGCCGTTTTTCAATATCACTCTAATGATTCTACTTTAGAGCACCTGAGCCTTCTTTACACTCATATGTGTGTTTCACTGGACTCATCTGGATTAAGAAGCACTGAATCTTCAATTCAATTCAATTCAATTCAATTCAATTCAATTCAAAAATAAAAAGAAAGAAATTTTCTCTTGAGCCAGGGTGCAAGCGTGAGTGCATGGGTCAAAAAACATACATGTCAATCATCAAAGTTAGTAAAAAGGCGTAGATTTCACTACTTTGTGGAAATATTTATTTCTTGTTTATTTTTTGTTTCATGCGTGTTTGACCAAAAACAAACAAACAAACAAACAAACAAACAAACAAACACGCAAAAATGAAATACAATTACAGAAATGAGAGTGTCTTAAAAGGTAGGTCTAGCTTTAAGAAGAAGGTGGGATTGACAAAATTAATTCATTGCTAGAAAATAACCATATAATGATTTCCTAACAGCTTCCACAGAAACCTCCACAGGATGCACTACAGTACATTTTAGAGTGGGCAAAATCCCATCTACTAAAATATTAATACCTTAGTAATGCCTGCCACCGTGACCGTCAGAGTAACATTCATTTCAAGTCAAAACGGCCCTTTGCTCTCAATCTCCACCAGAGTGATTAATAATCCATTCATTAATGTGTCTCATGTGCTAATATCTGTGCAACATCAGCGCACACTTCGCACAGCGTCAGTGCGCATCTTGTCATCCGCTGTCGCGCAGCAGCCCCCTCACAGTGCAGCTCACTGCGCGGCCGCTGTAGGCGTGGTGAAGCGCAGGGGCCCATAAATACGGCCGTGCCTCTCTGCGGATGCTCTCTCTGCGCTCCCCTCAGACCGTAACGCACCAGCCCTCCGAAGGCGCACGAAGAGGTCGCAAACAAGCGGAATTAATCCATAGAAACACACCGAGAGAAGAGAAAAAGAAAGAAAGAAAGAAAAACAGAAAAGAAAGACAGAAGCGAAGGAATATTTAGATCCGGAACAAGTGGAAGGAATACTTGAACCTCACATATATTTTTGACTTTTTCCCCTGAAGATCACTGGAAGTAGGCGCATCATGAGGATTTTCGGTGTTGTGCTCCTGCTGGTTCACGCCTTGGGTGAGTTCCATGTGCGCTCATGTAAAATAAGTTGTTTCTCTGTGGACTTGGGTTATTGTGTTTGACATTTCGACCTGTGCCACGCCGTCTCTTCTCGGCTATTGGCGTCAACCACTCATGCATGGCCGAGCTAATAACATGTCTTGTAAACTTCATAACCTTTAAGGCAACGGTTTTCATGATGCCAGGTCTATTCAGGAGCTAATGGGGTCATCTCTCTATTTTAGAGCATGCTTTATGTAACTGGATACATTTATTTTTAACTCATATTCTTGCCTGACATTAGCTAACGGTCTGTCCATGCATTTTGTGTGTGTGTGTGCATGACACAGAGAGAGTATATGCCAACTTCTATCTGGCTCCCCACCCACCAGATCACCCACTGTATTTCCCATCCAAAGCCCACAAACTGTCCCTCTGAGGGAGGCTACTTCAAGTTGTGGTTTTGGCCCAGGTTCCGCTCTGCTGAAGTGCTCCTGAGCAAGGCAGTGGATACCTACCGAGCCCAAAAGACCATGCTCTGTATCTGAGCTTGCACACTTCCTAAAAGGGATCAGTGGGATTGCACTGAAAGCCAAAAATCCTGCCTGGAGCCTCCTTGTGCACAACATGTTTCAACTTGCCCTCAGAAGTCCAGCCCACCCTGGCACACTAACCTGTTTGCATTAATTGTCCCCTAGAGGAGGACTTTTTTTTTTGGAAGTCTGTTCTGTTAAAGAGTGTATCAAACACTTACCATGCACTGCTAACATTTGAAACCCTCTTATTGTCTCCTCCAGTGGTGTCCAGAATGGCCAGTGGTGCTGCAGTCGACAGGTATGAGAGCGACAGGCAGCGGCACAGAGCTGTTTTCAAGCTTCTGGACACAACCAAAGACAGGGGGGCAGAGGAGGAGAGCGTAAGCGTGGGTGCAACAACAGTGGAGTATGGTCAGGAGGAGGAGGAGGACTACGATGATGAGTATTATGAAGATGAGTACGAAGATGGCATGTCTGGAGACTATGGACTGGAACTGCCGCAAGGTAAGGCAGTCAAGTTTGCTGTTTTTCTCATATTCCTGATTCAGTTTTTACTTGCTTCCTTAAGAAAGACAATATAATCGAAGTTTTTTTTCCTCTTTTTTGTTCCCTTTTTGGTTTAGTCGCCATGTCAAGCAAACCGAAAGACCCGTCTGCCATCCTGGAGGCGGAAAGCACTGAAGGAAAGAGAAGGAGAGGAAAGGGGAGAAAGAAGGGGAAAGGCAAGGGGAAGAAGAGGAATCCATGCCTGAGGAAGTATAAGGATTTCTGCATTCACGGCACCTGCAAGTACGTGAAGGACGTCCGTTCCCCATCCTGTGTGTAAGTATGAGCGCTACATCTATCCTCCACCAACCCCGAGCCACTGAATTATTAAGCTCGTATTCACCGACTCCGTCTCGGTCCTGTCTGCAGGTGCAACCCGAGTTACTCTGGTGAAAGGTGTCAGTTTTTCACGCTGCCCTTGGAGAAACCCCAGGAGGGCTACAACCGGACCACAGCCCTGGCCGTGGTGGCGGTGGTGCTGTCGTCCGTCTGCCTCATCATCATAGGCCTTCTGCTGTTGCTCAGGTGAGGAAAAAGGCTCTCAGATTCACCACGCAAACACACACGAACCACCATACACACAGATAAAGGGTTTTACTTGAGGCTTAGCCGATACCTGTCAAAGACAAGACGCAGCAAATAGTCTGAACAAGCTCCTTTTCTTTTGTTTATTGCAGGTTTCACAAGCGGGGAGCGTATGATGTAGAGAATGAAGAGAAGGTCAAACTAGGGTTAGCGTCCAACCACTGAAGAGACAAAGAGAGGTGAGTGGAGAGGAGCAGGCCTACGAACACATACACTGACAAACATCTTCATGTTTCTTTCTTCTTTGTTGTCTGGATGAAATCAGGTTTTGCTCATTGCCTCTTTTTTTTCACGTTAGGCAAAGATGCGGAAATTCTACCTCAAAATAGAAAAAGAGAAGTGAACCGCCAAAGGAGGTTCTGGAGGAAAAAAGGATCCTACATGAAGAAGGGAACAGAGGTTGTTGTCTGCCTGATCCTCTGCCTGATATTCAGATGAAAGAAATGAACGGGCAGCTGAACATATTCCTGAAGGCCTCAGAAAAAGATGGCCCGCCTGAAACTGGAATACTAACGCCCCGAGGATGGACCGGTGACGTGAGGAGCGCGAAGGGACGAGAAGGAGAAGGAACATGTCAAGAGTCTGTGCTGCTTCTGGACTGCGTGAAAAGAGGTTCCAGACTGAACTGAACAAGATAAGATTTTGAACACCGAGAGCTCAAACCTGGATTTTTTTCTCTCAACAGACAGCATTTTGTATTTTCCTGCACAAGTCCATCTTCTTTTTTTTGTGTACAGTAAACGGAATATTTATAATTTTAATTTATTTATTTAAGCTAACTGTATTTATAGAGATTTTAACCACCTTCAACACTTTTTAAAGTAATGATGTTACAGTTGTTTTTATATTCCTTATTGGACGAGATATTTATTTATGAAACAGAAAAAAAAAACAATGCAGAAGCTCCTTGAGATAGCAAATATTTCATGAAACGAGATATGACGCATAAACATCTGATTTCTGGCTTTAGTTTTTTGGCGCTCAGTAGATGATCAATAGCACTGTGATTAATGAATTGATCGCTGAATAGACATGATTACTTTTTAATTCTTCCGGGGAGTTTCATTTAGGGCTTTTCAGGAACACCCTGCACACACTCACACGGTTACACACATTGACACATTCACTCCTGGAGGCTGCCCAGTACAACCAGTCAGATCTGTCAGCCATTAAGCAGCTCCACTGTAGAGGTTTGGGGCATCAGCGGCCTTTCAGAGGCACATCAGCTGTGGTAATGAGGCAGGGGCAAGCAGCTCTCTTTGACTCCCTGCATCCAGATTTATATTGTAGGTTTGGTGATCTTTAGGGCTACATTAGGTTTAGTGTTGTGCCTCAGTGTTACAATGACACATCAATGTCTGTCATTATGATTCACTGCACAGTCTAAGCATTGATTAAAGGCAACATAAAAACTGTGCACTCAGCGTCTGTATTGTTCTGAAACCTTTAAAAGGGAGTCAAATATCAAATGCACTGTAGCAAGAATTTGGTATGAAAATGTTGTCACGTCATGTTGTCTTACCATCATCATCTAAGAAACTCCCTCAGATCCATGTTCAGCTGTCAAGCAAAAAATAAAAAACAAAAAAAATGTGAATTTAAGTGTTTCACCCTTTCAAATCCTGTCCTGCAGTTTTGAAGTGATTGTTATTTCTGTGATTTTTTTCAGAGGAAAATAAAAAAAAAAAGATTATCATAATATTTGACTCTTTTCGCTTCTTTACATCAAACTCTGTTCTCAGAATTAATAGGAGTCTCAGATGTACTGACAGATCAGTTAAGTAAGGTCAAGTTTATTTTCGCTCTTTGGTTCACTTCCTGAGTTGGGCGACACATTAATGTGATATTTTAGAATGGCTGGTCTGGGTAATGATAACAGCAGTGTGTTCTTTTGGCCCATTCAGCAGCTGTAATTATAGTAAACATAATATTTTTATTTCCCCTGTGTCTGACGTGTGAGGACCACTTTTAACCAGAGCACCTGTATCCTGGCCATTAGTGCTATTATGTTCAGTGCTTAAAAGGCTTATTTTTTTAGTCATTGTTGTGCAAATATGGAGTCAGAAAGCCTCTATTATGATTCAGTCTGGTTATCTGGGTAGAGTAGATACCACTCAAATGATTGATTGTCATTGAAATGAACATGTTTCTCAGAGGCCTTTCTCTTTGGACCAAATGAAGACATTATGAGTTCCATGTGTTGACAACAGCATCATCAGTCTCTGACAGATCAGTCATGATGAGTGCAGTCAGGACTCACTGCCGTGTGTATGTACTGAGCAGATGTGCGGTGTACAGGCCAGAGAACACCTGATGTTCAGCCACAACACATCACGCCACGGCACCGCACACCATTACTCACACAGCCAACAGATGTCATGTTCAAAGACACACCACCAAGTATAACATCTGAGACCTCAACCAGCCCTGAATGCCGCAGAGTACAGAGAGACCACATGCGGCAAATACTAGCAGGATGCAACAATGCTGTCATATATGCCGCACGCAGGTTTAATGGGGGGTAAGGAAAGTCAAAAGACCCAGCTGGACTCAAAGGCAGGCTGAGACTCAGCCAAATGTTAGTCACCCCTTGAAGTCACCTCCTACACGGATGTTGTTACACCGACTCTGTGTGTCCGTGTATGTGTGCGTGTGTGAATGTGGTAGTGTAATGCCTTGGTGCTGTGTCTGTGTGTGGGTTACAGGGGTTAACCAAACCATTACAAGCAAGAATCCACAGCAAAACATGAGTGTTTACATGTTTGCTATGGGATCCTTTTCAACAAAGTTTGTGGGTTTGATTCCCATACTTTCTATATATACTGAATAAACAAAATACTCAAATATTCACGCTGGTAGTTAAAGACAGATGTTCAGCTGAACCATAAGGGTGTGGTACCTGATTCAGGAACTCCTCATACCATTTGTTGAGCAACAGAGAAACAGCAGTTGAGCGTTTAGCTTTGTCAGGAAAAAGCAACCCATGTACATGAGCACTGCTCAGTTTGCAAGTTTGGCCGATGAACTCACTGCATGGTAGACATGTTCCGTAATATTCAGACTTCTTTATTTGCCTATAAAGGGGCAATTTGAGGCAAGCAGTTTACAAATAAAAAACACACAAAATGTATTCACATGCACTAAAACAAACAAAAATGCAAAATATAATAGCCTATATTTTTGATTGTTTGACAGTCATTCTACCTCAAAGAGTTGCATAATACTTCTTTAACACACTCACGATGAACAAAAGAATGACCAAAATCGGTGCAGCAGAACCAGACGTATTGTCTTTTTCATTCTACTAACCTTCATTACCTTACAACTCAGCCGCTGGCAGTTCAGTCAGAGATTTGGGTGTGTTATGCCAGTAGCAGCTTGTGTAGCCTCGATTCTCTAGCCTCAAGCTGCAGCGGTCTGGTAAACTCACTTCTTGCTAATTCCACACCCCAGATTTTTTCCATTTCTTTTTTTCCATTTTCAGACTTCTTCATTCTTCAGCCCCAACTGATGCTAACTCACGTGACGTCACTTGAGGCAGTTTTTCTCAAGAGGAGCCACAACAGGCTTTATGCCTTTTTTCCCCCCATATGCAGCTGTACACCACAAGACCTTTAGACATAAATATCCTTCAGTCCAAAAGAGAAACATTTTAAAGAACCTTTCGGTTCCTTTGAAACAGTTTGTCACAAAGCTGCAAACAGACCTGCTTTTATTGTGAAAAGTTTTCAGGGGACATCGACAATATGCTGACGACTGCGGTTTCTCAGTTACGAATAAATGCAGCTAATTTTCCATTCTGTGTCACAGGATCTCTTATGCAGTGTGTATGAATGTGTGTGTCTTTGCAAAAACACACACATGTGTACGTGTGTTTGTATGTGTGACAGGGGCTAGTCATTTACAGTAGTGGAGCCACCTAATCCTGGCCTCTCAATGTCAAGTAGCAGAGCACACAGAAATAGTGCTGTGCAGTCATGCTCACATAGCTGCTATTCCCGGGGCTGATGGCCACCAAAGAGCCAGAATGCTGAGAGAGAGGAGAGTTCGCAGCGTTCTGTTTTTCAGTGAACTGGTGGACCACCGCCAGGAAATATTGTCCGGTATGGTGGCCCATCATCAGGCATCAGCGCTGCACCGCTTTTGAATTTTCCTTGTAGGGTCACTGCGAAGGCTCTGCAGAATCTGTCCCTCGTCTTCGCCTTCTGAGTGTTCTTGAATGTTCCTAGAGAGACTCAAAGAGGATATTTCCACAGCTCAGAGGGCTTTTCCTTTCAGGTTCGCCAAAATTCATTGGAGGTGGCAGAATTCATTGGGTGGGAATTGCCGGTGTACAAAGATTGCTATTGTTTTAGGCACATTTTTGGCAGCAGTAGTTTATGTCAAGGTGTGCTCACCTAAACTCATTTTAGGTGCCTTTGTTTTATCGTACCTTTGAATAAGAGACTTTGAGGCTCACAATAATGTTTCCAACTATTTTTTTTTTTTCAATTTTATGATGATGATGTTTTAGGAAAAAAAAGTATTATAGTAAAATATTTTTAGGAAATAAAGTGTACGTTATGTGTATTGGAGGTTGTTTGCCTTAAAGCCCAGAATCACCTACTGTGCTCATTACAGATACTTAATTAATGCAGCGTACAGGTGTACTGATAATGCTGCATATTTGTAGTCAACTAATATTTCTCTCTTTTATGAAAAGAGCAAAATCCAAGGTGAACCACTGTGTCGTCTTGACACATTGCCAAATAGACTTGTGTAATCAGATGTTGTAGTGGTTGCACTGGATTGAATCAGTGTGAGGAAGGTGACTTTGTTGTGAAAGGTGCTTCCTGCCCTGCTGAGGAGCAACAATGGGTAGTTTCCACTCTTATGGAAGTGCGCACACCAACAGTTGGAAATATAATCATTCTCTGACCGGATATCATCAACAGGAACACATTATTACCTGATATTAATGAGTGTGTGTGTCCCAATCTGCTTTAGATGTTAATGTATACAATTGGCTGTTCCGGCAAAATAAAATGTGCTTTGCATGATGCTCGCACAAGCTAAGCTCCCCGAGTGCTGCTGTAAAGTCAAACTGAAGTGCCAGCGCTGCCTCAGTGTGCCACTCAGGCCTGACTGATGAGGTGATGACAGCGACACAGCCTTTGTCGCATGACAAAAAGAGGTTTCAGTGGATCAGTATGTTGTACACAGTCTATATCGCTTCGTTCACATGGTGAGGACAGCCAAAGAGGAGGAGGACGGGAAGGATGACAGGAATGAAGAGAAGGAGTGAGAGATAAGGTCGACACAGTAACATGAGAGGGGGAGTGAGAGACGAAGGGAGGATAGAGAATGGGTCAAGGTGAGAACTTCTGCTGAGGAGGGTGCTGGCCTGTCTTCGACTGCATGTGGATAAGAAAGATGAAGGAGTTTGAGGAGACTGCCTTTCATGGCTCTCACTCCTTCTCTGGTTTACTTTAATTTACCCCTCAGATCCTGTAAGCTCTTCATTCTATTCCTGTCCTTTCATTCATATCACCTCTTCGATATCCTCATCCTTTTCCTGTCTCCCTTTTCTTCCTCTTCCTTTTACCCATTAAAATGACAAATGTGCTCAGGGACAGTCTTACCATCAGGGCAAACGCAGCCACATAATCCCTGCAGCCTACAAAAGGCAAAATATTAAGTAATGAAAGGTCATTTTTCATTAATTTAGAGGGTATTTACTTACTGACCAACACCCCTCATTAGTTAGATTAAAAGACTGGTCATTCTTGAGTCATGCCCACTCCCTCCACTACTTCATCAAGCTCAACTACTTCTTTTAACCTCAAACATTTTTTTTACCACTGCACCAAAAGTTACAAGGGAAATAATAAAATGTTGCTGCTAAGGAAACTGTCACTGCCTCAGAGGGCTGGCGGTAACACCACGCTGTGTGAGTAGCATACCTTACTCAGTCAGCAGTTCTTATCTGTCCATTTTTATGTCTATACCATGACTGCTCAGTCACACCATTAAAGCAACAGTTTGGGAAATATTCTAATTCCATTTCTTGCTGAGAGTTAGATGAGAAGATCAATACCTCTCTCTTGTCTGTGCATGAATTATGCAGATAGAGCCGCGAGTCCTTAGCTGTTAAAACCACCCAGAACATCACTGGCATTCAAGTACATTGCATCAGTGATGTTGATGAGGTGAGGTGCCTGCACAGAGCCCAGAGGATATTAAAAGACAATACCCCAGCAACAGCCTGTTCACCCTACTGCTGCTGCCACCTGGCAAGCCATACAGAAGCATCCGCAGGATTGGATCACATGACAGGAGAGGAGTGAGTTTGGCAAAACAGGTGAACTGTGTTTCATGCTGTATCAGATGAAAGAATATTTCAGCCAAACACTCATATATGTCAGTATTAACACAGGTTAGAAGTTGAGCATGCAAGGATTATTAGGCATATTGAACACAGCTGGCAGAGTTCACCTGTTTGACCAAACTCACTTCTCTCATGTCCTCTCATGAGTTCCATTGTACCATAGACTTTGATTTGGCACTACGGCAAGTGTGATCCCATCATGAGATGGTCTCGCTGTTTCTTTGTAGTTTCAGTCTTTAGGCTGCGTTAACCCCCAGCAATAAAGCTATTTCCCAGAATAGCAAACTAATACTTAAAAGACACAGTAACATCCTTCAGTCATGGTTACATTGACGACACCTGTGGTAACACACTTTTAATAATACAGGTCACAGAATTCCTTTCAAAATGACAATTGAAAGGAAACAAATGGAGAAAAAAAAAGAAGTCAAGTCAACACTTAGATTTAATGTTGTCCTCTGCATCACATCTTGTCTGTGTGGGTGAGCGGTTTGAATCCTGTGCGGTGAAAGCAGGTTCTGCCAGTAACACAAAATGTAAATACATGAAAAGCTGCTGCAGAGCAAATGCCAGCCATATCACAAATGCTGTCTCATATACTGCAATTATAAAAAGGGTTATAACGTAACAGTCGCATTCGATTGCAAATGGTCATGTTCGCTGTTTGTTTATAGGACCCCCAAATGAAGTAAAGTCTGCCCCTGCTCCACATTGCTGCTCTCTATGTTAGTAGTGTTGAAAAAGCAGCTCAGCTCAGTCCACTTGCTCCTGGTGCCAGCAGGAGTTGGGCAGGGATACCAGCAGATTCCCCTCTGCTGATGTCACCCTGCTGGACAGACACTTGTTATGTATCATGGCCACACTATTAAATTCTCACTGAGGTCTATTTAGGCCCCAAGGAGGCTGATGGTGGCATTGGATTACTTACTGGGTAAGAGGAGAAGAGAGGGTTAGAGACAGAGAGCGACTGGGGTTGGGTTAAGAGGGGAGTGAAGAGAAAACAAGGCAAGAAACTGGATGTATTTGACCATTCCCCTAATCGCCATCACCACTACCACACACACAAGCCAAAAAAATAACTCAAACAAACAACGGCATGCCGGCAAACAGACAGGAAGACTGATGACTGCATGCTTGACTCATCTGTTTTCTCTACCCCTGACAGTATGCTCTGCAGTTCTCTGAAATAAAAAAACTCCTCCCATATCCGCCTGAGTGTGTGTGTGTGTGTGTGTGTGTGTGTGTGTGTGTGTGTGTGTGTAGAAGCAGGCACCTAATGGTGGTTTTAGAGGATCAGCCCAACGCGTGCTGGCCAGTTGAGCTGGCTGACACCACAGCTTATGACAAAGGAGAGGCGGACGGATGTCAGAGCAGACGGCAGCAGGCTCTGGTTACCGCAAGGAGTGGGCTCCAGGCATTCCTCTTCACTGTGTTTCCTTTGTGGTCAGCTGCTGTTGAAACTGACAGAACACCTCACCCCCCTCACCACCACCACTACCCCTCACCCCCAAGGCAAACACCTTAAGCAATCTTAATTGTTCCAGTTTGATCCTGAAAGGGTTGTTAGGAAAGAGGGATTTCCTCTGTGGAGAAATACTATGTGCCTAAGATATGAGTATTTGATATACAGGCAGGGCGGGAACGCTCCTGTCACTCCAAACAATCACTGAAACGACAAAGGCCCCTTCTATCTCTCATGCAGCGTGTCAGATACAATCACACACACTGTACAGCTGTGAGGCTCTGCATGCGAACATGCTGATGTTCAGCAGATGTAATGTTTACCACGTTCACTCTAATCCTTTAGTTAGCTTAGTTTAACATTGGCTAATTAATGCATTACGCATGAGGCTCATGGGAATGTCATGGGTTTTGCAGACTTTGGGTCATAGATTTTGGAAATTTGAACTGCTGTTAGCTCAAGATGAAAAGTCAGGGAGAGTCGAAATAGTTACACATCATCCTGAGGACATGACCGTCTGTATCAAATTTCATGGTAATCCATCCAATACTTGCTGGGACCTTTCACTAAAAATATGTCAAGTTGCTTGTGGCATGGGAAAAAAAGTCATTAGGATGCATCATCAACCAGAATTTATGTCAATTCACCCAGTAGTTGTTGGGATATTTCAGTCTAGCCAAAAGTGGTGGACCAGTGGAGCCATGCTGGTTTCATTTGAATGTCTTACACTGTCTTTATGTATAGCCCTTTGATAGACTGGCAAGGTGTCCAGGGTGTTACCCTGCCTTCAGCTCAATGTATGATGGGAACACCCATAACCAAGGACCGGAAAATTTAAAGCAAATGAAGGAATGACTTTCCCTCCTTTGAATTTCTTCATTCATCTGCCTTCATCTCTGTGACTGCCCAACAAATTTAAATCCCCCCCATGAGGCCGCCTAAGCAGCCCACAGGCTATTAGTGGGGTCCGTGACCTCAGCGAGATTTTCCCCTCTGCTGCTCTCCGTCTGTCCTTCCACCCACTGCTACTCTGTGTGTTCCCTCTCTCCTGCCGCAGCCTCGAGACAGTGTGGGAGCTGTTCACAGAGCAGGAATGCAGAAGGAGCGCTCAGAGCTCAGCTGCTGGAGGAGAGAGGAGGGAGGAGAAGAAGGCAGGAGAGGGGGATTTTTTCCTTGGATGAGGTCATGGATGATGGCTTCTCTCAGAGCGAGAGCTGAGCTCGTGGCAGACGCGCCCCTGACCTCCCAGTGCCAGCACACACACACACACACACACACACACACACACACACACACACACAAAGAGAAAGGGCTGAACCCATAGAAGCACTTAGTTGGCAGTGACTTGACATCTAGTTTTCATCTCTGCCCATTACACCACAACTAATCTCCCAGTCCATATTGCTCTGTCTTTATCAGCACACCACACACGACAGTCAGCTTTGCACAAGGCAGTACAGTCAGGCCCCAGTGGGCCACTTTAGTGGACTCAGCCATGTGAAAAGCCCTGCTAAAATCTGCCCCATTACTAGCTGAGAGATGGAAGTGATTAGTAACGCACTACAATTATCGTGCTCAGCACACACATAACCTCCGTCACAGCTGATTCAACAGCAATATTTTCTCAACTTGAGGAGTGATCTGAATCTGGATTACTGTACTGATTGGGTGAGGAGTCCCGGTTAGTAGCGACTGTCGAGACGAAAGGATGATGGTGGTTATTATTGTCATTACTCAGCCTCTTTTCCTCCCCATGTGTGACTCATGGAGACCGACGCTCTGTGGCTTTGTGCCTCGGTGTGAAAAATATCACTCCTTCCCTGAGCCCCCCTTCCCCGGCGTGGATTTCGGGAATGTGACATAGCACCAAGGCTTTGTCGGGGGACAATAGGGCCCCCATCTGAATGTGACACATCCCTGTGGGAGCAGTTGTTTTTATACGTCCTCTGATCCTCTGCCTGTGCGCTGGATTAGTTGGAGTCACTCTTACAACCCAGCCCAAACTGTCACAGCCTGAGTGTAAGAGAACTTAAAGAGCTGACTGTGGTGTCGTCGAGCACTACCTTTGACACCAGTGTCAAAAATCTATGAGCCCTGTCACATCAAGCTAACAGTGGACTGTGAGGCGATGCTGGGCTGTTGTTGAGTGTTTGTGGCTGACCATTGCCGTAGTTTTTGCACTGTGTCTGGCACTGTTGCCTTGTCTATCATCTGCTGCTTGGCTGACTGAGAATATCAAATTGGCATTAATGATAACAAGATACTGAACTAAAAAGTGCTGTCAGACCTCCACCAAGTTGGCAGTCCGTGCTCAATACAAAAGTTCAACTACCAATGAGTGAGTGATGCCCTGGTCTACAGCAACACCTGCTGCTCTGTGGATCCAACATGCTAACAGACTCACAATGACAATGCTAACATGCTGGTGTTTCGCAGGTAATGTTTGCCGTGTTCACCATCTTGGTTTATCATATGAGCACATTAACATTTTCTTGTTAGCACTAAACACAAAGTACAGTTAGGTTGCACATTTACACAGCGCTCGCTAACGCATAACTTGTGTTGACTCACAGCAACAAGCAAAAGTGACGGAGACAGTTTTGAGCAAAATTCTTTTGCTCGACCACAACCGCCTCTTCTGAAAAACAGCTGGCTGATACAACGGCAGAGTAAAGCAAAGCAACATTTTTGTGTGAGCAGGAGGTTGAGCTGGTCGTTCACTGATCACAGGGCTGGCGGGTCGATCCCCACCTCCTCCTGTCTACATGTCCAAGCGGCCTTGGACGAGACACTGAGCCCCAAACTGCTCCAGATGCTCAGGCCAGCACCCTGCCTGGTACACTAGTTTGCTGCCGTTGGTGTGTGAGTGTGTGTGTGACTTGTAAATGCTTGCTGTGGTTATAGTGCTCTATAAATGTACACATTCATTTTCCTTTTCATCAGGCAGATTCCTGCCCAGTTTTACAATAATGTAGTACTTCACAGATTCACAGTGGCATGATAATGGTTGGGTAGTTTATTTAGTTTGTCTTTCTGCTGCTTTTTCACTCGTCACCAGTTACAGCATTTGACAGATCGACCTTTGTTGCATTGGTTCTTTGAGGTTGGCTTGTGTGACAGGGCTCTAAGTGAAATTTATCCCTTGAAACCTCATCGTAAGCTAGGATGAGGGTAACATGTCACTGGATTAGCAAGGTCTAGGGTCTTTGAATTGCACTGGATACTTCTTTTAGTTCTTTTACAAAGGCTGTGAAACTAATTGATGTCCGCGGGACTGTTTGAGATCACTAAAACAGAGCTGGACTTTCAGGTTTCTCTTGGAATCATAGGTTGTGTTTGTTTTTCCATACTAATTTTGTATCCAGCTTTCAGAACTGTCACGTCTGGAATTCAATCACCGTCCTCCCCATCTGTTTTCATTTTCTCTTTATCTCTGTCTCTGCGACAGTGGTGTGATTGTTTGAGACTGCAGGTGTGTTTGAGACTCTGGGAGTTCCTCCATTCTAATTACAGGCTCCTCACTGACATCTTTATTGTCACTGAATTCCCGTTCCTCCTCAAACACTCCCTCAATGTACTTTTTTTTCTCTTTGACCGAAAATTCAGGTCAGGAGCTGCTGAGTGATTACATCTCAGTGCTGCAGAAGCCTGAGAAGGAAATGAGTTCAGTAAACCAAGAAGCCGCTCTGTAACCGACCACAACATCCTCCTGCTTCTGTGCTCATTAACAGCCCTCTTTCCTCTCTTGGCCTCTTCCGACCTACGTCCGTCCCTGTGGGGTATCGCCTCGCCCCCTCGTCCACCAGCAGACACCCCACATCAAACAGAATTACAGCCTGCCAGGAAGTGACGTCACCACACCACAAGTCTTTGTTTGAGAGGCTTGGTTCACAGTGGACTCACTTCATTCCCTGCTGGGCCCCAGGTCTAAAGAGTGGTTGCTGCAGAGTGCGTAGGTACTGGCTACTGTCCAGGGCTGACATTCCTGTCACTACTGTGTGTGAGTGTGTGTGTAAGATCTCATTATAGCACCTTATATAGAGAAAACAGGGAGGGTAAACCACCGGTAGTGTATCCAGTGAACGTAGTAGTGGTGGAGGGTTTTTTTTTTTGGCCTAATACGACCACTGAATCGAACAGCATTCTTTGGAGTCAATGCCAGCCTTTGCCGTCCATCTCTATAGTTACTGAAAGCGATGGCAAGCAGGGAAAACAACATCATAAAAGAAAATTGCTGTTGCGTTTTAGAGTCATTATTGGATTCTATAGCTGGGTGGGTGGGAGTAATTGATCGCAGATGTTTCTGTCTTTGTGTGACTGAAAGAAATGTTTTGTGTGCTGTTGTGTCACAGTAGGCTCATGCAGACAGTTAAGATGAGGTTAGAGTTTTCCATGTCAAGGTTAGTCAGTCGACTTCAGAAGCACCCACGCCCAATTTCTAATGTTGTCTGTCTCTTATCATTTCCTATTTTGAAAACTAGGAAATTTTATTTTATTTGTTCTGCTTTTCTGCCTTCGTTTCTTTCCTTTGTCATTATCAATGTGTGAGTCAATGTCGAAAAATTTCCTGAATGGCCAACTTTCCCAAGAAACTCTGTATGCATTTCTAAGATGTGCTTTATGCTTTTAGGGACTAGATACTCAAGGTGTTACCTCATTGTAGAATCTTTCTTTATATGACCATTTAAAAGTATTTAAAGCTGCACCTATCAGTATTGTTGCACAAATAATGGCTAAAATGGATATGTAATATGGACGGTGGCATTGCCAAACTCTGAAGCTCCCCTCAGCTCTATCAGCTGATTGGTTTAGTATTACAGAATGCAGCTATGCTAGTTTAGTCTCACTGCTGTCACTAAATGTGCTGATAAACCCATTGTTCGCTCCCTGCTCAGCACCGAGCAGCAGACAAATGACGCAGCTAGACAGCAAACATGGTGGAGCATTTAGGGGGTAAAGAGCCAGAAATTTCCCCCAAGAGATGGAGGAGATGAAAGCAGAACAACAAGGAGAGTGAATATTTATGAGCTGAATTCTTATGCTGCTCCATGTGTGCTGGATGCGTAAACAAGCAAATGTTTGCTAACATGTTAGCCATGACAACTTTGCAAGGCCATAAAGTGTTACACATAATTTGCATAACCTGTATCTTGTTGTAAAGTTCTGCCATCCAAGAAAATGAATGAAAAAAAAAAAAATGAAAGAAAAATTACCTTGAAAGCAATGCTCATGATCCAAAAGTGAACAGAAGGGTAGCCCCCAAAAAATCAAAACACAAGGCTTTCTCTTTAAACTTGACAGGTCTAACATGGGATTAGAATCAGACAGCAATTTAACAACATGCTGATGCTGTCCAAGGTTTGTCAAAACCAGTAATGTTTATAAATCACAACAGAAAAACTGTATTGAAAAATATAGATAATTCTAATTCTGCATCTACAATTTTAGACCTCAAATATATGAAGTAAAAAATTGGATTGATTTGCTTTGATTTGACGGTAAACACCCGATGATCTAATGATCTGCAACTCACAACCCTTGGTACAACTTGGCATTAAAGCCTAAGCGGGAATTTTGTTGTTGTTTTTGTTTCACTGACATTTATCTCACTCCTCCCTTACACTTGCCCTGCACATTTCTCCATTTCGTCCTCTCTGACAGAGTTTTCCATTCCCTTATCTCAATATCAAGTTTGCTTCACAGTTGGTAAAAATAGCCCTTCTGTCAAGACCATTGTGTCTATTTATGCCGTCGTAAACAGTGCTGCACTGTTGTCTCACTTGCCCATTCCGTTTGGTGAAACTTTCATTCGCTTCTTCCTGGTATTTGTGTTAATGCTTTTGTAATCTAAATCCCACACATTGTTGTCTATAGTCTGTCAAATGGAGCTGTGCATGAATGTGTGTGTTTATTGTATGAGAAAACGGGTGGATCCTCAGGCCAGGGGAGATACGCTGTCTGCACTTAGACAGGCTCTTCCTCCTGGCTGATTACTGCACAGTCATAAGCACCGCAAACGGAAACACAGACAGGCACACATCCACCAAACAGACACACACACACACTGACGACACACTGCTGACCTTACACACCCAAGAAAAGGCCCGTCTTGCATAAACACAAAGATTGTTCTTTGTTTTCCTTTTTTTTTTTTTTCCAGTACCCTGTTCCTCACCAACATAGCTGCATTTTATTCCATCTGTCTGTCAGTTGTGCTATTTCAGGAGGCTTTCTTTAGAAGTGGGTGTTAGTACCCTAAAGTAACTGCGAACACACTAAAAATACAAAATTATAAATGGCCTAAAAATAAACAAAAGAGGGAACCAGCATAAGAAGAGGATGTGGAGGGATAGAAACTAATGTCTGAACATTTAGTTTGTGTTTACGCTCAGCGTCACAGCTGTTATCTGCCTTTATATGTACAGAAACACACACACACACACACACACGTTGCTCTAAAGCTTTCCTCTCTTCAAATGTAGCAAGGCATTGTTTTTGTCACCATAGTTCAGTGTCAAGAAAAGCATATTTTAAAACTGCTGTGGGGAGGTCTTGATGAGGAGGAGGGCAAGGACAGGGACAGGTGAGGGCAAGGCACCTGAGCACAGAAGTCAGGAGTCAGGGAGGCTGCCAAGCAGGCAAGGAAAGGCTTATGTGTTGTGGTGACAGGTGAGTCTTGATTGAATGATTGAGTGCAGCTGCACTCAGGCAGAGGAGACAAAGCCCAACCTGTCAGCCACGCCCCTGCAGGGAGACGCACTCTGACACCAGACAGACATGGGGGAAACAGACAGGAAACAGGGGGAGAAGAGAAACACAAGACACAAATAAAAAATGAAGGGGAAACTGTGGATCTATAACATCATTCTGATGTTATCAGTTTTTGTTAGTGGAAGAATGATCTTATCTGGTGAAAATTTGTTGCATTCATGGATTCATTTCTGCATTGTTGTCTGCAGCAGTGTCTTGTTCAATACTCCTGTTTGGGATGCCAAATTAGGAAATTTTAAGATTCTACATGGGGGCTTTACGGTGATCATTTTTGGCCTCCCTTTTGAAAACTTTTGGTGTTGTTTCATTAAAGTAGTTAGTTTCTCCCAAAGTTCCAAACATGAATGATCTCTCACACACACACACACACACACACACACTGAAAACAATCTGAGTAAGGCCTGTCGAATTCACATTCAAACGTCACCAATTATGTAACTGAGGGCTGGTGCACTCCTTTCAAAATCTGAAACATTGTGGCTTGTGGCAATGGAAACTGTGCAGCTACCTGATAATTATGCTGGGCTTGTTGTCCAATGATTAACCCTTGAACCAGTCACTTCCTTGAACACACCAGCAGTCAGATAGCCTCTGTATTTATTCAGGTGAGGGGCCAGCGGCTGTAAAAGCCCACTGTCAGATCAATGTCAACGACTTGCTTGTGCACAATATTTGTTGCAGTGTGCACACAACTGCAGAGGAGATGGCAGGTTTTCACAGGGAGTATGCTGAGAGCTTTAAGTGCAGATTCTGCTTCTTTCGTTTTGATCCTGCCCCACAGTGGATGCTCATGCTTCACTTTCAGGAAACATGGACCAGCTGCCATGGAAAGGCTTTACATAATATTGGCCAGGGCTGATAGTGTGGTTGGAGAAAATGATAGAGAGAGAGAGAGAGAGAGAAAATGGTTAGTGGTCCAATTGGTGTGATTGTTGTTGGTTTCCACACCTCAAAATGGGTACAGGGAAAAAGTTATTGCTAGTTGCTGGTTAATTAGTTGCTTGTAATGGCCCTCAAGCTCTTTGCTGCAGTTTATGAACTTAACTGGGTCACAGAAAGTGCAAAAAGTCCAACATCCTCTACATGTACCACTTTTGTTTTTGCCTTCATGGTCATGAGAGCACAATGTGACCAAAATCTATTTTGTAAATATTCAGACATGCACCGATTATGCATCCTGGTGTGATGAGCTGATAAACTGAAAGCCACGTGGTGGTCAGTACATTCTCACCACATGACACACCAGTTACTGTATCACTCATACATGGGACATCATCACCCCTGAGCACATTCTGCAGTGCAAGCTTGAACCTCCTGGAGACAACCAGGAGACACACTTCACAAGCTAATCCCACAAAAATTACTTCTCAGCTGGGTCCTTCATCAGTCCTCAAACCACAAGTGGGATCCTGAGTCACTGTACACATAGAAAACAACAGCTCAAACACACATGCTCACATACCTGCATGCACTCTGTAAAAGCACACACACGCCATGAAAAGTCTTCATAGCTCACAGACTGAATGTGTCAGACCCTTTTTCAGAAAAAAGACAGCTAGGAATGTAGGAGGCAACGCGCGAACCACTTCCTCGCTTTACTTGAACCCTTGTGGTTACATTAGTGTCCTTACTTCCTCCATACAGTGACGGCACCCGCTGCAAATGTGGTTTTCTCTTTAATACACTTGAATGTCAGAAAGTCCCAACACCTCACCAGCGAGTCCCACCGCAACACCTTTCTCCCACTATTTCCCCCTCCTTTTCTCTGAATTCTGTTGTGTCCGTGTGGGTGCACCATCTGTGTCATGCTGCTGTGCCACCACATTCCTCCCTGACCAGTTCCTGACTCAAAACAGTACTGACATGGTAGAAGGAAAGAGAGAAGAACAGAGTGGAGGGCTGAAACTAGCAATGACAAACAGAGAGACGTCAAGAGAGGGTGGCCCGTGTGAGATCACTGCTGCTCTGATGCCATGGAAATGCTGGTGGCCTCGACGCAGCCGCTGCATGATAATTTTGAGCTAAAAGAGTATAAACACAACATGGCTGCTGTTTATAGATTGCTTGAGCTAATAGTAGAGTACAATTTAAGAGGATATGGCCTCACAAGCTCCCCATACAGCAGTGGATCCTCAGTCTACCCTCCATAAACACAAAGAAGCTGAAATAACAAAGTGTTTGAAGTGAGGAAGTGTGATTGTTGCAAGGATAAAAGGGGAGAGGGAGGGGGGTTTCAACCAGCTTCTTGTCTGGCGGCCTCATCCAAGAAATCTTTGTGTGTTTTGTTGCAGTACTCTTGAACTTCCAATGAATAAATGGAGAGAAATAAGCACAGCCTGGGCATTTGAAGGCAGGCACAATAGACACACACATACACACAATGCTACAATGGGGAGCCATTGGCATGGTGGTAGCACTTTCCCATAATCCCCTTGGGTATGGGCACAACCGGTGGGAAGCTGCTATTTCAGTTTTACGTCAGTATTTTTACACATACAGTCGGAGTCAAAACACTTCCTGGTTGTTCTTGGTGTTCTCAGTGTCCAAAGTGAAAGGCGTCTCATTTCTGAAGGTTTAAGAGCTGAGCTTCCCGTTAAGGAGAGGTCGCTTTATGAGCTTTTGCTTTGTTCCTATGGAATGTGTGTAAATATCCCACGAGGGCCTTGCTATATTCTGAAGTATGCTCCCACCTCAGGCACTGCTTGCATGCCAAGCATTACTGAACAACATCACTATGAAACATTGTTATGGTTGGAGACGGCCGGGCACCAGGGCTTTTAAACCTGGATGTATTATGCAGTAATGGTAAAAGTGTTGAGCATTTACACTCTGAGATAAGATCATTTCAAAGACGGACCGATGGAAAGAAAAAGCTTAATGGAAGCTATTAAGCACTGTCAGTGTAGAACTGATATCACTATCTGTTTCATGACTTTGGTCAATGGCTTTAATTAGACATTTAACAGTGGAGACATTAGCTGACCAAATATTTTGCTGACCAAACTTTCAGTAATTCACGTCATCTACTGCAAGAATAATATCAAGTTCACTTGCCACGATTAATAGGATTAGACTGTTGTTTGAGCTACAAAACACAGAGGGAAGGTTAAGGTTAATTTCAAGGATAAAGTTAGGTAATGGTGCTGGCAATTTCACTAATCCCTCATTGCACAGCAGAGCTGAGAACTAGGACAGCTGTGGTAGGTCAAAGCTAAACCAGGGGATCTATCCGTATGTTTACAACAGACTTTGGGTCATAATTTTACTGTTTGCCTCAGTTTTCTCTTCCAAATAAGTTTCTAAACTACCTGTTTTCCTGTGTTTCTTGCCCTGTCTGACTTTTCATTAATGTTTCCATGTTCTGTGATCTCAGCAGTTAACTTGGTGAGCACAGCTTAATCATAAATGATTTAGCTAATAGCTGGAGCAACAAAATAAAACCCAAGTCATAATAAACAGTAGCTGTTGAGGGCCAACAATGAACCACTGTGACAAAGTGTTTCCGACCTCAGACACTAGCACTGGTAGGATTTATAGGTGGCAATGACTTATCCCTTTGGTGGAGTGATAGCTCACCTCTATGACAAACATACAACACACACATGCACTCTGAAACACAGTGTTACAGTTCAAGTGCAGGTTGTGACAGGAAAATCCCGGAATGTGATAAATGAGGTGTGGAGTCAATGGAAGGAGGGACAGCAGGGTATGTGTGGTAAGTGTAGCCCGGGGCCACTTTCTTCTTCCTCTGTATGGGTACGACCTGACAGAAACATAATTTACACAAGGACGGCTGACTCACAGAGATGATAGCGCTTTACACAGATGTTTTCTTGTCCTCTTACTCCCAGTATGTGTAGGCCTTCAGAGCCGGCTGTAGTAACCTGAGTAAACCTGTGATGAGGCAGCAGCGCTCAGGTAACTTCAAAGCTCTTTTTCCAGCAAACATATCATGTTTCTCTGCTGGAATGTTCCACTGCCACAGCTTTCAGTCAGAGGCTGTGTTTTATCACTTTTGTTTGGCATGAAAGAGAATCAGCGGTGAGTCCTTTGATCACTGTGAACACACCTTTGTGTGCTCTGACCCTCCAGGGAGGTGAGGACCGGGAGAAGAACCTGTGGCGGTCATGTTGGCCTTTACTGAAGTCTGAGCTCGCACTGAAGTGCCTGGTGAATGTAGAGGAAGAACAATGCTGAATGATCAAGACATGCGCATGCATTTCTCATGACAAAGAGCAGAGCTCTCCTGGGTGCTTTTAAGATGAGCTTGCAGCATTCCTCTAAATACTTCCATGGATTATTTAAATTGTTTCCATAAGATGTGTTCATCTCAGGCATTGTGAATGCATGATAGGTATGTTTGACATTTGCACAAAAAACACCACTGAAACTACCATGGGGTATCTGATAAACTCAAACCAGGGTTCCTGGTTCAGGTTGTGACTCACTCTCATTGCATCACATCAGGAGAGAGATGTGATGCAATGCATTGACAACCGAGAAAGTGACATGTCACAATTCAGGGAGATATTACATTGTCGAGACACAGAGGCAGGGCAAAGGAGCAGGGCAGAGGAAAAAAGAGAAGGATGCTTATTATAGTCATAATTCATTAGCAGAGCAAACATCCTGGATAGTCATATTTTCACTGCCCTCTATTGTTTTTGCCTTTCACCCACTTCTATGTGGCACGAGGACAGCACCAATAAATGCTGGACTGCGGCTTGTAAGGCTTTCTTCTTGTGTGGATGGAGATAGAGAACCAGTAAAGGCTACTGATTTTGGTAGTATTTTAGCCACTGTAAATTGATTTAAAATAAATAAATGAATAAATTTGTGCATGAATATATGTAGAAGAATACAAATCAGAGCTGAAGCAAAATGAGAATACCTCATTGTTTTCACAAGTAAACAGGTTCATTGGTAACAGGTGATAGTATCATGATTGGGTATGAAAGGGACATCCTGGAAAGGTCTAGTTATTCACAAGCAAGGACGGAGCAAAGTTCACTACTTTGTGAACACATGACTGTATAAAGGAGATTACTACATGAGCTCAGGAACACTTCAGAAAACTGTTACAAATTATTACACACGCATACACATTTTACACAGCGTCCCAACTTTTCTGGAATCAGGCTTTGTACCAAAAAGACATTTTGTTCCTCTTTCAGTTCCTCATCTTTTTAATGATGATTCAGCTGGTATTTCATGCCCATTCAGGTTTTGGAAACTCTCCAACTACCAGCCATCAAACATTGTCTATGCAGAAAATGAGCCAGACTTAAACAGTGAAACCCTGTTGAATGTCAAGACACTGTAAATTCCTGACATTTTTATCTAGTACAATCTAGTACATGTGTGGCTACATCATAACTTAAGTCAAAGTTGTGAATGATGAATATTTATATGGGCTACTATAAAACTGGTCTGGGCTCTAACGGTTGGCAGCTAATAGATAAACCATCTTCACTCCATGTCAGTTTACAGTTTAGGGTTGGGTTAACCTGACAGGATGACCCAGTGATTCAGGTAGTTTGAATGGATTCAGACACACCTACAGGAAGCACCGCTGGCCGTGCCTGTGTCACCAGCACTATTTCTGACTTGCAAAACTCGGCTGCTGTTGCACGTGTTTTCAGGGCTATTGAAAAATCAGACTGAAAACCAGTTATGGATGTGGGATGACAAATAACAGCCTTTTCATTCCAAGTGAGGATATACAGCAATGTACTAATGGTGACCTCACTGAGAAGAGACTGACAGCAGCTCAGTGAGAGATCGATTCTGTAAGCTTGTCAGCTTTCTGTCTCTCGTGCCGTTCCTGTAACTTATTCCTGAGGCAGTCCTGGGCAAATATTTACAGCTGTGACCTGCTGCCAACCTGGAAATGTACAGAGGGCCATTTACAAGAGAGCACGGTGTAAAGACTGACCTGACAGAGTGGAAAGGAGTACGAGAGCAAATGGACAAAAAAAGGAAATAAAAGTGAAAAGAGAAGGCTGTGGTTGATTTTGTCTTGCTTTGTAACATATTTGTAAAGCACTGCCCTCCCTGTGGTTTCATTTCTTGGCAAAGATGTTGAAATATTATCCTTTGTTAACCTTTCTGTCTTTGAAGAGGCTCAAAGTCCACTCATTATGAAATAAGTCCAGCAACCACAAACATATCTCAAACATTGGCCCATGTAACATTGTCCTTTGGCAGTCGTCTTGGGGACGTGCTGGACTTGTGACTTACACCATTCTGATGTGTCATATGAATTCACAGAACTGATGGCATCATCAGGATTAGCTCACTGCAGTTTCCGCACCTGAAACTTCAGTTACAGGCTGGAGCGGCCATTACATGCTCCACCCCTAGTTAATGTGCAATAGTTACAGTACCAGCATAAAAAGTTTGTGATTATGGAGTCTTTTTCACTGATACCCCTGTGTCTTAGTCACTCATGTCTGATCTGTCTGAAAGGCAGACAGTCATAATAAGATCAGAATCTCAGTAGTCATTGTCTCTCTAATGCTCTCAGGCCTGACACAAATGCACATATGCATGCAGCAACACTAATACACTCCTTGCCTTTTATCCAGCGCTCCTCTGGTGCCTGTGAAACAGGAGCCGGCTGTTCGGCCTTTCTCACAGAATGGAGAATGTCACAACGATAGATCTCCATTCCACAGACTCTCCTGACCTTCACACAATGCTGCTTTTGAAAGACTAAATGTCTCTGCACACAAACCAGGCAGTTACTGTGTGTGTGTGTGTGTGTGTGTGTGTGTGTGTGCAGTATCAGAGGGGGAATCCCTGAGACAAATCGTGTTTTTTACTAGCCCAGCAATTAAATTGTGCATTTTGCCAACATAAGCGCACTCTCTAGGCTATGCAGACTCTTTTTTTGGACGATGTGGTTTCTTTTGCCCTTTCACAAGCCAGCATAAAATGGATATGTGGAACAGGAGTGTGTTGATTTGGAGAAAAAGGGGAGAGAAAAACCATTTGTCTCTCGAGTAAGACAAGTCTGTCTGCCTGGGATTCCTTGACTGAATGTTGCCTCCCATGATGAAAAGCCTGGTTTATTTTTCTATCACGGACCACACTCACATCCAGCAGGGATGGAATATGCCGGCGGTCTCAGCTGCGCCTCATGGATTATGTGAAATATGCAGAGGATGTGTGGGAGACAGACATATTCTGTTTGACGTGAATGATACTGGAAATAAAAACAATGCAAGCAGACAGACAGTCTGATGACTTTGCTGACACACTGGAGTCGACCACTGTGATGAAGCAGGGAAGACGAGTTCACACGCATCACAGATAATATCAGGGCTTGTATTTGTCACTCCAGACATGAGAGTAGATTTTATGGGTTTGACATTTAAGATATTGGGACAACATTTTGGTGTAAGCCCTAATATGACACTGTACACTGATGTTAGTATGCCAGTGTTATTACAAGTCCACACCCATCAGAGCCACTTTTACACATTTGATGATTTTGAACACCTGCAGCAATTCTCTATATAGACCAGCGGCTCTCCATCCAGACCAGCTTTGACAAGACTTTATAGTCATGCTAGCAGCTCTGTGAAGCTCTGGCAATGCTTTGAGCTCAATGCTAACCTGCTCACAACAACAATGCTAGCATGCTGATGTTTCACATGTATATTGTTTACCATCCTCACCATCTGAGTTTAGCATGTTAGCGTGCTAACAGACCAACTTGTCCTCAGCCAAATGCAAAAACTTCTTTTGAAGTATTTCAATTTCCAGTTGGGTTTTTTAGGTACAAATTAAAAATGTGCACAAAAACAGGCAGATGGAAGAGCACCTGTAGACTTATTAAGAACAACTGTCTATAGCCATGCCAAAGGCTGTGTGAGGCTGTACAAAGTACCACTGAGGATGGGATTCTCATTCATTTTTCAGGTATTTGGTATTGATCAATAACATTTGAGAAATTTGAAGTTCTCCCAAACTAATTACAAAACAGGAAAAGGCCATGAATGTCTGTTCAATATTTCATGACAATCCGTACAATAGTTTTTGAGATCTCTCAATCTTGCTCAAAGAGGTGAGCGAATGTGTCTACATAGCTAATAAGGTCCAATCATGTAAAATCACTGGAAAGTCACAATGTGTCACTTATGTACCGTTATGCTGCAGTTTTCATTTATCTTCATGAATCATAGTCATTGTTGTAACATATCTTGAGAAACACTGTCTTCAGACTACTGATGGAGAGTAGAAGGAATAAATTGTTCCTGTCTGGGGAAGGTGTGCGGTGAGGTGTTGACATCGGTGCTCTGTCTGGACATGTATGTGAACACAACCTACGAACCTGTCATGACATCACACTGAGTGATTACTCCTCTCACGACTCAGGAATGCAGCACAGGCTTCCCCCGTCTTCTGAGTCTGTGTTGCTGGTACTTTTCCAAAGCACCGCTGGACTAATTTTCCCAAGCAAGAGGCACAATAACAGATTTAACAATAACAGCAAACACTGTCTTCAACAGTTTGCTTAGTGAGAACTACACACATTTTTTACTCTTTGCCTCCTGTGTTTCCTTTTCCCCACTGTTTTGGTTCTTGAGCCTGCAACCCCACCACCAATACCACACAAACACACACGTCACACTTAACAGCTATCAACACATGCATGATTTATAGCACCTGTGTATCTGAGCCACTGTATGTGTCGTCTCTGTTCATAGCCCACAGGTCGTAAAACACAGCGCTCACCGACTGGAGCAGCTGTGGCTCAGGTTTATAGCCAAGTCAATCTTGGCTTTTTATGTTGCATCCACAACTACCCCAGTGCATCTCAAAAATACCCTTCATGCAGCGCAGTTAAGCAACCCTCAGCTTGAGGATAATACACACACAGTAGGTGTTGTAAGTGGGTGTGTTGAGTAAAAAGGTGATAGTGGGGGAACCAAACATAGTATATAGTATACTTGGTGTGCATAGCCAGCATTCCCCCCCTCCCCCTTCCTTACTCTGTATTTAGCAACCGGCCCCCCCTCCATGACAAGGATCTACAGACCATCATGACCTCACCATCCAGGAGGCTCGTGCATTCACATGGTCAGGGGACAGCGGGTAGCAGGGGTGTTCATTTACATGATGTCATTAAACTTGACACATACACACACCCTTATCACAGCCCAGACGTGACCCCAACATTACCATGAACCCCATGCACTGCGTTTAAAGTGTGTTTTTTTCCTAGAGGCACAGTGTGCATGCAGCGGGGAAAAGGGTGAAAAGGTGCTTTTCTGACTTTGACGATCCAAGGATTAGGCATGCAGAGACACCTTTTTTCAACACTCATAAAATCTTTGCTTGGGGTCATTGTTAATCAGCAGTTGGATGGGAGTGTGTATATGGGTGTGTGTTATTAATACTCCAGAAGCAGTCAGTTGGGGGGATTCGAGAGGCTTCTTGGGTTTCAGTGTTTCTGAGCTCACAGACAAATGTCCCTACATGGCGGGTTTATTCTCCACTGCAATGTGCTAACGACTTGGCCCCATGCTGAAAATGCCAAGCCATTAGACCTCATGCTGCAGGGCATCGGTGCAACCTATACGATCTGCTGCCTGAGCCAGCAACGCACACATATCCACACATCAGAAGTTGGATGCAAACTGGGCACTGGATACGCAGCAGACTTGTGACTGGAGGATCACAGGATTTCTTTGAATATGATTCAATTCCCCTGAGAGGCTGGGAAAATCTGTGTGGGATGGTCGACAACCCCTGTCATCTACCTCAACAATGATTATTGTGGTAAACAAGGTACTTAAGTCCCAACTGTTCAGTGGTCAGCCGCAGAAAACTGTGGTTGTCTTGTGCAGCTCCCAGAAATGAAATTAAACAAAGAGCATGTATGTACAGTCAGCTACCTTTGGCTGATTAAAGGCAAAACAACCACATTAGCAATAAAAACACAAATGCTGCAATTAAATTGAGCGCTGATATATTTGAATATCTGTGTTGTATTTATTTTTTTGGGTATTAATCACCATTTCCAGGCATTTCTTGGCATGTTTCTTATTCAGCTGTTACCATTTGCTCTGTACTTTGTGCAAAATGTATTCAAATAATAATGTAAAAAAAAAAAGGTATGGCAATATGTATATACAAAAATAAATTTATATAAAGGATTCATTATGCATCCTTGGGATTTCTCCACATCGTAACACTCATGCTTAGGTCAAATACATAATGCAGGAATCCCAGTCACAGACCCCTCTGTCTTGAGCAGTGACACAGCATGTCTGTACATCTGCCAGTCACTCTCTGACCTTGCGCCTGTCCGTCTGTCTGTCTGCTTTAACATTATCTGTCATTGCAGGCTGTGTGCCTGACTATCTGTCTAGCCATCTATTTGGAGCATCAGACAGTTTATCCCATTTGTATTTGACAGTTGATGTGTTATTTTGTCTGTATGTCTGATGTCATTCAGGTGCAGTGTGCCAGGGCAGAAAGCCCAGGTGTCACCATTAGCTTTTTTCCCCTTCCTGCCCTTTCTTCTGTCATCGGACACTTTCCAGTCTGGGTTTTCTTGGGATGCATGCATGTGTGCATGCAAAAAAAAAAAAAAAAAAAAAAAAAAAAGCGATATGAGCATGAGTACAGGTATGCACTTGTGCACTTTAGATGGCATGGTGAAAGGATGCAGATATTTAATGCTGCGCTGTAGACCCCGTAGTGCAGCATGACCTGTGGCACTGTTGTGGTCAAATTGTGAGGTGTTTTAAATAGGCAAGCCCTGGGATTGGACTGTGGTGACTGATGGGCCACACTTTCCCTTCCTCGCTCTCTGCCTGTCTGTGCTTTTGCCCTGCGATGATGGATGCCCAGCCCTCTGTAAATATAGCCCTACCCCAGCTAGTTAGCATGGTTGGCATGATCCAAGCCGGTGGTCATAAGCTAAATATATATCCAAAATAAATACTTCCAGATTCAATTCTCAACTGTTGTTTAGACGGGCTGCAGCATATATCTCACACAGAAAAGAGTTAGAAAACCATTTTTTTTTTAATGAAGCAGAGACCATGGTTTAAACATTACAGAATGAAAAGGCTTAGAAACCATAGGGTGATAGATTTTTTTAGAGACCAGTGGAGGAAAACACTGTGGTTCTGCAACCGTCTACAGAAGCTGTGCCCAGTGCTGTGGTGACTGTGGTGGCGAGTCACTGCTGTGGTAACAAGTCATTGCCATGGTTTCCATCCAAAGTCTGATTCTGTGTTCAAATGCACTGATACTGTGGAATGGATGCTGTGGGTGGAGAAACGGAGAGATCCAGCCAGCGGTGACCGCAGTAAGTGACGCAAGTAGAGAGGCTATGATGTTGGTGTGGCACTCCAGAGTTCATTCAGGTGTGATTGCACTGAACAGTGAATGAAGTACCACACCTAATCCATAAAGTGGATACACACAGAGGAACAATGGCCCTTCCCACAGGTGACCTGTCAACACAGATGCTTTATCAGATCAAACAGACATCAATGTACACATTCACAAGCGTGGGACACTGTGAACCACCAAATCTGTGAGCTGTTGTCTGAAAATAGGCCACAGAGGTATTCAAAAGGGGGAAATAATGTTGATCTGGCGGAACACGACAACAGACTCTTTGAGAATGGTTCAGAAGAAGCTTATCAGAGTGCTGCCACCATGACTGCACTGGTAGGATGGAATTTGGCTGTGTGAGAGTTTCTATTCTCTCTACAACAATAGAAGGCCTTCTCCGCCTGCTCTCACCCTGCTGACTCGCAATGCTCCAATCACCCAAACATGTCTTCGGTTTTCCCCTCCGCTGCTCTCTCCCACATCATCACCTATGAGGACAAATGCATGACAACGTACAGACATGGCAACATTTTGCAAAACTCATATCAGGTCTCCTAAACATTGATGGTATTGCACACCTCATCTCACCTGGCTGCCATCAATTCCTATGTTATTACTGTCATTACTATGTACTAATTCTGTTTATGTTATGACACACTGGAAAATTGGCATGTTAAAGGGGCCCTGCGGGTTTTCTTTAAAACAAACAGAAGTTATGTTAACATTCAGTGTTAATAACCAAAAAGCACCGCATGCATCCTTGCTATAAAACATTTACAAAGCTGATTTTTAAAAATCCTACATTGTTCACATGCATGTTCACTAGCCAGTAATCTTCTTCTTCACTTCCTGTCTTGGCACACTGCTACACTTCTACTTGTGTGTGTTACTGCTGCCACCTGTTGAATAGCATGAAACAGGTGCCAGGAATCTGTGTCACCTGCAAGCTCCTGCGCGTGCATCATTGCACGTATGCTTCATGCAAACAACATGAGGACCTACTGATAAAAACATTGCTCGACAGCACTACTAGTGGTCAAAACCCCCCACAGGGCATCTTTAAGTACTTGTAAAAATTTCCGAATGCAGACTATTGCTATCAAAGATTTTGATGTGCTGTTGAGGACCCCTTTAGACCTTGAAAAGAACTAAACACTTAAGTTTGATGGTGGCAGCAGTGTAACAAATCTGGTGATGACAACAACTGCACTAGTGCAGGCTTTGAACAGTTCCCACAAGTTCAAAACAGGGATTCATACACAGTATACCGATTGTCACAAAAGGGCATTGAAGATTAGGGCATAGTATCTCCTTAATGAGTAGAGCCATTCACGCACATGTCTCCTGGCCTTTTTCACATTATGACTTGTTATAGCAGGATAAGCACACATGTCACTGATAACATTAATGAGGGCTCTGTTCTCTTCAAGTGCCACAGTAAGCCATGACAATGTGACAGAGCAGCAGCATGTACAATGAAGGGCCTTTTGTTTGCCACGCAGCCATCATAATCATGTATTTTGTCTTATACTGAATACATGCCAATGACACTTTCCAAAACATATCTTTTGACTTCTGATGTTGTTTATTTTTTCTTGGCTGGTACTGGATGTCCTGTATCTGTCATATCAGAAAAATGCTAAGCCATAACAGTGCTGCTCAGTGCTGAAGGGAAGGTATGACAGAGAGCTCATTAATCTGTTATCACAGTGTTATCGCACTGTACCTCCACCTATCAACGCAATAACAAACTTGACTTCTCTTCAAACTCTGATATGAGATGTTTTATCATCTACTTTGTATGATTTCTGGGGAAATTCCTTTTAATCTCAAATGTGAGATAATGTGTGACTTCTTAAGAATCAAAACATTAACAAATGGTGCTTTTTATTTAGGAAGCACTGCTAATGTGTTGCACGCTGTCTGAAAAAAACATGAGCATGGCTCAGAGGTGCATGGAAAAACTGAACACATAACACCTAGGTGACACCCGCTACAAACAATCAGAGGGGAAAGACCTTCCTGACAAATTATACAGTCAACAAAACTATTAAACTGAGTTTCCATCTGCTGAGTTGCTCGTCTTGTCTTGCTGATGCCATGGTTACTCTGATCACCAGGATCAGACCAGTTATTAGATCCAATCTAAAGGGATCACTCCAATAATTAATATGCAGGAGTCGCTTAAAAATCAGTATGCCAGTAGGAGCAGTTATTGATGTGGTATAACGCTGCATCACTAACACAAATTGATGTAACCTACGTAATTATTGGGAGATTACAGATTTAAAAATATTTTAAGAATCTAAAGTCTTCTTCCTTGAATATGCTATAATCATTATGTTTGTACTAACAATGAATTAAATGACTATGAGAGGTTTTGCTTGTGGGGATGAACGCATTGAGAATCATCACCCACCTCTGGAGTTCCCCTCAGCTGTACAGATAGTTTTCTTTTGGTTCTTTGTGTTGGGTTTTAGGGCCTTCAGCTTTCCTGTTTTGGTTCAGTCTCACTGCTTTGATAACTGCTCTTATCATTTCAGCTGCAGCAGAAAGATCTGACGGACCGGACCCATTGTGCACGACTTGCTCAGCACTAATGACAGACAAAGAGTGAACACTGTTGATCATTTAGCACCTAAAAAGCCAGATATTTTTCTCAGGAATTATGATTAGAAATGAGTTCCGGACTTCATGTTTGTGCTGGTTGCGTTTGCCCAGTTTATAATGGGAACTGAGAGGTTTCACAAAATGAGATTCATGAAGCACTGCTGCCTGTTAACTTTGACCCACTTAATCAATGAATATTAACCTTGATGAACAGTACAAAGTACAAGCACGATGTCCTCCTCTCTGCCTTTCCTTGTGGTTATTCGTCACTTTCTATCTTTTCTGCTTCCACCCATCTCTCTGTCAGTGGTTAGGTCTTGTCATGGTATCGACCTGTGGTGACGTTGCATACTTGCTTTTACAATAATGTGCTGGAGGACTTTAAGTCCTCTCATGCGTACCATACATTGTCCTGACCATGTTTGAAATTCCACATACTCTTGATGCCAAAGCCAGTGATAGAGTGAGAGGAGGTACACATAAATATTACTTTCCTCAGAAAACTGGGAGAGTGATACATTATTGTTATTGATTTCTGCTCTAATGTCTAATAGTTGTATTATTAAATGTCTGAAGTCTATGGTCTGTGAGCCCGGGGCCACCCTCATATGACTCATGACTTTACCTCATGCTCGAGGAATCCAGTGACCCATACACACCTCCTCATAACGGACCTGACCACAGAGTGAGACCAAAGGCTGATTCCCAGGAGATTCCCTCATGTTAATTTGTGCCAGGCCTCTCTGCAGCAGGCTAACATCGCTGTCCAACTCCATATGTAGAGTTCTGCCAAACAGTGTAGGGAATAGCTGACATGGCATGGTATCAGTAAGAGTTTAGACATGAGCTCTGAGTGATTCAGCATGGAGAGCTTCTTCCTGTCAATAACTCAGCTCTCTCTCTTTCTCTTTCTCTCTCTGACCAGCCACTTACCCAAGCAAGCACTCAGTTTCTCTCCTCTCATTCCCTCCATTCCTCATTGATCTGACATCCAGGACCTGGGAGGAAGAGTAGGAGGACGGGTAAAGTGATCAGGCTATGACATCATTTTATGGCTACCTCATCCTCAACACTGGATAATACGAGTGTGTTTATGTGTATGGCGTGTGTGTGTGTCCCAGTTTTAGAGACAAGACTCATACTATAAGTAACAATTTCCTTCCTAGACATGAGGGGTCCTGGGACAATAAAGGGACCAGACTAGTCTAGACTAACGATTTCCGCTATAAGTGAAAACATCTCCTCTCAGAGCTCTTTTCAGTCCATCATACTGTAGCTAAATAAATAATAAAAATCATTAGAAAATAATGCTGCGGCTACTGCACAGGTGAGTCATGTCAAGCTTGATCATATCAGGGTGATGGATTTTATTGCAGGAGACTGGGCTGAAGCAATCACCGGAGATGACGTGAAATCTGCACCATCGGACAGGTAGACACACTGCCTGGTGGAGAGCGGGAGGTCTGGATGACACACAGGGGTGCACACGTAAGTGGAAGACTTGCAACACAGTCATTATTGTGCCCGGGGGTTGCTAGGCAACAAGGTATCAGGTATACACTTTTTTCTCTTATCTTGCTCCTCCTGCCTCGCTCACCAGCTGTCAGCACACGCTCACACACGCTCCATGGCCCATAACCCTGCCCACTTCCTCCTGGAGGAAAGCCTTTTATGGGCATGAACCTGACTGTACAGGTGAGGCAACCCTTGAGATAAAGTAGTAATTTGGGTAAATCGGCTTTTCTCAACGTGATTTCTCCTTTTTTATGGTCAATCTATCAGACTCAATAAAGCCTTTGTCATGGGTGACAAATGGCAGCGTCAGGCAGTGAAGGATTCTGCTGTTTACTCACGGACATCAAAGAAGGAGAGGAAAGCTGTACATTCATAACTCCACTGCAATCTTTTATTTCGACATTTGGCACAATTCAACATTAAAGTCATTGATAATCTGGTTGCATGCAAGATATATAAAGTATAGCAATGGTTCCCAAACCTGGGACCCCTCCAGGGGTCAGAAGATAAATCTGATTGATTGCAAGATGCTTAATGGGTTAGGGACAGAAGAGAAAAAAGTTATTCTCCCACAGAATTTAGATTGTATAATTCCCTCAGACTTTTCTTTAATACTTCATTTTTTTCTCATGAAATAGTGGCTAGTTTTACTTTTTGTGGTTGTGTTCAATTCTTGCTGAGGGAAACATTCCGCTCGCGGCTCAGAGATGCATACGACCTGTGACAACAGTACACACTGCTTCATTTTGATGGATTACAAACCAAGAAGACTGCACAGGACAAAGGCACCAAGTCAGGTGGTTCTAAAAATGTGGTGGTATGTAAACGATAAAGGTTCCCGGCCAGACAGAGGTTACTAATATAAATGTCTGACATGGACCAGACATCCACCTCATGATCTGGTTTCCTCCCTTTGATCGATACATCACACACAGAGACAGTCATGGACAGACTGACTGACACACAAAGCGGCCCTTGATTTCTCTCTGAGTCGGCCTTAGAGTCATCAGAAGTTAGAATTTCACTTTTCTAAACTATTGACATCTAATCTCTGGCCACACAAGCAGAGGACACTCACTGGAAAGTGTCAGGAAGCACATTACAGATTTTATTCCAAACGACTTATCATCACGTAAAACTTATCTCGCTGCCTGGCCCATGCCACCCACTCTTTTCTACATTCCTGATACCAGAGAGACAATGAGAAGAGGACTTTTCCACTGACCAATCAGCCCCCCTGTGGGTCCACATCAAACGTGGCTCACCCACTCACTCCTGGGTGCGGTATGGATGATGGGACTCCTACTGGGTGTGTGTTCACTGTATGTGTGCTCACTGTGTGTGTCCTCACAATGTGGGGTAGAAAAGTGGTCACAGAATCATAACAATAACAGACGCACTGGAAAGAACCCTGAGCCCTCATAATGATGTCATGGAGTCAGTTTTGTGTGTGTGTGTGTGTGTGCGCGCGCGATTGGAATTCAACATAGTCATACATGATGAGGAGGATATGTGTGGAAAATGTTGATTAATGTTATTATTAGGAAGAGGCTACATTACCATAGTAATTTAATCTTTTGTTTAAAACAAAAACACTTGCACAGAAACATAAATCAATGCTATCATCACTGTCATGAGGGTCCCAGAAGTCTGCTTTCAGACTTTGGCTCTTTGACTGTGGTCTCACCTATGAATTTAAAGGACATTTAGCATACTGAACAATAGAGCCACACTGTGCTGGGATCAGTTCAAGAAGCTGGTTTGCTGGATTATCTCAGAAACAAAAACAAAAACAAAAAAAATGTTGCAGAGCAGGTCTCTCAGATCAGATATGTGCAGGTTCTGGATTTAAGTCATAAAAGTTAGATAACTCTGTAAAGCTGCGTCTTGGAACGGACCATGTGGAAGTGTCTGTGTTTGTCTGGAAGTCATTTTGTATTAGGTGTGTCAGGAAGTTTAGATTAGTGTGTGCTCGTAAGGTGTGTCGATTGTGATAACAGGAGCATGGCAATAAACTTCAGCTAATCGTTGCACTCCACTGACAATTCAGAGGAAGTGGTTGTTGGGAGAATTGATCCAATTAATCTAAAGGATCCAAATTGATTTTCTGTGAACTATTAATAAACATGGAGAGTATTTTTCAGCCTGTGTACTGCTGATGGTGTTCTCTTCTTACATGCTATTGATGGCCACTTTTCTTGTCCTTTACTCCATATGACTTACCATAGTTACACATGTTCAGTGCAGTCCTCAGCAACACCCTGGCTGTGGGACATCATGACCTCTCTCTTCTGGTTCAGTAGGCATTCCAAATGATAAACAGTTGTGGATGTAGGCGTTTGTTTTAACAGTGTTGGTGAAGTGGATTTCCAGGGCTGAAAATGACCCACATACGGGACTACACATTTTGCCAGGTGCCGTCAGTATGATATTGCCTCCAGATGTGAGTGAATACACTCTTGTGTCACAATGAGGTTTTGAGTTGCTTCTCTCAGATGAAACAGAGTTTTGTTCAATCAGCCACCTGCACTCACTCAGCCACACAACCACATACATATATACTAAAGCCCCTCACAGCTACTGGTCAGACCTCTCATTAGTTTTACTGCCATCCACATCAAAGAAAGGGGAGAGCAATTTTGTCCATTTGGCAAAACAAATTAGGGTCTGGTTTCAGTTAACAGGCTCAGGTTTTGATTAGGAAATCATTAAAACTGTTTTACTATGACTGGGTCTTCTCACGGAAGGTTAGCAGATTGGACTTCCTGTGCCCCTCTAGTGGTCTGTGGCACCCTCCAGTGGCCACAGTACTATAATGCGCTGCTTCAAATTCCCTCTTTATGCTGAATACCAGTGCGTTGTCTGTCTTATAGAGTGAATAACCTTTGTCGATAACCTCCACATCATGTGTCTCAGTGACAGTGAAATTTAATATAAAAACGACTGGTTGACAAATCAGTATAATAAATTAAGGCTCATTTTTGCTGTTGCCTACTTTCAATAGTGACAGTGCCCCCTAAAGGCACAGACAGAGAGAGCTAAATAAAGTGCTTCTTCATTCTTCATTTCAAAGCAGCAGCTGGTCCACATTTGATACATTATAGTGGAAAAATGTAGCAATAGCTTACACACCTTATCAACAAAGCTTCAGTATCTTTTGTTGTAACTGGAAGTCAGGTTGCTTAATGGATTGTGAGAGCAAATGTTTTGTTTCATATAACCCACATTGTAGCCTTTTTTTATATTGTATATATGTATAAATTTGGTGCATGGATGGAGTGCACCAGCCCAAGAAGTGGGTACACAGACTGTGCACATTTATTGCATTGTTTTTCTGAAAACAGCACAATCTATAATGCAGTTATTGATTATAATAACACTTCATGTGAAGGTCTTGCAGCACTATATTAGGTGAAAATGATATGATATGTACATATTTGATGTAAACATCCAGTATTTAAAACTTGCTCAGATTATCTGGCTGGTAATTAAATGCTAAGATAGAGGACTGTAGAAAAAAAAATCTGTAGACAAATAGATGCAGACATAAAAAAAAAGAGCAACACATAAGTGACACATTTTATTGGCATTGTTGTTGCAGACGTCAGGTGCACAAACTCACTCATCCAGTATTGGAGAAACACAATAATAAAATAAATATGAGGTTCTTTTGAGACAGTATTTTCAAGTTTTTTGTAGATATTTGTTTTTAAAGGACACACATCAGGATATAAGTAAACCTTTTGATTTATAGTGCCTCTGCATTTCCGGTGGACTCACTGTATGACGTTCTTACGCCGCAGCAAAAATGACGAACATTTAATAGATCATTTTAGATTTAGGTCATAACCATAAGAACACACATAAAAAAGGTTTTCGATCTTGTGTTTTCAAAACTGTTAACTCAAGAATCATGAACCGTGTTCTATTAAAGCAGCCTAGCACAGAACAAGCAGCAGCAAATAAACAACCAAAGAATTGCTGTCTTCAGTTGCAATGTGAAAACTCAAATAACATTACAGGCTAACATTAGACACCCCCCTTTATACACTGTGTATTTAAAACCCAACAGGCTCCAGGAAGGCGGCCTCTATCCTCTATTTCAGGACCTTTTCCCCCCTGTTGGGGGTAGGCTGGAGGGATGTTTGTGGTAATAGTCCGGTGGGGTGGGATTGGGGCTCGCATTCATCCCTGTAGGGACATAATACATACTCTCCAGGTAGCTCTGGTCCAATGGTGGGTGGTTCTGGGGCTCTGGCTTGGGTGCCTGAGCAGAGGGATTCCTGTAGCTAACCCCAGGCCCACCTGGTTGTATTGTTGCTGCAGCAGAGGCCTCAGGATATCGGGGTGGCTGAGGCTGAGCTGGGGGGTGAGCTGGAGGAGGAGGAGCTGCATAAGGCATATACTGTGGAGCAGGGGCATATATGTTGGGGTTGTGGAGAGATGAGTAGGGGGCTGCTGAAGGGGGATACAGTCCCGATTGTGACATTGCTTGCTGTGGGATGAGCACTTCCACATATTGGCCAGTCTCTGGGTCAAAGAGCATTTTCCTCAGTGGCTGTACAGGCACCTCAATATAAAAATACTTCCCTGTCTCAGGATCCAGGAGTACTCTGCGAGGGGTCTGTCCATAGTTACTTTCTGAGTACAAACTAGAGCTGTCACCACCATATTCAGATCCATAAGAAGGCCCCAGACTTTGAGGGCCACACAGGTACTGGGGATCCATAGGAGAAAGGCCAGGAGACTGGCTGTGTCCTGGATCGCTGTAAGGAGGCCCAGCCATGCCTGGCGGCTGTTGCTGAGGGGATCTGTGGATAGGGGGTCGTCGAGAGTCAATATGCTGGGGTTGCTGCAATGGGCGGTCAGCAGGGCAGGCCTGCATGAATGAGGGGTGGGGAGGGCAGGGAGGAGGCTGGTGGAGAGGTTGGTACATGGCCGGTGGCTGGCTTGGACCAAGAGGACATGATTTGGGAGAACCAGACTGGTAGCTCATCTGCTGAGGGTCAGATCTGCACTGGTGGGGACGGAGAGGGGGCTGAGCCACTGGGTAAGGCAATGTCTGGCCTGGAGAGTGTGAAGGGGCAGGGGGGGTGAGGTTATGGGGACTGCGGTGATGGTGAGGAGGAGTGAGACCAGGGTGGGAAGGGCAGCTAGCTGTGCAGGAGCAGGGAGGAGCGCGGGAGGAGGGCTGATAGCGATTTGACCTCCTGGGAGTCAGATCTGAGAGCATGAGGGGACTGAAGCTCTCTCTTTCATCATAGCTTGGAGGATCATCTGAGGCATAAAAGTGCAGGTCATCTGTTCTTTGGGAGCGCTCACTGGAGAATGATCTTCGGTATGGCTGGTGTGTGTTACCTGGCAGTTGTGTTGTGGAAATAGCAGGGGGTTGTTTTGTGTTGTGTGAAGTTACCGGCATAGCTTGTTCATGAGGGTATGCTGTCGTGGGATACTGTGGTTGGCTGTCTGGATCCATAACAGGTGGCTGGCTTGGCTGTTTGGCTCCAACTGAGGCAGGTCCAGGGACTTGGTTTGATTTTGGGTCAGAAATTGGACCTGGAGCTGACGTTAAACCTGGGTCAGTTGCTGATGTTGGGGCTGTAGTTAAGGTTGTGGGCCTTTGTGTATAACTGCAGCTCTGAGGTGAGGCCCCTGGCTTTTGCTGCTGACCTCTGTCATGAGATGTCTCTGTCTCTGATGGTGCTGTTGACTGGTTTGAGAGATTGGAGATGGTTGCTGCTGTTTTGCAAGGTGGAGGTTTGAGGCTGGACACTGCAGATACAGCCACTTTTCTTGTATAGTTTGATGCTGATGCTGACTCATTGGAGATCTTTCTATAGATTGTCGGCGAGGACACTACAATTGTTTGAGGCCTCTCCTCACCTTGAGGTTTTACCATGGATATTGTTGCTGGTGGTCTCTGTGCTTCACTTGGCATTGCTCCTAAATCTGCAGGTTTGAATTTACAGCTTGGTTTTGGAGGCACGGCTGGCTTTTGAGAATTTTTAGCTATAGATTTAAGTTCAATGGTTTGAGGCCTGTTGTTTCCTGTACAGTTTGTGGGCATCTCCTGTTTCTGTGCTTCTTTAGACAGTGACTTAACCTCAATTGGCTGTGGTCTGAACCTCCTTATTACAGGGGACCTTGGGGGGAAAGTTGGATCTAGTCTTTTCACTGCTTCAAAATCTCCTACTTCCTTCTGTTTGGTGGGAGGTGGTGTTTGCTCCAGTGTATTCCTGAGCAAAGAAGCACTTTTTTGCTTTGCCATGTCTTTTGCAGTGGGCTTGATGCTAACACCATCTTCTTCTCTACTTTTTGCAAGGATGTCTGTGTTGTCAGACACTGCTGAGGGACAAGACGTGGTTGATGAGGAGGAGACTGTCCTCTCCCTGTGAGACTCGGCCCGACCTCCATCTGAAGTTGTGGTGGTCTGAAGGGGGATCTCCAGGCAGTTGACATGCTTGCGGGGAACCCCTTTACCTCCAGGTGCATTCTGGTTGTCACCCACCACAGCTCCAATGTCAGCTTGGAAGCCTTTCTCCTTTAATAACATGGAAACTGAGTGGCTACTGCTACCATGGGTATTGCCAGGGGTAGTGGGCTCAGGTGAAGGTGAAGCAGCTGGAGCTTGAAGTGGAGTGGGGATCTCTTCCTGGGCTGGGGATACAGATGTCTTGGTCCTGGTGGATCCATCCCTTATTAACACTACAGCAGTGGACACTTCTCTTTCTTTACTGGGCAACTTGGGTAGGTTTCCAAGCATGGGAGGTTTCCTGTCTGTTCTGACCACCGCAGGTTTGTCCTCATTGTCTGGAACTTTATGCACTTCTGTCTCTTGTGTTTCTGCTGCCATATTCAAATTGTGCTGACATGACTTGGCAATTGCCGTGTCTCCTGCTGTGTGTTTCTGTGTGTTTGCAATGGAGGACTTTTGTGATTCTCTGCTTAACTCCGTGACATGCTTTGGAGAAGTCTGGGGTTTGTCACCTGGGTTCTCTGAGTCTTTCATGCTGCATGACATTTTATTTTTGTCTTCTTTCCAGCAAACGGCCTTGTATTCTATCTGCATCGGCTGTGGACGAGACAGAGGATTTGCTTTGCTCTGAAGAGGTGGAGATAAGGTCAGCAGCTTTGAGTCTTTTACCTCCTCTTTCTTTTCCTCTTTCCCCTTGACCCTGAACTCTTCTCCCTTCTCCCTCCTTGTCTCTTGCCTTACATCCTCCTCTGCTAAGACCTCCTCCCTCCTTTCCTCTTTTATTTTTTCCCTCCTTTCCTCATCAAAATTTCCCATCCTTTCTTCATTCAGATTCGATGTCATTGCTGCACTCTGTGCCTTGAAGGACAGGTTATATGTATTTTTTACAAGTCGCCTCACATCTCTGACTTTGTGAATTGGGACCTTAACTTGATTCCCATTTCCTTCCTCCTCCTCTGATTTCTCATCCACACTGGTCTCTACTCTTTCATCCCTCTCTCTGTAAGACATGTCTGGTGAAGAGGCCTCAGGTTTGCTTTCTGTCTCAGGTGTAAGACAGACATTTAGGGAGGCTTTCTTTTTCTCCACGGCTTTCAGTGTAATCTCCTGTGTTTTTGATGTGTAGGCGCCCTTGTCACCCTGCTGCACTTGTTTATGGTCCTCTGTGTTTTCACATTCCTGGTCTCTATTTGTCGCCCTGGCCTGCGTGCTGCTGGCTCCAGTAGCAGAAGGAGCTCCTGTGTTCCCGGCAGTGGCATTTGCTGAGTCACCATCCTCCCTTCTGTCCCACATTTTACTCTCTTCTGCTCGTTGCTCTTCAGCTTTTGACTCGTTACTATCAAATGGCAATTTCAATTCTGATCTTGTTTCAGATCTTAATGTTGTTGCATTCCTGCTTTGAGAATCAGCCTCTTCACTCTCAGTCTGTGAAAAGTTGACACTTCTGCTGCTGCTGGATGAACTTGGCCTGTTACTGGACCTCACTCCAAAGCTTTTTGGTGGTTTTGCGTCATCTTTTGTGCTTGGTTCTCCTCTCACAAAAGAGAGACCCTCAGATGAAAGACTATAATCTGACTGAAGACTGGAACTCAGATTATGTGCATCAGCTTTTGGGGACTCTTCACGTGGTGCCACTGCACTCTCTCTTGGTGGGCTGTTTTCCTCAAAAGTGGGGCTCACTTCCTCTCCAGTCTGCTCATCTGGTTGTTTGTCAACACTTTGCATCTTCTTGGACAGCACACTCTTGATGAGATAAGTGGCCATCTTGGTTTTAGTGCAGGTTTCATCCAGAGAGGCAGATTTGTTGAGTTTGGATTTTCTTTCATTTTGTCGATTGGGTTCAGGACTGCGCTCAGAGGTGTAGCATTCTTGCATTGTTGCTGGTGTACTGTGTTGTCTCACGAATGTCTCTCTGGAGTGACTCTCTAGAGAAGGGCTTTCCACCATCACTGGTACCCCAGGGCTGCTATTTTCACTGCTCTCATCCTGCCTCCCTTCGGCATTATTCTTTCTCTTTAGCTGGATTTGTCTTTTTGGCACTCCTCTTCTCACCTTTCTGGAGTCCTCTCTTTCCACGGCCACATCTACGCACTCAAAGCTGCCCATATCATAGCGTCGTGATGGATCTAGGCCATTCGAGTAGTATGCAGGTAGTTGCTGGAAAGAGGGTTCATCAGTGTCCAACTTTGGAGCAGAACCCCTGAAGTCAGCATAGGCCAGCCAGGCGGCGTTGACCCCAGCTGGGCTCTCCTGGGTAGATGGTTGAGAAATGTTGGTAGATGAACGGTGGCTGGAGTTGTACATATCAAGGTAATCTATCTCAGGACTTGACAGACTCCGGAATGCCAAGTCTGTGAACCACTTCACCTCAATGTCTGCTTCATCAAGCTCACTTCCCATGCTGGAGCTGGAACTCTGACAGGGCCTGTTTACTGCCACACGCCCAAGAGCACTGTTCTTGTTCTGGTGTGCAGGAGGTTGAAGCCGTCTGCTAGAAGCACCACCCCTGGTGTCCTGCTGGGAAGCCAGTCTAAGCTGACTCTGTTGTTGCTGTAGCTGTCTGGTGGCAAGCAAACTCTCTGAATAGGAATGCACTGTTGGCAGTCCCTGACGGGTCTCTCTGCTTGTGGGAGCTGTTCTGCGACTGGCAGGCCCTTTTCTATTCCTGGCATTGAATGACAGCTCAGCCTGTTCCCCTCTGTAACTGACATCCCCCTGCCACCCCTTCCCCTTTTCAGGAAGCTGCTCCTCCCACTTTCTCTCTCTCTCCATCTCCCTATCCATTTGCCTCTCTCTGTCCACCTCTCTCTCCTCTTCCAGCTGCATTTCCCTCTCCATCTCCAATTGCGTTCCTAGCCTGACCCAGTGGGCCTGGCTATTATTGTCAACAGGGGCAACATTGGGGCTTTCCCTATTTGTCACTGCTTTCTTTAAATTACCACTTGGTGAGGATGCTACAACCTGAGAGGGGCTACAACTTCTGTTCTGCCAGTGTCTGTATGGTTTCTCAGGGGCTATGATGTGGACAGGTGTAAACCTGGTGAGTGGCGGAGAGGGAGTCCGCCTTCTGTTCACATGGTGGGCCATGTCCTCTGTGAACCTCTCTCTGCTTTCACGTCTAATGCTGGTTGACAGCTGTCTTCTTGTGTGCTCTTGTGTATAGGCTGATTTTAAGGAGCGGTTGCTTTCAGGACTTAGAGAATAAGTAGTGAAATGAGGCTGTGGGTTTTGCAGTGTCTGCACAGGTGACTTGGATGGAGCGTTGCAGACAAGGGAAACACTTGGAGTCCTGTCCTTAGACTGTAGAAGATTAGGGGAGGATGACTTGATTTCAGTGGGAGGATTATTATAAGTGTCTTCTTTCTGAAACAAGGTGGGGCCAGTGGCTTGTTTTTCCTCAGAGGAGGCTATGCTTGAGTTATCCTGAAGGGGTACTTCCTTTGGTGATGCTTCTCTCTCCGTGCTTTGTTGTTTCAGTGAACTGTCCACCTTTTCCTCGGCTAAGAAAGGTGAGGTAGATACAGATGAATGAAGTGCCACCACTGGTGATATGCTTTTGATTTCAGCTACAACTGATTTGTCTCCTCTGTCTAATTCAAATGAGGGTGACACACTCTTTTTTGCTAAACGTGTGGGGTACTGTGTTTCTGTAAGATCAGTTGAAGAGGAATCCCTCTCAACCTCTGGTGTATTTCTAAGAGGAGGAGTAGGCTGTGTATATGGAGGATTATACTCTGTGGAGAGGTTTCCTGGTGAATGATGATGATATCTCTGCTCAGGAGATGAGGCAACAGGTGATGGCTCTTTACTTCTGTGCTGAGGTGAGGGACTTTGGTACCTGTCAGATGAAAGAGTTTGATATCTTGGCTCAGGTGAGGGAGTCCGATGCTTTAGCTGAGGTGAAGGTGTTTGGTACCTGGGTTGATGAGTTATTTCAGGCTGCAGGACGGAGCTTGTGAAGCCTAATATATGAGGTGAGTCTCGTGGTGTACTGGTGGACTCTGCTATACTGCTCTGTATGCTGTCTTTGCTCGGGGTAGGGCTCCTTGCATCAGGAGACACAAGTGTCCTGTCAGGCTCAGGGGTGGAGAGACAAGAGAGCTCAGGAAATGGAGGAGTGTCCCTGTCCTCAGGTTGAACAATAGAGTAAGAAATCCCTGTGATATGAGGGGATGAAGTGAGGCTTCTTGATGAAGCAGAGTCAAAGTGAGGCTCTAAGAGAGGAGAGGCTGACGTCTCCACTTCAGAAGACCCCTCTTTCCGATTTACCTCAGGTGAGGATGCTGTAATCCTGATTTCAGGTGAAGGAGCAGTATACCTGTGCTCTATGGGAGAGCTGTTGCTCTTAACTTCAGGTGATGGAGATAAACTATAGCTTACATCAGGTGAAGCCACCTGGCCCCTGCTCTCAGAAGGTGTTGAAATGTGTCTTATTTTATGTGAGGGGGCAGGAGAGGGAGTTTTAGCTGCAGAAGCAGCGCTGAGCGGGCCAGGTGATGGAGCAGTGTGATTTGATTCAGGTGAGACACTACACTCCACGGGCTCAAGAGATGTTGCTATTGAAATGAGAGGTGAGGGAGGTGTGTATCGTGGAGCAGGTGTAGACACAGCACTGACAGGTTCAGATGACAACCTTGTAATTTGGCTCTCCGGAGTACTTGTGGCGTCTCTCCCTGCAGTGGAAAGATCTGAAACCAGCTCAGGGGTGTGGGTAGAATCTTCAATATCAGGTGTGGAGCTTCTGCTGAAGAGATCAGGCAGGGAGACCCTCCCTCTCAGTTCAGGGAAAGGAGATGATGCTTGAATATCAGGGGAGTAGGGCCTATTCTTGAGCTCAAGAGAGCCCTGTGTTTCTCTTGACGGGGAAGAGAACTCTGTACTGCTGGATGAAGGGAAAGGAGATGAAAGTATGACTCCAGATTTAAAGGCTGATTCTGTAAAATCTAGAGAAAAATCTTTGAGTGTGTGCTCAGGTGAGGGACTGCTGTGTTGATTGAAGTAGTTGCTGCTTGGCTCAGGTAAAGAGTCGATGTTCACTGATTCAGAAGAGGATGAACTGACACAGTTCTGGAGCTCAGGGGAGGGACTTGGAGTTAAAGACTGATGTGAGGGACTGTTGTGTCTGTCTATGAAAGAAGGAGTGATTCTCCTCGGTTTGTCCTCTGAACGTGCTTGTCTATGAAGAGGTGGTGATGGCGAACATCTTTTTTCAACTGAGGAAGATGATAAGAATGATGCTGTTCCTTCTGGACTCAAGGTATTGGGGCTGTTGTGCCCAGGGGTGGGGGTCCTCTCACCGGTGTTGAGGACTTCAGATGATGGACTACCTAAACTAAGTTGAGGTACCGGTGATTTGTTTTCTGGTTCTAAATTTGGACTACCGTCCTCAGAAACTTCTGGATGCCCCAAGTTTAGTCTCTCACCCTCTGGCTGCCTCCTCTCTGAAGACTCACTCTGCAACTGGGGGCTGGGAAGCCTTTCTCTTGAATCTTCAAAGCCCTCCTCTCCTTCACTAGAGCCCTGTGCAGTGTGATAAGAGCCTGAGGAGTCGTTCAGGTCATCCACGAGGGGAGATGCAGCAGCAGTCCCGTCCACCTCCCTCTGGGAAGGGACAAAAGCCCCTACAGCAGGGCTGCTTGAGAGGGAGGGTGACTCACAGTCGTCTCCAAAAATGTCACACAGGCAGGTAGTCTCGGAAATTGCACTGCTCTGACTAGGGACGTTGATGATGTCGAAGATTTCAACGTGGTTGGGGGTGCCGTCACGATGGCACAGGGAAAAGGTGTGGGGCGCACTGCGCAGGAAGGAGTAGCTGTCCCCCTGGAGAGTCCAGCTGTCCATCGCTCATCCACAAGCTCCAAATTCTCACTGTGGCCAGTCCAGTCTGCTCCTTTAGTCTGCTCTGGGCTCCGTTCCTGGACTGGAAATGAGATGCAGTCACCTGGAGTGTGTGTAGCTCATTCATTTATATCACCAGTAACACTGATGAATATCACTGAGAGGCAAAAGTTTCTTAACAGCAAATATAGAGGCTTTTGTATTGTTTCTGTTTTGTTAGCTTGTCAGCAACAAATTTATCTTTTAACCCTCAAATGTTCTGAGAATACTGTACTCGGATATATTGTAAACCTCCATAAAGGGTTCAGAACATAAAAATAACTCTGTCACTGTGCCTTAAAAAGCAGCAGCAGCAGCAGCAAGCATCTTGAAATCAACACAAGACAGCATATAAATATTCACTTTAAACTGACTAAAAATATTTAGCTGATAGCAGCAAATCAGTGTGCCCCTACATGTGCTTAAAAGCTCACAAGAGTTCATCAACACATGATACATGAGATGCAACTTATTTATTAATACATATGGAAAGTGACAATATTTTTATTAACCCAATGCATATGCTTTATTTAAACTTTCTACTTTACCTTGGTGTAGGACTGACGTGAAAGAGAGCCTGCTCCCTGAGAGAAAGACAGAATGAATTGGTACCGTACCTTTGGCCAATGATGAGGCTTTCCCAAGAGCATTGAGTTCCTCTGTGTTGCAATATCAGCCCCTCATCCAGCGAACTGTCTCTCAAAATCCACAGCTGAATCCAGGACTGAGCAGCTCCGTACTGCTCAGTCTGGCACCGCCGCATCAGCTGGACAACTTCAGAATGAAAAAGCCACTGCCATGTATCAGACCTGAATAGAAAAAGCAAAAAGTGGCATCTCGCTCAGACCCATTATATCTTCCAATGCTCCCATCTCTATTTCTGCCCCTCCCTTCAGAGGTTGCCTCTGGGAAATTGCTTACTGAGTCTAACCTTTTTTCTTCTCCAGGCTGGGGTTTGGTTCGACATTGGCTTTCCTGTGTGAGCTGGGCTAGGGTGCAGCACTAAGGGTGGGTGGGTCTATAGTTAGCAGCAGGTGCTGATCCGGCCAGGACAGATGAGTACGCCTGGAATCTGACACTTACAGCCTGCTCAGTCACAGGGCTCCTCTATATATAGACCGATACTATCAGGGCCAGATAGCCTTAGCATTAGCTGTTTGCCTGGGCATGCTGGTGGGGAAGAAAAGGGAAATACAGAGCTTGAAGCACAGCCCACATATTGTTTGCTGAACCACTAGATCTGAGGTCATGCTTAACATTGAGGGTGTAGTTAATGTATGCTTGTGTGCCTGTATGTGTTTGTGTGTGCGTGAATGCTCAGGTGTAACTGGGGTACAACAGGTCAAAGGTTAACACAGACCACCCAACTTTGACAGGTCACATGCAGAACTCCTGTGTGCTGCATGGCAGCTAGCAACACTTGCATAACATCGGTGAGGTGCTTTCACATGTTTTAAGTCACGTTTTTCATGTCAATGTCTGGACATTTCATGTTGCAGGGCCACTACAGCTCACGGAAAATTTCAATTTGAAATTGATGTTTAAGTTTACCCATAATACCACAACACATGACAGACATTTGATCAAAACTGTCAAAACAAAAGAGATCATGTCATTTTTCTGTATTGTTGCTACAACAGCAGCACCCTCTGAGCCACATTTAGACTGTCTGGGCATGTTTGATTGTAGTGAGTTTGGATAAGCCCTCTGTCCCTAACCTAATACCTCATGAGATTACCATCCATTCTCAGTCATTGAAGCCATCCAGGGCAAGCCAATGGAAAAACTTTGATTGCAGCCCTGACTGAATGTTGCATAAGGCTGTGACTGAGAGTATACTGTATCTGTCATATCAAAGGATAGAGAAATTGCTTTCATCACTGGAAAGTCAACTATCTCTTATATGTATAGCATCATACCATACAGTATGTAGCTTGGCCCTCGTTTCTGTCTGAAGTGTCACACATTTTTGGTGTGGCAATCCAAAGTGGGAAATGAGTCCTTGACCTCAGTGGAGTTGATGCATGGCTATATCACAGGGCTATACAACAGCTATATACTCTATCTTTCTTTTACATCAGTAATTCTGTATAAACTAATTGCTGTTTGTAGACTTTTGTTTATGGACTCTAGATCCCCTTTCAAAGATATCCTATGAGCAAAGAGGTACTCAGGAGAGGATGGATGATATGATTAAAGCTCATACAGTCAACTAGCATACACTATTTCATTATGTGTCATAAATAAACACATATTACCAGGAAAACACAGCATGAAATGTAAAACATGGTCAGTCACAACAATAAAGTACAACAGGACAACATGCGTGCATGTGTATAAGTGTGTGCTGGGCATGAGATACTGTGAACTAGTGTACAGATAAATTTGAACCTCTGCGGTTAGGACAGTAGACTGGGAGAGGACTCAGGGGGAAAGAATGCCGAGCACCTCAGCAATGGGGAGCTTTAGTGTACATCACTGATAGATTAGTCACACCAGCCTGCTTAAGACTAAAGACCTCACCCACCCTCACCCTCAGCAATGCAACACAGCGGTAAGTCATGCATGATCAATTAGCTACGTGGGCATCTATAAGCGGACAAATGTAAAACTTTCTGAATCACAGGGCTTGGCAGAGAGGCTGATGTTCAGTGTTCACATGTTGAGCACATGTCTAATGCTGTCTAGCACAACACTGTCTCATACGCCACAATAACTAAACTCAACATGCTTTTTAAAATTAATTATGGCCACATTTTCTGCCCGGCCTGCACTCTGTCTGTGGAAGTTGATGCTAAACAAGGGTCCAGTCTCATGATGAGTTATTCAGGTGCAAGTAAACAGTGAGAATATAAACACAAGATCACATTTCAAATCTGTCTTTCTTGAACTGACCTACTTCCTCTTTTAGGATGCAAATAACCCTGCATGGTCAAGTTCTATACAAGCCACATTTTAATAGCTCCAGTATATTTGACTTTTTTGGTTATTCTACCTCTACCTCTTCATCCTCTATTACTTTCTGCATTTACTTTACTACATTTCAAAAAGAAATCTCGTACTTTTTACACCACTACATTAATTTGACTGCTGTATTTTGTGCATTACGACTTTACTTGACAAACATACGATTGGCTTGAAAAATGATTCATTGCTATGAAACTCAGTAGAGTCAGTGGCAAAAGCAGGATGTCTAAGGGGCAGGGGTGAAAAAAAATGAAAACCCTGTTTCAGTTTTGTACTCCCATTTAAAGAAGAACTTCTACACCTCTGGAATAACGGAGGGAGTTATGAACTATTTAACCATTTAGACATGTAGGGCAGCCAATATACCACTGCATCACATTGTCTGCACTGACAGGGCACCCTAGAGGGCACTTAATCATGTTTTGTCTACCATATGGGCATCCAAGTGAGCATTTCAGCTGTGTTTTTTGGAAAATGAGGTAAACAAAGTCCATCAGTATGTAAAGGCTGTTTAGTGAATATCACCCTCATGGACATCCCTAAACTTGAACTTATTTAAGAGTCTGGCTCAAAGGACTGTGAAAATAAGCTGAAAGTAACTTTTTAAGTGCTGACTGCAGTCGTGCCTCTGTGCCGAAAGGTAAGAACTACAATCATGCCTACCCACCTCCTCAATCAGCCATTAAAAGCCCCCAAATAAGACCTACCAGGCATCATCACAGTTTCATGCACACCTGATTAAGAGCTCCAGCTTCCACAGCTACATCAGTGACAAGAGTTGCAGAAGACTTTCATCAGAGTTGTTTTTAATTATTACTTTAACTTGGTCTGTTACTGCTATCAATAAAATGTCATCAATAAAATAAATATTTGTATAATTTTTTAACAACGTGAGGAAAAAGTGACAACAGGAAAAACACATTCACATGAGTATGTGTCTTGTTCTGCAAAATAATTTCTAATAAAAAAAGATCTATTGAACACAGAACACAGATGACTCAATAGTCTTTGTTATTTTGCCATGTTGTTGATTCTAATCATGCTCTCCCATGCAATGAATCACACATTTGTTTTGGTGTGGTTTATTTTGGTGCACACCTACTTCTTGTTTTCTCTTGTAGAAATGCAAATCATCACTTCCACTGTTAGTAGATTTGTTGGTGAGCTCAGTGGATCCTTATTAACTCCAAAACCATTTACAGAATGAGTTTAAAAGCTCTTTTATGTTGTTTTTGCCGTCGTTTGTAAAGCAATGACACAAAGAAATTAAAAACAGCTCTGCCTTTACCTGCCATAACATAAAAATGTTGTTTAATACTGATGCATCGGCATAATGACTGTGCCAGCCTTTAAGGGATGAGCTGCGACAGCTTCGAAACGCGCTTGTGCAGGAGACAAACACGACTGAAGCGAGCTTTCCAGCAGAGAAAACGACTTTTACTGTGAAATGTTCATTGAACGCAGAATGCGACACAGGAAGATCCGCATTACGACTGCTGGTGAAGTGTTGCAATAACAGGCAAGTGGCTAACGCTAATGTGTGCTAACTAATTAGCAGGAGAGGTGAGTGGTGTTTATTTAAACATATCTTAAATTTCTGTTAAACGGCGACAGACGTTTTAAGTGTTGGGGTAATACAAAATGATGACGACAAGGCTGTTGTCATTCGCTCCTGAAATTATTTTGGCCTTGTCAGTCAGCAGCTGGCTAACATCAACTAGCTAAGTAGCTGCTAGCAATGGCGAGCTTTTGTAGCTAGCCAGCCGCTGTAATAACCGTTTGTTTATGTTAGCTGTGCGGCAGCTTATTTCTGTAATTGTAGCATCGAATCAAAATACATAGTTAGTATTTTGTGGCACTTCATGTAAACCACCGTTAGTAATAATAAACACGAAAGCTTCCATTGCGGTGTTAAAATAGAAATGTAGCTTGCGTTTATGTTGGTTAGCTAACGTTTCATTACGGTCACTGCTAGGTGGACATCTTCGGTATTCAGCTTGTAAGCAGTCGATTACAGCAAGCTAAAACAGCTACGTATCTATGATTTAATGTTTTTCCATTAATAAAGTAATGGTATCCCAAGTCAGAGTAGCTGTTCGACCAAAATCACCGTTCAACATTTCCATTCGCCACCTGATAATTAAATTACACTTTGTATGGTGTGTGGCGACTGACGTTAGTAAACAGCAGGCCGCAGAGTACACTGTGTGCCTGCGTTCAATATTGTTCAGGCCTTATTAGTTGTTAGCAGTGTTACACCAGGCCAAACTTTTAATCAGGGCAGTCCTCTAAAGGTTTGTTTTTTCTTCTCTAGATACAAAACGAATTATACCAGCTGTCATTGTACTTAAAGAGGCAGCTGCCTGACAACCATGGGACTGTTGATATGGTAGCAGCTTAGTCCAATACTGCAGGCATTGTTTTTGTGACATTAAACAATGGAAGAGGATCCTACATCTTTTTAAGAGGTCCACAATGTAGATTTGTTGGATTTTCCTTTGTGTTGAATCCACTGAAGCAAATTACAAAGAGCTGGGAACTAGAGAGTTCGCATAGAGAGAAAACAAACATGACTATCTGTTGGCCTAGAGCATATCTCCTCTTTCTTTAATTGAATTTTTAAAAAATTTATGGGATTTTTGAGAAAATGATTTGTTATGATTTGTATTTATGTAAATAACAAATCAACAAGCAGAGCTGAAAGGATCAATCAATTGGAAATTGATCTTTTACTTTGGGTTTTGGGAAAACAAGCAACTGGAAGCCATCACCTTAGACCTGGAAAAAAAAAAAAATAAATAAAAAATTTCACCTTTCTGAAATGTTTTCATCTACAGATAAAATAAATGTTCAATGCAGCCCTAAAATATCCAAATAATGTCAACCGTTATATTGTTATCAAATTCTCAAATAGCAGTTTTGGCCTCATGCGTCTAGTATTTGTCTTCCTGTATGAATAGCTCTCTGGCTTTGACCTGTATCTGTTTCTTGTTCTGTTTTTGCTCTTTATCCAGGTGTTGTTGTTGTGTGTGTGAGTGTTCCAGTCCCAATCATGGAACAGTGTGCATGTGTTGAGAGGGAGCTGGAGAAAGTGCTCCATCGCTTTGTAATGTACGGCCACCAGTCTGAGGAGAGGCTAGACGAGCTCCTGCGCAGCGTCTGTGAGATACGAGGACAGCTAGTTGCTTTTGGTAAGAATGCACATAACGTGACTGAACCCTATAAAGATGTAATATTTGCAAATTAATTTTTAGAGTAGTTTTAATTTCTTTGTCCCATCAGAATTATTAATGTTTCTTCAGTGCTGTAACATTACTCTTCAGGCACTTATTAAACCTACACGATGAAGACTTTTCCTTTTTCTCTCTTTCAGGAGTACAAGATGCAGACTTATCGGTCCTATCTCAGACTATGGCACAGTGTTGTAAGAATATCAAAGAAACAGTGCAGATGCTCGCCTCCCGACATAAGGACATCCATGGCAGTGTGTCAAAAGTGGGCAAAGCCATTGACAGGGTAAGGACAGGCAGCCGCTTTCTTTAACATTAAGCATGTGGCATACATATACTTAACCTCTGATATGCCTCTGCAGAATTTTGATGCAGAGATCAGTGCTGTGGTGGCAGAGACAGTGTGGGACACCCCGGAGAGACAGAAATACTTGAGTGAGACAATTGTGGAGCACCTGTACAGACAAGGGATGCTCAGTGTAGCAGAGGATCTTTGTCAGGTAAGTAACTGTGAAGCCTTCAGACTAATGTTTACTGGATAAACTTAGCCTGAATGTCTTTAAGATGATTCCTTTCAGAAGTGTATTAATGCAAATGAAGTGAAGCAACATTATGGGCTTCAAAATGCATCTGATTCATCAAAGAATTGCTAATAATTCAAAAATGTCCTTGTCTGTTTTCTAGGAGTCTGGTGTAGTTATAGATATGAGTATGAAGCAGCCTTTCCTGGAGCTAAACAGAATCCTTGAAGCTCTGAGGATGCAGGACCTCAGGCCAGCACTAGAGTATGTTTTCTTTTCTTTTTACCAGATAAGTCATCATCTTTGTTTAGAGAATAAAATGTGTGGACTATTTTCACACATTGGCTGAGAGAGAGATGGACGTTTTAGCTGCCTTAAATCAAAATGCTCTACAAGAAGTACAACAACCTTTATCAATAAAAGTGCAGCATTGGAAAAAAAACAAAACAAAAAAAACTGCCATACGGGGAAAAGTTATTTCATGGTTGCAAAATGCTGAAGCTACTTTTCTCATCTGGCTGACTCCTCAAACTTTGGGACACTCTCTGGCCACTTAGTGGAAGTTGCCAATGTATAGAGCCCAGATATGCCAGAAGAAAAAAAAAACTCCCTTTAGGGTACTGATGGCTGTATGCTAAGTGTCGACATAGTTGACTGAACTTATTTATGTCTGTGCCTTCTTAGGTGGGCTGTAACGAATCGGCAGCGCCTTTTGGACCTGAACAGCAGTCTAGAGTTCAAGTTGCATCGCTTGTACTTCATCAGCCTGCTCAGTGGGGGAATCAGCAACCAAATGGAGGCCCTGCAGTATGCCAGGCACTTCCAGCCGTTTGCCTCTCAGCACCAGAGAGGTAGATAGTATACAGTGGCATCATTGTGACATCCCAGATTCAAACACACAGACATGTCTAGCTTGACTTGTTTTACACTGTTTTTTCTTAAACTTTGAAGAATTTGAGGCCCTGAAGAGTTCCTACAACAATTAATAGTTTTATAATTGCAACCAAGAAGGAATGAAAGTGCTCTTAAGGCAAATACACGATTGGAGGAGACCTACGTCACAGTACTCATGCATCTTTGTTCCACACCTGCACCTCTTTTGTTCCTGCAGATATTCAGATCCTGATGGGCAGTCTGGTGTACCTGCGTCATGGCATTGAGAACTCTCCGTACCGCAGTCTGCTGGAGACAAATCAGTGGGCTGAGATCTGCAACATCTTCACCAGGGATGCCTGCGCTCTGCTGGGCCTCTCTGTAGAGTCGCCCCTCAGTGTTAGGTTGGAAAACCATGTGCAACACTCCTGACCTCATCTCCGATTTGCTTTCTAAAATCTTTCAGACTAAAGTTAAAGTGAGAAATGTGTCAATGCTGCCATGTTTCTCTGCAGTTTTGCTTCAGGTTGTATGGCCTTGCCAGTACTGATGAACATCAAGCAGGTGATAGAGCAGAGACAGTGCAGCGGAGTCTGGACACACAAAGATGAGCTGCCCGTAAGTCCCTCTGAATTTTCATCTGTCGCTGCTTTTCTTTCTTTTCCAACATTCGTTTGGCTCACGTCATGTCTGTTTTTGTAGATTGAAATCGACCTGGGGAAGAAGTGCTGGTACCACTCCGTGTTCGCCTGCCCGATCCTCAGACAGCAGACCTCCGAGAGCAATCCACCCATGAAGCTCATCTGTGGCCACGTCATCTCCAGAGATGCCCTCAACAAACTGACTAACGCTGGGAAGTAAGTCTGCAGTACAGCCTGATTGATTGATATGTGCATGGTGGGATAGAGCTGTGTGAGCAGCAGTGGTGTTGTGTTATCTTGGATCACAGCATTTATTTGTTAGATGCTTGTTTGGACTGAATTATTTTCAAGTAATTAACCAGATACAAATTTCACAAGCACTGCTGTGAAGTCAACTGTCAAAACTGCATTGTGATTAAAAGCTATGTTACCTAGAAACAAACATGGACATTGTGAGACCTTTACTGATGGGTTTGTGCATCGATACACACTTTAGAAAATGACTATCTATATAATGTGTACGAGATTTATAGTTATCAGCCAGGATCAGCAAAAACAGGTGATACAGTACATTAAACTAAGCTTCCCGTTCTCCCCTGTCTCGTCCTCAGGTTGAAATGTCCGTACTGCCCCATGGAGCAGAATCCGTCACATGCCAAGCAGATCTACTTTTGATACTGCACACTCTTCCTCACGAGTAAGGATGAAGTTCCCTGGAGCTCTTTGCATTTCCAGGACCATTTGCTCTGGCCCTTTTTCCTCTGTCCCTGGCCTCTTGGCCTGTTATTGTAAGCATTAAGGTTTTATCCCAGTGCTCCTCTGGACAGCCTTGGCCATCCCGTAACCCACCTCGGACCCTCCAACTTGCGTAGTATACAGAGTCCAGCGGGGATGGTCCAAGTACAACCTGCAGTAGAGTGAGGAGTCTGTCTGTAATGAGAACATCTTCACGAAGAAACACCTCTGAAAAAGGATCATCCATTCAAACTCATTTGCAAATGCCGGCAGAGTTATAGGCTTATCTTTTTAAAGTATGTAATACTTTATAGTGTTTTGTTTTCTCGGCTTTATCGACTGTTTGAGTTGGACGACTGCTTCTTTTTTTTTCTTTTCCTTTTTTGTGGCAGAAGCAGGTGAATGGTTATGAATGAGTGAGTGTGGGTAACTGGTATAGATAGTTTCTAATTTCAGGATGGTAATAAACTTCTATTATACATGAGAAAAATCAGATTAACGGACTGTGTTGAAGGTTTATTATTTGCTGGTGAGGGGAACCGTGGAGGTCTGTCTTGAATTGAACTCTTGATTGTGACCCCATTGCTCCTCTAAGAAGTAATAAAGGCCTGGCTTGGCTTGAAAGTCACTGTTGGCTGATGTATCCGTTTGATTAGTAGAGCAATTAACTCATCAATGGAGGAACAGCTTTTTTTTTTTTTTTTTTGTGACTGAGTGCACCAGCAAGGTTTTCCTCATTGTAGAAGCCATTTGTCTTGTTCTATGTATGTATTTAACAAACAATGACAAAACGGAAAAAAATATATACTGCTGTGAAATGTGCTTTGTTTCTATTTTTCATTGCCACTGCCACCACGGCTCATGTAAGATAGTAAATTAAACTGAACAGCAAAACCCATAATCGACACTACTGCATCACTTTCAGAACTAACGACTGGACAGTTCACATCGCGGCTGTGCCATCGCCTCACTCTACCCCGCATTGTGTATCCTAAGCTTGCACACCATGTGATTTGGAGATGTAAAGTGGTGTGATGGTAGCCGTGTGGTCTGACTTGCAGTGGCTGTAGGCTTGTGATTCAGCTTTACTCGTCGTGGGTGGGGAAGTCCTCTGATCGTTGTGGCTGTTGTTTAATATATACTCAGAAAAATGCCTCTGCTGCATAGGTTTCGCTTTTGTTTGAGATTGAGTCAGAGTAGAAACATTAAAATTCATACATTTCCTCAGGGCTCATTGTAACGATTCATACCACACTTTGCAGTTAGAATGAAAGGTGTACATTTATATAAGGAGTCTTGAACAAAGATTACACAGATTTCACTATTGAGGCTGATAGTTTGGGTGCTGTTGGAGTTTGTATATATAATTCAAATGGTGATGTGTGAGCAGACACCTGGGGCAAGCGTGACACAAGATGCAAGGAATTTGGATGTATAATAAGACGCATTTGGGTGATCAATACTAATAGTGGAAGTTCCTGGTGTCCTCTTGAAAATGGTGATGTCACCTCACACACTAGTGAGGCTAATTTGTTCAGCAAGCACTGCACCAGCATAGCTCACACTGGCAATGCAGCATTACACTCAGTTTGAAGTCGGAGTGTATGATGAACATTTTATCTTTTCTTCATTTGGGATGGGTTGAAGCACATGTTTTGTGTGGACTTTCACTGAGTTTCCTCTGTTGTTTCTTTCCTCGGTTGACAATCATTCATTGCCTCTTTGAGTATTCCCTCAGATGGACTGCTAGCGCTCCGTACTTCTGTCATTTTGTTGAATGTTTTTGCATTTCCTGCTTTTGTGTGTGCAACTTTTAATGTAAATATTTATCCTCTAACATGTTTCATATACTTGCATCTGAAATTCAAATAAAAATTTATACTCCAAGTCAGCTTTGGAGGTGTGTGCTGGCATTTGGTGGTGGACTGCTCCTGCCTCAACCCGCTGACTGTTTTCCTTCATGTGGCCACAGCTGCTCAGCCTTCCTTTCATCACCACTTGGTGGTGCTATTGCTGTATTTTCCATATTCAGACTAAATAGCCTTGAAGCCATTAGATCTCAAGCTATAGGTTTTAGTTTGAGTTTCACAGCGAGGAACCATTTTTTCCCCACACGAATGATACACTGACGTGAAATAGTCACATTAAATCACCAGATAAACAACAGATGGCATTCTGTGCTGCAATCCTCCTGCAGTGTGATAACGTGTGAGGTAAGAAATTTTCTCATCCCACTTCAGTGAACCACTCCTGAGCTGTGCAGTTATATTAAGCCACAGTTTATATAATGTTTTAAATGCCAAGGTAAGGGCCCTGTGAGTCAGCCACAGCTCATAGCTAGATTACGACCCTACATAAAAAAAATAAACCTACGTTATGGACTTCCATGTGCTGTCTCTCACCTTCCACGCTATTTTATATATGTATTTCCCTTTGCTCATACCCATAATCATAACACATGGATTAAAAAAAAAAACAAGTCAAGTGTTAAGCCTTCATCCCTGCCAAGATATCCTTGGCACTCTGTTCTGGTTTGTACATTTGATGGTTTCTATTAGAAGTGCTTATTTTCCTGAGCAAACGGATTCTCCTATGTTTCCATCTCAGCTGACCTCCCACCTCTCTGCCGTCTGTGCTGCAGGAGACGGTATGAGAGGAGTGGCTGGGGCAGAGCAGGGACGGCCTTAGGGAGAGGTTGAGATAAGGATTGAAGGCTAAACCTCTAAAAGCCACATTAGTCCCGAAAGCCTCCACCACTCTGTTCATTCTGTCATAAAGCTCCTGTCCTTGGGTTTTATTGGCACGCTCCGCGGAGATTTTAAGCCAACTCAGAGCAGGCAGGCGTCTGAGCCCTTGGGTGAATGACATCAGTTACACCTCAAACGTTTTGCCAAGTGATTTCTGGTGAGTTTAATTCAGACGACGGTAGAGAAAAGCCTATTACAAAGCATTCTGCAGCCTTGACACCAGGTGATGCCATTGGGGCAAACACCAACTGAAGAGCTTTTACACCACTTCATAAATGTTTATTATGAATCCAAAACAAACATATATTTATACTGTACAGTTTTAATTCCAGTAAACAGACAAGAGTCACAGTATGCTGAGGGGTCGATTGAGAGCTGGCTTTTGAATGTTCGTATATTAATCATAAACAATACAGGAGGACAACTTCATCTACGTCATGCATTTGATGTTATTGGCTGGGTTTGTGCGACAAATTGCACCAATAAGCAGGGCAGTCATGTTCAACATCTTGATCTATTGATCGCTTTCACTGCAATCAGAAGGAGTGGAAATATGCCAATTTAAGACAACAGTGTGCTTGGTATACAGGGACAAAAAGGCCAGTCAAATCAAAATTACATTATGTACAAAATATATAGATCTCACCTGACAGGGGCTGGAAACTGAATGAGAAGAAAGTCCAACATTTCCAGTTTCTTAAGTAGCATACACAGTTTCCTTGATGGTGAAGTATTAGCATTAGTTCCTTGGCACCAGATAGCTTTAATCCTCGATACTTAACCCAGAGATGCAGCTTTCCTCCCAGAGCCCTGGTGGGCCCTGAATCCCCAGAACCCTCTGCACAGGTGCTCAGATGTTACTGGGCCACACTAAATCCCTTTGAATCCTTTGGTTTAAGTCATGATTATAAAGCAGTCCAAACCAAAAGGTAACTACTTAATGAAACACAACACAGCGTATGAATTACCTAAATTACAGGTTTGTAAATGGAAAAAAGTCTTAAGCAGGACAGTCCAGGTGCTTGGCTGTACTTTCACAGAACTGACACTACTCTTCCTCCAAGGAGAGATGAGGCACAGACAGTATTTCTGTGCTGATACCCTCAGTGTGCTCAGCAGGGGTGCACGAGTAGAGAGGGGGAACGAGCAGGAACATGTGGAAGCCCAGTTTCACCAGGAAAAGAACAATAAATGAAAAGTTGCATGATAAAAAAGAAAAAAATACTTCTCAAAGTCAAAATTATGAGATTTTTAGATGAATGTTTGAGATAGTGAGTCAAGATGTTGACCTACTGTCTCTGTCTTTACTCAATATGACTTAGCGTACTTGGCATCTGATCATGTTGGCAAATCAAAAGTTTGACTTGGTATGAAATCATTTTAAGGAAGTCAACATTTGGTATTATTTCAGATTATTCAAGTCAAAATTTATTCATTACTTATAATTAATTGCTTGGTGACTTGGGTCAAAACGTTTCTCTAGTGTCTAAAATTTTGTCTTAGTAAGTCCAAATTTTTTTAAAAACTCGTAATTTTTACTTCTTAACTCACAATTTGAATTCAGTAAGTCTATTTTCTTTCCTTTTCGTGGCGGACGTGGGTTTCTGTAGAAACCTTTCCACAGGGAGAAAACAGTTTGCATTGCAAAGAAGTCAACATTCAAATTTCAGATGATTCAATCCTCTCTATCCACGGCAAACCAGAGGAAGGTCTGTCCTCTTGTTTTTCACCCGCTCTCTCACTCCTCAGCTCTGACACCTCTCTTTCCAATGTCCCATTTCTGCTTCCTCCTCCTCCTCCTCCTCCTCCTCCTCCTCCTGCTCCTCCTCCTCGCTCTCTGCCTGCCCTCAGCTGGTGCAGCTCCCTCTCCAGTGCTTCATTGCGATGGTACATCTCTAAGTAGCTGGCCTGCAGCTCCTTCTGGTAGCGGATGACCTTGTCCTTTTCTGTCTGCCATGTCTGCCTCTCTTCCTCGAAAGCCATGGCCTGGGCCTCGCTTTGGCGTCGCTCCAGCAGGAGCTCTGCACGCAGACGCTCCTCTGTGGAGCCCCCGCACCCTCCTGGAATGAAGAGGTTCACATGGCTTCAAATACGGTCCAGCAGAGCCGTAGGGGAAATATAATGAAAGATGTTGGCTGCTTTTAAACATGCAGAGAACTCTGCTCCTGACCTGGTTCGTCAAATGACCTGATTTTACGTCCAAGCATGTAAACATCATAACTCAAAATAACCCAGACACGTTTCAGCTGTGTTGATAAGAAACCCACTCTCGATGCCTCACTTGCTGTGATGTCAAACAGACATCTGTGGCATATAATCATCCTGCTTCTTTGACTTTTTCCCCCTCAATTTTCCATGCATGTCAGCTTGGCATTTCCCCCCTACTTTACACAGATTGCACAGATTTGAAACACTTGCTTTTACAACAAGAATTCTATTTTTTTCTGTGGCTGAATGTCAAGCTACTCAGTTTTATGTAAAGTGCTTTCAGACTTTTGGTTAAGTGCTGTGTCAACAAATGAGGTTCTCTTATCTGTGCTTGTGGCGCCTCAGTAAGGTGTTTTCCTTTCAACCATGAAAGCATGTACACACAAGTGAGAGACAGATACGTGAAACTACCTGTTGCACCGGCTGAAGGACTCTCTTCAGCTCCTTTTCCATCCTCATGTGTGGTCTGAGAGGGGCATCTGCGACGCTGGGTCCCCTGCAGGACCAGCTTTAGTGCATCTATCTGGCTCTCCCTGTGGCGCAGCTCTGTGCGAGTCTCCCTGAGCTGCGTCTTCAGCTGGAAGAGCTCACTCAGCTTCTGGGTCACCTCTGCCTGAGAGTCCCTCAGCTGCTGTTTCAACAATGAGATCTCCCCTGACTTCTGGCAAACCTGCGAGACAGAGTAAAAAGGGACAATAAGCGCCTTGTAGTGATTGCTTTAACAGGACAAACAAGTAAGGAGTTATCTCTTCAGTTATCTCTACTGTGCCCTGTAATTACTACTTTTTAAGAGTGTCTCCTTGTCATAAAGTGTCCCTCCCCTGTCCTCCCAAGGCCTTACCTCCCACTGTGTCTCCTCCAGAGTCGGACTGGTTCGTTTTGCCATGGCTCCAGGCTCTTGGCTCCTTTCCTGCTTCAGGCTGTCGAGCTCCTCTTGCAGTCGGCTCTTCTCCTGCTGGGCCTTGAACAGCTGCAACTGCAGGCTGCGCTGGGACCTTTGGGCATGCTGGGAAACCTGACGCAGCTTGGCGGCATACAGACGTTTGAGCTCTTCCACCTCCTTCTCCCACAGACGCTGTTTCCCTTCAAACACCTGCATGCAGAGAGCAGATGGGAGTCAATCAAATCTTCAAAAGAGAGGCAGATGGACGTAGAGACTGATGGTGCAGAACAGACAAATACAATGAGAGTCACCTGAGCGATGGCGCCCTCACTCTCATCCAGGTTTCTTTTCATCTGTTTCAGCTCATGTTCTTTCTCCACCAGGCGCTCCTCCAAATCCCGGACCTGGAAAAGACAACATGTCTGTAAATCATAGCGACCTGCTCATACTCCCATCCCTCCAGTCATCCATCCTCCAATCCATCCATCCGCCCAACACTCACCACCTCTTCAACAGACAGGGAGAGTGTCCATTCATAAGGAGGTGGAGCCTCCCCTCCATATGGAGCCAGACGGCTTAGAGTTGCCATGCTCCGACATGCCATCTCCCCTATGGCGACACCCCCTGACCCTGCAGCCTTCGGGCCCAGAGAGCTGCGGTCCAGGGAGCCGATGGTGTTGATGTGGCCCATAGATGCACTGAGGTACAAAAAGAAAGCACGAAGGCCATTAAAATCTCTTCCATCATCACTTCCCACACAGTCATTAAGTCTAAAAAATCAATTATAGCAACATTTCTTTTGAATATAAAATAGAGCGGAGACAGTAATGCTGCAGCAGACCTGATGTGAGCGAGATGTGGGCGGAAGGGAGGCCGGTACGGCGGCAGGCTGCTCATGGAGTTATGGCCCGAGTCTGACAGGTTATCATCCTCCTGGCTCATCCCACGCACCGCGGAGAGGGCCTACAGTCATAATTACATAGTTATTCATCACTGTAACATTAATAGGCTGAGAAAAGATTCATTTTAGTCACAAATAATAATGACAGACAGTTAATTGTTGTGCTTCTGTAAAGACTAGATGATGCATCCAAACCCTAATTCACCTGTTGCCTGGCCCATAGCTCAACTTAACATTAAGTTTAAGTCTATGAAAATGCTTCCAAGGCATTCTGATCAGGGCTTAACACTGTGATCATGTGTTAAGATACCTTGTTACCACTGGGTGTCAGTCCTCCATGACGGGATGGTGAGGAAGAGGAGGATGAGGTGGAGACAGCTTTAGGGACATGGGCATAGGCTCTGTGCAGCCCGTTGGAAAGGCCATGGTCCACATCCTCTGACTTGGAAGACGGGTAGAGGTTTTGCATGGAGCTGAAATTTTTGGGGGTGACTGGCTTGAAGGCAGAAGACCTAAAACGAGCCTGGAAGAAAACCAAGAGCCGGTAAAATTCAGGGCACTTTTAGAGGATGCAAACATAGTAGAAAGTGGCTGAGTGACGGTGAAAGGAGAGAGAGACCCTACTCGCTGCAAAGGGGGCTGGGTTATGTGCCAATAAATCACAATGTTTCTATTAAATCAATACTGTTCCACCCTCTGTTTTCTTAATGTTGATCAATTCAAGGAAAAAAAAGGTGGGATTTGATTGCTGCAATAAATTCAGGACACAGCGAGTGGCAGATTCACAATCTGTGCAGGTGATCTGGAGGAGACTTACAGCTGATTTATGCTGGTAGCAGGCCATGGGGGTGTTGCATCATGCTGATCAATTTAACACAGCCCCAGCGACCAGTCACTGGCTGCACATCATGTATAAAAACAACTCAGTGGTGTGGTCATTCATCTGTGCCTGAATCAGTGAATGAGACCCAGTCCTCTCATACCTACTGCTATAAAGGATGCTTTAAAGTACTTTTACTTTGGTTACCTTTAAGCCTGAATACTTGTGAGACTGCCTCTCTGTTTGGCTGCCATGTAATACCCAGACTTGAAATGAGACTGAATAGCTCCCTAAAACAAATGAAGACCTATTATGCTGAAACAAGTTTAACAATCTAATGCAGATGATGCTCAAAAAAAGTTCTTTGATAAAACGTAGGATTTAATCATCCAAACAGGAGACAGAATTTTCTTGAATTGACCTTTTTGCAGCATATTAAACACCAATATTCACCTTTTCATACTTGCCCCCACTTGGCAGTGAGTTCTTTGTCAAATCTACTTCGGTGCCGTCTTTATGGTAGACCTTGGCGTATAAGTTGTCCTCCTCTCGGGCGCTTGCAGAGCCGAGGCCAGAGATAATGTCTTTCTTGCCGTCACTGCTTGGGTTCGCTTTAGGCTCTTTTCTGTTTGGAAGCACAGTGTGTCAACTGAGGTCAAGTCCTGTCTCGTTTTATAGTACCCTGCAGACTGCTTGGCCTTCAAAAGTGCAACATGTGAAATGTTCTATGAAAGCGTCTTTATAGCAGCACTCACCTGGTGATGTTGAGGTAGTTGAGTAGCTCCCTTTGGGTGAAGCCTTTCTTCAGGAGGCCGTTGGTCTGTTTGGGTCTCACCTGGGGCACAGCACGGCTGCCTTTTGTTGGCGACACATCTGGCCTCTCCACCAGACTGCCTACACTTCCCATGCCGCAACGGGAGGAGAGGGGCGGGGCTGGGAAAGGGTTACGGAAGGTTTTGTTAGGGCCACGGGTCAGAGGAAGAGTCTGGACTGAGGCTGCCATTGGTTACAGGGCTCTGTGGGGGTGTGAGGTGCTCTGTAAAAAGGAAAAGTAGAAAATAAGCTGGGTGCCCAAAGGACAGTGAAGCAGGCTGACCTGTTGACATGGCAGCATTTGCTAATTAGAACTAAACACTAGCTAAAGCACACGTTAAAGCGAGGGGCTCGCCAAGGTCAACTGGATTCATCCTCTGCGACGTTTGAATGTCTGTGCTAAATTTTGTGTCAATCTATTTACGTGTTGAGATCTTGAAGTGGAAAAGTTTGCCCTGTTGTTGGCACCAGATGAAATCATCATATTCTGGGAACCATGAATATCTTTACTGATCCAGTCAATGGTTAAATGACATTTAACTTAACACACAAAATGTCAACCTCATGGTGGTGCGCAAAAAAAAATCTATGCTATAAAAAGTGAAGGGATCACCAAAGTCAGTGTGTTTTACCCTCCGGGGACCAAGAATGTTTTGTACAAAATTTCATGGAAATCCATCTGATAGTTAATGAGATATTTTAGTCTGCACCAATAAATTGATAAATTATAAATAAAGCTAGAAAATTAACATCTGTGTCTTCTTTCACTGAAATAGACTCTAATACCTCTTGCACCTTCACTACCCAGAGTGGATGTTGGTCTCTGGAGGACGAGCTTGGGCTAACAGACGTTTCATCAGCTGTGTTTCTCTGTGCAGACAGCTGTCTCAGAGCACAGCTACAACTCAGCTTCCCACAACATCACAGCACAGCACGCGACCACAGAAGAGACACGCACAGACTGACCTCCATGAAAACCTTTTATAGAGATCAATGAATGCAAAATGATGTCTTTCCAAAGAGAACAAATCCCAAACTAATCTGAAAATCTTTATTTCGTGATGCTGTTGTCATAACGCCAGTAAGAGACGCTCATGTTATCCTGTCCCAACAGCAAATCAAAAGGCTACGGGATCATGTGAGAGGTACTTTTTCATGAGGTAGGGCAGCATATGTCACATCACAATCCTGTTACATAACTCTGATCCAGATAGGTTTCTACAGCCGGGCTCATTTCCTTAAATAGAGAGAAAAAAATAAGACAGAAGTGTTTTGGTAGTAATACACATTATGGACAATTGAATCGAGTGTAGCAAAGCTTATTTTGTTTGCAAATTTCCTGTCTCCCATGAAAATCGCGTATCCAAATGCGCCTTCATAAGTCTAACATGGCCTGAATACATTTTCAATCGATATGATGGCTGTCTGCCTGAGATTAGGCTCCCTGTCAGTCACAGCAGGCAGGCATTTTCTAGAGAAAAGAAACAATATGATGAACATTTTCTCTTGACTTTGACAAAACCAAACCAGTTGCCAAGTTACCCCTACACCTACCTAAGAGGCACTATTGTTTTGTCAAAGTGAGTTTGAGCCTCTTCAGCTCTGCACAGCTAATCTTCTCTCTACAACCCCCCCCATCACCATCGCTTGTCAAATAACCCACATATCCCCTCCCCTGCTTCTATTCAGACAACCTCATTAAGGCTCACTATTGATTTCACCCTTCTGACCCCTTCGCTTCCCGTGCATAAACACCCCCTACAGCCATAAAAGCTCCTTGAGATCATAAAGCACACAAACACACCGCAGTCTGTCTGACTATTAACAGGGGGCAAATTCTCCTTTTGGGCTCAGCCAGCATATGTGGCACTTATAGAACACATAGAGTTTAAAGGGCCATTTTTTTTGTTTTAGCCCACACACTACCAGTCTTGTATACTAACCATTTTTCAAACCATACAGCAAATCTTTGTTTTCCTAAATTGTAGGCAACTACCAGTTTGGATTTATTTCATCAGGAAAAAAACCCACAGAGAGGCTTGAAAGTTGCTTCAGATAGATAATCCATCACAAAGATCCTTGTCAAACATATGATATCGTCCTGTGGTAATGCATTCTCCCCCTACATGCATTCACAGATGACCAACATTTGACATAGGGCTGGCAAAAACCATGACTGTAAAGGCATGTTGTCACAAGATCCAACCAGAATGATCACCAGTAAGTAAACATGAATGCATGACATTTCTTGCATGAGAAAGGGTGCTGTTTGGCAAATGACTTTAATATTGGAGTGTTTTTAAACGCACAAAGAAGGTGAGCTTTCAAACCTGTTCCTGCAACAACAGAACTTCATGGAAAAATTAAAAAAAATGGCCACTAGAATGGATTGATTGCCAATCTCAAGCAAGTTTCATGTCCCTGAAGGGTGTTTTTGTAAACAACAGTGAAATGAGCTGAACGAAGTGACTGCCTGGAAGGTAGGAAACCAAGCTGCTTTTCAATATGCAACATGAAAAAAACCCAGTACGGTGGTTGCTCTAGAAGGCTTTGACAGGTGCATGACTGCATGGGGGAGCAAACCTGGGCTCCTCCCAGTTCATGTCTATGCTGTCCTGCCGCCTGTTGGTCTTTTCTAAGTCAACGCACACTCATGACACACGCTACCTCGTCACACCGATGTATGAGCAGAGACACCAGCAGTAACACTCTGGCATCTCCTCTTGCTCCTAATACAGTCCACACTTATCAAGTGCTTTGCACTGCTGGCCTCGACAGTTATAACAATTATGCAAATGGTTAAAATAGGCAGAGAGAGCTGTGCACAGGCAGCTCCAGCCCACTCCACTCAGGGCTCTCCGCCAGGCTGAGATCAAAGCAGCCCAAGCTGCTCATGTTTATATTCATGAGGTACTATTTCTCCTAGTGTAAAACTTTCCACTAAAGCATCCGGCTCTTAATAAGCCAACATAATACAGTCCGAACTGAGGCTGAGGAAGGAAACCAGATAATCAGTGATGATTAATATAATCAAATAAAATGTGACACTGTGAACTTGGTACTTCTCTGGAGCCGTCTGACCAGGAAGTCTTACTGTGTTCCAGGTCAGAGTAAGACATGACGGATATGAGTCAATGCAGGTCACACTGAGTGTGTATGTGTCTAACACCATATGAATAAATCATGAGTGCGCCAAACCTAATGGCCACTGGCCAAGGTCTGACACAGTATTTTTTGGTACGCCATTTTACTCAGTTTGTCTTTTGTATCTGCCAAAGACACGAGAGGCAAATCGATGCTTGCCGGGAAGCTGGGGCTGAGGTGAGGGCGGGTGAGGCAAAGCAATTCCTTTTGGGCAGTTAGGAGGGTAAAATTCCTTTTAGGCTGCAACCACAAATCTTGCAGGACTGATGAAATCTTGCATCCAGTTGTTTTCCATAATTGCCTTCTAGTTTACGGGCCTGAGTAAACCAGGAGACACAGCAAGATTTACAGCCCAGCCTTGACAAACCAAGGGGCCCTGAAATGCAACACACCTCCTTAAATCACACATGAACACACACACACACACACACACACACACACACACACACACACACACACACACACACACACACACACACACACACACAGGGATCAAAGCAGTGCTTCCCACCAGCCTTGAACAGTTATGGTCTAACTGAAAAGCGTTCTGTTCTTGGTTTATGCTTCTTTCAATGATGAGCTCTTTCGAAAGCTGCTCATTCTGATCAAACATAAAAATGTTTAAAACCGGTGTATCAAAGTGCCTCTCCATCCTCTTGACACTGTGCCTTCGTACCTCCATCTGCTGCGCATGTTTCTGGTGGCTTCCTTGCAACAGTATAACACAGTGAACTGGAAAAAGTAAAAATAGTACATAAATGAACAATGAAAACCTCCCACAGATGTGATGATTATATCTGGTCAGCACACTTTGTCAGCCTGCTGAATGCAGCTGAGCATCAGTATAATTACCTTGTTTGACTGAACAGTCAATGTTGAAATAGGTGAAGGGTGATACTGAAAACTACAATTCCAAAACTGAAAGCATCAGTCTTAAATATTGTGGTATACAATTGCTTTAGGCACATTAAACCTGTGAATCTGTGTCTCCATCCAGTATGCATCACAGGTCACGATATAAAATCGCAAAATTTTTGTCAGTATGGCACAGTGCTGCTGACCTAGCGCATACCAAAGAGGAAAGATGTGAGGAAGCATGCTGCTGAGATGTGTGGACCTCTGAAGGCTTGCAGTGAGGCTTTACAGTGAAGGTCTTGGCTTGAGTTTTCTAAGGATGATATCCTAACTCATCTGGAAAACCATACAACTGCCACTTCACTACAATCACAAAGAAAACAAAAGCACGGCGCCTTCAGCAGGAGGGTTTCAAGGGCACTGTCTCCTAAAATATTGTAATCAGGTGTCCTGTGGGGAAAGCAAAGCTCTCAATGGAATGTTTGAGCGTGAAGAGGGGACATTTCAAACCCTCAAGAGGCACAGGTCAGCGCTGGGACTGAGACAGAGGAGAGAAGGATGGGGAAGCCAAATTCCAAAGATGCTTTGCAGAACACAAGCTCGGGCTCGTCAGTGTTTGATGCACAAAGCGCTCACTCCCACGACGCTCACTCACACTTGTGTGCTCGCGGGTCACTCAACACAGCCCCCCAAAAAAGCATATGCAAGCTCCAGATCCTCTGCCCTCTTCCCTCGGCGCTCTCTCTCCCCTGCTCCATGATCAAAGTTTGTTTACGTTTGTGGGGTAACTTTGCAGGTTACATCTAAAACGCCCACACAGCGCACACTCTGTTGCATTATATAAGCTCCATCAAAGCTATCACTAGTTTTCACAGCTGTTAGTTGTGTAAAACACTATAGAGCGATTACCAAATCAGCCACTCGCCTTATTTTATCTATTTTAGAGAGAACTGCAGTGTTATATTTAACTCCTGCTCTGACAGCCTGATAGCCTTCCTTATGGGACACCTTCTGTCAACAAGCAAAGCCAACACAGGATGTTATGGTGCTTTATTGCAGTGTCAGATGTTTGACTTATCGTGCGAGGACAAATGGCTCTGCCACATTGAACAGCCAAAAACAGGTTAATTATGCAGAAGAAGAGTATGACAAAAAAAACAAAACAAAACAAAACAAAACAAAAAGCCAGGTTAGTGCGTCCGTGGGCCTGTACTTTGACAAACGTTTGAGCTAAATGCTAATGTCAGCATGCAAACATGCTCACAAAGCTAATGCTAAAACGCTGATGTTTGCTAGGTAATGTTTGCCATGTTAGCTAATTAGCACATAAGGTCAGCTGTGAATGATGAGGATGTCATTCATTTTGCAGAAATCTATTCATAAACCAAAGAACTGCACGAAATGATGACGATGTACACTGTCATACCTAACGCTAGTGTGGCTGAAAAGGAACGTTTAAAATTTTTTGTATACTTTTACATGTCCAGCAACAGTGATTCATGTCTTATGTATGACATTAGTGTTCCGGTAAACACTCTTGTGCATTTTGCATTCTGTCTTGTAAAATAAATGTACTGGGGGAAAATATAAAAGAAGAAAAAGCTATTACTGCACATGCCATCCACCTGCCCAATGATCCCCGACACCTGTGGCACAAGAAATCCCAGGAGTGACTTCTTATGGTCTGTAGGACCATTATGAACAGAAAAGCTTTAAAACAACAACAGAACCCCACCAACATCTGAATTCATGTAAATTCAAACGTGACTTTCATCTGATATCATTGTGTTTTGACTGTCTAAATCTGTCAGCAGGGGCAAGGTGAGCTGTCAGAAGCCCACGAGGAAGGAACCACCCAACATGTGAAGCAACTCCACTCTCTGACTGACTCTTACATGCTAGTGTGTAATGAGTGGGTGTGAAAGTGTCTCTGGCTGTTGGGCACGACAGCAGAGGAGTGCTCAGCAGCAGCCTCTAATTGTTAGCAGGTTATTCATTATGGATGGCAGACAAATCCAGAGGACAGACCTCGTTTTGCTCCAGAGACCCTGAGGCCATTCAGAGCCAAGGCACTGAAAAGAAGAGTCGGGGTTGTGGTCATGAGATGTTCCTTCTGTGTGTCTGAAGGCAGTTTGCTTCCCATGTTGTATCATAAATCTGGAAAAATCTGACAACACAGAAGCTTCACACAGAAATGGAAATTTGGTCAGATGTCTCAAGCTAAACTGCCTCGAGGTGATTCTTGTCCTCCGTTTTGTGAATGAGAGCACAGACAGAAGTTCGCATGAAAGGTCGACTTTCATTTCATCACACTCAAGACGAGCAGCAGCCTCTCTGTGAAAAGTGGGACATAACTCACAGGCTCGGATGTGACCCGGTGTTCAGTTGCACACTGTCTTCATTGATGACGAACACTTGAGTCTTGACAGAGGTCAATAGGTCATATTTGGTCATGGCGGTAGATACAGAATGCTATTGAACACATAGACATTTTATTCTACCAGTTCTGACATGGGAGAAAATCCACGTTTAGGGACACTGGAACAGCTTGTATACTGTATTATACATAATACCGAACTCGTTATGATGAATAGAATATTAGTCCGGCTGTTTTGCTGGCACTGTGTGATGCACTATTATGTGTTTTGCATTAATTAAATACTTGACAAAAAAATCTTTGATCATTTTGGAATTTGAAAGGCTATTTGCACAGGGCCTCGTGATTATCTAAGTTTAATATGAGATGCATTTTCATTGGATAAACAGTCTTTATTTCACAAATCTTGAGGTTTATCAACAGATATGATAATATCCAATTGGCTCTCCATGCAGAGTAGATAGATGAGACTTCTAAACCTGAACACTAAATACTATCAAACTCTTGTGAATGATTTAATCAGCAGCCTCCACAATTAGCCATCCAACACAGAAAACCTTGAAAAAATGGCTACCTTAGAGGGTCTGTGGTTACAGCAGGTTTCGTTTTCATGAGCCATATAACTCTGTTTAGAAGTCTCAAAGTCCTGATCCTGACTGCCTGACTCTGACCTGGACTCACTCTGCTAAATCAGCTGTCAAGACTTCCTCTGAGGTGGACCAGCTGAAGCCAGTTTCTTCTCTTTGCATCTGTTAGCCTATTGATGGAGGTCTGCACAGCGTGCCTTGGCCTTTACTGTCTCTGCTGACTTTACAGTATTGTATTTCTGCACAGAATTCAATTACTGGCTCTGACTACAGTAGCGATGTTGGGGTTATCTGGGGTGACTGGTTGCACTACTGTTTCATGGAACCTTATTGATCTGGATCTGACTGATGTTACATAAGGCTGCCTCATTGTGAGAAGATGGCAACCCAGGGAGTGTGTTCACAGGGCCACCTCTTGCCTCCAAATGTATTATTAGCGTTATTTATGCAGAGATTTATTCAACAACAACCCTGTTCTGGTTCTATTCCAACAGTGCTAAGAGTCTGTTTTGTTAAAATATCAAAGAGTCTTCAATTTGGGGTGTGATTACATAATCCCTAATGTTGTTGCGATGAATGTGTTGATCCCTCTGTTAGGTTACAAGTCCAACCTCTAATCTATCAATCACCCTGAGTGGTGAAAACAACATGCTAACAATCTAATACTAGAGCTAAATCTCAAAAAGGCAAAAATCATTTGAAACACTGTGTGCCTTCACTAAAAATAGACTTTGTAATTTCATATGTATCAAGCAACAACTGCGTGTTTTACAACTCTCCATGTATCCCACCATCACAACTGACTCCTGCATTAGTAATCTGGTTGATTTATTAAAGAACTCTGTAAAAGGGGTCTTAAATATATACTTTATGGCTACATACGTCATATTTTTCTAAAAGACTGAGGCTAAAGCTGCATGTTCCAGACAAAAGTCGGCATCCTTACCAGCTGATGATCCATGTAGAAGACATGGACATTGTTCTTGTGCTGCACTAATGAACTTGTTTGTCCCATTATTGATGAGGATTACTGTTATTTCATTCTAACACAACCCTGTCTGCCTGCCTGCCTCACTTTTTCCTATGTTCAAACAGCATGTTTCACTGTTAATGCATCAAGAGAAAAGGTGTCTGGTGCTGTCACAGCTAACGTTACAGGGCTGCTGACAGAGCTCCTAATGGACTCTCTGAACAACCGAATCCTTCAGAAAAACAGAATTACTGTGTTTCTCTGCACCTTGACACAAACAATGCACAAAGACGTGAAAAAGATTAACACCCTACATGGGACATTCACTATATTTAAGGTGATGGAGACCAAGTAGGGATGATGCATCTTCACACTGATGGTGCCATTCTGACCAATCCTGGTAGAATGACACATGTTGGCACCATGTCATGTATCTTATTTTTACACTTCTTGTCTGGATGATCATTTTGGCCTGGCATGATGAGACTGCTGTAATAAAAAAAAACCCAACATGTTTACATGTTTTGAGGATGTTACAGTGATGAGATGATTCCTTGCCTCCCCCTGATGTGATCAAGGAAGTCCACAACTGTAAAAACAGCACTGTGCAGGCATATTTCCTCACCTAACATCATTGGAATTTGTGAGAATGCAAATAACAGAATGACATGCCATTTATTTCACCTAATCTTGAATCCAGTTCAAGTTCTCTGTTTAGTTTCTGTTCACCTTGTTCACCAGCAAAGACTGCCCAGTGTTTGCCAACTGCTGCTATCAGCTTGTGAGCAGAAGTTCAGAGTGAAGAATGCAAAGGGAGAGAGCGACGTGAGGAAAGAAACTCACATTCCTTACATTTCTCACGAGCAAATAATTAATGTGCCTTCACATGGACCATACAGCACTGATATGGGTGATGTAGAGGGCCTCTGTGTCTCTGCTCCAGGCCCTGAAGTGTTGTAGATTATATATATAAACAACCTAAACAACAGCTTCTATTGTCCACAGCACCTTAGTTCCCATGAGAGCTTTGTTGGTAATATTAGACATTTAATGACTGATAATTGGACCACATAATCAGAGCTGGGGAACCAATTTAGTGCTAAATTGAGCTGATACAGACAAAAGCATGTGAGCTAGCTTCTTATTAAATTCATTACTGTGAGGATAGAGGGGACGGTAGTGGAGACTCTCCCTCTCTTTCCTCTCTGTGGCTTCATTGTTTCCTGGAGCAGTTCATGTAGGAGTCACTGTTCTGTGATTACAGCAATAGAAATCGAGTGGTTTCTGCATCGACCCACACCTGAACCACTTCCACTCAAACGCTGCAGCGAATGTGCGGGCATCCATCCACACACCGTCATTGTTAGACCACACACTCAGCACAAACACAGAGTGTGGACTGCGGCTGAAAATTGATTGGGATTCAGAGGAATAAGCCGATATGGGCTGACCCACAGTATGACTGCTTTAGATGTTAATACTTTCCAATTTATGCGGAGCTAAAAAGCTTTCCTGATCACATCCCAGCAAACTTTTTCTTTGATCTCTTCTGCACTGTAACACCAACCGAGCAGGCTGTCTGTCCAGTAGTAAACACAGATGCTGATGCACGCTGATGTCCAGTCAGAGGATCAGCACTTTTTCCTCCTGTGGTGTTTTTCTGTAAATAGAGTGTTTGTTGTTTGTTGGTGCTGAGTAGCAGCACAGTGGGAACCGCTAAAACTCTGCCTGTTCAGCCAACTCGGATCACAACTTTACCATCCACAGTTAACAATGACAACAAGGAAGAACAGTGAAACAGGAGAATTTGTGACATTTGGCCTCAAGCGCTACAATTGTAACAACAAAGTCAGTCCAATGAAATCTGTTACTTAGCTTGGGTACAACACTAATCCGTGAATAGTCCTCAGGGGGAATTCCAGCAACACAAATAGATCATCAAAAAAAAAAAAAAACAGAAGAAGAACGCGCATAATGGAAAGAGGGTTTATCGAAGAAATCAAGATGCACAGCTCAGCGGAGCAGATAATCCTACTGTGTATATATTGTTCTTTAAGCAGCATGTGGCTCCATTTTGGGACACTCAATAATTAATTAGCATATTTGTTCTGTGCTGGGAGTGAATGTGGAGGCCGGGGCTGCTGCTCAGTGTGACGTCATTTGCCCAGGAGAAAAGATTTAGTTGAAAAGTTAGCTAATTCCAATTCAGCTCCACTGCAAACAAACACGCCTGAGTAATTAACTATCAGCCCGCTCCCCTCTTCTCTCTGCAGCTTAAGCTGTTCTGTTGACAATGCAGCCTTAAATCACAGCGAGTTCAGAGCACGCTGAGCTTGCCGGCATATAAACAGGCTCAGGAATGTATTAAATATACATGTACAGGTTAGGTGAGTTCTTGCTTTGATCTGAAGCCCAGTATCACACAGTAGATTGTGGTGTTTAGGTACTTGTAGTATCCTAACACTGACTTTTCCAATCAAATAAAGACAAGGATCATTTGATGACATGAGGCCGAAAGAGATAAAAAGCCAGAAAAAGGGAAAAAGAAGTGGTTTGTTTACCTGTTTGTCCACCTGAAACTTCACTTCTCCGCTCCTGATCCCATGCTCACCCTATTTCTCTCTCTCTGGCTCATGCTCGCGCTACTGATTATCACGCCACATGACTTCCTGTTTCTCAGTCTGTGATGGCAGTTGGGAGGTGTGGATGGGAGGGAGCTGCCTGGTCCCAACCACTGACCTGCAGGCCACGACAGGATCACTTTGCACTGATCTAAATAGATGACTAAGCTGACCTTAAGCCATGCGTGAGGGTGGTTTCAATACAAACAGCAGCATCACTGGAGGTTTACCTGTGTGCTTCACAGAGGAAACTGGGAGAAAAGTTGACCTCTGCTGCAGTCGTAAGTCAGCCTCAACTCCCCTGAGAGAGCCTGGTACTTTCCTGCTAACCCTACACCACTCACCTTTTTCCTCCTCTTCCCCGCCTCACCTGCTCCTCTCTTTGTGAGCTTTGAGCCCTCTCAGGGGCCAATATGGTTAGACTTGTTCTCCCAGTTCCAGAAACAAAAGCCCCGCATGAACCAGCATTGAGACGGTCAATCCAGACCCTGCATTGACATACGAGAGCCAGCTTCACCAGACAAAAAACAACTATGCAATGTGTCTTGTTTGCTCATGGATGATAAGACAATAATGAGGGATCAGACTTGAGTTAAAGGACAGACAGCAGTAACACAGAGAAGAAGGATGAGGGTAGGAAAGAAAAGAGAGCACAGATGAGGAACAAGTGGAAAATGAGAACGTGTGGGGGCTGTCTCAGTGTGGACCGTCTGGACAATAGTCTGAGTGTAAGTCTCCTTTCCTGAGGCTGGGTAACTGGACGGGTTCTGCACCAGATCAAGTTACATAACTCAAACTGGAGACACTCGCATTTGAAGAGGGAGCAAACAGAGGACATTGTTCTCTGCTCCTTCACCAGAAGAGAGAGACTCCTCTCCTCACCATGTGCTGTAGGCTGCAGAGCCGAGGGGAGTGAAGGAGGTACCTGGACTTCTTAAAGCTGGCACCAATAGGTGGGGGCACAGGAATCCCAGCTAATAAAGCACCTTGCCAACCAGAGATGTAGAGATTGGCAAACTGTTAAAGGCATTCCAGAGAGAGAATGTGAGGGTTCGTGGTGCCCTTTGGCCTGCCGCTGCAATTTGAAGAAAAATCAGTCAAAAAATGAAAGGAGGGGATAACCCCATCAAAGCAAGGCAGCCCAGTCTTACACTTGAGCAGGTGCCGCCGTACCCCTGTCATTACATCTGGGCCCCACAGGCATATCCAGTCTCAGATTCCACAGATTCTCAGTTGTAAGTCTCCCAGTTGGCCGACAGAGCAGCTCCAACAAGAAAGCACTGAGAACCTGGAGGAGTGGTGAAGGTGATGCATGCGTGAATGGATGTAAAAATGGCAGAAGGAGGAGGGAGGACAGGGTAGAGAGAGCAGAGGAATGTGGAGATCCATAGATGGTAACAGGAGGCAGAAACAACAGAGAGGAACGAGTCGGGGCCTGCTATCAGATACTGTACCTGTTTGACCAGTCAACTAGACGAGACGACAACCTGAGCTAGACTCATTTCCTCTGCCTAAGCTCCTCTGGACAATAACAATACAGGAAGTTGGTATGGGAAGCATGATGAATGTCTGGCTCTTGAGAAATCACATGAGCTCCTTGTGTCTGTCAGTGTGGAATTTGCTCTTTAAGAGAAATATGGCATTTTGAAATCTTATCAGCAAGCTAGCATCTTATTTCACAGAGACAGATTTCACAAAAAAGAAACAAAAATGAGTAATTAGAGAGGAGTTCCAGTCTTAACGGAACAGTTTGACATTTTTATTTATTCATCTTCTTGTCGAGAGTTGAATGAAGACGTCTGGTAGAGAGTGGTATCAATCTACTCATCTAAATCTCGGCAAGAAAGTGAATACGTTCATTTTCGAAAATGTAGTGCAAACAACAAACAAGACAAAAAGATGAGAATCACAGTGAGCCTTCACTGTTGTTCCAGGTAACAATGATCGAATGTAACCTTTAAATCCACCGTATTGATTTTATGTAAAAGAACAGGATGTGACAGCGAACTGAAAAGCTGCTGGAGAGAAAAGAGCCGCGGCTGCCTCGACGACTGCTACTTCCACACGCAGATATAAATAAACAACAATGCCCACTTGCAGAGGAGAGCTTCGACTCGTGGCCTTTTGTTCTGCAACGCTACAACTCTTCAGACTAAATAAAAGAGACATGGGCCAAGTGCTCTGCACACAATTCATCCCAGCACACACACAGGGTAACCGTTGCTGCTGATATCTGTAGAAGGCAGGTGTGTGCGGGGGCTCCTCACGGGAAGATAAGCCCGATCAATAAAAACATGAGGAAATGATAAGGCTGAGCTGAGGTGAACACACCACGGCTGACTCACAAGGGAAAAAAAACATTCGTTAATAAGACAATAGTCCCATAATGAGAGTTAGCAGCTATTTCCTTCTGCCCTTCAGAGTTGGTGACATTTAGAGACAATGGTCACAGTATGGGGTCTATCCACCCTCCCGCACTCCCAGACCTTTCCCCTCTGAAGGTCAAGGGGTCCCACTTGTCCCATGAGGATAAAACTATTGTTCAGGTGGCAGGTCGACCAAGCACACAGCAATAACACGGGAAACGCTGGGCACAGTAGACTTAACTGTGATTAAATATTGAGTATATGATGAGTCTGGTTCATCCAGCAGCAGAAGAGATTTTGATTGACAGGAATAAGCACGTGGGCTACAAAGCTAGCTCTGCATTATGCCAAATCCACCCATGCATATTCACACTTACACTTATATATCGTCACTGTCCATGAGTTATGTTAAGTTTTCGAAAGCTGATTCTGTTGTGTCTGGCAGATGATGTGGCCATGTTTAAGCTTAATCTAAAAATGAGGCGTGTGGAAAGAGCTCTGACCTCTTTGTAGACGAGGAAAGCAGAGAAAATGTAGTTGTGTCGACATCAGACATCCCAGTTTGCTGCCACAGAAAAGCTTCCACCTGTGCTTTGATGCCTGCATGCCGTCATATATCATCAATCTGTGATGTTCGCATTCCAGGTGCTGTTTTGTGATCATAGTACCATAGCAGACCTGGTTTTCCTGCCTTAACCTGCCTGATCTGCTTCCTCTGAAGTCAGTGATACTCACAGAACTTGCCAATATCTGCATTTCACTTGCAGGTAATACAAACGCACCATGTTTATGGGTGGATTATATAGCAATATTAGTGGTTTTTGTTGTCACATTCCTTCCAATGTCCAAGGAAAATATCTGGTCCTTTTCCTGCTAAATGCTCCATTACATTCACTAACTAACTAACCAATTGTTAACTGGGAACCCTGGGCAGCTACAGTACAGTGAGCTTTTAGGTCTTTTCTGCTGAAAATGCCGCCTGCCAAAACCAAAGCTGGGAAATTAGCTGACTGTAATGCCAAAACAATGAGCTAAAATGTGCTTGAAAAGCTCCACAGAACTAAAGAGAACTGAGACAGATACAAGCATTTCTGCTCACGTTAGTCAGCTGAGCACTGATAAGATAAAAATATTGATAAGAGCAGCTTGTGCAGTTTCTTTTCAATTCATGAGGTCGTAGTTTTATTATATTCTAGTTTTAAATCTGTCTGGATATGCCAGGAATGGCACAATACTTTCAAAATCAATCTTCAGCTGTAAACACCTGCCGCTTGGGGATAATGATTAACTTGGGTGTGTTCTCTGGCTTGGCACTTAGAAAGGAACTCAGTTTTTCAGGCCTCTACGACCTGCAACTTGACCCAGCTGAATTCGTGTCAAATAAATCAATGTTTTACTGAGGCTAATTAAATCTGAGCTGCTGTCAAACTCACACAAGGCTGTTAGGCTAACCACATTTGTGTTGATGTGGTTCAACAACTGATCACCTAGTGCAGAATTACATGGGACATCCTGTATATTTCCCAGCAGTCACAAACAGATGACCACAAACTATTACCCTTTACAGTGATAGATTTGAGCCTTAAATCCAACAGTGGCAGAATCCAGGCAGGCAGCCCTGCACACCTGGCCAAGTCCCACAGTGATTTTCTTAACCCAGCCAGGCTTTAATCGCAGCAACAGACGGCCCAGAGAGAGTATCAAGCCAGCCACAGGTCAAGGGATAACCGAGGGGTGAAAGCTCTAAGTGTTAGAGGGCGACACTTTCTCCTCCGAGAGATCAGGCATGGCCTTGTCTATAAAGAGTCTATGAGATGAGTGCAGACAGGAGAGGGAGAGAGAGTAAAAGAATGAGCCCAAGATTAAGAGCAAACAATGAGAAAATGGGGAGAAAGGAGAAAATCTGAGGAGGGACAGAAACAGAGTTGAGGAGCGGAGACAGACTGAAGTCAGTGAGTGCAAGAAGGGCTGATTAGTGTTTGATTAGCTGGCTGGCCTGAGGGGAAATCTCCGTCTACCAACACAGTGCCACGATGACTGCACTCTCCCCGCTGCACCATCTGCTAGACTGTAGTATGCATGAATGACCTGCTATGCATTTACATGCAACGTGAAAAAGCCAAAGAGTATAGTAATAGTTCACAGTGGTGATCAGGATGTTGGGTTCACTGGGCTCGCACCGTTATTTAAGCTTTACATCAGGACCAGCATTGGACTGTGGGAATACGGAGGTGTGGAGTTTAGTTAAAATGACTGCGTGATGGAAAGGAGTGTGTATGCTCCTCTCTCGCACCACTAAGCAAATGGTCAGCAGACATCTGACCGTTCAGCAGAATTAGTGTTTCATCAGCTGCCAGTGCCTTGAGGAGAAGCATGTACACACACACACACACACACACACACACACACACACACACACAGGGGAGTGTCAACCCCCTAGGAGCTCAAACAGCTGAACGAAGACATCACATCAGCTGTCTGGCTGATTCTGCCGAGAGAAGAGCAGCAAAGACACAGACTGTGCTAATAGGTTGCCATCAAAAAATCTCCCAATAGGATTTTGGCTATAACAGGTGGGCTTTGAGACATTGACAAAATCAAGCATCATAACACTTTTCATGGCATATCACAGTGTTGATGATGTGGCAGTAATCACCTCTTTGAGCAGATTTCCAATAATTGGCCATAGCAAATATTTTAATGATGACTAATCTTTAGATTTTTGGCTGAAATTCTCTAAAAAGCTCAAACTGATGACATATGGCCATCACAAGCCGGCAGAGGTAAAAGCAGTGTCTTCAAATTGATCATTTAAAGTGACAGACGGCCAAAAAGTCCAGCCTCTTTTTTCGGTGATTCAAGACGCTGCAATCAGCACACATTGTTGTATTTGACAGATAAATGACCTAAAAAAATCAACCGGTCATCAGAATGATCCACAATTAGTTTTCTGTGGCTCCACAGATCAAGTAATCATAATCAATTAAAGAAGCTAAAACAGGCGATTCACTTTATTCTAACGCAGCCTTAAAGGGCCAGTAAACCAGAAAAGAATCTGTCAGATAACAGCAGCGGTATGCTGCTCTATTTTATTGGCTTGTTGGCTGAAGTTCCAGACACTGGTAACTCAAAATATCTGCACAAAAAAACCTGAAGTTATCTGCATAGAAACTGAAGTCAATGACAAAACATGATATGATTTAAGTGAACTGACCCTTTAAACTGGTCCTCTACAACCAGTCCTGACCTCACACAGCTCGAGCTAACACTGCACTGTTTGCCTTGTTTTGGTGTGTTTTTGCAGTTGCTGATAATGAACGGCTGATGGCAAAGCCTCACATCTCACCCCCAACTCTCAGTCACCTCTTTGTCATAAAGAAGTGGGCTGGATGAGATGGAGAGATGCATTCTTGTGTGGTGACTTTAACCCCAAACAATACTTACGCTGTCAGAGTGACTGCCATGCAGTGATCAGTCATACACACTCACATGACAGCAGTAAATCACCCCACTGTCACCTCTTTGAATCCTCCTATAATCCATTCCTAAATTACAGCAACGGTTGCCAACGCAGTCTCCAACAACAGCTCACACATCTATTGTCTGTCCATTGTGGGACACGCTCCTTCACTTGCGTCAGCACGCACCCATAACCACCGCACTAAAGGATTCTTCCTGCAACGCTCCATGAGTCCCCAGGTCAGAGGTCACCTGTGGCCTCTGGTCTCCACGACAACAGCCTGGCAGTCCCCAAGACTCTCCACCCACACGGACCCTCTCACACACAGACACAGCTTTTGTCCCCGAACTCCTGTGCATCAAAAGAGACCCTGGAGTGTGAGCTTCAACCCAAACGTTTACAGCCGTGCAGGCCAAACGCTGCAGTGGAAGTGCAGGAGACCACCAGAGCTGCAAAGTGACAGCAAATAAATGACAAAAAATAAAAATAAAAAAAAATCACTGCCCATCCTCTGGCCTCCTTCTTCTCCCCTCTCTCTTACACACAGCGGAAGATCTCGCAAATGCCAGGACAACAGTGAAAACACATTGTAAGCATTAACCCTGATTAAGGGACTAAAACTGTGATCCAGCTGGGAGCAGCACCGTGCCATTAGTTGAATCTTCACAGTCCAGCGTGTTTCCAAGCTTATTCATTCAGGTCTGCAGAAAGTTTTGAACATGCCACCATCATGGACCACAGTAAACTACGCACTAATGCTGCCACACATTCCGGCTGCATGTGCAGGAGGGAGCGGATCACGAAAAGATTAGAAAACATTGGCGCTCACCATATTGTGCATGCAGGACATCTCTTGGACCAGCTCTGGTACCCTGCTGCAGTTTTTGTCCCTCGCTGGTTATATAATGAATCAAGCTGCGTTTACGTGGCTCCGCAGGATATTTTCCAGGACTTGGTGCGGAGCAGCAGACAGCGATCAGCCTGCTGGCGGCGTGTGGAGAGAGAGAGAGAGAGAGCGAGAGAGAGAGGAGCGCGCACTGCTGCCTGATTTCCCTCTCCGAGGTTTGAACAGCGGAGAGCAGAGTGAGAGGAAACATGAGAGGCAGGGAGACATGTGCCTGTCCCCCGGTGACTGGACTCACACAGTCCCAAGACGTGAAGGGGGACAGCGCCATCTAGCGGGCAGGCAAGCAGGCGCGCTGCATAAATAAATGATTCAGAGGCTTTAAGCAGACTTTGACTGAACATCAGGTCTGGATTACCAACAGCTGCTCCAAGGGCCCCAAACACCAGGATCGCCTAGAGTCCCGGGTGCAACACCATCATCGTATCTGTGAGGCTGAGTCTTTTTTATTGTTTAGTCAAGAAATAGTGAAAATGTGCACCACAATTTCAGTGTTCGGTTTCATCTGACAGGGACCCAACAATAGTCAAATTACAAAGATAATAAAACTGAGGAAGTCACGTTTGACATTTTTGCTTTAAGAATTAAAATGATTATTTGATCTTTAGAATTGCAGCAGATTCATGTTCTGTCCATTCATTAATTGGCTAATTGTTTCAAATCAACATTTTTCACCCAGATTTTTGGTTTTGTTTCTCTATATATCAGCATTTCTCTATTAATGTAACTGGTAGAATTATGAGATACAGAATGTCATAATTATGAGAGGATGGCATTTATGCAAAATAATTAAAGACATTACAACTTAATGTTGATGATTATCAGCATCATCAGTAATTGATATATCACAATATTGAGGAAATAAATGTAAAACATGATGATACTGCAGATATTGATGTCACCAATATCTCACTCACAGATGATTAAACTCTCTGCCTAGTAATAATAATAATAATAATAATAATATCATGACAGTTTATATTATTTTTATTTTATCTTTGGTGGGTCAAACACAATAAGACATAAGTAGAAAAAGACAAAGCAACAAAGTGTGTATATAAAACTTTCAGTAGACAAGCTTGATGAAGAACAATTTATATACACAAACATTCATCTACAAGGACATAAAATAACAAAACCTCTGGTATCATTGTAACAGTATGTCTCCATTACTTTTTATAACTGTGTATTGATGCTAAAATACGATTTAATACTGTGACAGAGCAGCTGATCTCCACCCTCTCTCTCTCTCTCTCTCTCTCTCTCTCTCTCTCTCTCTCTCTCTCTCTCTCTCTCTCGCTCATGGTTTCTTTGCTCTGGCTTTGGGGACCACTTTAACGGTGGTGGACACTGAAGTGACTCCTTGCAGGTTCTGGGCAGTGCAGGTGTATGTTCCCTGGTCCACGTCCCTCACCTCGTCCACCAAGAGGACAGACCGAGACTGCTGCCGAGCTGTTCCTCCAGCCACTGGACTGATGCTCTCTTGTGTGTACAGAGGCCTCCCAATCTGCGAGCAGGCAGTGAGTTTGGAGATTTACACATATTGTACTGTACATCATGGGAAGTTGCCTCTTTATAAGCCCTTACGTCAGCAGCTTAGATGTTAATAAGTCATTGATAAATAGCTATCAGCCTGGATGCTCTGCAGTCCATAGGTTGGAGGCCTCGTATTTAATAACTAACTAGCGAGAAAGGCAATGAAAGCTGTAATGACAGAGGATGTACAATAATAACATGGAACCTTCTCCTAATTTGTCTCGACCAACCTGAAGTTCACACATTTTTTATGCATCGAAATGGCTCACTACTGGTCTATATTAACATGATTTATTGACATTATCAAAGTCATAAGTGGCATAGTTAAACCTAAAGAATTCAAGCAAGAAGTTGTAATTAGCTCCCTCTTCCTGACTGTCCTACCTGCTGTCCTGGGTACTCCCAGGTGAACTCTACAGCCACGTTCTGTTCTCCCACCACAGAGCACTCGACACGCAGATTCTCTCCCACAGCCACTGAGCTTGACGAGGCCTTGATCACCGGAGCAGGAGGAGCCATGGGGTCTAATGGCAAATGTGGAATATAAGTAAGTCATGTAAGTGTAAATCACACCAGACAATAATTCAGCAGCGACTTGCATAAGGACAATGTCTCTATAACTGGAAAAGTTCTGCATGGAGTTTGCATGTTGTGCCTGTTTTGTCTGGTTTTCCTCAGTAATATTGAAATGCATGTACTGGCTTATGAATCTGATGCGTTGTATACACACATTTGCCCTGTGATGGTTTGTCTGCTTGTACACAATATTTTCTGGAATATGCAACAAATTAATTCATGATTAATGGAAATTAGTGCAGCACTCACAGTTCACATAGATGAGCATGTACTTGGTGGAGCTCTGCCTCAAGTTGCCTAGACTGGCTACACAGTACAAAGCTCCAGCATGATAAGGCCGGGGTCGATGAATGGTGAAGCCCTTCTTGACATTAAAGGAGATTTCCGTCCCGTCCACTGCCACCTCCACCGGTGGATACTCACGGTGCAGAGTCACTTTTGCCTCAGGTGACGTGACCTGGCAGGGGAGGACTGTCGGCCAGTTGGTTCTCAGCTGAATCACCTCGTAGTAGTCAGATGTTGGTACAAATAGTTCCTGTGGGTCTGATTATTACAGTGAGAAGATACGGCAGATATAGATAAAATAATCTGTGAGTAAAGACAGACTTCCTGTTAAGCTGGCGGTGAAATAAAGCAGAGGAAGTTCTGAAAAGTGCATGTGTAAGCATCAATAAAGTTTAGTCATTATACCGGGAAAGAAGACAAAGACTTTGACAGCTTTGTCATACTCCTTCCTGCAGTCAGTGTCCTCACAGTACATAGGATAACAGGTGTACTCCCCTGTGTCTGCACCAGTAGTGTTGACTAATGTAAGAACACCATATCGCTCATGTTGGACGACGCTGCAGAGGCAAAACAGTAAAAGGTCAAAGAACATACTGACTGATAATGGATCTTATCCCTATCATTAGAATAATAAATTGAATATTATGCACAATAAAGGCTTATCAATAGTTTACCTGAGCCTTCCATCATCATCCTCCTCCAGGTAAGAGGGGACGCTCCACTGCACAGGTTTGCCCCTGCACCTCAGCTCTAGACTGTCTCCTGTCTGCACACTTATGGTCTCCCCCACCTTCTTGAAAGTCCTTCTGTTTAGCACCTTTAAATGCCAAATGCAAAGTCATGTTTGATGTTCCTTTAACATATCAATACTTTATGTATACTAGGTGAAATACCTGTGTGAGGAAGGCCTGTGTTGGGGCTGCAGGTGTGGCTTTGATCTTGGTTTTGCCTGGCACAGCTCTGGGCCCTTTATTTGTTGATTTCCCAAGTTTGGGTTTGCTTGGCTTGGCCTTCCTCCCTGGAGTGGTTCTCTGTTCTTGGGCGTCTTTTTGACAATAAGCTGCACAGTGTGAGAACACATAGTGCATCAGCACTTCAAATGTTGAATGTTTAAAGATATGAATAGAGCGATAAGTAGTTATTATCTTAATGAAAAAGAATACAGTAAGATTGCTGTGTGTGGTAATGGTATCATTTTTATCAGAAGCCAACGTCCAGAGTAAGCTGTGTCGCACATTAGGCCGACAGGAATCTGCACTCCTCTGTGATTTCAAAAACACATGTTCACAGAACTGCTCAGCAAGTGAATAAAGTCACTTACCTGACTCGAAGATTAAGACACAAATGAGGAGCGCGCTCAGCAGCAGTCTCCGCTTTGACCCAAACAAACTCACCAAAGGCATGATTAATCAGTGGGACACAAGTGGCCTTCAGATTGTTAATTCATGCAGTTCAACACAGAGAACATACTGCAGAAACCAAGAGGAGGGAAGGAGAGAGAGAAGAGGAGGGCAGGGCTTGCAAAGTGAGTGGTCAGCTGTTTACCAGAATCACACAAATTCCTCCTCCTGAGAGTGGCATTAGTACCCCAAATTCCTCCTGACTGGCTCAATGGAGGCTTTCAAGCCTGTCCTGACCAATGAGGGTCCAGAGACAGAGGCCCCTCCATGCGTCTGTTTGCTTAGCTGCTGGACTGGAAGTGTGCTAGCAGCATGAGTCTGGCCCTCCAAAACACACCACACAGCCCAGATGAAGACTGCAGCAAGGTTATTAAAAGCATTTGGTGCCCCATAAACCTTGTGTCCAACATATGCTGACTGTCTCTCCACAGGTAAAACAAATCAACAGGCTTGACCAGCCTTCGACTAACGCACAAAATCATACATGAAAAACAATGATCAGCTAATCTTGTAAGACTTCTCATTCTTACATCTATTTATCTGTTGTTAAAGGAAAGCAGCTTTTAAATTTTCATGTCATGCATCGAATGGCCTTTAGGTGCTTTGAAACAATAACTGGATCCCAAAATTTTATACACAATATTCTGTTGTATAGACTGGAAACCACTCTGAGAAGAACTTGAGAATTTCGACTATATAAATAAACCTAATTGGACTTAACAATATCTCTGTACTCATTGGTGTAAACTGGTGAAATGACATATTTTGACACAAGAAAAGAAATGAGAGTTTTTCATATTTGATCATATCCATAGCGTGCTGTTCACGGTGAGAACAATGTAAAAGCTTTACATTGTCCTTTTGAGTGACTGGCTAAACCACGATTTTGAGCCTGACACAGGTAAGCTGCAGTGAAAGGTCCTTTTGTTCTCATGAACCCCGGATAGAGAGCTGGTCTCTGGCTCTTTATCCAAGATTAAGAGTGGAACTGGACTATTTTATGTTATCAACAGAAAACAAACTCCAGATTGTAGAAAACTGGATTCTTTATTTTTTAATTAAGGAATACAGTTACAATACATTGATAGAAAACGTGTACATAAAGTTTCCGTATTTACTCTTTGGAACAACAGACAATGACGAAAGTGAATATTAAAACAGGTTTAGAGCAAAAAATAGGACATTTCACAAGATTTTCTGTATTTACAGTACATTGTACATATTTTGCACAGGCGAGCTCGATGTCTTGATGTGTAAGTTCTCCTGTTATTCATAGTCAGAATTGTGAAAATTTGAATAAATTTCTACATTTCACATGTGTAAAATAAAGTGTAATAAAGTGGTAATTATCAACAGAAAACAGTTTGAGCCCTTTTTCTTTTTAAGGTGTTAACTACTGTGATAGTAGATTTAAAGGCTCCAGGACACAGAACATACACAGGTCCAAAAATATGTCAAGCATTATTTCACAGTTGGCAATGACAATATTTAGACACATTACAAACACCATCAACGTGTAGCAAAGTGTAAATGTGGAATAAACGTGAAAGTGATGGCTCATTTGTTCATTTGTCTGCATTTCAACACTGTCCACCTGTCAGGTATTGAACACCGCAGAATCAGCACAGGTGCATTTAAAACAGAAGTTAGACACTTAAAGCTCTCACACACTTTAACATCCCAATCTATTTCTCTCCACTCAAGCCAAGCTCAGAATTTTTCTTCTTTCATGCTGTTCATGTCTGTTCTGCCACTGATAGTTTCAATCCTTGTGTTGCTGGCCATGGAACGCTTCCTCTGAACACTGTTCCAAATGCCGTAGGCGAAATAGATGATTAACCCTGGAAGAGAAGATGGCGATCATTACAGTTCAGCAGCTAATAGATAAAAGCCCTCTAAATGTCTAAAGCAGAAATATGGTCTTACCCACTAACATCCAAATAGCATATCGTAACCATGTGTCTCCACCTAACTGGACCATCAGGTAGATGTTGATGAGTGTACTAAGTAAAGGCAATGCTGGGACTAAGGGCACCTGTGAATAGAGAAAATATGGGATGTGAGAGGATTTTCAAGTTGATGCTTATTACATCTTATGCACAAAATATTGGTGTAATTGCTCTGATACACAGCTGAAATTCTCTCACCATGAAAGATGCCTTGGTGCTATTTTGTGGGAGCCTCCAGATGAGGAAGGCGACGAGCAGCAGGATGAAGGCGAAGATGCAGACAATTGCTATGCTCCATGCTTCCATACGGGTAAGAGCGTCCATGGCCTGGTCCACAGTTAAAGACAGTGCAATCACACAGACAACTGCAGAAGAAGAAAAGATGAGTGAGAGAGACGAGAGATCAAAGAAAAGGTGCTGGAGTGCATGAGAAACAGTAAAAGAGCATTTTGTCTTACGTACCCCCGATTACAGTCAAGATTGTGACTGCTCTGGATGTGGATGAATTAGGAGATGACGGAGGCTTCAGAAAGCTAAATCTGCCATTTGATACACTGATCTTTTCGTCTTTGTCGTCAGATAAACCCTCCTGATACCTTGATTGTAAAATAAATAAATGTGTAACATGAATTGAGTTTTGCTCAGCATTCTGGGAAAAGCATTGTGGTAGAAGACACAATTAACATACCTCAATATTAAGATGCATACGGCCACAAGTGTGTAAGCAAAGAGAGTGCCAATGGACATCATTTCCACCAATGCATCCAGGTCAAACACCACAGCCATGATGGCTGAAGATGACAAACAGTCAACACAGAGTTACTCCAAGTCCACAGACCTCACCACGTGTACATTGAAGCTAATGAATAGCTGGAACATCTGTACCTGCCACAATTCCAGATGATATGGTAGCTATAGCAGGACTGCCCTTGGAGGTGACTTTGGTCAGGGGTTTGAAAAGCAGTCCGTCTCTTGCCATGGCGAACAGCACCCGGGGCATGGGGAACATCGAACCCAGCAGACTGGAGAGACCAGCGAAAGCAGGGTCAGTCAGCGACCACCTAAATGCTTGGAGCACCTGGCCAAAATTTCTTTTCTGGTGTTCTGTCTCAAACTGATATGATTATTTCATTTAGGAAGGAAAAATGTGTTGCTTTTTTATCGTGTATGTCCTGTCTTGTTTTATTTGATTTAGACTCCTCCACCTTTCCTGTCTGTCTTTATCCAATGTTTCTGAGACCACATGTGTTCATGTGGCTGTGTTTTGATTGTCTGCCTCTAACATCATATTTCTTTCTTTCCATGGTCATCTAGGTTTATTTGTGTCAAAGTGGTATTAAAAATAGCTATGGCTTGTCTAAGTAAGAAGAGTTTGCTATTAATTAATGAAGTCATACATTAATGATAAATCAGTAAACTATATCTTCACAAGTTATGGAAATCTAGAAAGGCCTTATAGGATGAGAGGAAGATGCATTTTCTTACAAATAAACAGCAGTGATTTTATACCTGTTTCTTAAAGCTGAATCAGTGGCAGGTTTCTTCCTGATTTTTTCACGCTAGTGAAAATCATTTGCACAAACTCACTGAGCTGGTAAGCATCAAAGATTTAACGCAGGCTGCCAGCTGACAAGCTTCTACCATTCAAAGATAATGAATCTGTGGACAACACGACTTTAACATTAATTCGAAGGGTCTGCATCCATGTTAACAGCTCTGTTAGCTAAATGCCAACAGCAGACAGCGGTAACATGCTGATGTTAAGCAGGTCCAGTGCAATGTTTATCATGCTCATAGTTTTGGTTTAGTATGCTAGCATTGGCTAACTAGCACTCAACAAAGTGCAGCTAAGGCTGATGCGAATGCCTTTATTGTATTTAGACATAAATCACAAAGTAGTGGACAAGTTGACATTTTGACTTATGTTAGCACTAAATATAAAGTCGGGGGATCACCAAAGTTAATTTCATAACAACATAACCACTAGCACCGGTTCAGGGTGTACCCCGCCTCTTGCCAGTTGACAGCTGGGATAGACTCCAGCCCCCCCCCACAACCGCGAAAGGGATAGTCAGTATAGAAGATGAATGAATGAATAACCACTAGCTGTGGAGAGATTTCACTCAAAAACAAAACTGTGCTTCATGGTGGTACAACAGGAAAAGTCAGGGGATCACCAGCATCATTAGGATTCTTCCTCTGGGAACCATGAAGGCCTGTACCAATTTTTATGGCAATCCATCCCCTTGTTATTGAGATATTTCAACCTGCACGGAAGTGGTGGAGCAACTAAACTGACTGACTGCAATTTTTATCGTTAACATTTTTAAACTGTGAATTATTTTCTCCAGTGGCAGTCACGACAGCGTGAGTGACCCATAGTGTACTACCAGCAGTTTCATACCTGGTGGACAGGGCACACAACGATCCCACAGCCACTACGTATTTGGCAGGACCCCAGCCAATGTGTTCAAAGGCCACCGGCAGGGGGCTTTTTTCATTGAGCATGTAGTAGGGCATCATCAGGGTGAGGGCAGCAGACACAGCAAAGTAGGCCAGGAAACAGATAAGTAGTGAGGCCACAATGCCCACAGGGACAGACTTCTGTGGGTTCTTCACCTCCTCACCTAAGAAAGGAGAAACAAAGAAAGTTATGAATTCACTAAAATTTCTTACATCACTCATTTAGGTTTATTACTTAATACAGGAGGAGGAACATCATTATGAAGTACAGTAATAAATTAATATGTAATACAATACATAAATGAAACAAACTGATCATTTGTTAACCATTTTTGACATATACTCAGTTAAAAGCTGTACAAAGACAATATAGTTCACGTTTTACCTCATCAACTTCATTGATTTATGATATATGTTTATTCTGAATTTACTTCCAGCAACATGTTTCAAACAAGTTGGGAGAGGAGCAACTAAAAACTGGGAAAGTTGTTGAACGCTCCAAAAACACCTGTTTGGAACATTCCACAGGTAAACAGGTTCATTGGTAACAGGTGATAGCATCATGACTGGATATGAAAGGGGCATTCTGGAAAGGCTCAGCCATTCACAAGTGAGGATGGAGCGAGGTTCACCACTTTGTGAACACATGATTATAGAAAGGGAACACTTCGTAAATCTATTGTCTGTAAACACAGTTTGTTTGCAAATGATTGCATTCTGTTTTTATTTACATTTTACACAGTGTCCCCAGTCTTTAAGAAACAGGATTGGAAGCGTTAAAAATCAGGGGGTTATTGCACCATCTTGACAGTGAAACTTGAGAGTTTATTACTGACCCTGGAAATAGTTTGACAAACCCAAGGAAGGTCTACCTATTAGATATTTTACAGAGCTTTCAGCCACATCTCACACTCTTCATCAGATGGAGTTTGCTCAGTTGTCAAAGAGATGGTTCGGATGTATTACGTACATTTTGTCTCCTCTACTGACAAAAATCTAACCAAAACTAACTATATATAATCACATGGATATTGATAAAGGGAGAAGCTGACTTCTTACCTGTTGTAGCAATGCAGTCAAATCCAACAAAAGCGTAGAAACATGTTGCGGCTCCAACTATCGTTCCACTGATGCCATAGGGGAAAAATCCACCCACTCCAAACTCGCTAGTCACGTTTACAGTAGAGCTTAAGTTTCTGCATTGGGGGAGAACATCATTCGTGGTTATTTACAGTGAGATAACCAGGAGAGCACTGTATTTATGTAAGATGGGATCCTGCTCACACACACAAACACAGTCAGGATTATATTGCTCTTTGACATTACTGGAGTGCTGCTGTGGCGTTGATCAAAGCCTCTTCACTGATCTCCCAGTTGGAGATGTCACCCATGACGAATCCAGAGATGGACACAAAGAGCAGCACCAGGATGTTGATTGCTGTGAAGATCTTGTTGATTATAGTTGACTCTTCCACTCCAAATGCCAGCACACCTTCATGGAAAACATGGTGAGTGTTTATGTTTTTGTACAGTATGTGTGAGTGTCGCCACGATAATGACACCAGTGTCTTCATTTTACCTGAAAGTAGCAAGATGAGAAGAGCGGCAAAGAGATCTGGGTAAGGTGCCAGGCCAGGGAGGTTCATGGGTGCATTTTTTTGTAAATAGCTTGATATGTGGCCACCTATGAGGTCATCAAATGTCCCACTCCATGCCAGTGAAACACTGGATGTCCCTGAACGGAAAAGCGCAATAAACTAATCAGTCACTGTAGTCAAACAGAAAATAATTAATCTTTCCGACTCAGTTACTTTAAAAAGCAATCCTGGTTTAAGGGGTCATCAACATGAAAGCAACAACTTTAACGAGTGGTGTAAAAAAAGGACATATCCATGTTGTTAAACCTGCAAAAATCCAAACTTTCACTGTTAAATGAGCCAAGAATTTGAACATAAGTTGAACATTCAACTACAGCGGTTAAAAGGTCACAGTGTGTTGATGGTTGATCATTTATGGGTTTCAGTGCTCTCAGTGAGCCAAACATGTTACATAAGTGGAAAATATGATAATGATATGTTTTTTTTTATAGGATGGACATCACAAGTTTGAGCCAGAGATTGATATTAGGACAGATATTAAATTGAAATAATTGTTCTGTACATCCTTGGCATAAACAAGTAAAATTTCAAACTTTCACTTTTTTCCAACAAAACGAGCATTATCAGATGAGTTCATCTCAAAAAGATATATCACTCAATAACAGAGATAATAATCATTGTAATCCTGTCTATCGCACTTGCCTATGACATAGGAGAGCAACAGATTCCACCCAGTGATGAAAGCCAGCAGCTCTCCAACAGTCACATAGCTGTAAAGGTACGCTGAGCCCGTTTTGGGAACACGGGCCCCAAACTCTGCATAGCACAGCCCGGCAAATATGGATGCCAGGGCAGCGATGAAGAATGAAATGACAATGCTGGGTCCTGCATTGTCTCTTGCCACCTCTCCAGAAAGAACGTAGACCCCAGCTCCCAAAGTGCTGCCCACACCGAGGGCCACCAGATCCAGAGTGGTCAGGCATCGTTTAAACGTGGACTGCTCCCCCTCTGGCTCCAGGGGCTTCCTCCGAGACAGGCTCTCCAGAAAGGACTTCACCCCGCCGTACGCCATGCTTCTGAAAGGGTTTGATCTGGATGGAAAGATGTAGGACGGTGGGACAGGTGGGAGCGCAGTGTGATGTTAATGAAAAACAGGGAGTAAGAGGAGGAAGGAGTGAGACGACAGGAGAGGAGTGGAGAAGAATGGGTGGATCAGTGAACCTGTGAATAATTGTCGGGTCAAGCCCACCGTAGAACATAGTCCTCAGTCTTGATGCATTTTTTAATCTCTTTTTTAGTGCAACAGTGGCTTTACATCGATAAAAGGCAACTATTAAGTCTGAAAAACAGTAAGGGAAGAAATCAAAGAAGACCTGCACATCTTAATTTAAGGTTAATAGTACCAATGTAACTGAAATGACATGTTCTGCTAACATTCCTCTGAATTTACATTAAAGACAGAAGAAGACACTCACCTCTTCTGTGAAATCTCCTGTCTCACAGGTGTGCTGAGAAGAGACAATTAACGATCTGTCGCTCTCCCTGAATTACATTATTGTTTTATACATACCCCTCTTTATCACCCTCCTGATATGATATTGCTGATGCAAGGAGTTTTCATTGCTGCCCACAGCATAAAAACAACGCCCTGCTCGAGGACTGCACTTTACTCAACCTTCATTTACTTACACAATTACTTCCTTGAACATTTCCGAGGAATGCAGGAGATTTGCTTACAATTTGCACTTCCCCTGGCTATAAAAAAAAAAAAAAAATCAATTTTCCAGTTGGCAGAGTGTGTCCTCACCTCACCAGAGCAGTATCAGGTCAGAGGCACTTTGTTCTCTCAGCTTGATGCAGGGCTACTTGTGATCAGACACTGTTAAAATCAAATGGAAAAAATGGAAAAAAAAACAGACAAACTTGAAAACCATGTTATCATAACCTGTGTTGACATTACTGTTACTTATTTATCTACTGTAAAAGACTGCACCTGTTGCAACCTGTTGGTTATTCATCATCTCACATGGCAAGGATTAGATTAATAAAAAGAAGGAAATATACTAACCACTAAGGAAATTAAACAGGCTACATTTGTATGCCCTCTTTTCTTTATTTTGGGATGTTTTCTGTATGAACACAGTGGAAAGACATGTGACATGTGTTGTTGTGAGTGACTTGTAATCTTAGTGAGGTCTGTGTCTTTGATGATCTTACACCTTCAAGATAATCCAAGACTTTAAGGTACACATTTATCTATGACTTTGGATTTTATCCCTAAAAGGGCTCATTAGAAAGAAATGCCTAAATGGGAAAAAATAAAAAAAGAAACCATACATTTTTAAAATTCCCCATGACACCATGAATAAAACATGGTTATGTACTGCATTTAAGACGATACATAAGACCCTCCAAAGCCACACACTGTGCACGGTATGTTCTCATAGTGTGTTTACATGCATGTGTTGCTTTTCAACAAGGCTGTGGCCTTTTCACTGCAGCTACCGTGTGTTGGAGTTTTCCTGCTTGTCTTATAAAAGTCGTGTCCCCGTCTCTATCTGGAGGTGTGAGCTTGCCGGCTTAAATGGCCCTGTGAGTTAATGAAACGGGAGGACAAAGCAGCTTTCATGGCTTATGCATGCAGCAGGCAGCGCACTTACTCGTTGAGAGGTAGCTTTCGCCTTCTCATCTCCCTTCAGGGGATTTTAGCTCACCTAATCCCTCCTGGCATCTACTTCAGCAGGCAGGAGGCGAGTGGGAAGGCAGCCTGTGTGGATGTTCAAAGTACCTTTGACCAAACTAAAAGCTCGGGCTTCCTATCTGCAGATCTCACTGGTTGAGATACCATTTCCAGAGGGACAGTGTAGTAATGCTTAACTAAATAACAGCTACTACACACATGATGTGCTGCTTTATGATCAGAGGTTTGACCCGATCACAGTGAAGGTCTGTTAAGGTTCATTAATGTGTTATCTAAGGCTGTCTACTGCACGTTTAGAGAAACATCTCAGGTGCAGTGTTACAGATAAATACTGCTGTCCACCACTAAAATTCACAGATGCAAGTTACAGCAGAGGTCAGGGATTTGGATCTGACTTGCTCATGGTAATTTTATTCAGTAGATACACAAATTATTTACCTGGTCTTCAATCCCACGAGGAGTGACTGGTCACTATGTGGTGAAAACAGCGCAGTGAAGCAAAAAATATCCGTGCACTGTTGACTTGGATGAAGGAAACATGATTTCTGCTGCGATATATACAAGACTGGCCTGTGTGACCCTCCCACTCAATGGAATTACTTACAAAGTAGCCTTTCTCACTCCCGACCAGTTTGGATCATAATGTGCTCATTATTGCGTGGAAGGCCCAGGGTGAGAACAGCAAATCCCATTCAGAATGTCAAAAATGCTTTTGTGTTCGTTTCATTTGTTTGTCTTTTTTCACAAGTTTTCGGTCCATTTTTCCAATGTATGAATTTTTAGGATAGATCAATAGATCTTAGGGAATATAAACTGTCTTGGGGATTGAACTGTTCAGAGAAAAACTGCTGAGAAAACTAAAATAACTAAGCAGTTATAATTACAGTTATTGGTAAAATAATCACTGGTTTCCTGCAAATGGAAAAAGCATACAGATTGTGAAAACATGGATGCAATCAAAACTTTTATGAATCAGTTCAGGATAAACAGATTTTCTGTAAATTACAATAAACTTATTAACCGCATTTCGTGCTCTTCAGGATGTTAGCGTGTTCAGAAATGAGGGTCGTTCCTCAGGATCAATCTGTAATGCACTTTCAATGCAGAAGAGGTCAGTGTACAACAATAACATGTCATTACTGGTGCCTCCCACCTCAAAGGGTCCACTCACAACGATATATATAGCACCTTTCATACAAACATGCAGCCCAAAGTATTTCACACAGCAAACCTGAAACAACATGCACCAGCTGAAATAGTGCCAATGTAGACACAAGTTACAACTCAAATCTTACACTGAGCCCTTAGCAGGCGTAAAGTCCTCCCTAAAATAATGTGAGCATCATTTTGAAAGATGGGAAAACTTTTTAAATATAGTTTCTTATTATGAGAAAAATAAAAAGTCAACGGATACAAAGCATCTTCTAATGTGCACTGAATAATGCATAAGAGTAAGAGAAAACAAGTCAAACAACCACATTTCCTTGATAGACTGGGTGCATTGTCCCCTCTTCACAGATTAAAAGTCTGCTTGAGTTCATACAGTAGTGTCAGGCACAGAGTGATAGTAACCGTAGACCAAAACCAGGCCAATGACACTGAAACACACTGAGTCATGCTTCTGCTGTGTGTGCACTGGGTACGTAGCCTCTGCTTCCTGGAAATCACCTCTCTCTTCGTCTAAACTACAATACACCACACCAAGAATGAACGTCTGCAGCTAAAGACGGTGGCCTACAACTGAATCCGAGCTGAAAATAATTTCTGATGTCATTCATGAAGTTTTATCAGTGCTTGTGCCTCTTACCACAGCACCACTTAGAGTTTATGTGTTCAGCCTCTGTTTGGCTTGTTTCATATTTTAAGATTTTTCCATAAGTCCACAATGCTGACAAGGCCCCCCCTCTCTCCCCTGACCCCCTAACTATGCTGGTATGTCTCTATCCCCCTCTTATTGGAACAGACACCTGACGGGACAGAAATAGAGCACGCAAGCCCCCTGCCAGCCCCCCCATTTGAACTCTCGGTCATGTGACCAACTTCACAAATCCAATCGAGATTAAAGTGAAAACGGTGGACCCCCTAAATGCAAGAACGGAAGCTGTGCGTGAAGTTCTGCGTAAAATTACGCGTGATCCGTGAGTTCGATATCAGTAAGGACTGCGTAATACCCGGTCACACACGAAGCATACTGAAAGACATTCAGGCTCGCACACACACACACACACACACACACACACACACACGCTCGGGAGAGGTTGCGCGACAGAGCGCCGCAGTCGTTGCGTCACAGAGGACACGTAACGGGACGGCCGAGTCTGACCGGAGGAGACGGACCGGCTGGGTGAGCAGGGACAGAGCTGAGACAGCAGGACCATCCTCACCGGACACCGATACTTCCTGCACCGAGAAGGTAAGCCAGTATGTGTCCTTTGCACACATCTTCAGCCGAATAAGCTGCGTCTTCACTTGTCCCATGCGGTAGAAATACACTGGAGAAGTTTGCTGATGCGTCACTAATATGTACCAGAGATTTGCTGGAGAGAGACCACTGCATGACTCTTCAGTGCAGAGCATGAGTGCATATGAAAACGACACAGTTCACAACTACAACGTTTTGATACAGAGAAAGAAAATCTATAGATCTGAAGTTTATTCTAAGTTCCAGTTCGGGGTACAGAGAAGGGTGCGGCTCTGTATATACAGAGGCCAAGTCCCACCAGACACTGATTCTGACATGAAGTGAAACATATGCATGCTATTTCGGGAGAGCTTCTGTCTTAAACAAACAGTACCGCATTTAAAACCTTAATGGGAGTTTTCTTTCCTTTCCTCTGTTTAAAAGCTGAATTTGTGTGGGTCTACATTTCTCCTTTTAATTTGATCTTATCTGTGGAAATATATTCTGAGTTTTGCACTATTTCTGCCTTCAGAAATAAAGCCAGGGAAAGTTAGCATGACTAGTTTCTCTATAGTACCTGAGTCTTCGTATGCTTGACTTGTCTGAATGGCTGCATTATAGGTTAGAGTATGGCTGCTTGGAAAATGTGATGAAATAATTTTCCTGCCAATTGGCTTAATGCAAATTCCACCCACTGACATGCCATCTTAGGTGAATGAGAAGTCAAGTCGAATAGAAACTCCTTGTTCTGTATCTTGCGCTGCTCTTGTGCTGCTCTCACTCAGCATTACTATATGTGGTGATCCATTTTAAAAACAGTACACTGAACAGTCCACCTCAATAGATTTACCCAGATGGGATCATCATCATGTACTGTCCCTTTCCTGCACTCTGGAGTGAAATGACACCTTCACGAGGACAGTGGGGCTTTCTGTTCAGCCCTATCATCATTTCTCTCTCTCCTCTAGGCCTCAAACTATTGATTCCTGCACAGTGTTGACACAGAAGACCAAATATAGAAATGGTAAGTAGACAGGGCCTTTCTCATCTTGCAGTATGATGCAGATTAATATACTGTATATACCACATTGTCTATGGAACATGGATGGCTTTGTGTATCACTGAATGAGGTGTGGACAGAGTGAGGCCATTTTTCTGCCATCTGCCACCATGTGACTTCTCCCCATCATAAAGGCAGCAGTGTAGGGTGTCATTGCTACCTGTGGCAGCTGCACATCTGATAGACACACCTGACAGTTTCTTTCTAAAGGCAGTGGCTTCGTAGAATTATTTAAGGCTCGTGGCAGACGTTTTTACTTTATTGTCCGTGCTGTCAGTCAGTTCCCCATCATTCTGGTTTAATTTGAAGTGAAATACACTCTTGCTCTTAATTATCCTCAGAAGAAACAGAAGAAATAAGTGTCACCCAGGGAGGAATGAAGGGGAAGAAACTTAGCTTTTATCAGCAAATCCACATTAGTTCTTTTTCCATATAAGGCCCATGATAAGAAATGAGCTTAGTTTAGTTGAAGGCCTGTTGCTAGGGGCTTGTATTTGTGGCCCTGTTGCTGTGGGGGTGAACCTCTCCAGCTGTCATGAAAAGTGATGGTCGTTGTAGTGAAGCAGAGGATCAGAGCATGTGCAGTGGGCCCTCAGCAGGGTGGAGAGCACATTTGGCTGCTTGCCTCAATGCAGCAATAATCTCTACAGCAGCAGCTGCAGTTTGAGCTTTCGTTGTGTAGGCCAAGTTTTCTTATTTCCCACAATGAATGAGCATCTAACATCACCATCACCACCAGCAGCATCAGAGGGCCAAAAGATTATGGAGGGGTCAGCGGTAGCTTTTTTTTTTTTTTTTTTTTTTTTTTACAACATTGTTCTAATGCAGAGCTTTGTTTTTTCTCTGCGTTCCCAAAGGAGTTTGTTTGTGTATGAGCAGTGGAAAGACAGACCCTGCAAAGGGAGATACTTTGTGCGCAACCTGACCCCCTACTGCCCAAACACACCCACTATCCTAACCCCTACATGCATGCACTCATCTCACACACACTCATGCACACACGCACACACACATGGCAGGTTTTCCTCTGAACTGCTGGGGGTGAGACAGGTGCACGCTGTCAGCTGCTGAAATGGCAGACTTGGCTTCACCTCCTATCCCAGAGTCCCGTCATTGCCACTTGTACACAGTCCACTCCTCACACCCTGCAAGGAAGTGTGGGTCATCAAAGTACACTGTTAGAAAAATGGGAAATGCAGTACAAACTTGTGACCTTGAAAAAGCAGATTGTACCGTGGGCCCTAACCTCCTGATACTTAGTTGGGAAGGTTCACATCCAACCTCTTTCTCAGCTTTATAAGCTGTCTGGTTTAAGGCAAGCAGCATCTACAGAGTCATAGCAAATGTTGAAGGAGAAAACGTTGAAAAACAGCTGGTCTGTAATAGAACAAGCCATGCTGTTGCTTCTGTGAGGCTGCACTTAAGCAGATGACGAGTCGAGTTAAACGCTATCGTCATCATGCTAATGTGTTCACACCAGCAATGCTAATGTGCTGATGTTTGGCAGGAATAATGTTCACAAACGTAGTTTAGCGTGCTAACATTTGCTAGCTAGTACTAAACACAAAGTACGGATGAGGGTTATGGGATTACTACTATTTTTTGTTCAGAAGCCAGCATTGGAGAAATTAAAATTTTGACCTAATCGCACGAGATGAAAAGTTACAGAATCGACATGGTCGCTGAAATCTGTCCTCAAGGTACCAAATTTCATGGCAATCCATCCAATAGTCATCGAGACATTTTGCTAAAAAACCAAAAATGTCACACTCATGCTGGTGCTTGAGGAAACGTCACATAATCATCAAAGTCCGAAGGCTTTATCCTCTGGGGACTGTGGGTGTTTGAATGCATCAAATTTAATTTCATCAGTTATCTGTTATGGATCAGTTATGGAAACACTGACACCTCTAGAGCCACGCTGCTCGTGTGGCACAAAATGAAAATAATATATTCACAATAAAAAAAAGTCTCACCTCTGAAATTCGTCCTGATGATCTTTCTTACAGGTGTTCAGAGGCACAATTACAGGTGCTCCAGACTTTGATCCCAGCGCCGATGCCGAGACTCTTTACAATGCGATGAAAGGCATCGGTGAGTGCATCACAGCTCCACGACCTTTGGCCACAGGGCGCAAAGAATTTCACACGGCATTTGTGACAGGGATGCAGTCAGTGATAAGTTTGCTCCACTGACATGAAGGATGTTGAAAAATCTTTGTGTTCCTTAGGAAGTGATAAAGAGGCTATATTGGACCTGGTCACCTCAAGAAGCAATGCGCAGAGGCAGGAAATCATTGCAGCATACAAAAGCAGCTTTGGAAAGGTAAAATAATACATTTCATCTCATCTCTTATTTTTCAGAAACGGTTTAAATATCATGCCAAACGGTAGCTTTCAACACATTTACACAGCAGCAGTTATAAATCTATTATGCTTTTTGTTCTTTCAACAGGACCTGATTGATGATCTGAAGTATGAGCTGACGGGAAAATTTGAACGTCTCATCGTCAGTCTGATGAGAACCCCAGCCTACCATGATGCCAAAGAAATCCATGATGCAGTCAAAGTAAGACATGTACCTCATAGTAAGGCTTTTATCAGAATCTGTCACATCTAATGAAGCTGAAACTACTTATTACATATTAAACCCGCTACTCTGTTTCAAGGGAGCTGGGACAAATGAGAGATGCCTTATTGAAGTCATGGCATCCAGAAACAACAAGCAGATACATGAGATGGTTGCAGCATACAAGGATGGTAAGAATAAGATGTCATTTATTTTAAATAGTACATTGCGTTGTAAGTACATCTTAGCTTTTTTGCATTGACGTCTGTGTCTGCAGCCTATGGCAGTGACATAGAGGACGATATAACTGCGGACACTTCAGGTCACTTTAAGAAGATGCTGGTTGCTTTACTTCAGGTCAGTTCACAGAGGAGTTGATATTATCACCAGTGAAGTGTCCAGTCGAGCATACAGTGACTGTCGTAGTCACAGTAGCTTTAACCAGTGACTGATCAGCAGCATGTTGTTTTGCTTTGACGGTTCCAGGGGACCAGAGATGAGTCAGGAGTGGTGAACGCAGACCTGGTGGAGCAGGATGCACAAGTGAGAATTTGAACATGTTATGATGAGTAGAGAAGGGCAACATGTTTGGGCTTATTGACTTTATATGGCCTTAAAAAGTAATTGAATCTTTAAAAGTGTAACTTTTTGTTTCACTCTGCGTGGATGAGTTTCTGTAACAGTAACATGGAGGTGACAGTTGAATGGCCTCATCTCAATATATTGTCACTTTGTACCAAAGTGTTGTGCTGATACTATTCAAGACATTGTTGAAACAGTCAAAACATATACCAACAAGACGAAGAGTCTACAGCCATGCTAGTGGTGGGACTTAGACATCGGGGTGCTTTGAGCTAAATGCTAACAACAGCATGCTAGCATGCGTACAGTGACAATGACATGAAAACCCCGAATACAATATTAATTTGCAATTTATGATTAAGTTACTAATTGGGGTAGATTTTGTCATTTTGTCATTTGATTTTCTCCATGATCTATTCCCCTGGTTTCTTACCCCTGTGTAGGAGCTGTACGCAGCTGGAGAGGAGCAGTGGGGGACAGACGAGGCCACATTCATCATGATCCTGGGAAGCCGTAGTGTGACCCACCTCCACATGGGTGAGACCAGCTCTCTGGGAAATTGTCACAACAGTGAGGCATCCAGGCATTCCCACTGTGGCCTCGACTTTCTCAGGAGTCAGTCACACATTGAAAGTTGTTGTCGGAGTTGTAATTGTAGAACGATGAGTTGTATACACTCTTGTACGACCTTCCCTTCTCTGTCAAATGCCAAGAAAACTGTCTGAAGCCTGCTGCTCAGAACTGACAGGGTTAAAATATGTCATATGTAATAGGTTCAAATGCGATTTGATTTCATGCCAAGGAGTGAAGAAGTTGTAACTTTAACACAACTGAACTTACATTTCCTGCTCACCAATCATCAATAGAATGTTGAGATACACATTAACATAGCTCAGTAAGCTTGAGATGAGAGACATTACTGAACGTTGTCTTCTGCTGTCTTCAGTTTTCGATGCGTACGAGAAGATGACAGAGCTGTCCATAGAGGACAGCATAAAGAATGAGCTGTCTGGGGACTTTGAGAGGCTGATGCTGGCTGTTGGTAAGAAATTCATTGAAAGTACCGCATTATGATGACATGGGGCATGTTAATCTAACACAGAGCTCTCTCCCTGTTTTTTTCACACAGTCCAGTGTATAAGGAGTGTTCCCATGTTCTTTGCCAAGCGGCTTTACAAGTCAATGAAGGTAAGTTTGCTCTAAGTAAAATAGCTGAACAACACAGCCATTATGACACATTTTTCTTCTTATCCCGTATCCTGTCCCTAAATGCTTGTCCTCTCTGTCATTTCCAGGGTCTCGGTACAGCTGACAACACCCTGATCAGGATCATGATTTCTCGCTCTGAAATAGACATGTTGGACATTCGAGAGTGTTTCCGTTTAAGATATGAGAAGTCACTTTATAACATGATTAAGGTTGGTTAAACACTTAAAAAATGTGCTAAATAGCATTTGAAGATTGTGCACCTATAACCTGATTCTATGTGTGTTTAAACCTGTCAGGATGACACATCAGGGGATTACAAGAGGACTCTGCTTAATCTGTGTGGAGGAGATGATGAGTAAGTTAAAATATGGCTGCAAGCAACAGCAGCAACCAGTTGGGGGTGATAGAGCACCTCTTTTCAGGACTTACTGTTTTCTGAGGGGACTATAACTCTGAGAAATGCGTTTTGACTTAATGGAAGAAGCATGTTGTCATTGCTGTAGTGAAGAGACATGTGAAAACTACTTAAATTAATATCACAAGACTGTCTGAAAGTAAAGCAGCAGTGTTTAGTCCATGTAATCATTGATCCATGTTCCCAGAAGAGTACCCACTCTGTACTGCTTGAGGTTTCGGCTTTGCTGAGTGTGTTGTTTTGTGTCAAACTGATCATTACAGCTTAGCTGGAGAGTTCTTCCCTGAAGCTGCTCAGATAGCCTACAAGATGTGGGAATTAAGTGCCATGACCAAAATCCAGGTTTGGGCCCCATCTGCTCCCACTTTAGATGTGTCCGCATGTTTGGCTTGGCAGTCGCATGCATCCTAATTACCTGCTGACCCTGCAAGGGCCTCCTTCTTGCAGTGCCATGAACTTGCGCTGTTAACATTGCATTGTCTGCACAGAGAAGTCTTTGTGTAACTGCCGATATGATCAGAATGCTGTTCATTCAGATACAAATAGTTCTTGTTGTAATGCGCTCTCCTTTGCTTGTCCAAGCAGTGAATGTCAGAAGGGTCTCAGCATTTTGGTCAACAATAGCTCGACTCACTAACTGTCTATAAAACTGAGATGTTTTTCAGCCTACCCACCTTTTCATTGTTGGTGGTGTCATGGCCTCTAACCTCAAGAGGGCACACTCCCTCTCAAATGTCAGGAGATTATTATCAGAAATCTTAGCATGCTTTTTTCAGAATTGTGTTATCCGCAGAGTAATCTACCAACTCTTTTGCATACATTGTAGATTTCTGCATGTCTGGTGCTTTAAATTTACACAGCTGGTGTATTATATAATACTGCATTTGATCTAATATGTATTTAATCAAGTGAAACTGTCCTACTTTTCCGCTTCACATTATGTGTGGTTTTCTGTGTTAATTATTGAGTCTCACACTTCTAAATGTGTCATTCCACTCCCTTAGCTAAGGCCAACAGTCCGCCCTGCACCCAACTTTGACCCTGCTGCCGATGCACAAGCACTGAGGAAAGCTATGAAGGGATTCGGTACGCAACCCTGAAAGCTAAAGTACATTTGCACGGCCATAATTTTACAAAACAAGTTCTACAAATGCTACTGCCTGTTGCTGTCTACAGGAACAGATGAAGATGCAATCATTGACATCGTTGCACAGAGGAGCAACGCTCAGAGGCAAGAGATCAGGCAGACCTTCAAATCCCTCCTGGGAAGGGTGAGAAAAAAAGAAATAAATAAGGACATATGCTGGATATATCTTATATGTTAAACTCAACATCTCATTGGTTAATTGCTCAGCAAGTGTGTAACGACTCAATGTGTTCAATCTGCCCTCAGGATCTGATGAAGGACCTGAAGTCTGAACTGTCAAAGAACTTAGAGAGGCTGATTATTGGGCTCATGTTGACTCCTGCAGAGTTTGATGCCAAAATGATGAGGAAGGCGATGGAGGTACAGTTGTTCATCGTTGACTTTGCTGATTTACATAGCTAAACGTATTTTTTCAAAACATATGAGGCGGCACAGTTCACACATACTCTTCTTAACTACGTGGATCTCGTTCACCTGGTTTGTGTTTTTTGCTCCTCTGCCTTTTTTGTGCTTAAAACCCTTCATCTTAACAGGGTGCTGGGACAGATGAACATGCTCTGATCGAGATCCTGGTCACCAGGAGCAATGAGGAAATACAAGCCATGAACGCTGCCTATAAGAATGGTGAGTTTGATACTGGGGGAAAAAAAGGCTGTAAGACACTTTCCTTTTCCTTTAACATGCAATATATCACGTACCCACAGCCTATAAGAAGACTCTGGAGGAAGCTATTCAGTCAGACACATCAGGCCACTTCTGCCGCATCCTTGTTTCTCTCGTGCAGGTAATGTTCATCATCATGAGAACTTAGACTGTGTTTGATTTCCACGCCCACTCACTGGTTGCAGTCTGTCTGCTGACTGTAGCAGAGAACTAAAGACGTCCATTTAATCACTTGCACGGTTTTCTTTTGCAATGTCTTACTTAACATATTAAAGAAAAAAAAACGCTCTTGGTGAGCCACTGATATTTCATCATTGAGAATTTATATTTAACCATCTTTACTCTGTTCAGGGTGCAAGAGAGGAGGGCCCTGTAGATGTGGAAAGAGCTAATGCAGATGCTCAGGTGACTTAGTGTATGACTTAATGTATCCCGTGACATTTCACTGTGTTAGAATATGAAATGGAGGAATGTGTTGAAATTTTTGTTCCTCCTGAACTTCTCAGGAACTTGCAGATGCATGCAATGCAGACTCTGATGACATGGAGATGAAGTTCATGAGTATTCTGTGCACCAGAAGTTTCCCCCATCTTAGGAGAGGTAAAGGTCAAGACAGATAGATCACAGTGATTAGCCAGTCACAAAAGTAAATGCATGTTTGGTACATTTCAAAGCAAAATGAAAAGGATCCAGCTCGGGAAAGCTCATCATACTTCTCGTTGTTCACAGTATTCCAGGAGTTTGTCAGATGCACCAATAAGGACATTGAACAGATTATCAAGAAGGAGATGTCAGGAGATGTGAAAAACGCCTTTTATGCTATAGGTAATGACTCTTTGACCTCAGGAATTATAATATTGCACTTTGGAGTGTGTCACAGTGCACACAGCTGACAGCATCCATTCTGTGGCTCCTCCTCAGCCCTTTCTTGATCTCTCTTTGCTTTGCAGTTCGCAGTGTAAAGAACCAGCCGTCTTATTTTGCAGACCGCTTATACAAAGCCATGAAGGTATTTATTCATTGTGCTTTAAATATTTGTGTGCTGTTGTATAATTCAAGCTGCAGGCCTGCAGCAGACCACTCTGACCTTGGATCCCACATAAAGCAAGTGATAAGGTCAAATTTGTTGGTGCATATATTTTATTTCCAGGTGTCTGCAGCTGAGTGCTCTCAGACAGTACCAGCCAGCAGCTACTGTAACTGAATCAGAATACACAAAGTGTCTATTGATCCCCTCTGCAGGGCCTCGGTACAGACGACAGAGCGCTGATCCGCATCATGGTGTCCCGTTGCGAGATCGACCTTTTCAACATTCGTAAAGAGTTCAAGGAAACACATGATGACTCCCTCCATGAATTCATCCAGGTAGAAACCATGATCGTAAGTCGCAGTCTTTGTCTACTAACACTCCTGGTTGGTGTGTGGTGTTCTCATCTCATCTGTGTGTCTTTGTGGAGTTTTTGTCTCGTCGCCTTTGTCCTGCTCTGCGTGCGTGTTGCACATCCTTCTTCTGCTGCTGTGGTGGGGTGGTGGGGTATGGTAATCTATAGCTTCCTGTGGTGGACTATGGGTCTGTGGGTACTGCACAGCTGTTTAGGAATTTCCCTTGCATGCTCAACTTCCTCTCTATATCCGCTGTGTGATTGGCTGACAGCCGCAGAGACAGGAAGTCTCCCAGAAGCAGTTCTATAATAACTTACAGATGAAATCACCATGACACCAATACAGACGAATGAGTAGACTGCCCTGGATTGGCTTCTCCACAAATATTATCAGATTATGCAACAGGAAGGATTGCTATAAGTTGTTTATTCTGAAGTGTGCATTCAGTAAAAGGAACATATGTTTTCGTCATCAATTTCAATTGCAAAAGAGATTTTGATTCAAGCAATTCATTAAATGCTACATTCTTTAATAAGCAAGTTTAGCCGACTTACAGAAAAGCTAATGTCACCGACGATGCAGAGCATTTTAAATTTTGGGAAATCCTCTTTCTTGCTGAGTGTGAGATGAGAAAATCCATACAAATCCCATGCCCCTGCAGCAAATCTACCTGCCCGCACCTTTTGTTTTTGTTTTGACTTTGTTAAGTTTTCTGAGGGGTTGTTAAGAGTCAGGCTAGCTGTTTCGTAGTGTCTCCAGTCTTACCAGCTGCTGTGTGTAGTTTCATATTTACTGTACAGCCGTGAGAGCGGTGTCAATCTTCTCATTTACCGCTTGGCGAAAAAGCAAATGAGCGTAGTTCCCAAAATGAGGAACTATCCCTTTAAAAATTTGTAGTCTTGTATAATTATGATGACGATTATAAAGATAGAAATCTGCATGAGTGTCAGCTGATATTTAGGGTAATTCCACTTTTGACTCTCTTCTTGACTTAAGTTAATTTTGCGACTTTTGTCCCCGTGACACTCATTCATTCAGCATTAGTGAAAGATAAACACAGTTTTGCTGTTGTGTGAGGGAGAAGAGGGAGAAGTAAACCCCACTTTCCGGCTTCAGCTGCGCGATGACCAAATGTCAGCAGACATAAACATGAGGAAACAGTATTTTCCATTAATCCAAGCTCCTTCTGTGTGTGTTTCCCATCATTGTACAGGGCGATACCTCAGGAGACTACCGTAAAACCCTGCTGATGCTCTGCGGAGGGGAAGATTAAATGTGTCACAGCCTTCAGTGGGAAACCATGTCACAAGCCTGATCACAGAGTGAAACTGTGGTGGTTAACTTCAGTATCTGTTGTCACTGTACCCAAAACTGCTGCCACTGCTCAGCCAAATCAAGTGACCTATGACTTCCTAGCCCTCCAAGCCAGTTCTCACGCTCTCATGTCCGACCGTCCTGTCTGTCTCTCTTTTTTTTTTCTTTTTTTTTTTTTTTACAGAGTCATGTGTGACACGTAGATGTTCACGTTAGTGTGGAAAGGTGCCTCACATGTAATGCAGATCGGATTAACAAGAGGAATAGTGCCTTCAGATCGCAAGCTGTCCATCGATGACTGTGATTTTAAGGTGTCATAAATACCTGAATAAAATGATTAAAGACAAAAAAGTCTCTCTTTCTTCTTACACTGTTGAGACCCATTTTTTCTACACTTATATGTATAAATGCAGATTATGTTAAATTGAAATGATGCTAGCTCACATTTTCTGTTACAGTATGTGTTGTGGGTGGGCTGCCCTGGTTTGTATTGGGCAGGGCAGTTCAATGATTAACTGTGTTGATACTGGCAGTACCACCGGGCCCAGCAGAATGGGAACTACAATATTTAACACCAGGAAACTCCCGCTCCAAGTCGATGCCTGCTCTGGTGAACAAATTCAACAATACACATACATTATTGTTGTTCACAAACGTGAACTATATGTAAATAAACATTGATATTAACAGAATAACTAAAAAAATTAGTATTTTAACTAATGGGTAACAGCTAGCAGCTCATGTTAGGAATAAATCTAAGCAAATTAGGCTCTTGTTAACCCTTTCGACCACTCTGCTTCTTAACATTCAAACACATTGTAGAGGTATTATGTGACTTCCTCAGCTAGCTGACTACTTACCTTGTCTCAACAGTTATTTTTACCCCTACACATTTAAATATTTGAAAAAAATAAAACTTGTCATTGACTCTTAAACTATTAACATGTCACTTTAAACTTCATTTCACGTGTTGGACAAATGTACAAGACAGCTGCCTCTGTTCTTGTCGGTGTCTCAGTTCATTGCGTATGTTTGAGTGCAGCTGTTGTCAGGCCATCTTTGTGTTAAAAGAGGAAAGATGAAAAAAGACGCATGTGGCGAGGAAATCCCCTGCAGTACGCCAAAATCCTAGGCAACAAATAGAGTCGACAGCAGTCAGTCACACTCCGGTTTTAATGGCACACCCAACCTGAAATTGCTCCATTTGATGATAATTATGAGAGATTAAGAGATTACTTCAATAGAACATTGTTAATATGCAGCCAATGTCAAAATATACACTGTTCTTGAATTTCCCTTTTGACTGTTGGGGAAGTTTGAACTGCGGTGTTGTTCAGAACATCTTGTACAGCATAAATTAAGTAGATTGTAGTTTACATATTTCAAAGCTGTCACATCCTCAAAGAGTTATGGGTGTTGCTTTAGCCTTTGACTTTTTTTTATCTGCAATCTCTAGGATTATGGTGGCATCATGCAAACAAGAAACATATTGTGCTATATGTACAGGGCTGTGTATACAAGTCAGTGTACATTAGAGGTCATTGGTCTTGAATGAGGCTCTTACAGCGTCATGTGTCATATTTTGGTTTTGGTGCAGTCATTTGTGTGCAGGGCTGTGTACATGCTGCTTCTATACAAAGATTAGTTAAATGCATTCAGTGTTTCTTTCATGTGTTGTGATGTTCTGTAAAGGCAGGCCGCACAGTTGGACACACACTAGGTTCTGTTTAGGCTGAGCGTACAGTGTCAGGCCATTTTACTGGGTTATGGGAATTCCCCAAGTCTCACAGTGAAAATGCTTCCCCCCTATTCACCAGTTTCCTTAAAAAGTGCCTCTCCGACACAAGCTGAATGTGTGGGTGAGTTGTTGTTTATTTGTTTTAACATTTGAGGTGTAGTAACAGAATATATTAGATTTATGTTTAGATTTGTTAGCATTCCTCTTTTTTTTGTTCAGGGTCGACTCATTTTATGTTATCACTGAAATGAGTGTTGTTGTCCTCTGTTTGGAGCGTTACAAAGCCAGAATGTAACATAATGACAAGATTTCTGCCTTATATGTCAGAAAAGATGCCACAGGCTCTGTAATTGTATAGTATGGTTTCTGTCTTAGCAGGAAAATGCTTTTTAATCTTAAGCAAATACTGGTAAATGTTGAACAGCATTTGAATATGTTATGTTTATTTTAAACCAGTTCTTAATTTTGTTGTGATTTTGTAATCAGTACAACCTGCTAACTCCATGTTAAGGACAAAATAACAAGACTATGGAGACAAAAGTGGTGACAACACAACAGAAAATGGAGTTTGAAAAAAGGATTTATTCATTCTCACTATGACTAGTGATACATAAGCCTGAGAGAAATGGATTTGGTAACCTGTCACACTGGTTTCTCGGTCATAGTTAAAGTCTATATTTGTGATTTTCAATAAAAAGTGATACGAAGAGCCTGTTTAAAGTTAACACTGAAGCATATCTGGCAGGGCACATCTCAGCCAAGTTTTTTGCATAGCGATGACGAGGATGCCCCTGGTTTAAGGCCCCAAGAAGACAGCTGGAGTCACTAGTCAGTTAACAAAAGGACATTTTGTATTAAGCAGCACGGAGCTAATGACTATCAGCTGCTGATTTCTGCTTGAAGGAGATTGGAGACTGGACCGTCCTTGTGTCTCAGCAGGATGAGGGTACAGAATGCATACGCTGTGCTTGTGACATTGTGAGCTTCAATTTGATAATTACCCCGTTCACTCCTCTGTCTTTGTGCAATGAGCAAAATGTTTTAGAATAATTCAAAATAGTGGGTGGACGGAGAAAACAAACAATTTGTTACCCAGGAGGACTAAATGATGGGTGACATTTCCTGTATCCTCAGGCTTTTGTTTTTGTGTTGGCAGGCTCAGAGTCAGCAGCCTGTTTATTATTTCAGCACATCACTGCAGCTTGAGATGGAAACATTGTGCACCTATAATCAAGGACAAAGTGTTTGGTGGCAGGCACAGGGCTGAGGGAAAAACATCTGTGTGTGAACTGCATGTTTGGTGTTTCCTGTAGGCAGCTGAGGATTCTTTGGGGAACACGTTCACATATTCTCCCGGAGTCTTCTGGCCAACGAGGCCCTGCTGGTCCACATACTACATGGTTTAAAATGTTATTGTCTGTCGTTTTGCTGTTGTACGTGGTTTTAAATGAACTGTGGTAGTAGTATGTTGTGAAATTCTGTTTTACTGTAACTTTTTAACTGTGGAGGGTACTATTTAAGGAAGATCACAGTTTTCAGATAGCTATAACTAACCTCTTTTCTCTGTTGCAGTAGTTTTAATATAGTACTACCTCAGTATTACTGGTGAACCACCACGACCACCACCACCACCATCAGTGTGCACTTTTTATACATTACAGGAAGTAATTAGGGTGTTTTAAATATAGAAGAACAAAGGTGTGACTGATTAATTTATCTTTCTCATAAATCACGTCATGTATAGCGTAAAATCATTTGCAAACTGGGTATTTCCTGTTTTAACACAGCAAGCTTAATGTTATGACCTCCAAGGATGATGCTTTGAAATCTGAAATCATTTTTCAGTTTCTTTGTCTCAATCATCTTTGGGGATAAACAGATGTGTGTTTTTACTTGTGACTCATATGAGACCTTTGGTGGTTTTATTAATTTTTAGCCATTACAGAGCCTTAGAAACATGTAATACTCTGTTGGGATGACCGAGCACCTGCGTGCGGTACAGCCTTATTGTATGCAGTTGAAGTTAGACTGCATCAGAAGTACTTTGTGCCGCCAGTTAACCAAGGAATGGTTGTTGTAACTCCCGGAGGAAAAAATATGACCACAGATTACCTGATTTTAATTCCCACAAGATGTCACTATTGCTCTAAATTATTCATGTTTGGTCAGACGGCCTGCAATGAAGTTCTGACAATGTTTTCAAACATTAATATTAGTGAATGTGGCAGAGTGCTCCTCAACAAACACCTCTGACTCTGTCACAAACATAACATTTCTAACATGTTGTTAAAATAGCCCAAATTCCAGGTGATATTAATCAGAGCTGAAATGATTAGTTGTTTAATCAGTTAGTTGAACTGGTTCATCATCTAAGTCATTTTTAAAGAAAAAATCTCAAGGAATCACAAATAAGAATATTAAGTGTAGATTATTGATGTGTATCGTAGAATACTTGTTGGACTTTAGCTTTTTTGAACTATTCTGTGTGTGTATACTCTATAGACCGAAAAATTAACTAATCAATTAAAAAGTCGTCAGATGAATCAGAAATAAAAACAATCATTTGCCGCAGTCTTAATCACAACATGAACTTGATATTATATATTAGCTCTCAGATAAAATATTTATTTTTAACTAATAGAGTGGACTTAAAAAGCTCAGTGTAACTTGATCTAGGTCTTCTTGCCCTCCTAGTTCTGAGGAAATGTGTGATGCAATCACAGAAACCCCCATTTACCCCTTCTCTAAAATTATCAATGAAGAAAAAGTCATTCAGTGAAAATGGTCGGGTTTCAACATGAGGGGTGGGTTTCAACAGGTAGAAAAGGAGATCAAGAAGTTTTTAAATTAAAATAATTAGGCCTACGGTTCAAGAGAAAGTCAGGCTGCTTTTGATAATCCGTTTTACTCACCCCAGTGTCATATAAGCCATTTTTTGCTGAATATGGATATTCAAATAAAAATTTAAACGTGAATCATGTGAAGAGGCTGATCTTTTCGGTAAAATCTCTCCCACGAATAATAATAAATCATACGCAAAGCATTTAGCACCAGTGTTTACATTACGGTCAGTGGCTCCTGTTGGTGCCCGTTCACAGAGCGCACTGGCCTGATTGGTCCGCCGGCCTGTCAATCATCGCTGTTTACCTCAAACGTTGCGAGGTGGAATTTCCCAGGTTACAGCACAGACCAGTAGACCACTTCCGCAATAGATGTCTAGGCAGAGAGACGAGAGGCCACTGCGAGCTGAAAGGTATCCAGACAAAAGACACCTCTTTGTTCTTTGATTTGCCGTTTAACTCCGCTTTCCGACTGGCTTACTGCATCGATGAAAGTATCTGTAGTGGCTAAAAAAGAGGAGCTAGCGGCTTCCTGTCCCGCACTGTCATCTAGTGTTAGCTAGCCGACAGCTAACGAGGATGTTGCTAGCAATTTGCATGACAACAGCGAAAACTAATATTAGCCTTCTTCAGCCAATCAAGGTAGCTATCATTAGCTAGATTGTACTGTATTTGACTCTCGTCTATTGGGTAAATGTATGGTAGCAGGATTCACGTCACATTTAGTATTTTTTTCCTCTGCTTTTGTCCTTTTTACCCTCGGATATGAACCTTGTAGTTGTCATATTTAGCCATCACAAATGTTAGCACATTCTTGCCATATGTTTCACTCTGGCATGGTGGCATTATGGTGGAACTGTTGCTGCTTTCGTCCTTTCAGAGCTGTCCGTGGATCTTTATTTTCTTCACAGGGCTTCACCGATAGTTTACACTCGTCCTGTTTTAAATCATACATGGAGAGAGGAATCGACAAGGCTTTTCTAGTTGGGTAACCCACAGTAGCATGTCTGAGTGGGTGGTATTTATTTCACCAGTAATCAAGAAATACCAGAAAAACCTTTTTATTTTTGAGTGGTTGTAATTTTGCTATAATGTAAGTTGTGGTTCAAAGAGATTTCTTGATAATGTTTAAGTTATTTATCCAGCCACCGTTTCATCTGTTGCCTTCCTCTGCATGAATGCTCGGGTGTGAACATCTCTTGCTCCTTGTTCTTATACTCTTCCTTATTTTTTCAAATCTATGAACAATGTACTTTTGATTTAGGATTCAATGTGATTATTTTACAATGCTAAAATTGCTGTAGTTGTTTCTCTAGTTGCTTCTCTTGTTGCAAAGGGTGGAGGACCATTATAAGCACAAGTTCTCAGTGCTCTATGATTAAAGGCTTTACTATCAGCACTTTTTGTTGTCTCTAAAGGTCAGTTACTCCACTGAGTAGTTTCCGGTACTTTATGTGTTTATAGATGAGTTGAAAATAACAGTTTGTGTCTTCCTTCCACAGTACAGAAGACCATGTCTAGTAAGTGAGCAACGGTGATGGAAGGGAAAGGCCCGTACCGCATCTATGATCCAGGTGGGAGTGAGGTCAAGGCCAGGGAGGAGGCCGGAGGGGGAAGCAGCTATCGACAGCTACTGGAGGAAAACAGCATACTGAGGGAGCGGATGAAAGGACTTAAGAGTTTAGGTAGGTCCTAAAGAATGAGTGGTTACCTCCAGGCGGTGGATGGAGGGCTAATGCCAGCTGCTCTTTGGCATTACGCCTCTGTTGTGAGTCAGAACACCTGAGTAACATTAATTTCTTTATTGTAGTTTGCAAAAATTTCTAAAGAAAAATTCAGTCCACGTTTAGAAATGCAGGAGGGAAACAGTCGTGCAGCAAATGAGGTGGAATGTAGTAAAACCAGATCATCTTCATTGGTAGTTTGATGAGAAGCTTGCACGCAAGTGATGTAAGTGGCCTGATTGGTCCTTTTGTGACTCACCAAACGAGTGCTGCTTGCACAAAATATCTCACTGAGCTTCTATCACATTCTGTTTGACTGCTCATGATGTTAGATGTAGCCTTAGCAGTGTGAGACAGAGACAAGATCTCTCTGAAACATGCAGGTGATTTGCTGGAAGAGTCTCAGTCGGAGGCATCGAGGCTTCGGCAGCGAGTGGAGGAACTTGTGAGAGACAACGAGGCCCTCAAGTCCTCCAGCTTCGCAGCCAGTCTGTGTATGGGAGGGCCCATTCAGACAGAGACACAAAGTAGGTCTCACAGACTTGATCATGAATTTAACTTTGTAGACATATTTTTATTTGTTGATTATTACTCTGGACGTTATGGTTACTATCTGGCATGTTATTCCACTTTACTGAAACTTTTAGTAACATTAATATTGGTATGGCTTATTTCAGGTAAACCCTGTTTACACCCCACTGCAGAGCAGAAGGAGGAGCAAACAAGCTGTGTAGGGAAGACCCTACAGCCTGAGAAGCCTAATGTAAGTAATCTGTCCTGGCAGAAACAACTTGAAAATAACATTAGCTCTGGACATCATGAGGGCCTGGACTATGACATTTGGCAGCTCTCAACAGGAGGATATTTACTTTATTCATGGAGTTTATTGACGCAGTTGCAGTATGGACACTGCATGCACTATGCTGCTACTTTCTTTTTGGTCTTTACAGGAGACCTCATCAGAGTTTCAGGTCGTGAATATGGATGGGAAGACTACAGATGCCTTGACTGTACGTACAACACTTTTTGTGACACAAAGATGAATAATTTTCCAAGGAAAATGACACAGGCTCTCAAAATTTTGTCATTTCAAAGAATCTTTAATGTCTGATGCTAACTCCCAAAAGTAATTATTTTGTATAATTAATTTAGGCTCAATTTAACCTTTCCGCTTTACAGCTATTTCCTCAATATTAGGAACATATCCTTGGTGAGGTGACTCATCACCAAACTCAATACTGGTAGCTCCAGCGTGAGTCAGTGAGGGGAAAGTCCAGGATTATTACTGGCTAGAAATACACAGCTGATTCATTCGCACGCTACATCCTTGGGGATGTGATAATAGGACACTGTGCCGGAATATTTCAGTCACACATGTCAAAACTAATGGTATTGACTAGCCAGTAACATATTGTAAAATTCTATTGCCTGTGTTGGCACAATTTCCGCATCTGATCAGAATAGTTTTGGGTAAAAGTATTAACACAGCTATTGTAGTCTGTGTGACCTATATTTAAATCCAACAGGACAAACTGGCTCGACTCCTCAGATAAGTCAGCTGCTGCTTTTCACAGAAATAGCAGCACGATGACTCTTCCAGCATGTTGAACTTTCAGTCTTGTGCTGGTTGACATACATCTGTAATTGTTAGATTGCATGCTGAGTCAGCTTGAGAGGAAGGACTGACTGACTCTTCACCTGTGTGGGTATCTTCAGGCGGGATCTGTGACGGGAGTAATCCCCCTCCTGCCTCAGGAGAACATCGAGCTTGCGAGCCAGCTGAAGAGGTTGGAGAGCTCCTTCAGCATATTCGCTGAGGAGTCCAACCCGAACCAGCTGTTAGCTCACCTCGGCCGAATGGCTGTGGAGTTTCACCATCTTTCCTCCAAGGTCCAAAAGAATGAACAGAGGACCTCCCTCCTACAGGTATGTGACACAACTGAATGACAAAAGTTAAAAAAAATAAATAAAAATGTTAAAGCTCCACTAGGTTTAAGCTGTTTCTTCAAGGTGGCTTTACAGGCACCTAAGAGTTTAATTTAATCAGCACTTTGCAGTGGAAACAAATGTGTTCAGAGAATGATTTATCTTGACTCATTTCATTTGATTTTTTAATGTCATGAATGCATTTCTCACATCAAATGCTACAGATAATTTAAAGGATGATATTAATTATAGTAAAATGAGTCCAGAACTTGTAATGCTATGTGTAAGAAGTTCTATCCTTTCTGACAAATGTCGTCTCACCACAGCAACAGTAGTTTTGGTGTCCTACACAGTTGTCCATATGAGCTGGGCAACAACAACTACTGCTGCAGGCACACAGCACCAGCTTTCCTTTTTTTCAGCACATTGTAATTTTAACTGTAATTACTTTATTGCTTCATTGTCAGCACATTTCTAAGTAATGTTACACAGTACGTTGCAATAAATTTTACATAGAGGAGGATGTCTGTCTTTAGGTGGAACCACTGGTACTTCTGAAATACATTACAGCCTCTTTTTTAATCCATGTAAGTAAAGCAGTATTTGCAGTGACTTTCATTCTTCATATTTTCAGTTTTTATGGCGCTTTCTTATATTTTTTCTTTTCAAAACCTGCTGAGATAAACTTCGAAAAGTCACGGTTGTTAGTTTATGGACTGAAAATGTGAAATATAGGAGCATTTGTCAGAAAAACATCAATCATCAACAGTCATTTTGTGCCATAGAGGTGGGAAGTATTTCCACACGAATGTACTCATAAACATGTACGGTGCTCTAAAATAATTTTCACCACCTGCCTTTTTTGTTAAAGGCAGTTGCTCCTGGCTCTGTGTGGGCATACAGATGTACAAAAAAAAAAAAGGTTACTGTCATTACACAGAATGATGCAAAATGTTGTGATAATTGTCTTTTCCAGACTCTCTGTGAGCAGCTCAGGCAGGAGAACAATGAGCTTCGAAAGAAAATGGAAGAGGATCATCACATCAGGAATCGAGACTTGGAACAGCTGAGGTAATTTTTTTATTTTGACCGGGCTTTGTGTTGCTTTGCTGTAGGAGAAACATTATATTATATTCCTAAACACTCGTATGTCTCATTCTTATTCTTCTGGACTTTGTTTAAAACTGTGGGACAATTTTTTTTCTCATGACCTTTGAATGTAGAGTGAGTCAGTCTCCCATTACTGTTTTGATGACCCCATGCAGCTTTTACTTTGCCATGGATGCTCACAGATACTTTCGTTTTTGATGGGGGGGATTACTCCACTGCTTTCTGTTGGCGTCACTGCAACCAGAGGGTGTTGTAGGGCCTTCCCAAAGGACATCCTGAAGCTGTACCAAAACTTCAACAAACTCCGGGAACGGACCTTGCTCACAATCGCTATCATTTTCATTTTGTTGCTGATTTTCAGGCAGGAGAATCAGAAACTTAAGGAGCTGGTCACGGGAGGAGCAGCAGCAACGGGATCACCGGCAGCGCCATCTGACACCGAAGCGGCAGAGGCCAAAGAGGAGCCCGTGAAGGAGGAATCAGCCGCTGTTAGGCCGAAGATGGAGGCCACCACACCGCAGAAGGTAGTCACAATGAAATGACACAGCAAATTCTTTTTTCTTTCCGTGCAGACACACTTTGCTTCATGCTCATTTACATACTCAGTGTATTTTTATGTGAAACTTTATTTTTCCTCTCAGATTTACATTGAATAAAAGCGTTTTCTCAATGAATTTGTCACTTAAAAGCTGCTACACCCTCACGATGTGGGGTTCGAGTGATGGAGGAATGTAGTGGATTTAGGAGTGTTTTGTATGCCCCCAGAGTGGAAAAGCTTCAGAGAAAACCCCAACTAAACTGTGTGATGTAGAGGTGTATGAAAAGAAGATCAAGCTTTTGGAGAAGCAGAGAAAGGATGTGAGTCTTTTTTGCTCTTACTGCTCATCCTCTTTTGCCATAGGGGAAAGTCTCTGTGTATTTTGTTTCCTATATGTTCAGTGTCATTTGTTTCACTTTCTGGCACTGCTTACAGGTACTGGAGGTGAACAAGCAGTGGGACATTCAGTGGAACTCCATGAAGTCACAGTTTGAACAGAAGGTACAGTAATGACTTTACAGCTGTTACGGAGGGTGTGGGAAGACATCGCCGCGTCCTCGACTTATGTAGGAGAACCAATACCCAATTCTCTCCGAATTCCTTTGAAAAATGTTTTCTTTTTTGCCATTTCAGAGCTCGCTCTTAAAAGGTTGAACACATCTGTTTAGCTTGATGAGATCACGTCAGTTTAAAGTAGTTATATTCATGTCTCCTTTTTATTTGTTTTATTTTCACTTTGGCCTGGGTCTGTGTTCAGACTTCTTCCACACACGGAGGTTCTTTTAGATTTCATAGCAAAGCACTTATAGATTGTACAGGAAAGCGTCTACATGTACAGTACAAAAGGTCTTATTTATGCTGCAATTTCCACAAAACTCCTCCTTCGTTATAAATAATGCATGTGCTTAGAACAGACAGTTCTTCATGTGTTAACCTCGGTTCAAAATGGACTCTATTCAGCTGTGTCCTCCACTGTTCTCAATTCAGCCTCATTTGTGTCACTAATTACTGCTGTTACTGTTACCAGGAGGAATACATTTTGAAAATGATATTTGAATGTAGTTTCAATAGTTTCAAGTTTGCTAAACAGTGATAAGTAGCATTATGTTGCATTATGCCAATACACACACAAACAGGTAGCAAGGATTTTGTAATTTGGAAATATCTTTAAGGAACGCAGGACTTGTTATGCATATGTTCGTATGCATCAGTTGGCAGTGAAGCAGCTGTTCGTGTGTGTGTGTGTGTGTGCGTGTGTTTTTCGATATGCTTGTCCAGTGGAAAAGGTGCAATCTTGCAATAGCTCGCTATCTGAGCGCACACTTACCACAAGGCTTGTCACACCTCACAAAGAATTCCCCTCACCTCTCTGGTACCCGCTGACTTCCTGCTGTGGTGCAGTCAGAGGGCAGCAGAAACACACATATGTACACACTTGCACACTCATACACACACACCTACGCTTCAGTACACTCACAGTCATGAACAAACCTAGATTCACACTTTGTTGAGACAGGGACGCCATGCAACCTTGGGTTTAAACCGCAGAACCCTAGATATATCCATTTGCGTCACTAGGTTCGTTCATATTTTACACAAAAACAGATCTACGTGTGTTTGCAAATGTGTCCTTGATGCTGTGGCTCTGTTTCTAATTTGATTACACAAATTTCTACCACGTCTCTAAGGCTGCACCCCAACACATGCAGCAGCTGATGTTCATCTTTACCAGAGATGTTATCACCAGATTTTTTTTATTTTGGTTTGTTTATGAGAATTGCACCTCACAGCTGTTATTAGTGGACTCAGCTAAATGGTTCACATTGTTCCTCAGATCACAGACCTCAGACAACGGCTGGCTGAGTCCCAGAAAACTGTGCTTGAGCTGGAGGCAGAGCGAGAGCAGAGGCAGCGCGACTACGACAAGAAGCTGCTGCTGGCCAAGTCCAAGATTGAAAATGTACAGGTGAGAATACAGAGACAGCAAGCTCGGGTGACATCTGTCTAACAAAACCAGAACAAAGCAAAACAAAACAAAACAAAAAAACATGTTTCAGGATACATTAAGAATGGTGTTTTCAGTGTTTTGGGTGTGTATGTTTCAGGGGGAGAAGGAGTGCCTCAACTCTGAGACCACTGAGTTAAAGCAGAAGATTCGCTACCTGCAAGATCAGCTGCTGCCCCTCAGCAAACAGAGGGAGTACCAGGAGAAGGAGATCCAACGCCTCAACAGGGTGAGTGTGGAACAGACGCAGAAAGGAGGAGAGGAAGAGTAGAAACATTGCCCTCTATGTGATACTTAGACTGTGTCTTACTTCAGGCTTTGGAGGAAGCCTTAAACCTGCATTCCCCGTCATCCTCCCAACAACCACCACCTGGCCAGGGTAACTTTGCCGATGCAGCCAATAACCTGAAGAAGCAGGAACTGCTCACTCAAATCGCTGTATTGAAGGAACAGGTCAGACACGCAGCAAAACATAAACACACACACTCATACGCACAGTTCTGCTGCAGTTATACATGCTTTTCCTCAACTGTGTTGCACTTCAGGTGAAGATCTTTGAAGAAGACTTCAGGAAAGAGAGGAGTGACAGGGAGCGAATGAATGAGGAAAAAGAGGACTTGAGGCGGCAAGTTGAGAGACTCCAGGGTCAGATTACTAATTTGACAAATCAGGTAAGATCTGTGTTTTCCAGTCTATAAGAAGCATGATTAGGAAAGTTTCAGTTTTATTGAATAACAGCCATAACTGAACTGCTCTCTAATGTGTGTGTGTGTGTATGTGTTTGTGGTTCAGCTTCATCAGGCACAGAATGAGTGTCAGAGGGAGCGTACAGAGAGATGTAAGCTGGAAAGACTGCAGATGCAGCATCACAAACAGGTACTGGCTGCAGCCGAGGTCTGAGCCCCGTAATGTTGCAGACGTATTGAAATTTGAAATGAAACAGTGCCGTCAGTCTGGATAGGTGACATGTTTGGTCAATTTCGCCATGTACATTTGATTAGGGCCAAGACATGTGCTAAAAATTGCTCTTCAAGCCTTTGGGATGCATCATGTAATAGGATAGGAGTTGTGGTAAACCTTGCAGACTAGCGCCCCCTGGTGACTGAGTGCAGCCGCATGTAGATGTTTACTGTAATGAGTTCACACTGGACAAATCAATACTCCAGGACCAGAGCCTCACTCCAGCTAGGTTGTTTTGTCAGTGAATTCGGGATCAACAGATGAACCATTTACACTCCTCAGTGGGAGGCAGCTGCAGGGGGTTGAAGGTCAGCAGCGGCCCATGCCATGACAGGGCCGCTGCGCTCGCTGAGAGTAGCAGCCGTGCACTGATTGGGGATCACGTGTGTACTTGTGATCCCTCGTAGGGGCAGCAGCAGGAAAGACGTACCTCAGACCCCACGTCAGGCTCAGTGAACGGCCCGCTGAGCCCTCCCTACTGTGGTCCCTTTGTGCAGGTGGGACCGCAGGGCCTTGAGGGCTGGCCCATACACTTCCCTCCCCGGATGCCCAATGCAGCAGGCGCCACAGCCGCAGCCGCCGCAGCACCACCCCCTGTACGAGACTTCCAGCCTGTTACCCCGGTAAGGGTCCTCTAAGGCCCCCCTGTCTCTGTCTCTGGAGTGGCTCTGGGTCAGTGAGGAAACAAGGCTCTCCTTTCTCTTATCTCTACTCTCCTTCTCTTCTGGGAGGAAAAAGCTGATTTCATTAGGTCTAAATGTAGCGCAACCTATCCCCGCTTACATTCAGTAATGATTGTTAGGTTCAGGCAAAGACTTGTGGGCTGCTGGCTGTGATGAGTGACTATATTCAGTGATTTGAACTAAGATGGTGCCATCTCTTTGGTCAGGGTTTTCCTTGGCAGTCGTCATTCCCGCAGCCCAGAGGGGCCAGAGCAGTAGGAGAGAGTTCAAGACCACCACCAGAGAATGCAGGTATGGTACAGTATTTTATTCTTCTGGTTTGTTATGAATCACATTTTTGTATACTTGTTTCATTGAATAAAGGATTAGGATCTGTATTTTTCCTTATTGTCAACAAAATATTATCAAAAGAGCAACACTGTGTCTCAACACTTTTTCACTGCGCGTGCCTCACAGCAAGAAGGTCGCCGGTTCGATCCCCGGGTCAGGCGGGGGCCTTTCTGTGTGAAGTTTGCATGTTCTTCCCGTGCACGCGTGGGTTCTCTCCGGGTGTCAAAAACATGCTCATTAGGTTAATTGGTGACTAGAAATTGTCCTTAGGTGTGAGTGTGAGTGTGAATGGTTGTCTGTGTGTATATGTTGCCCTGCAATCGACTGGCGACCGGTTCAGGGTGTACCCCCCCCTCTCGCCCGCTGACAGCTGGGATAGGCTCCAGCCCCCCGCAACCCCGAAAGGGATAGGCGGGTATCGAAGATGAATGAATGTTCATGGTTAAGAAGGAGCGTCACCCAGTATGGTGTGGCTCCATTATGTGACTTTAATAGTTCCTAAACAACAATGGCTTTTTGACACAGAGGAATAAGATACATCGGGCTCTGGCTACACATACATTTTTTAGTAGGATCAATTCATAGTCGGTTTTGGTCTTTTCATGAGATTTGTTTACCGGAAAAATACAGAACATTGCCAACATCACCCTTTCATGAGGAACATCGCCGATCCCACACAATGGCCGAATGTTTGCTGTGTTCAGTTTGAATGAATAATGTGCTGCAGCAAAGTTTGTGGCTGTGAAGATAATGCGGTCGTGGTCCTTTGTGTGCCTGTAGATCAATCCGCAGCAGCCGCCGCAGCAGGAGCAGGGTTTGGGAAAAGGGAGCGACAGAACATTGACCCTGGAAAGCACTAAAGCATCACCGTACCCACCTAACGGAGTCTGGGTAGTAGCATGAAATCAGTTTGTTTTTGAGTTGACAAGGTGTGATTTGATCTATAATTTTCCTACTGAACTGTAGATATCCTATTGTAATGTTGTTTATACTTGCGTTTTATAAGGCTATTTGTGAAACACTTCGCTATTCTGAATATATACATGAAATATTATTTAGATTTTTTTATCAGGAACTGAAGTCATTTGTTAATTAGGTTGGAATAATTAACATTCTTATTTTTTTTTTCTGGAAAATATACCCACGTGATTGTCTCCCTGCAAATATGTAACAACGTGACACTTTGTTACTTGTAGGGTTACAGGAAGCCATTCCCCAATAAGACTAAGACTACATATACTCATTCCAACAATGAATGATAATATACGTACATTGAATCATAGAATTTACAATGTGAATGTTAACTGATTTATGAAGATTTCTTCAGTACCATCGATGTTATAGACCTGTCCCATATGTGTAACTGTTCAAAAGTGGTTGTTGAAATACAAAAATTTTGGGAAATGAATTTTGATGGTATCATACCAAAAACATGATTGTGATTATTGATAATTTATTTATAACCTGCTGTTTTGATAGTTGCATTGACTAAGTGTAAATCATTGTCTTTAGTAATGCTGTTCTTTCTATGTTGTTAGTGTAATCCCAATATATTGTAGCTATTGACATTGTATGTTTGTATCATACACAATGCACAGTACATACACAACCTTTTTTTCCCCATGACGATGGACCTAATCTCATTAAACACAACACTTCTACTTGACCACAATTGATTTGACCACTCATTCCGATATTCATACTCATCTTACTGCATCCTGTACTTTTGCCCCCAGTTTAGCTCCAACATACACCGTCTACAAGTTACAACAACTAAGCCTTCAGGCAAAAGTGATGACAGTCTTCCTCTTCATCCTGTTATTTCATGTGAACCTCCTGAGTTGTAATCAGTGCAGCTGTTAACACCAAGTACTGAAACATTCACGTTCTGCTAAAGCAACAGAAAGAGGAAGATTTTTATCAGTGTGTTTAGGCTCTGATCCAGTGTCACAGCCACTTTTCAGAGGAAAATCTCTGCCAGGACGTCTGGCTTTGCTCTCTGTCCTACTTCAGCAACCAATCCACGCCGTGCCGACTGACCTGTGAACTGCTGTAACACACAGTCAAGAGCCCTGGGAACAGACACAGGATCCACACCTCCAGATCATGTGCATTACCATTTTAAAGGCGGATCCGGTCTCAAAAATCAAGCCGCTGTTTTAACCTAAAACCCATTCAGATTTCCTTAGTGCAGCAGAGCGTATATCAGGTCGTCAGATGAAGGGCTTCAAAATGTGTGCAGATGAATTTGAAAAGGCTCCATTTTATCAAACAACGGGAACAAAATCCTGTTGGGTGAGAAGTGAATTGGTGGAATTGCACTTTGAAAGGTACGCTATATTTACTGGCAGTTGTATTTTCTTGGTTTGTAGCCTTTTTTTTTTCTTTTTTGCAGTAGGCAAAAGCACATGTGAGACTTTTTGTATCTGACTGGCTTAATAAATCTATTCTAAATGTCTATTAGCTTCCCACCCTGCTTATTCATATTTTGTCCATTTTTATTGCAGGATAGAAATGTCAGAGGGCCAGAAATGTGCTACCTCAAGTTCACCTTTCCATGACATGATGCCCACGGTGCTGACAGTCACTTCTCATAAAGAAAGGTCTGCACACCAGCGTGTTCTCCATGATTTATTGGAAGTAATTCATATTTAGGCTGTAATGACTAACAGGTCCTGGGATGAGAAGATGACATGATGCTGTGAGATTGCAGGGCAGCCTGAATGCACTGAAGAGCTGGCCTGAACCGCGTACTCCGAAGAGGCACCACAGAGTTCCTGTTTTCAAGCCTCCTCTTCATTCAGCATGCCATCTTCATCGATCAGAAACTGTTAACATTACTTTCTATTTTACATTCTACCGTAGCATCTTGTAGTATAGTTACTTCACTAGATGGACAATGACGAATGAGATCTAATTAAAAATATCCTGCGTGTACAGGTTGAGCAGGTATCTGCGAATGTTAGCCCGGACCTCAGAAATGTTGATACTTGGGTGCCACCTCATCACCGGCTTCCCGTCTGGTCCCACCAGAAACTTTTCAAAGTTCCACTTGATGTCGCTGATCTTCAGCGGCTCCCAGAACAGTCTATTTGAGGGGTTGCCAAAGTTGTCTCCTACTGGAGGGCAGGAGTTCTGCATGACAGAAAGGACAACTGACCATTGAAAAGAGTACAAAGACAATATATTTAATCTTTGACCTCATCAACTTCATTGTAAAAATACGCTTATTCTGAATTTGATGCAGCAATGCGTTTCAAACAAGTTTTCAGACAAGGGAAAATGTGGAACGCTCCAAAAACACCTGTTTGGAACATTCCACAGGTAAACAGGTTCATTGGTCAGAGGTGATAGTGTTATGGTTGGGTATGAAAGGGGCATCCTGGAAAGGCTCAGTCGTTCACAAGCGAGGATGGAGCGAGGTTCACCACACATGACTGGACAAATCACACATGGGCTCAGGAACACAGGACACTAAAGCCGTTGTCAGTAAACAGTTTGTTTGCAAACGATTGCATTCTGTTTTTATTCACATTTGACACAGTGATCCAAATGTTTCGTAATCAGGTTCGCACTACAAAAACAGACTACCCCTATTAACGTACAGTACAAATGAAGTCACACGTATAACGTACCTTGAGGAAAGTGAAAACCTCTTGCTCGTCTTCTCCGTTCACATCACCTTTCTCAAACAGCAGGAAGTTTGGAACGAATCCATTACCTGGTCTGACATGCCTGGAATCCAGAAAGAGGGCAGCTTATCATTGGACGTGCCTCTGAGCACTCTGTGACTTGGCAGCCGCCCGAGATTCACAACAAGCTGAGTAAAACCATGCAGTCTGCTGCAGTGGCTTTGCTGTGAATATAAGGCAGAACCTGAGATATCATTTCTATGTGTGTGAGAGAGGCCTCGGACAGAAACTCATCTTACTGCCAAAGGATGCTTTCCCTGATTAAATGAAGCTTTGTTGATCGACAGGATTTACCAATAATGCAAATTCCTCTCTACATCTAGCTTTGAAGGTTCTTATGTTACAGAACATTACAATATATGCTTGTGACTCAAATTTAGGAAATTTCCAAATCTTCTACAGGCTGGACAAAAAAAGTAAAAAATTCAAGCTCTCGTGCTTCTACTATAACACAGGAGGAAGAAGGTTTTCACCAAACCGGCTTTGACCGAACCGTTTGGCTTTCATTCAGTGAGCTATGGCTGCTGACCTGATATTGACTTGCACTGAAAGAGAAACATTTCTCACTTTAACCCTGGAAGAATTTCATGCGCTTGCCCTGGTTCCTGTTTCCCAAACTGGTTGCAGGGAAAGCCGAGAATGGTGAGTCCAAGAGGCTTCATCTCCTCATGTAGTGCATTCAGGTCTGACAACAGAAAAGAAGAAGTTTAATGACTTCAGGTGAAGGAGCTTGTTTAAAGATAAAGATGCCTGGGTGCAGTTTCTTACCCACATACTGTAAGGTGTATCCTCAGTATGTGGCGACATTGATGAAGAGGACACTCTTGCCTGCGTAGTCACTGAAGTTCACAGTGTGACTCCCATTTAGAGTCTTTGCCTTGTATTTGTAAATGGTGCCATCTGTGGATGAGTCACATTGCTGGGACACAGACACAGGTCAAAGTAGGTTATTTGTTTAAACTACCCAGCACAATCAGCAGTACTTCTTTAGTGTAGTATTTTTGCCCTTAAGGAAGGCAAAACAGCAATATATATATATATATATACACACACACACACTCGTCCTACAGGACATGATATGGTATATCCGTTGTTTGCCTAATATTTGCATTTTCTACAACACCCATTCTGTAGCCAGCTGTAAGCTTTGACCTTTCTCACTTACATGCAAATATTTGATTTTGGGTGGTGTGCCTACTCCTTTTAACGATTTGTTCCATCAGTCACTTTGTTGGAAGTTTAAAAAAAAACAAAAAAACAAAAAAACAGTTGTTAGTAATTGCGGATGCAGCCCTACATGAGCCCCAGACATATTTAACATGAGGAATTATGCTAGTTGAGATCATATCCTTGCTGAGTGAGAGTTAATTATCGAGAGTTTTCGGAAACATTTTTCAATTTATTGGACTCAGAAGTGTTGAAAGTACCCTGAAGATTAACAAAGTATTTAAATGTAATGTCTCTGTAGGCTGTCCCGTTTCCAAAGCAAACATCAGGAGCTTATTTACCAAATGGATCCCAAAGTTTTAACCAAACAAGGGACAGCTGCAACACTTTGACCACTCTTCCTCCTCAAACGTTCATTGTTGAGATGAGGGACACTACTGACTAAGTGTGCACTACAAAACACAAGCCCACTGTCAACGGAGCTGCAGAGCGTTGCTCTCATACAGTCAGGGGCACTTGGGTTGAATTAAAACTCCCAGCCTGAGGTACCTGTCAGCCTCAGTTAATTCTTACTCTGTGAGAAATAATGACCACTGTATCTCGCAGAGTTAAATCCTAACAACCATTTTAATCAGCTGAGAGTGCCTGAGGTGGAAACACAGAAATGACAGGACTGTGGAACATGAGTGTCCTGTTGACTGTCATGTCTGCCAAACACACACAAATTCACCACTTCTTGCTGTGGAAGATTGTCTCATGTGTCGCAAAGACGGCAGATCGAAGTGTTTGTAACTGCCATAAAAGTGAGTGAGTGTTTGCTAAGAACAGGTGCCTGTTTGTCTGTAGGAGCCTCCTTTAATCCATCTGTGTGAGCACCTATATGATATCAGAGAGGCCTGGTGATGAGCAGAGGGCAGGTGGTCAAAGTTTTCACGTGCAGAGAAACTGTCAGCTGGAACATTCTAGTGCACTGAGGGGAAAAAAAAAAAATAAAAAGCTGGCACAAGTTAAAACTGACTAATGAGAGATGACGTGCTGTAATTACTTTCACCCAGCTCCCTGTGGAGAAGTGGGGTTGTGATTAAGTGTTTTTACATGATTATCTAGCATCTGTTTTGGACATTTAAGCCAAATCAAATACAAAAAAAGCGAGGCCTGCGTACAGGTTACAAACACCTACTCTGTAGGTTACATCACATCTATAAACAAGCTGTGAGGTCGGTCTGTCTCATTTATCGATCTGCGCTCAGACTATCACTGTGCTGTGTGTGGATGTCAACAGGTACCTGAGTGAATAAGGCTCCGGAGCAGGGGCGCAGCAGACCGAGCAGCAGCAGCGGGAAGAGGGGCCACATCATGCCGTCCTTCCCCGACATGGTGACCGCTCACTGTGGATGTCTCTCCGCTTCTCCCTCAGGATGACTTAACTGCTGTGGCAGAGGGCGGAGGGGCGCACAGCTGGCTGAGACGACGCCCTCTGCTGACGTAACCACGCACATAACGAATGGATGATCGAATATGCTGATCAGATAGGTGGAAAGTTCGTCATAGCTTTACCTCAGGAGTTTAGCATTCGCATTATTTATGTATGTATGTATGTATGTATGTATGTATGTGTGTGTGTGTGTGTGTGTCACTCTGAGCATGCCTGCTGCTTAACCTTCTGTGAACATCCATAAACAGCATCCAATGAAATTGGAGGGAAAATGATGCAAGAAATTAAAGAAATTATTAATTATTGCCGTTATTATTGTATTTGGCTAAATCTTACTGACTACAAAATGCAGCATCAGCTTTCCCAAAAACAGGGGGAACACTGTTGGTTTAATTTTTATTCATGGCTCATTACCTCTCTCTGGAATCAGCTGTTGCCATGGTGAGCTGGTACTCAGCCATATGCCCGTGGGTGGCTGACCGGCCTCTTTCCAGTCCTGTTGGACTGGCTGTGTTTTCCACAGTGTTGGGTTCACGATGGTCTACTTGCAGCAAGGCCATGTGATTATGCAACAAAATTAAAGACAAAAAAGATTTGAGTCAAGGGGGGGAAAAAAAGAGTTAAGCTTTATAAAAAAGTAAACAATGAATACTTTTCAAATTAAGTGTCTGAATTTGGTCAGTTACTCGTTTATTTCTGTTCCTCTGCAATACACACTGCATGGATATGCCAAGCTTGAAAATCTTGTTTTATATGAACTTGCATGAACTTAGTTCTGTATTGTTTTACTTTTCAGTTTAAATTTGTGGATTTGTTCAGTCGTCAGTGGCTATTTGAACAAACTCCTTAGGCACACACTATTACAGTGTTGATTATGACTTTTTTTAAATGAAATATAGGAACATTTTATGATTCATAACTGTAAGACCTCTATCCAAATATAACTATCTTTTGCGGTTTAAGTTTTATTTAATCAATTGGCAGAAATTAGGTTCAAAATAAAAAGAATTTGCAGGTTTTTCCATACAAAACTACTCCAATGTGGGCGTTGATGCATTATCATACAACGGGTCCTGGGCACAGACATACAAGACCCCGCCATATACACCATGGTCATTGTCAAGTGCTGCTGCTGGTTGAAACTGCATTGCACCTTTCGTACTTTGCTCATACTGGATATGAAGAAAGGCTGTTAATCTACTTTCCTGATTGCGATGCAGGATATATTTTCTGAAAGCCCTGTAGGGGCTTTAGCCCGCCCATCCCGATCACCCTTTCCATTGGTGAAGGCCTGGCAGCTTCACTATTGACCACACGAGGTCGACATTGAGCACACTGTGTTCTCTCAAAGGCCAGACGACTAGCGGTGACATCAATACTAGCAGTGCAGTGAGTGTGAGCCCACGGATCCGGCTGCTCCGGTTAGAGATGGCGTCCCTTCTGCAGCCAGATAGAGTCGTCTATCTGGTTCGTGGAGAGAAAAAGATCAGAGCCCCTTTATCTCAACTGTATTTCTGTCGCTACTGTAGTGAGCTACGGTCTCTAGAATGTGTGTCTCACGAGGTACGTAAACGTTTTCCCTTCCTATACCCTGGTTTTGACAAGCTAGCTGTTAGCTTTATTTAGTCAGCAGCTACTTTGTTGTTAGCTGGCTTGCTAGTAGCTCTGACACGTAGGTGGGATTAGCTCAATCTTTTCCTGCACTGTATGGCTGAATCGCTTGTCAGTCAAGGGCCTGTCCAACCGTCTCCTCATTTCATTGGCTTTAAGCGACGTTCAACTTCCGTTGGAGTTAGCGTTATGTCGAGCGCAGCATAAATGGGCGACAAGCTAGCAATTCTTTGATCTTAACGTGAAAGTACTCGGTTAGCCCACCTATAAAGAATATGAGTGGCCTGTCCGACAAGTAAAAACTATCTGTCACAACGTTAGTGTCCCCCAGCTATCGTCCTCACTGTCAAAATCCAGATTGTCAATGTGTCTCACAGTTATGGACACCACACCCAGACTGACTTAGATTTTTCATCTATTGCACATTCAGATCACTCGACAGTGATTTTTCTCTGTAAACACGAGATTACTGACAGTTCATACGAAAAATCATCAACCTCGCCTTATTAAAAACCTATTCTCCGCTCCGACCGTCACTGTACCACACTGCTCAAGTAAATGCTGACGATATTCTGTGACAATTTCATGTATTTATGTAGCAGCTATCAAAGCACTGTGACAATCCAACAATTAGGAAACCAGTGTAAAATAAACTTAAAGATGTAGATGCACAGTTTGCCTGACTCCTCTTTTGTACCCCTGTTTGTGGTGATCAGGTGGACTCCCACTATTGTCCAAGCTGTCTGGAGAACATGCCATCCGCAGAGGCTAAGCTTAAAAAGAACAGGTGAGACTGAGGGGCAGATGCACAGAGAAAGCTGCATGACCATAGAGTACTCCTGCAGGTCACCACTGACCTTGTATCTGTCTAATTTCATCATGTTTACACCATTAATGTCCTTAAATCCATTCCCCATTATCTGTGCTCTGCTGTAGGTGTGCAAATTGTTTCGACTGCCCATGCTGCATGCACACACTGTCTACTCGGGCCACCAACATCCCAGCTCCTCTGCCCGACGACCCTACCAAGACAACCATGAAGAAAGCCTACTACCTGGCCTGCGGCTTCTGTCGCTGGACCTCCAGGGACGTGGGAATGGCCGATAAATCAGTTGGTGGGTGCTGATATAAGACACAATAATGGGGTCATATTTACAGTATTTTGAAAACTTTTTCTTTAAATTAGGAGTAAGAAGCATGAACAGTATCAAAACACCAGAATGTGTCTTGCTGTTGGTCTACAGTTGCTGTTGTTCGGTCTATTTGTCTCTTGTCGGTGTATAACTCTCTTGTTGGTGAATTTTGTTCACTGCAGCCAGCGGTGGATGGCAAGAGCCGGAGAACCCTCACAGTCAGCGGGTAAGTTTTCCCCCTGTAGTCATTAATATTCTCTCGAGTCGCTCACATGATTCCTGATCATGCTTTACTTGTCTTGGAATAGATGTTTTTCTGTATAAGTGACACCCACACACGGCCGACCAGAGGCAAAAGCAAACTGAGTGCTTAGTTGCGGAGTCCACAAATATTCCCTTTTTATTTTTTCACTATTTAAGTGTGTTTGAAAGCAAATTAATTTGTATGTTTGTGCAGTTTTTACTTTTACACCTGCAGTACTTGTACTAAATAACTTTGAAGTGTTTCTTTAAGTGATATTACATTGTAGTTTATCATTTTTCATCGTCATTGTGGTTTAGCATTTTTCACTTTTTTCACTTCACCACATTTCACTAGTTAATGCATAGACTGTTAACCAGTTGTTTTGAGGGAAAATATCACAGTGTGTACCTGTAATGCCTTCCTGGATCATTGTGAAACTTCATTTTGCATCACATTCATAGATGTGAAATCACTGTGTAATGTACTGTGGGTGGTGGGCTTGGGTGACCCTGGCCCAATTGTTCATCACTTTTTAAAAGAAATGAAGGAATGATGACCAGTCTCTGGATGAATTGTTTACTCCCTACAGATCGGCAAGCTGATTGAATATTACCAGCAGCTGGCGCACAGAGAGAAGCAGGACAGAGACCGGAAGAAGCTGGCCAGGAGACGACAGTGCATGCCTCTGGCGTTCTCGGTACTCTGCTCCCTCTGAGCCCAGTTCAGCCTTTTTGAAAGTTTGATACCCTCTTCTTTGACCTCGTTAAATGTCAGACAGCTGTTGTGTCACTAATTTGTTTCAACATGAACAGGTACTGTTAAATACAAACCTAGACAAACAATCACATGAATTTAAGAGATTCGGTTGATTTCAGAGTTTCAACCTAAATCTCAACAGTAGTAATCTCAAAGTATTTGCCATTGGGGATGTTATGTGATTAGCGCACCTTTAACCAAAGCAGCAGGGAATGATTAACTGTATCAGCTGCTCTAGTGTTTGGTTGCAGTGCAAGATTGACACCATGTCTATACTTGGGCGGATAAATACGAAAATGCTGTTTACGTGAACATTCTCAAGTTGCCTTCGCAAAGTTTTCCGTCCACATCGACATTTGAAAAGAACAGGAAAAACAATGTCGGCTTAAATGTCCATGTTCAGATGTAGTCGCCCTGGTGCGGACATGGTCTTCATGCTTCCTGAGCTTGTTGGCACATTGTTTACACCTCCTGCATTGTGCTTTTACAAAAATGAACATCCAGTAATGCAAAGCAGTCTTTCCCGTTGTGTATTGGAAGCATTTTTAAAGTCTGAAGCACTCTGATGTCCTGCAGTTGTTTTCCATCACTGATGCATTTCTGTTGCTGTTGCATGTCACCAGATGCCACTAATGTTTGCCAAATCGCTTGGGTTTCACCTGGTTCTTTGTTCTCTCCTTTTTTCTTTGCTTATGCACTCTGATATTTTGGTTTTTACCCCCCAGCAACACACTATTCATGTGGTGGTGAGTTGTATTTTTCGCAACTTGGGTAGTCTCATCGTTACTGTAGTGCTGTCTTCTCTTTATCTCTGTTCCTGTCTAATTTGTGACCTCACAGATCACATGAATGTCTCCTTGGGTAAATGAGACGGAGATCCACACAATGGGAGCCTTTATGTTGATGGCAGGGAGAGATGAAATGGAAGACTTTGTAGAAGTCTGTGAGACCAGATCAAAATATTTTTCTTCCTAATTAGTCCTGAACCCTCAGTTGATTCTCTCCCACCATCCTGGGCAGAAAGGCTCCTGTTTGTGTTTCTTACCAGACGACCAGTGATATTGTTTTTGGCTTATTTATTGTTTATTTAAATGTCAAGTACCATTTCTTTTCATTTTTGTTTTTAAAAGATGTCATAGCTGTCAAGATGTAGTGATAAAAGTAGACATGTAGAAAAATGGCTCCTAGATTAGATCATTTCATAAATTGTCTTGAGTCCTCCTGAGTTTTCAGTGGGCAGAATGCCTGATCTTGTGTTTTCTTTCATCCCTAAATTCACTCAGGAAAAATATGGCCTTGGAACCAGACTGCAGAGGCAGAGGTCTGGAGCTCCCATATCAAGCCTGGCTGGTCTTTCGTGAGTGGTCTTCTGTCATATATTTAAGTTACTCCTGCTTTTGTGTCCTCTTATGTTAATTTTTTTTTTTTGAAGGACGGCTCCCCTGCTTTTCCATGTTTGCACCCAGTAATTACGCTTTGTGTTCAGACATATTATTGGTGACTTAGATAAATTGATTTGCAACCTTCCAGCAGCCATTGTGTCATTAATTCCAGTGTGCCATGAAAATCAATTTGCAGAGCCTTGAAACTTGGCTTGAGAACATGTCGTAGTCCATCATAGTGAACAGTTTTTCTGTAAGCTACATCATCACCTTGTAGTAATACAGTTTTGCATAAAGACCATTTTTAAGTTTCAGCCACGGGATGCATTCAAGGACCCTACTTAACAACAGAAAATTTAATAATTGGCTGACAAAAGGTATTAAATTGACAAATGTGGCATCAGATACAGGAGACAAATGTCAAGCAGGTCGGGACACAGTGGCTGTGTTCACACTGGAAGCCTTACTGCTCAGATCGGATTTTTGTTTTGTTTGCTGTTTAGATTATTTTTTAAAATGTGACCAGTATCCGGTTCCAGCGTGAACTTGTCACTGTCCTGATCTGACCCACACCTACGATATGGAATTAAAAATGGAGGGCCCTGATGTCAGTGTTTAGGGTTTCATTTATAAGTTGGTATGCACTGGAAGCCAGTGAGGAGATGATAACAAAGATGGGGATGAGGAGAAGGAGAGCCGTTTTTAATCATGGCTTTGGTGAAGCAGTAGCTGCTTCTTCTGCACAGAGGTGTGTGAGGATGCAGGAGTGGTGGAATCATGGCGTGAATGGCTTCACAGAAACATGTTTGCGTTCGCTGAGTGACTCCTGCCAGCACAGAATTGTATTGTGATGAATGTCGATCTACAAAGATGTTACAGTTGCATTAATTCCAATGTGATTGTTCACACTGTTGTTGCATTGCAAAAATCAGGTGTGCCAAATAAGATAGATTGCATGTGATTTGTCCTGTTCACACTGTCAAATTTGGGCCACCCTTGCCTGCAGTCTGTCCATAGCCAATGAAAACTGGACTGACCTCCACCAAGGCCAATAGTCCACTCCTCTGTGATATGCAAATCTGGAAGTGCAACCACTTTATGTTTCTGGACATAGATGTTGATAGCAGTATTTATGTAACTTTACTAGCCTTAAAGAGGGTGAGGACCAGAAGGAGATCACCATCGAACCTGCCCAGGCTCTAGATGAAGTGGAACCCCTGCCTGAGGATTGTTACACCAGGCCCATCAGCTTACCGGAGGGTAAGAGTTTGCTCCGGACTCACTGAACAATGCTTGTCTTTTTTGTCCCTCTAATAGTTGAGGTAGATTTAATCAGTGTTTTGTTGTGTCCTCCCAGTGACCACACTGCGCCAGCGGCTTCTGCAGCCTGACTTCCAGCCTGCGGGGGCGTCTCAGCTCCATCCCAGACACAAACACCTCCTGATGAAGCGCTCGCTGCGCTGCAGGGTCAGTACCTCTTCAGGATTTTATTCCCCCGCATCAATGCAAGGCTGTTGTTTCCATGCAGATCACATTTAGATAAGGTTTTTTTTCCCTTGATTCTCCTCCTCCAGAAATGTGAGCACAACTTGAGCAAGCCAGAGTTTAATCCCACTTCAATCAAGTTTAAAATTCAGCTGGTGGCAGTGTGAGTATCGGTCATCAGATTCTGTCCTAAACATGTGTTTTCATGATGATGTTGAGCTTATTCTAATTAATGAAAAGCAGAAATCGGCCTGAAGCCTGCTGTAGTTTAATTAGATTAAGATCCCGAAGTTTAATTTTAGCCAAGTGCAATTATCAGCACATGTTCAGGAAATTATTCATGAAGAAGTAGCTTAATCTTAAACAGATTTTTGAATGGAAAATAATCAAGAATAAACCAAATTGCCTGTATCGACTGTTTTAGGGTAATCCATACTGCACAAATAGAGCGCTGATGTCAGCAGTTCATGCTTTGTGAACGATCAACTCGCAGCTTTTAGTGAACGTGGTTGAATGCTACGTTGAATACTGTCAGCGTGTTAGACTGTTACAGTGTATTGATCGTCCTTCTGCCTGTTCCTCCCGCAGGAGTTACATCCCTGAAGTGCGAATTATGTCCATTCCAAATCTGCGGTACTTGAAGGTCAGTGTGTGCTCGGGCATCTTGAATATTATCACATGTTTTTTTCATTCGGTTCATAAGCACCTGGATAGCTGGAGTGTTTAACACGCTGTGAAAGCCAAGTGTTCAGCTTTGTCAGTAAAACCTTGTCGTCAGCAAGAACCCGTGGTGCTAAGACATTGACTGAGGTAAATAGTCTACCTTGGTGGTTAAATGAAGGCCAGAGCTGCTCTGCGGTGCCTTACAAGTGAACTCGACCAGCTTTGAAAGCTAATCTCGGTCGGTGTGTTTTTTTTTTTTTCCCTCAGGAGAGTCAAGTGCTGCTGACTCTGACCAACCCAGTGGAGAACATCACCCACGTCACGCTGGCTGCCTGTGAGGAGGAAGATCCTGATGACATCAACAGCACTGCCAAGGTACGGAACCAAAGACTCTCTCCTGTATTATATCAAACAGTGTCAAGTAGTGTTACTGTCCAAACACTGACAGTATGATTTAAACAGTAATCCTGTAAATCCTGCCTTTAGTTGACTTTTAGGCAGTGTGCTGTCATCATGTTTTAAGTAGTGTTGAATCACCTGAAAAGTTTCTGCAGCAGACCAGAACGGACAAACAAACGCTGGCCCTCGAGAGCCTTTTGAGTTTCTCCAACATGCTGGAAAAGGAGAGGGTGAGGTGAGGGGTTTTCAGTTGGTTGCAGTCTGAAACCTCACCACTAGATGCCACCAAATCCCCCTTCACACTTTAACTGCTGGAAAGAGCATCATGGCTTAAATGGAGACTATAAGAAAAGGTCACAGATGGTGGCTGTTGTTTACCACCTGCCTTAAATATTCAGTTTGTTATTCCTACAATCGTCCCAGCCAGCTTCAGAGAGTTCAGCTCCTCCGCGCTGCCTGTTCCTTATGGAGTAGGTAGCCTCGTTGTCATCTCATATGGAGAGCAGTTGTGTCCCATTTTTATCTCCATCTGTCAGCTGTCACGTGCGCAGCTAAGGGTACCATGTTCCTGTGGTAAATGGTCCGCTGAGCTGCCTGTTGCCAGCAGCCGCTGTGGGGCTCTCAGTGACTTCAGGCTGTTTGTCTTGGCCTCTTTAGTGATGAAGTCATGGGCCAGACTGGGTAAGGAAGAGCTCCTGGCCAAAACAGAGCATCTTCATGACCCATTTCCATTCACAGCAAGGCTAAAAGAGTGTGCAGTCCTCTCATTCTGCTTGATCTGATATTCAAACACCTGGAGGGCATTGCGAACCCCAGCGAGCCATGCTTGTTGATTTCATCAACCTGCTCTTTCCAAGGATGCCTTCCCTTACCTCTTACTCACATCAGGGATGGGCGGGATGATGGTGTATACCATGCAACAGTGGAAATGTGTCCACCGGTAGAGATTTGGCATTATCATTGCGACTGTGGGAGCTAACCCTGAAGCTGTATTTCCACACTGTCATTCACGGCGTGTGCACCGCTGCCATGCTGCACAGCGAGCGACAGGATGTGTTGATGACATCACAGAGTGTAGCTGCTTCGTTCTCTTTTCTGCTTGTTGTGGATACGTCCAAATACATGTAGTATTGATATCAACACAAAAATAGTAACATAAACTGTGATAGAAGATTTTGGCCATGTCGAGCACCCCTAATGTATATTATGTGTTTCTTATGAACATTATGTGAGCTTGATGACAGTATAGTACACTGATTTTACACGTAAGTGCAATCCAGATTTCTTGTGTCCCACATGACACAGATGATTGAGCAGTGCGAACGTAAATCAGTTGTATTTAAGTGTTATTATGGGCCACCTTCACATGACGACTGCAGAGAGCAGCTTCACTTCAGAGAGTGCTTTTAGAAACTGGAGAAAGGACAAAGTGCTCAAAGAGCTCCTCACTGTTGTCTCGAAAGATCCGAGCAGAGCCCAAATGATAAAGTGATTATTTGGGTCTGTATTACGACTGTAAACCAATTGTTTATTTCATGTTTGTGCATATTGACATAAATTGTTTATTGTACCCTTTCTTCATCTCCGTCCAGTCGCTGATAATTCTTTTGAAATTGTAGTAATCTGACTCCACCATTATAATCAGATAATTGTGTTGTGTTGTGTAAAATGAAAGCCAAGCAAACAGTAACTGTTATTTCCTTTTCTTTAGAAAACATTTTCCATCCAGACTTGTGTTCAGACATGAAAATGGTCATCTTGTAATAATATCTGCTTTTTTTCCCACAAAAATTTCATCTACGCTGTTTTTTTCCGTTCCTATTTACTTCCTAAATCACATGTACTTATTGATCAAATCTAGAATCTATGGATATGCAAACATTGCTCACATCAGAATTCGGACACGGGACGTCTCTTCCTTCATTAAACAGTCTGTTCTCTGTGTTTGTTTACCGAAGGATTCAATTTCCCACACATTTGCTTCCCACATCAGTTGCGAAGTCACACAATCCTGCTCGTACTTACATGTCAAACTGAGATTTAAGGTGAGCTCAGAGAAACTTTCCCCTTCAGCAGATGAGTGAGCAAACGACCTTCTAGTGTCAGACTGTGCACACACATCAGTCTGCACAGCGGAGGGCAAACAGCCAAGTGAAGTAACGACGAGGAAGACATCTTTGAGTGAAGGGGGACTTTTAGGTTTTGTTTTCCCTGTGCTCGCACTCAGCAGTGTACTGTTAAGTCACTGTGGACCTCACCGGTCATAAAGTAGATCAAGTCGAAAATCATGTGCTTTGTTAAGTCATACATTAAATGTGACTTGGATTACAAACGATGTGTCTCCCAGTGACTGGTTTGATGATGTTTTATGAACGGTGAGAAAGCTGAAGTCCACTGTGATTACCATGGATGTTATAAAGTTTCTTATTTGATCGAGGTTTCAGATGAAATTGTTCCGAGTTTAAATGCATAGCAGTGATTCACTTTGACGTTAATGCATTTCCATTTTGGGTGGACTCTCAGTGATTGATGGTCGGGCTCACCTGTCGGCTCTGTGTCATTCCATTCTGGGTAAATTCACAGTGATTGGTGATTCCCTGCACCTGTTTCCTTCCCTGGCACCCCGAGGTAGAGATCGTATCCCAGCATTTGCACACGCCGATGAAGGCCGGATGGCTGAAAACAGTTTGTGTGTTGGCAGACAGACGACTGAGTGAACTTATTAAACAATGCACTGCTGAGTGTGACGCTCTCTTTGTACGTGGACCCAGATATTAAGGATTATGCACCAGCTGGTCAGAGCGCAGTGGCAACCTTACAAATAGAGCTAGACTTTGGTGGCATTAGTGTGCTTCAAAAGCAAAGTAATGTGACATTTAAAATGTAGTTGACTCATCCAGTAGTTTGAAAATCATTGATTGATGGAAGTGTTTTTCTTTTCTTTTAAAGGTTGTAGTACCCACCAAGGAGCTGGTCTTGGCAGGAAAAGATGCTGCTGCTGAGTACGATGAGCTGGCTGAACCTCAGGACTTCCAGGATGACCCAGAGTAAGTACGCACGCACGCACGCACGCACGCACGCACGCACGCACGCACGCACGCACGCGCACACACACACACACACACACACACACACACACACACTCTTACCCTGATCCTTCTGTCTTTTCCACAGTGTTATTGCCTTCAGGAAATCCAACAAGATTGGTTTCTTCATCAAAGTGATCCCTCAGAAAGAAGAGGACGCGGACGTCATGGTTTCGTTCAAGATCCGACACGACTTCCGCAACCTCGCAGCTCCCATCAGACCGAGCGAGGAGGGAGCCGAGAACACCACCGAGGCCATTTGGCTCACGCACCATGTCGAGCTGAGGCTGGGACCGCTCGCTCCCTGAACATGAATACTCCGTCAGACAGTCCCAGTGTTGGGTTCTCTGAAGTAAAGTCTGTATACTGTGGGAATGACTTAATTTACAAATGATTTCTGATTCTGCTTGTGTAAGAACTGTGTGAGATCTGCTCGTCATGCAGTTTTTTTTGTTTTGTTGTTGCTTAAGTTGCATCATCAGATATGTTGCCGAACATACAGTGATTGCGTGATTGCCCAGTTTATCAAACTCTAGAAATCCATGGCGGACAGCAGACTTAACTGATAGGTTCCACAAGTAACCTCAGTTAATTTTTTTTTTTTTTTTAATTTAAATATTGCTAAAGCACCAAAAACATGACAGTGTACAGTATTTCACCACATCATCCTCCTCAGCTTAAACACTACCATCCATCAGTTAAAAGCACTTTTAGGGTGAGGTCACTGAGAGCAAACAGAACTCTACATGAACATGTGACTGCTTCTTTAAGAAATACTCAGTTTTGTTTGGTTCCATGTATTTGCTGTGGGTGGAATGTGATATATTTGTCTTGGTTGTACATACAGTATTTTCTTAAATAGGAAAAGCAACTTTAACCTCCCAGCTTCAGTCCCTACACTCTAAATATAGCGTTTTGTCTTGTTACATCTATTAGCTGCAGATTTTTTGGTAAAATATTGGAGTGTACAGATAAAACAGCAGTTTATGTTCAAAGATGAGAGCGAGTGGTTACACTTTAATAAAGCAACAACATCCAGAGTGAAGAAAATCAAGTCGATGAGCAGAATCAGAAATCATAACTGAGAACAATCTGAGTAATTCCCTCCTGTGCGGGACACACCTCTCTGCTTTTAGCTTACGTATCCTCGTCCACATCCTTTTCTGCAGATAATAGTATCGTATTAACTCGCATGCTTCAATTCTACTAAATATCGCAGACAATTCCATCACAGCTACTGATCCTGTACTGTTTTCTTATCAGAGAGGTTCTCGGGCTGAAGGAGATACCTGCCCATGATTTTACTATTGACTGAAATCATACCTTCATTGGCACTATGGAGAGGATGTATGAGCAGCTCTGTAAACACATCATTCAACTGTACTGAGACACTATCATTTTTTTCTGATCTAAAAATGTTTTGGTTTGTAGTATTCACTGACCTCTCGGTGTATATCGTACGCTGCTGTCATGTTTGGTCTCGTGTGTTAGTAAAACAGAGCCTACAAACAAACAAACACAGTTAATCCTCTGTACCGGCTAATAAACTAATGTGATCCTGTCTCTTGACCTCTTGACTGTTTTTTTTTTTTTGTCGGTGGTGGTGGTTTTTAGTTCTGGTGTGACTTTAAAGCACATGAAGACTGACAAACTCCTCTCCGCATCGTGGTGTATTCATTCTCACCACAGGGTGGCGCTACAGGCAAACAGTTTATGGATAGCTGTTAAAAAGGTGGGAGCTTTGTGAAAACATAAGAGAGCATACAGGGACATGTGTTCTGTAGCATGACTGTGAATGACCTTACAAGCTCAAGCAGTGCGTGATTATAGTAATGTCTGACTGAGACGCTGCACTGAGATCCAGACAGAAACATTTTGCTAACAAGCCAAGCAAAGCTGGATGCTTTTTTTTCTCCAGGATATGAGTCATGAGGATAAAATGTCTTCTTGACGGTCGAAGTAGACAAATGGATTTTGTGTGCCATCAGACAGCGTTTTGCATTTAACACATATCAGTCCTGGCCAGCGATGCTCTGCACACACAGGACCGTTTATTGCCTCTGAAAAGGCAGATCAGATATGTGTGATGCAGGCCTGTTGCAGCTGTCCAATGAGACCCGTCTGCTGTGTAAACAGACCCGCTCCCCCTGGGTAATAAAGCCATGATTTTCTTTTATCTTCAGCAGATATAAACAGCTCAGAAGAGTGGCCTGTGTGAGAGCCATAAATCACCCCTGAAGATGAGGTAATAAAGCACACATGGAGCGAGTCCGTGCCACTGAAACAGCCCAGACTCCCACTTCAAGCACAGCTGATGATAGCAGTAGCTGACTTGAGTGCACAGCAGTGGTGTACTGTACCTGCACTTGCTCGGAGGTTACTTTACTGCTGGGAATATACTATTTTATCAAAAAAGATGAACACTTGCTGTGTTAAACGTGTATATAGCTGTAATCTAAATAAAGGCAGTGATTGAAAAATGACTGAATTGGATACGGCAGAGGAGATTTATGCAGAAACCGAATAACTGACTCATGAGCAGACCTTGAATGATGCCCAAAAACACCGTCTGGAAGATGAATTCTGGATTCTTCTGGTCAGGATAATATTTTCCTGGATCAAGACTCACGCTCAGCGTCAGTGTGTTCTTATTTGAAGACCCCCATTCTGTAAACAGCACAGAAATTTGACCTGTGACCATGTTATGGGGATTAGAAATTAATATCAGGGTGTTCCAGCAGTGTTGAGTAAGTAACTGGCTTTGTGAAGGACTTTCATGTCTGTGCTTTCTTCTTCCTCTGTTTTTCCTCTTTTGAAGACTAACATCTTTATTTTTAAAGACAGACCCGGCCAGCCTTGACCAGATGAAAAATTCCTCACTGAATTACAAGTCTGACTGCACCCAGGACCTTTCCACAATTACGTCATCGCCCAAACCGCCAGTAACTCACCCACAGCAGAAGCATGACACAAGCAAGTAAAAGAGGAGGAAAGCTACACCTCAAGAGAGGCCGTAAATTCCCTCCATCAAATAAAAAGATGGCTTCTAGAAGTCTGCACGACTATCATTCCTCGAAGCGTGACTCTCATGCATCAACTGTACATGAGCTGTGCTTTCTTCATTAGATCTGCTGGGTAGATAGATACTGGGGACCAGAATAGTTTGGACATGTCCTGTTTTGGGGGACACAAGGAGGAGAAGCATAAAAGACCCCAGAGCTCTACCTCCTGCTTTTTTAGGTTGAGCAAAAGGCCTGGAGGTGCTCTGAGTGATAAATTGCCTCCTTCATTTTCTGCTCACCAGACCATCATCTGGTTAATTAGAGGTAATTGATGATGTCTACCCAGATGAATAACTGTAGGCATGTGGGCTTCCAAAGCTGGAAGAGCCAAGCCTGTGAAACCTTAGCTTTTCAGAAGGAAAAAAAAAAAAGCCTTTCTCTCCTCTTTCTGTCATTTTCTCTCCATCACCCTCCATTTCCTCTCGCTTTCATTCTCAGTCTGCATTCTGATGGCTGTAGGTTAGTTGGAATGTTGACTTTGGACGCCTGGTTGAAAAAGATCGCTCTGAGAAAGCAGCTGACCCTCGAAACCCCCTCGGAGCCCCCTGTTAGAGACTCAGACTGCAGGCCTGTGCTCTGTGCTTTCATTTATTATTTGCTCAATTGCTCACCGGGTGCATGATGTGTGTAAGGGCACAAGTGTGTGAGCAAAGGCCAGTGCCATAGACACCCCCCCCCCCCCCCTCCAGAGGGCAGAAACTCTGCTGTTTGTTTGGCATCTTTTCGCTAAATGGAAAGATCAGAGCAACGATTAAATCAGATCAGGATTCATTTAGTTCAGTGAAGGAAGCCGCGTTGTTGTTACTCCGTGATTTGGTCAAGCAGTGTTCCCTTTGCAAACCGTAGGAGAGACGTTGAAACCCTATTTTCATACGCTCAAAGGTATTTTTGTGATCCCACAGATATCTTCTGTCTGCCTGTAGAGATAAAATGTTTGCCCACTGTGCAGCTAATGTTTAAATACAATACTTTCTATAGACTGCCACTGCCTGGCCTGAGCAACACACTTAACACAGATCCCAGTGAAAAGTGAGAGTGTAGCGGTTGTGGAAAGGTTGCCTTTGCTCCGGACATCATTTTGATCATTTTGATCCAAAAGTAGTTGTCTGTGAGATCACAAAAATGCTTGAGAAGATATAATCTGCTGCTGGATAATAGATAAAAAATACTTAATACTTAATAAATTAACTTAATCCTAATGGTTTGTGCAGAAAATATGGAATGCTGAGGTCACAAAATGGGGCTACACTTTGGGAATTATGGTAATTTGCTTCCATCTGATTATCTTAGCTTAGCATAAAGACTTGAAACAGCAAAACAGCTTAATTTATGGATTTAACAAAGAAGATATGAGGTGTTAATTGGTGAGTTTTAGACATGCTAGTAGTTGGATTTTTTTTTTTTTCACTTTAGGGCAGAGACAGCTGTTTCCCCCTATAGCTGTTTGGCTATAGCTTCATATTTAGCATTTAGATATGATCTTGTCACATAACTCAAATTCCAAGTGTTTCCCACATATAATTTTCACTAGTGTGTGCTGAGTTGTGCTCTAGCATGCTGCCATAGTCACAGCTCGGCCCGAATTATCCAGAGGACTTTGGTTCTCTTTGCACATATAATTCCAGTCACAGGACATTTCGTCCCGGAACATGAATGACACTCATTTATTTGCTTATATCCGCAAGCAGAGCAGAGCAGAGTTCCCCTGACATTTACAGAAAAAGAGTCATGCATCTTTGCACCTGCCACACTAAGATCTTAATTCAATGATGCCCAGCACAAGATAATCCCCTGAGGTCTGCAAGTATCCGCCCAAACAAGGTTCATTAATTGGCAAAATGAATTACATGCCCCAAAGAAATTCAGCCACACGCCAGCAATAATGCATGTTCAATAAAAAAAGGATTTCAATTAGGGCAACACTTGTAATAGAAGCACTATTGTTGTCTCACTGTGGACGGTATAGCCAGAGGCCTCTTGTGCAGCTAAGCCCCATTAGGTCTTGCTGATAGTGTGCTGGCAGCTGAGAATGTGTGGATAGATGCTGAAGACAGAGGTGGCTGGTTTCTGCTGTGCAGCCGTCCCAGGGCATGCGGCCAAACCCACAGAAGCCCAGCCCAACATGACCCACACCACAAATACTATATATCCACATCCAGTATATACACACAAGTTCCCATCACTGAGCAGTGCTGTATTTCAGCCAGGAGAGGCTGAGTTAAATCAATGTAGGAAATCAATGAGAGCTTCATTGGATTTACAGGGCAGGTATATGAAATGTCAAACTGTAGATGGGGATTTGCTGTAGACTCTATCAGCAGCATATTTCACAGGCTGAGGAGGCTCTTAAAAGGCTAGAGGACAATAAAAATCTCCTGCAGATGGAACTTTGAGACCACTGTAGTGACGGTAAACAGCTGCAGATTTTACAGCTTTGTGTGTTTTTACTTGCATGATCATGGCTTCTTTCATGACTCACTCATGACATGAGAGATACATGAAATGTATTTATGGAAGTGAAAGTAAAAGCTCCAAACCTGCAGGCTGAGACACACCGACGGATCTCAAGAGTTCACAATCACTGAATTTGTTGTCCAAATTCTTTTCAGTTTCAAAATCGCTTCCAGTAAAGACTTAAAAGGTCACCTCCTTGTCTGCGGTGTGTTTGGCTGACTGCATGCTGATAAACACATAATGAGGGCAGAGGACATCACTGTGAAGAGGTCATAATCATGCAAGCCAAAACCTAAAAAAAAATCACTTCACATTTTATCACATCCACTGATTCTCAGAGATTTTGTTTGGCATACTTAATTTGAGTGTGAGCTTTCATTAAACTCCCGTCACTTCGCAGCTGATGCAGCCACAGGTGTACTGTTTGTACTTTGATACACACTACACACACTGCACGCTACTAAAGTCTAAACCTGTACCGGGTGAATTAATGAGAACATCATCTGTAAAAGAGTTTTATAGATCCTCAAGCTCAGCTGTGGAAACAGAGTCAGACTCAAGAACCCGCAGGGAGGGTCGGCAGAGAACAGAGGGCTAAGTTACAAATTTCAGTCATGCCCAAAGAATTTAAGACGGATCATGCTTTGCCATCCCTGCTGAAACAATAAAACAGAGAACACATAATGAGATCATTAAGACATACAGTTTGTGAGATACGAGAGGGCTAATAGTTCTAGAGAGTGTTTGCGAAGTTGAAATCCAACCATTTTTCTTCAGGCGTCGTTCAAATCTGATTTCGCTGCATCTTAACTTTACACTGATTGTTTGACTGCGTAGATGTTCCTCTCGACTGCAGCGGCCATCTGTAAAATCAGATTCTGTGTGTAAACCTGCGGGTGTACTCTCCAGCTGCCCTGAGCTGAATTGATGTTTCAATGGGGGACAGATTGCTGCCTGGTTGGGTAAACTCCTTCCATTTTGAGCTCGTATAAAAGAGGCTGTGTTAACTGATCCGTTTGAAAAGCAGAAACAGAGATAGAGATAGAGATAGAAATGAGCCCGACAGCAGGAAGAGATCTACGTTTACTGGTGTTTGAAGCAGAAGTTTTCCAAACATTTATTATTTACACGAGGATGTTTGCTGTCTGAGGACTCTGGCCGCTGCTTATCTACAGACTGGACTGAGAAGTGTTTCGCTGTCAGGACGTCCTCAAGCGTTGCCAGGTCTGGTCACTATTTGCAGTCGCTGCTGGGTGGATCTAGGTGGACCGGAGTCTGTCTAAACCATGTTGTTCTCTTTAATTTCCTGTTGATGGGGCTCACAGATCTGATTTCCTGTCTATGCGGGAAAGATAATCTTGTTGCCAATCCGCTGACTTTGGTGGGGGAGAATTTCACTTCAGTGAGCCGCGACGACTTTATCTAAGACCCCCAAAACCTCACTCGACTGCCCTCAATGTTGGAAGATAGGCCTCACTGGATTTTCACATCTGTTGTGTGTAATATTATAATTTCATTTTGATAAGACTTGGGAGGGAGAGTGTATAAAAGAGAGACAAAACAAGAAAGATTGAGTGAAGGTGGTAGTATATAAGACATTTTACAATCACAGCTAATAGCATAATCCAGTTTTTACAACTACCAGCGAAAGCAACTTAATAAAATCTGGTTTTATACAGTGCGTCTGATGATGTGCAGCAGAGTGACTGTGCAGTGCGGTGGAAGTGGTTCAGCCTGATGGCAGGATGGAAGAAGGTCAAAGAAACGGAGGAAGAATAATGAAGATCGAGGAGAGCGGGGTCCTAAGGGAAGAAAATGTTTCTTCAAAGGAGGGGAATATTTTGGTCTGGGACCAATCTGAAGCATCTGTCACTCCTTTCCTGTGTAACATCCTCTGATAATGGCTAAGACTTTGCAACAGGGGCTCCGCACAGGATCTCACTCAATCCTTCAGCCGCACATTTGAACTGACACGCATCATCTTTCCATGTGCGGCTGCAGCTGTAAACTATCATCTGCGTAGAAACAAGACGCGAAAGATGCTGCAAAAATATCAACACTGGCATGGCTGCGAAATGGAAAGTCTGTGCTACCTGCGCTCAGCAGCTCACAAGCAGCTACAGATAGCTGTGGGTGAGCTGCAGTTGTGATACATCCGTGACAACTTTCCATTTCGCCAGAGGATGGATGAGCTTGACCCCTGAGTACTTGACCTTGTTCACCCTGAAGCAAGAGCAACACATTCCCCGCTGGATCAACATCACCCTGTTCAGTGTAAAAAAAAACTTTCCATTTGCTGAACGTTGAAAGCGGGACCACCTCTGAGGTGCAGTTTCACACAGATTAGAGTCACATGGAGAACTGTGTGTTGCTGTTGAGTTATTCCTTTAAATGAGTATGAGTAAAACAACATGTGGGTGGAAGCCTTAGGACTGCAATGACTTCATGTTTCTGGGGTAGCTTGCACAACATTGTTAGCAGGAACTAGCCGGCAAACGTCCAACATGATCTGTTATTAAGGGCTTTTTTTTTCCTCACTTCACTGAGTTCATAAATATTTTCATGCTGAGGGTTATCATAACATGACCTCAAGCTAAGCTAAACAAAGCATTCCTTCTCCTTCTGCGCCGAGCAAAAACCTACATCTACATCTCCCTGCGTGCATTTTCATTTCATCCCCTTTCACAGCTTTTATTGACATCTTTGCTTTCTTCTCCTTTTCTTTGTTTCTGTGGCCATCTCTCCATTTGTCCATCCCTCCTTCTTTCTCTCCTCCTGGTCCACCCAGCCCCTAATTAGAGGGAAGTAAAAATAAGACCGCCGTTGCTAAGCTTGTGAGCTTGGAGTCGAGCAAACCAGGTTTGCTGCCAGATGAGAAACCTTTCGGGCACATTTGCCAGCGCATAGCCTTTAAGTGGGTCACGAAACTGAAACCCAGGCATGACTTTTTTGTGCTTTAAACAGCCCTCTGGAGGCAGACAGCTCCAACCAGAAGGTCAAACATCCCCTCAATCAAGACCCCCAAATCCCAGACACCTCAGGGACTGTGGTGCTGAATTTATTAGCGAGCTTTTACACTGGCTTGATCACCTGTGGGCTGGAACAGGAGAAGGCGGTTTTCTGGAGTCAGCCCCAACAGGAACTTGGTACTGCTAGCTATTTATTTTCTCATTTTCTTATTCAGCACTGTAACTGGATAGGCCCAGATGGCTGCTGCTGGCGAGATTGGCAGGCGTGCATTTCAGGCTGTTTATATTTGGGTGTGTCTCCAGGGATACTCTCATAACTTACATGGCTGTTATATCACTACCTTATGAATTTACAAGCTACTCTGCATTGCAACATATGTTTTTTCGTTCATTTTTATAATTGCATAATTGTTTATTCTGCTCAGGAAAACCTGATTTTCTCTCTTCTCAATAGTTTTTTTTTTATACTGGATGACTGTTACCTTGGTCATCCCATCACTAGTGGGGAAGAAAACGCAGTATTATATTCTGCTACAACACTCTGTGCTGTGACTATATGATTTAGTTTTGCAGTCGAATAACCTGAGCTGAACTCATTTCTTCGTGGAACGTGTTCTTCATCCCTCGCAACCTAGTATGGGTGTGCAGTTTCTGCAAAAAGAGGTATTTGTCACATACTTGTTTTAATGGGTTGTGTGGTGTTGCCTTACATTACTAAAGGTTTATGAGGGGAAATATGGTAGAACCCAAACTGTCAGTTAACCCTGGCTGCAGCCAGTAATTAGACTTGCCATTGGAAAGCACACACGATGGTTACTGACTCAGATTTAGGAAGCAGAATGCTGGTTTGGATTTGATCCCAGAAGAAAATGGTCCTATCCTTTCTTTGATTCTACAGACAATAATAACATTGTTGTGTTGCTCTGGTGTGGGCTCTCAGTCTGGTATTGACTTGATTGCTTACATTGCATGCATTTAGTGCAGTCAGGTTTTTGTCGTGTGATGTTCCAAAGCTCATTGCACAAAGATATATCCAAAATCTCTTGAAGGAATAGTTTGATATGTTGGGAAATAGTCCTTCCTCTATTTATATGTAACAAAGTACATTTACTCAAGTACTGTTTAAGCACAAACAGTATTTGTATTTGTAGAGTAACTGAGTATTTCCATTTTCTGCTACTTTATACTTCTAGTTCAATACGTTTCACATGGAAATAATATGTTTTTTACTTCACTGCTTCACCAGTTACTAGTTACTCTGCAGATGCAGATTAATAATACGGCATGTAATCAATTGTGATGTATTATTTAAGGTTGATATGACAAGATAAGACTTTTTCTGATCCCTGGAGGAAATTTACAAGCTATCCAGAATTATATAAAGTGATTACAATTTGCCCCACGTTTACCAACTGCAACAACACAGTGACATACACATTAATGCATCAATACAATAAAATCATTGTTTTGAAATGGGCCATTCTGCAAAATGATTACCTTTAGATTGATACGTTAAGTGTCTTGATGCTAATACCTCATGTCTTTACGCTAAATATGAAGCTACAGCCAGCAGCCAGTTAGCTTAGCTTAGCATAAATACTGGAAATGGGAAAAAACAGCCAGCCTGGTTGGAGGTAACAAAATCAACCAACCAGCGAGTAACTGCACCCAGCCAAGAAACAGAAGTGGACATAACATCATGTAAAACTACAAACTGTCATCTTTAAATTTGGTTTTAAATGGATTTTGTTATCTTTGATGTAGACAGGCTGGCTGCTTCCAGTCTTTATGCTAAGCTAAGCTAACCAGCTGCTGGCTGTGGCTTCAAACTGAAAGGATGCATATAAAATTGGTATCATTCTTTTCATCTAACTCTTGGCAAAAGGAAAAAAGCATATTTATCACAATGTCATACTGAAACAGCATGGATAGCCTGAATTTGTTTTTCCCTTTAAACATCCAGCTGGGATTTTTTTTATTTGCTCCTGAACTTCTATTAAACTCCCACTCCTCTCCAAGTGACTTCCTCAACATTCATCCCCCAACTATTTATGGTCTGTGTGAAATATTAGGGTTATAAGGCTCGCTGGACTCCATCGAAAGTCTGAAAATACAACCCACACATCACTCAAACCTTTCACCGTTTCTCAGGAAATGTTTGGCAGAATGACTAGTGGGTTACTGTTTTTCTCAAATGGAGTTTGACCTAGTCTGTGCAAGCCTGCTCTGTGCGAGGAGGAGGAGGAGGAGGAAGAGGAGGAAAGGGTGTTGCAAGGGATGCTAAGGTAGAGAAGCACAGTACTTTCCTATTCGTGCTCACTGGCAAAGAGGTGGCCAGGAAATGACACAGGGAAAGTGCTGCTATCACACCTAACACACCGATTTCATTCCAGCCAACCACCACATCCTCTTGTACTCCATCTCTCCACACACGCACCCACATTTCATCCTGGATTTAACCCACACACCCTCTGCCTATCCTGTCCAAATCAAATGATTGTGACATTCATCCTTCACCTCAACTCACCCCTGCATGCTGTCACATGTCACTAACCGTCCACTGTAGTAGGTGCACGTCTTGGTTCATGGGTGCAGCTTTTCTTAAAACGATTACTTCATGTGCCTCTGATTGGCATGATTGTACAGTAGTACACTAGAGGATGCTGTTTTCATTCATTCACCTTTTAATGGATTCATGATGTGCCCTGTCTTTCCAAGTTTGCATCTTGGCTTGATTTGAACAAAAGAAAATTGATTCAAAGAGTAGTTCTGGGGGGTGGACGAGAAGCTGGATGTGGATTTCACCATGACGGCCCTGTAACTCATTTTCTTGACTGGAAAAGGAAACAAAGGGGCATTCACATGGCAAGGCACACTGCTGACATCTGTTTCAGCATCATGTTGTATAAATCTTTTTGTTTTCAGCACCCATGACATAATCAAGATGTACTGCCCATCATCAAAGTCAACTTGGCCTGTTGGCTTTGATGTCCCGCATATCTTTTTCGGTGTAGTGCCTGCTATAACTTGTCTGATTGAGAGACGTTACCTTTTTCCAGATTTTTCTGTGCTTTTCTTAATGGCAACAGTCACTCATGAGTGATCTTAAGGGAAATGCGAGTCAACAGAAATTACATTCCTCATCAGACCCTCCTCTCCTTCTGGAAAGCATTGGGACAGAAACCAAGAAAGACAACATCAGGGCTGATAAGACGCTTGGCTGCCTGCCCTGTACACAACAAAAAACCCCATAAGGCTCAGATATCCTCACACTCTGCTGTATCAGTTTTGGAAATACCCACCAGGCCTTGGCCGTCAGAGATCATTGCGTGTTTGTTAGCTTGGAGCTCGCTCTGCACAGAGACAGGAAGCGGACCCAAAGGATTCATCAGGTTGTTGTTGAAAGGCGGATTTAGCACCCTGAGTCCAGTTAGTCAGCCATCCCAGCCTGGGCCTGCTCCATGCCCACTTTCTCCACACATCTGTAAAAGCTTAAAATTCAGTGGGCTGGATCACACAGACAGAGCTGGGCTTTGTCAGACCTCAGATTCTCTGCCAGGACTCAACCTAAATGGATTAGAGACTCTGTCACAGAGCACCAGGGGAGGACCGGGTTCACTGGCCCCGACCAGCAGCTCTGGTCCCTTTAGTTCATCAGAGCTCTGTTCTGCACAGTACCAGAGACTGGGGACTGCTCTCCATCCCACTGAAGGGGTTTTCTTTGAGAGTACTGGAGAGTAGAGGCAGTGCAGTCAGCAGAGTCATGGGTACGAGAACAATACAAAAGACTAAACAAAGGCAGAGAGGGTGGTCGAAATAGACTACACAAATGCCCCTCTTCATTTGATGACTTTGGCTTTTCAGCAACAATAGTAACAGCTAACCCTGGTATTTCTGTCTTTATGCTTCCTCCTCCTTCTCTTCTTCTCCTTCGGTCACCTTCCCTCTCCTTTCTCCTTGTTTTTCATCTCCAGGCCTCTCGCCCGGCTGCCACATAATGGCATGTGTTTTGATTGGTGCAGCACGGGGAAGCCGGGTATTGTCTGGACAGGATCTAGGCTGAGATCAGCAGATAGATTGGATGGTGGTTTAGGGCAGTGCTTGAGCTACCAACGTCATCTTTGTTTTAGTTGGACCTCGCGAACACTTAGCTAATCCTAGAAAAGAGCCAGACATGCAGGAAATAGGGACTTATGAAAACAAGCAACCAGTCTGGCATTATTATGATGTTGAAGTCATTCATTAGAAACATGTTACTATTGATTATGTGTCGATGTTATCAGATGTCTTGTTTTCATCTTGAGTACACTGAAATGAAATGTAATCAACAAAAAGGAGTGATAGCGAGGGAAAGATAATAACAAATGTTCGGTCATTTTTTCCTCCTATTTCCCATCTGTACCCATTTTATTTTCCTTGGTTTTGAACTTCACCTTTACCTCCCTAGTAAACGTTGTCTGAGAATCCCTCATGGCAGATGTCATGGTTGGTTATGGTCCACCCCAGTGTTGTAGTACGCAGGCCGAGCTCGCTCTTGCTGTACAGAAGGGCGCTGACACTGAAAGGATGCAGACAACTGATTTATGTTTTCTGGCAAAAAAAAAAAGGGGGGGGGGGGGCAATAGACAATTAATCCCTGCCACCTGGCTCAACTGGGTTGTTGTGGCAAGAGTGCATGACTTGAAATAATTAGTCTGTCAGTACCGTGAATCTGCTATGATATAGAGGTTGGTAGCCAATATGAAACAGGGCGTGAATGATAATACATCCCATATGGTGTTCCACTCTTTGATCAGTCCAGAGTGAAGTCAAAATGTCTCAAGGCTTCTGTCTGAATTTATCAAATGAGCTGTTCGTATGATGAACAAACACAGATTCATCTCTGGTTTGTGTGATGCATGCACATGTATACATACAGTATATTTGGACATATTGTGGTTGTGAGTCCAAGTCCCCCAATGCAGCCCATAGAAGACCTGCCTAAGCCAATATTTCATGTTGTATTCTTTTCGGTAAATTTTGTTTTCCTACATGTTGTTTCGCAGCCTTTTCCACATTGCTAGGAATACGATTCAGGTGAGAAAATATTGAATCATTAATTTTTTAGTGGCCATTTGTTAGTCTCAGTCCAAAAAATACTGGACTCAGTCTGTCTAGACTGTCAACTTTTTCCAAATTGTGAAAACAATGATAATAAATTCCTAAAATAAATAAAATGGAATAATTTTTAGAGCCATGCTAATGGCTATGCGACGTTGTACTTAGGTACACTGGTGCTTGTTGTCAAATGTTAAAAGCACCGTGCCAACATGCTAATAATGACAGTGCTAACATGGTGACACTTTGCAGATGAAATATTAACTATATTCAAAATTTTAACCTGACGATGGAACTAGAGGAAAAATTAAGTGATCACTAATTCATCTTGAAGGGAACAGGAACACACCGAATACAAGTGTGACAATCTATCCAATATTTGTGGACATATTTTACTTAAAACCATAAATTAAAACCTTCATCGTGGCGCAAGAGGAAAAGTCAAATTTCAAGGCAAAGCATCCAATAGTTGCTGAGATATTTCAGTTTGAAACCAAAGGGGGGGACCAACATTAGTATTCCTCAAGCCCTGATAGAGGCAGAGACACTCATCCTGTCTTGATGAAACACATAGAGCAGAGAAGTGCAGAGCTCTGTCATCTGAGTCGGCATGATGTGTCCTCTTCATGTCCTGCAGTCCATCAGAATTCACCTCTTGTATAACACACTGTACTGCTGTCAGAGCAGTAAGCTGGCCACAGGGACATTTGCACAGGAATCACAGTGTGTGCCCAGTTTGTGAAATAACTTCCTCTCCTTCAGGGGTGGACTCCACATCGCCTGATGTTCTGTGGGATTCAAGGCCTCTGAGGCTTTCCACAGTGTGTCATTTCCTCCCTGGAATCTGTGGATTAGTCATATCACTTCCTATTGTCCTTGCCAGGCAGTGGCCCACTTGGCTGCAGCACTTCTTTGTCCATGGCTGCATTTATGGTCGTATGGCTGTGCCACAGTCAGCAAATGTCCACTTCTGTCAGAAACTTTTGTTTTTTGCATTTCTTTTTCCTTTATCGTTTAACTGCTGGAAAATGAAGTTGTGAAATTTGATTGCAATGGAACTGTAATCCATTTCTACATAATTCCCAGGCTTTGAATGGCATTTGGCGGGGGACTTTATTGTGTGGCCAGACGGCACTTATCCAACAATCTTTCAAAACCATACTCGTATATGGTGTTGGTTAAACCATTAGGGAAACATTCAGTTGCTCATTTGATGGTAAGTTGGTAACTTTGAGTAATAAAAGCCTGGAATGCATCACTAAAATTGGAAAGTGTTAATGAGAAAACAGTTGCTTTGACACTTTATCCTCCAAATCTAAATCTTCACTGTGAGGCAGATACTGCTCTCTTTCCTACAGGCTCGAGCCGGTCTCTGGTTAGATGAGAAAAAAAGGAAAGAAGGGAAGAAAAAAAAAACAAAAAAAAAGATTTTCCATCCAGCTCCAAAGCAGCCGCTGGATCTGTATGTGGAAGTTTTAATGGAAATCAGATGTGCTCCTAATCAAAGGAATATGGCGGGAAATGTTAGTGAGCCCAAGCAAGGAGAAATGGGACTGCAGGAACTGTGATAAGACTCAAACGACAGTAACAAATTACACCTCTTCAGAGCCAACAACACATTCACTGTAGGCCTAGTGTTGATTTTACCTCTGCTGGGAACACGGTCACAGGATGGTGTTAAATGCCATTTATGAGGTGCCGGACATAATGGGAGTAAAGACAAAATTGTAAACCAAGGACAGGCTGTACATCTGTTTTAGTGGTTTCAGTATTAACACTCTTACATATTAGCAATGCAAATTAATTTTCCAAATGCAACTTGGCTTTTGAAGCAGCTATTGTCTATATTTTTATAACAATGGGTCAAAAGTCTATGCACAATCTAAGGGGGTCGCTCCTCCTGACGAACCCCATAGAATTACCACCCGACTCTGCAGTTCCCCTCAGCTCTACAGAGCATTTTAGTGTCTTTCTACTCATTGTTTTGGTTTTACTTTGCCACAACTTTACTGTTCTTGTTCACTCTGTTGTCAGCATTGTTTTTTTTTGCCACAGCTGACAGACACAGATGAACAAAGTTAACGACAAACTGGTGAACATAGTGGATCATTTAGCTGCTAAAGAGACAAATATTTCCCCCCAGAGTGGGTGGCGACCAAAAAGGAGCTACAAGGAGTATAAATCTGGCCAAAAACATGATTCCAAGTGAATGCTGGATATATAAATAAGCAACTGCTTGCTAACAAGTTCGCCATATCGACTTTAAATGCAATAATATGTTAGTGTTGTGTTTACTTTTTGTTTCTGCTGTCACCAAGTGTAGTTATTGTAGGTTCAAGCGACTTAACAGTGCAGTCTCCTCTCCTTTCTCCTTTTGTGCTCCTGTGTTACTGCAGGCCCAACAGGTTGGGTCCAGCCTCCTCTCCTGCTGAGCACAGGTGCGCTCAATCAAGCAATCAAGCCTCACCTGCCTGCACAGTATATAAGCACCAGGGTTTCATTTGTTGTATCGGCCTTGCTGCGTGGTAATGACCAGTACCCTGTCAGCATTCTCTTGTCTTGTCTGCTGCCTGCATTCCTAACTTGTGTTTTCCTGTCTGTGCTCAGGTGTCTCATCTTCACCTGCTCTCAGCCCTGCCCTGCTTTCACAAAGAATCTGGACTCATCCTCAGTCACTTTGAACTCTGCCTCATTTGAACTCATTCCTTACATTATATTCAGCCTGCCTCATCTGTCTGAGCTGGGTGTTTTTCGTCCTGTACGCTCCGTGTACAGATAAAATATTTTTTAAGTTGATAAAATCTACTTAAATAATTTTTTGGCAAAAATTCTATCTGTACTCGAGTTTGGCATTCTTTGTCCCCCCCATAAGAGTGCATTATATTTTCAATATAATAATTTTTTCACACTGTTCCTGTGGCTCAGCGTATTTTTGTGCTGATGTTGCACATGTAGTTAACACTCTAGCAATACCACAGTGGCTTGCTGTGACAATGGCATACCGGCTATTTAATCACCCACTGCACTCGAGCATGCTGTCTTTTTCACAACCCCTCTGTTTTCCAATCATGCATCCTCCTTATTATATATTTCAGTGCTTGCATGCAAAGAGCATTCCGACCACCAGCAAGCCGACAGCATGAAAGTGGAAGTGATGATGTCATGTGCTGATACACGTTCACAGGAGGGGAACAAACTCGGCTATTCGTCTTTGTCAAGCCACGAGCTCCTTTCCTCTGTCTGTAGACTAAACACACTCGCACACAGACAGGCAAGCATTGTATGCACGCATGCTTGTGAGTGCACACAATCAAATGCCTCCACATACAAAGACACACTATAAGATTTACATATATATACCAACAGAATGACTGACATGCACAAACTATGCAACATGCCAAACATCCACTTCAAAGTACTATATTTCCAATTTGTGGTCCATATGCCAGTTCATGGGGTCCTGTGGTGAGTTTTACTCTTTCTGAAGCTTTGTTTGCATCTAACTGACTCTCACAGACAGACAAACCACAGAGCTGCGATGGCTGTGACTTTAACTCCCATAAAAACCCATAGGTCATGCACAAAGAGCTCATGGGAAAGCAGCACTTAGTCTTCAGCCCCCCCTCCAACTGCTCAGGCCTTGGCTCGATTATAAAAGGACATTTCATTGCACTCCATTTTCTGAACCAAACTGGCTGGGTTCACAGGGAATATCTGTGGTCCTAAGAGTACTAATAAAGCGGGTGGAGTTGGAAAAACCAAGAACCAAGTCAAACTAGAAGGAGAACTAAAAGAAAGAAACTGTCACAAAAATAGAAGATCATGTAGGAAGCCTGTCGAAGCATGTTCTGTCTGTTTACAACACTGCTGTCTGGAATGCCTGCATTTGACTGGAAGAGTAATAATCAAGAGTGCTGCAGGCTATGGCATCCGCATAGGAGAGGTTATGGGTATTCAGCGGCAGCATTTTGCATGAACTATATTTCTGCCACAGTCGTGCCAGTGGGGCAAAAGCTTAAAGACACAGCTTGTGTGGGATGCCTAAAAAAGGAGCCTCTGGTGTCTGTTTTTATTTAGTGCGCTGCTTTTCTGAGCATGGAAAGGCCACAGTGGTATATCATCAAGGTGGGTGGCTGGTAACGGTAGTGGATGAGGGGTTTTCTTGAGGGATGGATAGGTTTTCCATTACAAATTGTATCAGGTGAAAAAACATGTTTTCTTAATTGGTCATTATAAAGAGCGGAGAGCATTTCCCTCTCAAACTCATGTGCTGAGCAGATGTGATTAAACCTAGCCGGCAATCACAGGCAGATAAACAACTCGCATGGCCTGAGGTGTTACCTCCTCTTTACAACAACAAATGAGTTCACTCTAAATTGAAAAGGACCCTTCCTCTGCACGCTGTGTGAATAGTTTGGGGATTGATTCCACATTGCCCTGCCTTGTGAAGTACCTGTCAGGGGTCAGGTACAGGAGCAGACATGATAGAGGATCTGGTCTTTATGGGAAGAGACGATGATGTCAGAGCTGCAGCGTCTCCTCCAGACATCCGGTTGAGGCCATGTCTGCTGTCAGTAAGGTGCAGCAGGCTGAATACACCTGAGGCTGATTTAACAGTTCTGGTAAAGGTGTGTGTGTGTGTGTGTGTGTGTGTGTGTGTGTGTGTGTGTGTGTGTGTAAGAGAGAGAGAGAGAAACAGAGAGAGTGTAGAGTGAAGCTCCAGTCATCTGAATCACCTGGCTCGAGTCTAACATAGCTCACAGGCGCAGCGGTGTACAAAGCTCAAAGAGTTAATGTTCCTCCACATTGTTCTTTCACAGACTGAATCAGCCACCTGTGGTATTAAAGAATGTTTTCAGTCCTGTCTGGTATTTAGTTTCCCTTGAGAGCAACTTTAGGAGTTATGTGTCATTAACAGTCGCAGTTGATGGAGAAAAATCGAGGAAGAGCTTCAGTGGCGTATAAAACTAAAAATCTATCACCATTCAAGAGACCCTGTGAGGCTGTAACTCTCATTACACACCAGAAAAATGAACAGTTGGAAGAGTGAAATACAGAGACTTTGCTGTTCTTACATCCTTCCCACTAGTGGGGCAAAAAAACAGCTTGTCAGGTATTCAGACGATAAACCAGAGTCTTTCCTAAATGAAAGGAAAACTGCTCTTTATTACAACTTGTGTTTTCTTTTCGGAGCTCCTGCCATGGACTCTATCAGTTATGACAACACTGTACAGACCAAAGTAATTGCTGAGATCTTCAGACTAAAGTATATCCAACAGGGCAACAAGTATGAGTGGCCAGCCAATCACACAGATTCTAAACAAACCCCCAGGTCAGTCAAACTTTTGGAGGAGAGAGCAATGGTAACACTTCTACCCCAACTGTTCACTGTAAACATTTCATAGCACAGTTTATACCGTAGATGGATAAACCTTGATCTGTACTTACCATTGTTGTGTGCATTCACAGTGTTTTTGTGCAATGAGGGATTATTAGCAACATTATGGCTATGCTTTTGTTTCTGAATAAGTGGTAAAAGTCTTGGCTGTGTACGCCTCTGACAGTCTCACTGCTTATGTTTGTTGCCCTGTTGGATCTATTTTTCAGAAATGCTTCCAGGTTCTGAGATCTCAGCCGTTATTTTGGTGGTTACAGTGCAATAAAGGTTGGCTGGACCAACTGATATAAAACTGAAGTTGTAATAAACCATAGATTTAACAGCGTTTTCCTGTGTACGGTGGTCATTTTAGTACCCTCAGACTCAGCTTGTCAGACAACTCTACAATAACTTACTTTGCCGTGCCTTGTAAACCTCCACCGTACTGTAGGCTGAGCTGTGTTTTCAGCTAAATGCCTAAGCCAGGATGCTATGCTGACATGCTATTCTTAGCATTGTTATGTAATGTTTAGCCCATGAACACCTGAAAGCATACAGTTAGTATCATTACAAGAAACTGGGCACACAATTTGTCCCCAGTTTCAATTCAACAAAGTCCCAAATCAAAGTCCAGCAGTAATTAAAAACTAAGACTATAACCATACGCCTACTCATGAGTCTCAAACAGAACTGTCTTTGACTGAAAAATTTCCAAAAAGTCAATTGCAAACAATACAAAAGTAAACCTCTTCTGCTTTTCTTGTGCAGAGAGAAAAATATCCTGAACTGTATCTTTAAGAAACAATTACACTGCCATCAGTACATAACTACTGAGCTGTGACTGGCATCAACAGGAGTTCAGAGAGGACACTGAACACCACAGAAGCCTCTCAGCATGAGCCGACAGTAATATCGTCTCCCAAAACGCTAAGGCATATAAAGCTGATTAGCCAGCTAATAACTCAGACTAACCAGATAGAGAATCTGGGATGAAATAATAGACCATGAGCCAACAGATACAAACACGGATAATCACCATCATTTCAGTATATCCCTCTCTGTGCAGGGGACATATAAGTCTGTCCAGCTTTTTAGGCTAACAAGCCCAGTGGAACCAGTAGACTCTCATTCATTATGCAGCAGCTTCTATTTTCAAATCAGACACACACATAATCTGAAAAGCTATTAAAATCTGATTATGTTTGGTTTGTTAAATGTAATGGTTGTAGTGACTTCAGGAGTCCATTCCTTGCTTTGCTGCAGTGCATATGCTCTTCTAGCATGGCTGTTATTTTATTTATTTATTTATTTTTTAACTTTTCCCGCTTTTTGCAACTTATCTCAAACTACAACAATTCAAGGGAGTTTCCTGTAACAGCTAAATCATTGGGAGGAAAATTTATGACAGCTCTGGGTTGTGATTATCTACTTTGAAGTGCCTCTTGCTACCCACAATTTTAACACCACCCAAACAGTAAATTTATAGACTACAGAGAGAATTGTGCCCTTGAATGCATCTCAACTCATCGGTGTTGATGAAATGCACAGACTGCCATAAATTGTTGCAGAAGATTGTCGCACTCAAGACAAGGATATTTGAATTCATCTTGAAATGATTTAAATGTACAGATATTTCTTTCTACTGAAACGAAAGCAGTGGCGTCGTGTGCTGCGAATGGGATTTCTACCTGCTGGGGTAATCTGGGAGCTAAACCTACAGATAAGTGTAAGACCATAGTCCCACAGAGGGCAAAATTTATGGTTTCAGCTCAGCCAACTGTGGCCCCCGAATATCTGGAGGCCAGCCAAAGGTGGGCATAAACACAGACCAGAGTCAACCCTGACATTAACACTGGAAAACTGATTTGAACCATTAATAAATCTCAGTGAGGCAGAAGTGGAGATGACGACTGATAAGTTTGCAGATGGGAGTAAGAGTGCCAGCTGACAGAAAGAGGCAAAAGGTCTCATGTGGAGGAAAAGGTAAAAAAAAAAAAAGCATCTAAAGCGAGCCCAGTTTTTGTGAGTGGATCAGGTTCAAGAGAGGGATCAACAGGTTCAGCAGGCTCAAGCAGCTCTGGAGTTAAAGTACTAATGAACCTTTTATGGTTCAGCCTGTGACAGTCGAAGGCCAGGCCGAAGATGATGTTCTCTGACACACAGCAGCCTCGGCGCCATGAAGACAAAACATCACAGCCTCAATGTCAGCGTGCTGGCAACATGCTCATGGATAAGTTTCTAATTCCTCCCCCCTTCTCGTTCCCGTTAGGATTCACTGACGTAACGACTCTGGGGTTGTCCTGCTATCAGGTCATGTTCCAGACTGCCTATGGGCTGAGTGAAGGCCGGGGTCATCAGAGGAGATGTGGCACACCTGTACCACCTGACTCACCAGATGGCTGCAGAGCGTGCTCTGATTCTCCCTCTCACCATGCCACACTCTGTGGACCCAGCTCTTCACTTTCACACACGCCTCATCATACACTCAGCCACACTCTCCTGACACTACTGATGTTTGATTATCTTATTTTAGTCTGTGTTTTCTTGCTGGTGCTAATTTGTGGTAGTTTCTTGAAAAATGGAAGCACAGGCCAATGTTTCATTAAATTCACTGCTGTTTTTGTAGTAGAGTGGACAAAATATACTCAGTTAAATTTGATATCAATTCCTTGACACCCACAGTCTGTTGTCAGCACAGCAACTCTTATTCAGTCAACCCCCCAAACTTTAGTCAATGATCTTGTAGATAATTTCAGTTCAAAAATTACGCATGTGATGGTGGTAAAAGTAATGTCTGGTGAGGAAAAAGCACAAGCACCAAAGAGGAGTGCCACACTGGTAAAAATTAAAAAAGAGTGTCAAAAAGCTGAACACAGGTTGCAAAGAACACATCTTCAGGTGTGTTATCACTATAAAAAGAAATTCTGCATTTGGCTGCTGCTGATGGGCTGATAATCCCTCCTGCGTCAGGAGCCCCTGAACATTTTATACACTAAATTAATGACTTTGCCTCATTCTTCACTGACAAATTTCAGAATACTGGGTCTGTGTTGTCTTTTCGTTAACTCCAATTCAATTAGCATGGCACAATTTGATCTGCATCTTTGATCATGAGCTGTAAACACATCACAGCACAGAGACTGCTCTTGAATGAACACAGACAGTTTTAGTATTATTTGATCTCAGTGCTGCATTTGACATGGTCGACCTCAAGATTTTACTAGACAGACTGGAAAACTGGGTTGGACTTTCTGGCACAGTACTGACTGTTTTGAAGCCTATTTGAATGATTTGCCAGCCTCTGGCTGTCTTACCATAATTATGCAGATGACACACTAACTATATCAGCAGGTGCATCAGTAAGTGCGTGAAACAAGTTAATGAATGGAGATGTCACATTTCTCTCCAGTTAAACCAAGATAAAACTGAAATGATTATGTCAGTGCCAGTGTTCAGCTTCACCCGCTAAGGTTTAAGATCGCAAACTAAGCCACAAATCTTGGTGTAGTCTTGAACCTAAATTTGAATCTCCACATGAAGACAATCACAAAATCAACATCCCATCACCTTAAGAATATATCAAGAATTAGATGACTTCTGTCTCAGCCAGATTTAGAAAAACTGCTCCAGTATGAACCACCCAGACCTCCCAGATCGCCTGGGGCAGGCCTGCTTACTGTCCCTAGAGTCAAAACTAAACACAGAAGCAGCATTGAGTTTTCATGCACTGCATATCTGGAACAAATTCCCAGAAAAAATGAGATCTTCTCCAACTCTCAGTTATTTTAAATCAGGGCTTAACTTATGTTGGAATTATGAATTCATGTCCCGCACAGCACTGTAGCTGCATGTGAATTTCATTCTACTGTTTCATTTGTCCTGTTCTATTTTATCTTATTCTTATCTTCCGTTTTATTTTCACACATTGTTTTAAAAATCTTACATTGCCTTGTGTTTCTTTTCTGTCTTAATGTCTTTCTCTCTTATATAAAACACTTTCATTTGCCTTGTTGTCAAAAGGTGCTATACACATAAACTTGCCATGCCTTCAGTTTATTCATCACAGCTGTGCTCGGTCATGATTGGCTGCCCTCAGTGACTAATGACTAAAATCTGTCCAACCAGACCACTTCTCAGAGTTTGGGCTGGACACCTCCACAAAGAACAATACATCCTGAGCTTTTTTTTCATTTCCTAAAAGAAATGAAATGTGGTGACCGCCATCTTCAATTCATCCAAACACACATAACTTCTCTCTCTCTCTCTCTCTCTCTCTCTCTCTCTCTCTCACACACACACACACACACACACACACACACACACACACACTCTAAACCCCACAGTAACGGCCAAATTTTTGACAGTGTGGCTGCCCACAACTTCCACACTGAGCTCCAGTATTCCTTTATTTCGTATGAGTCCCATAAAAGCTGGGGATCTCACTTTCTTTTTAAAATTGATGTTCACACAGATTTGCTTTGCATGTGAACTCTCATGAATGTGTCAAAACTTTCCCTTACGTGCAACTGTGATCAAGTTGCTTGTAGCTTTTACAGAGAAAATTCTTTCCTAAGACTTTCTGGGGTTTGACTCGGGGATTTCTGAATCTCTTTTACTGGCACAAACCGCTATTGAATAAGTCATTGTGGTGAACATACCAATCTCTGAGAGCCATATAAACAGTTACCAGGCCCCCACTCCCTGTGGGTAAGTTCCATGACACTTCAAGCCTGTTCATCCTCCATTCATGTCTGGATGTACACATTTTCATGCATTTAAATCTTATTAAATAGGCTTAACATGTGAATAGATTCCTGCAACTCTTCTTGTCAAGGTTTGTGCAATTCACACCTTCCTGTTGGGCAGAGCTAAAAAGAGAAAACCTTTTTTTATTCGTCAGTGGTTGGAAAGGAAGTGCGAAGCCGGTGAGAGTGAGGTGGGAAATGTTGCCTCTCATTATCAGGCCCTGAGTATGATTTTTCCAGGATGTAGGGGAAGCAGTCTCTGTTGCTGTTAGCCCCATCTGTCAGGTGGCTGCTGGACAGCTCAGAGGGGTCCTTTTCAGAAACTGCATGTCTCCTGTGGTCTCTCGAGCCTGGCCAAAGAGGATAAATAACCATCTCCAACCTCTGGTGAAGCAGCTTCACCATGACCCATCCTCTGGCCTCCACGGGCTCTTTTAGCACGTTCTTCCTTAATGGAAAAGTCATGTCCTTGCCCAAAGTAATGGGATCCACTGGAGGCCAGTGAAGGACTATTAAACCCGTGGAGTGACAGTGATGAGCCGAGCATGCTGTGGAGACTCTGCTTAAATGTGAACAGCAGGAACACCTATTACAGCCTGACCGGTTTGGCAATCCTTGAGGCGCTACCTGGCAACTGAAATGACACTGAGCTTCAGCTGTTGCTCTTTGATCACATTTCTGTGTGAATGAGCCCTGTGAACTGAATTTGCATTATGAATGAAATCATTCAATAGACTATGGCTCACCAAGAACCAGCTAACAACATCATTTCATATAACTGTTTTCGCAGCTGTGTTATTTGTACATTAAGTCAGCAAATTTTGTTACAGTAAGTTATTCCCACGTCTCGTTGCTTATTTTCACTGAGAAATATAACGAGGCATAGAAAAAAACACCAACCGTACAAAGCCTCTAGTGTCTTGAGAACAAATATGAGTCCACAGAATGGAAAAAAAAAGATTCAACCTAGTCTCTTAATTCGGAGAGTAAAAGAGTGAGAAGGCTGTGCAGAGCCCAGATGGCAGGAGGTATGAAGGTATGGATTTAATTGCTTTCAAACATGATGCAAACAGAGGGGGGTACAAGGTACAGTGACTACACAAATACACCCTGAGAGACTTCTGATGGGGATGAATATTATTAGAAGTCACTGTGTCTGGAGTGACTGAAATTAACTGTGGAAACGGTATATGAGCAGCACACCGAACACTGATCCATGATCTCTGCTGAAGTTGTTCAAAATCAGGTCAGGTGAAGACAGACGAGAAACCTGAAAGTTGCTCGATGATGGATTTTTAGTCAGATCTGCAGCAACATGAACCATTGTGCCAGCGTGATGACAGCCTGGTGCCTACTGATGTCACCATAAATGACAGCTCCAGGATTGGGTTTCACTTGCTATTCAGAGATCCATTACTGAGTTAGTGTCTTGTGTTCTTCCTAAGTTTTTATTCACTACTAGCAAGTTCAAAGCCAACAATTTACTAAAAGTGCTAGGAAGCATCTGGACGACCATCCAATCAAAAACAACTGACCATGCCAACAGGAAGTCATTGGAGCATCCGTGTAGCTGGTGCATTATTTCAAAAAAAAAAAAAAGCAGTTTCAGTGTCAGCCAAATGATCAATCAAACTGCTACTCTTTTGTAAATGTATGCATTGTTCAAAACATGTGTATAAATGAGATGTGTTTGTTCAGAGTTAGCGGTATTCATGCAGTTAAGTATGGGTGGGAAATCTCCAGGTATGCCCACCTCACAGTCATTTAGCCTGAGTGTGTTGTTCTTGGGAAATGTGAGTTAAAGTCTTCCTGGTTTACATCATTGTCAAACATTTTATCAAGTGTCAGATTATCAAAGTCAACCACATTTCACACACTCTTTCACTCCTCAACTGCGCAAGCTAACGCTAGCTTTGTCATAAGTTAGCTATGGAACAGTCACAGCAGTTTCTGTCTAGCCTGTGTGGTGCAGCCCGTTTTAGTTCAGCTATGAGTACATTTCCACTGAAAAAGCACTTCAGAACGAAGCTAAGTTTGAGCTAACGAAGAGCTGCAGCTGGAAATAAGTCACTGGAAGAATGTGTGAATTTCTCTCACTTTCTTTTTCTCCTTCCCGTTCACTTTTTCTCTTTCTTTGACTCTTTCCTTCTCTGTCTCTCTCTCTCACACACACACACACACACACACACACACACACACACACACACACATACACTGTGGCCTCTGATTTCCTGGAATTTCACTACATTACACATTCACAATGACTGTGGCAGATATTTTGGGCTCATGCACTAATGTAATTTGCAGGAGGGAAGAGGAATAAATATTTTGTCAGGACCTTGCATTGTGTGACGCAGATTAAGTCCTCAGTTTGCATGGCAGTGAACCAGATCAGTGTTTGGCATTTTGTTTTTGTCTCCTGGTAAATTTTGATTACATTCTGCAGAGCGTTGATCCAAACAAAGAGTGAGCCTCTTGTTGGGAGAATAATTCCTGCCTTGTTCCTATCCCATCTGCAGAGAGGCCCAGCTACTAAGCAGAAAGGCATTTAGATGGAAATGGGCTGAACCGTGGCACTGTCACATCAATTGATCCATAAATTTGTGCATATGCCGATTTGATGGATAAAAGGCTGCTATGAAAAGCGCAGTGTTAATTATTCTGGTGCTTAAGGCTGACTGGCTAGAAAAATGCAAAGCAACAAGTTACAGCATTGGTGCTCAAGCTCTCACCCACTTCCTGTTATTCTTTCACACTTAACATTGCAATAGAGTGAATAAAGACAGTGTTGCATGGCATTCCATTGAATTAAGTAATGTCCTGTACAGATTACAACCTGCACTGCATGTGAAAGGCCTCTTGTTGTGTCATGCTACTCACATCAACGCTTCTGATCCGTGATGCAGACCCTGAATATTAATTCAGTTTCACTCAGTAGATACTCGTGTAGCTTATAAAATGGGACATACATGGTCTATTCGGTGTCACAATTTCCATACATGGAAACGAGGAATCCAAAGGCCTGTTTTGTCTCCCACTAATAAACTTTGACTAAATCAAACTGACCAAACTACTTTTTTGCAACATCCGGTGTTTGTTTGCTTTGGCTGCCGGAGCCATGTGAACACTGATGAGTGTGATTTTAAACTGAGTAACATCAGAAATTTATTACATTAAAGCATTGCAAATCAAACCCAGACGCGTTGGCAGTGAAGGAAACAGTGATTGTGTCGAGGGCGAGCCCCTGAGATTCATTTGCAATTATTTCTGATTCCCTCATGTCTGAGCCGCAATGCTGCCAAGAACGTATTAGCAAGGAGGTAATGTTGCCATATAGCTGATTAGTTTTTTTTTATTTTGTTATGTGTAAATAGCACCGTTGCCTCTGTGTCTGTTTCAACACTACCCAGACAGACTGAGCAAGCTGACTGTGGTTTGGGCTCAGTCTCAGTCTGTGTATTAGTGCACTGGGACTCCCTCCATATGCTTATGGTTCTGTGAGTCTACGTCTGGAACACACATACAGTTCATAAATGCGCACACACACATATGTAGAGGCACACAGAAACAAAAAAAAAGGGTCCACTAGCAGCTCAGATGCCCAACCCAGTCTGTGGAAGCAATTTAGACCACAAAACTATGTCGTAGTGGGACTTGTGCCATGGAGCATATTTAGTATATATACTGGATTTGGAAACTTTGTGTGAGTTTAATATATTAGCAAGTGCCACGCAGGCATCCAAGCCTGCATGCACTTAAAATGTGAAATCAGTGTTGTCTATTAGGAAACACTCTGGACTGATATTGTAAACAAATTAGACTATTGGGCTGTTTCTTTCAAATGTGGCCCTACAGTAGTGTATGCCATCAAACCACCAGGATACGCCCTGATTCTACCAGGCGTTATTCATCTCTGCTTCAGACCACAACACCCTCTGAGGTAGTTTATGAGAAATACAGATGTCTGGTAGAGTGAAAATAAACAGAGGCAGCGTTGAAACATGAGTGTGCCTTAAACGAATTAGTCCTACATACATACCGTGTCCCAGAAGATTGGTAATCAGCCCTCGCAGAATGGAGTTGTACTTTCATGCACACAATGAGACGCGAGCTTGATTGAGTTGCACCTCGTGATGACTGAGGAATATCTACTCATCAGAACATCCACAAGAAGGGTGAATATTCTCTCTCTGCCTATGTTTATACTAAAGCTGTGCCTTTGAACAGCCCCATGGCTGTATCCCATTACATTCAGAGGGATGAGCTCAGGATTGGTATGGTGAGCAAGAGAGTAGAGAGGGGCCTATGTATGATTCTCAGGTCTCGGCCATACCAAACGCTCTCTAATAACTTCTGTAGATGGATTTGACTCAAGAGGGAATGCAAACCAGATCACTTAGGAAATTCCACAATGCTCTTTTTGCAGCAAAAGCCCCTCTTCTGAAGGAATGTGCGCTAACATTTCCCCTCAGCTCCCTGGTCTCCCACACACACAGCTGCCCTTCAGAGAGTCACGCCAGAAGAGCACAGCCGAGCTGGCTGCTGGAGAGGCAGAGAGGGGAAAGAAAGAAAGAAAGAAAGAAAGAAAGAAAGAAAGAAAGAAAGAAAGAAAGAAAGACGTAGTGCCTGATGGCTGCTCTCCCAGCCAAAGGGGGTCTTACACATATAAACATTTCAGGAGAGGCTGGGTCAAAGGAGAGAGCTCACAGGAATGGTGATGAAGAGACCGAGATCAAAGTGGAAAATAGGAATAAGTAGCCCAAAGTGGAGTATAAAGAAAGGAAATACTGCGATAAGGAGAAGGAAAATCAATCTGAGCAGACACATGTGTGAGGAAAGAGGAGAAAATGATAGAGGTACAGAGAGGAAGAGTGGGAGCAGGAGGAAAGGGGTGTTGGAGGAGGAGAAGAGGCAGAGCCCAGACATTACTTAAAGCAGCCTTAAGGTGATGACTGTCTGAGCAGTTTGGCAGGGCCATCCATCAGGTGAGCAAAGGACATGAAAAGAAAAGTTGAGATAAACATGTGACACCCAAATCACCACCGACAACATCGTCCAAATAACAAAGAATGCTGAAAGTATTTCATGCTCTTTGAAAAAGCAGAGGTTTGGTGAACTTTGTGTGACCTGCTCTTTGAAAGAGCGGTGAACCGCAAGCAGAATAAGTGCACCATCAAGTAAAGTTAGTTTATCCTATGACAGAAGGGAGATTAAGATGTTACTCCTAAAGCTTGGCAGCCATTCAAAATACATGTTTTCCACCATATGACTCAGCCATGCAGTCTCAACTGAAGATCCAACAACCCAGTGCCCACAGCCAGCCCTCATCTCACTGAGGGCCCTCAGGACTTAAAAGATTAGTGACATAAATTCAAATGCTTCTCTACAGAAGATTGCAGATCTATAAATCAAAGATCTAATGACTTCGGAGCCTCAGATACTGAACAGTAAAGCAGATGTTACTGACATTACATGGGATCTTTAAATAAATCAGTGTTTGGAGATATGAAGTGATACTGGTGAGGATCTTAGGATGAACATCCCTGCCGAGGGCCCAATAGCTGTGCACTGTGCAACAAATATGAACTGTCCATGTTCTACTGTCCTCAGCAATCCGCACACATGGTGAAAAGCTCTGCAGCGTTTTTATGTTTGATATTTAGAGTCTAGAGAGGAAACTACTTTCTGTGTTTACATTTTATTATTCAAAAACAGCCAGGGACTGCATCAGCACATTTTGAGGGTCCAGCAGGAACTTACTCTACATTTTTTGTGCATAGCTTTCGCTCTTTATTTGGATTTCTCTGCCCGGTGTTCATGGCGGGAAAATGGGTCAAGACAGGAAAAGAGAGCAGAGTGGGGCCCATTGGTCCCTCAACATCCCTGTGTTGAATATGAAAATATATTATAGCATAATGTGTTCAGTATGCAAGCTTGAAGGAAACCATATGAAAAGATCCCAGACAAAGAGCCCTCTGTGTTCCAACTGACCCCCCCTCCCACCCCCATCCTTCGTCTGCTTCAATTGAGGGAGAGAGAGAGAGAGAGAGGGAGAGAGAGAGGAGAGGTAAAAAGGGGGAGGTGTGTGTGCCGTCGCAGGAACTGAAAAGGGGCAGTACACACACTCGCTGCCTCACACAGCCAGACCCACCGGAGTACAGGTGAGCAGCATGACTAAACCAACACACCAAACAGGAAGGAGTACTGAATCTTGGAATTTTATCTGTCGCTGTGAAACTGTGGTCGCTGCAGACTTTGTCACTTGCAGTCCATTATATTTATCTTTACGGGGTAAGACACTATCTTTGTTTGGAGAGCAAGAGAGAGAGAGGGAGCAGGGGGAATGCAGGGAACTTGAGTAGAAGAGGAGGGAGACTTTGAAAGTCTTTGTTTGAGTAGATGACAAACATCTGTGGCCGCTGTTTTTCCCTCAGTGCAGGCTGCAGGCGTGCAGAGGGGGGGTGGCTGGCTACATTAGCACTGTAGTGACTGATATCTGAGCCTATTGTCCTGACTGTGTAGAGCCTGCTGTGTAGCCAGGTTATAGACTTGAACTGCACTGTGTAACATTAGAAGGTGTATCCAATTAAAGACCTGACCAGAGTTGTATTGACTTTCATATACTGTATAAGTAATTGCTTCCTGTTAACGCAACAGGTGAGGCCCATTAACTGCTTTACAGGGGCGCAAATGTAGCTTTTGTTCAGCCGTACGCTACCATGCAGTCACAAATGACTTTATTTTGCTGTGACAGAAAGTTTTGTCAAACGTCTTAATGTGTAGAGCTCAACAATGCTAAAAGTCAATACCATTCCACAAATAATTCCTGCACTATTGATATTTTCTGCACACATTTTACATTTTTAAAAGTGCTCGTACTTTCCCCCTTTGATGTCTAACAGTTTTCAGATTATGACTCTGATTGTTTTAGAAGGTTCCTCCCTCTTGGCACCGGATCATACACACCTACTTCAAGTATTTATCTTTGCCTCTTGAAGTTCTCCACCTGTGACTATGAGAGTAACATGGGCTGCACACGAAGCAGACTCCTCATTATGAGGTTTTCCTCTCTGCATGATTAATGATTGCACTTGCAGGATTTCTAAAAGGGAAATAAAAGAAGAAGAGAAGCAGACATCTATCTTTTATTGGAGTCTGTGCCTTGCAGTGTGTTAGGTGTCAGTCATCAGCCTGCACAAGCCGAGGCATGTTGACTATCACAGCCTTCTGGGGAATTATGAACCAGGAATGCCACTTTTGGAGCACTACCCAAAATTATTTCGTAGTGCTGCGAGAGCCTTTGAATGGTTCTTTGTCTGACTGAGGGAGCAAGAGAGCAAAGGGCCCTGCTAAAGCCTTTTGCATTTACAGCTGCATGATTTTTGCCTGCCAAACTGTGAAGGATCCAGGCAAAAGGCAAGAGATAGCAGGCAGCATGGCAGCTCTGCCCATGAGGCATTCAGTCAGAAAGGCTTGCCAGTCAGTGTCTCATTATAAGCCTGGTAACTGATACGCTTTTAAGTCGTACAGTGGGTGGAATGCACGCTCACCTGACATCCACACATCTCACATACCTCAACACATGTGCACCCAAAGCAACTGATGATGTACAGATGCCAGACTTGAGGCAAAAAGGCATGCAGTGTATGAGTTATTAGGTGGCTGACATGCTTTCTACAAGTTGGTTATTGATGCAGGTGTCTAATAAATGTACAAGATAACAGCCATGAGGGACAAATGAATGATTACAGTTTGTTTAGCTGCCAAAGACATTTCTTTTGTGCATCATCACTATGTGAGACATGCTGCAGAGAACTGTGGGATAGATTTGCTGTCCGCATATGAATCCATCATGTGTTGACAATGTACAGGAACTCTGTGATTACACACTAAAGTGGCCTACGGGCCAGACTGTAAATGATATGCTTGGCTCTAATCATGGAGGTCAATGGGTGGCACAGGAAAACAGTGTGGGGGTGGGAGCTGAGCTGGACAGGTGGGCACCATAAAGCACCTTTTGAACTTCAGGGTAATTGGAGGGTGGAGGGGGTTAAGGAGGAGAGATGACATCAGATCTTAGGTATGGAAAGTAGATAGGATCAGTTGGAATGGGGTTGATATTACAAGTTGCTTTGGAAGAAATAAAACACTCAGTATATTAACAAGCTGAGACCAATGAAAAGGGAACAAAAAAAAAACAAAAAAAAACAGACTGTGGCAGACGAGGAGTTCAAGAGTCCATATGTGTGTGTTTTGTCGTCTGAGCCAGAGTTAAGTCTGCATCTCTGCTCATGTCACTCTTGAGTGTCCTACATCTGTTTTTTGTCCGGCAGTTAATAAATATTTGCAGACTGGATCAAAGACAGTAATGAAACCATATTTTAATCAATCGGAAACAGCTGTGTTGGGACACGCCCTCAACATGTGTTCAGTAAACATGAAACCTTGGAGAACCAAGATAACTGTGAATAAAGAAAATGTTGCGAGCAGAGGTACTAATCTAAAAAGACAATGTCAGTCTCCAAATGAGCTCCAGATTGATGCAAACGCATCTGGGGAAATCAAAGAGCTGCTGTCAGAGCGCCTAAACAATACTGGCCTTCATCTCTTCTCACTTGACACGATCACGCCAGTAAGCTAAATTGTGGAGGATTTGTGTTGCTTTTCTGCAGGCAGGAGGGGCAGTGTTTTGTTTGGGTTGATTGTGTTCAGGGGCCAATGAGCACTCCTCCTACAGACCGTCATGACTCAGCTGTCATGTCGGAGAGCGTCTCCATGAAACCCAGTCTTCAAGGGCTGCAAACAAGTTTACGGTGCTTGCACACCTTCGGGAAAGATGAATATTACCATGGCTGCTGAGGAATCACTGAAAAGGCATTTCCAAAATAATGACTATGTATGTAGTTGTCTGCCCAGCCCTCCCACTCCTGAGCGTTACAGTGGTGACCCCCGAGCAAAAACAAATGCAACCGTGATCGGCTTCAAGGAGAGGCAAGTCTGATCAAGGACAAGGACATGAAAACACTGGTTTATTATTACAAACTTTGCCAGTGGGTCTTATTAGCTTTGAAGAGGGAACATGACACTGCTGATCTAATGAAATGCTTTATTGGATATGAAGGAGGGGTGCGATAGATGTCACTGTAGGACATTCAAATCTTTGTTTGTGTCTTTACTTCATGCTGTATGGAAGTCTTAAATCCACATTCACTTTCTCAGTGTTCTTCATCATAGCACAGACCCTGAGGCAGAGATAAAGCTAATTTTTTGGCAGGTTTTAAATAGGGATTTCCGACCTTAAAGCCTTAATGAAATGTGATCTTCCCTTCGTCTTTGGAGACAACACTGAGTTTATCACGTTCAGACTTATAAAGGCGTCTCCTCGTTTCCTTTTCCACCCTTTTATCCTGACTGAGTTCAAAGGGTGAGGGCAGATCCTCATCTTTGGAGATAGAGAATTGGACTTTCATTGTCTCAAAAATGAAGGTTGAGATTTATGTTTTTTGGAAGTAAACCAATGTTAATTAAAAGCATTGGATGAGCCAAGCAGACTACATTAAAATGTTCCTCAAGCCACTTTCTTAAAAACCCATTCCAATTTGTAAAATCTGCAGACTCCCTGTCTGCACAGAGGTCAGGTCTTTTGGACTGCTTTCTTGAAAACCATCACGCATAGTACTTTAAATCCTGCACAAAGCAGTGGGTTGAAACTCATGCCATTACACAAAGGGCGATGATGGAAAATCAAGTAGGATTCTTGTACCAGCTGTTTGCCAAAGCTGTGGTTTGCCAAAGTTGTGGGTAGATGTAACATCCAGGTTTTGTCTTCGCAAATATCACATTTAAATAACATATTTGAGCAAAAGTTTGATTGAAATGGTTTTGCATAACTAGTTTCTAACCTGCATATTTTTCTTTTTTTGCAGGTGGTTCTGGACAGAAAATGGACACGAAGAGGAAGTAGATACAGCACAGTGACCTTTCATCCACCGAGCAATCCTTATCTACAGCTTAAGCTTGGTCCACCAAACTAAAACAGTTACAGACGGGCTGAACAATCAGAACACAGACATCAAATGTTTTCTACACGGAGCAAAACAAACAAGCTGAAAATCTGGATGGTAGAGGTTCTGAGTGCAGAATTACAGCATTCATAGCCAATTTTTGATGCATTTAAGTATTAATCACAACTACCACCAGAAGAAATAAGACCTTTCTTTTTCAGTTATGGCTTTGTGAATAAACAAAATAAAGAAACTTCAGAGGGTATAACTGGCTTTAATGTATGAGAAATAAGACAGGACACCAGAATAAAACAACTTTAACTGAATACATTGGAGCTCTGAATGCAAACCAGCCTCTGGAATGACCTTTCCAGAGTGAAATGTTATTCCTCACATGCACCTAACAGCAGGAAGCTGCCATATACACAGTTCCCTTTCACGTCACTGTAGAGTTATGATCTCCAAGATAAAGGGCAGATCCTTTTCTCCCAAAGAAAAATAATCTGCGAGCTGGAGATTGGGATGCAGACGAAAAGCATGCTTTGGTGACCAAAATAGCAGAGGAGGAAGACCAACGTCTGGGAAAGAAAAAAAGGAGTATTAGAGACATGCAAATAGAGAAGACTGGACTGTTTCTCATCCCTCGTTGCCAGATTTTTAAGAGAGCACAACAAACTTGTGCAATTTTCGTGGCATTTGTCCACGGGAACGTATCCAAGGCGCATTGGAGCTGACCCTCCTGGGAGGTCCTGTTAGATAGAGAATAATACTTCATGAAGACCAAAGTAAGAACACACTTCTTCCGTCAAATTTCCTCCGACTACAGGACAACATTTGGAAGGATTATTGCTGGAAGGGGAGCCATGACCGGAAGCAGCAACCTGGAAAGCTGAGCTACTCCTTTCCTTTTCCCTTTTTGTGTGTTTTCTTGTATTTCTTAAAGTATTCACCGCCTGCCAGTAAGGACTAAACTTTCCATCTTCCAACTGGACCGACAGTTTCATCTTATCAGGAGAGAAGATTGAGCTGACTGGAACGAAACACTCACGTATCCCCCTGCCGAGGGCTTTTGTTTCTGCTGCAACAGAGGCACTTATCCGTGGGTAGCGATGGAGATGGAGAAGGGACATATGTCTATCAGGAGAGGGGTGAGCTGGAGTCCAGGAGGATTGAGAAAACCTCTCCAGGCAACGCAAAACATGCACACTCCTGGGACAGAGTGCAAAGCATCATGGGAGAAAGCAGGATTCAACAAAGAACAGATGAGCCCGAAAACAAGTAAGTGTTTGTTTATCTGGCGTTTTCTGCCCTTTTTTGGGAGCCAAAGCTGCAGCAAGAAAGTGTACTATTATACTTCATAACACAGACATGTAGCCGTACATTTCCAGTGGTTTGTTTGCATTGCTGCCTTAATGCTACAGGATGGCTTGAACTGCAGTATATTATCATATCAGAAAACCTATAACTGAGAGGAGTCGACAGCAAATAGAGAAAACAGGCAGCCCTGCCTCTTCAGCGCAACTTGACACAGTGAGGTTCTCCATGAAACATCTGTTTCCATGCCATAAAAATACAGGCTGCCCCAGCAGCAATGGAAATGCAATCATGGATCACTGCTAACGGCAGCCTTAAAATACAACACAGCCACTAACAATAATTGCTAATGGCTAAAGCTGTTTGGAAACTTTAGACCTTTCTTTACACTTTTACAGCCGTCAACGTATGAAAAAGAGGAGTTCACACTCTGTCCCAGCAGCAAAACATTAGGTTGTTAAATGGCAATATGGAAAAACACTGAAAGAATATTCAACTGGAAAGATAATTACCTCTGGCTGGTGACAAGCCTGTGAGATGCAGTATTCAAAGAGAGTGAAAAGGCATTGTGCTGTGAGGAAGCACAACAGAGAGGTCATGGCCATCAGATAACTGTCCCAGATATAAATCTATAGCCTCTGTAGCTCAAACACTGCTCCCATCACCCATTACTCACTGATTGGTTTCCTCAAACGGAGCAAAGATCACCAAAAACAGCACAAAACACCGTTAATAGCTGACTACACCTTTGCAGACCTTTCATAATACACAAACATAACAATATGAACAGCGGGGCTTGGTTTCCACCTCTGAGCTGGTCTTTTATTTCCCCCATGGGATCCACTGAGAGTTTAGGTCACATTGAGCCCGGTACGATCCCAGGACCTCTGTTAATCCTTGTCTTTCCATACCGCTTCACACATCACCCACGAGGCCGGTGCTGTCATCCCGCTCACCCCACAGCCATCGCCCGGAGAAAGATAACATCCGACAGGGTAATCTGACCTTTGATACACAAATGCAGCGTAGGCCCCCCTGACTTAAATCCTCCCGCTGTGGGGGAGTTTGCTGTCTGCTCTCACCCACGCAGGGATGAGGGGATGAGGTAGAGAAAGTTAGAGCTAGGAAGAGGAGGGGGCAATGGGATGTGGAGGCTTTTGCATCATTGCTGAGGGCTGAGTTTTGTCTCTGCCGCAGGACAGGAAATTCCTTTCCTGCCCTTGCAGGTTGGGGTTTAGGGCCCAAAGGGTTCAGAGAGGGCAGACACTTGGTTGGGGAGCAAGCACAATAAACGCTCACACTTACAGTGATATCCAGATAGATGTGGAGGGCAGCTGAGGTCAGGTACTGGATCTCTGAGTCTTAGTGGTCTCAACCATGCACACATAATCTGGACTATCTCTTGTCTCCCTTTCCACTTCAAAGACTGCAACAAGGTTCAGACACTTCCCTACCATCACAGGACATTAGACAGAGATAAGCCGCTCGATACTTGCCATTGATTGGACACCTCTCTAGAACTGTCAAAACAAAGTGCTGCCCGTGCGCAACTGCTTAAACATCAATACTTTCACAACAGAAGCCCCGAGCTCTCCTCTCACACGCATGACTCCGCTTTTATAATTAGTGGAAACCCTGAGGAGCAGATTAGAAAAAGTGAAACCGGGCCGGAGGCTGTGCTGTCTGTCATTCAGCCTCTCTCGCTCCAGACCCCCTCCCACCCTCCCTCCCTGTCTGCCGGTCTGCGCGCTGGACTGCGGAGAGGAAGAAATCCGATCCCGTGTCTCGCTACAGAAAGGGGGTGTGAAGCTGAAAGACGCAGTTAAATTGAAAACTCTTGTGGAAGTGCTACAAAACGGCGGAGCTCTGGTTTTGACGTGAGAAAGGTAAGGGATCGGGCTCTAAAGTGGGTCCAGCGAGACAGAAGAAACTTTGAGTTAACTCGTGAATCATGAGGATATTTAACAGCCTTGAATGAAAACTGAGGAAGAACTTGCGCTTGAATGTTTTGTGAAGAAATACGACTTGTTAGTGGCAGTGTGATGTTTTTGTGACTGACGACATGGACTACCGTCCAGAAACTGTCAGTTATATCTTCAGAAAGTCCTTTGAACTTTTGAGCCTCGTTATCACTTCTTTATGAGATCTGTAACTTTCTTTAAGTCGTATTTATTTCCGTGTATTGGTTGCTGATTAACCTGTTTTTTTTATGGGAAAGCCATGACTAAGTGGTTGGAGTCATTTAATCAGATAATAACCAAACTTATCTGCACTTTGCTATCAAATCCACCAGAGAGAAATGGAAAAATCCAAAAGAGGTGTTCACATTTCAATGAGGATCACTTGTTTCCACAGAGATGCTCACTCTTTTGGTCATGATATTAATCACTGCTGGGATTTGCACCTGCGTGTTACTTGATAAGCTGCTCCCACTTGTTTACAGTGAGGACACTTCACTTCAAGCCTCACTGCTCTGGCTCTGGTAGACTCAGCTCGCCTCTATTCTAAAAATTAAATAGCTAATGAAAATGTCATTGGGACCTGTGCTGGTATTCCCACCGATATTGACAACCTTGATAAAAGGCACTGAATATACAGTAAGTACCTGTGTGATAGGTTGGTTCATTTCTCTGCAGCAGTCTATAAAGGAAGGTGATTTATGCTCGTGCCAATAGTGCTGAGAGGATTGCTTGTTTAAAGTGGTGTGTGATAATGCCTTCATCCTTGTTATTTTGTTGTCACAAATATGTAAGGTGGGGTAATATCCACTTCTTATAGTGTCCCGTCCCGTCTTTTCTCTGTCAGTGTCAGGTTGATTGATTTCCCATAGTTTATGCCGACGTTGATGTATTTCCTTGCAGACACAACCACCATCACAGGATATAATTTTGTGCATGTAAATGGGCTGCCATCGTTTAGAATCCAAATGGGACCTGTTGTCCACTTTTATATATTAGAATAATAAGATACAAATTAGATAATAAACATATGCTCTTGAACTTTAAATGGGTTTATGTTAAGAGAACTCAAGGGTACCCTACAAAGAGTTAATTCAATTACTGTGAGGGTAGACTTTAAGTCTGTAAAATCAATGGCAGATGGATATTATTCCTTTTACTGGGGGAATGGTCATGTTAGCTTTATAGTCTGTGCCAGGAAAAACTGCATGCAGAATGAGCTCTACAGGAAAGCTTTAGAAGTGATTGATTTACGCATAATTATTATGATTGGCACATGATTACATCAAATAATGTAGCTGCCTGTATCCATCACCTTATTAAACGAAGAAAGAGTCAGAGCTGCGCCAGCTGTCTGAGAAACGTCCTGGAGGGATGTTAAATATCTTCTGCCAGTCAGAGTTACATGAAATAGATGAATAATCTGCCAGATGTGTCACCACAACGAGTTATTCTGCTCTAAAATGTCCATCATAGAATCTATGACTTAAAGTTTTTCTTCTGTTAAAAAAAAAAGAAGAAGAAGAAAAGATGCAGCTTTGATTTTCCTCTCATGAACTTTGAATCATGATGTAGTAACTATATTTAAGATGGGAACACTTGATTAGACTGCACTCAAAAGATATCATTTTTGTAAGCCATAGATTGTAAAAATGGTCTATTAAGGGTTCAGGCTGCAGTATTGCACAAATTAAGTACAGAGAGAAACCAAAGGCATGTTGGAAGCTCAGGCAGGGAGTTTTCTCAGCGGTGGAGGAATGCTCAGGGAGGGACGACTGCAGATGGCAGAGGAAATAGCTCCACTGCCTGGAATGGAGCTCTTAAGCTCAGAAAACAGGCTGTAATTTTAACATAGACATGTCTTATCTCATGATTTCAAGGTCATCAACGAACTGCAACAGGCCTGATTGACAGCCATGTCTTTCGGCTCTGTAGACGACATTGACCTAGACCTTTTTATTAACTTTAGTCACCAGCTTTTATGTCTTTCTTATTAAAATGTTTATTTGAAATGTTCCTCCGCCTATGTCTGTTAGTTCTTTGTCTGCAGCTCCGACATGCTGAGTCAAGTGTCCACAAAGCCATATTTTTCTCGCTAGATTGGTTGAAATAAAAAGCAGTGCAAAGAACAATGAAAACCATATGGTGCAGAAACAATTATGTGGGTTTTAAAGAGAATATTGTTAAAAATCTGTCCTTGCCGGTTCCCTTTATTTGTACATGAAAGCAGTGTGGTGAGCTTTAATTAGATGTTGAGGGAGTTGTCTTTGTTTGAACAGTAGATGTAGCGCATTGCTAAGTCTTCCAAAGTTTGGGTCCCTTTTATCATTAATAAAACATCTGAAAAAAGCCAAAGTCCTGTTCCTTTTATTAATCAGGCTATCCATTTTCTCTCCCTGTGTCTTTCACTCCAGATCTCACCAGAAGTGCCAGTTTATCAGAGAAGGAGCTAAAGGAGGCTCGTGTCAGGAGTCAGATCATTGCCGCTCAGCTCACCATCCCCTCCAACTCCAGCTCCAGAGGCGTGCAGCTCTTCAACCGGCGCAAACAGAGGGTCAACGCCTTCACACTTGAAAGCTGTGGAGAGGGGTCAGAGGAGGACAGAGCTGGGAATGTGAAAACTGACCCCTCATTTAACAAACTAACATGGGCAGAGAGGAGCAGTGAGGAAAAGGATAGAGACCTGAACTTTAAAAATAGCACTACCAAGCCACTCTCATCACAACCTGGGAGGGTGCATTCAGTAGGCGATATCACGGAGGACCCAGGTAAGGATTTTCACAAGGACGAGGACATGGAGGACTGTGTAATCCAAGAGAGACATTTCCTCCCTGTCAAGGAAGAGCAGGAGGATGAGGAAGAGTCAAGAGATAAAATCCACGAGGAGCTTGAGGACAAAGTCAAGGATGAGATTCCCCCTGGACGTAATGATACTGATCCAGTTCTGATTGGACATGCTGAAGGGGAAGCAGAGATAAATGGGGGTCACACAGTGCCAGATCCCCCTGGAAAGCTTCTGAATGGCTGCCACAGTACCTCTGGACCTGAGAGGGTGTCTGTGCCCACAGCCAAGCAGACAAACACCATCATCAATCGAACTGCCAGGCCCTTTTTCTCGCCGTTGACAGTGCAGTCTCCAGAGGCAGTCAGCCCTATCATGGACATTCCCCCTCCTCCTTCATACGCCACTCCTCCTCTCCCTGCTTTCACTGCTCCACAACCTGTGGCGTTCTCACCTCCACCTCCGCCTCCGTCGTATCCCACACCTCCTCTACCAGCCTTTACAAACCAACCCCCTCAGGCCTATTACTCCAGTCCACCTCCGATGTCTCCTGTCACATCCCCTACCTCTCCTCCACCATCCCAGTTCCCTGTTTCCTCAGTATCCCAATACCCACTCATGCCCCATTATGGGCCTCCCACAGCCCCAAAACCATCCACCTTTGTTCCTCAGCCTGCTGGAGAGAGGAAGCAGATGACACAGATCAAAACAGGAATACTTGAGGAGGGTGCAGCTAGAAGGGCAAATAAGAAGTCAATGTTCACGTTCAAAGAGAAGCCAGTGGTAGCGCCGAACCCTGAGCTGCTCTCTCTGGTGCAGGGGGTGGATGAGAGGAAGAAACATGGACATAGATCTGTGCCTGAGCCAGCATCCGAGGAAGAGTTGCTGGTGCTGGGTGCAGAGGCCTCCAACTTCCTCGCCAAAGAAGAGGACAGGGACGAGGATACAAGAGCTCCAGAGTGGGCTTCCTGCCTCAAGAGCTCAAGGACCCGACCGAGGGCAGAGCACAGGCCAGAGCAGACCCTCACCAATGTATCAGGAAAGGGGGCTGAGCTGTTTGCCAAGCGTCAGTCAAGGATGGAGAAATACGTTGTTGAGAAGCAAAATGCAGGACAAATTAGGTCTCCTTCTCCCACAATGTCTCTGCCTCCATCTTGGGTGTACCCATCAAATATGCCTGGCAGGGTCAAGGCCATTGCTAAAAGCTCTGACATGAGCGCTCAGCTTTCACAAAACCTTAAGGCCCAACAAGCAGTCAAGCAAAAACCAAGGCAAAAAGCTCCAGCACCAGAGCCAGTTCCAGAGCCGCCTCCATTAGAGAATGGTTGCTCCAAGATAGAGATGGACTTGTCCAGGCATCGGCCTTACCAACTTAACTCGTCCCTCTTCATCCTTAACCCTGCCAAAGACCCACTTAGTACTCTACCCAGAGGAGCACCACAGTCCAAGAACCTGATGCCTACCCAGTCTTTCTCTAGACAGACTTCCTTACCTAATAACCCTCCCTCTCACTTCAGTACGCAGTGTATGTCTCCACAGCTGCCACTCAGCCCCACAAAAGGAGGAGCAGAATATCCATCAAATCCAGCGTCTCGGCAGCCTAGAATCAGTTCTCCTATGTCTGCCTTTTCTCCAGAACGAGTGTCCTCTCCTCGGTCAGGGGTCCAGACACCGAGGCCAACGTTTTCTGCCAAAAAGGCAGGGATTACAGCACAGGTGTGGAGACCCTCTCTGTACCATTTTTAGAAAATCTGTTTACATCAGGGGGGGTCTTTCATAGAGACACAAAACTGGCAAAACTGATTTTAGTAGGGCTAATATTTACGCTTTACTGCACTTTCTCTGTTCACCTTGTGCCTTTTTCTAATACTATCTCTTGCTTTGTAGGTATATAAGAGAGTGGAATCTTTTTATGAGTGAAATGCTTTAATCTTCACATATATAAGAAAACAATTAAAGAAACACTATAATAACCGCAGTTACAGCCAGGCCTTGTCTTTCTCTAACTGACTCTAAGTGAATACATCATAATTGTTCAGTGAATATATAATTGTATTTTTTTGCATAGGAGCAAACGCTCAAACAGCTGTAATTATTGTCAATTAAAATAAAAATATGCCTCAGCGTAATTAGATAAGTTCCATACCAAAAGCCGCGAAGCACGTCAGCACTAAAAAACTTCAATTTTCAGGGCGTTTTAAAATATGATGAGAAACAGCCTCACTCTTTTTCCACTTTGTCTCCCAATTCTGTGGGCACCGGGGTGTTGCTGCTTCACAGAGCACTTTAACAGATGGTCTGGCATCTGCTTTATGATCTATGATTTGCAATTTAATGCCACTCACTGACGAGAGCAAGAGAACTCCTTTTATGTCTTTATGTCTTTAGGGTAATTTACTCTGCTTTCCAGCATTTTCTACCTAAATATACAGCATGTTCTTAGATTCTTTGATGTTTCAAATCTGCAGGCTGCATACTAATTTGGATCATGGACCTACATATATATTGTTTTTACGACTTAAAGCAGTAATTCCAGAAGACTTTTTTCACAGAACATCATCAATCACTGTTGTTTTAGACCGCAGGGTTTATGCATGCTTTATGTCATAAACCTTGATTCACTGCTGTCTTCTGCTGTTATCCTGTCTGTTATGATTGTTTTTTTGTGTTAAAGTGAAGCTTTCCTTCTCTAATTAAACCTTTATGCTAACACTCTGCTGTGACCTCTTTTTTCCCTTTTCTCTTTTCCTGGCTCCTTTCAACCATTAATTTCACTGTTAAGTGTTTGTTATTTCACTTTCCTGCCTATCTTGCAAAGGCTTGCCTCTGTTAAGTACACAGATAATTTGCCACAGGAGACAGATCTATTTTGGAACATAGTATGTGATATATAAAGTCCAGATGTAATTATAATAGCTTTCTATTGCAAGATATTTTATACTTTAGACATAAGACACTTTGAGTTATGTGTGTCCGTGCTAAGACCTGTCCCTTGGTTATTGGTCTTGACAGGCTCAGACATTCAGACAAATGGAATGACCCTCGACCTGGGACTTGTGTCTTTCACAGATGCCCTGAACTTTGGAAACGTGACCAGTAACATTAACCTTAAAAGACCACAACTTCTCAGGATACTGATCCTAGCAGTTCAATCAAGAGTATAACACTAAGACACTCTTCATATTATTATCATGAGTGGAAATTAATTAGTATGTGCATAAGATGGTATGTTACTCTTGCTGCAGTTGAGTAACTTCATATCCCTGTAAAGGTTAACTACCTCCAGAAGGCCAGATGACAGTAACCTGAGAGAGACACTAAAGACCGGGCCTATGTGTGCTCGTGGCCAGGCTTATTGAGGAAACACACACAGAAGGGAATACACACAGATCACCTGAATGCTACTTTGGGTCAGACTGAACACATAAACGCTATTTTATCAAAACAAATTCAGTCAGCATAATTAGGGTTAGGGTTAACTGAACAGGGTTTTGGTCAAGTTTCATAGTAAAATATTGGACTTCTGTGTCATGGTCAAATCAAACTAATAATTTAGATAATAAAGACATTAATTCATTCCACAGTTGCACAAGCATTTCACTACAAGACGTTACTTTTCAAGTGTATTTTTTGTGTGTATGTTTCCAAGAGTCTAAAAAACATTATTTGTCATGGTCCAACAGACACCTAAGGACTCCTCCCCAGTTGAAACCTCCAGTGAGACACCCCCGCCAAACAGGACACCAAGCCTCATCAGACGTTTCAGCAGCCCAGAGGGCCCCACCACTGGGACTTGGACTCCTGGCCTTCAAACTAATCGCCCCTCCACCACCGTCTCTAACCGCTCAGTTACTTCTCCTGTGTCCTCTCCCAGGGGAACAAGATGCCAATCCCCTGTGGCTAGTCAGAATATCCAGTTTTCCTGCACTCCTTTCTCCAAAACAACATCCAGACCTTCTCAAACATCTACAGCCACCTCTCCACGTTCGCCTTGGGGTTCAAGATGTCAGTCCCCAATGATAAGCCAGAATCCCCAGTCCTCCAGCATTGCCTCCATTCCTGGTTTCAGACCCCCCCAAACTTCTACGACTACTTCTCCTGTTTCCCCTCCTTGGGGCTCAAGATGCAAGTCTCCATTAGTAAACCAGCATACCCAGTCTTCCACTGTCACCTCTGTGTACACATCCAGACCTTCCCAAACCTCCACAGTCACATCCCCACGCTCTCCTTCTTGGGGATCAAGATGCCAGTCTCCAATGGTAAGCCAGCATACTTCCTCTGTCGTCTCCACACCCAGACCAACCCAAACATCTACAGTCACATCTCCAGTCTCCCCTCCTTGGGGTTCACGTTCCCAGTCTCCTGCACTCTCTCCGACCAGTTCATCCTTTTCTACCACAAAGCCTCTGTACACATCCTCTGCCACCTCTCCTGTTCCCCTACCCAAAGACAGTCGCTGCATGTCCCCCATCGTTAATAATGTAGACTCTAAAGCCAACCATCGCCTCCTGGCCAAGAACATCATCAACGCAGCCAAACGTAAAAACAGCCCCTCCCCTGGAGCATTGAGTGGTCACAACCTCCCCATCTCACCTCTGGGGAATTCCCACCATGGCTACGACTGCCACAAACCACCCATCAGCCCTTTCCAGTCACGGGCATTGGGGACACAGTCTCCTACCTTCACTAGCCCTCCTCCCACTCCAACACAGAGGATCTGCTCCCCTGTGAGGCTCTACAACACTCGCTCTCTCACCGACTCTGATGCCTCTGTTGAGTCTGAAGACTCAGGCCTCCGATCGCCTGGCCTGCACTCCTACAACACTTGTCCCCGCGGCTGGGGCGGTAGCCTGAGGGTAAAAAGAAGCACCATCTCCACTGACCTGTGAGGGTGTTACTGGATGGTAATCAGAGCATTACTTCAGTTTTCATAGACTTTTGTGGCATTGGATCAACCAGTAAAAGAGTGTCTGATGGCACTTCATCAGATCAAGATTAGATAAGTTACCTTTCGTTAACTTTGAATACCGATCCTGTTGTATCATGGTAGTATTAGTGTTTTATATGACTCACATGCATAGTATGAACTGACAACAACAAGCTTTTTAACATAACGCAGTTGCTGTGGCATGTACGCTTCTTACATACCAAAAAGTGCAAAAAACTCAAAATAACCAAAGATATTTGAATTCACTTCAATGTTATGTTATACTTTTTGCACCCTCACACCAAACATACTACCTTCGCAGCCACTGCTCAAGTTTAAGTAGCATTTAAGTGAAAAGGTATCAGTTTTAATTGTTATTAATGAATCGTCATTATGTTTTCTGGTCTGACGCAAGTCAAAATGGGAAGAGACTTAAACAATTTAAGGCATAGAAGGGATACATGGAATGAGTAACATGTGAATATATAGCTCATTGGACTGTACAGTACTTCGGGTAAGGAATTCTCACTGTACTGTATTAGTAAAGCCTCAAATTTAACTATGCAGTAAATAGTGATTTAGATAATACTGGGTAAAGTGAGTTTCCCTCATTTTTCCATGACAAAAACACAGTGGTAGTTGGGATACATGCTATTCACAGTATCATACATGGTCAAAGTATTCACCACAGTTTATTGTGCATTTTAATCAATGGAGAATAAATCATATGCATAATTATCACGGTGCAATAATCACAGTGTATATATGTTGCTTTATGTACTGCATTTGCTAAAATGAATGTAACCTTTACAGACAGATTGACAGAGAACAGCAAAAAAAGGGAGTGTTGAGTGTGAAGAGTTATGTGGAGGTTTGATGGGGCATTGACGCACCTGTTCAATCACTGTCCATGTTTCAGGAAAAAAAAAAGTTTCAAAGATTTCAAAACATTTAATGATTGATGATGAACAATTTGATGGACAAATATTAGCAGCGCAAATTTAATGGCACATTGATTGTAATGTTCATGTTCAAATTGATATATGTACGTGTTGTCGCCTTTACTGACCACAAACAGTCTTTCTGTTTTGTATCAGTAATGTCTTTCATGAGGCACAGATTAACGTATTTTGTGCCTGTACTTGTTGTACAAAGTGCCTGTTTGGAAGAGGTTCAGAAGAAAATGCGAAGCAGAGAAGGTACAACGAAATGTTGTTCAACTTTCATGGAGAAAAAAAGGAGAGATGAATGTTGTATATTGTGAAAGTGTTTGTGAGAAAAGGATCAGAGGAATGGATTGTATTTTAAATACATACATAACTCTAATGTAGATTCTCTTTAACTTCTTAAGTTCCTTTTTGTACTTGATTTGCACTTCCGTTCATTCCATTTCAACAGCTGAGTTGGCCTTGTCTGAAACTTGATTTGCCCTACTGTAAAAATGAGAATATTCCTGCACAGTTTAACGCGTTGACTTGACGGCTGCATTTAGCTGTAAACCTAACTGCTGCCTTTAAACCACAACTGGCTTTCTGGTTCAAGTGTTGGGTCCCTGAAAGCCATTTTACACCTTTCCCATCTTTCCCAGTCCTGTACCAGCACAAACAACAGATTGTTCTTTCACAACCTGACATGCAGGCCAAAAGCATCAGCACATTTCTAAATATTAATTTCTGTGTGTCTTGGCTCTGTGTGAGTGGCAGGGACACCTGCTACATGGTGACCTGGCCCCTTCAGCAGGATTAAGCCTATCACTGTCATGGATTGGTTTCAACCTGGGTCACCTCTGGACAAACTAAACACTGCTGACATCCTCAAACACAGAACATAGTCTTTGCAATTCTGGGCTTGCGGGGATCTGTCATTGTGAGACTGCATTTTTTCAATATAGCTTTTCTCTCGTTTCATAACTGTATGATGTCTGAAAATGAATGCAAAATAAAAAGCGATGACACAGCGATGTATAGTTTGTCATTTGTTTTATTATTATACTTCATAACAGCCTGAACTGAGAATGTGGTGTAACAGACAATAATGTAAGCTGGAGTAGTCAACAATTACTTAATTTAAACATACAACCTTTCAAAACAAAGTTACCAGAGTGCTTTATAATAAAAAAATACATAATAAAAATTAAATGAAAAGATAAAATCCAAAAGATAAAAGTGAGTTTTAAGAAGAGATTTAAAGGTTTAGCTGGACGGCAAAGGTCCAGTCACCTTTAGTGACAGGTTGAGATTTTGGAACCATTAGGGGCCTCCTGCCTGAGGATCATAAGCAGCAATCAGGCTTATAGGGAGTTAGCAGATCACAGATATAGGCAGGACCATTCAAGGCTTTAAAAAGGAGCAGTGAACTCTTAAAATCAATTCTAAAACCGACAGGTAACCAGTGAAGGGCAGCAAGGATCGTGTGATGTGGTCGCCTCATTTAGATTGTGTTAAAAGCCTGACAGGGCGTTTTTTTCATTTGTGGAAGTCTTTGGATGTTTCATCCACTGAGACCAGAATAAAGTGCAATGCAATAGTCAAGTCTTGAGGAGATAAAAGCACGGATAACCTTTTCTAAATCTGCAGAGGAAGGGAATGACCCGATCTTGGTTAAATGTCTCAGATGGGCAAAGTGGGACGGCACTACTTTAGATACCTGAGCATCAAAAGTACACCGGGGTTCCTTTTAAACACGATAAGTTAAGGAGCTCAGACCAGTGACTAACAGGTGGTTGTTAATACTGCTAGTCCTGGGGAAGTATAATTCTAATCTTTTCTGACTTGGAGTAATTCAACTGCAGCACATTTTTGGACATCCACTTCTTAATTTCAGCAATGTGGGACATAATACAGGAAATATCAGGGGCACCAGGCTTTATAGGGGCATACAGTTGCGTATCATTCGCGTAGCAATGAATATCACTAGTATGTCACGGTATGATTTGCCCCAGGGGTATCATAAGACCCAGAATAGACCCCTGGGAGACTCCACAAAAGAGAAGAACACAAGAGGAGGAGACATCTCCAAGCCGAACAGAGACAGATAAGAAGTGAACCAATCCAGGGCCACATCGCTGATGCTAACATAGTTTTTTAGACAGCTGATTCAGACATTGAAGTTCACTCAAAGGCTGAGCTGCAGTCATGCAGAATTAAAACAGAGTACAGTGTCAGTGCTGCATAGTGTGGCAAAACCAGATCAACATTTTGCAAAAATTTGATTGTTGTTCATTAAAGAAATCAACTGTGTGGAGAACAATCCTGCACAGTGCCACCTAAACAAGGATTCATACATTTCATAGTGTGTTTCTATTGGTCCTAGCGTAACCCTTTCAGGCAATTCAACAGCATCTCCATTAAAAATGTATGTAATTGATTTAGTGTATTGTGATGATTGGAATCGAATGTTATGAATTGCCAGTTTTAAGTCATATTAACAAAAAGCTACAACAGCTCGGATTTGAGTTATTAAAACATAATAATTCATTAGTATTAATACATTATTTCGATGCAGCCCCTGCAAATGTATCTCTGCCACTACCCCTGTTTCTAATGCTGCTCACCATCTGATATGCTTGCAACTTGTTTATCACCCAAAGTACTGACATATGTGCAGGAACAGCCACCACATTTGGTCTCGCATCATGCCTCTCTGTGTCAGTGCAACATACTACATATTTGTGGTGATAGTTAGGGGACTGAAATGTCCCCAACAGCAACCCCTCAGGGTGAAAAGAAAACCAAAGCCACATTCATCACAGGCTCATAGACTGCCATCTGTAGGACTGCAGACAGAAGTTCAAATGAAGCGGCACTTTTTGAACTGATTATGTGCGCACAACTGTTTCTCAAAATAAGGAGTTCATGTATTCTCTTGCGGTCTCTATTTTCTTTTCAATAATGTATCACAGTATTGAAATTAGGCAATTACTCCTGACTGAAAAAGCTATGGGGAAACAAAAAACTGTAGAAATGACAAAGAATTTCAGTTTGTTATCCCGTGAAAGAAAGAATGAATGTCGTTCCTCAGACATTTTTCACTGCCGACATTCTAACATGTCATGGTAGGAAAGGCACAAGTGTAATTAATAAAGTGAATGATGAATGTATTTAGTGATTCCCTGCTACTGTGCATGTTCACTCACTGTCATTGTAATAGGGCAGGCCTTAATGTTATTACTTAACCTGCTTTTCCTGCAATGACAAGTCAAAGTGTGTGCAGTGAAACAGGCCAACGCTCCCCTGGTGTCAGCGTCGAGCCATAAATGCCACAGTAATCTTTCATTTTCAGACGCAGCATGCTGAGCAGTGCACAGACTCCTACTAACCTGGATGCTCACTTGCTACATCCCATAAGTACAACCCATGAGATTCTGGCACAGCTGCTTGCTTGAGAAAAAAAAGGTGATATCTCTGTGTTAGATATCACACGTTTAATTCATATCACACATATAATTCCAGTGGAGAATGTGAAAGGATAACTGCATATAAGGTGGCATGCAGTCAGCAGTGTGGTAGGTTTGGGAGCCAGTTTTCATAAGCTGAGCAGTTTCCCTTCCACTTTTATTTTTTCATTTAGATTTGAGTTGCCAAATATAAATTACACCATAAGATAAAGAATATGCTTTATGATAGCATATTGTCATATATAACCCATTTGCTATGGATTGAAAGATGAAGAACAATGCAAGTATGTAAAATTCTCGTTTTTTCCTGTCCTGTAAATTATAAGCCTTGGCCGTCAATGCTGCTGCACCTGTGCATCCATTCACCTGAATTATGGCACTGACCTTCCCCGCGCTCAGTTTAGGTCAGTATCATGAGGATATTTTTGCTTTTTCTCGCTTTGGCCCACCCAGTGAAGTGAAACCCTTCCTTGAAACACAAGAGGCCGCTCGTGAGGTGAAAAGGGCGAAAGCCAGCGCGGTGGTTTCTTCGTTTGACAGCAGGGGCTTGTTTTACAGCACAGAACAACAAGGATGAAGATTTCAAGCGACGATGCGGCAGCAGAGATAATCGAGGGGACGTTTAGGTAGCTGAAAGGCCATCAGCTTTATCTCTGTCTCCCGGTGTGCGCCACCAAATCACCGCCGGGCAACTTGAGTATCGACTGAACTGCAGATGAATGTCTGTGCCTTAAGTGTCCCTGGATTTGTTGTTGTTAGCTGCTTATGCTAACCATAGAAGTTGCGAGCTAGCTGGCCTAGCATGCTAACGGTTAAAGCGAGGTAAAAACCGTAAGACGCATATGTTTGATTTGCTTAAAGCTGTCCGGCGAGTAAACTCGGCGTTGTGCAGCTGATGGAGCCAGCTAAGCTCTGCTTCAGTCGTTCAGGAACTGCAGCTTTGGCTAAGCTTTTCAGGGACCAGCCGTAGTAGTTACCTAGCTTGCCACTTAGCCACCACTACCCCTGGAAGAATGAGTAGGAAACACCAACATTTTAAAGGAGCAGAAGTCAGCTGCTGCGTGAAGTACTTCTTATTTGGATTCAACATTTTATTCTGGGTAAGTGAATGTAGTGTTTCTGCACTTCACCTGTCCTGTCCGTAAAATTAACGTTAAGTGTTGCTAAGCGAAAAGTCTCCAATATTCTGGCAAAGTTAGCTTAACGTTAGCAACGTTGCTGTTGGCGAATTTTGACTTAAAAGATCCCCGAGGTCTGATGAAAATGATCATTTAAGTTAGTTTAACTGACTAGAAAAGTACTAAATTAGTTTTTCTCCTGCCATGTGCCGCTGTTGTTCTGGTGTGAGTGATGTTTATATGTGCCAACTTGAATAACAGATTAGCTTGTTTACTTGTTTGTCCTAGAAAACTCAAAGTTGAGTCATTTTTGGCGTGGGACAGAGTTGGGTGTGCTCATAGTTAAGCAAAAAACAAACAAACAAAAAGCTTCATAATCATATCTTTACTTTACTCTCACGTCTTTTTCTGTATTGGCCTGTGAGCAGCTGCAACTTTTCCTTTCATGAAAGTCGAGAAATGAACTTTTGGTTAATAGTGGAGAGTAAGTGTAAGTATAAGCAGGTATTAGCAGTCACTTCAAATCCTTCATCCTTCAGTGCAGTTTGCAGGAGAGCAAAGGGGCCTCTGATGATGGTTTGATTGTCTGCTGGTGGAGAGACACAGACGAACATGGAGAAAAAGCCTGGCTGCTGTGAGCCTCTCTCCTTCTGCCTTGGCAGTGAGGTACCATTGTGTTTGAGTTTGAGAAATGGCAGTCTCATCTGTATTGTTAGTCCAGTGGCAAGTGAGCCCACATCTCCCTTACAACGCCCCCCCACCCTCTCCATCTTTATCCCTCCTCAGTCTGAAAAGTTGCTCTGTTCAGTCAGCTTCACCCCTCCCTCCTCACCCGTCTGCATTGCCTCTGTGCGGCTGGTGTAATATAATGTCTGTGGGTGAAGGAATGGCGTGTCTGTGTGCCCCAGAGGGTCTTCCCACACACTGTTGGAAGGAAAAGGCCACACGGGCTTGAATACAACCCAGCCCTCCTCCTTTCAAGCACCCTTTTCACCCCCACCACCATTATAGTGCTCGGGCTCTGCGGGACAGCATTGTTCCTTTCACTCACACACCCACGAACGCACAAAGAGTGATGCTGATAACAAAGAATGGAGGGGGGAGAGACCGGGTGCGATTCTGTGTTTTCTCCCCCTCATCTGCCTTTCTGACGGACTTATCAGGCACATGGGATCCACACGCAACTGGATCAGTTCCTGTCCCGCCTCCTTCCATTGCCACCTCTTCATTCCTCGGCACTCCTCTTCCAAACGTAGGAGTATTACGCTGAATCTCAGACTTGTTTTTATTTTTTGTGAAACTGAGGTGATATGAACTGCCAAACATGCCGCAAGCCACAGTTTTTTGGGTTATTTTGAAGTACGACGAACAAATACATTTTCCAGTTGGCCTCACAAATGAAAAGTGCTCTGTAATTCATTTTGACTGAGCAATCAACCAGGAAATATTGAGTCACAGGGTTATAGTGTTGTGTCTGATTCGTGTTGCGTTCTTTCAGACTGTTTGACACTCAGGCCAAGCTAATAGTCCCGTGTCTGGGCTTTTTGTGAAACTGTGGAACAAGTTCCAGCTCGCTGGCTGTTTCCGTTAATAATCACTAGAAGATGTTCTCCTCTTGTCTGTGTGCTGCAAAACTGGCTTTGACAGACAAGCCAGTGCATTGCCGAAATAGAGAGAGATGGGATTTATTCTCCACAAATCAACCCATTTGTCTTTCCTGTAGTGATCTTGTCAGGCTCGAAAATGCTGCCTAAATTGAGACAGAATGCCTGTAAGGCCCTAAATATTGTGAACAAAATGGAGCAATAAAACCCAATGTGTTGGTTTCTGTGTGAATTCTTCCAGAGCGCCTAAGCTTGCTGTTGACAGCCAGACTTTTTCGCCCAAGAACAACACAAGTTCTCTCCTCCTAACAATAGACACATTCCTCGCATCCACTTAATTAATCATATTTTCTGCCTGAGCTGCTGAAATGTTTGGAAGCTGCATGCTGTAATTAAGAGCTTGTTAAGCTGTAACCAAGTTGCTGAGCTGTTTGTGGCAGGCTGTGCATTATTAGCCAGCTACAGCTCTAAGTGTCTGTTCACATTTGGCACTAAAATGCGTGTTAGTTGATCACATTGCAAGTGGACAACTGCAAAGAACCAGGTGTGGCTGAATCATTGAAGCTGCATTTAGATGCGATTCATGGCTCCACACACTATACGTATGCAATATGAATCTCACTGCGTTTGAAGAAAGCACAGTCGACTTTAGCCTGTATGTATGGCAAACTTTAGGGTCCTATGATTTCCATGTTGAAGACATCCTCAGAGAGGGAGAGAGACACAGCACTCGCAAGAGCTCATCACTTCGACAAACTGTCAGAAGTGCAGCCACATCAGCAGATGCAAGACAGGATTTGGTTGAAGACTTCAAGGCTGTATGTGCCAAAAAACGACATCCGTTTTTGGTCATGCACAGGAGCGCTGTATGAATGTGAGAGCAGCGTCCGTTAGACCCATTTACCCGATGTGTTCGTGCTGCATATGGAGGCTGTCCTGCAGTGTGTCCGTTTGATAAAACATAGTGTTGTGTTCCAAAAAATGCACTGATATTTATCACATTTTTAATCATTTCTTTCTAAAATTTTAATACTCAGAATTTAGACAAATTAAAACAAAACACGAAACTTGGGGGCCTTTATGAAACCCAGTAAAATGGGTTTCATAAAGGCCAAAGTGCTGAAATAATAAGTTCATCATTGATCAATCGTCACATTCACGGCTTAAGTTGGTTTTCACGTAAAAATGTCAAACATCTGCTGATTCCATTTGATGATTTTGTCTGCCATGTGGGATTATTATCTGAATATGTTTGGTTTTTGGACCCTTTCATATAACTTTGAATATGTCAACTTGGGCTGTGAGGAATCAAAAGGGACATTTTCCCAGTTTTCAGGCAATGTTGACAAAGGGATTAATCAAGAAAGTAATAGGCAGACGAATTGATAATAAAAAATAATTATTAGTTGCACCACCCTAGTGTACAGCATCACGGACATCCTAAACACAGTTGATGTCAAATACCAGCTATTTTCCTGCTTTCTAGCCTTGTGTAGTCTTGTCTGAGGACAAATAGTGTGTGTTTTTTGGTTCAGTGTTGTTTGCTGTTCCCCACAGATAAAATCAAATGTGAACAGGGAGGCAAGGACCACTCACAGGGGGATTTTTCTTTTCTTATTAGTTCTGATTTCTCTTCTGATACTCTGTCAACTGCAGTCCTTCTCAGTTGGGTCTACACAATATCTGGATGTGTCTGGGTACAAGATAATAGCTTTGAACAGGACCTAAACTTGTCTCGATTGTGGCCTCTGCCTCGAGTGTTCATTGTCCGTTCCAGTCAGACACACTGCGGCCCTGGCACTTGTTTTAGTTACATGCTGTTGCACTTCATCAGTTAAATAGATCCATCGATTTTGCAGTATCGAGTGTAGAGAACGGTGAATGCAAAATATGCGGAAATGTTTCCTTGCTGCGTTATCAGACAAGCGGTTGCCGCTGCCGCTGACATCATATCATCAAGAATGGCTGCGTTCACGCGGTCTGACATTAGTGGTTCAGCTTTTGAGGGAGTGATTGAAAGGTCAGTCACACTTGAGTGAGTCTATACCCTGTGCATTTGTGTATGTATGTGTGTCTAGGCAGCGTGGAGCTTGGTTTGTCTGCTAGTCAGTTGAGGTTAATGGGATCAGTTGGCTTAGGGAGGCATCTTCTCAAGTGCTGATAATCTCTCTGTCCTCATGGAGAGGAACCCCTCGCTCTGGGACACACATCTTGTGGCTGCACTTGACAGAGAAATAACCTAATCATCATGATGTGAATAACCAGTCGGATACAAGGACATGGAGTTCCAGACCTTGTTTATTTGCACAGTGATAAAACATACAAGTCCAGTGATAAAAGCACAGGGATTAGTAAAGAATTCTACAGAAGAAAGGAAAACAAGTTACTCACAAGAACAGGTGAGATTGAAAGAAGTAAATCCTGAAGGGACTTTTATTAAAACATCTTGCCACCAAGCAAACAGAAGCAATGAATAAGCGGGACCAAGGCCACAGTATTGTGCTCTTCTGGGTTTGTTATTATGAAATTACATACAGTTTTTATCTTCTAAAAAGAACTTATTGTCTGTGAACATGTCTCAGGTTGACATTGACAGAGCTTAACACAGGTAGCGTGTTTCAGACTCCAGCTGACCTGAATTCGACTCTGGCTGCCCAAACTGTGGGAAAAGTTAGATAAAAAGAAATAACGCAAGCACTGTACAAAGGCGGGTTCAGTTCAGTCTCAATGTACTTACTGAGTCAGACTCTCTTCAACCCAGATCTTATTGTCCCATGAGGGAAGTTTGGTTTGCAAATAAGGCTTTGATGAAAAGGCACATAATACGGCTTGAGTGTGTTAGTCTTACACTGTAACAGACACAAATTACTGATAGTTTGTGGTAACGGTAGGTCAGGTTTCTGAAATAATATGATGAAAAAGGAATGGAATTCTGTGGAACGAGCAAAATTTTAACTGTAAATTTAATTTTAGCTTTTGATCAGTAATCAACTCCAAATTACTGTGTATTTTATGAATAAAGTTAATGGAAATATTCACTGACTGAGAAAGAGATTCAAAAATAGTAAGCCAAAATGACAGGGTACCCGGCATGGATAACACCTCGCTGTCTCACTTAGCACTGCTTTCGCAGTTGCCTCAAGATGTGGCAGGGGGAAATGCAACTTGACGTGCACTGAAGTACTTTTGACCGGAAATAACAACAAAATTGGCCATATAACAGCAGTACTGTTCTGGTGTCTGCCTGGTGTTTTATTTTAGAAGCACCAGAGTGAAAAGACAATTTTTTCCGTCTGCTTTATTGCATAGTTCACAGCAGAGAGGACACAGGAGAGATGGGACGAGAGGGGCTGGGAATGGGATGTGCTCACACTGAACCACAAGGGCTTCCTGTAATTGATGATTTGTGAACAATTCGCCAGAAGTAGTTGTACATTTTAAGTGCCTATAATTTACATGGAGCACTGCGTGATAAGCATAACATGTGATACCAGTCAGTCACTATAGATTCTGTACCAGAAATGTCTGCTTTCCTCACGCTATATGGATTTATTGAGGGCAGCATGAGATTGTAGCAGCGCTCGCTCTCTAAATCCAAGCTATTCCTAATCATCTCTGGCTAATCATGACGATTTTAAATGATCCTCAATTGTAGCAATGATATATATGTATTAACTCTAGTAAAGTAAATACAAGCTGTCATGTGTGCAGGATATTATCCATCAAAGTGTCATCAACTCCTCCTGGTTTCCTGTTGAGGACAGAACAATGAGAATGAGACAGGAAGCATATCTGATGTGTCTGTGGCACGCGATAACTAGAAAATGTTTCCCCTCAGACAATATAAAGCAGTATATTGGTTAAATGTAACTTCTCTTATTTTTGTTCCTTTTTAGGCTGCAGTTAGCAACATGTTAGCGTGACATCCATTTTGGCATTTACCGTCTAACATTGGGAATGGTAATTATTATGCAGTTCATATAACAGTCATGATGAGTGATTACTTGGCACAGAGTGTTAAAAATTCAAGCCAATTTGTTGCCTGTTTGAGACCAACTTCCTGGTGATGACCTCTGGGGGTTTCAAACTCTAAGCATTGCCTTAATGCAGCATTCATTTTGGGGTCTGTGCAGCTGGATTGTCTCATTTGGAAAGAAGGCACAGGTTCAGTTTATCCTTCAGGTTCTCTTAAAGATGCTCCTTCATGGTCTGCGTCCTCAGAAAGCTCCTGGACCTGAATTGAAAAGGAGGAAGAGTCAGAAATTGCAGCCAGAAAGTTGCACCCTGTTCTATAACACGTCGCTGTTGTGTTGTTCCAGAAGGATTCGTACTGCTTGATGCAACGATATCCAGACAGTTATTTTTTCGTTTGAATATAAAGTAAAACTATTGCATGTGCTGCCTAATACGGTAACCAAATACAACGTAATTACAGATCTTCAATATGCATATTGGGTTTTAATTGTAGTCGAGCAGTTATTTGTCGAGCAGTAATCCATGTTGAACTGCCATGAGATATCATCAAATATATTTTTCAGATGAGTATTATGAGAGTTTGGTGCAAGGAAATGTTTCCTGATCAAGAATAGAGCGCTCACTCTGACTGAGTTTAGCTCTTGGAAAACATGGCAGTGTGTTCACTGAGCAGTGGCAAAAACACAAAAACAACAGTCACTCACAAAGTTTAACATGCAGAAATGTCTTTTTCAAATCCACATATAGAAAAATCTTTGTCATGCTAATGCTTGTAGCGTAATACTTAGACAAGTCCCCGTCATTGCCAAATTGAAGTTTTTTTATTTACGTTTTGATATAATATAGAATGAATTGTCTGAAGTTATTTTCATAGAGCTGCTTAAAAACATCCCAATTCTCATTTTCATAATTAGGAATCAAACGATATTGACAGCGTTTAAAGATTTTCTTTGGTATAAAATAACAAATCTTATTGAATGTAAGTGTTCACAATTGGTAATTATCACAATATTTGGACAACCATTCTGTGACGTTACACTTCAGATTAAGTTGTGTAATAATAGCTTCAATGCTGTACGGTGAGAACTCTGTCACGTTTTTTTGTGCTCCATGTGGATTATTTCGAGTCAGAGGCTTAATGGTTTAATACGCCCACTCTGCCAGTCTAATCTCCTCTACCTGATCTCCGCCTGCTTACCTTGACTCTTCCTGCCGGTCACTTTCCAGCTGAAGCCATCACACCCTTTCACTACAGCCTCTTACGTAAGTGCCAGGCCAACCCTGCAGCACCCCCTCGCATGTGACATTTCTGTCACATTGTTGGTGCTGATTGCCATCAGTTTACCTGCTTCTCCAGATTTAATCAGCTTCCCAACAATGCAATTTATCCCAATATCAATGATGCCATTATATTTCAGGCTCTGCCACTATAGTGTGCCTCAGTTAAGTTCATTACCATCCCAAATCTCTTTAGAATGACGTTTTGTGGCAGCTAAAATGCTGATTAGACAATAACATTGCAGGACTAAAACCACGCTACATAGAAATGGGTCCTCTTTCTGAGTCCTGGAGCCTTGTTATTCTGTTAAATTTTTTATCTTGGCCCTCTCAGTCACCCAGTGCTTTTCGAAGTATTTTTTTTGTGGCATGTTTTGAACTGTGAGCCCTGTATTCATCATTCATGGAATGGGAGGCTAATACCACATGGATTGTCTTAAACTCTCAGGATATCAGATCCTCCAGCCTCTTAAGTGGCCCAGTGCAATGAGTCTAACCTGCAATAACCTGCATTTGTAGTGGTTCACTCTGTCCACAGCCAATTAAAAGACATCTTCTCAGAACTGGGTTTTGTGTCAAGCCTCCAAAAGCCAAATGTCTCAATGAGATTCTCTCTATAAGTGATGGAGGTTCTACATGAACACACGATTATCTGTCGCTTTTAGAAGATTATTGGATGTTTCTGTGTTTGTGTTTTGACTGTTGCTCTTCTCACACGTCTGATGTGGGGGAAAAGGTGATGTTGTTGATTACTGTGGATCAGTCAGAGTTTAACGTTACAAAAATCTGAACCTGAAGACAGTTGTGTGGTTGTTTGCATATGTTGCCAAGGAGACACCATCATAAGTCAAATATGATCCAACGCAGTCCTGATAAAAGATGTTTTTGACTATCAATTTGTCACTGAGAGTGTTTTCTCCACCTTTGATTGATTCTCATGAAGTCGCAGATGTTTTGTTTCTTCATTTTTTCAGTTGCTTTCAGACTGACAGTGACGCCTCTGCTTTTGTTTTACAGTTACTAGGAGCCGCATTCTTGGGCATAGGCCTGTGGGCATGGGCGGAGAAGGTAAGTATAAACACATGCACACAAACACACACTGTTGAAGTGCAACACGAGTGCCTCAGTAGCATAGCTAAATTCCTTTCCCGTATTCCAGCAGGAATAAGCTGAAAGTCCAATTTGCAGGAGAGAATTTAGATGAAAACGTGAGAATTGAGAGAAGTGGTGTGGGGAAATAAAGGCACCTTTCCTGTAACACTTTGTGCCACTTAAAAGCATATTACCTGATAATAGTAAACATGTCTTAGTTGTCTCAGGAAGTGAAATATATTCCTGCAGTTTTAGTGCAATTTTAAGGGTGAGTGTTAAAGTTTTGTTGAGCCAGTTTGTGTTTCCAGTAGTTCAACAGGAACTAGAATAGTGCACAGCAACACAAAAAGCTGTAAAGAAAATTACAAACTCATTTCGGTCATATCCACCAGGAGTTCAATGTCTTTACCCGTCACAAAGTGAATGCTGCAAACTTGCGTGAAAACTGCTTACAGTTTATTTTCCACAGTATGCTAACTACAAAGGTCAAACAGTGCCATTAACCTCCCATGTGCAGTGGATCATGGCCACGTTTAAAACTCCTTCCAATTGAGCTAACAGTCAATTTGTTCATTAATTATCTCGAAGTTGTACCGTTAGCTTCAGTAAATGCTGCACCAGCATGGAAGCATGTACTGATTAGTAACGTCTGGTCGTGAACTCTGTGCAAACAGGCCTGCACCAGAGTCCCTTAGTGGAACAGTGTGAATAATTTAAAGGATTAGGCCGAATGAAGAATAGCAGGTACTGGAAAGGCATAATGGTGAGTTTGGGTCTCAGTGGCTAAGATGATTAGTTTGTAGCCTGCTGCATTCAGCCAGACTAGTTAAGTGTTTCAGGGCCTCATGCTTAGATTCAAATGAAGGCACTTTACTCTGCACAAGTGCTATGAAAGCACAAGAATGCAGTCATACCTCTGTGCTGTAGTTGTCCCTTAGCAAGTGCAGTGGGAGCTGAACTTAAGCAGTAGGAGACTTCAGCTTTGTGGGCTTTAGCTGCAAGTGTTTGACATGTGCACTACATTTGACAAGCAAACAGGATGTCAGAATTGAGAGCAGTTACCCACATTAACAGACAGTAAGGCTGGTGAGGTCGCTTTCATTAAGGTGCTAAAAAGAAAGAGATCATGCATGATGCATGACTGTACCTCCGTGTAATGTGCCGCCCTGTGGCACCTTCCATGAGCCCACTGTTTGGCGTTAAGGTGTAATTTCTGCTTGAGAAATTGGTCAGTGCAAGGCACGATGCAGACTGCAGACTGACAGGAAAACATGTTGGCCTTACAGCCTCGGGGCTGTGAGGGCAGGATGTGCAGAGAGGAAGGAGGGATGTCTGTTTGTGAATGTTTGCTGAACTCTGCCTCTTCTGGGAAGAGTCACTTGTTTTATAGGCAGGGCAGAGATCTGTTAGAGGGAAAATGTGCTGTAGATAAATTGATTAAAAGAAAAAACATCTGGGGGTTTGTTATTCTATTGGGAAAGCCACCCACATGCCAACAGTATCGGCTTTTTAGAGGTTTTTCTGCTGCATTTCTGAACAGGGCAACCCATGTTAGCCTCTCGGCTGCCATGAGTTAAATTTTCACTATTTCTCTTTGCCGTCGCAGCCTCTTTTCAAGGTTAACTGTGTTTTTATAGAGTGCAGAAATGAGCTGGGACCTTGTAATAGAGATAGTAAGGATTGATTTTGGAAGTGTTACAGTCGGAATTTTAACCACTTTCTTTTGTCTTTCTTCCTCTCCCTCAGGGCGTGCTGTCCAATCTGTCATCCATCACAGACCTCGGGGGCTTCGACCCCGTGTGGCTCTTTATCGTCGTAGGAGGGGTCATGTTCGTCCTGGGCTTTGCTGGCTGCATCGGAGCGCTCAGAGAGAACACCTTCCTGCTTAAATTTGTAAGCCAGCTCCCAACTGTCCAAGCATAGGCGCCATTTTAACGACATCACGCCCCCTTAGATCTGCAGTTCACACCAGAGCCAAGGCTGTCAGAGCAGCAGGTGGATGACTCACCCGGGCCAGATGCTTGGGGCGGTTGCGTGGCACAAATATGAATTATCTCGTCACCAAACTGCGTCCTGTTTCATCAGGAAGTAATGATCAGAAGCGTTGATCCACGCCTCATAAGCCACCAAAACATTTTCTCTCTTTAATATCAATTAACTCAGTGACGTATTCTTCATCTGCTTGTTTTTTGTCTTTTGATGTGTAAAAAAAAAAATCTAAGATGTCCTCTGAAGCCCAAAGCCAGTTTAGGGGGTTGATTTGAGTTGATCTATATCGATAACAACAGATGAATGATGGAGACACGCTCGCCTTGTTGCTGGCTGCGATTCTGAGTAGCTATTAGTTCCAGCCGATGTCCATTAGCAGCAGTGAGTCAGGCGTCAGAGTGAGGAGCTAATGTGGCTTCTGTGCATTTATTATGAGCCCCGTCTCCTCTCCACCTACATTTACTGTAAAGGGCTGATATAACGGTACCTCTGGGACTGCCGTTTTTGTTGCCACACTCACTCAGCAAATCAGGACAGACCGGTACGGCGACGTTACATCAGAGCGTTTGTCCTTTCATTCTTTTATGATGAGATGTGATGAGAAAAAAACGCTTTTAGTCTTCTGATCCTTTTTTAAAACAGGATTTACTTGAGCGCACCCAGATTGCCTGATTAAACTGCCAGATTTATTGTTTTGTGTTTTTGTGTTTGTGGGTGTTTACACTTGTGTGTGTTTATGCGTGTTTACACTTGTGTGCGTCGTGTGCTTTCCAGTTCTCCGTGTTCCTGGGTTTGATCTTCTTTTTGGAGCTGACTGCCGGGATCCTTGCCTTCGTCTTTAAGGACTGGATCAAAGACCAGCTCAACTTTTTCATCAACAATAACGTCAAGGCCTACCGCGATGACATCGACTTGCAGAACCTCATCGACTTTGCGCAGGAATATGTGAGTCCACGCCTACTCACTGAAACCCGTGTGTTCAGTCACAGTCTCCTTGTGAAGGTTCACGTTCCTTGGCTGGAGGGAGTCGCTCCCTTCTCTAGAAGTGTTGTTGTTTATATGAGTTTCAACACTGATCTTGAGTCAACTCGGTTCTGGGCAGACAGGATAATGAGTTAGCCAGTGCAACTGTGGAGTAAATATGATATTTCCCTCAAATGATTATCCAATTACATGAAGTGAAACGTCCCCTGCGTATAAACCCTGGGCTCTGTCATGGCGTACTGTAAAGGCGATTAGATCTGCTGCTGTCTCACTGTTTTCTATCACACTATCTGTTGTCACTTCTTGCCACAGTAAGCTGGCTACCCACCCAAGCTGACCTGATCCAGGCTCTAAAGAGCTGTTTCAAGACCAGATCAGAGAAAATAAATCTGTCTGTTAACTGGAGTTGGCTGTTTAATCTCTGCCTGTTGTTGCTGCTGTCTCAGTGGTCATGCTGTGGAGCTCACGGGCCCGACGACTGGAACCTGAACATCTACTTCAACTGCAGTGACCTGAACCCCAGTAGGGAGCGCTGTGGAGTCCCCTTCTCCTGCTGTGTCAAAGACCCTGCAGTGAGTCTTTCATCAATACTAATACATGATTAATCTTGCAGAAATGTGCTGTTTTATTTTCAGACATAAATCAGACTTCAAGACATTCATTCAAGAAATCCTTTTGACATATGCTCAGTTGAAAACAGTACAAAGACAATATGTTTAATGTTTTATCTCATCAGCTTCATTGATTTTGTAAATATGTGCTTATTCTGAATTTGATGCAGCAACACATTTTAAACACTCACCACTTTGTGAACACATGACTGTATAAAGGATGTCACGACATGGGCTCAGGAACACTTTGTAAAACCATGGTCGGTGAACACTGTTGGTTTGCAAATGATTGCATTCTGTTTTATTTACATTTTACACAGCATCCAAACTTTTTGGGAAATCTGGGGTTTACTGTATTGTACTGAATTGTAACTGTAATGATCGACAGAAAAATAATCAGCTACTTTCTAATTGAATAATTATGAGTGAAAAATGTCAAATATTTGCAGGTTTCAACTTCTCAAATGTGAGGCTTCAGTTTTTCACATTTTGCTGACATTTTCCAGACCACATTAACATAATAACTGATAATGAAAATAATTATTAGCTGCAGCCCTAATTTAGCTTTGAAATTTCAGTATTTAATTTAGCAATTCAACTCATTTTGAATGCTTGAGGAATTTTGTTTGGAAAGTTACTCTCCAAAGTAGTCACCTCCTAATTTATGTCTCCCCCTCTGGCACTTAAAAAGAGTCATTCAACACTTAAAACACTGTGACCAGTCGCTGGAGAGTATTTCACATTTTTGTGTTGTTCTTGCAGGAGGATGTCATCAACACGCAGTGCGGTTATGATGTTCGGCTTCAAGGGGTTTGTATCTCCAGTGTTTCTCTATACTTAACCTTCTGTTTGTTTAACGTGGCTCTGCAGTTATTTCTCTCTTCAGGATGTAGCTCTCCGAAAATTACTTGTGCTGTATGATATTTTTTTCAAATGAATCTAGAAAGTCTAATACAATTATAGCAGTTAAATTCTCATTCACAGCACAGGTACATGAAGCAGTGGAGCATGATTGGCAGCCAGTGTCAGCCTTTCTGGTTAGAACGACGCAAAGCTGCTGAGCAGAATTACTCCTGAGGGCCAGTTGATTGACAAGCTGCAAATCTGTTTGATTGAAGCGATCTAAGCAGTTGTTTTAAGGTGAAGTGGCAGTCCGCTTCATTTGTACTGGACCTGATTGCTGGTCTCAAACCCCCAATATAATAGATTAATGGTTGACAGAAAATAACTCTAAATTAAACCATAGCAGGTACATATAGCATCATTACTCAACATTCTTGTTAAGAAGGCTGTGGAAAATCTTCCTTTTTTTAAAAAAAAAAGAAAGAAGACACACACACACACAACAGTTGGCCAACACAGCAGACACAGATCATATAGGGTTAAGTAGCGCACAGGCTCCTCAGCATGCTTCTTGCCTTAATAACAGATTGTTCTTCAACGGGGATAATTAGGCTCCAGTTATAGCCTAGAGAGCAGCCTTACTACACTCTGTAATTGGCGACTCAGTGGGTTATGCCAGTCCGTTCCCTTTTCCTCTGTGTGTGGGTGTGGTGGTTACAACTCACTGCACTGCAGTCAGAAAGATTGCTGTTGCTAGGCGCACTGCAATACAGTGAACCACCTGCCACTGAGCTGGTATGAATTCATTTTCTCTGTGTGCTCCTCTGCTCACGCCCTGGCCCCTGATATTTTGCTGAAACTGTCAGTGATGTGCAGTAAGTTTCCTGTGCAGCTTGTTTATGGAGGGCAGGCTGGGAAAGAGGAAGAGCAGGAGACATGAGGAGGACAGCAGCACTACAAAGGCACAGGGCTGAAATAGCTTCAGAGGAAGTTCACAGCCAGAACAACATAGTGTTTCCTGCTTTTCAATTGGCTGCCAAGACTCCCTTTACATCCCATTGGTTGAAAGCTAGCTTTCAGGTTTTGCAAGAGAACAAAGGATTTGCCTGGTTGACTTGTCTTGAAGAGTAACAAAGAGAGCATTGTAAAGAGTCCTGTTCACACCCGCTTTTACCCCCATTCTAGTGTCTGCACGGCTCTGAATTACACCTTTTTATGTCCATCTCTGAAGAGACCGTGTACTTCATTGGCTGAATCTGACGCTAACACAAACAGCCATCTGTCCGGTCACAGGAAACAGCCTCTGCCTGATATGGTCCTCTGAATCCACTGCCTTGATATTCTCCATAATGTCCAGACACTGACACGTTGTAATCTCAGAGTGACTCAGCTATCACTCACTCCTCGTGCCCTCCTCAGCGGTGAAGGAGTCAGTGGGCAAAATGCTATCTGTGTTGTTTGCTTTGTCCCGCGTTAGTCAGAGGCCAGAGTTCAGATGTTTGTGTAAACTGTGCAAAAGGCCAGTGTCCTCTCTGTGAATCATTTAAATGTGATTTATATAAAAAATAAAAACCACTCTTCATTTGAATTCACCTCTAACATGTTTTTGTTTTTCAAAAGGACCTGGACCGGCAGAAATATATCTATACCAAGGGCTGTGTGGGGCAGTTTGAGAAGTGGCTTCAGGACAACCTGATCATTGTAGCTGGAATCTTTGTTGGTATTGCACTTTTACAGGTCAGTCTTTCTTTTTTCCTGGCAGACATTGAAATGAGGACATTGCATTTGACATGAGGTGTTTACCTTAACCTAACAACATGTCTGGGTTCTCATTTTGTGTCATTACTGCCATCTAGTGATGGTCCAGGTAACGTCAAGCAAACCCCTGCAGTCCTGCAGTCCGCTCTTTTTCTTCTTCTTTAGTTTTTTTTTTTTTTTTTTTACTGTAACATGCTCTATTCTGATCTCTTTTCCAGTAAGTGTGTCTTGACCCAGTGTCCTGTGTTGTTTCCTCTTTAGATTTTTGGTATCTGCCTTGCTCAAAACCTGGTGAGTGATGTCAAAGCTGTCAAAGCCAACTGGTGACAGGAGAGGTGAAGCAAAGGGCCCCCGCCCGTCAGGCCCAGCCAGGTCAAAAACAGTCCCGTCCAGCTGAGGGCGGAGAGCCGAGAGCATTCAACTCTGTCTACTTTGCCACCAAGCTAAGCAGCACATACACACTCTCACACTTGTATATGTGCAGATACTAAGAGTTTACTTCCCTGTTCATCAGCGACACTTGAAGGGAGAGAAGAATATCCCACAAAAACCAAACAGTCTACACGTTGTTTACCACTCAGCTGGGATTTTAAGGCAAATATACAGAGGACATTCCTGCCTACTTCAGAGTTACTCTTTTTACTTCTTTTTTTTCCTGTTTCCTCTGATTTTGTTCTTCGGACACGTGTATTTATGGGCGCTGTTGCACAAAGACTTCTGTCACCTGGGAGATTGGAAGCCATGGATGAAAGTAAGAGACAAACAAAACAACAACAACAAAGGAAAGGAGATGATGAGTCCTTTTTTTAGGTCAAACGTGACATTGTCACAGAGCTTCTTACCGCTCGGTGAGGGCTTGAACGTCTCCTCCTACAAACAGCCGGTTTTTAACATGTTTATCCCCACTTCATGCTGCAGGGGATTGTGGGTGGCTGACCGACCGGGCGGCCAACAAATGCACAGATTCTTCTGCCTGTCATTTTTCTCCATAGTGACCTTTTTTTATGACCACTGAAAGACTCTGAACACTGGCTGGTCAAGTCTGCAACTTCAAATCATTTCAGGAGATTTGAATTCTGACTCAAAGTGTAAAAAGTGCCATTAATTCCCATTTATATATTTGTCTCCCTCCTGTCATTTGCTCTGAATTTCTGCTCCCCCACCCCACAATACCTCAGGGCCTGGCTGAAAACATGCTTTCTGCCACCGGTTAAAAGCATATCTATTTTTTTCCATCCATGTCTGTTGAATTTAGACTATTTTAATGCAGAAGAACACTGACAGTCCCTCGAAAGTTGCCCTGTGTGCCCTGCAGTGATTGTATTATCTCTTGATTTACTGAAGGATATTGTATTATATGGAACGGCCTGGCGTGGTGAGGATTGTACGTCTATGCTTTACAGGGAAAAGGTTTTAATGATAGTTGAGATTGTGTTTCTCTCTGAGCATCCCTCAGGCACATGGGATTGCTGGTTTGGGGCCTTTTTACTTGACCTATGTTACCATTTGTCTTATATTTCGTCCTCTGCAAAGTGAAATAAGAATATTTGTCTGTTTAAAGATGTCCGTTATTCATCCCTCATTTCCTGTCTTCTCATAGACAGATTTCTAGTCTGGACTCATGGTTTGACTTCACCAGGCACCTGTTTTACCTCTGACCCATCAGTCAACTGCGAAATAGCCTCTTATCGTCGATGTTGTTAGCAGTCCTAATGGAGACCAAATAATATCAGCTGCCCACTAGCTAATTGCCAAGGTTTTGTCTGGCTGCAATTCAGAATTTGTTAGGAATGCCAAGAATAACAAATAGCATTTCTAGATAGCCAAAATGTGAATTTATTGTCCCTTTTTCTGCGGGAAGTGCCAGTTGAAAAGAGAAATCAAACAAAAATTAAAAATGTATGTTACAGTATCGCTTTTATCTTTAATCCATGTGTCTTTTGTTTGGAGCGGTTTTTAAATAGAATAGTGAATACATGCTGTTACCTTTGATATTAGCAACAGCCATAATATAACATGAATGCTGCTTTGACTAGATTATTGATGTGTAGTTCAGTAACCAAGCTAACAAGTCTCACATGATGACATTTGAACCGTTTGTTCAACATGTCGTCATAGTTTCCAGGCTGAGGGAATATTCCATGTGATTTGTCCTCGCTCAAGTTTACACTTTGTACTCTGTTCATGTTGCCCTTCGTTGTTCATTATATAAAAGAATCCCATTATAAGTTGCCCTCGCAGCTGTTCATCTTACCCATGATCCTCACAGAATGCAGTTTGTGACATGACTGGATTCACTTGATAATAGTGTTTGTTTCTGTCTGCATGTAACCACTACGCTCGTTTCTGGTTGGAGCAGTGTCATTCAGGTACAGAGCACGGGCAGGATTTGGGTGGGATTGACTCAGCCCCACACACACACACACACACACACACACACACACACACACACACACACACACACACACAGCCAAAAAAAAAGAAATCATGTTTTGAATTGCAGTGCACACAAGTTGAAAGATGGGTAGCATTAATATTCTGTGAACAGTACAGCAAAACTTTTCCTGCCTCACAGAGTCTGCTTGGAGAATATATTAAAATATATATATAGGAGCTCATTCAGTAACTGCACCTTATGATCTCCTGCTGTGTGTTCATGTCACATGTTGCTTTCACCCACACGCTCCCTCCTCAAAACACTGCCTGATCTGACTGCACCTGTTTCAGAGCCTGTCATTTTGATGTATTTTTAAACACTGGGCCCGTTTGAAAAAAAAAAAAAAAAAAAAAAAGCGAAAGGCAAGACAAAACAACAGCCATTTGATTCAGGCGTCATGAATAGAGTCGATCCAGCGGAGCACAACACATCTGCACTGGAGTGACGGCGTCTTAATGACTTCTCTCAGCTGAAAGGGATGAGTTCGCACGAGAGAGAGGTTCATTCATTTCAGGGCTTTAGGTGTAATCAGTGAGTAAGAGCCTCGAGCAGTCTGAGACGTTTTTCCTTGAGCTCGCATGTAGAAACATTTACAGGATAAAACCCGCTTCTTGCAAATTGCCAGCCATAGTTGCCATGATGCTGCATGATTTCATCTTTATTTTTATCATCCTGTTATTCTCGATGTGTGTGGGCCTCTTTGATTTCACGAACTGTTGTAAATCAATTGGTCCCACTCGAGCCTAGAAGATCGGGATGAAACCAGCCAGGTTTTTTTTTTTTTTTTTTTGCCCTCCTCCACACCTTTCTAGTTGAATCTTTTGAAAAGTGGGTTGAAACAGATAATGTGTGCTTAATTAGTTCAACAAATCTTTGAAGTGGTTTCATTTTTTTCCTCAAATCACCCCTAATTGAAAGTGTTTGCTCAAGGTCTGAAACACCCCCCCCCCCCCCCCCCCCCCCCCACCCCACCTCACCTCGTGGAAAGCAACAACATCTGCTTATGCATGAAGAAGAAGGAGATTGGAGGTTTTTGTGTGATAAAATGGAGGGCTGCTGGCTTCTGAGTGATGCTGTGGATCTGGCTGAAGGCAGATGGAGGCCATGGGTGTCAGCTCCGTGCTGCAGAGCTGCAGCTCTTACACAAAAAACACTCCCGCTCGCTCGCTCTCTCTCTGCAGCCACCGCCATGTCTGGATGGATATGCCAATGATCAGACAGTCACCTTGGTATTATGGACAATAATGCCATAATAATGGGTAATAGCAGCGTGGCAGGGCTTTAATATGCAGACTCTACAAAGGTGACCTACTGGACTATGTTTTAACAGCTTTGGGTGATTGTGCTTGTGAATTCCTTTAATGTAAGGGAAAGGGGCAGGGAGAAACCACGCTAATTATGCTTTGTCCTTTATCATAATGGCCTTTCATCTTGAAACACCCTCTTCATTTCTCTGCTTTCCCTGTGGGAAGTGAAATCATTCCTGAGGAGGAGCCTTATGCATACCATGAATGTGTAAGTCAGTATCAGCACGGACCTGCAGCTCCGCGCTCCGTTAGACGTTCTTGTTACCCCTATGCAGCGCAGTGCACAACACAAGTGAAGCTGAGAAATGTGAAATTAAGAGTTATCTATGGTGATGTTTTTTTTTTTCCATGTTATTCTGGTTCTTACATCTGTTTTAGTGAACAGGAGCATTCCATTTCTGTCTGTTTCCGGGCGCGTGTGTGCAGACTTACATGGAAACCACGAAGCATCTTAATCAGCAGAAGCAACCAGTTCAACAGTCTAATGAGTCATTGAAATCATCACTTCTGTCCAGGTTTTCATAATCTTTTATTGATATAAAACTTCTTTTGCTACATATGCATATATGAATGCTTTGACTGAACTTTTTTCCTTTATGTACATAATGCAAAGTGACAATAATCAGGATTGATGATTTATCCTGTGATCCCTTTCCTGCCTTGAAGTCTGCTAATGTCTTGGAGCATTTCTCTTGATATTTCCTACAAAGGTGAGCAGCGCCTCATTGTCTTACCTCATTGTGTGCAGGCGCTGGTCACATCAGGGCGCCAGGAAGCGGCATCATTAACTTGTTTGTGAGCATGTTAACAGATTTTTACAGATTTGCTGCAGTTGAAGAATGTGGATATGGTAGTTAATGATCTTTCAGCCACACAAACCACTATGAATATCCCTTTGTTCAGCTGGGCAGAAAAACATTTTTTTCCCCCCAGTTTTACCTTAACAGTGGGTCCTTTTTTCCTTGTGTGTCAATTGCAGCAGAAAACAACAAACCATTATCTATCCGTTCTTTCAGTTTAGACCTGTCAACGCGGATGAGTAGCCTTGTAAAGAAATGTATATGAAAACTGTGGGACATGGTCTGTTACACTGTATATTGTGTTGAAATATGCCTCTTTCATATATTAAAGGATTTATGATAACAGAGGAGTGTTTTCCGTTTTAACTCGAGCAAACATGGACGGCATGTAGATTTGCTCAAGGGCTGGATTTACAATTTCAATTTGAATATTTTCCACTAACCCTCGATCCCACGACGCTGCAGAGGCAATATTTCACTTCATCCACTGTATTTGATTAACTGAGGTTTCTCATTTTTGAGATTAAGATTTAACACATAGGACCAGCTCCTAAAACATGACGAAACAATATATAAAGAATTTATATAGTTCAAATCAGCACCCGACCAGCTTTCGCATTAAAATGCTGCTTCCATGTTCATGCATTGGTAATAAGAATCCTATAATGACGTATGTATAATGGTACACCATGAGTACTCTACTTTTATACTTCAAGTACCTTTTGCTGATCATAGTTTTCTATTAATACATTTTGTATGGAGGGATTTTACTTGATTGAGTGTATTTTTACATTAGTGTAGTTACTTTAAGGATCAACGCACTTGTTTCACCGCTGAGCTCTGAGGAAAGCGGTGAAGCAGCTCTGCACATCATCTGCTCTGCACTGGAACATCGTTTTTAAGGTTTTCTGTGATTAGAAAATGCTTTTATTAATCAAATGATGAGAAATCAGCCAATAGAGGGAGACAAATAGTGACTGTTCAGGCAGATAGACTTCTGCTGTGACTTCCTCATTCAATCCTGTATGAAAGCAAAAATGCAATGTTAAGAAAAAAAAAAGAAGCTAAAGAAACTGCAGGCAGACAACAGAGTTTGTATTATATTCTGTCCATTAGTGGCTTTTGAAGGACAGCGAAACATTGAACAAATCAATTCAGTTACCTGCAATTACAGCTCTGCCTTAAGATGTTGAGATCAAAGAGTGACTCTTCAACACGATTAATCAACTTCAGAGACTTGACGTTTTCCTTCCCCATGTATCTCAAAGATGAAACACTCAGGCGGGAGCCTTGACAATGAACAAATGACTTGATGGACTCGAGCGTCAGTGCTCTTCTGGCATGAGGCGTCATGGCCGCGAGGACAGCTCCTGCCTCTGAGGTTCCTCCTTTGTGATTCCATTTAAAACCGCTGTTGCAATGAGCACGAGCTGTCCAAATAGGAACGACTGGTGCTGCGTTTTTATCTGCACGGGAAACATCATGTACAGTACGCAGCGGCAATCAGCTCCCACTCATCTGCACAGCAGCCTGGTTAATCATTCAAACCAAGCTGTGATATCACTGCTCGATGCACACCGCATTTCCCTTTTTGAGGGAAAATCTTTAATTTATTCACCACATTGTATCAAAGATGTGTGAGGCCACGTCAGACTCTGCTGCCTCTTTCCTTTGAGCTGCACGGTGCTGCTCTTATTCTGCTCACGCATCTGACCTCCTGACCTTTAACAGTAGCCGGTGTTCCACGTTTTCCACTGGTACCTTGTTGTTTGCATCTGCTTCACTTTAAGGAAGCTTCAGCAGAGTGATAATTGAAGCTTGAATGCATGAGCTGGTGGTTTGTGGTGGAGCTGGAGACAAATTTATGTGAGAGAAGTGCCTTCTCCCTCGAGGGTGCAGTCTTAGCTAAAGCGTAGTTTAATGTCAGCACTTGATTATCTATTGTGCGGTTGACTGAGCACATAAATGTATGAGCCCAGCGTCAACAGCATTTTGCATGAACTGTTTGGCTTTACAAATACAAATGAACACATCGGCATAAAAAAACGTCAACTAGTTCACAAATGTGCTTCTTCTTTTTTCTCTCAACACAATCCAGCAGAACAAAAGATAGATAATGCATGAAATATACAGCCGTCCTCTTATCCACAAATCAAACCCCGACCCCAACCCCGCTGGTCAAATACAACAGATTTTGTAAAAGACGAGGCGTAAAAAATGCTGCTGTGGTAGAAACAAAAAGAAAGAAAGAAAAAACTAATAACGATAACTAATAAATCATGCATCTGGGCTGGAAATCGGTCAGAAAAATGTATTTAATTCTATGAAACAACATAAACAAACATCATATCAACATAGTCCTAAACATATACATAACATATGTAGGCCTATATAGAACTTGCATGCTATATAATAAAACATAGTGCTAGCTTCAAAGACATGTAATGGTAAAATGCTGGATGTGGAATACAAACACCACATTCATAAACTGCGCGACACGTGCAGTAAATACACACTGTGATCTTGAGATTCATTTCAGTTGTTTTATCCCAGATCTGACCTCTGTTCCTTCGCTGTCACCTCTTCACAGCTAAATACCACTCAGATATCTTCCCTGTCTGATCTCCACTGTTCCTGTGGGAGGCTGCTAGACAATGCTTTCTGTCTTCTCTTGAGAATTTGAAATGTGAATGAAATAAAAGCAGGAACCCTTATGATCGTGTTTTACAGTGTCCAAACCACGTGACGCCATATCTGGCTGATCTCCTCAGGCGATGGCCAAGACTTCTCTCCTTGTAGTGGAGGGATTGTAAATCACTTCTTTGTTTTGTGTCCCTGGATGGGAGAATTGTATGTATTAAGATTTGCTCATCTTAGCTACTTTTCACTGCAGGCTATGTGGCATTGAATGATTTTATTAATTTTTATGTTTGAAATAGAGCACACATGCATTTATATATGCAGCACAAAGCACCAGTCATAGCTGCAGGTATGGATCTCCTGTATAGTCCAACCTGGACCATCTACACGCAAGGAAAGCAATGGAAGCAGTAGGTTCTGTCTTAATGAAATGTACATATCTATTAACTTTTGACTATGGCTCCAGACAGTTGACAGCTAATACCTCCTTACTGTAAAGCCTGGTTCAAGGGAGAATAAGTTTTGCTTTCAATTCTAACATTTAATGCTTTACAGAAGATACTTTAGAAGGATTCCTCCTTTTGTGAGTCGCTTCATTTTAGCTGTAGAAAACAGCAGCTATTAAAAGACTACAAATGTAGCCGTAACATGCACTGCCTGTAGGTGGCGCAAAGCTCATGAATGCTGTAGCTTTGACTTTCTTGGCCTTTTCAGCATGTGGCAGCACTGATACCCCTGCTTCTGCAGGTATTAAAATGCTGTTTTTACTCTCTATTCCGACACGTCAGAGGACGGCGTAGTGTGTAAATGGTGTGATTAACAGCTCCCCCTAGTGGACAATCTTCAACCTGCTGATTGTGAAGAAGTAAGCTACTTACCACCTAGTTCTACAAGATGCTTCAGTCAATATCATAAATGAATTAACTCACTTTTACCTGAACAGTTTCTCTATTAATGTTATATACCGATAAGCAAAGTAGAAACTGACTTCTGTTTGCTGTCCAGTGGAATTACCTTGTGAGTCTGGGCTTTTCCTAACCTGCAGTCTAAATGTTGCTCTGCCAATGAGGACTTAAGCCTTTCAACATTCATAAAGTCTGTTGAGTTTTTCACTCTGCAGAATAATTAGCCAGATTTCCCACGCTTCATAGCTCTATGATCATGAACGACAGCAGGGCTCAGGCCCCAGTTCTGTATCCTTGCAGCCCTGCAGTGTCTGACTCCGTCTAGAGCCCTGGAAGCATACATTCAGGATGTTCAGGAATTCACCCAGTTGTTTTGATCTTTGTCTGAGCAGCTGAGTTGGATCCATACCGTTTGTAATTAGCCGGTTAAAGAGTATATTGCAGGAGCTGACTGGCCTCGTTTTTGCTCTCTGAGAAGGAAGGCCTCTTGTTCCTGAAGGGGTGTCACAAGCATCCGTCATCAAGGAACACCAGCTAAGTGGGAAAGGTTCCTGTGGTGAGGTGAAAGACCGTCAGCCTCCAGATACGGCTTTTAGTCCAGCTTTTGCGGCCTGCAATTGATTTATTGATGCATTCAACATAGAGAACTACCCCTGCCAAACAGTCAAAGGCGCCCTTTCAGTAGTGGGTGACGTCGCATCTGCGTCAGCTAACTGGGATAACTTGGACATCACATGACTGTGCTCAGTTCCTCTTCTTTTCATGTGGTGTGTTAAAAGCATTCTTTCAGAGTAACTAGGGCAGAGATGGAGGAGTGCGAGAGGTTATTGACACACACACATGTTTGGAAAAACATGAATATGCTTGATCTTTGAAGTGTGCTCATTCTCCTGCGTGTTAGTAAATGGAAGGAAATGTTCCTTACTGGTTTTCTCATGTAGTTTGAAAAAGAAAACTAGATGATTATTAACTCTAATCCTTGAGTTTGTACCCAATCCACAACTCCTGTTAGCGGTGGCCTCCTCGTGGATATCAAATTATGTCATGATGCTTCAGCTGTGCTGCTTGTTGTGCTCGAACAGATCTGATTGGTTGATGGTGTAATCGAATGAGTTTCTGTAATTACCTGAAAAACAGCAATTCACTCGGAGCCCACTCGAATTAATGGTGAAACAGATTATGGCCGAAGCACCAACCTCATGGCGCTGCTCTTAATCTGCTGGCGCCTCAGTCACAGGAGCGAGCCATGGGGTTAAGTTGAAGGAGAGGGCTTCTCAGGCCAACCATAATTCACCCATGTGGCTCTGCTTCAAAGGCAGAAGCACACAAGCGTTAATTGCATGTCACCCATTTTTAGCTGGAATATTTATCTGTGCTTTATATGTCTGTAGTGCTTTCAAGGTGCTCAACAGGAAGAGCAGGCTGTGTGTGCGTGTGTGCCTGCCTGCGTGTGTGTGTGTGTGTGTGTGTGTGTGTGTCTAACTTGGGACAAATTGATGTGCCCAAATTAGTTTCACTGCAGTTGCATTTATTCCACTGTAAACTGGTTTATGTTTCATTAGAGCTATGGTTGAGGCTAGCGGAATGGTTAAAGTTGGACATGTGGTCATTATGGTTAGAGTTAGCCTTCAGAGAATGAGAATGAGAATGAACCAATGCAGAGTGGTTAAAATAATGGCTCGTTTTTTGGGGAAATTCACTCTCTTGTTGAGAGTGTGCTGCTTGTCTGGCACTGCACTCGATCAGAAAACCACAACTGGTCCCTTTTAAGCTTTGTTTTTGTAAGAATGAAACAAATGAGATAAAAGTGTAAACAGTCCCTGATGCATAATATTATTATATTTATTAAAACATGCAAGCTGTCATAATTGCTGTCAGGAGAGAAAAGGTCTAAAACAGTCCACTGTGTGTGTTTGTATGTGAGTGCCTGACTGTATGCATGTGATTTTAGGCCTTTCACTGAAGATCTCTCTGAGGATTGTGTGCTTACAAATTAAAGATGTTCTTGCTGAGTGCCACCCCCCCCCCAAAAAAAAAAAAAAAAAAAAAAATCATGTTTCTCTTCAGAAATACTGAAGAATGAAAGGGCACAAGTGAAGCTTTTTAAAGGGCTTGAATTGTGTTAATTAATGAGTTAACGGCCGCCTTTCCAGGATATTAATCATGTCAAACTCCACCGTGAAGGGATCAGCTAATGGCACCCTGAAAACGGCTAAAAGTGAAGTGCAATAAGAGTTCTTTACACACTTCATGTACCAAAGAATTTAAGCTTTATTGAGCATGAAATATGGAATCCTATCTACACAGCCGTATGCTCATAATCACATCATTCCTCTATATATCGTCAAGGCAAGCTTACATAACATATGCATCTGCCAACAAGTCCTACTTAATCATATTAGTAAGAAACAGGTTCTTCAATACCTCCGACTTCTTCCTCGACCTTTTCAGTGCTGCAGATTTGTTTATCTCCCACCTTAATATATGTTACTACAAGGAAATGTAATCACACTCCTTTTGAGTTCGGTTTCAGTGAAGTCAGGGAACGATGGCTTCTGCAGGTGAGAGCTACATAAACTGAGTCACACTCTTTTGTGAGCGGGAAGTACAGCCAAACGGCGTGGCGACCTTCTTGAAAGGGACGGTTGTAGTTATCAGGAATGGAAGAGGGGCATGAAGAAGAACATAACGCTTTTTTCTTTTTTGTTTCCTCCACTGCGCCCTGGTACCTCACCTGGCAGAGTACATACATGTATTAAGGCTGAGTCCTTACCGCAGAGGCCTCGGCCCCTCTTCCTATCAGGACCCTTTGCTGTACGTCATCCTCTCTCTCCAGCTATCAGCGTCAAAACAAAGCAGAGAAACTGCTGCAGCATCAAGAATGAATCTCAACTTATCCATCATGTCAAGTGTTGTTTGTTTAGTGCAGTATGCTACAGTTTGCCTTACAGATGTCATATATGTATACTGGACATTTTTAGTAGCTAAAACCTTTTTCAGCCCTACTACATATCAGACCAAAACACTTGCTTTTTAAACAATTATATCACCCCAATTTTCACACTTATCACAGCAATTATGCACACTTATGACACAGCCGTGATTTTCCTGCACACATTGTTTGTACATGTGACAGAAAACCTTTGAATCTGTGAATCCTTTAAGTCTACTTACTGTGCATAGAAACTATCCAGGGCAGACACCACAAACCGCAAAGGCAAAGCAAAATAGTAAACTTCTAGAGTTAAAACCACTGTTCTCAAATCCTCCTGAGGCTTTTCCATACATCTGCTGTTTTGTGTGTTTTGCATATTTACTCAAAGGATGACCTGCTGCTTAAAATCCACTCCAAACCATCAAAAATCACTCAGGATGGAAACAACTAAATCTTTTATTAATTTTCTAAAAAGTTGACTTCTTGCAAATATACAGAAAAAACACACACACAAACACATCATAAGAGTAATGCCCCGACACACACCTAAATGAACAGCAGCGTACAGTCAACACAGCTGAGCCTACACACACACCTCCACCTTGCCAGGACTGTTGGAATGATGTGCGGTTAACAGCCTGTGTACTGAGTGATGGACTGTACTGTACTCCACATGAGCGCACCAGCCTTGGCCGTGTCATTACCGTTTTTATTCCTTAAACCTCAGAGCAGATTTGTGCATCTGCACCTATTAAACTGGTCTACAGGTTTTTGCTGCCAAAACTCTCATCCTCTGACCTTTTATTGCCTCCCCAGCTCCGAGCCAACAGCTTGAACCATATTCTCCCCTTTAAGCATCAGGACGCGGACAGTATGTTCTCTGGCAAGCATGACTACTGGAGGATTCTTCATGCAGATTAACTCGCTGTCTAAAGTCAACATTATTGAGATTAGATATGACAACAGCTGATCACACATGCTCACTAAGCAGAAGCTGACCTTTTCTCTGTTTTTTGAATCTATTTATGTCTTGTGTGGCAGTCAGGCGGTATAGAGTTTAATAGCAAACAGCATACAAACAACAAGAAGAAACTTTGAGAAACATGTTTTTATTGGCATCCAGCGGGTGCCGGGTAAGGCCTCAGCAGGAGTCCCCCTCAGCAAGACAAACAGCCCAGCGTCTGGCTGTGCGTATGATGGCATAAAAGTGTTTTTCAGTGCTGAAATTGAATGTCGAAATCGATGTCCAGATTTAGTTTTGATATGTCTTAGGGTTGTCATATCACATTAAGATGGATTCCCTGAGGGAGGTGTTGCAAAAAAGTGTGATGAGGAGGATCCTTTCCTCCAGGAGAAGTCAATCAATATGCCTCTCAGACGCTGTCTTTTTCAGCTCCAGCACCACTTTGTCCTTTTTTTTTAACACTGCTGACACAGTTCAATTAAACTTCCGCTTCAATAAAAAAGGCTGGATTCAGTGAATGTAAGTGGGTCTAACTCATTTCAATTTCAGTCCACCCAAGCATTTCCCCGCTATGTAATCTCACACTTTCCTTAAAATAGATGATCAGAACAATTAAATTATGATGCATCTAGATCGGTGCTTGAGAGTAACCTAATCTCACTCTCATAACTGGTTTCTGTTAGTCCGTGTGTGTGTGTGTGTGCGTGTCAGTGAGTGAGTGTGCACTGAATGATGACAAATCACACCTCACGCCATGTGGTTGCATCCTTTGTCATCACTCCATCAGCTGCGCTCAGAAGGAGACAGAACAAGTGTGGAAGTAATTATACTCAGGTGCCTCAGGGCTGTACACAGGCACCTGATCAATATTCAATCTCAGTTATTTCACCCCACATTACCATCCCACACAGGGCTGCTCGATGACTGCAAGGCCCGACGCTGCTCATTGAGACTGAGAATCACTTAATCAGACAGAGTAACTAGATTCAATTGAAAGCAGGTGGAGATATTCTGGTGAGCCTTTGATGCAGTATGACAAATTGAGAAGGATTCTTCCAACACCTCCAGGACATGAGACAAATCACTTTCAGTAGTTGTGCCAGTGTGTGTTTACGGGGGTAGATGTTTGAAATATTAGTCAGCTATTAGCCGTTGATGTGTGTTTGTGGATGACTTTGGGTGGATGGATAACAGACAGGAACTTCTGCATGGAAAGTTGTACTTGAAAAGTGTCCATTCTCAAGATAGTGTGCGCATTTGACGGCAGCAAGCTTTTTATCTGGAGAACTTTAGTGGTGAGGACAGTTTGTCACACTTCATATTAAGATCAACATGTTCACCATTAACTAATTTCTTACTAGCACGCGTATTAGTACCATGTTGGCTTTTGATTAGTCATGAAAATGCACTTAATAATGCTTTATTCTGGTGGTTTGGGATGTTCAGAGTTCGGTTGAGGTTGTTGTCATCATAATTCACAGACAACAACTTCCTTATTTACTGTTAACAATAATTACAAGGTCACTGAGGGAAAACTCTTACTTGATGGTCTAGTAGTTGTAGAATGTGGTCATGGAGAATAAGGCATCAATAAGTGCTTTATAATGACGAATAACTGCGCCTTAATGTAAAGCGTTATCAAAAAGAAGTTTTTAAAGAAGCCGTCACTGTATTTTATATATTCATTTAGCCAAAGTATTTTGATTGGAGCTTCATTCTTGATCTTGGAAACAGCAGGTTGACAAAAAATTGTCAACTCTCGGTCTTACGCATTTATTGGATGCCCAGAAGGCAGATTTGGGATGGAAAATCACTTTAAATTGGTAATAAAAAATAAATTAAATTTAAAAAAAAGCGATTGTTTGACCATAAATTCTCATCTCAGCATGCACTTGCAGAGCACAGTGCAGCTCTCAGTCTCGTCTCATGGCCTTCATCAGCGAATGGAGTCTGCCGAGGTCTCATTGAAATGGTCCAGCAACTTACAGCCACGTGATGACAGCTGAGCCATCCACGTCAAATGAGCAAACTCCATCTGCTGAGGAAGGAACCCTGTTATTCGACCCCCCTGGCATTCATTAGACTTCAGTCCATCTGGTTTATTAACACATGACGGTGGTTTCAATTACAATTGTTTCTCAGGAATCAAACACTCACCTTATGCAAGTTTGAAAGATGTCTGTAAAGAGTTTGTAGTTTGCTCTTTCAGGCAACATCTTTGATCTTACCTTATTCAGACCGACTGAGAGAGAGAGAGAGAGATCAGCCGATCTGCTCAGATACTGTAAGTATGTGGAACCATGACACAGTCCAGGATCAAGACTAAGAAAAATGCTTTATGAAAGATGAGTGTAGTTCACATGCAGTCTCCATAGAGACAGACACAATGCCACCATGTTGTGCCGTGATGTATTGAATAACCTTGTTAACTTAACCTTTCCGAGAACAGCTTGCCGTCGAGACTGTGAGACCACAGCAGCACTCAATCAAAGCTTAAGTCATGCAGGAATTACACGAAATGTTCTTTTGACACACACTGCATTTCATACTTTATATATTGTATATATATTGTATAGTGCATGGAGGTGCATGTAAAGGCTTTGCTTCATAGCTGCAGATTCATTTTGGGCTCGGCCTAGAGGAAGGTCTTTACCAGCACAACGTCGATCATTATGTCTAAATTACTAAAGGTCATAGTTTAATGCTTTCAACCTTGTGAGGAAGTTTAATGCACCAACCGCTTCCAGCGTGATTCACGACACTGATGACAGAGCAACAGCTTTGTCAGTTTTCCTTTTCTAATCCCCATAAAATGTTTTCTGTCAATGGCAGAATCACACATTCCCTCTCTGGGCTCATTTTTAATTCAGGATACTATGAAAGACCATCATTACTTTAACGGTCACACTTTGCTACTGATCAAGAAAGAGGTTCATGTCACCTCTGCAGAGCAAAGAATATACGCGAGTGACTGCCGCGCACATGAAGCTGTGTCTGAGTCTCCGATCCAAGTTCAAGTTTGTTTTATTCTACAAATGATCGCAGACCTGTTTGGTGATTGATTATTATTGATTGGTTCAGCTTGTTGAAATGGATGCTTCTATGATTAGCTTTCACGGCTGTGAAATATCTGTTTCACTCACGTCCTCTTGGAATATGTTTCAGTGTGCCTTTCATGTTGTCTCCTGGGACCTGTTTGACTTTCATGACAAGCAACCAAACTAGTTTCACCTCAGAGGAAGAGCAGAGGGAGAAAATTGGAGATTCTACGTTCCACCACTTCCCCAGTCTTTAGCTGCTCCTGTCCCGACTTGTTAGAAACGTGCTGCCGCATCAAATTCAGAATAGGCAGATGTTTAGAAAAAATCAATGAAGCTGACGAGATAAAACATTAAATATATTGTCTTTGTGCTGTTTTCGATTGAGCACATGTCAGCAAGGATTAGCAAATTATCACATTGTGTTTTATTTATGTTTTACACGGCGTCCAAACTTATTTGGAATAGGAGTCGGACACTTGAGCCAAGTTGTTCTCCCAAGTGCCAGAAAATCATCCCTCTGCCACATTCTGCATTTTTAAGAGGGCTTTCCATGACACACTCGAGTGATTTTTGACAGACCTTTATGAGCTGGAACAGTATCTGCATCCAAGATACAAAGTGATAGAAAGCCAGCTCACTAAAGAAGTTCCTGCTCCTTTCAGTGCAGCCAACAGATGGATTCAGTGGAAGAACAGCATTTTCCAATCAGTGACAAAGCAATGAAAACGAAGCCAACAGGCCCAATGGACCAAAAAAAACACAGACACTTAACTGCTGGAAGGATTTTGAAACTTTTTTTACAGAAGAAAAGAAGTTTGAGCCTTATTTAATGACTCGTGCATCACCGTTTACGACCTACAGTCACACACGTGGGAGGACGATGTTCAGCATCCAGAGTTGGTGACTTGCAAAGTATCAGCTTCACACCCAGCAAAGAGAAGTGCTGCTCTGTCCTGCAGAAGCACGCAGGAAAGTGTTGCAGAGGATTTGTTTTCCAGCAAAACAAACGCCTAAACAAGCACCAGAGCGCTCTCCTGGCCCTATTTACACTGCAAAGAGAAGCAACAAATGTTCGCTCGCTTTCCGTCAGCAGTCACAAGACGGTTTGTGATGGAAAAACACTGAAACATCACGAGTCTCTGGGATGTGGGCTTTTAAATCCTGAAGAAATTATAGGGGAAATGTGTGAGCGTGAGCTCTGATACAGATTTCGGGAAGCTTTTTAAAGACACAGTATCACTGTGGTGGAGGCACGGAGGGGAAATCTGATAAATGACCAACTGTCTGTGAGGCCTTTTGTGACACTCAATAAACCTCACTTCTTCTGTAATGTGATGGGTTTTAGGCTGTGTCCATCTATTTCTGTCCTTGTTGCCCTTTTTCCTGCACCAAGCAGCTGTTTTATATGCTTAAAAACAGCTTTTTAAAACTTTCAGCACAGTGAATCCGGCAACACACTGCATCTCATTATTGTGTGAGAAAAAAGGAGCTTTTTGATAACACGGATGGATGTCTGTTAACCCTCACAGACATGCTGGCTACTTTTGTGTGCCAGTGCCATGATGATGCCTCAAGCTGTCTTTATGCTCACTTTCATTCCTCTAAGGCTGATCACACAACAGACATGTTAACATACGGTGTCCTTATGATGGCATGACGACTTGAGTATGAAGTAGTGATCTGCCTGAGGATCTCAATGCAGCCGCTCACACGTTACCTTTGTAAGCATTATAAACCCTGACAGCAGCACTATTTTGCACTTCTGCAGTCATCTGACAACAAAACCAGAAATATGAGTTCAAGGGCAGCGGCTGCCTTTTGTGCAGTTCTACTGAACCAAAAAAACAAGGGATCAGAGAGAGGTGCAGCCGACAGAAAACACATTTAACCTGCTGAGAACACGCAGAAAGTGTCAGTAAGACAGACTTGTTTGTCAAAATTGTCTATCGATTTCACCCCCACTGCTTCCCAGGTGATGGCTGCGATGCAATTCAGATGTTTGCTGACTGAAAAACGAGGAAGCAGGAGACTCGTAATTATTTCCATGTTCTTTTTAAAAAAAATGGAAAGCAAAGTAAAGAATGAATGTGAACACACGGGGATTAGACACTAGTATTGACATGGCAGAGTAATCAGACATGTGGGGTGCACGTAATTACTCTATCCATCTTTTTTAAGCCTAATTTCAGACAATAATATGGTTTCTTGTGCACATGTAATTAAACATAGTCACCAGTCTGGGTGACAGCAGACAACGGCAGCAATTACGTTTTTTTTCCGTGGTACCTCAGTCACCACTTGCTTTTATTACCATAGGTCCATGCTGTTAAGGCCTCTGAGTGCCCATAAGTTTCCACTCATGTTGAATAGAAACAGTCGTTGAAGATCAGTCACACCACACAGTCATCCTTGGCACCTACAGAAAACAAGGTTTATATTCATGTTCTTGTGCTACCATGCCTGCTGCCACACTGCTCGCCACTGCAGCTCATATAGCATCATTAACCCCGCCTCCACCCCAGCATCCACCTGTACGCTGAGTGTACCTTCCCCACATTGGGGAAGCTAATATTATCACTTGTGGGGAGCCAGTAGGAAAGAGCTCACGTCCAGTGTGACATCACAGCGAGGGGGTCTGACTGAAAAGACTAAAACCAGCTTTGTGTTGGTCCAGCTTACTTTCAGATTTTCTGACTTCTGTGACAATCAGCTCTCAGCCCATTGGCTGCTACTGAAGATGTAAATCTTTAAAAATGGGTCACAAATATATAGCTTGACTTTTAAAAACAAGTCAGATATTTCCTAAAACAGTTGGACACTGTGGTGTTTAGCAAATATTACTCAACAGGAGTGACTTGTGTATTATGAGGGACTAATTAAGGCTGCAGATTAACACGCATTTGGTGCTGCATTCACTATTCCCAGCAGCAGGAAGGTGTATGTTGGATTGATGTTCAGAGTAATGATGGGACATGTCAGCCAGTGCATTGATGTGGCTCATTTGTGTATTTTTAATAGTTGTTTGTGGAGCAGTAGAAATGTAAGCTACAGATTTTAGCTACAGTGCTTGTTATAGGATCAGGTTGTTGGTTTTGCTGAGTTTAACTTCTCATGAGATTTGTTGACAACAACAAAAAATGTAGTATGTAACCATCATCATTTTTTCATCCCGTTTATTAATAAAGAATCGCCCTATAATGGTTATTGTAGCCAGTGAGTCATCTTTGGCAACACAGTTTGACAGCACAGAGACAGCATTGTTGTGAGGAACAGGGTGTGGAAAATGGATGAAGTTTGGGTGCGGATGGCGGACGAGCAGCTCTTCATAATTTAGTAGAGGCCAGCCTACATCCACAGGGCAGTATTTTCAGGTGTGAAGTCAATGTCATTGCCACAGCACTGTGCTACCACAGCATTTCAGTGTTAACAAGTGAAGTTTTTACAGTCAGCGTTGGTTCATCAGCCATAACTCTCCACCTGAGCACCTGAGAAGTGCTGTAAAATCAGTCCACTTACTCCACACGCGGTGATTCTTTAATGTTTCAGCAGCAGAGCGGAGAATTTGTCAGATGTGCATCTTTTATAATCTCATGACGATAGCTCTTCCTTTAATGCAGGAGGGGAAAAAAAGTTTGTCCTCTTTTCCCAGGTCTGAGACGTGTGTGTAAAGAATACAGAATTTGATTTATGTTGTCTCCACTGGGACTCCCAGGGATCTGCTTCACTGAGATAGGAAAGAGGAGTCTGTATGTAAAGGAGGTGAGGAGAAAAACCATATGATTTATGTGTGTGCCCAGATTGTACTGTAAAAGAACTGCTGTCCAACCTCGTCGAATCAGGACTGGAATGTGTCTTTGTGGCAGAACAGGTGCTGCTTGTCCCAGTGAATGTGGAGGGAGAGACAACATGTGTAACATTCAATAATGAACTGTCAACACACAAGATACACCGTCTCACCTTGAACAGTGAGCTGAAAAGCACATTTAAAAAGGCTGATAGAGGTAAATTCCCACAGGCACAAAAGAATAAAGTCGTTTCCTTTCAAAATGAAAATACACATTTTACTCAGCAATGTACACATTTAATTACTACATGCAGCTACTACCAGGCTTCTTTCCCAGCTGCTCATTTGTTATGTTTGTAGATGTGTTTGTGATTTAATGTGGAGATTCAAGTAAGTTTAAAAAAAATCCATCTCAGACTTGACCATTCATCTTAATTAGGCTCATAGGCCCCCACCGTGTAATTCAGGGATGTAATATGCACATATGTTTTATTTCTTCCCAAAGCAAAGATTGCACATTAGCGTCACACAAGTACGGATTGTTAACTCAAATCGTTACTTAAGGCCATTGAGAAATTGACTTATTCACAAAAATTGTAACAGTAGCTGTCACAATGTCGAAATAATTTAGCTCAACTGTGTCCACGACTTCAAATCTAATTACAAAGAGGACCCCAAAGCTCTTAGGCTTGAAAACATCATTCATACGACACCCTGATACTTCAGAGGAAATGCAGTTCCTCTAAAGTCTGAATCTGCAGTTGCTAACAAGAGAATCAAAGAAGATCTGTGGTCAAGGTTGACGTCTCATCCAGAGTTACTAAAGAGGATGAGTGTTTGCTCGTTCCACCTCTGGACCTGTCTCTGCTGTCAGCCCTCTGACTTTTGCTTCGGTGAGGTCACATTCGTTACAAACATCAGATGAACTTCAAACAAGCCGACTTCTTCGGCAGCATCCATGACAGTACTTTTCATGCAGCCTTTTCTACTGCTTCACTTCCATCTCATAGCAACCTGCCACAGTCATAAATAACTTAAGAGCTTATGAAAAACACCGTAGAGCGAAGTCAAGTGTATTTTGTTTGATGTCATGACAGCAATCAAAGATAAATCTTGAATATTAACACTGCACCAATCAATGATTGAAAGTCTGAATCTCATCCAAGTCTTCCTTAAAAGCTTGTTAAAATAAGAAATCAGAGCACTGATGAATTGAATAAAGATGAAAGCAGTCAATGGACAACTGTTTAAATTACTGACTATCAAAGCACAGGCTGCAGTTTCTCCATTGACAACACTATGCTCAAAGTATACAAGTCTGCCACACAAGCTCTGTCTGAATCTTTACAAACACTGTTTACATTCAGCTATAACTCACTTATTGATTAATTATAATGTACATGTAAGTTTTACTGTGGACCACAACAACCACATAGAGCTTAAAGGCTTTCATCGGCCAGCAGACACACTAACCATCACTTCAGCACAATACCAAACAGTGAAACCCACATTAATTAACATCAACCCACCAAGGTGAACAGAAGCTGCGGACCACCCCCGTCTCCAGGTCAGCCTGTGGTGATCTGACACAGAGCATCTCACAAAAACATCTGATTGTCTTACTTGTTTTTGAATTTGACCAATACCAAGCATTGAAAGTCAGGATATCTCCACTGCAGCTCCGTCAATTTTGACCACTGATGTTAGTGTGGTGAATCACTGGAATGCCCCTTTAAAGGTATTAAAACTAGATTTTGACACGGGGCCAATTTCAAATACGGGGCCTCAAGATCAAGTTAAAATGCTGGAGCCACGTTACCAGCTCAGTTTGAGAATTAAAGCTGCAGTAGGTAAGATGGAGAAGAGAGCGGACTTAGCCGCTCCCTCTCCCGGGTGAGGGGGTGTGGGGGTGGGCGGTTCACAGCGTCCGTGAGTAGTGATTGACAGATGTCAGGCACTCCCTAAGATGCTCCTCTGGCTCTGATTGGTTGTTTTGTGTCGGGCGCAGTGGATTCTTGCAAATCGCAGTAGGAGCAGTAGGTGGGACCAGTGGAGCCGTTTCTTTCACAGATTACATGTTTCATGTTCTGCTGTCTGGGCTTAGGGACAGTTTTAGCAAATATGACAAAAAAATTACTTTTATACAAGTCACCTACTGCCGCTTTAAGGATGAATATCACCAGACAAATCTGCATTTTATAAAATTACCATCTAATTTCCACAGAGCAAAACTATGATCCCGGGGCCCAGTTGCCCGTGTTGCCCAGCTGCTAATCCAGCCTTGATCACGCAGTACAGAGACGAACCATTTAGTATGACAGTGTGACGCACCTCTGCATGAACATAAAGTGATCTGTGTACTTGGCACACACTACATCACTGCTAGTGCTCCAGTGCCATTGTAAGTACTTGATCACTCTGATGACAAAAGATAATGCAAATATCGTTTTCTCATGGATTGCTTCTCGCCTTTCATTACGCAAATGTACAATCAGGCAAATGACATTGAAGATATCAAAGTGAGAGCATCACCTGTCCTTCATGCTGTCTCTGCTGTCTCAGCGATATCACTTCATCTTTTGGCCCATTATGGAAAAAGCTCCTTGTCACAAAAGATACATTTCAAAGGCCAAACTTAAAAGCGGCTCCTGAACAGTTTGAGTGAATACAGCTTGGTCTTACATTAAAAATAATAATCACGATTTTAAGGACATTACACATGAAATACAACCACAGGATACATCACCACAACATTCAGCAAATTAAGACAACCAACACCATCTACAGTAAATCAATATTCAACATCAGTATGTACTATCAACTTTATTAGCTATACCAATTTCGCCAAACCTCCTTCCTCACCATAGGCCCACCCCGACCACCTGATAGAGACATGCTTGTTGTTACTTTGGTGAGACACTGGGTGCAAATTAGTTGCTGGTGTTTTGGCTTGGTTCTTTTCCAACAATCAGAGTCTAAGCTAACAATGGGCTTCTCTGCAGAGTCTAGAAAAAGAAAAGAAAAAAAAAAGAAAAAAAAAAGCTGTCTGTTTAAATACTGTATCCTGCATCCATTAGAAAGTATTCATGAGAAATCGCACCTACGTCACCAACGGTCAGCAGAATGTAATCGTGTTAGGATCAGACTTTCAACACGCAGACTGAGCTGTCATGAGACTTTAAAAAACAAGTGAGACTGACAAGTTCACTTTTGTTTGGCTCAGCTGTGAAATGTGCTTTTATTTCTTTCATCTATCAAAAAATGACTTCATTGATAGTTATTATGAAAAGGTCTTTAAGTTGGAACGAATGGCTTTATTAATGGTCAGTAAACTTTTAATCCTAATGTTTTATCATTAATGAACCCTTAATAAGAACAAACTACCTCAGACTGGTTTGACATTTACAGAATCAGACTTGATTATTAAAACTCATCATTAATTTTTAGAAAGTGAGAAAATTTGGGAGTTTATTAATGAATTACTGACATTTGTAACTGTGTTATTACAAAATAGAAAAGACAAACTCCAACCAGTTACATCTTTTCAAACTAAATTTTAAAAATTTGCTATGGCTCATGGATGATCTGTAGAGCATTATTACATTATTTATTAACCATTAATAAATCCATTGGTCACAAGTCTACAAAGGGATACTTCAAGGAAAGCATTTGACATAAAACGTCACATTGTGTGAAGCTAAGAAGCTGTGCAGTAGATTCAAATTTCATCATTAGCCTGCAGGAAACTGGCTTCTAAAAAGACAGCTAGTATCTAAACATTTCACACTTGAACATACTAATGTTGGCCAGTGGCACATCTCAGTGTTGTCAGCGACCAGCATGACATTGAATGTAGCCAGTGATTGACAAAGGTTAAGGCCAATAGAAAAAAAGAGCTGCGTCTGAGTCGCCCCTCAGTGTCCCTTCTCATCTGTGCGTCTTTGAACTCAGTGCTCATATTTCCTCTAGTTTTGACCCAGAGACACTTTTTTTCCTTTTTAGCGTGCTCGTCTCCTTTCTGAGCAGTAGATCTGTGTGGTTATCCTTTGATTTTCTGTTGAAAGCCTTTGTTTTGTTTTTGGTGCAACAGGACAGTGCATAAGCACAGACAGAGGTAGACACATAAAAAACATAGATATAGAAAAAAGGTTTACAAGCAACACATAGTGTGTGCATTCAAACAGAGGCAGAAAAAATGAAAAAAACAAAACAACCCCCAAAAAACATTAGAAATAAAATAATAGATAGCAATAATTGGCACCCCCCAAGACTACCACAGCCCCTCTGTGGAATCCACGGCCGAACCAGAGGTGCTGCCTCATCACCAGCACTGTTTCCATGATTTCCTGAAACTTCACAATCATAACTGAGATTGAGTACGGGGGACAATAAATGATTCAATAGCAGGATAAAGCGATCAGACAACAGCAGGCAATTTTGTCTTTAAATAAGCACAGGAGAAATTAGGATGGGTCAATAAATAAATAAGTAGGCGTAGACAAGAAAATTATGTAAGTAAATGAATGAGCAGATGAAAGAGTGAACAAGAGGGTTGATCTTCAGTGTGTGCGTGGTACCAAACACTAAGGCCAAAAAAAAAAAAAAAAAGATAAATTGAAATGAAATAATAATCATTGGAATCATTATTAATGACAATGACAAAAGGAGGAGAAGTGCTTAACACATCATTATCATGAGTGAGATCATCAGACAAAGGTAGATGTGTGTGAAATGGAGGATAAGTCACGAGAGATGAACTGTTCAGAGTGAGATTTCAGGGGAAAGGCAGCTCGTCCTGCAGCACAGAGAGTTTGATCTGCAGTTAGTGTGTGGACAGAGACATTGGCTTCATCAGCAAAGGTTGTTATTTTTGGACATTATTATATGTGACTGTGGGTGCGTGAGTGGGTGCGTGAGTGGGTGAGTATTGCACTGTTTATGTTGAAAGCCTTTGACATTACCTCATTTTGTTTATTTCAGTCATAGTGCTGCTCAAGCTTCACAGCCCAGTCTTTTCTATAGCATCAACATGTGACTTATTTGTTTGAAAGAGCTGCAGAGCGTCACTTCTCAGGCAACACCATCCACCAAGCCACTTCCTGTTGGGGCGAGCAGCACAACCTTTACACGTCCGTCTGACTAGATGCCAGTACAGCGATAGCTGGGATCAATGGCTGTGCTGGAACCGTCTGTTTTGACCACGGTGGTCTTGGATGACTGCTGGGAGCTGTACAGCGCATTTCTGTGGCAAAGACGCTCGCGGTAAGTCTGGGCGAAGATGAGCAACATCAGCGGGTTGATGCAGCTGTGGGAGTAGCTGAGGCAGATGCTGATGTTGTAGGCATACACAAAGCCAATAGTGGGGGTGTTGTTGGTCAGGTTGATCACCTGAATGACGTGGTAGGGCGACCAGCAGATCAGGAACAGGGCAATGACCATGAGGACCATCTTGGTGGCTCTTTTAGCCCAAACAGACTGCTTACGCTTGACGCGACGGATGGAGCTGAAGACGTGGTAGAGGGTTAGCGAGTAGAAGGTACTGATGATGATGAGAGGGACGATGAAGCCCAGGATGGACTGGTAGAGAGTGTACCAGTACATGTCCTCAGGCCCATCCAGGTTCATCATGCACACCTCCAAATGTTGTCTGCGCACAACCTTGGCGTACAGCATGACGGGGACGGTGAGGAGGAAGCTGCCCAGCCACACCAGCAAGTTGATGATGATGGTCCACTGGATGGTCCTCTTCTCTGAGGTGGGGTGGACAATAGCTACGTACCTGGGAGGAAGAAGTCATAGGTTTAGAGCCCGGCTGCGGCCTGTGACACAAACGGTTCAAGCAACTTTGTCGAAGTGCATATAAAGAACATTAGTTTTGCTTTAAGAGGTCATTTTCATCTTTGACAAGCTCAGAGAATCAAATCATTCGAGGGGGAATGATGAAACCAAGTGGTGTGTCAGAGATACACTCTCAATATTGTACGTGCTCAGTTACGTGATGAATGCAGTGACAAATTAGTATAAGTTAGACGGGGTAGAAAATGAACACATTTCCATTTGGATCTTGCATTTGATTGTGTTTCAATTTGAGAAGCTGCTCGGCTATTTTATTCAGAATTGACCTCCGTCTTTAGGACATCTGCAAGAAATAAATGACTCCTTTGTCATTACACCAAGTGTCATTTAAGTGGAGCAAATTACATATTTCTAGTTGCTACTCCACCTCATGAGATTTAAGAGGTGTGTGAATTATTAAGATGCTGACTTTCTTGCAATTTTCTCCAGCACATCCTTCCTTGTAATGACGTTCAACCATAAATCAATAGTTCAGTTCATCAACAGAAGCTAGTGTCGTCTTTTGAAGTTGAATAAATATACTTTTAGTGTGACGGCTCAATCAATAAGTCCAGATCAATACCCAGTTTCCAGCCTATATGGCGCAGGCGCATGCTGTCTGCAGCTGACACCTGCCCCATCACAGGAGCATGATTCCACCCCTGCACTTTTTCCCAAGATAGTCATTGATGATCTGCATAAACAGTACTTCAGATAATGAGCTCCAGTACATGACAACCTGTTGGTGGCTGCGATGACAGAATAAGAACAAATCGGAGGTGTGAACTAACTAGTTAGTCATGTAGAATTTCCTTTTGTAACTTTGTCATGTCATGCCAAGTTGGACAGCGTAGCTCAGAGATCTTTTCATTGCACAGGGCGATGTGACCTCAGTTACTGTATAATGATATATAATCATAACATACACAGCACAACCCACAGTGAAACTCTCAGGTGCCTCGCTCCAGAGCAAGTCTAACAGGCAGATAAAGAAAACAAAGATGAATTTCACTATAAACTAGAGGATAATCTAGCAATAGAATAGATAGCAATCAAATAGAAAACATATAGAGTAAAAATGAGCAGAACTATGTGGTCAGTAATGATTTTCAATGTTGTGTGTTGCAATCTGTGAAATTTTCTGAGGCACTGTTAAAAATGTCTCATGGGTGAAACAAGAAAACAGATGAAATCCTATTCTTTATGTTTTTGTCAAAATCATGTCTTAATACTATGGTGTGTCGAATGCTGGTGTACATAGTATCTAGGGTGAAAGGCGGCGGTGCGATAATGCACATTTTAAATGTAATTGTATTTGCATAGAGTGGTGAAGAGGTTCATTTTGATTTAGCATGCTGAAGAGACTGGAGCGAGGGCTGACGGCAGGGCCTTGAGGTGCACACATCCCACCATCAGAACCCCAACACTTTTAAAATCACTGCTCCACCTTTGCAAGTTACATATGGATACATTCAAAGGCTTCTGACTTGGGACTGTCAGAAGTACACTCCAGTACACTGAACGTTTTATGTTCTGTCGTTGTAGATGTGACTGCACCAGTTTAGGTTTCTACAGAGGAAGACTCAGTTGCAATAAAGGGCATAAACTGTACCAACCATGTGTGGAGATTATTGATCTTGCTGTACTGGAAGGAAAAACAGCATAAGAGCAAAGAGTTTCAGGTCAAAAAGGGTTTCTTTTGGCAGCCTGCACACTGCAAGTATCTCTTACGCTTTTCTTATAACCCCAAATACGGTTGTTTTTCAGCAAAGATTCGATACTTACATCCAAGTCTGCTGTGTTTAGAAACAGTCAGTCATACTGATATCCACCAAAACTGACCTGACATGAAATTAAAGCATATCCTGAGATGAAATGGAATGAGCAGAAATAACTTGTCCAGTGTTGATGAAAACAAACCTGCCTTTGTTAGTACCACCATGGGAATACAAACAAAATCAGAAAGTCAGTTTATGAAGTGTCTTATTCCGATAAGGAAAAATATGGAGAGCAATTTGAGTCCTCAGTGACTGTGCACTTTGTGAGAATTGATATTAGAAGTTAACTTTGTCACTGTGGCTGAACTGTGCCTCGCTCTACACTCTGATAAAGAAAGCAATGTGATTTTGATGGTGTTGGACGGAGGCCGTAGGGGTATCATTGGAGCTGTTGGAGGAAAAACTCTAATCACAAGTTTCATTGAATTAGGATGACAAATAAGATGTTTAATCATCCCAGTGAAACATTTTAAACACTATAATTATGTCTTTCTTTGTATTTTTCCCATCGAGGTGTCAAACAGGCTCGACTTTTTTGTGTCTGTTTGTTTGATTATTGCTATTTTAAGTTTTATTTCCTTTTAACATGAGATTACGGCCGATATTTAGTTGTTTTGAAGGGGCTGGCTGATCTTTTTTCAGTGTTTGATGCAGCCAACCCTTTTCACTTTTCACAGGGATGATGAAAGTAATTTGAAAGGACAGAGTTGAATGGTTGTCATATCAAAGCAAGATAGTCCAGACAGTGCTGATAAAATGTCAAACACTGAATATGAAGCCGGTTAAAGGATATTTTTAAGTGCTGCTCAACAGAACACAATTAGCTGGGCTACTGGCCCTACAAAAATGCATTTGTATATTTTACTGAAGGTGTGTGACATTATGGCTCTGAGAACAACTAATGCTCAAGTGATTACCTTCAAATGGAGGCGTTTATGGTCTAACATTTGGCATGAAGACTAAATGAATTGTCCTCAGTGTCTTCAGATCATAAATGATGTCTTCATGGACTGTTGCACAGCTGATTACCACTGTACTGGTACTGTATATTTTTATTTATACATTGTTTGGTGATTATGTTTTTTTAGAGTGATGGCACCTGTACACTGGGGAAAGTACCTTTACTTTTATTCTCATTATTAGTATTATTATTGCAAATAGTAGTAGTAGAAGAACTTTAAGTATTGCTACTATTATTAGTACAGTTCTTTTTTCTGAAAGGAAAAAAAAATAATTGACAAGAATTAGCATCAGATCTGTGATATAGATGATCTGTAACTTACCGATCAATGCACAGCACGGTAACAATGCCCACCGTGGTGAACTGGTTGCTGACATCCACCACCACAACCGCTTTACACATAAAGTTTCCGAACACCCACTGTCTGTCTCTGACCAGCTGGTGAATGTTGAAGGGCATCACCAGCAAGAACAGCATGTCGGCTATTGCCAAGTTCAACACGTAGATGTCCGAAACCATTTTCTTCTTGCATGCTTTCACCGCGTAGATGACCAGTGCGTTGGCTATAACTCCTACTGAGCACAGGATGCCATAAATTGAAGGGAATATGTGCATGAAAGTGGCGATGTCGATGTGGCTGTATGATGGGGGGGTTGACTTCAGGCATGACTTGTCGGTCAAGTTCTCTGTTCGGTTGTTTTTGCAAAACACGCCCGTGTCATTCATCTTCAGATCCGCTAAAAAATCGCCTCAGGGTGGCTGTAATTAACGTCCTTCAGCCGGCGTTTGGTCTCCAAACTTGGGTAGCAAACTCTCCAGGAGCGCGTCGCTTCTGCTTGAGTTCGTCCCGGCGTGGGTTCCCCCTACCAGAATTGTCTGATTTGAACGAGGGAAACGTTAAATCTAATCAAGTGTCGTCCTTAGAAGACGCTTATCTATGGAAGCAAACTATGATCTGACCATTTGCCGTGCGCATCCGCGGCGCCAACCGCAGCGTGCGCCTCAGGGTGCGGGAGTCCCCTCCCTCCATAGATCACTCGCTCTGCTCTGTAATATGACAAGACGGAAAATAAACCTAAATGCCACAAATGTAGACAGTGGTATACCCTGATTATACATTTCAGTTAAGGAGGAGAGTATACAACATGTTTATTGTGTTCTTTCATATTAGTGTGAAATGATTCATTCTGAAGTGTGATACTTACAAGGATAACAAAGGCTTTCATTTAAAACTTAAAAATAGCAAAATGAAAGAATCAGTAAGACTAAAGACAACAATAACCGCTTTATGGATACTTTAAACGGCTTAAGGCACTGGGAGGATGAAATAGGGAGAAATCCAAAGGATTTTTCTAACAAAATACACACGTACAATTAAGCAACATGGTTCAGTTACTTTTATATAAAAAGAGATTTGTGTTCCTTTTTACCTTTCAATTAATCCACATTTCCAAAGGGCTTTTAAACATCCACACTTTTGTTTTCTCCAAATTATCATTTGTTTCAGCTTTAGGGAGTTGAACTGATTCATGCTATCACGAGCAATTAAGTTTCTTTAATGGTGAATATGCCCCAAAGGCTGCTGCGTAACTCTCGCACCAAAGATGTGATTTTCTGCTGAGCTCTGTTCAGACATCATCGTGGATCAGCTGTAAAGGACAGTATCTGATCCAGAGCTTGAAGCGGCTCAGCAGAGAGGGCTCTGCAGGGATCTGACCACAGGTCTGTGGGAATATATGTGACCTTATCTCATGCTGGCTTTAAGTACCTATGGTTCATTCCCCGTAACGCACCCTTTGTGTTCCATGTACTGTCCAAAATACACCACAAAATAATTATTCTTGCTCAGGCTTACACGCTTTGGGACTTTTGGTCTCACTGGTCCAGAACACATAGAAGACCTACTTCGGTGAACACTTCAAACTCAGTCTGCTGCTGCCAGCAAAAAAAATCCCCCCTGAATTGAATTCACATTATTAATTCATATTTCATCACACTGATTTCTTGGATTTAGATCCACGTGCATGATGCCTGTTTACAGAGATAGAAAGAAGAGTCAGTGTGGTTATGAGGATTGTATCTACAAGTCACAAACATGTTTACTGGCGGAACATCCAGCCAAGTCTATTTGGTTTTGACTCAGTATTCTCAGATGCAGTGAGATTGAAAACAAGAGAGCAGTAAAGCCACCACCTTTCAAATTGAGGGGCTGCAATCCCCTAAGTACAGCCTCAGCATAACTGTTCGAAATGATTTGTGACAAAAATATGGCATAATTTCTAGTGATAGTTTTTCAAACAACATAAATATATTTGTCAGCTGCTGCTTGAAGCTCATACCATCAATAAAACTATTGAGAGTCCAGTTTGGGTGATGCTGCTGTGAAAGGATAAACTGATTTGGATGAATAGATCAAAGAGAAACTTCCAAATCAGTCATGCTTTGTCAGTTTGATGGTCAAGACCAATGACAGCCCAGTGAGTGGTGTGCTCATCCAGTCATGTCCGGGAAAGGCTCGTGTTGATCTCTCAGTGAAGTAAAGCAACGATGGGGAACCAATTATGATGCCAAGGTCTAAAGCGACTCAGACAGTTGCCAAAGTCATGAAATGTTGAATTCCATGGACAGCAGATTGTGAGACGGTTGATACATTTTCTACAATAGAAATGCATTTCTTTCTGCCGTCAATAATTATTTTGAAGAGGAAATAAAGTGCTCCAGATCTGTCTGTACATCATGTTATTAGCTATGTCTTAGAGGACACTTACATATCAGTTTATTCAAAGCTACAGTGAGTGGACAACGCAAGTTTATGGGACATTAATAGCCATAAATGTTGTTGTTTGGTTTTGTGTAGCCTGTTACTGCAAAGAAATAATTGAGCTTTCTTCACAGGACCGTACTGTCGGCATTAGTATGGATTACAAAGCCTTAAAACTGGACTTGTGGCTGCTACAAATCTCCAAACCTGAGCAGTGAATCTTTTCTTTCTTTCAACAATTGCCACTGTGCCACTACTAGTGTAACAGGGTTAGTGAGGTCATACTTCCCATCTGCTCAGTGGCCGACACTGGAGGAGGGTGATTGCTCTGGTCAGCTCCTGAGTGTGAAGGTGTGCACCTGTGCTGAAAAAGAGCATGAGCACTCAATAAAACTCCACCCTGGATCTACACAATAAATGACAGCTTGTTAAAGTCTATTGATATTTATTGCCACTTTCAGGGCATGAATCACAGCCAAAGTAGGTCTTAATTGAGAATAGTTAATCCTCCCTTTAAAATCCTGGCTTTGTACGAGACACCTTACATATGGATTTGTTACTTCTTGACAGTGCAGTCCTGGACCACTTAATTGTAACAACCCACAATATGTTATTCCTCATTAATGAGACAATATGCACATCGCAGTGGCCTGAGGCGGCTCATAAGAGCTGGAAAAGATCACATAAAGCCCACAATATGGTGGCATCAGAGGACAGACACAACAACAGAAGCAGATACAAGAACACAGTCACAAACACAAAACCTTCAAAGTGATCAGCACGTCGAGAAGGAACGTGCTTGTTCTTTGTGATAGTGTAACAATGTACTGTATGCAATGTACTGTATGCATTTTTATTTTATTTATTACGGCATCTTTTTAAGTGCATTCACTAGGTATAAGGGTAGGCAGAGATACACAGATTCATGACTGAAAGAAATCATTTGCACGTAAAAGATAATAATGTGAATTTTGGTGGCTTTTGTTGAGTGTAATAATTGAAGACTTGGTTTGAAATCGTCCCTTCACTTGAATCCTTTCATTCCCATTGAGTTTAAAGGGTGCCCCAAAAAAGTAAATGCATGAATAGAAAGGAATAGTTTGTCATTTTGGAAACTCTTTTCACTTTCTGCAGAGTAACAGATGAGAAGATCAATACCACTCTCATCTCCATATGGTAAATATGTAGCTGGAGCCAAGTCAGGGGGAACAGTAACTTATGGAGTCACCTCTGGTTGCCAACTGCTCCCCATAAGGAATAATTTGAATAAACAGAAACCACATAAAACAACAACCTGTTGTTTGTTTTTTGGGTGAATTAAACAAACAAGGTGTATGCTATATGTTGAGTAGTGAGCTTTTGAGTTGACTAATTTCCCACCTGGTCGGCAGGTACTGCCTGCTTCGCCCAGTAAGTAATCCAGTGTTGATTCAATCAAGCATAAATGTCAGAAAATGTAGAAAAAAAGAGGATTTCTCCACAGACTCTCCTCCACAGGTCTTGAGCTGAAGTCACTGTGTCTGCTCGCTTTTCTCCCTTCAGTCCTGATTTGCACTCATTAATGTGAAGAGTGTAACTGCCTCTGATGTTAACTTATTTGACAGGAGCTTAAAGGAGTTTGCACTGATTTCTAGTGGGATCATCACTTCTTCCTTTGTGAGAGAATTAACCTGCAGTTGCTCTGCACAGGTAGAGAAGGAAAGAGTAGCTTAGAGCTGTTTCATTATGTGTGCGCTAGTGGTGGTAGCATTTAGTTAAGTGTTTAAAGGGGCTTGTAAACAAGACAGCTTAAACAACACCAGTGTGTGTTTTTCATTGGCTTGTGCTTTGTGTGTCACTTCAAGGGTGATGGGATAGCAGAACGCTTTTGGTCTTGTTGTGTTTTTCATCTGACTGACAGGTAGAATCAGCTGCAGTGTGCTGTGCATCAAACGTAACACCGTGAAACACACCTCACTTCACATTTTCTGCAGACATACAGAGAAAAAAGCATTAATGTGCACACTTAGAGAACTGCACATCTACAGTATGAGAATATATACAAAAATATGCGCATACACATAAAGATACAGTACATTATATGTACATATATATCGTGTTTTAATGTGCCATATCACATTTTGATTAAACAAAGTCTACATACAGTCAGTTATCATTATCAGACAGACACAAATACTGATACACATTAATATCGATGAGAACAAACAACACTGACCTGAGAACATCCTGCGCTCCATATCCTTAAATGTACTCGATAGACACAGGACAAAAAACAATTAGTACTGTCTGCAGATGAGCAGTAAAACGAATAACAGAGAGCTTAAGTAAGTTTTCTAAGACCATGTTTAATTGAATAGCTGCTGATGGTGTGCCCAAGGCCTATAATTAAATTATGAAAATGTGCATTGAAATGCCACTGTTGTCACAGGGTCTAAAAGCGCCTTTAATGAAATTAAGCCTTATATATAATTAAAGTCGCTTACATATATGTGATGCAGTATATATATTTCCTGCAGATGTCAGAGCAGACATATGCAGATATGGTCATCGATATACATTTGCCTGTGCTGCAGGTTCAGCTGAGCCAGTCCGAAAGCTGCGTTGTTCAAGCAGAGCACAAGTCCAAATAGAAAACATGAATCAACAAAGCAGTAGTCTGCCCTGTCTGGTTCCCAGTTAATCATATCACATGCCTCAGATGTCATATGATTTTTTTGTCAAGTTAAGATAAACATCTCAGTAAATCCTCAGGGTCATTGCTAATGTTAATCAAATGCCCTGGTCAGTGTTTAGGTTATATTTAACACTAGCAAAGACAATGGGGAATATTGTGTTCAGAGTGAGAGTGTTCCCAAGACATGTGACGAACACAAAGGGCAAAGCCAAGAGAGTGTAGAGTGTAATGTCATGATTCATTCTCACGCTGCTTTGAGGGATTCCGATTGGTGTGTAGTCTCAAACAATATCTCCTCTGCCTGTGACTGTCAGTATGGAGGTTTTTCGTTTTGTTGGCGGGGGGGGGGGGGGGTCTGTCCCACTTATGAATAACCAGAGTGTTTAGCTCTTCGCGCATTTGGCACATGCACTGTATGAGTTGTATAACACTATGAGTTATTTGAGTTATTTGTTCAGATTCCTCTCAGATTAAACCTGATGAAATATTCATGAAAATTTCACACACAGAAAGAAAAGATGTGAAGAAAAATAAATGTAATCCTGTAACTCTGATAAAACATTAGTACTGCACAACACCATGGCTTTGAGATGTTTATATCTGTCATAACATACAGCTGTAACATCCCCTGAATGTGCCTACCCACATAAATTGGTTATATTTACTCTGATTTGATAGTTGATCAGATTAAGACTTCCAGTAGGACAGTTCTGTCAATATGAATTTGCAACAAAAACTCTTAATCCAATCGTGTATATTATCAGATTGGAGAATTATGCAAGTCATGCTCATAGTTCAAGTTAGAGTTTTGTGGTTTTCTTGAAAACATTTATGGTCAGATCAGAATGACAGACAGGCCTAAACCCAGGAAAGTACCAGCCAGCTCAGATGTGCTCCGGTGATACTCATATTCTCATATTTTATTTGGGCTGGGACACCAACAGTGACAGAATGACCAGGTGGCCAGAGGGGGGTAAATCACTTGGGAGGCGCTCAGCAAAGGTATATAAGTCAGCAGAGTGTGTTTGCACTTCAGTGTCTGTGCTCCTGAACCAGCCTGGGTTCGGCCGTGTTTGCATGCTGATACAGTCAAACCGACAGAATGCGGCAGGCTCTACTTGACTCTTTGTCTTTCTTCATTCTCATCAGATTTGATAAAACAGGTGACTGAAGAAATGTTAATAAAAAGTATGTTATACTAATAATCATTAGACGTTATATGTTGTGGAGAGGTCGAGTGGCCCAACTGAAGACTTTTTTCACACGGCAGTACTTTGTGTTTGTTTGGATCAAAAGTCAAACGGACAGGCGCTCTCCTGACGTGAGTCCGAACGTAGCTTTTGTCCTGGCATGTGTGTTTTGTCTCCAGTGGCTGGATGACCTAGATCTTGGGGAGGCATATGATCTCCTTCTGTACCTCCTTCAGGGGGAATTGAGCGAGACAAATTCACAGAATGTGGTGAACCCATTCTTTTATAAAGCAACCACACATCTACTCCAATGTTACAAATACCTCACATTACAAGAGACTCATCTCGAAGAATTATCAGTCGTAACAAAGTTCTCTTTCAGGCTATCAACAAAGTTTTGCTGATGTTCCAGTTCTCCTGTTTCTCTAGTTTAAATAGCCTGTTGATTCAGGCCATAAAGTACAGTATGTACTGAGAAGACAAGAAGAATACTGTTATCAATTTACTGTAAAAAAAAAAATAATAATAATAAAATAAAATAAAATACAAAAAAAAAAAAAATAAAATAAAATAAAATAAAATAAAATAAAATAAAATAAAATAAAATAAAAATAACCAAAACTGTAGTGTGTTTCCTTCTCATTACCTGCAGGAGAGAAAATGAGTGATGTGGATTAAAAGCCAAAAGACTGCAAACTGGTTTCTGCTTTCACTCACCAAATGCATAGCTATTAGTTAGCCTGGTTCTTGCATGCTAAAAAGTCAAGAATCAAGAATTTACTGGAGACATCTGATGTCTCTGCTTATCCTAAAAGTGCTCAGTTTTGACAGCAGACTGCTGTTGATCTCATTTGATGTGTAATGCTTTTAAAACACTGGTTTGAGAAGATGGAAGCAGAGTTCTCTCTGTGCCGCGTATCCAATTATAGATTTGATATGGAACAGCAATCAATTATATGATTGATGCAGTGCCTCAGTTCAGAATCTTTTATAGAAAACATGAACATATTTCCCATTATTAGATGCATTTCTGATACAATGCAACCACTGGTGAAGGACAGGATGTGATGGTGGTGAGGGAGGAATGTATCGCAAAGCAAGTCGCCTCTCATATATTCTTCATGACATAACAAATAATATGTACCATAACTTATATAAGCCTGAAAACCTGCTTTGTGGGAATGAAAGTGCAAATAGAGGTGTTTTCATTGCTACAAGGACACCCAAAGTCAAGCTGAAGAGAAGCGATGAATGTCATTCTACAGGATACTGCAAGAAAAATAGAAAAATTTAAAATGACAACAATCATCTTCCAATTTCCTTTTGTCAAGAGTAATTTTAAGCAATTTAACTGACTTGACAATAAGGCGTCTATGTGACACAACTAAACCTGCATGGAGTTCAGTCTAAATTATGACTTTATTTAAAATTTTGATTTTGTTATTTGTTTGTTTTTAATATATCCACCCATTCATTAGCTGTACCTACTGATCCTTAAGTGTTGAAGCTGACGTTGGGCGAGGGCTGGGGTAATACCTGGACAGATTCCAGTCAGTCACAGGGCTGACAGAAACTGTATTCAGAACAGCCTAAAATCTTCTGTTTTTCATAAAGGCATTCAATATGAAACTGTGAAATCAATTCATTTTGCAGTCTGCTCGGCCAGGTTGAGCCAGTGTCCGGTTTTGGAAAGCAGAAGTAAGCAATAACACGTCCAGTGGCAAAACACCATTACTGTGCAGCATCACCTTATGCTCTGAACAGTGAAATTATAAGTGTGGATTTTCACAATTTTCCCAAAGGTCAGCATTTAGGTGAGAGATGGGTAACGCCTCTCTGACGACTGGAGAGAGCCAGATTCACCAGCGTTTTGTCCCATTACTTCACTGCAGATGTAACACAAGTTAGAGGTAGTTCTCCAGGTGTTTCTCTTGCTTTAGAAGTTTAACATTATCCTTGTTATTCTTGCTATCATTGCTCCAGTCCATCAGGGAGCCTTTTCGTGAAACTTGTTGATTGATGGAATGTTTGTTCACTTTAATGGCCATATTGTCATAGTGTGAACGTTTCCTCCTTGGCAATAGCTGCATAATTGAATAGAAAAAATATATCAAAAATGTAACGTAATGACAGAATAACAGCTTTCGCCTGCCACTGTTGCTGCAGTATGCTATGTTTGCTGCAGTGGTCTGTGTGACTGGCCTCCTGGCCAGAGAGCTAACCCCCGCAGGCATTTATGGAGCTTCTCCAAAAACCCTGCCAAAAAACTGCCATTATTCAAAATCTACACAGCTGATTTCTTCTTCTTGCATGGAAAATCATCAGAAGAACATTTAGTGATGAAATAGCACACGGAAATTGTAAAAATCTTCTTGTTGTTGGCCCAACTTGTTGTTGTGACCTCTTTGCATTGTGGGACACAGTAGGCAAGGTAGACTGGTTGGATGCATGCAGGAGATTTTTGCAGAATCAGTAAAACATCTTGGGTATTTTTGACATACTGCATGCTATATGCCACATTTTGGTCAAATCAGTACATACTGCTAGTATAGCAGTGGTGAGTGTGGTACCCAAATGGAGGGTTAAAAAACGTTTGAAAGTCTGAGCATGTGTCATAAACAGAGAATAGAAAGAAAACAATGTGGCACATACAGGCGGAGAGCTGCTCTCTTTAAATACCAGGACTGAATACTGACAAGGACCAGCAGGGTCGGATGATGAGCGGAGGCAGGAAACTCATTTGTGACAGCTGGTGGGCAGGTGTGGAATGGCATGTCTGGAGCAACAGGAGACTCTCACAATAGGCCTTTTTCTCAGATGACATGAGGACAAGTCAAAATGTCAGCTGTGTTAGCTGTTCTGCGCTGCTTTTGCTTGATGCCACTGTTGCATCTGACACTATAGACCTTTTTCACATGTCATAATAGGAAAAGCACAGGTGATACTATTAACATTAACAATGGCTCTGTCCTATCACTGTAAGCCATGATGACAGTGAGCCAGATGAACAATACCAGCAGCCTGAAACTGCAGCAGCCAAATGAAATTCAGCCATCAGTAATTGTATCATTTACATCTGTGCTTTTCTTCCTATGATAAGTCAAAATGTCCGCTTTGAAAAAGGCCCGTTGGCTCCCAGTCACTTATTGGATTCATTTTTAAATGGCGCTCTTGACATGCAAACAAATAAATGGTCTCTTGATGGGTGGAGCCGCAAATATTCAAGCCTCTGGCTCCTTTAAGGTCATGGCTCCAGCTGCTGTCATTCTTTGACTCTGCGTGGCTTCCTGCACAGTCTCAAAGACGCCAAATAAGACCAATTAATAATCATCAAACATATTCATTTTCTTTAGCTTTCTGATGATTGTAGAACTTGTATCTCTCTCTCTCTTACCATATTTTCTTGTTGTTGTAAAGCATTTTGTAACTGACATGCTAGTCACACGGTTCGACTCTGACTATTTGCCCTTTGTGGATCAGGTTCAAGGGGAGATACAGAAAGCTGTGGATATTGCTGGGTTGTCTTCACAAACATGCCTTTTCAGTTTCATGGAGTGCACAGACCTTTCCTGTGAAGTTTCAGCCATTTCTTTTATAAACAGGGACTGGAAGATGTGCTCCAATTATCATTGAGCAGTTACTCACCTGGTTCAGCCCCAAGTGAACGACTTCAAGCTGTTTTGGGTTTTGTTCTCAGGCCAGGATAAGATGGAGCGAGACACTGACAGGTATATTGGTAAGGTATCTGCAGAGATGTGGGTGTCTACTTGGCGGTCGTGTTGAGTTGGGAACGTCTTTCATTGGGCGTCTGAGGAGCTGAGGCATCGCAGTATGTAAGGAGACCAGAGTAGGACCACTGCTCCTGTGTGCCTGTTGAAATGTGATTGGGACGCCTCCTTGATGCCCTTCAGTCAATATATTTTGCAGTCAGTTAACTAGAAGGGGGCCCTTTGGCAGTCTTAGAACACACCGGATGCATTATAAATCAGGCACATCCCAGGAAGGCTAAGAACAGCACACAGCCTTCACACATTAGCATGTACTAACTCATCTCCATTATGCTGCTCTTTATTATCAACAAAATTGTTCCAGGACCCGCTGCATAAACTAGAAAACCAAGAAGAATGCAACGTCATAACGAACCAGTTTTATACGCAGATAAGCACAAAAATGTGTGTGGTCTTAAGCTGCGTGCTTAAGATTCACTCAAGGAGCCACAGTGGATCTGGTATGCATAATCATGCTTTGATAACGTGCGTCACTCAAATCAGAACACGTACCCTCCATCTTCATGTTATAGTATGGAGTGCTAATCAGCTGAAAGGGAAGGCCTATTCACAGTGTGTAAGCAGCTGTAAGCACATTGAATTATAAATTTATCTATAGTGTGCATTACTGGCATTACGGACATAAGAATATTTGGTATGTTTACTGTTTACTGGTATGTCAACTGTACGATGTAAAAGTCAAACAAACAAATGTAAAATTATAGAGTGAGGGGGGGTCTGTATACATGTTTTTCTGCTGACTTAAGTGATAAAAATAGCACAGACTATGGTTTGAGCAGGCAGGCCAAATGTGGCAGACGTCACATATAAATAACAATCAACTGAGAAGATTTCATGCAGCTGAACTGAAGAATTGTCTGTTTCTCCAAGCTACATTTTAAAATCAGAGGGCACATTTATCACCAATCCTCCAAATTAACCGACAAAATCCAGTGTTTGTAACTGCGTCTCAGAATGACACGTGATTTAACAGCAGGATGACACTGCAACCTAGTTTATTTTCTACAGCCCTAATTTACAGATGTTCCCTAAACACCTCTCACACAGGCTATTGGTAGGTGCTTCCTGCCCTGCTACGCCTAACTCTAACTCTGACCCGGAGAAGCTTTTAGTTTCCTCCTCTTGTTTTTGTTCAGCCCAAAAATGAAGCTGATATCTGGAAGAACCCCAAGGTTGACTAACAACTTTAGACATTCACAGCAAAGAAATTCCAGCCTGATTTCAAACTAATAACCCGAAGGAATGTTCAGCTTCTAAAACAAAGACGACTAAGAACTGATAACTGAACAAATTAGGTCACACAGAGGATACATTACATACACTGTACATTATTGGTTTTCCAATTTTATTTCAGTTATTTCATCATTTTACTCAGATGGTTGATTGGAGTCAAGTGGAAGTAATTTGGTTTTCTTGAGTTAAAAACCGGAGGAATACATTTGATAAATACCTTTTTTCTACTGTTTTTTTTTTTTTTTTTTCTAAGTCCAACCCAATACACATCCAATAGACTATGAGGACACTCCCAGTGCTGTCCTTCTCCTCCCTTCACCACCTGGAAAAGTAAAATACCACACAAAAGGGGGGAAAATTCACGATGAAATTAGCATTTTGCTACATGCACAAACATGGAACCCATGGTTTGTTTATCCTGTTGAGCAACTTATGATCATTATGACTGACCGCTGCACTGTTAAGGCCTCTGTAAACATTGTTATCCGTAATTAGGTTTGAATAGGCATATTTATTCATGTGCACACCCGTGGCATGTGTTGTGTATGGGATGGCAGTATGTCAGCGTGCGCCATAGCTGCTTCTATAGGTCATAGTCATTCTGACATCACAGCCAGTGATAATCAGCCAAACTTATGTTCAAGAAAGATAATCACTGTAATAATGATATAGCTCTACTCTTGCCTGACTCTTTTTTTGACAGTGCACTGTAGTGACATTTGTGTCAATAAGCCCACTGATGGAGAAATTTGATGGATTGAAATTTCTGGTTAAAGCATAGCTTCTGAACGGGCCTTTTTATTCTTATTCCTTCTGTCTGGGCTCCTATTCATGTCCTTGCTCCTGCAGGTCTGTTGATATACAAGGCACTGCCTGATTGCCCTCTCATATTTTCATAAACTGCAAGTATTAATATGTTTGCTAAACGTTCTGGATGTGGAAAATCAAACAGTTAGACCTATACAGGAGAGTAGCATGTGCAACACTTGGTCACAGATTTTTAAAACAGATTTCCCTTTCAACTACAATCAAAGCACAAAATCACAATTCGTCTCCCTGCCATGCCCTTTACTGTTTCACCACACGGAGTGCCAAACGCAGCATTGTGGAGCTGACAGATTTCTAGTCCTATTCTTTTTATGTCATTTTGAGTTTTTAATGGCATAATTACTCTATTACTCAGGCCTCAGGGAGCGAACAAACGTTTTTTTCCTGACAGTCATCAAAGTGATTTTATTCGAACGTATAAAATGCCTCCGTGCAGTTTATCCTTAGCTGCTCTTTTGATGGTTGTATAAAGAATAGAAGTGCACATCAGTTAGATTTCCAGAAATAAACAAAACTCAAACAGCTTATTTTCACCTCGAAGATGTAAAAAAAAAAAAAAAAAAAAATCTGTATGCTGTATTGATCCTGCTGTGCCCAGTGGGCTTTATGAATTAGTGCTCACCATCTCCACAGTGAGAGCTCTCACCTCTCTGTAGCATCTGAGGATTCATCCAGTGTCTGTGGGGTTTCAGCATTATCAGTATGCAGCACACATGCCTGCGGGTCTGCACTGCAAATAACTCTGTGGCATGCCCCCCACCCACCCACCCCACCCATTTGTTGATCTATATTTTATTGCGATATTTATGAGTAACACATAGGCCCCAACACAGTCGTTCTATCAACCAGCGGTTGTGCAAATTTTTGCCCCACTAGCCATAAAATTTAATGAATAATTTGAATAGGTGCTGATGCAGATGCAGCTGGTGGTCAAGCGGGTTTCCCTGATTAGTTTTTAACTGCACATGCTAATAGACACACTTGCATGTTATGGACGAGGGATAACGTTTTGTTCATCTGCAACTGCCCAACCTACCTGTCAGTTCTTAGGACAAGAAATGAACATGTCAAACAGTATGATACAAGATACCATCTCTCTGCTGCCTTACTTTACAGAAGTAGAAACAGCATCGATGATTCCACTGTGGAGATACAGACAAGCACTAAGCCTAAAGAGTCCACATATATAACTTGATTTGTACCTGACAAGTGACAATCTTTGTTCTGTTCAGCATTCATCCACCTCAAAGTGTGACACAGGCCAAATGTTTGGTATTTGGGGCATATCAGGTGTAAGAGCAGACAGGAACAAACGAGTTCTTCTCTGGTATCATGTCCACTGGATATAACAATTACAGCATGGTCCTGTGGTTCAAAAATCCATCAGATTAGTCGTGGTGTTTTATCATTTTGAAGGTGAAGGGCTCCTGCTCAGGGTTGCCTTTCAAGTATTCTTGTGTTGTTCTGTTCTCTGTGCTGAAATAAATGTATATACAGATCGCTTTTTAAGTCAACACGAATGAGAGCTTTTACAGCTGCTTACATCATGGAAAGTTTTTACATTTACATTTCCATGGCAACTGAACAAAGTCAATCTAGTTGTGGAGGGGCACCATGTGATGTGTTCAAAAGCTCCAACACTTACCTTGAAATAAGATTTTTTCGTAAAACGTTCAGATTTATTTTCTACCTTTTCATACACAAAATAATGACACAAATACCCAAAACATGCAGCAAAATCCCTGAGTCATGTTCAAGAGAATTGTTGCGTTTTTAGTAGCATAGTGAATATACTGTATTTTGTGTATCAATACCACATGTTATGCCATTTTAAAATCAATTCCTGTTTTCAATAAGCAATATTGTTTCTAAGAAAAAGTATCTATTTGCTTGAAAGGGTCTTCTTCCTGGCACTGCAGTAAAAGCTCTTTGGCACTGACTCATCCACTTAATATGCATGTATTTCCACCTACTGGTCAAGTGATAACACTGCACGTCTTCCTCCTCCCTTTTATTCTCCAGCATATGATACAAATCTAAATTACTGGTGCAAAATGGAGATTTGGGCAGATAGCAGACACGCATGTAAAATTTTAGCATATTTATATAATAGATTGCAGCCAGTGGAGCACATCACTGGCAGCCTCTGGGGTTTATGGCTGTTATCAAAGCAGGCTGGCTCAGGCCTGTGTTGATTTGTGTCTCTGTTCTCAGGTATCCCTGCATTTAATTTGTCCAGTGCATCCCCTTTTGATCCGTGCTGCAAATTTCCTCTCAAACAGGACGACACAGCACGCAAAGCCATTCTTGTGGTGCATTTTTGCATTGAGCCCGTCATCTAAACCTGCTCTGATGTTCAGCTACTGGGAATAAAACAGGTGGTGCCTCCCCCTCTTGTGGTTTGATGCAATATTACATTGGTTTGCAGTTTCAATGTCCCCGGTCATTAGAGCTTTTGATAACCATGCTGAGGCTGAGACAGAGCCTGAGCTATGCTTCAGAATCTGCAATTCATGAGAAAAAAAAATGTAAGTGCACGGATAGCACCGCGTGTTTCATCAGACACTCATTTCCGTGAGTGTAATGTGGAGTTATGTGACTGTCTGTGATCGCGAAGACAGCGTTTGAGAGGACAGAGAAAGAAATCAATGTCAGGATTGAAGTGGTTGCCTTATTTCCTTTGGAGTGCAGTATATTGCTGATTGAGCGTTCAGACCCATTCAGAACTAAGATTGCCTCTCCTCTTTATAGGCAGCTCCAGCTTGGATTGACTCTCAGTCTCATGATGCTGGTAAAAATAGCTTTATTCTCAACAGGCAGGATTTAATTTAGCAAGCCTGTGTCTCCACAGTGATAGCTGATGGGAAGATGTGTATTCATAATGGGGGAGTGGACGGAGCAGAGTTTTATAGAAAAAAGTTTTGTATTATTTTTCTCTTTTGAAAAACAGCAATCTGCAGTGCCTCAGTGATCACTATGGCAGAAAACAACACTACATCTGCATTGTTAGCATTCACACGTGAACAGTTTCCTCTACCTTCATATGTTATTGCGCATGTGTTTTCCTTTGACAGTGAAGATGAGTGTTCAGAGGAGCAAATGCTTCTCCATGCATTCAGAATTTTCCTCTTTAATCTCCTCCGAGGAAGCTCCTGGGCTTGGCTGCAAAGCATGGGTGGCTGTGTGAGTTATGGCGTGCGAGCTCTTCAGAATGGTTGAGAAGAATGAGTGAAGGAGAGGATTTCAGCCAAGAACACGCAAATAGTGGAAACTTATCATATCACTGTGCGGTTCTCCAGGAGACTTACAGGATATGAAAAAGGTAAAAAGGTATAAGATATGACAGACAATATCATGAACAAGGGAGCACTGGTGCCCGGTGGGGTGACAGTAAAAAAGCCAGAGGAAAGTGTGTTTTCTCTGACAATTAAATGGTGAGTAAGGAAACCTGGATTCATTCTTTGTCTTCCTAAAGGCAATAAATTCATGCGTCTCTCTCTCTGTTCCCCTCTCGTGTGTGTTTACGTGATCGTGCATGCTACACTCTTGTGTGTGTTTGTGTCTGTGTATAGGGTGAGTGTGCCGGAGCATCACTGGGTTGAAGCTATGTAGAATGAAATTTATCAAAGTCAGTCAAGCATTGTGATGAAAGCTTTGTGAGGGAATTTCAACCATGACTATAGCCAGGGTCCATGCAAAGTGGTTCATTTTCTCTTGCTCTTTAATGAAAATTCTCCCCCAGCTATTTTGGTTCGCAGGGTCTCGATATAACTTAAACCTTTTCTGTTTATACTGTCAGTTGAATAGGCTGATGCCATCCATCGGGCGGGCTGCGAGAATCATTCAAAAGTTGTTTAGTATTAGATTTGACCAGACGTCTATCTATCTGCTGGGTCCCTGGAGACAGATTTTCCATATTCAATTTGTATTTGTTCCATCCAGTTTCCATTTGGAAACTGATTGACTCAGTGCCTCCCCATCCACCATAATCACCAAATAATTTACCTTGTTATCAAGAGGCAGATAATGGAAAAGAAAATAAATCCCAATCTCAAGTTTGTTAGGCCAGAACATTACAATCAAATGCTCGAGGTGTTTGTTAGGGAACAAGAAAAGAAAAAGGAGAAAAATACTCTCTATGTAACACTTGTTCATGAGATTGCTTTTGTGGTTTCCTACCTGTGCTCTATGTCTTTATGTCCAAATGGCTTCACACACCTAAGGCCAGTCATTTATTTACAATAACCCCGCACATTACTGTAAATGGCATGGCTGAGACCAGCTATGATGTCCTCCACTATGCCCAGAATGAACAGTCCCATGCCTATGCATTTACAACCTCCAGGTACAGCCCATGATATACAATTGACATTAACTCACCACCACTGTAAATGGACCACGGTAAACACATTCATGATTGCAGCACAATAGCCTTGCGTCTGGACATGATGAATGATTCGCCATCAAAATTCTTTTCATGATAGTTTTTATGCTGCAGGTTTGACGGGGTTGGGAGGCAGAGGCAGCAGCTAATATTAAATGCAAAGTATGTTAGTATGTTAGTACTGCACTGTGAGCAGTCATGTGTCAGTTAACATGGTTTAGATTCGTTTTTTAGGCAGTCTTCGATCTGCCACCCATGCATTGCTCCTCAAGGGCATTATTTTGTATACGCTGAAGTGAAATTTCATTTTAAACTGTGCCAAGTTTCAATGGCCTGTAATTATTTTCCGATTGGATGGTGAATTTCGGACATTACTGCAGACGCAATACGATCTGGTATAAGACAACTGACAACTGACAAGACAACTCTCATCAGTGGTGTGCAGGTGAGCATATGGAGACAGAAATACAGCTTTAAGTTAGCCCAGAATTCCTCCTTTCTTCAGCACACATGCACAGAGACAAATCGGAACAGCAGCAGTTTCTTGCCACATTCTCAGGTTTAATATAGCACACTCATAGCAGGCTACAGACAGATTTCACAACACATCACTGACTGTTGACTGAAAACCCAGTGATGTATTTTCACATTTATATAAGACTTGCATAACATGTTGGATTATTAAAAAATAGAAAATGTGCATATCACCTACCATTCAGCTCGTACAGAGTCACCAACTCTCTCCTACATATTTGAAACGAAGATCATTTCAGCCCATTAGTAGAAATACTTGTTGTTCTAACACCATTAACTAACAAGTACTGACAATAGTATCGCTTTCTCCCACTCATACCTCTGGCTATTGTATTGTGTCTGAACTCTAGTCCTCTGCTACTCAACATTCCTGACCACTCTGCCATTGACAACTTTGCATTTCAGTGCAGTGTAGGGACGAAGGTCAGAGGAAGAACATACTGTAAGCCTATCAATGAGCAAACCAGTGTGAAAAGATGTTTCTACAGCTCCTTAAGCTCATCTGTCTTATAGTTAGGATGGATTTGGCCCAATTTTTGCAACAGTGTGAAATTCAAAGGGTAAAATGCAAAAAGGTGTAAACTTATCAGTCAGACTGCAGCACTTTAATACAATGCACAGCTCACAGCTCACAAGAGCAAGCCTAACATTTTATACCCTTCGAACACAGTCACATAATGGTGTGAGGTGTATTGTAAGCCTGAATGCTTATTACCTCAGTTTACTCAATCATTACAATATGTATTTTTAATCATGCCTTGTTTCAAACAACGCTGGCCAACTTAATAGCACTGCAACATAATTAATACATGGTGAGTTTGGAGACAGCCACACACACAGAATGCACATTTAACCTTATGATTTACTCTCATTCACACTCAAATACATGTATAAATTTTAATCAACAGAAACACACAGACACTGGAGAGCGGGGAAGGCAAAATCAATTCCAATCAGCAGGAACCTGACCTAATGCTAACTATGAGGTACTGAGTCACTTGCAGTTACTGTGGAAAGCTGAGGCTCACCACATTAGGGAAAATAAATAATGTTTTCAGCCTGGATTTAAGGAGAGGAGGAGAGTTCACCTCCCCAATCTCAACAGAGATCATTCTAATGCAAGGGAGAATTGTTAAGGATAGTTGGTGGCATTGATTGATAGTAATCACCTGGCAAAGCAGCGTATATCAACAAGATCTGATAAACATGATGATGTTAATCCTAATAATATGTCGTAGGCTTGCTGCATCTAAATGTCACTTCCCGGCAAGGACTGGACATAAAAACCTTGGTCTAATCAGCAGTGTCCTGTCCAGCTGACCTGATCGTCATGAGGAAAACAAACAGAGATCCTGGGAGAACATGCAAACCAACCTAAGACTGTCTTGCCATGAGATGCTAGTGCTACCAACTGAGAGGCTATAGCTATTGTCAAAACTTGTTCCAGTGTGAAAAATGTCTGTTGTCTCAAAGAAGAGTTAGCAATCGCTGGAGACTTTCCAGGACTTGTGCTTATTGAATTATCTAGCAGTACACCTACAGCACAAACACTAAGTGTAAAATGGTACATAGGGTGTTAACAACAAGAATTGGCAACAGCTGAGGGTGATTTTGAAGACAATGTTTTATGTGATGTTTGAAAGTTTAGACAGCACAGAAGGACAAAATTGCTGAAATAATGAAATAACACTGGAATCTGTCAAGAGTATTAACTGTCTTTCTACTTTTTTTTTTCATTAAGAGATTAGGAAGTGGCTCATCTCTCTATATAGAATGGCATCTAGTGACGGGTGAAGGGCACTTATTATGAAAAATGTGTTGACTCAATCTACCAACTCATAAGACACCCACCCACACACACACACACACACACACACACACACACACACACACACACACACACACACACACACACACACACTACCAGCATCGTCATTGAAGCTGATCATCTTTTTTCAAACAATAAGTGAGGAAATGTCAGTATTTCCTACACATACTCCATATGGACTGTCATAGTATTCAACCCACAAACTGAATTAAAGGGACTCATGCTAAGGTGGCACAAATCCATTTAAGCTGTGTTCATGCTGAATTTTGGTCAGTACTGACAGCCACATAGTCACTACCATATCAGAGCATTATAACATTGCAATGTCTAATATGTAAGCAAACAAGGGCTACTTACTGTCACATTAAGCAGACACATGGCTACATTAGCATTTGGAGACATTGTTCTGGTGGAAGCTACTCCGTCACCATGTTTAGTGAGAGTGGCTCCTGCTCAACCTCACAGTAAATGCATAAGCCATAAACACCAAAACAATGTGCTAAAACGGACTAAAAACATCTGTGGCACTAAAGAGCATCAATTCACCATGATTTTGGCACCATGAGCAAAAACCTCTACACATATTTTATTGAATGTTATATTCAGAAAGATTGATTAATTCAGGTTTAGGAAATGAAAAAATATCCTCATTCTGCAATACAAATGGCATCCATTATTCCACGCCAACTGAGGGGCACAATAAATTTGATATTAATAACTTGTAATTATGTGAGTGTTATATTCTCCAAATGCAACTCGATGCAAGGCAGTATTTGAAGGATTTGTCCTCACAGTCAGATAGCTTTCTAATCAATTCTCTGTTGGCTTCGATGAGCGTTACGTGGCAGTGACGGCAGACCTAGACATCTGTCGGGATACATTTTTCATAAAGAAGCCCTCCCTGTGGGCATACCCCCTCCAACAGTATATGAAACATTTACCACAATCAGTGAAATGAAGCTGAGCAATCAGCAAGAAATGAATCGAAGGTACCGACTGTGGTCCTGCATGTGAGAAAAGGGCCAACCACAACTCTTTGACATACATGCAGTGGGAGCCCTGATGCTGCAGTACACAGGCTGGCTGTGCATTTCTTACATATTGTTGTGCTCTGATCACTGCCTCCTCTTAAAGAGGTTCATTTCTCATTTTCCTTTTATTCTGCCCCTCCAAACCCATTTCCTCTCCCCGATTCTGTAAAAACACAGCTGGGTCAGTCTTCTCATTGTACTTGTTATTCTCTTCTTTTCATGCTTCATGCTTAATGGTTTCATTATACTTAAGAGTAGACACATTTTTGGATAAGCTGCATGATATTTGTCACAGGCTTGTTGTATTTTTTCAGTCCTGCCTCCTGTCATGAGATAACCTTGGTATGTTAAATGGAGGAACAATGGTTCTATCCCAGATGAAATTGCAATGTGACATTGTCTTCTATTATCACTTTGTCTTGTCTTTGCCTGTCTTCAAAGACATGTCAGCGCTACACTCAACTGGAGTTTAACCCTGGGATTAGTTTTCGCTGCCATGTACTTTTATCCCACTGAGGATGTGCTGCTACGGAGTGGGTGTCAGCTCTGCCTCACAAATCTGAACTGGCAGGGTGTGATCAGGTTTTTCTGGACATAAATCCTTGTCTTTCTGTTTAGGTCGTTTGTGCACATCCAAGTGTAACCAGTTGACTTTTCAATGAAAGGTCACTAAATAAAATGTCATTTTGCAACACCCCTCATTACTGGACAAATTATTTCAGTTTATCAGTGTTAGGACCTCAGCATTTAACCTATGCCAGACAATTGATTTGTGTTCAAATTTGCAAACAGACTATTAGAGATCTTGTTTTATGGTGTTACAGGTAATAAAATACTGATTTTATGTTGATGTATTTATTTGAACTGTTGAGAAGTGCCTATTTGATTGAATGTGTGAATAATAAATTACAAATTGTGAAGACAACACTGATACATCATCAGCCTTTAAGCTGATATGGTGAACTTGGCAGCCAACAGTATTTACACATCCAGCAGTTACAAAGCAAAATTATCATTTGTTCATGTTTCGTGTTTCGTTTCACGTCACGTATAATCCAATATTCACTCTGTTTTAGCTCTGTTTTTGGTCTCTACCAATTCCTGAGGGACATATCTGGCTCGTTAGTTCCACCTTGTTCACCAGCCAGTCTCTTATTGTGTGTCTGCTGTTTGGTGCTGAGCAGGTAGTGTGCAGTGGGTTTTTAGTGCTTCTTCGCTGAAAACAACCCCTGCTGTGGCCGACTACAACGTTATGAGAGCTACAAGAGAGAACCAAAACAGTAAAGTTGCAGCCAGACAGCTAAACAATGAGCTGGACCCGGTTACAAAGCTCTATAAAGCCGTGGGGAGCTTCATATTCGGGTAATAGTTCCCTGTTGGTTCATTACTACAAGCGACCTCTCTCACATTGTCACATTGTTTTCACTGCGTCATTTCATATGTTGTTATTGTTAAAAATATCGTTTATAGCCTCTTTCTCAGTAAATTACTGAACCTATTCTGACCTGAAAAATGTACCTGAACTTTGATATTTGATTCATTTCAGTAATTTTGTTTTGATAGATTTCATCAAGAAAATAATAATCAATAAAGAAAATAATTGTTGGTTGCAGCAGTGATAATTCGTACAGTCAAAAGTAACCAACTCCTATTTACGTTGTGTGGTTGGATTGTTCAAAATCAGTGAATTAAAAATGTCCATTCTAAGAAGTCTGTCCATTGATTTCATGCTACAACAGATTTATCTCCTCCTATGAAATATCATGAAATTTTGATAATAGACGCTTGGGATTCCCTGTTATTGGCAACATTGACGCGTCAAAATAGAAATCCATAAACCTCTCTTGACAGTGCATTAAAGTGGACACATCCCCATGATTGATTAGACATCCAGCTGACAGTTACCCAGCGATTGTTTACTGTGGTGGACCCTGGCAACGACTGGGCGTTTATTGCTGTCTGGTCCTGCCGTATTTCAACATTGTGTCTCACTCCTCAGAGCCATCATCAAGCTGGTTCACAGCAACCACACACTTGCAAGTAAACATTAGTGGTTTTCTTACTAAACTGCAGCACAGCCCTGCTGTGTTTGCCTGCACTGACACCTCTTCAAACTGTTTGCACTTGCAGGTATCGTGCATTTACAGAGAGAGTAAGGGATGTCACTCTGGGTAATTTATGGGTAATTATCCATCACACTTTGATGATAAACATTTCTGCTGAATTCCCTTCAGCTTTGTAAGTACTCGTAGAGGAATAAAAATTGCTGTTTACCGTGTTGGTATTGGGAAATGGATAATCTCCTGAGTAGCATTTGTAGTTTGTGTATTTTTTATTTTGTACAAGATTTTTGCATATCAGTGGATCAGCTTTTCTTCAATCTCGTATTCATTATTCAAAACACAGCTATTTTTGCAGGAAAAACGCCTCTTGAATTTGAAAGCCCTGAAAGGGGAAGATGTCTTTGCTGCTATCAGGTGTTGCTAAAAACTTTTCACTGGCTTCTACAACTCATTATCCATTCAAATCACAGCAGCACGTCAGGTGAAAATGACTGACAACAGCTCAAGATGGAAACCACAAATAAACGATGATGCTGGTGACATCCTCCCCACCAGGAGTCCTTAAATCGGAAAGAATCAATGTCAGAGCGACAGAGCATCGCTTTCCCTCGCTGCATTTTCTGTGATGTGTGAGAATTTTACACTTTCAATGACCCATGTTTTGCACTGTGTCAAAAACAAGGCATGGCCGAGTACACAGAAAGAACAACGTTACTTCCCCCTTTTCCAGCTGCTTCGCTGCCTGATGGAGACTTATGTGGTTCTGCGAAGGTGACTGCATTTATGTTCAGACAAAACTTGATTTTCCAATACATTGTGTGAGATACTTTGTCAGCAGACCACAAAATAAAACCAATGTGTGGGGGGTATCAGTTCTGCTTCAGCTAGACAAAAGGAAAAAAAATGCATTTCAACAAGCCATCATCAGCTGTGTGGAGAGTGGGAGGATGTGCTCATTGAATTACTACACTTCTGCCGCTGCATTCAATAAAGAGTGACTCAAGCTTGGAGCGTGGTAGTTTGATACATTTTTATTAAAGTAAATATGGTGTAAATGTGGCTGTGGGTGAGCTGGTGCACTCGTACAGTCACGTCTATTCATTTTCTGTGCATCACATGGACCCAAGCAGGTCCTCATGATGTCATGGCTCTCTGCATCATTAATATTGAAAGGTCATTTCCCCTACTTGGATGTGATGTCTATCACATGCTGGGTTCAATTTCCAATTTGCCACAAGACTGCCTGGGTCATTCTTACTATTTATCTGAGACTACCCAACACTGTTATAAAATTTCTCTGAAAATTAGCTGACTGTTTCTTTTATTGTTTCCTATGGAGCCCTTGACTTGGGCAGACAGCATAGTACACCATCTACTTTTCTCTATTAGAGTGTGACTTAAGACCGTTTCATCAAAGTTAACAGACCAAAGACGTTTTGATGCTCAAAATACAGACAATGTCATATGTGTCATAAAAAGAAGTAGGAAGGCATCTTCTCATTTGCTACATTAGATACAAAAACCCTGCTTTGATTTTGTCATTAAAAAACAAACAAACAAACAAACAAACAAACAAAACACCATACCAAGTCCGTATTTACAGCAAAAGCTTCAATAGTATTTGAGTCATTAACAAAGATCAAGTTTCTTTCCTGTTAACTAAAAATGGGTGACACAGTCTACATCTTCTGGCACATTAGAAGTCATAAGCAACAACAGGCTCTGATAACTTTTCACAAATCCAGGACTAACTCCAAAATTACAGTTTTTTCTTTAGGCTGCTTTGTAGTGCTCTAATTAGGAGCCTTGGGCTAGTGGTACTTTTATAGGCATAATTAGTTTTGAAACCTCAAAGAAATCTTCCTTTCTATCAGCTCGAATCCTTTTGTGCATTCTACTTCATTCTATTTCTACACCAGATTGACTTAAAAATGTGTCCTGGCTATGTGACTCTACAAGAGTGATGATGTTTTTTATTCAATTGACAAATAAAAGCTCAATTAATACATATATATCCACATACGTACAATATAAAAAATGTAGTTGGCTACCAAAGCCCCAGCTTTAAAAAAGCCTGTGGCACACAGATGTCCTCAGAGCTCCTTATTAAAAAATGAAAGCCACACAGTAATGTACAGTCTGATGTTATATAAGCTGTCTTCAGCACTTCAGTGCTGGCAATAGTGTGACCTTGCGTGTGTTTAGTGCTTAAGTGTACACCGTATGCTGTAATTCTGAAGCACACAGGCATCTTTTGCTGCTCCACGATTGTGAAACCACATGCTGCTAGATATTAGACTTGCCCCCTCCATCTCTGCTTTTAAATCTAGGCTGAAGACACATTTTTATTCACTGGCCTTTCTGGCCCACTAATCTTTTAATCTGTTGTCATGTCTCAAACTGTATGTTGTCCTGTTGCTGGCATCTTTCTCTTTGTGTTTCTGACATTATGTTCAACACTTTGGTCATCTTAAACTGTGTTTAAACGTGCTGTAGAAATAAACTTCATTGACTTGACTTTTTTGGATCAAAAGGGTTGGTAGGTGTCAGAACCTATGACTCATTACAGCTTTGACGTGCATTATGTTTCATTTTGTGGCCTCCTCCACATTCTTTCACCTTCCTTTTAGCCTGAATCCCACTTGGAAAGCAGGAAATTAGGGCAGTAGCTCCCAGGAGAATTTTGGAATAAAACAAGGTTTCTGAAATAGTGCGTGTACTGTGAGTGACAAGTATGTTTGCAGTCGGCGGTCTGCTGGTAATTGCATTTCAGTCAGTAATCACTGATCGTGTTAAGATGATCTTTAACATACCATTGTCTCCCCACCTGCGAAACATCCGGCAAACAAGAGGTAATGTAATCACAAGGACTGTAGAGCAGAAAAGCAAATCATACACATTTGTCAACATATATTGTCAACAACACTGTTTTCCAGGAATGTCAATATCACTTCTTCAAGTGGAACTCTTGCTTTGCAACAAACACTTGCTTGACTTTGAAGATCCCTCTCACACTAAACATGACGCTTGAGATAAGCACTTGCGTATCTGAGTTTCGGAAACTACATTTGGTAAAAACAGACCATCTGAAGGAAATGATTCACTACCAAACGTTGTTCAGTGGTCCAGGAACAGGCACAGAAGCATATCACTCAGTGACTACCTGCCCCTTCTAAAGCAGAGGGGAGGTGGCACCAGACTAACTACACCAGAACAGAAGGTAACAGTCTGATACCATTATCCAAACAGCAGGTGGAGCTCAACAGACTGCCAGGAATGGGTTAGCGGTGGTTAAGAGCTGCAACCTTCTCAATGGTCCAATCAGATGGCAACTCAGCTATCAGATGCCGTGACATCAGCGTCTGAATACATAACTGTGGACATGTCTGAGATGTCCTCCCAAGGGACTTTTTGTGAATTCACTGCGATAATGTATGTTTCCTTTCACCTCTGTAAGAAAGTCACAGTGAACGACTGCTATCGAGGGTAATCATTAGTGTTACGCGCCTGTTGACTGTCCTTTCCACCGCTCAGGTATTGCTGTGGAAGGGTGACGCCTACATTGCACCACACTCATTTCTAATCATGTAGGTATCAGGTCTTACTCAGGAAGGGAGAGCCTGCAGATGACATCATGCAGCTCCATGGACAGCTGTCAGGATGAGTCAGGTGAATGTGGGCAGACTGAAAGTCGCTGTGTTCCTTATGTCAGGGAACAAAATCGTCCTGCAATGAGGGAGCTTCCAATTCAGTCAACGTCAAAGTATGAGTAACTGCTTTGACAGGAAGCTATAACACGCAGTGACTTTCATGTCTGCAAAACAATAGATAATAACGCAACAGTGAAAGAGGCTCACCTGTGGCTGCAATCACAAGTGTTTCTCTCACCAGCGTGGAACAGTGCCAAAACTCCATTCAATACAATATTGTGTTTCCTGGAATGAAATGAGCAGAAAGCTCAGAAAAAAGGACACACTAAATGACAAAAACATAACACTGTACATTAAGATTAAAAATGCAACAGATAACATATTCACCATCCTTTCTATTCCTTGAGCCACCATCATGCCACACGCTACAGATTTGCATGTGCTCAATTATACATTCAGTGTGTGACAAACATGTGCACTTCCCCTTAATGAGAAGGAATTATTTATAGCATGCTGTGCTCTTATCATTTGTCGAGCCCAACAGGTACAAAAAGATTGAAGGTCAAGGACTCCCAAACTCGTCCTCCCAGCAAGCTGTTACTTGGGACCAACATTCATCATTCAAGCACACAATTGCACCACATCCAATCCCTCTTCACCACAGAGTATTAATTGGACAAACAAGTCTCTGCTATGTAAGTAGCAGGTCCCCCTGTTCTTGACTTAAATTAACATTGCACACAAGATAGTCCACTGATACACCTCCGTTTGTGGGAATTTAATGGGCCTTTTTAATGCATGGCCCCTCAGTTTTGGCATGATAAAAACTCTTTGGAGAAAACAATTACTTTGTAATATATTATTGGACAAGAAATATTCAGGAATGTCTTTCCAGATGATAATTACATTCTGAGGCCGTCATTAAGAGCTTTGTAAGTACATTTGTAAACTCATTCGCTTCAGGACTGCAATTCATGCTGTACTGGTAGAGCTTCTTAATTAACACCTACTCCAGCCAACAAATAGAAGTGTGTTAGTTGTACTTGCCTGCAGAACAAAACACCATTGTTGTTTGTGATGTTCTCTATGGCCACCTCCTTGAATTGCAGATGACTGTCTCCTTTTTTTCTTTTCTTTTTCTTTTTTAGCACATTTCTCTCTATTTACTGTATAATTGGAATTATAGTCTGTTTGCAGTGTTTTCTAATCTATTACATTTTTATCTTTAGCCAGTGAGGTTTATTGAGCACACAAACCAATGAAAAAGTGTGAAAAAGATGCAGGCTGTAAAAACATAATTACCTACTGTCAAAACCTTTCTAGTTACTTTATGTGACCATGAAGCAAAAGCTATTAGCATGATACCACTATTTAAAGAGACTGTGTATCCATTGTGTGTGTGTGTGTGTGTGTGTGTGTGTGTGTGTGTGTGTGTGTGTGTGTGTGTGTGTGTGTGTGTGTGTGTGTGTGTCTAAGGTGGAAAAGTGAGGCAGGAGGAGTGGCACCTGGCCTCTTTAGATAATCTATTTATGGCTTTCACACATCATTAGGCCCAAACTAAAATACTCGGCTCTTGAATTTGTTTATCAAATGTCTCAGTGTTATCAGTCACAGCTGCAACAAACCATAAAAGTGTGACTGCTGCATACTGATCATAGCTTATGTAGTTTTTCTTGACCTTGAAATTGTAGGATTTGTGACATGTGCATGTAGCGACTAGCAATCTAAAATAAAAGCCTTATCTGAAATGTCAGTGCTGTTGCAGTAGGTTGTTTATTACACATTAATAAAATATGAGAAACTGAAGCCACAACTTGCTCATTGTGTGTGTGTGTGTGTGTGTGTGTGTGTGTGTGTGTGTGTGTGTGTGTGTGTGTGTGTGTGTGTGTGCACCTGATGCTGCATCAGCTGACACTGCCACTCCCGGGAGTCTGCTGATGAATTTGTTAACCCAACATTTGAACCCAAAGACCTCAAAACCAATCAAAACATATAACAAGCATAGGATGGATGCAATTGAATGTAATTTCTGATTTGAAACCAAGCTGCTCTGAATCTTATTAATAAACTAAAAGTAAAGAAATAGAGGGAACAGAATGGATCACATGGTGGCAAATAGCTTTCAAATCTACTGAGACAATGTCTGACACCCTGACATTGACAGAAAGCTTCAGTTTGGCAAACGAGAAAAATAAGGTAACTTTAAACGATTCATCTTCCATTTACAAAATATGACACATATTCCACCAAGTAAGTGTGTATGTGAGGGAAAAACACTTCGAAGATTACAGACATGTTAGTCATACAGTAAAGGTAATTTTTTCCCCAGGCAATGTAGAAGTAGACAAAAGGTAATTACTGAACTTTTGTCCATTATTTCATTATTGCTTGAAAATGAAAGTGTTAACCTAAATGATTATTTTACTGTGATGAACAAAATATGCCGTGTTATGGGAGTTGAAATTTGCATATTATGTAGGCAACCAAGGCAAGGGATCATTTTTTGATTAATTTTGGTTGTGAGCGTTGACATAATGCAGCTGGCTGATATTAGAAAACTAAAGCGAAGCAACAGAGGCACAATTTAATTCTGATACAACAGTGGAGAACTGAAATCCCAAACTGTGGAATGATTTACATTTGTATGCTGTCTTGATACCCAGGTGGGGTCCAGCCCCACCCCCTAACCTGAGGGTCAGGGAGGTGGAGCTGGACCACCCATTTGGCTCTGCAGTGACTCCTGCCTTTTTGTCAGTTTCCTGTGCTTTATACAGTGAATGACAGTCACCCAACGACTAGAGACAAGTGAATCAGGATCAAATGAGTTATTATCTTTAATGTACACTATGGAGACCAAAGGTTTGTGGGTGTAAGATTTTGGAATAATTATTTCTTATTTAAGTATCTGATCACGTGATTTAGCTGTTCCCATTTAAACTATACAGCCCCACATGACTATCTCCCTCCAGGATTTGTTTTTTCCGCTAACTAGTTTCTTTTTCAGACTAACTGTAAAACAAACAAAAAAAGAAGTGAAACCAGTATCCCACAACTTGGCCTGGTTTCACACTGAGTTTATGGAAGCAATAATTAATCCATATATGGACACGTACAGTGAGCGCCACGCCCAAATCACCCCCTCGGTTCGCGGCTTGCAGTGGCCTGTGGTCGCCCTGCCCCGCTGCCAGGAAGTTCAGGAACTCGGTCACCGCCCCAGCCGCCCCCCCCCTCCGCCTCATCCATTGTTGGGCAATAGTCTGCGACATCGAAACAATCTTAACCGAAACTTTTCAGGTAACTAACTGCTGAAGATCTTTTGAAGCCGAATTTACTTCTCAGTAAATTTTTCGAAAGGAAGTACATTGCAAGACCACCAGTTCGGAGACGCGCTGAACTGAGTCCGTGAGGGGAGGAAAAGGGAGGAAAACTTTTCGAGAAAGGAACTCCGTAATTCTCATTCCTCCATTTTGAACTTTTAAACTCCAGTTTTTCCAGGGGATTGTTTTCGGTAAGTTTACAACATTTACTTAGTTTTCAATTCAAAGCAAATACTTAAGTCGGCTTTACGTGGAATAGTTGATTGGACAACCTATTAACACGACAGTTACGGTTTTTCGCAGTAGTCCGTTAAGGGAGGCTAACGGAGCTAACGTTCATGTTTGTTGTGTCGCTAGCATTAGCGTTAGCAAGGTGTCGTGTTTGGCACGCAGTACGTTAGCAGGTAACACACCGTACGTCAAGCTAAGTTGCCTCAAATGGAAACGGTGACCTGTTGAAAATCGATTAACTTTGTCAACACCGGTTTTAAAGCCTGGATGATGCTTTGGTGGCGATTAACCTTACTTAATGTGCTAGGTAAAACCAACGTTAATGTCCGTAATGTCAAAGTTAGAGACAGCAGGTGCGATTTAAGCTACTTAACGTTAGCGTTAGCACCTGTAGTCAGTTGACTAGGTATTGGACCCACCCTGTCGCTCCGCCACTAGTAATTAGTGTTACATGTGTCATTACGTTATTTTGAATGTTTCTTGCTTGGGTAAGGCATTAACAATTAACTTCCCATGCATTACACGGCCTTGCAGGCGTCTCTAAGACTAACATTAAATGGTTGAGCTTGCGAAGAATTTTCAGGGGTCATCTCGCACAAATCACTTGCATATACTCTCAGTGGTATATGGCCTTGCTGATTTCTTTTGGTGTTCTTATGCCATTTGAAATATCTGTTTTTGCCACACCCATTCAAAGGAGGTGACAGGAACATCCGCAGTCCCAGGTACTTGGAATAATCCATAGATGTGTAGTATTTTTTATGTTTCGTAGAAATGGGTTACCATTAGGATTGCCACAAGTAAGTGTGGAGCTTCTGTGAAGAGCCCTCACTGTTGAGCTCTTAAGATGTAGCCTTTCAGTGTATTGCGCACCACAAACAAACAGGTTCATTGATATGTATCAGGGTAGCCCCAGATGTTTCAGTAACGTTAGTGGAGATCTGAAAACCTAAGCAAATGAAACCAAAGCTGTCTGCATGATTAGCTATTTCTAGGGAAAATAGCTTTTGGTGATTTGTGTGAGGTGGCCTTTTGATATTCTTGTGGATGAGAAACCTTGCAGCTGTTGATAAGTAAGCGTAGATTAAAGCCTCAGTGAAGGTAGTGAGTAAGGAAGTGCCTTAAGATTTTTGTCCATGATAAAATTAGTTATGACTCTGTCAGGCAATTTGCATCCATCCATACTGGCTTGCTTTTTCAAATTAAAAATTAAAAAGGACCATAGTTCAAAAGTGTTTCCCATCCAAATGCAAACATTAGTCACGATTTTTGATGGCACACTTTAAAGCACCCAATAAATAGCAGTTCAATATAACATTAGGTTGTCATCACTCAAATGCTCTGGTCTTTGCAATGTTTTAGCCTCTTTGTTGACAGTGTAGGATAATAGCTGTCTACGACATTGTTCTCTTAGCACAGTTGACCAACTTTTCAGTTGAAGCCCCTCTGCCCTCAGGGCTTGTTGATTATCCCTGGCCCTCCATTTGAGAAAGCTAATCAATTGAGCTGCAGTCATTGCTTGAAAAGAGATATCGAAATTGGGCCACACTGTTACTGTGGTCTGCCTTTGGTAGTCACTCAGTGAGGGATACAGCATTGCTGTATCAAACAGGGACCTTAATATTGTGACTGTTGTCCAGACTTTTTGAGACCAACTGTTCTGAAAGTCATAAAGGAAGCATTCACTCGCTATATTAAATGTGACTCACTGCATCTTTTATAATGATATTTTTTCTTGGCCATGCAAAAGACTGTCATTTATAATATGTAGCCACAATCCTATCAAATGACAACAGATATTCGTTTTTGTGGAAGGCGGAGATGTTCATGTTTGGTGCCGTCTAAATAGTGTTTCATCATTGCATCTGAAGAATGAAACTGACTCTCTTCAACTTTTTTTTTCTTGTCTTTGCCTTTTTATTTAACCGCAGAATTCCAGTCACCATGACAAGCATCAACACAGCTAACATCAACTTTAAATGGGACCCAAAGAGTCTAGAGATCCGTACTCTGGCAGTGGAAAGGCTACTGGAGCCCCTTGTCACCCAGGTAATGTAAACACAGTTAGCATTTTTATTTAGAATAATGGGGCAGGGGAGATAACATAAGGCTGGAATGGCTACCAAAAATGCTTGAAAATACAACAATTTCAGTGCGACGCTAAAGCGGAATTACTATTCACAGTCTGAAAAGGAGCTCCTCACCAGCCATATCTTATAGAACGGCGATAAGTGGCATATTATGTCAGTCATATGAAATGAAACACCTTTCCTTGCATCACCTTTTCAGGATTTTCATTGTGTTGATTCATTCTACATGAACACTTAACAGGTTGATGCTAATCCTGTGAATAGAAGAAACTACTAGCATTTGCTGGAAAGCTAATACAGCAGTGCCATAGGTTTTATGTGTGAAAAGAGCACAGCCGTATTCTGCCAAATACATTTAATGTCTTGAAGCAGCTATCTCTGTTGAACAATTTTGTGTCCCTGCCATAGGTCACCACTTTGGTAAACTCCAGCAACAAAGGCCCATCTAATAAGAAGAAAGGACGCTCCAAGAAGGCTCATGTTTTGGCAGCATCGGTGGAGACTGCGACCCAGAACTTTCTGGAGAAAGGAGAAAAGATTGCAAAGGAAAGTCAGTTCCTAAAGGATGAGCTCACGGCTGCTGTGGAAGATGTCCGCAAGCAAGGTATATTGAAAATACATATTGCAACAGTGGTTTCTAGCTTGTACAGAGTGCTTCTTAAGATAGGAAGCATGATAAATAAATCATAAGCTATGTACATATCATCTGCCCCAGTGGAAGACCTTGAAATAAGAATGTTTTGAGCCTGATAGATTTCCTCTTGCAATTGCGTTTTCAGGGAGCCCATTAATAGAGTCTTTTCATTTAAGTATGCAGTCTGTTCACATTCATATCAAGCTATACACTGTCATTGCCTTTCGTTCTGCCAGGATCCACTTTTATCCGTATTTCTCCTCAGAAGTGCATGTGTTCTTGTATCCCAGTGTCAGGTTGCTCAGCATATATTTTGGACTTGAGCATCACTCACCTCACTCCTGTGGTTCTAACAATTGTGTAGTATTTCCCCTTTTCTTTGTTTCTTGTCTTTTCTTCTTTGAGATAAAGTGAGAAAATGTTAATTGAAGACTGTCATTTAGACCAGCAGAGAGAAAGGCAGTTATTGGACATCATGTGTTGCTTCCTGTGTGTTCGCTCTATTTGTTTTTTGTGTAGAGTTTGGTAGGACTTGGCTTGCAGATCTAAGTGCCTTATTTAGCCATCTGCCACTGATTGGCTGGAATATACTGTATATAGAAGAAAATAACAATTTAAATTGCAATGTTGGACCGGAAAGAAAACATTTTCACAAATTAGGGCTATTTAATAATTCTGTTTTATTGTATGTCATATGTTGCGTTGTTAAGTATTCCAAAGCAATAATGTTTTACAAGTATTAAGTTTTTTTCTGATGTAATGTACAGCAGAGTTAGCATAAAAAAGGAACACTTTCTTACTAATATTGTGATGACAATTGCCACTATATTGCCCTGCTCTACCTTATATCCCTCAGCCCTGCAATATGATTCCACTGTAGTCATCCTATTATTGTAGAAAGCTGCCTTCACCCCTTTGTTTGAGCAGTGTCAGACCTTTGATAGACCTTTGTTAGGAGCAGAAAAATCTAGTCAGCCTGATTTACTTTTGTTGTCTTGTTCACACCAGTGGCAAAAATGGGGCCTTGCTGGGTCTTTGTGTCAGCTTGTAAGATGTATAGTTTGCAACAGCACCTAAAATTGTCTGTATTGATGGTGACAAAATCAAAAATGAATCATCACACATATGTACGTTATTGAGGGAGGGTGCTGGTGGTGATGCAGATTTGCCTGGCATTCTGTGTAAATGGTTAATTGCTGCTTTGCTGACTGACAAATCAGTTCATTGTGTAACAGAAGTGACACATGTTATTCAATAACTTTTACATTCAGAGACAGGAATCTACCATCAAATCATCAGCCGGTTAAATTACAGTTTGTCTTGCGGTAACAGATCCCATCATCCAACAGCCACACTTTCAAGTCTTATTTATTTCTTTTTGCTCTGGATATCTGACTCTGCTCTGGATTTCTTGACACACTAGCAGACCATTGAGACCAGGGAGCTATGACTTGAGGGTGGCTGTTATCACCTTGTGAAGGGACATCAGTGTCTCGGTGTCTTTTTTCCCCAGATGCCAAGCGAGTTAGATGTCCCCTGCTTGAGCTCTGCTCTGAGTGGTTGGGAGGTAAATGACATGTTGCTAGATAGCCTGTGCAGTGCTCAGTGCCCAGGAATGTTACTGTAGTTGCGGTAAGCTGTCACTGGACTGGAATTCAGTGACTGTTGTTAGCTGGTGTCTAGGCCTGGCTGTCAGCTATGCCATGCTGCTCAGTGGAGCGTGCCTAGACTGATAATATGGCTATTGGACTCCGACAGCATTTTCCACCCAGCTGTGACTTACCAGCTGTTTAAAATGGGAATAAAACATTTGACATGATGATTAAGGATGACGGTGCATACAATGCATGTTGAAGTGGACCAAGTCTTTTTTTCTTTCTCTCAGTATTTTAAATCATATTTTATACCATAGGCTTCACTAAAATCATTAGACATTTCTGCACAGTTACAGGCTTTCCTTACTTTGCTGTTTCTGTCAGCTCCTGCCCTTGGTCTCTCTGGCTTGCCCATCTCTCCTTGTCTGTGCCTTTGTTGTCCTGTTGTTTGTGGGTCTTCTTGTGTGATATACATTTTAATCATTTCATCATGCACTTTGTGGACCGCAGGTGAGTGTTAGAGGGATGGAAGTTTATTAAAGGAGCACTGATCACTATCTGCCCCCAGAAAATGGCCTTATTGATTTTGTTCACAGGGGGGAATAACAGCCTGAAGGTGTGGACTGTGTTTGAGATCTGTGTTGTCGATCATTTGCACAAACTGCTTTAGCTGCCTGTCGGGGTGAAATGGTCAGAATCTCTGTGAGATTTCTGTAACAGGTTTGATAGTGCAACTTTTGTCTTTGTCTCTGTTTTTTTCCTCTTGAAAACATTGTTTTACTGAATTTGACAATTAATTGCAGAATGCCCATTTAGAAATACGGTTTCTTTACTGAAATATTGAAACAAAAAAGCAACTGACAACAGTAATTTCCCAATGAAAGTACCAAACAATATTCGATTTCTTAGTGTCTCAATTGGCGTATTTAGTGCTTTAATGTTCATCTATCATATCATTATAATTCTTAGTGCCCACGCGGTTCAGCTCAGTCTTAATCAGGGCAGGTCTACTGTGAGCTGAACTGTGTCGGCGCAACGGCCCTTTATTAAAGGCTTTTTAATTTTTGCAAAGTAGTGTGCCTTGTTATTTTTTGCTTATGACTTATCGATCACAAAGCAAAGTACAAGTCTAAGACCCCCCCCCCCCCCCCCCCCGACCTTATGATATGTCCTTGGATCCAAACAGCACATATTTTGATATCTTCACTCCTCAGCCAGTCGACTGGCATTTGTGCTCTCTTATTTAGAGGTGCCATGAATGCAAGTCATGCTGGCATTGTGAAGGTGGCACCAATGCAAGTTACCGGATAGTTTTGAATACAGACGAACAGAAGTGCTTGAGTGGAATATATTTCAACTCGAGTGAAAATATGTAGTTATTCTGAGTTGCGTGACGCAGTGAATGTAAATAGACAGAGAGGAGATGGTCTGGAGGAAAATAAGAGGAATTGGAGTTCCTGATGAGTTTGGAAAGCGGTGTGACTGAACTGTCACACACACTGTCATCTTTTGTTCTCACAGCAAACATCATTCAGGCCTGGGTCAGACTACACGATTTTAGCCCAGTTTTGTCGTGGCCAACAAATTACTGGAGTTGTGGCCAATCTTGGATGACAATCGGTCATCTGTACTGGTGTAGTGTGACATGCTGAACGACCCTGACGCAAAGTCTAGCGTGTCAGAATTTTTTTGTCTTGTCTCGTCTAGCGTGACATCTCCCACGACATGTTCCTGAGTGTTGACCAATCAGTTGCTCTCCTCAGACCACAGTCAGGTAATGACAGCGAGGAGGAGGGATGCTGAGGTTGCTGCTGTCAGGTGGGACAGCGAAAGAGAGGAAAAATTCGTTGAGCTGTGGCAGCAGTACCCCTGCCTATTTGATGTTTCCTTGAGGGAGAAAAAACGGGTCAAAAAAGACAAATGTCAGAGAGAAAGAGTGGAGGCACATCATCAGCCTCGCGAGTAGCTGCTGCGCTGTCTTAAGATTAAGGCCGGTCCTAACTGCGGGAATACGCTTATCATTACTAAGTCCAGACCAAACGTTAAAGTAGCCTGTTTGATGCGGCCAACACAGCCAAGCCTGCCCCTTGTAGAACAATGACTGTGGAAATAAAATTACAAAATGTGAACCTCGCTGAACCTGTCTTAATTGTTATCTGGATGCTTCCCAGTAGATGTATAAACAATGGCCAAATGAGCCCAAGTTTGCACTGATTGCTTTCAATGTTACAGCGCAGGTACAGCCATCTTCTCTTCTTTTCTTTTTTCTTTTTGGTACACAAGATCACCACCATCAAACAAAATGCTTCTGTCAGTTTGACAGTTGCTTCACCTGCCTCCCGATGACATCTGATGTCGTGCGTGATCGTGAAATAAGACGTGCCGTGATCAATCACAGGGATCATACGTGTAGTCTGGCCAGTCAATCGACCAAGACATGCCAAGAGTTTCTGGCAGTGCGATCGTTAAATCTGACACGGTGACCAAAAAATCGTGTAGTCTATACCAGGCCTTAGGAGCTGCTCCACTGACTGTTTGACTGACAGAAGTCACTCAAGTGGTCAAAGCCAAGAAGTCACTTAACTTTGTATCTAAATACAGATTGCTCATTATCTTAGTGAGAGAGTACACTAATTCTTTGACTTTGGGGAAAAAACCCCAAAACAAGTAACACTCTACAGCATTCGGCTCTTTTTCTGCCGCACTCATATGGTCAGTTTGTATGATAGAGTTAAAAGTGTGATCTTTTTTTCAGTGTTGCCTTTTTGTTTCATCAAATGCCGTGTCACAACACTTTGTAATGTCCGTACTTATAACCTTTGTTTGTTCTTGAAAGCATCCATAATTGTATAAAGTGCTTACCCTGTTAAGTTTTGTGGTGGCTGAAGTCAGTCTCAGCACACATTGGGTAAATGGGGTTAATGCACCTTCAATCATAGCACATCTTCATAAGCAGTGTTGCCAAAGGAACAGAGCTGTTCTCTATCCACGCGATTGTCATAGAAAAAGTATTTAGCAAGATGGTAACAACTGGTGAGCGCAAATTGCTGCTAAATTCGTTTTGAGTTGTATTTTTCCAGAGCTCACGCCATCGCTGGAAGAAATTTTTTCATGTTGGTGCTTGTCATCTGTTTTAGCTGCTGTCGATAGAGCTGTTTTATATCATAGGAAAGTGGACAAGATAAGTGCTTGTCTTTTTGCTGGCTTTGGATCTCTAATACAGACGTAGCTGTTACCAAGCATTTTTTAGAGTTTGAATCTGGCTGTGCCTCCACTGAAGTAAACTATTTGCGGATTTACTGTCTTGTTCACAATATAAGCCTACAAAGTCCATTTGTGTGCCCAGTCAACTGTGCAGGCCCATCCAATGTAGGACAAAGCACGGTGCTGGACAAACCAGACAGTGAGCCCTTTGTCGTTGCTGTGGCCTCTTTTTTTCAAAAGAGGGCTGCGTGTGCATGTCCCTGTGCAGGCAGGGAAAATGTGTAAGACTGTTTCATCTCTCTGACACACTCCTATTTTTCTCAGATGAAGACTTCCTATGATGCAATTAACTTATAGCCTGGAACTGACTGTGACTGCTGTCAGACATCTGCCGTCAGCTCATGGAGACAACTGCTACTAGTACTATTACTATTACTGTAGACTAATACTACTACAGCTGCTCTTAATAAAAAACAACAACAACAAAAAAAAAAAACAGGTTTCACATTTCAAGATTTTTTGTCAGATTTAAGGGATAACAGAAGAAGGCAGTTTGTTGAATTGAAAAACAATTATTTTATGCGACTTCGCAATACATTGAAATATAGTTACATAGATATTTTCATATCACAAACCATTGCTGAGGAAAGGTAATCAAAATGCCAGCAGCTTGATAATAGGATATTTGTTCTTTCGTGATTGCAAGAGATGGGAAATGAGTTTCCTGGTCACAGACAACCAGTGATTAAGTACACATCTCAGCACTTTCAGCTAATTCATATTTGGTGAGACAATCAATGTTTTTGAACCATAGCTGTTTCAAAGTCTGTTTTTGAACCAGTTTTCATTTCACATCTAAACCTTGGAATCACAGCAGATGTTTTGTTTTGTCACACATTTTCAGGTGAGTCAATGCGGCAGGCTTCTGGAGAATTTGCAGAAGACCCCTGCTCATCTGTGAAGAGGGGCAATATGGTTCGTGCTGCCAGAGCCCTCTTGTCAGCAGTCACACATCTGTTGGTGCTGGCAGACATGTCTGATGTATACAAACTTCTACTGCAGCTTAAACTGGTGAGATAGTTACATTCTTGTGCATATTATATATTACAAGCTTAATTGGAATTTCAGAAAATGAAATCATTAAAATTATCACTTATTTCGAGCTCTGACATTTCATGGTAGTCAATTTGCGTGTACTCCAACTGGATAGTGGTGATGACCACATTAAGGCTTTAATTAGATTAAAGCATTTGCATGGATTGGAGAAATCCAATTCACCCAGTAGTGTAAGTTTATATGAGTTGTCTAGATCCGACGTAATGTATTTCTGGATCAAGAATGATTTTTAAGTTGTAGACATACTTTTTGCCATGTGAGTGTAAATAATGAGGTACTTAACAGAAAAGTGGTATTAGTTACTGCTCTTTAGTAAATAAATTCATAAACTGAGATTTTCTTCAATATCTCTGGCAAAATCTCACAGGAATGTATCAAAGCAAAATAACAGCTCCCTGGTGGGTCTGTTGAATTTTTTATTTAATTCCAAAATGATTTCAGCCAACTGGAACTTTTCACCTCTTGAAGCTTGAGATGACAGGCTACATCTAATTAAAGTCACATCTTGATGGCTGGATTTGATTGCAATTTTGAAAATTAGTCTTTGACATCTGGGTGGATTTAAATTTCTTAACTTGCAGTAAAGAGTTATACTTTTGTACTTTGTGTTGTTTAACTTTTTCCATCTACCTGGCTCAGGTGGAGGACAATCTGGTTAAAGTGCGTAATGCAGGAACAGAGCAGGATCTTGGGATCCAATATAAGGCCTTGAAACCAGAGGTGGACAAGCTGAACATCATGGCTGCCAAGAGACAGCAGGTAATGTGCAGTTGACCATAAAGACAGGCGAGATCAAATTTGGGGATCACTGGAACTGTTTGGTTATCAAGTGCCAGAATGGGTGGTAATGGTCTTGTTAGACCCAAAACAAGCTCTCCAACCCACCTAGCAAATTGTATGTAAAACACTGGGAGGGAGTAGGCAAGAAGAAGAGTGCCTCATGCTTTAGCTGGCCGATTAGATGCAGTAAGCATGAACAATCTTCTTATTACCAATTGCAGTGAAGTGGGCTGGGAGTATGACAAAAGGGCATGAAGGCTTGACTCTAAATGTGACCAGAACCCATTTCCTTGTGATGAGAAATGGCACATCGTTTTTCTCTGGTATACTTTAAGTGGTAGTCAACAGTGAAGTGCATTTCATGATTCATTTTCCAAATGAAAGTAAGGTTCTTGGTGCAGCTCCAGGAGATGCACACGTCTGCTAATTACTAGAAATAAAGAAATCTTAGTGAATGACGTTTTTGTTTTGTTCTTGTATGTCTTTTCTTTCCCCTTTATTTGTCAAGATTGTTGTCAAACTAGTGACAAAGGAAGTTGTATACATTTTAGTTATGTTTTTAAGCTATCCTCCATGTTAGCATCAGGTATACGTAATCATGAATTTACATAAAATCTAGAAGATTTTGACATTTGTCTACGCTGTGCACACACTCTAAACTGTCAAACACAAATAATAAATGTGTAAAACTGATTTAGAGAAGTTGGATCATGAATTTCATAAATTTTTTCATGTTTCATGAAACATGTTAGATGGAATTACATCATTTCTAAAATTTGAACCAGTGATGAGTACCAGCTTCATGCCTTAAAAGCACTTAAATAACATCTCCAAATCCATCCCAAGATGAGACAGTACTTGTTCTCCACGATGCCCCCTTTTTAAATGGGGAAACTTGCCAAAACGATCACTGATGATTTTGTGAAGAAATTACTTTTACTTGTAATTGCACTTTTTTATGGATAGCAAAATGTGTTTAACCAAAGTGAACGCAGGAAGTAATGGGGCTTAAAAGCTGCTTTTTTTTCTTCTGTCTGTCTCAGGCAATAGTGGGGAAGAAAATCCTGGGAGCATTTGGAAGGGAGGATTTGTTTTGTGTATGAAGCTGGTTTTTTATGCCATAAATCTATGCTAGTGATTACTATCTTTTTTCCTCCCTCCTATGAAGATGTAATTACAATATAATGCTGAGGTCTGAATAGCAACGCATTAAATTGCAAAGGCATATTATAATGGCCTGATTATGACTGTGTTGTGTTACCGCAGGGGACAGAAATAAATCTGGGTCATCCAGAACAAACTCTGTCACAATGTCTCCATAAGGGTATGACAGGCCCATTTTAAATCTAAAGTACATTACCACCCAGCTCCCTGTAAGAATCCTGTCTACCAGTTTAACCCTTAACCCTTTTTTTAAAATTCTTTTCTCTGATTATTTTCATCTCATTCTGCTAGGAGCTAAAGGACGTCCACCACAAGGACCAAATGGCTGCTGCTCGCGGGGTGCTGCAGAGGAACATCCCCATGCTGTACACAGCGTCCCGTGCCTGCCTGCAGCACCCTGACGTGGCAGCCTACAAGGCTAACCGTGACCTGATCTACAAGCAGCTGCAGCATGCAGTCTCTGGCATCTCCAACGCCGCCCAGGCCACTGCCACTGAAGACTCAGCACTCAGTCAGCCAGCAGGGGGTGGAGAACTTGCCTACGCCCTCAACAATTTTGATGTAAGTCAAATGAGTGGTTTACAAGTCACAGCCCGTTTGCCTTTTCTCCAGCTAGACATCCAGGTATCTGTCAGATGAACACAAAATGTGAACTTTAACATCATATTTTTCCCTATAACAGTAACATGCAGTTCCAAAGGTATACTAAAAATACTTTTTTGTTAGCAGACATAGATGAGGCTGTGTTCACAAAGGTTATAGTTAGGTCAGATTTTTAGTTTATGGAACTAAACCGACTGAATCATAAATGACCAAAGCCCTTGAAGGGCTTGGGGTCGAGGTGGAAATTAGGACGAGATATGTGGACAAATTGGAACATGGCTTTGGGGTGCATTTGAATATGTTCTTGAGTCACTACTACTTCATTCCTTGATTTGCTTCCATCTCTATGTTAAATGAAGGAGATTTTCACAACTGCAGCTTCCAGAAATAGAGATACATGAGGCTATACCTACAAGTGTATATTGTAAATAACTCAACTTTACATAAATAAAGATTAACCTCTTCTCTGCTGGTAGCCACTGAGCTTTGCTCTGCTGTTGTTAGGTCTGTTGGTTCTGAAGCATACAGCTAAAATGGTTTCGAAAAGCATGGCTGAAATAACACCTTTATATCCTCATTTAGGGAAGAGGTGAGATCATTTAGACATGGTCCTTACGTTGCAAAGAGAAGAATACATTTCGGCATTTAGCACAGAGAGGAACCCAAATCTACTAAAAACACTTGCATGTTGCTGTCTAGTCCCTCATTTATTCATGCTTAAAATCTTCTCTCGAAGTCAGATCATGTTATCCAGTGTTTGGTCAAACTACAGTGTATCCAACATGTTCGTGAAATCCTCAACTGACTTGGATGAAGTAGCTAAATTTTTTTGTTACGTTTGTATACATTTTGAATGTATCTATTCTTGATGCTCTCGAAATCTAATTGTCCATACTAGGGCTGGAGCTATGATGGGATATACCATGCAACATTAGAAGTGAGTCCACCTGTAGAGATTTAGCAATACTGTTTCTTCTGTGGGAGCTAACCCTGAAGCCGAATTTATGGACTGGCATGGTAGCAGTGTGTGCGCTGCTGCTATGCTACACAGCGAGCAACTGGATATGTTGATGACATTGCAGAGTGTAGCTGCTTCGCACTCGTTTCTGCATGTCTTTATATTGCTTTCCACTCATTCCACTCACATTGTGGATACATCCAAATACATGTCGGATTAAGTAGTAAGTTGTCTCATGTGAGGCAGTTGTTTTTTGTTGTATGGTAAGTTCCACATGAAAATAGAGAATAATTAAAGGTGATCAAGTATGGTACGGTATGGGTATTTTAAACCATTTCTTAATTGAATTTACATAACAGTTACTATACCATGATATGTACTGTTACTGTGATCTAAAATGACATATACTGTGATAAAAGCTTTTGGCCATATCACCTACCCCTAATCCATACAGCTGTTCAGGAGTTGAACTACACTTCTACCTCAAACTTAATTTTTAAGACCTTATAATTATGCTTAATATGAATAGAAATATCAAACTGAAGGGTTTATGAAACCTATAGTCATTATAATATTTACCTGAAACAGCATTGATATAACAGCTGGATAAAACACTGAGCTAATCATCTTATTGCTGCCTGGGGTGATAAATGCAAAGATGATTAACTGTTTTTCTTCCTCTCACTGCCACTGACTTCCATCAGACATGCAAAATCCCCTTTTATTTACATGAGAATTGTTTGTATTCAGAGAGCTTCCAAAGGCACTGAACAGATCCAAAGTGACAAATTTAATCATGTTCAAAGAGCTCTATAGAAGTACAGGTTTCTATTGTGTGCCCTCCTTTGCTAGACACATCACTCATGTTGTGTCGATCTGTTATTTAGTCATTAAGCAAGTAGCAGTGTGTAGCTTGATGTGATGCTCCTGCAGTGACATTGTTTACTCACGTGATTGATGCATTTTGCATGCTCATGCTTTACATGCCCATGGCCATATGACGCACTGTTTAATTACTCATGGCCTTTTGCAGGCATCTTAACAGTGGTTATGGATTTTCTCTTGGTGGACCATAGGCAAGTGTTCGGATCACATAGAGAATTGGAAGAAAAACTTTTTTTTTTCCACAAATAGATGTTTAGAATAAAGTGCCTAATAATAGAGTCTCAAGCAGTTTACAGGAAGTCCACTTTCACACATGTAATGTTCGTTTACATGTGAAATTCCTGTGTGGACATTGGCAACATATAACTGCTTTGTTAGGATTTGTGTCACTTCTCAGGCAACGCTGCTCCTGAAGTGAGCACGTAAGCAGTCAGAAAATATACCAGACAACCTAAGTTGTCTTTTAGGTTTGTCTTTGAATGTCCTGAAAAGTGCTATATAAGTTTAATGTATTATTAGCTGAATTATTATTAAGTTGGAATATTGAACAGTTTGCTTAAAATCTGTCAAAACTGTCTGAAGTATGTGTGACGCCACTGACATCAAATGCTTGGTATTTTTCTTGATGATAGTCTGTCAGGTCTGTGCTGTAGCTAAATTCAAGGTTTGCTTGTTTTGGGGTTTTTTGGGGGGGAAACACATGCTCACTTGGATTGAACTCAGTTTGACTTGGCCAGTTAAGAGCATTGAGCTTTTTTGCCCTAAAAGCTCCTTGTTGCTTTGTCTGACTGCACTGTGCAGGTTTGTTTGGGTCATTTGTCCGTGCCAGTGACTCATTACTCAGGGATTACTGCTGCAGGTGCTGGGTGTATCTGGTGTGCTACTATATTATTATATACATACTAATTATATCTGTACAGATTACTTACAAACATTACAAAAACGTTTTTTTCTTGCCTGGGTTGATCCTCGGTCTTGCCACAGTTGAGTTCTGTAGCCTCTGATTAGAAAAGTAAATATTTTTATATTTAACACTTATTTGACCAGGAAGCTTCTTGACGTACATCTCTTTTTCAAGACAGACTTGGCAATAATGGCAGCATAAGATGGGTAGATCAGAGTTACTTGCTTTACTTACATGCTAATATGCTTTGTCTAGTATCTACTTGCTGAAATACTAAGCCTCACCTTTAGATTAACCATTTTAGTCAGTAGCTCATAGCAGGGTGAATGAAAAATTTGCTCAAGCTGAGCTTTTTGAGTACCAGCTGTGGTACTTAGGCATTACTCTTCAAGCATCCTTCATCAAGTGAGCATAGCTTTCCCAAGTAGTTTCAGTGCTATGTATATAAAACCATGTTATTGCTGCTTTCAACGAATTTGTATTGAAGTCAGTGGCAACTTGATGCCTAGACTAGAGAGATAAACTTTGTGTTCTTTAAATCAGTTAGTTCGCTCACTAGAATTTCCTGTTTCAAGCACTGAAACACAGATCTTCAGGTGTTAGTGTTCAGGAATGGACAGAAGACTGGCTGCTCGGAGTGAGTGGATTATAGTCATGGAAATTTACCATGGATCCTTTCATACTTAATAACAATTTATGTCAAATGACAGATTTCATTCCAAATGATTCATCTGCCTAAAACAAGTACCTATAATGCAGTTTCTCAGATCTGTTACATACAGGTAGCCATGCTTGAAGTCACCCCCAAAAAAGACCTAATTTCTGATGCCTAATTTCAAGTGCAAAGCAAAATTAGTAAATGAGTCAACCCCCTCACCCCCTCTCTCTCTCTCTCTCTCTCTCTCTCTCTCTCTCTCTCTCACTCTCTCTCTGTTTCCTCCTCCGTGTCTCTCTCGTGCGCCTGTTGCCATGGTGATATGACACGCAAGCAGAGGAGGTCAGATGAGACGGAATGGAGGGGGCTGGAGGTGGCTGTGATAGAGGCCGGGCTGCCTAATAAAGCACAATTCTAACAGCTGAATTGTTGAATACTTTGGAGCAATAAGGCATCTGCGGAAGCACAGAGTTCGATTGTCATTGAGGAAGTTGGCTTTCTTTGTTGAGTTGCCACAAGCGTCATGGTGATACCTTAACCATCTGAAATGCCTCTCCAGCATGTCAACTAGTTGCCTCTCTCAACAGGCTTGCCCCCATGAAACCAGACATTAAAGTGTTCTCTCTTATCCTGCAGATTTAAAAGAGAGGAGAGTGGGTTACTGTAGCACTTCTGTGACTCAAATGAAAGGTAGCAAAATCAAATCCTTTCACAAAAGGGATTATATATTAATATATATAATGATATATTTATAGGCTCATCTGTTGTCTGAAATGGATCTTGTAGTTAACATTGCAGACAGGTTATAACTGCTCTCTATTTTGCCTCATTGTTGATTCATTCATTTGGACTTTTCTGTTGCTTTACCATTCCAGATGATTTGTTTACATTTTGTGACTTGTTTTCTGTAGTTGGGCCACTGGGAAACTGAAGCTGTATTTATCTTCAGTAAGTCAAAAGCTGTGTATCATCTGGGCAGAGGAGCAGGTGGAGGAGCGTGCCTTTTTCTGTGTGTGACAGATGAGAACAGGACAATTCTGAGTCCAAATTAGAAAGGCCAGTTATGTTTTTTGCATACACCAATCAAATCAAAGTATGTACACTAGGCAAGGCTTTGCTTTAAAACAATAATTTAGGAAAACTAAAGTACTTCTCAAAACTGCATTATTCACACTTCTCTGACTGGGTCTGAACTTCTGGTTAAATAAGGACATGCTGCCTTTGTTATAAATCGTTGGAGCACAATTTGAATTTTCCACTTTTTCCATCATTGTGCTGTATTACAGAAAAAAACACAAAAAATAATTTGCTGTTGTTGTTCTTGTAACTTTTTCCAAGACGTGTTTTCTTTGTGTTGGAAAATCCTGATTGCTTAATGACAAACATTCAACTCTTACTATTAAATTATAAAGTAGCACATTGCTCATGGTCACGTCCCTTTGATTGTGTTAAAGATGTATTTACTATGATGCAGGAACTGGAGAGTAACTGATTGTTTTTGAACTATGGGCTCATAAAAGACATCTTAGCACATTCTTCCCTTTAGGTTTTCCAGCCGGCTTGTCAGTCTGTTAAATCTCACCCCCATACCTCCCTGCACACCCCCTGTTGCCTGCCAGATTTCTCTCATTGGGCTCGGAGAGGAAGAGATCAGTGTAACATGATGACTTCTAGCGTTTTTTTCTCCATGTGTAATTTCCCTTCTGACCCTTTCCTTACAGAAACAAATCATCGTGGACCCCCTGGCGTTTAGTGAGGAACGCTTCCGTCCCTCCCTGGAGGAGCGCCTCGAGAGCATTATCAGTGGTGCTGCCCTCATGGCTGACTCTTCTTGCACGCGTGATGACCGCAGGGAGCGCATTGTGGCTGAATGCAATTCTGTGCGCCAGGCTCTTCAGGACCTTCTCTCTGAGTATATGGGAAATGTAAGTGTCTTACCTGTCCATTTCCTTCCCATTGCCACCACACCACCCCCCCCTCTTTACCCACAACAGCTCTCTAGTCCAATTGATTTTTTTTTTATTTACATTTTGTCTTTATTGGACAGTTGGACAGCAAAATTAATAAGGTCAACAGGCACAAGTCTACAAAAGTGAATTAATTTCAGCCTAGCTAAACTTAGACCTGGATCAGACTACACAATTGTTTTGTTTTAGACGATGGTCACCATGTCAAATTTAACGATCACACTGCCAGAAACTCTTGCCTTGTCTTGGTCGGGTGAATGGCCAGACTACACGTATGATCCTGATCCTTATTTCACGATCACGCACGACATCAGTTGTCATCGGGGAGGCAGGTGAAGCAACTGTCAGTCAAACTGACAGAAGCGTTGTGTGTGATGCTGGTGGTCTTGTGTACTGAAAAAGAAAAGAAGAGAAGACGGCTGTAGCTGTGCTGTAACATTGAAAGCAAATGCAAAATAAACTGGAAACTTCAGCTCGGTCATTATTCATACATCTACTGGGAAGCATCCAGATAACAATTAGGACAGGTACAACGAGTTTCACATATTGTAATTTCATTTCCACAGTTATTTATTCAGGCTAACAGGCTACTTAAACATTTGATCTGGACTGGATATTCCTGCAGTTAGAACCGGGGATAATGCTATGACAGCACAGCAGCTACTTGCAAGGCTGATGAACTGATTCCGCTCTTTCTCGCCAACATTTGTCTTTTTTGACTCGGGTTTCCTCCCTAAAGGAAACGTCAAAAAGGCAGGGTTATTGTTTCCACAGCTCAACAAACTTTTCCTGTCTTTCGCTGTCCTACCTGACAGCAGCAACCCCGCTGTCGTTACCTGACTGCGCTCTGGAGGGAGCACCTGATTGGCCAACGGTCAGGAACATATCATGGGAGATGTCAAGACAAAAAATTCTGACATGCTAGACTTTGTGTTGAGGTGTTGTGTGGCATTGCGGGGCATTCCAGACGCTGCACGGCAGGTCATTCAGGATGTCACACTACATGAGCACAGACAACCAATTGTCATTCAAGATCGGCCACAATGCCAGTAATTCATCAGCCACAACAAAATCTGGTTAAAATCTAGGTAAAATCGTATAATCTGAGCCAGGCCTTTAGAAAACTCTATTTAATATTTACCTCTATAGCAGACTTAATAATTACACTTATTTGGATGACGTTAACTTGCGATCCAAATACTGTTATACTTCTGTAAAGAGAAATCCAGTGAATCCCAGTGCTTGCGTCTACAAAGCCCTGTAGAAAAAGCATAATGGTTAGATTTGTCATCTACATAATTACCTTGCCTTATGCCCTGGAGAAAAAAATGAAGAGTTTTTTAATTCCAAGCAAATTCTGCAACAATATTCAGTCTAGTATTTACTTGTGTGCTGAACGGTTACACTTACAACCACTTGTGTACCTTACCTTTTCTTAATGTGCATTGAGAAAGTTAATGTTGTGTTTGAGAACAAATGGAAGTCCCTCTCTCCAGGCCATTATCTTGATAATAGCGTTGTCCTACCTATTACATGATTAATGTATGGAAATTAGCACTGTCACTGTGCCTAGAAATAAATTGAATAGACTGTGCTGCAATCAACAGTGTCTCCTTTTAATCAGGCCTTTGTAGTTAACATATAAATTGACTTGTTGAAATTGAACTTTTGACATTGTTGTACATTGCTTGTAATTCTGTCTTCGTGTGCTGCTCCCAACAAGCTCTACATGTCAAATGCTTCACGCTTTAGATACATTTTGGGCTCAAGCTGCCGTTTGGTCTGTCGATGCCAAATTCCTAAAAAGAGTGATCGACTTTGTACACTGAAGAAAGCAGAAAAAGGTCTGCCCAGGAGGCTCAAACCATGGCCAAAAATTCCCCTGGGGAACAGAAGCTGTAGGCATCAGACAAACATTACAGCACCTCGGTGCGCCTTGTATTTGATCGTATGTGTGAAAATTGCTGGAGCCGTTTTTCCTTGTTGCTTTAATGAGAGAGAACAATGGCTAATGTCAGTGCAATTGTAGCCATTATCACAGGGACAGAGGAGACAGACCATGGATGTACTCAGAAAATCAGACAGTGAATGGTGTTTCCACAAACTGCTTACTGACATATTCATAGGATAGAAGATGACGTGGGTGTCTTGGATGGACGCATTTACACCTTTGCAACATCAGCATTGCCTCAGATGTCAGTCCATCTTGAATGCTTTTTGGATACATTTACGCTTAGCTTCTTTGAGATCGGATACACAGATGTCCATTCAGTGTAAATGTGGTTACAGACTTACTTTACTTTCTGCACATATATTAAACTTATAGAATGACATTTTATCTGATTGTTTTAGGAAGTAGATCATTGGCTTTGCTTGTGTAACTTGTGTGATAGAACCATAATTTATTCAAAATTCTTAAATGATCATACACTGTTAAATTCACTTAGATTCCATCTAGATTTGTTTATCAGCTGTTGCCGGCTGTGAAGGCAGTGAACTCTTTTTCTTCAAATGATGGATCTACAAAGTCAGTGTTTACTGTTTAATCAAAGGATCACTGAACTACAGGGATGTATTATTCTCATATCGCGTGAAAAATACATTCAGTGTTGCTTAACGATTTAGTTTCAGTAACAGAAAAAATGCTGTTTTGTTGTCAGTGTTTAATTGGGAGCTCTGTCATGTGGATATTGAGGCATAAACTTGTAAACACCCCAGGTCACAACAAAAAGCGGTGGATTTTTTCTATTAGTTCAGTCCTAGGCTTTTTGTTTTGCTCTAGCACAGTTTTTGCTGTAGAAAATAGTATTTGATCGTTCAACATAAATGAATCTTTAATCATTTTGAATATTTAAATAATGACTCCTTGAACTGTGTCTGTTATGAGAACTTTCTCAACAGATCATAGCAGCAGAACACATCTCATTGTCTGTGGTGAGGACTCGTGTTAAGGATGAAGCAATGAAACAGAGAATTTCTTTCATTTTTCCATTCTGTCCTTCAGCTGCTCTAATTTTCTTTTACATTGTGTTCCCTGTCACATTTTTATATTCTCTGTTTGGAAACAGCTCTGTTGAGCCACCTCCAGACTATCCTCCCTGTAACAGCAGAATTTCAGTGTGAGCCAGTCACCCAGAGAAATTTCATTGCTGTGGTAATGCATTGTTTATTACTATCTATGAGTTTGAACTTTATCTGCTTTCTGCTGTTCTTGCTGGATTTTAGAGGTAAAATCATAAACTGCACAGCTTGCCCATTTCATTTGTGAAGTGTTGCAGTGGTCCTGTGGCTTTAATGGAAGAGTAGTCAGGCAGGGTGTGATTGTGGTACAGATTCTAACTCTTATCCACACACTCAGCAGTAGTTCTACCAGAGCACAAATATCTTTACAATGCAGATGCTGCTAATTGATTTCCAGTTTTGTCACAGTACCTGTTACGGGCTTAATAGGCAGCTGCTAATTTTAGTATGTCCATCTAACTACCTTCCTGCATACAGTAATAACCAGCCTCAGCCAAGGTTACCTAATATCATCTGAACACATTACAAATTTCTAAATATGCTCGTTGCAGGGCGCGGGCATTTACAAGAGCAGAGAATTGGGCAATGACATAAGTCTGCTTAATAAGTGAGCAAATGAGTGTTCTATCTGCACAGAAAGTAATTGTGTCTTCTTGATCTGTGGCCTAACTCTGCACGCAATGTCACAGAAATTGGGGAAAACACAACCTCTTTGGCAGAAATAGTAACTGCTTATCAAGGTGGTACTTGATACTTGAGACAGGTGCAGTAAGTTTTCAGTTTGGAGAATGTAGCTTTGTTTCAGAATGATAAAGTAGTACTTTGTAGTCCTGTGATTGGAATTCATTGGATATATACATACAATACATGTGGAATCTGGGGGATCATTACATCAGGTTACAGGTCACATACATACATACAGGTTTTAAACCATTTAAGAGCTGGTGGATATTCCATTGGTAACCTGGAAATTGCTACAAAATCACTGTTGACAATCATGTTAAATTTGATTGTGCATCATTTACAAACCGCTTTTGTCTTTGTGTTAAAATGTGTTTTCGCTGGACGTTGACAGACAAAATGATAAGTGATGAGATGTCAACGGAGTTTTCATGTCATTTTCTCTCAATGCTGTCCTCTCCGTACACAGGCATTACATCCATGGTTTGCTCTCATTGCTCATCCAGAACACTGCCAGTTTATTTTAAGGTTGAGGCCATTCATGCAGCATTTCTGGTTTGCTTCAAAACAAGTTTTCTACTTCACTGGACTGTTCGTGCCAGTCATGTAGCCCTGTATGACTTGAAAACTTAGGTTCATGGAGGAAAACATCTCATCATCACAGAGATGATGAGTAGACATGACAGGGATTTGGCTACTCATTTAGCCAGATGAAGGAAATCAATGAGAAGCGTAATATGTCATTGTGCTTCTTGTGCATTTAATGGCCCAGTATAGCCTGAGAACTGTGTCTGACATGTAGTTTGTGTCTTGACCTAGTGTCTTAAGCCTAATGGTAGACAGTATGACAGGTAGCTGACTGTGATTAAGCGTGACAAACTAAACAAACCCCACGCTGGCTTGATTAGGATGTATGTGTGCTGTCATTCTAAGGCAAGGAAGTAGAGGTGTGATGAAATATGTAATTCATGGAGGAAGACAAATACCCTCCTTGAGCTTATCATACACTATAGGTCAATGCTTAACACTGATTTTGCTAGGGTACATACTGCATGTGGTGTGATGGCCATGGTTTTGTCTGCATATTATTCTGATAGTAGATGGGGCACTGCGAGTCATTAAACAGTATGTTGCCATTACAGCATATGGGATTACACTCACAGCTCAGGCTGTTGGATGGACTCCTAACTCGTTCTCTTTCTCTCTCCCATCCCTTCTGCTTCTTCCTTCCCTCTAGCTACAAGTTGTCTTTATCCCCCTTCTCTATTTTTCTGCCTCTCCTTCAGACTCTGACAAAAATTCTGTTGGACATCCTTACCTAAGAAATTTCAAGGATTGAAACTAGGGTTTTGGTCAGGGTCATTTTTCAACATCTTTGTGTGGCTGATGAGGATTAATGCAAGTTTAATTTTTCTGAAAAGAAAGTTAAACGTTTTACCATGGCAAAATTAAGGCTGTATTTAAACCATGATCAGAGCAGATGAGACAATTGTTCGAAACAGAAATGAAACACACAGTGTCAAGGGCAAAAGATGTCATTCTCTTGCCATGTATGTCAAAAATACTTTTATTATTTCATTGAATTGTAAAATAAATGCATAGGTTTCTTTTATTTTGCACAACACAAATGCTATGTCCCCTGTATTGGAATACAAGCTTTGAAACAGAGCTTTACAGCTCTTTCTCACAGAGCAGGGAATAATAAAAGCAATTAAAACTGTGGGTAAAAAACTCAATTTCAATCTAATAGATGGAACTATGTTTCATTTTGTTTCAGAGCAAATATGTAGTGTGGTTTTTATTTAACATAACATGTCCTTTAATTTTTATGTGTTCTTCTGAGCTCTAATTTTCCAAGCTGTGTGTTAATGCATTTCCTAGCAGCAGATTTACTGCACAGTCTGTCTGTTTGTGTCAGCACAGCGGTTTTAGCGGAAGTGGAATGTATTAGTTAGATAAAAAACAGTGTCTTTTATATGTACCCCTTACTAAAGCATGTGCTTACAATTGTTGTCCATGCAAGTTACAGTCAACATCACTGGATGAACAGTACAGTAAATACATTTTTGGAAAATGTATTCATCATATGCAGGAGAGCAGCAAACTGATTGGAAAAGCGGCAGTTAAACTGTTGCCAAAATCAGGAAGGCTGACTTTGAGATTTGGGGAACAGAAATGGGACAAATATCTTAATATAGAGAATACATGATGTTGTTGAATTATGGACAAGTGTTTTTTTTCCTCCATTCCTGCAGTGAAAATTGTGTACAGTGTTATCATGATCATTTAAGAAGACTCAGCAATTGAAGGGCAAAGGTGGGTAGGGGATAATGTTGCCCCAGCACTGCCACAACGTGTGACCTCAGTTATTCCGTATTGTCATGACAGTTTGGCATGGCACGTGCTGAGTGTAACTGTTTTTGCCACTTTTTATAAATAATGCATCTCTAGGTCCCAGCATCTGTCAGGAGATTGTTTCATATAAAAGAATGATGCTACGTTGATTTGACATTAAGCTACTGACATTTAAAGACGTCCAACTTGAAGTGATACATTATCATTTGGACTTGGATGAAAAGGACATGCCTGGCCACGGCGGTGGGGCCCCTGCCTCTCCTTTCACTTACCTTTTTTCTGTGTATCTCAATATAGTCCTCCCACTCCGTGCTCTTTATCATTTCTCTCCCTCTTTCTCCTTGCTGAATCTTCTTTTCCATTTTCTTCATCTTTGCAATGCTGCCCTTCCTCTTTGTGTCCCTTTCTCTTGACAGCTCACTCTTTCCCCGACTCACTCTGGCTGTCTTTTTGCCTTGGGCGTCCATGCTGAGTGGCAGAATCTTGCTTTATCCCTATTCCTCTGTGCCTCCTTAGTTGTTCATTTTAAACACATTTAAGCTGAATGTTTGACCACCGACCTGATTCAATTATCAGCTACTGTATGTATAAGCTAACAGAGAAAATGATGATTGGCTTCAAGTTAAAATTGGCTGCACACCAAGTTACCTGTAATGGGGAAACCAGTGGACTTCTTCTATGACCTTTTGTTCGTGCTGGGACAGGTTTATAAAACATAAGGTATCATGTGTGGTATAACAGTTTTTTTATTTGTTCTTGTAATCAGTTGTTTTCAAAGAATCAAGATCAGTGTGAAAGCAGGTCAGTTTATCTAGTTGTAATCTCATCTAAATGCATAATTAAAACAAATTACACTCCATACAATGTACAGGGAAAAGATTTAGTGTCCCCAAGGCTTTTCGTATATTTACAGCCCCCATAAAACACTGGTCTGTCAGTAACAGCCTGTCAGGCAACGTTTCCTAGACCTTGCCCTTGATCTTCTGCTGGTGAATTCTTGGCTTTTTGATTGGCTTTGCTAGCAGGTAGATGAGATGCACTCTTTTTACATGCAACAGTTAAATAGGATAAGGAATGCCACGTCCTCACAAATGGAAATTTTGTGATGCTAAGACTGATGTTTAACATAACCCTTTCTTAGAGTTGCATGGATGAATAAACCATGGGAAACATGCTGGCTGTTTTTATAAGATCAAAAGAGTCTTTTGTTACTGGATAATTTCATTGGCAAATATGGCAGCCTTTGTTTCTGCAGGTTAATGCATCTGTATTTCATCAGATTAATATTTAATTGTTTGCCTATCTTATATTTTCTCCTTTCATTTTACAGACTGGGGCACAGTGTGTTGTCACTGTAGAAAGCTGCTATACTGATTTTAAGTGTGCAGTTTGCCTTGCACCCTAAAAAGCTCTCTGTTTTGGCCCTTGGGATTACTTAATTCCTCCAAATATCCCTTTTGTGCACACATTGTGATGCAGTGCAGTGGAACAGTCTAATTTATCTTGCATTCTTGTTTTCAGTGGAATTTTGTTTTGTTTTGCTCCTTAGGACTGAGTATGAGTAGTTTAGACATCCGGGTTAAAAGGAAACACTTTGATTACTGTTAATCTTTTCGAGTCAGGTACATATATTAGCTGTATTTTACAATATTTTATGAAGAAACCTTTTAACAATAAATTAAGCCTCTGACATGTGAATTGAGTTTTTATAAAAACACACACACACACACACACACACACACACACACACATAACATGGCACTGAACACTAAAGAACAATATTAATTATAGTAAAGAAAGTAAAGAAGAAAGAGGAAGAGTAAAGAAAGAGATATTAAGTGTGCTTTTAGTCACGCCGCCCTTGGAGCATTGTAATACATTCATTTATTGTGACATTCACACAAGTAAAATCAACAAAAGCATTTTTATGCTTTCATATTTTCATACTGTTGCACCTTTTGCGTCTGTTTCTTGGTCTGAAAAGTCTGATAAGCATTGTTAAAAAAGACAAGGAAATCAGAATTAGAATCTGCAAATTGCAAGTGTTTAGCGAGAGACTGAATGGAAGCAAACTGAGCTGTGATGAATTTGTCTGGGATGGGAGGCAAACTGCATCTGTGCATGTTATAAAATTCTGTTGTTTCATCAGACATGCCACTGACCTTCGCAACAGGAAATTATTGTTTACAACTCTGCCATTAAACAGCCAAGGAGACTGACAGTTGCTTTATTATATTAATAAACAAAACAACAAAAAAACTTAAAACATTTAACTGTAGTATCCTTCCATCTATCCATTCATTATATTCACCTTATATCCTGCGCAGGGCCCAGGGAACTGGAGCCTGTCCAAGCACACATTCATTGAGATGTTCCATGTACATGCCAATACTTTATCACAGGGCTAACATACATATACACAGACTGACCGTTTCGCCGTCACACCTGTGGGCCGTAGGTGTTTCCAGTTCACCTTACCTGCGTATCTTTGAACTACTGTTGATCCGAAGCACCTGAAGGAAACCCCAGCAGACATGGGGAGAACAGTCAGACTCCACACAGAATCCAAACAAAAGGATTTCTAACTTTCAGAAAACAATGCTTACCGCTAACGCTTGTGATCATGTGGTTTAGGGAGGTATTCAGGGTAACACATTGGTATTTGTTGTCATTCATTTCTTGTGTAAAGAAAACAGAGTTTGTTTAGACTTAGAAGTGGAACTTTCAGGGCTGTTACTTAAAAGCAAGTGCTTTCAGCAATAATGATGTAACACATTTTGAACCATTTTCCTGTAACTTAAGAGAATTGCTTGCTGGTTGGGAGGGAACAATGGAGGACCTGCCATCTGGAGTGCCTGGTTTGTTCTTATTTGGCTGCTTTCTAACTGCAGCCAGTGCCTTCATGGACACATAGTCCTTATAGGTGTTTGCAGTGCTGTTCTACATTTGGCTCATTAGTTTTTGCTCTCAAATGTTTATCGTCAGATGTTAATTTAAGCTTAATATCATGGTATCTACTCTCTTGCAATATGCAGCATTAGCTCATAAACTCTGCTGTGCACGTGGCATTGCTGTTGGAGCAGATCACGACCTCGCAGACAGTGCTTGTGATTCCACCAGAAATGCTGCAGCGCATTTCAGAAGTGTCCCAGAAGTCTCCGCGCTGCTCCGTGAAGAATACAGGCCGAGTCTGTTTTTGACAGAAGCTGTGTCAAGTTGCACAGAGCAGATCGAGGCAGGCGGGAACAGGAACAGCGTAGAGAATTCGGTCAATTTTCAAATTAAAACAGACTCCGGATGATATATCAACAATAAACAAAATTAAAAAAGACAAATGGAATCCATTTAACGATGTAGCCTCTTACCCATGGTAGAAGCACAAACATCTATGAGAAATGACCAAAGTGAAGAAAATCTGAGCAAATCTGTAGTCGTCATAGAGTTTACGTCCGTATTGTTTCTTTGAATTCTGCAGTGTGGTTTTCAAGAATCATTTTGTGTGTGAGTTTCACTGACTGCTCTTGTCCTTGAAATGAAGAAAGATTAATTTAAGGAACATAGTGAAAATGTTGATGACCCAAATGCTCTTATTGTTTGTGAAGTTTAGTTGCCATTTTCGCCAAAAGATTGACAGGGAAGTTAAGTCTTGTCCACAGACAGAGTGAACTTTTGCTTTGCTCATCTCTCTGTTATTTTCTCTTGGATCCCCCAGTGATCCCAGTGATATGGTGGGGGACTAGCTTTAAATGTGTTAAGCAGTAAATATATTAGGAGGGTAATTCCTGATGGGAGTCCAGATCAATATGTCCTTTCTATTAATCATTTTCTAGATGTATGGGAGGCCTCATAATGAATAGATAAAGAATATATGGGCGTGGAGTCCTTGAACCCTGCAGACTACTGAAGCCATGCAGTCAGACTCATCAGTTTAGTGCCTCTCCCACCTGGGTACACTCTGCAGGTTAATTACTGACGCTTTCTTTCTGTAAGCCTCATCAAAAATGAGCAGGTAAAATTAAAGTGGCTGTTGCAGTTGGATAGCCATGTCAGCCCACATTCCTCACAATGTTTGCAACTTTTGAAGCTCCAGCCTGCTTTGACAGTAGGTTGCCTTCAGATAAGTATACATAACAGTAAAACTACCATTCTGAAAGTGGCTGAATCTGAATTTTTAAACGGCAACTGCTGCAATTTCTTTTGAACACTTTAAGCTTGTTTTGTGGACTTTCTGACTAACTGGAAAAGCTTGGATTAAAGATTTCCTGATGGAGCTGTTGTGTTTTGGTCCCCAAGTTGATCAGTCATGAAGTATTAAGTATCTGCTTCTACCAAGCCGTGATCTGATTTAATTCCTACATAATACACCTGAACAGCTTACGGTATGATTAGTAACGCCAGTCCAATTGAAAAATGTTTGATATATGAGTGGCTATACTGCAGTACACTAGAAACAAATGTACTTAAGTGGAGCATAAACTGACAGCTCTCAGCAGGTCTGATCGTTCACTTGAATGTTATCTGATGGTGGATTTGTCTGTAGCATTACTCGAATATTCTTTTTTCATTGCAAGGTAAACTCAACTGTTGAAATAGCGCTGGAATGCCAGTCAGTTAATTGATTATTCAGTATAGTAATTTACCTTGCAAAAACGCCTGAAACATTTGTTGCTATCATCATCTCAGATGTGAGTGTAACACTTTTCTCTGTTTGAATATTGCTGTGAATTTAATACCTTTTTAGTTTGAAAATGTTGGATTGTGATAGGCGTTTGTCACTATTTTGACACTTCAGATACTAAATGTTTAAGCAGATTTGAGAAAGTAATTGATAAAATGAGCAGTAAATCAGTATTAAAGCTTCTTAAATCCCTTTCTGCAAAATGCATAACAGTTGTCATCACTCTCCCTTAAAGCGGGGTTTTCAAACTTCTTTACATTGTGAACCCCAGAGACATGAGTTTTGCATAACAATGTGATTAGAATCTTTGTCATTTACTTGTAAACTAGATATAATCATTATGCTGACATGCATTGATGGAAAGAAATTGGAATTCACACAATCGACTCATTTTTCATCATTTTCAAAATATACTGATGCCTATCTACTTTGTCTAGGCTTCGCTTTGATTTGGTTTGCTAAAGGATTTTTTCTAAGCTAAGAATTTGCACATTAAACCAAAATGTAATGAAAGACCAAACCAAGTTGTGATCATCCGTCAGTTAGCAAACACTGTAAATTATAACCATTTTATTTAAAAAATATATGATTTGAGGGGAAAATGTTTTTTTTTTTTTCAGTTTGGCACATCTTATCCACTATACAGATATGAAATTGTACATATTACAATACAAAAGGAAAATGGGAAGAGAAAAGCATTCATTTCTGCACAAAGAGGTTGGGTAAGAGAGAGGGGATTGGTTCTTTTGTTTTTTTCTTTTTTTTTTATTTTTAGGCAGGGTGGGAACCAGGGCTAGAGGATGACAAGAGGAAACAAAAACAGTTTACAAAGAGCCAGAGTGCAAAGGGATGCATATTTCTACAAATTTTGTGGATTTTCAGTCACTTAATACAACCGTAGTCTTCAACAGTGAAATGTCAAATGATTGACTGAACTTTATAGGAGTACCACATACAACCCCAAAGAGGTCTCTCCATAATGTTTGCTTCAATGACATTAAGAAATATTCAACTCAATTTTGACTTTTGAACATGCAAGACAGATTAGAAGGGCAGTAGAAAAAGCAGTGCGAAGCTGGAAGAAAAGAAAAATAGAAACAAAGTGGAGGTGCATGGCTTTGGAAATTGGTATGATCAGTGTAGATAATGTTTTTCATTGAATTCAGATGTAAAGTGTAACAACTTTTTGGTTGACACAAACACTTTCTCAGATGTTGTTGTAGGCATCCTATGAGCATGTGCAGAGAGACATTGACACAAGCATTCAATTAGAAGTTTGAAGCCAAATTTTGACAGGCTCAATAAAGAGACAAAGCCACAAATAGTACCCTCTGGCTACCTCTAGGGGGCACAAGCCAACGAACTGTGTCCTAGCTGCTCAAAACCAGGTGCTGTGCTATGCTGTCAGAAGCATCTTGCCATCTTAATTGCTGACTTAACATAGCCAAAAGTTGAACTGTCGAGAAAATGCCATATTCTGATTTCCAGTGTTCAGAATTCAAGAAAATGACACATTCTGATTTCTGGTGTTAACAATTTTACTTGAATTATTCACTGGTCAAACATTGGATAGCTCATCAGTTGACATGTTGACAAATCAGTTGACAAGTTGTTGCTGCTGTGTGGTCAGTGTGCATTTCAAGCCCAAGGTGCTGCCAGTTAGTATTTGTCTGTCCATCCTCTCATACTTGTACTCGGCCAGAAAGATGGGTTTGTTGTAATAAACTAAGACATTACCCCATAGTTGCCCTCTCCATAGTCCCATCAATTTTCTCTCAATCCCTCTTCTCTTTCACCCTGCCCCCACTACCAAACTGAACACAAAGAAGTGCGGGGCTGCGGCAGCAGCTTTAGTCTGATGCTAATGCACATCCTCTCCCTGCTGCATACAAATGTCTTCTGACCCAGGCTTGCTGTTTGCTTATCACTGGATCTCCATTTGCTTTCAGGGTATTGACCACAGTTTAACTTGACATTTGTGACTGCTAACAAAGGAGCTATTATAATGTTTATTATTCAACATTACCCCTTTTTTAAGACTGTAAATGACAACTCTGTATCCCTAACAAGAACAATTTATTAACGTAAAAGGTTCAATGATGTTTTTGTGTTGTGCGTAGGATGATTCTACTAGAACTATTTTTGAGTGGCTGAACAAGTTAAATGTTGCTGGATCACTGGCGTGGGTGACAGAATATTAGATTCTTTTTGCCTTGCCTTAATTGGTTCAATCTTGAGCCTGTCAGTCCTGATTAGTGTGTAAGCAGCACAGAGCCTGGGCTACTGGGAAAGATTTTATTTTCAGAATGAAATGCTCTCCTGTCTGGCATTTGCGACGTTCATTACCCTTTTACTTGCTACCCTCACACTACCTTGTCTCTATGTTGATCCTGGAACATAATAACAAATCAGCAAACTGTACTTACTAGGTTAAGCTGTTGGAAATATTATGGTCACAGTATGTATGGCATTTGGGAGCTAGAGAATCCATGTACAGGTCATTGTACATTTAAAGGTCTAATAATTCTGTTCTTGATGTCCAAGGTGAGGAAGACATCAATGTTTTTGCTAAGCAGTGCAATATATTGGAGAGTAACCACAGATGAATAATGCTTAGTGTTTCCCACAGGTTGAGAATTTATTTGTGGTGGTTGGCCCGTGTGGGTGGGAGCTCCAACATCCAGCAACTTGAGAGTCAGCTGCAAAACAGCTTTCCATTTATGAGCTAAGGTCTGAGTAAAGAGGCCGTTTCTCCATTGTATACAAACGAACATAAATTCACCATTTCGCCAGTCAGTACACACTCATAGTTACATTTCCACAGAGAAGAAATTTGGCAAGAAATCCAGATTTCCAAAAACAAACAAACAAACAAACAAAAGAATCCTTTTTTAGCCAAGGACAGCTGTTTTTTGGGGTGGGCCACCCAAATAAATTCTGTAATCAGGAAACACTGAGAGCCTTTGGATCTCTGAATTGACTAATGTCTGGTTTGGGAAAAAATGGATGATTAGCATATAGTTAATAGAATTTTTGGGTTCTTCTCTCCTCAAGAGAGGATTCAACAATATTACTCATTTTTCAGTTTCTAATTCAGAGTTAGATTTTGGTCTCTGTGGCCTTTTAATGTATCATAGTTCTCCCAAAAGAATGAAACTCTGAAACAAAAACATTCTGATAATTGATCCAATTAGTTTGCCCCAGTGATTGAGTGATTGGCTTACATTGCCTGTGGTGCAGTTAGATATATCGTCTCAAATATTTACTTTTTAAAAGAAATAAGACATAAATCACATCTCCACTTAATGTGTTCCGTTAGCAGAGGGCCTTTTGGCTGAGTATTTTCTCTGTGCTGCAGAATATAGAGACAATGTGGAGACAAATCTCACAGTTTACAATTTTCTTGTTTAAAATGATTGCCCCTGCCTGATATGAACCTTGCATTCATAGAAAAATAAATTTGTGACTTATCTCTACATCATCCCTAAACGGTCATGTCCAACTTCTGTCATTGTAGCATTCATCATTTCTCACATATTCTCAAATCTCACCTGTAGAAATTATGCTTTTTACATAAACTGGAAAAAAAATCAAAAAGCAAACCCTGTATCATCTGAAATGGTCAAATGGCAAACCATATGCTCTAGGAATAAATAAGAGTTCATACTTCACACTCTTTGTAAGGCAGTTGCTGACACTTGCACTGCCCATAGCCATTGATGATCACGAGTGCCCCTTCTTCATGGCTCGGTTCATACTCATTATACGGTACCTGTGTGGCTAGATCTGCCATAGGCTGCCGCTGCTGGGTCCTCATCTGTCTGCGGTTCTGAATAGCCGAACAGTGACGTATCCGGCGCAGGGTGGGAGGGCAGCACTTCCGTGAGATATACACAACGAAAATGATGAAAAAGAATGAAAAGAGAAGGGCCATAGTTCCAATGATAACCCTGTGAGTCATAACAGTGTTGTCCATTGCCGTGAAGTCATCCGTTACAGCTGCCTCTTCCAATGTAGCGGTAGTTGCTTGAGCAGTGCTTGGTGTTTGTGTTGTGGTTGTTGTGGTAGTGACTGTGGTAAAGCTCCCAAAATCCTCTGCATAGTCCTGCGTGGGGGTCGGCTGCATAATTCCAAACAAGGAGCTTGTCATCTCTGCAGCTATAGTAGCGTCTGTGGTTGTACTAATGGTTTGAACAACCGGTGCTGTAAAATTCTGGCAAAGCTGGAATCCATAAACAGCATCAAGTATCTCCTCACCTTGGGCATATTCAGGACTATGGCAGAGAATGGAATGTTCCCACCTTCCCTTAAAGGTGCTTAGCCATGTGGCCAGAGAGCAAATCCTTTTGGTACATTCCCAAAGGTTGCTAGACAGCCCAATGGTACCCAGAGACTGCCACATATCCATGACTTGGGGATCCAGACTGCTTAGTTTGTTGTTATCCAGCAGCAAAATCTTTAAATTTGGCAGAGTTTGAAACACGTCAGGTGTCAGTACACGAATTTCATTTCCTGTGAGGTCCAGCTTCTCTAAAGTGGTCCAGGTCCACTCCATGCCACATGTTAGGTTGCTAATCTTATTCCACTGCAGATATAGAAACTGGAGGGCAACAAGGCGAGGGAAATGGGCCAAGTTGATCTTGGTCAGCTGATTGTGCTCCAAGTGGAGCTCTTTAAGCTTAATGAGCCCAGCAAATCCATTCCGAGCCAGACTCCGCAGGCGATTGCTGCTTAGGCCTAGATATTCCAGGCTACGGCAGTCCCAGAATGCCCGAACAGGTGTGGTACGAAGTAAATTGGAGCGGAGATGGAGTATCTGGAGTTTCCTCAGTCCATGAAAGAGCTCTGGTTCCAATGCAGTCATCTGATTGAAGGACAGGTCCAGTATCTGGAGATTAATGAGGTGGATGAAGGTTGTGTTGGGCAACTTGGTGATACGATTGGAACTCAGATTGAGGTCCTTAAGCTTGTAGAGCCCTTGAAAGGCATCCTCTTGTACTGTGGTAATCTGGTTGTGGTCTAGATGTAGCCAGGTGAGCTGGCTGAAGCCATAGAATTGATCAGGGCTGAGCTCAGTGATGCTATTGTGTCGTAGTGATAACCCCAGGGCACCCTTGTCCACACCATCTGGGGGTGCCTGAAGCCCCTGGGTGTCGCAGTAGAACTGCAGGTCCTCACAGCGGCATTTTTGAGGGCAAGTTGTGCACGATGCAGGAGGCAGCAGGCACACTAGGAGCATGCTGATCACACACAGACACAGAGCCGCTGGTGCAGGTCCCACCAATGGCCACCTTGAATGGAAACCTGGGTGGGTTCAAAGATAAGAAAATGAACTGTGGGGCGGGAAAGCTTATCTCTGCAGAGCTCTTATTAGTAATTCATGGTGACGATTGTGCTTTTTGTGTGTGCTCTTGATCTTTCTCATGCACTTACCAGTTAAGATATTTTACATTGACAACTTTCACAGTATATGTTCATGATTTCCTTGAGCTTTGGTCTAGTGGAGATGTCATTTACTCAAGACATCTAATGATCAATTACATACATGAGCTAGACTTTGTTTCTACTCCCTTGCTATTAATATTCAGTGCATTTTTTTCAAATTTTGTGCTCTGTAATTATGCTTAAATTCAAATTTCTGCTGATTAATGTCATTCATTTATCAACATTTGCTCTTTTTTTTTTTTTTCAAATGCTTTTATCCTTTGGATTTTTTTTTAACTGAGTTTTTTCTCAAGTGTTCTTCGTCACTATAGAGGTCTGTTACGCAATTGCAAAAGGTTAATTAAAATGTATATAATCCCTACGTGTGTGTCGAGTGGCAAAGAAGGAAAAATGAAGAACAGTTGCAGTAAATAGACCAGACTGAAGAGCTTTTAGTCCTTAGCCTCTCTCGCTCTTACTTGCATTCCCTATTCATGTCCAGACCTTACATATAAAGGGGCGAACTTACCCATTCTTTTGTGCACATCGGAGGCTGCATTCAACTGTCCTTTTCCGCAGACTCTTGGAGCAACCAGATTGAAGAAAAATCCAAAGGGAAAAAACCCTTTTGAGTAAGCACAAAAGGAATCAACCTCTTTGGAAATAAAGCAATTCTGAGCCCACCCAATTGAAACAAAATAAGAAATTCCATGTCACAAGATGATGGTTATTCCTGTTATTTTGCTTACAGTCCTTTAAAATCCAAGCTCAGAGAGAGGATTGAATCTTTTCCTTCATCCCACGAATCCTTGAAATAAATATTTATATATATATTTTTTTAAGTTGATCAGTTGCATCCAGAGCGAGTCCGATGAACAGACCCCCCCCTCCTCTCCTTTTTTCTTTTTCTTTTTTTTACCCTTTTGTTTCCCTTCCACCGCAATGATGTCCGCTCAAATGGTTAATTGAAGATCAAGCGTTCCTCTTTCATGGCTGTGGTCTTCCAACCCTAACTTGTTGATGGCAGCCAGAGATCCTGCTTCCGACGCCGGCTCAGTCTCAGCATAGCCTCTGCAGAGCTGTAAGCGGAGCTCTCGTCTGCTAGCTGAGACGCAGAGAGAGAGAAAAAAGCAGAGCAGGGAGTCAGGGATGTTATTCTGTGCTTTTTGTTGCAGCCACTCACTGCTACAGAGTGGTGGCAGCCTGGCGTCGATCATCACTACTGTTTCTCTCTCTCTTTTTCTCTCCCACACTCACAAACACCCTCTCACTCTCTTGCTCAGTCACTTGCCTCGTACACACTGCTTGTGCACCTCAGTCTTCCTCCACCTCCCTCTTGCATCCCCCTTTCCCTCCCACTAGCTCGTCACCATCAGAATATTGATATCTTGAACGTGTTGCGGCAGCTTGCTGTTGAAATTAACCACAGCTGTAAATCTCAGCCTCGCCTTGCTGCTGTTCTGCATGCGCTATGTATGAATGTATACCAGAGACATAAACAAAATAACATAACAATGCAAAATTCAGTTTGTAACGTGTGGCTCTAGACAACATAAACATTAGCAAGGGTGAGCCAAGGTGTGCTGCAATGCCATATCTCTGTACAGGAGCAACTATGCTGTAGCAATGCTAACATAGGGTGTGTGCCTCATATTCATAATTTACATATCCTGAGTGCAGTGCTTTAATTTTTGAGCACTGGCATGTGATGTATGGCCAGCTGCTCTGAAGTTAAATTTAGTTAGCTTTTACCATGTAATTGAAAAGACGAAATATTTGTGGACCACAAGGTGATATCAAAGTAACTGAAATGTGGTTCACATTTTTTTCCTTTTTTTTTGAGGTTGAGCAAAATGATTAGATTTGCTGTTTTGTTGAAAGAAGGAAAAGAGGGCTATATTTTGACACCATTTAGAGTGCTAAACAGAATGTGATGTTGAGTTCAGTGCATGAAAATCCTGATTTTTTTTTTTTTCTTTAATTATTTAATGATGGTGGAGATGGATGTGAGGGTAATTGCAATGAACTAGATTTGAGGCAGCCAAAAACAAGGTGCAAGAGACAGTATGAAGCACAGATACTGTTGTCTTTAACTTTGGCACTGTAACCCCGCCAACCTTTTGTTTCACTCATGGTTCTTTTACGTAGGCATGGCCTCAGATTACTGCAGCCTGCCACACTCCTCCCCTGCTTTATACTGATGTATTACTTTGTTGACCTTACTATAATGTTACTTGATTTGGATTTTAACTTGTGTTGCACCTTGTTACAAGCAAGAAATTGTATTTAAGTAATGCAAGGAATGTGTGCTTTTATAGTAGATAGTGTGATAGCGTAAGAGTAACTAAAACAAATGTTCTATTTTTTTGTAACTCAAATTGGAGTTTTTACATAGAGCTTGAAAATTGGTATTATCATGTATACTCCTTCATTAATGTCATTCCATAATTGTCAGGTCGTATGACAAAACATGCATCTGGCAGTGACTTTCCAGGTCACTTCACTAGCATGATGCTGTCATTCTGCAGATTTATAGTCATAGACTACATCTCCCACTGGGGCTCTTCTGCAGAACGTGAGTGAAAAACATGGGGAATAAAATCACTTAAATCTCAGGGGCCATGGTGGATATGCACCATATTTTAATGTGCGCTAGCTTTACATTTAGAGTTCAAGATGTTTAAAAAGAGAACAAAATTATCAGTAGACATCAAATTTTAGTGAATTTGCTTATTATCAAAAAACAATGATAAAACTCTGTGGTCATTTGGGACTTGGAGTATACTTTATTTCCAGTGATTTTTTCCGTATTCTGGTGGACCAGGGGTTTTGTAGAGAAGGGATGTTCCTAAATCTGTCCTAAAGGAGATGGATAGAGACTCACTTTCGTATCATAAAAGATGCCGCAGAGAAACTGCCTCCATAATAAGCACCTGAAGAAGTGCTTTAGAACCCTCTGGCGTGGAAATGAAATATAGGCTAGGCATGAATGAAATAGGATTGAGAGAGTAGGGGCAGAGCAGGCTAAAACCCTACCACAGCACTGCATCCAACCGGCACAAAATCACAGGGGATTAGTGCCTTTGGAGCTCCCTGGCCCCTAACTATGTACACACACACCCCCCTGGTAGGCAAAGGGCAGTGGGGGATGGGGCAGGTCAATCCAACCACCATCAATGGTGTTCTGTTGCATTTGATTTGAGTATCATCAGCCCAGAACTGGTTCTTTGCATTTCTTCTGTTGCCCTCTCCAGTATCTGTCCTTCCATCTGTCCATCTGTCACTCTCTTTCTCTCTCTCCATCCTTCCTGAAAGTTTTAGATTTTCCACATTTTTGCTTGAGCAGTTTGCAGAATGTGACTGAACATCTCTGCTGTCAGTAGGGACCGGTGGTTAGGGCTCTGACTCTTCTGTAGTGCTTAGCTGCGTGACTACTGCCAATGATGTTGCACTGTTACTCTACATCATTTTCGCAGTTAGTCATGTGTAGTAAATTGTAACCCTTTAATCAACACAAATTTCACATTGAAGATGAAAAAAAATTCACCTTTAGGGAAGAGATCATAATGTTTTCAGTGTTACATTATTAGTGATGTGTTGTCATAGTGATTCTGACCATTCTACAGCTGTTTTTTAATGAATAAAAAATAAACCAGGTCCACGCTGATGTGAATGTATTTGAATACATACCTTTTCCCCTTAGTTGTGGACTTCTATCCACAAACAACATCAAAGCTGCCTTCTTCCACTGCAGAAATGGACATCTGTGAAAATACCAGTCTCAGGGTGTTGTGTTGATGCGGAGAGTAGAGCTTTTTGAAAATTCTGACATGATCGTCAGCATGTCAACCATTGCAAGACATGGTCAAAGTGCTTTTGCGCAGGAACAGTGTTAGGGAATCAACTCGTTCACACAAGCCAGTCCTTGATCTGTCAAGAACACTGTTTCCAGGGTTTCTGCAATTGGGAGCCATTGCTCATGTTGGCCTATTAAGCCAAAACAATGTTGTATAACAATGTTGCTTACAATACAGAATGATTTAGGCAACAGTGGATTAAAAGGAAATGGAAAACACAAATACAAACATGGAATTTAGCGATGCCTGAATCAAGTTTTACAACCCTGATTCCAAAACATTTGGGACACAGTGTAAAACACAAATGAAACAGAATATGATCATATGTTTGTTTTTTTTTTCACTTTCAATCCATTGTACAGTACAAAGACAATGTATTTAATGTTTTACGCTTCACTGACTGGTAAATATCTGCATATTCTGAATTTGATTCAGTAATGCGCCTCAAACAAGTTGGGTTCCTTGTAGTAATCTGAGTCTTTAAAGATTTAAAAATACCACGTCCAGTTTTCTCATTTCTATATGTTTCACAGCTCAGACCCCCCCCCAAATCAAAACAAAACAAAACAAAACAAAACAAATAAAACTAAGGCCTGGTTCCCAGGTTGCGATTAATGTTTTACTCTAATATTTTGTACAGTGTTCTATACACTATCCACGAAGAGAAATGTGGTGGCAGGAAGGCTTGGGCAGGATTTAGATAGCCTCTCTTGAATTCTGCATAAATACAATTTTGGATTTGAATTCGGTCTACAACAGCACTTAAGAGGGTGTGGTGCCAATGAATTATAGCACTGATATAGATGCAAATCAGCTGTTTTTTTAACGCAAAGCAGCTGTTCATTTTATGGATGCATGGTTTCAGTGTGTGTGTGCATTATTAATTGAAACTGTTGGCCACTGTTTGTTTGTGTGCTCCGTGATTCACTCCCAATCATATGAGTGAGGAAATGATTCCAGTGTTTTAACAGAGGGCAGTGGGGCACTTTTGACAGCTGATCTATCCAGAGCATAGTGGTTTACAATAAATAAAAGGATCAGAAACGGATCAGGCTGAATATCTGCGGGACACCAGCTGCACTAAAATTTGAAAGATCTTTTTTACTGTCACTGGAAAGTATTGCATACAAATGGAAGAATAGATGGATGATAGTTTTATTTTTTTGTCTAGTCATTTAGATGAAGCCTTCCTCGTGGGATTATTCAGTCACATTCATCAATGACAAACCAAACATTCTGATATGTAGACCCACCAGTGTCTAACAGCTTAATATAATGCTGACCTCATTCAGAAGGTTCCTGGAACAAAATTATTTTTGAGCCATCTTACAATAATGTAATTCCTGGCCAAATAACAATACATTTTAGCCTAGTTGTTCAACTGTCCTATTAGTGCGAAATGCAATTAAATAGAAAAAGAAAAAGCAAGAAAGATGAAGCAAATGCAAGTGGACTGCATGGAAACAAGTGAGATACACATGACTTGAAACTAAGACCATTCCTATTAACTGTAAATGTGAAGCTACAGTATGTCTGTAGGCATACTAAATAATCCATTTCAGTCTGATCCTTGTATGTATGTTGGAAACATAGTTGTCACTCCACCATATTACACTTATTCCTCTCCCATGTTCATGTTTCAGGCTGGAAGGAAGGATAGGAGTGATGCTCTGAACACAGCCATCGACAGGATGACCAAGAAGACCAGAGACCTTCGCAGACAGGTTTGGTTTTTTTTGCCATTTTGAAGTTCGTGTGTACTGTAGATGTTGGTGCATATTATCAGGATGATGTATTATTTTAACAGTGCCCTTTTTTTAATTTTAAAATGTTTTACTTCACAGCTGCGTAAAGCTGTAATGGACCATGTCTCTGACTCTTTCCTGGAGACCAATGTTCCCCTCCTGGTCCTGATTGAAGCTGCCAAGAATGGCAACGAGAAGGAAGTCAAGGAATATGCACAGGTGTTCCGTGAGCACGCCAACAAGCTGATTGAGGTAATGCCGGATTTTCACCGCTTTCACAGTCAAAACCTGATGTGACCGAAATATAGAGCATTCATATTTGTACCATTTCCATCCCATCAGTGATGGACATTTTAGCTTAATTTATAGTGAAAATATCAGGCTCTGTCCAGTTTTTTTTTTGTTCAATATCTGCGCTCTGTTCTCAGAGATTCCCTTGTGATGCAGCTTTAGGATTACAGTGCCTCAGAAAACAGCAATCTGGGATCTTTTTTCCCTAATGAAAAGAAAGCTGTAAACAGTGAAATTATTTTCTGTGGCTGCTGGTTAGGGTAAGTCTCCAGGAAATGAATGCGTGTGTGTGTATGTTGTGTGTGTGTCTGTGTGTGCATGTGTGTGTGTGTGTGTGCCTGTCTGTGGCTGGTTTTGTGTTTTAAGAGACGAACATGTTTTGGGAAGGATTTGTGTATCTCCAGTGTATAGACAGCAACAAGAATGCAGGTGTGAGGAACAAGTGATGTGGATGGATTGGCAACAAGCTAACAGAAGCATCAGCTGTCCTCATTAGAGGACTTTCCTTCTATTTCTTGAATGCCTGTGTCAGATCATCATATTCTGACATTTGAAAGTGACTTCTCCCCAGGGGCAGATGACCATGAGTTTAGCTGGATCCATTGGTCCACTGAAAGCAGGGCAGCATAAGCATTCACTGGAGAATCTGCTGAGGAGGAGGAGGAGTAGGCCCTTAAGTAGCTCCTGAAGGCCTGAAGTGTCAGAAGTGGCATTAGAGCATGGCATTGGTAGACTCCCCTAATGCTTCGGTGCTACATGTTCTTACAACGCTTAGGATACACTAAGAAACTTGGGCTTGATTACAATTTTCTCACGTTACGGTGAATAGTATTAAATAAATATACTTTTTAAAGTTATTAGATGCCCAAATATTTTACTACCTGCTAATCCTTGTGTCCGTAAAGTGGAACAAAGCTGCTAGTTTGGTCTAACTCTTATTAAAATATTCATCAGCAGAAGTATCTTTTTTCACAAATTGATTAGGAATGGTAGTTATGTGTCTGAGGAGCACCACTGAAGAGCACATGAGCGCTGTTCTGTGTCATTAGAACTGTCCAACTTCTGATATCTAAATATGTCACAATAGAACTTTTTGGCTTGTTCAGTTAACTTGGCACTAAAACTAGGAGAGAATGTTTTGCCTCACACTCCTGAAGAGAAACAGACTGTGTTTCAGACATTGATGGTGTAAACACTGGTGAGTCGGAAACAGTCAAATCAAGATAAGAGAAGACAGTATGGACACAGGTTTACAGAGATGATGTAAAAAATTGTACATATAATGCTGATAGTTCCGTTTTCAGCACTGGGTAACCTTGGTCCAAACCTACCAGGTAGAGCAGTCGAGTTGTTTCTGCAGAGTTGTAAATAATGAAACTCTCCCTTATATCTTTTATGTCACTGTGCAAGTGCAGGAACACACACTGTACTGCAAACAAAAACTGTGCAGCAATCTGCTTCTTCTTCTTCTTTTTTTTTTTTTAATTGAAAGTATATGTTCCCCTTTGATGCATTTTTTTACTGGCACAGTCAATATGATATATTTCTGTGTTGCATTCAGGCACCACTATTACACAGTATATGAAATTCTTAAACACATTCTAATGACATTTGCGGATGACCATGCATACACAATGAAATCCATGAATGTTGACTGCTGACTTAATCTTAAGGTATGTTCAGGTGGTAAGTGAATTCTAGAGGCGGCATGATTGCATCTGAAGACAGCGTAGAGGCAGGAGCAGATGCATCCAGGCGGTTGTTCACTCTTGCTGCAGTAAATTGAGGCAAAGATGTGTCTGCATGAGTTGATTGTAGTAATAATGTCATCAGTAAACTGTCGTGTATGTGTTTTTATTTATTTTTCATAAAAATCCTGTTGTAGAAATCCTACAACAGATACAAATTTCAAGCTCACCACACTTTCAGCAACTGATACAGCAGTATTCATTATTCAGACAATATATTTTGTTGTTTGTAATAAAATATGCAGAAGTTGCAGTGCCTTCATTGTGGCAAACTTCACGGGCAGCCTGTGTTTAATTAATTATATATAATTATCATTTCAGATTAACTCTTAGCTTCTTTTGCTGTAGAACAAGCCAACATCAGTGCAGTCAACCGAGCAATAGGTAAAACACAGTAGTGTTCTTGGCTTTCACCTCTGACTAAAAATGGTTGACATTTCAAGCAAATGCATCATGCAAAGTGGGTATTAAATGGTACTGTAAGTTGCTCTGGAAAGGAGCCAATTGATGTGAATGATTGGAGTTGCAATGTCCAAAGTGAGAAATAACCCAATGTTTTGTTCCTTAGCACAGAAGGAATGAGTGTGTTGTAAATGCATTATGTCCCCTATTCAGAAATAGGAACAGTAAAGTGCCACCAATCTCAGGCTCTGTTTGTATGAGATCATGAGTTGTGCAAGTGTAGGCTGCCTTAAGGGTAAATGGTGCATTAGTTCACATACATTTGTTTGAAAGCAACATTATGACTGACCCACATTCATTTGTCGACCCCTTTAAGCAGCTCCTCTACCCTTGTTTGTCAGAACATCATTCTTTTGAAACCTGTTATTTATATGGTTAAAGCAAAATTAGACCTTGTCCAAGCTATCAACAGCATACTGTAATTGTATGATGACAAAATTCACTTTATCTCTAAATGAATGAGGTTATGTGACCTGACAACAGACATTACCACCATTGGAGCCCTTTGCTCTTGGGAGTTGGACTGAAATATTCCACCTTGCATCCATGTGTTCAAATGTGGCCATATCCTAATGAAAACCGTGACAGTGAATGTAAAATTTGTTGTCACATCCAGTGTTTTAGCTATTTTCCAATTTTTAAGCAGTGAATTCATCATCTTAAGAGCAGGGAGAAAAACAGACTGAGCTTAGTGTTGTTGCCTCAAGGCCATGTTCTTAAAGGGTCCAGGGTGCTCAGAACGATGGCACTGAGTTAGCAGAGAAAGATTGTAGGCTAGAAAAACAGCCCAAGATACAGCATCTGCAATGTCCTCACCAGATGCTGGAAATCAATTTGCATTCATCTCCTTATTACAAAAACAAGAGTCTGTTCATCCTAATGAAAAGATGGAATGCAAAGATTAACAGCTTAAGAATGGAGGGAATGGAGAGTTGATTCAGTATGACATACACCAAGCTTTGAGGCTCTCAACCAGGAGAAGACATGGTATTGACATTAGATAGTTAGTCAGTGGTGGAAATTGCTAGAATTTACTGTGAGATATTTCTTTTTAGTATTATTACACTATGCTAAAAGCTTGTTTTTCCACAGAAAATATCCAAATATAAGATATTAACATTTCTTTATTTAGTTTCTGAATATTAATGTCCAAAAATCTAATTCCTTCCCTGCATTAGGGCAAACTTGAATGCTTGTGACTTTACTTTTTATCAAATTTCCAACCCTTATTTTTTTATTAAGAGAGCTACTAAAAAAGAAATACAGCGACAGATTTTTCCCTCCAATGTTATTTAATAGAGTGATGACATTGCATATTTAGCTTCCAAAACACATTCTCCCCTTTTTCTTCCTCTCCTCCTGTCCTCTCTCCTCTCCTGGCAGTGAAGGAGAGGTATTTACGATCTGGTAGCTACCCTTGTTCAGTTAGATTTCCTTGAGCTCTCATGTCTGCATTTTCTGAGCATTTAAAAGTCGGTTCATTAAGACAGATACAAATTATTTAGCATGATATTTGAGACACAGTGTGATTCATTGAACATGCTATTCTTGCATAATGTTACATCACGTTCTATCTGGACTCAGGCACACAGTATTTCAACCAAGCCCGTGTGAAGTGGATGGTAGCTGAAGAGATAGAGTGCGGTAAAACTGTACACTGTGTTCAGGCAATGAGGATAAAGTTTATAGAACTGTCCTTCCTGTGAGTATCTGCCTAGGTAGCATAATTAAATTACTGGGCCTTGCTCATTTCAAGTGATTTAATGAAATGCATATTGCTGGACGGGTATCGGGTTGTTTGATGATTCCATTATTTTGTTTTTCTGGAGAGACAGAGAAAGGAATCAGACTGGTGCATTGGTATATGTTTGCACAGACGTAGGACATTCTGACTCCCCTGGCACTTTAAGTAGTATGGTACAGCATGCCAAGTGGAATAGCGTTAGTTGACTTGAGGGTAGAATTTTTACTTGTTTGGCTTCCACAGTCCCTTTATGCTGAAATGGCTGTTTTCTCAGTGGTATCACATTGAGAGGAAGGGAAAACTTATGTGAAAGATCATGAAAGTAAAAACACAAGTCTTCACCATAAAGTGCCGCTTTTTCTTTATGTCCCTGCTCTCTTGCCCCTCCTCTTGGGTTACTGAATACTCTCCCTGTGGTTCACGCTTGTGTTTGCATAGTGATGTAGATGTGTTTATATCAGTGGTTCAGTGCTTCACCAGTGCAGTGCAGTAAGTGCTTGTCATCAGCAAAATTGCTCAGGACTTTCAAGGTGGGGGTGGGTGTCGTCTTGTGGAATTGAGACTGAGGTGAAGAGGATCTTTCATACCCCCATTCACTTTGCCACTCATGTAGCCGATGATGCATTCCACCACCAGTGAGTCATATTTTCATAGATGTGCTCCACATTTCTATGATTTTATAATAGCTTTTATCATCTTGAATGTTGAGCCGAGAACCCAGTAGACACGAAAAAGCCATCAATGCATAGGGCATTAACTTTCAGGCCCAAAGTAAAAACCAAAAAACATGTATATTTAAATCACTAGCGATCAGAAGTTTTTCCAAGTTTAACAACCACAAAAGATAAAAACTCTGCAGATTCAGTTAGAAAAACATTATTTGGACCACACGAGTGGTAAATCAGCATGCAGTAAAAATAATTAGCCACTCTGATCCCAAGCATCTGCAGTATTCAATCAGTAATAAACAATAAATCCAGCTCGTGACACTCAGTGTATGATTGTAATTGACAGTTCTGCTGCACTCCATTTTAGATATGGTAAAACTGGGGCTTTGGTTATGAATGCTTTGTGATGGTCTGACTGCTTATGTTGCTGTGTGACCCAGATGTCAGCATTGAAATTAATGAGTAATATATGACTGAATAGACTGATGGCTCAAACTAAGAAAATAATACCCAGGTTGCTAAAATAACTTTGCAGTCCTTGTTCCTGCTGTAGTGCAATCAGGAGTTGGTTTTTGCCTTCGGTAATGTTTCAACACATTTTCTGTCCATTGGATAATCCCACTTTGGCACAGTTCCTCACATCCCAGGCATTCTGTTTCAGCATTGTTGCCAGCGCATCCTAACTAACAAATGGGGATCTTCAAAGTCTCTGACCTATATTTTTGTGAATATGAGTAGATGCATAATGTTTCTCTGGAAGCTGCAAGAATATTTAGAAATAATTGTGGAAGAGCTTGATTTGTTGGTCAATACAAGAAAATATACTCACAAACCATAAATGTTGGCAGCTGCAAGCAAGACTTGCTTAGGTCAGCGTTCCAGTTCTCACTCGTTTTTGAAAGTGTCAGGAATATTTGCCTCTCTGAGTCCAGTCGCGTAATGGCAATCTGGCAGCCTTGTGAGATGTTCACTGAGAATAGCCACATCCTACGACAACCTTTGCATTTGGAGACATTTACTGTTTTTTGGGAAGCAAATACAAAACTTTTATTTCATCTATTTACAGCTTGGCTTTTGTTTTCCCTCTTACTTCTCCTTTTTCCCCCTCTGTGCCATCATATTGTATCATTTTAGCAGCTTTATAAATTAATCCTCAGCAGTGGGTTTGTATTCCACAGGGATTACTTGTGTTGCAGTGCTGCTCCATTTCTGATACCATAATGAACTTATCCAAGTTTAATTATGTATCTATGTATTGCTCTTTCTTTGTTTCTCTCAAAATAAGACTGTGCCACAGTCCCTTTCTGTTGCTAAAAATGAGATATGTGCGTTTTCTGTTTAGGTGGCCAACCTGGCATGCTCCATTTCCAACAATGAAGAGGGAGTGAAGCTGGTCCGCATGGCAGCATCTCAACTGGAAAGTCTTTGCCCCCAGGTACCTGGCTGTTTCGCCCACATTTCCACCCAGCTCATTGATTATGTACCTCTTTGAGAGGGAGCCACATTGTCTTTTACTACGAGCACTAGGTTTTGCCAGTGTAGAAAATGTTAGTTCATACACACAGTGGCTTCAGTATTTACAGACCATGATTTAAATTGCAGCTCTGATGTTTATGTTTTTTTCAAATCATGATTTCGACTCTTCATGCCTGTTTACATGCAGGTATTTTATAAGCAGACAATGCCATTTTTGCATTTGCCATGTACACACCTCACCTGGGTTATCAAATTAATGTCAGTCAGAGTTAGCACAATGCAAATAACACACATGGCTTACTTGTCAGTCTTTTGAATTGGTGTGCCATGGATACACTGCAGTCTAGTCTCCTTCGCTGCTGTGATTCTGCATTTGTGCTAGAAAGGTAGTGGAGTGAACTGGACACAGCACTGCGTGTGGGTTTTCTCTTTCTTCCCATAGTCTGTTCATTTTAACAACAATGAAATTAAATAAAAGATGGAAAGCAGTCACGAACATGCCACAAAAGGAGCAATGTTGCTAGTGGTAATGATGAGGGGGAAAACAAACAAAATAATAGCTTGTTGGAGTTGCCAGTGCAGTGACAAAGACATGACCCCCCACTGGTTTCTCACCTTCAAACAGTCTTTTTTTTTGTTTGTTAGAATATACAACCATGCCAAAGGTAATGCTCCTTGGAATTAAATTCCAGGGCTCTGTGTGGGCAAAGTAGTTCGTGGAAAAACTGACAGTGAATGTCTCTCTATAGGCCATCTATATTAGTACAAATGTAAACATATACAGCAAATTGTGCATGAAACAGGTCAGGGTGTTCTGTTTACATGGACAACACACTGTGTCAAACTGTGAAAGAAACAGAAATGCAACAAAAGTCCAGTAGAAAGACTAAATGTCTAAAAGTGGTCCTTTGTGGTTAACAATGTTTTGTGTGCTTGCGAGTGTATTGATTCACTCATTTTATGTGCCTCCCCCTCACCTCTATGGACTCTCTGAACACCATTGGGTCTGTAATTGCATACCCCACACCCATATTTCTAAAACTTCCACCCATGCCCAAAAACCTGTACTTCCAGATTTAACAATTTCGATACACAATTTTTCATATCAGAACTGCAAGTGGTTTGTCCACCATTGAGCCCAACTTTTCAAGCCTTTCCATGCTAACTACCAGTCCCTCATCTGTACCTTTGAGCTTTGCCAGCTCTCTCCACTTTGCTGCCACTGCTCCTTTTAATCTTGTCTAATGACTCCCATTCACCCTGAGCTTTGATATCCACAGATGTTTCTTCCCCCAAAACAAGCAGCTATTAGTTATATTTCATTCAATCCTTCAAAACACTGCGTGTCTCTAATCACTCCCAGGAATGAATTGGCTTCATGCTGCAGTCCCAACATTGGGGTGGGAGAGTGGGGGGGCTTTGCACAATCAACCTATGCTAATGTTGTGGCTGAGGGCTATGCTGTAATGGAGCTTTAATGGCTGTAATTGGGTGATTACAGGTGATTAATGCAGCGTTAGCCCTTGCTGCCAAGCCCAACAGTAAGGTGGCCCAGGACAATATGGATTTGTTCAAGGAGCAGTGGGAGAAGCAGGTCCGCGTCCTCACTGATGCTGTTGATGACATAACATCCATTGATGACTTCCTTTGTGTGTCTGGTGAGTGTTACTCATTTGCATGTCACAGCCATACAGGAGCAAAGAAATGTTGGAGTGATCACTGATGATTTGTGATTTTTAAAAAATGTGAAAACGACATTGCACTGTTGATTGGTCGACAGCACTTTGGGTCAGAATTAAGATATATTTGCACAAAGCACTTAAGGCCATTCATAAGAGGAGGTAAAACAGCTGTAAAGGATCTGTAGTATTTGTTTTTTCTGGTGAAGCCATACATACCAAGGCTGATTGGGCTCTACAGAGGAAACTACTGAAGCATCAGCAGCACTATGTCTGAAATTGACATCCTGTCACGTGTGTTGAAGCACACAAATGGTTTGTCAGGCATACTCTTTAAGAGTTCTCGTTAAGCATTACACAGAGTGACTTCTCTCACCTCCAGCCAAGGACAGGCTGTAATTTACACAGTAGACATTTACATTTTACAGGCTCCCCATTAATAAGCAGTCTCAGAATTTGTCTTCAGCCCTCCCCATCCTGTGCTTAAGCTTCCCAGTGACCCTCATAATTTTGGGTCTATGCAAACACAGACCGAAGGCTGAGATTCCCTGACTATATGTATTCATTCACAGTCATTACTCATATAATCTTTGAGTAAAGCTTGTCTTGGATGAGAAACTGAAAATACTGTTATAATTTAACTTCAACACTAACCTCTTTACGTCCAGGCAGGCTGATGTCATGTTTGAGTTATCAACTAACTGCATCACTGTTTTATGTCTCCAGAGAACCACATCCTGGAGGATGTGAACAAGTGTGTCATCGCTCTGCAGGAGAAAGATGTTGATGGTTTGGATCGCACTGCTGGGGCTATTCGAGGACGTGCTGCCAGAGTCGTCCATGTGGTCACTTCTGAAATGGATAATTATGAACCTGGAGTCTACACAGAGAAGGTTTTGGAGGCCACGAAGCTCCTCACTGACACAGGTACCCCAGAAGTGTAATTATGCAGCGAGCCACAGAATAGTTGCCTTTCCTTCTGCCAAGAGACTGCATTTATATACACTTATGATGGATATAATTTAAAGGTTTTTAGATGATTGCAGCTTGTCTAACTTTTGAGTTATTGTTGCGTGTTTTGTCTTAGTTTAAGTTCTTTTATTGTTTTAATTCTGCACATGCACAAGAGGGTTCATGGGTACATCCAAAACATAGAAGCTATGCTTTATATTCACCTAAATACGTACATGAAACTCGAATACAGTGGACCCTCCAGTGATATCAAATTTTAGTCCAGTGTGATGACTAAGAGAGTCAAATATCCCAACAGGTTTTCTTACCTTATTTTCTTATAGTCTCTGTCAGTAAGGTGGATGTGGTGAACACACCCAACCCTCCTTAAGTTTTTTTTTTGCTAATTGTTAATTACTCATTATGAAATCAGCATGTATTAGAGCATCTGAACTCATGTATGTTGGGAAGGTATGGTGCTGTGTCCACTTTATGCCTGGTACAGTGTTTTGTGTCACAGCCAAAGGCGCACCCATAGATCTGTCTGCTTCTCTAGTTCTCCGACGTCTGCTCTTAAAGAGCTTTGAATGTCTTTGCTGCAGGTACTGATTGAATATTATTGGCATTTAAAAAAGCAAAACATTTTTCAGATAAACTCAGAATTGGCTTGGGAAACACAATTTTTTATACACCGCACTCCCTTATTTATTATGAATGCAGCATTGTGGGATCCAACCACCTCCAACTCGGCTGATACAACTACTCGTCTGCACAACTCCAACTGCTCAGTTGTCAGGTAGCCCGAAGTATTTTAACCAAAGTTATATCAGAGTTACATCTTCTACTAAACTGGAGCTTCATAGTTACAAGCTGTTTTTGTCTGTATGCTCTGCTTAATCATCATGAGGCAATACAGTAAGTGCAAGCTGTGTTAGCTTCCACGACTAGCAAGCTAACAAGATGGCAGACTGATTTGTCAGTTGTCAGATTTGGAAACTGCTTGGCCCCCTTGAGGGTGGGCCCATTAAATGTTAAGAAATGCAGGCTGCAGTTCAAGCAGGATTTCTGCGGTGGCTGAGAGAGGTGGTGACCTCTGGAGACTGAGACTGCCATGAGATTTTTTATTTGTGAGATTTTCTCATGTCCTCTGCACAGTGTAAAATGATAGGTTTCAGGTTAAAACTCAACAGAGCCACTCTTTCAGTGTAGAATTTCTCTTCTGGCATGCACTGTCATCTGTGTAGGCAAGTATTAGTGCATGAAACAAGGCAAGAATTTGAAGTTTTTAGTATGTATGCTTGTAGTCGAGTTTCAGAGACTTGTAGATTATTAAATGAACTTGGATTTCATCAGCCAGGATGTCATTTCATAGGTTTGAATACTTTCTGCCTGAAAGGTCCTTTCTTTTGGCATTAATTTAAAGATTATATATGTAAACGTCTGTATAGGCACTGAGTATTTATTAAGAATCCTAGTTGCAAAAAGCTAATTACATTGACAGATCCAGAGTATGACTATATTTCACAACGCACTTCAAGAATAAAAACGGCAATCTTCATCCTAATTAGGTGGCTGAGTAATCACAAAATATTGAATGCAGGGAAAAAATGACAAGGTCTTTGCAATAACATCTATTTGAAAAAAGTTATACATGCTAATGCTCTCTGTATATTGTGATGGGTTTGGTAGTAGGACTGTGCCACTGAGGAGACAAATGTGATTGAAGGTTGGTTGTGGCCCTCGAGTTCATTAGCTGTACGTTAGACCTGAATGACAATACATTGTTGCTGCTTTTTGTCTTTTTAATGTGAAATGATTTGAAAGGCTGATCAGTAATTGGTTGAAAGAAGTGATTGTACGACCAGATTTTCGATTTTCTTCTCTGACAGCATTTTCATACAGATACCTGCAGGTTCGAAATTGTCTGTAAGCACAAAACCAAATGCTTTTCTTTTCTTTTCTTTTCTTTTCTTATTGCTCGTGCTGCTCTTTGCTTCCACATTCACAACCTGGTGTCCATGCCTCTCCGATGAAGGCCGAGCTGAATTGTAAAAACTGAATTTGAAATATTATGAATGCAGATGTATTAGAGAGTCCTCTGGAGCTGTTGTTATATCGTCAGTGGGGCACAATACATGCCCACTGGGACAGCTTCATGAAAGCTCTGTTATGTCAAATCTGGGATCTGTTCCCTTCAGCATTTTGTCCCCTGTTTCTCATGCAACTATAGAAGAGAAGAGTGCAGTAAGTGAATAGACCAACAGTGCAAAATACCATCTGCCAAAGTTGAATGTAATGACTACACTTTTTAATTAATCATTCAGAGACGACAGTCTTCACTGGCGAGAATTAGGCCTTACTATTGTCTTTGTGGGGATCATTTATAATAATCTCAAATATAATTATCTCATTAGACTGACTGTGTTGTGCTTTGTGTCAAGTATGCACACTGCTCTGGTAAAATGCTGTCACTATAGCTTTGGCTCTGTGTTGGCTCTGTGTTGGAAGTGGGTGCTGGACAGTTGGTTTTTGCAACATGTAGGTCTGTTTGTAAATTGCTTTTTAATAATCATGCAGTATAACATGTACCATCCCTCACTCAAATTGTGTGCATGTCTCTTTGTGTTTTTTCGAGTAAATCAGTGTTGCTTTCCTCTTTTTCTTTCCCTCGTCTTGGGTCCCGCCCTTCGCCTCACCTTCTGCAGTCATGCCACGGTTCACAGAGCAAGTGGAGTCTGCAGTCGAGGCCTTGAGTGCAAACCCCTCACTACCCGTGGATGAGAATGAGTTTATTGACGCATCCCGTCTGGTGTATGATGGCATTCGTGACATTCGCAAGGCTGTCCTCATGATCAGAGTAAGTCTTTTCTACCTCTGCAACATAAGACTTGATTTTCACGTTGCCATGAGCAAAAACAAAAAATGTTTTATTTAATCTTAAACGTTAGCTCTTCCCAACTCTGCAGTCTTGAGAGTGCAAGTTTTCTGCCTTTTCCACCCTAGAGCATGAGCATGAGTTGAAACTGTAAGGAGTAAATAAATGCTGTTTCACTTCTGGATTTTTTCACTCATATAGAAAGGTTTGCTATGGGTCACATTGAGAAGCACTAACTTACTGAAGACCACACAAACGCTGTGAAGGTTACAATTAACTGGCAATGGACAGCATTAATTTGATGTGGTTTTAATTTAAAACATTTCAACAGACGTCATCTAATTGTGAGACATTGTGAGAGTCCTTGGTTATTGTAGTGTAATGTAATTGTATATAAATGGCCGTTGGTCTGTGCACCAGATGCTGTTTTTAATATTATGTGAGAAACTGTTACATGCGTGCCGCCCTAGAAGCCAATGATTAACTTGTCTCATGCAAGAGCAGACCTAATTGACCTGACTTGCTATCTAGTGTAACAGCAGCCTTGGTTGTCTGTGTGTTAATGGCCTTTTGCTTGAGTAGAACTATAACTGAGACAGATGGTAGTTGGGTACCTAATTGACTGACAATGTGCCGACAACAAAACCCACCTCAGCAATAAAGAAAAATTGCTAATTGCTTTTAAGTATAACTAGTTTAACTACTTAACAATGTCAAATGTAATTTTTGTATATATTAAGAGGTAAGTGGATTTGTTTAAACCCCTTCTCATGTGTAACAGTACCTAATTATGTATTTGCCACATCGAGTTACAATGTGCTGGTTGGTTGTATTATGCCATCTTGCATTATTTTCAACACTTTAATCTTTTGAATTGGAATCATTAGTCTTGACAGCACATTTTGTGTTGACAGTGGTGCTCCAGAACTGTGCCTGGGCTCCATGAATAATGCTGCTCAGACATGGACAAAAACCAAATGAGAGGGGGACCATTATGCAGTATTTGCATTATAATAAGCAATTGATTTAAGATGGAGGTTTTAATTAGCATTATTTAGTTGGACTGCAAGCCAGAGAGCTCCATTCAATTTCCATCTGCCCCAGCTCCACTCTTGTTATCCAGATTGATTAAGCTGTTAACATAGGGCCCGTGGGGCGGGCTGAACACTACCTGGTGGGTGGGTGTGTGTAGGTATGCATGTGTGTTAAAAATAACAGGATTTATGAAAAGTCTGACTTGCTTATAATTAATCCGTCAGATTTGTTCTGGCATTCTTTACTGTGAGCAGGAGATAATGGTGAGACTCAACTCAAACTGCATCTGTTATCTTACAGGAGAAAGTTGCACATTTCCCCATAGGTTTACCAGGATTTCTTGATGAGGTGTATTGGGTAATAATCACAGGATTTGCTGTGATTTTTCAACAGGAAAATAGCTCAGCAGCTTAGATAGTTATGGAGTATTCAACAGCATCTGTACAGCAGTCCCCTGCTCTGATTACGGTTGTTTGTAAAAGCCGAGACAAGTGCATCAAAAACATCCATTCTGTCTCAAAGAACCCTTTGCTTGGCTGAACTGCCCTTCAGTGGCACAGTATATGAAATATCACAGATCAACTGAGCTGAGCACTATGAGACAACTTCTCTGGAGGGCATGTCCGCACACACACACACGCGCACACACACACACACACACACATACACACACTTGCACGATCGCTCTCCAGCCATCTTTCTATAAACCCTCACATGCAGGCGGTGCACAGTGGCCTCCTCTTAAATCAGAACAGACAAGTGTGTGGTCGGGGCTACTTAAGATAGACAAGTCTTTAACCTCTGTAAGTGGTGCACAGGCAGCCTATGTTGGACGTCCCTTGGATATTTGACAGGCGGACAGGACCCTCTCCCCACCTGCAGCGACATCAGAGAATATGCCTCCCAGACATCAAACTGCCTCGAAGTCAGGGAGCTGCTGACAGCGAGATACAGGGGGCAGCTGTCGTTACCTTATGATTTGTGCTGTGCTCCACGGCCCAAGGTGATTTTGCTGGCTCTGTCCTTTAAAAAAAAAAAATCTGCTGTGCTCACAGAGGCTATAAGCAGAATGTCACAAAAAGAATAACAAAGGGGGATTTTACTGTTGGACTGCCCTTCCATATCTACAGCAGCAGACAAAAAAAATACTAGATAAGAATAAGGCCTACTTTCCAGCATTGTCACGATACTGTAATTTCAGCTCTCTCGCTGTCTCCTCTTCCCATCTGGTCAGATTTGCCATATAGAGACAATACAGGTGGAGCTGCATATTTCAGCTCTCAGACCCACAGCGGAGATGCAGGACATTACAGAAATGAATATTGATCCATGTCTTTTGCCACAGCATGAAAAATGGTATGAAAAATGAGTTTTCTGTGACATCAGTATCACCTTGGCAAAACCCTTTTTTAATTTAACTGCAGGCTATTGTTGTCACTTCTCTACAGTAGTATCCCATTGGGTGCTCATCATGAGCTATCATTTCTGAGCCTCCCACATTCACAGGTTATCTGTTGCACAGGCCACAGCAGGTGATATCTCTGCCCCACTGAACAACATTGTCTGGGTTGAAAGAGATGCCTATGAGTCACTACAGCTTTGTATCCGAAACCATACTCCTCTTCCCTTGAGAACAAGAGCATCTCTACATTCCATAAAGCAGTGTAAGGTTGTTCAGGGACCTTCAGCTATTTTTAGATCTGAGGGCTCCAAATCCATTACAGAATGGAGGTATTGAGACAGCTGGATAAGCACAAGTACGGCACAGGCGTGATAATGCACCTCTATCTGTCCACATCATTTTCCCAGTGCCCATATCACCACCAAATACATTTCCTTGTCAGTCAGTATTGTATTTTGCCTTAAGCGTGACCTGTTGAGATAGAAATTCTTTTGAATATTAATATTTATGGAAGAATACTTGTAGCTTGTTTTGCATTCAGAACTGGGGAAGAGGTGAAGGATCAGAGATGAAGTAACAACACTCAAGAAGAACACAACTCATGCCTCACCCGCCTGTCTACAGATAGATGCGACAGATGGGACTTTAGCGTTTTGCTCCCAATATGTTTCATACCAGCTTGTTCCTTCATTTTCCCTCTCAAAATGCACAGGCAGCACATTACATTTGATTTACAAATTCATTTAGAGTTTACAGTTTCTTGTACCAAGCAATGGGGAAGAAGACATTTATCTGATGCTGCCCTCGCTGGCAGAGCCAAGGCATTTCTCATAGACAGTAAGCAGGTTGGTTATTTAATAGTGCTCAAAAGGCTGTAGTATGCCAATATTATTTTATGTTCTCCACTTACAACTAACAGCTTACCCTTCTCTCCTTTTTTTTTACCCTTTCTCTTGTTTCCTCTCCCCACCCCGTTCATTTGGCCGCTGGCCCTTTTTCCCCTCTCTGTTGTCCCATTACAGACTCCAGAGGAGTTGGACGACTCTGACTTTGAGACCGAAGACTTTGATGTTCGCAGCAGGACCAGCGTGCAGACAGAGGATGATCAGCTCATTGCTGGCCAGAGTGCACGGGTGAGTTGTCCATTGTTTCTTGTAGTATTTATAGACATTCCTGAGCCTGGTCTCCTGCCATTGAAATGTTTGGTTTTCAGATGCCATCAAAAATACCTTGTGAGAAATGGGAGATATGTGCCAAGGACACACACACACGCACTATATATATATATATATATATATATATGTGCGTGTGTGTGTGTGTGCGCGCGCATTTATATTAATATTTTCCATAGAGGAGATTGCATTCATTTGTGCCCAAAGGGGACAGAGGCGTACTTGAAGGTGATTCGATATTGACTTTAAAAGCTCATGTTATATGCTTCAGTTATTGAGTTGAATATTGCCATCCAACTTGAGTGAATTCATGTGGCCTGTTTGACAGCGCATCAGAGGAAATCACTTGCCTGGTGCAATGAAACCTATCTTAGAATTCTACATAATCAGAAGAGCAGTTTGATATCTCATTCACATGTCTGTAGTTTTAGAAAATAGAGCAGTACACTTTGTATTTTGTTCATTTGTAGCTGTGCAGGCTTATTTAACAGTATGCCCATATTAATGTTGTTGGAGCCACTGTTGTTTTTTCAAACACTCCACCCCCATACTTGCTGTTAATTGGTTACGCACAGTTGGCTTGGTGCCACCATAACAAATGTGACCCAAGTATTTGTGAAAAGTTTGTCCTCATAGAACTCTTGTTTACAGCATGGTCTCATTTGTTGTATTGGAAATAGTCGTTACCCACAATTGGAAAAACATGCACCTTAGGCAAGTTCAGGACTAAACAAGACCAGAAGTATATTTCAGCCTCTGATCCCATAAGAGACTGTTTATCTTTCACGTGATGTCTTGCTTGCTCCTGTCCAATTCATGCAGTGGGTAAACACAATAATTTAATAGTCCACTCTTTGAGAATTTTTCAAAATTCAAATTATCCACACCATCTGTTCTTTTGTCTTGAGTACTATACGATTGTCGGCTTGATAGAGCTGTATTGCTGTTGTGTCTGTTAGTCTGTGCCCCCTTTACCAAAAAGCTTTTGTCCCTTTTAAGCTCACACCAAATTGTAACTTTAGAGGTTAACTGCATTAATGATTTAAAGACTATAGAGTAACATGTTAATCCAGAAAAAATCCTTAATGGCAGTGTGATCCATCAGTACATTTCCATGCCTTTTGTCTTGTTCACCACAGGTTATCTGACTGTTTTATTAGGTGGGGGCTTTTCATATTTGCACTGCCCTGAACAGCTTTGTTCAAGCTTAGGTGACTCTAGAGAGAGAGACCTATTTACCAGGAACGGAATGAATGCTCTTGCAATGATATTTGATTTCCTGCTCTTAAGTGTCTGTCCACTGTGGCCTCGCAAGCTCATTCATGGAATATCTGATTGCCTGTTTGGATCTGCCCTTTAACCATCCCGCATAAGAGGCAGGATAGAAATGGTGCTAAACACATTTGCACATGATATTAAGTACCGTGAAAGCAAATGCTCTTATATTGATCCTCTTCAGTGGCCAGAGGCATAGAGTTCAATAGATGCATCTTTTTTCTGAAGATGTCTCATAATATTACATAGTGGCTGTGAACCCTCTATTGAACCTAGCTTTTGTAGTTAAAAAAAAAAAAAGAAAAACGGTCACCACTTAACTAGAGCCAATCAGTGAAATGTCCATTCGAGACATTGATGGCATTTATTCATGTAGCCATTTCAGTCTTAAAGCTTTTTAGGCTTTTAGCTTTTTAAGAGTTAAAAACAGGTCAGCCATAAATTCTGCATTTAATTATGTCCTGTTTTGATACTGTTAGGGAGGTATTCATTTGATGTCTGATAGATGTTTATTATTCAAGTTATAGTGTGCAGGGGTGTTGAACTGGACTGAATTATATTAAGAGGTGTTTCTAATATGTTGCCCACCCCATTTAAAACATGAGGAAGAATATTAGAAACACATTTTATAGCTACAGTATATAATTTCAGCTATATCCTAGCTAACACGTCACAAGAAGTTAATCGAGGGTCACAGTAGTGCAGTGCACCATGGTACCACAGTGATTTTCTGCTTTGATCTCAAACAGGCTGCCTAGCAAGAAATCTCATGTGCATCCATGGAAGCTATAGGGGATGATGTAAAACAACATACCCTGGAGACAGAAATGGCCTCTATAACAGTATGTTGAGGTTTAGTGTGCTAACCGTTAGTGCTTTCCATAATTCCTCCTCCAGGCTATCATGGCCCAGTTGCCCCAGGAGCAGAAGGCGAAGATTGCAGAACAGGTGGCTAGCTTCCAGGAAGAGAAGAGCAAGCTGGATGCCGAGGTGTCCAAGTGGGATGACAGCGGCAATGACATCATTGTGTTGGCTAAGCAGATGTGCATGATCATGATGGAGATGACGGACTTCACCAGGTGAGTTTGGACTAACAGCTTGGCTCACACTCAGAGCCATTTTTCTTCCCTAGCAAGTGATGGTCTGTTTGGAAGTGTAGATATTTTTCTGGTCTCAGAAGACATCTGAATGAAGGGTTTGTAGTGTGGCTGCACATTTTAAATTTGTAGTGTCTGTATTTATTGTTGAGTCTTGAGTGTTGTCATCTTACCATCCTCACATTAATATTCCAGTAGTTGTGCAGTTCAACCAAAATGCCCCCAAGACAGAATGCATGTTTAAGTTGAGCCAAACACAATCACTCAATAAGCCTACATTTGTTTCCAAACATTTGCCCATATCTACACAATACTCTGCAGCCAGTCTAACATGGCTGTTCATGCATCAATGCTCCTCATTTTCCTTAAGCAGCACTGTCAGTAGGATTTTCTCCTTGATTATTTTTTTCATCCTCCCCTAATCTTAAAGTGCATAACCATAAGCAGTGCATTGAATCTCCTTCTCTCTGGGACATGAATAAAGCTGGTGTGCACTGTAAACCTTAAATGGACAGTCTCACTCACCAGAGCTGCTACAGGGTGGCCATATTCACCCTTGTCAGTGGTTTGTTGAGACAATAGAGATGGTTGGGAAAAACATCTTGGGAATCATGACATAGTATGAAGTAACAGCATCAAACAAATTTGCAGTAAATATGTCCTTAAAATATGCCTCTGCAACGAACTGAGTGTGTCTGAAAGTTTCAGTTGTTACATTCAGGGTATTTTCTGAAAACTTTAAAACTTGTTTCATAGTTAATACATCACTAAGTATTGATTTCTGCAGAAAAGCTTCTTGTTTGCACATCTTGCCAGTGTAACCAACTACTTGAGAGAGATGAAGAATGCATTTGAATTTAATCAACATCACATAGTCTTCGTAACATGATGATCCAGATGTAAACGAGGGATTGAAATCAGAGGATTGGAACCTCTCCACTGCTTCCAAATTAATTGGTAGTCTTGCCAGCCAATATTAATGTAATGGTTTCACAGTGTTTAAAGTCTCTCAAGGTCTAACACACCTTCGCATCATGCAAAAAAAAAAGTGTGATGTGTCCGCTGGACAGTACACTGGCTGTACAAGCCAAATCTCGAACACCACAACACGTGTAGCCATCACAGTTTCATACACCATAGTTATGCATCCCACTAGCCTGTGCCTGTAGCTAAGCAGCAATAAAAACCTAATGTTTTTGTTTCCTCTGACGGCCCTTTGCCAAGGGATATGACATTGATAAACAAGACATCTAGGGACTTTTAAGGAATAGAAAAAATGACAGTAATGAAGACTGTTTTTGGTGAAGGAGTCCAAAAACCTTTTTTTTATGTAAATGTGACGGAAGCCTCGCTAGCAGACTGCTTTGTGTACATGACATTGGAATTCTTGGCTGGATATGATAATATTGCCACTTTCTGATTATTGTTGGACAGCAATTCTTGCTCTGCGTGATCGTCTAGCTCACACGGTGTGCTTGCCTTTGTGTGTTTGTATGTGGAGGATGCGAGGAGACAATCTGAGTGGCTGACTCTATTTGCGCCTGACTGTATTTGTATGACTGTGCCTTTTTAAATTTTCAAGTGAATTACTCAGAGGACATTTTGTGCTTAACTCTGAGTCACATCTGTAATGACTATGAAATGCTGCCTCTCTGTCTTCATCGTCTGAATGGGTCAAAGATCCCATCTCCTTGGCGAAAGACGCACAATACTGGAAAGCTGCAGCAAAATCAGAATATTAACATAGCCAGAGATCTGACTTAGACACAACCCTGGAACTTTCTATTTGCTTTTCATTCATCCGAAGGGCCAAGAAAAAGTATTTTCTGTATTTTCTGTCTGTTGCATTTCATCCACTGGACACACTTGTAAATTGAATACAAATGATGCCGCTTCCATCTCAGAGTACAATCTCTGTTTCTTTATTAGATGGTGTCAGCTGTGTATATATATATATATATTTTAAGAGGTTATTGATTGTAGTGACATAAAAAAAAATCCATAACCATAGGGAACCACAGCCCATTGAAGCTTGTTCAATACTGCATTTACTGGAATACATTTTGTCCATTTGCTCCATTACAGGCCTACTATCACTGGCTGAGCATTACTTATGTAAGAATATTAATTCCACATGTATTTTAAATTTAGTTTTGTTGGATGTTTCCAATAAAAACCAACCAAGCCAGACAGACAGAAGAGAAACAAACCAGCCAAAACCAATTGTGAAAACATTTTTGAGAATTGCAGCACAGATTCCAGTATTGACGTGCTTGTATCAAGCTGTCAAGCACCGAATGCTAAATGTGAATGTTTGGTCAGATTTTGGTAGTTTATACCAAGGTACAAAAAAAGGTATTGTGTTGGTACTGAGCATTAGGTCCAACAAAGCATCACCATAAATTGTTTAGAAAAACAAGATGTTTTTAATTTGGAATGCTGCTCCATAGTTGGATCTCGCCAACAGCTAAGGTTTTCCAAATGAAAAATGTATTAGAAGTTATGTACCATGGCTAATCTGTGCCACTGTCACCTAGAAACTGCACTCATAAGACGTCCTGAGCTTATCTGCATTGCTTGCATGGTTCTTCTGATTTCATGTGCTTCTAAAAGTCTGTGCAGTATCTGGATTTGCACTTTAGAAACCTAACTGAGATGGCAACTCTGAACGAGTCGTAATTTTTACCTCAGGGATTTAATACCTTGAATACAATATTGTTGAGTAATTTGGGTCAAGCTTTAATGTCTTTGACCTTAGTGACAGTGAATATGGCCAGAATTCAGTGTTGATGAGTACATTATATTCTCTGTGCTCTGTTATTGCCGTCAGAAATAGAGTTCATAAAAGAAAGCTGTGGAAATTGCTTTTGTGACTGTGCTGTTAATAGTGCAGTTACATTTAGAGTTTGTTAATTTAAGAGCTAATACCACCTCTTAGTATTGTGATTTTTCTTATTTGGCACTCTGAGACTTTGGATAGTTCTGTGTGTGTGTGTGTTTGTGTGTGTGTGTATGTGTGTGTGTGTGTGTGTGTGTGTGTGTGTGTGTGTGTGTGTGTGTGTGTGTGTGTGTGAGAGAGAGAGAGAGAGAGAGAGAGAGAGAACACATGGATGTTTGTCAGGCTGAATATATATCTCCACATTATACCTTGACTCTCACATGCTGCAGTCGCACATGGAAGGCCAGTAGCTTGCTAATTCAGCCCGCACCAAAATTATCGCCCCTTCCACCTTGAGCTGGCCCAAAGCCCTGCCAAGGTTAATGCTATATGAGGTAATTGTTGTAGACCTCTCTCTTGACAAATCTGCAGAGAGTGAGAGATATTCTTCTCGACTCCTGCATTGCTTTTGGCTGAATAGAAGCTCTCATGAATAAGGCATGTCTGGCTGGGATACATGCAACATATTTGGGAGGCACCTATCTTATAGCATTCTGTGCTGTGGAGTGCTCGGCCCGATGTGGCTTACACCCACCTGAAGGCCTGCAGCTGTCACCGGACCTGAATTCCTCAGTCCCTCCTCCATGTATAAATCCATTACAAAAATCTTACAAGGATGTTCTCTTGTCAGGAGACCTCTTGTCTGTTTTCATGGCCTCTTTGTGCTTTTCCCTGCCATTAGTTGACCGCCTAGGCAGAGCTGGACATGGTGAGGAAATTAAGCAACTGGCCCTTCATTTCTTCAGGCTAAAGGAAGGGACGATTTTAAAAGGAAATCAGTGGTTGGGGAGAAATCACTGGTTGCTGTGTGTGTATTGTGATGGGATATTTTTTTATTGGGACGAACTGCAACATTTTACTAGCATCATTCTGTTTAAAACACTCCATGCAGGTCTTTCCCCCAGCCAGAGCCCATCACAATGCCTCCAGTGCTGTCTCCAGGGGTTGCCTGGTCCCCAGAGAGCTGCCAGTCTGTGTTCTGATGCGTGGCCTCTTCCACTAGGACCCTGACTTGCTTTACAGCAGGGAGAGAGCAAAAGAGGGGAAGGGTTGGAGATGGGAGCAGAGGGAAGAGGAAGCGAGAGAACAGAACACAAAATTCCATCTGTTCTGGGTTGGATGGCTCATTTTTTAGCCTAGAGAGAGCAGCTTTGAATCCAATTTGTGTCTCTTGCCAACTGTGTCCCAGAGTCCCTTGTGGGGGCAGAAAAAAAGCGGCAAATGGCTGACAAGCTTACAGTGGGTCAGGTCAGGGCTGAACTGACCCATGTTGGGACGCGACTTGTTTGGCCCAACAAGGGTCAAGACTGGATGTTGAACATTAGGACAATGTTCAAAGCCTTTCAAATTGAATTGTTCCCTCATCTCTTTGTTTCCAGTTCTCTCCTTTTTTCTTTGGTTCTCTTTCGTTGTCCCACATCTGGATGAAAATGACCATACAAATGAAGAGAGTGTGTGTATGTGTGATGCATTTTTCAGGACAACCAATATTTCTCCTCCAACAGATATGAAACAAGTCCGATTTGCCTCTCAGCCTTCTAATAAACCCTTCAAAGCTGCTTAAATTTAAGGAGCCAAATAGATTGACCTGATAATTTCTGCTGTGATAGAAAGCTTATGGCACTGGTGACTGCTATACCATGAATCAGGGGTTTTTCAGTATAATAGCACTGCCGGTTTCTTAAAATCATATTACCATTATATTTTATGTATCATATGCTAAAACTACAAGAAAAAGTGAGTTTAACACCTTGTTCTTTAAGTGGAGTTGATGGTGCTACAACAGTGTGACAGCACACTGTCACAGTCATTCTTTAAGGACAGCCCTGAGAGTGAGGCTGCCCCTCTGCATTTAATGGGTGATAAAACGTTCTCAGCTCTGACTGAACAACATGATGCCAGAGTAGTCCCATAGTCGTGCTTGCCTCTGTCCGAAAAAAACAACAACAAAACTCTCCAAAACAAACTGCATCTCCATGACTGAGATGCTTCTCCTGCATATTGGATGAGGTTGCAGTAGATCAGAAACAGTGACTGATCTTTTCACTGTTTTCTCCTCAGGGGGAAAGGACCACTGAAGAATACCTCTGATGTCATCAGCGCTGCCAAGAAAATTGCCGAGGCAGGATCAAGAATGGACAAGCTGGGCCGCACCATCGCTGACAATGTAAGTCATTAATGAAGCTCCGTCCCACAAGGCTTTCATATAGACTACACCTTTGTGCCAGCTACCCAGGTATATTAAGAATTGTATCAATGTGCCACATCGACACTGTCAGAGCCCAATAAATTAGCATTAAGTGCAGCAACACAAAGGGCAAATAAAGGAAAATGACTGGTGTTGAAAAACTGTACCGCAGACTTTGTGACACAACGGTGATGTCTGCAGTAAAGTGACTTCTTTCACACCCTGCTCCACTATCATATTAACTTTACTTCCCTGCTGTGAATTACTGATGTAGAACCTCAGAATGTGTGTAATTTCTCTGTTAGAAGACAGAGTAAGAGTACATACGTTAAATATACTGTCTACCAAGCCATGAATGTTCAGACTGCAGTACACAGGTTGGCAGGTTTTCATTACTGAAATGCACATCTCGTTCTCAGACACTGTGTTGCTGAAGGAGCTGACATTTCTGTATGCTGCTGCGCTCACACTGAGTTTCAAATAGCGAGGCTTTCATAGTGATTGCATCTTGACACCCCTTCCTTTTGTTTTTAAGTGTTTTCCTTAACAGCGTCTGTATGTGAGGCAGATTTAAAGACTCAGAATGGGAGGCAAACTTTTTTTTGTTTTGGAATATTTTGTGCTCTTTCTACTTGAAGCTGCTAAAAAAACATTCAGTACATACAAATTCTTTTTGCAGACATGCCTTTTATTTCATTATTTTATTTTTTCTCATTTGCACGTTTAGCAGCAAATCTAAGAAAAAAGCTGGCACGGCACAGCCCCTCAGATGTTAAAAACCGCTGTGATTTGTGTTATTCATGAGACACTCCTGACTAGTCTTTACCAATTTCTTTCAGGATCAAACACTCTCTCCCTCTCTCTCGTTTTTCCATCTCCCACTCCCCAATTCCCGATTCCATCATCTCTCCACATCTATCCCTTACCCCAGAGACTGTGGTCCTTGACATAGGGAAACACACATTCAATTATCCGTGGCCTCATATTTCACTTAAATACTTGCACTGTACCACACCTCAGGGAGACACTGTACATGATTTATCCCCCAACTTATTCATGGGGCATCTCTTAGGCAGAGACGTATTGCCTCTGTGACTGCAATATGTATACATTTTGTTGTTAAATCATGAAAGAGTTTAGTTGTGATGTTCGCAACCAGACATGGTTGTCAGATTGAGGTCTTCTCCTGTGAAGACATTGCTTGCTTATGTGGTTTAGATGTACCAGCTGTGGGTTTCTTTCATTTCTATCCAAGAACACACGCTCAGTCAGGCATACAATGGCTTTAGATGTTTGCTGTAAGATTTCAATTTCGATAGCATTAGAGGCGTTTGGCAGTCTCTCTTTGACTCTGGTTTTGTTGACATCTCTACTGATATGTTGGCAAAACGTTGCAACAGCAGAAAGCCTTTGTTAAGTAATGAGATTGATTGAGCGTTTCAGGGCTGACTACAACGCATGGATTTTAAAGCTATGAATTGGCCATTAACAAGTCTGTTTGAATGTGCTTCGCACCATAAGTAAATATTTGTCTCTAAACAGCCCAGGTTTACAAACACAATGCTGTGGTTAATCATTGATTTGATTATTTAGTTTTACATCATAGCTTTTTTTAATCAGTTGTTTGTGTAATGAGAAGATGGGGCTGCTGGGGCACATGAAGTATACTGCACATGCACTGATATTAGCAAAAAAAAACAAAGGAAAAAGATATTGGCTCACATTCATTCAAAGGGGACGTAAGAGGTATGCCAAGCACCTTTGTCTCAGTGGTGAATGATCAGGGGTTTCAATTATGCGAACATACACTGGAAACATCTGCATTTAGCTTTCAGCATAGATCTCTCCCCCACAGGCTGACATAATGAGCCGCTGGCCTCCAAGAGCCCTGCACATCTGATATTTTATTTAAGGTGCCCTCAGATCCTTAATATTACAGGCCCACGTTTATCACCAAGTAAAAGTCTGATCTGTTCTGACCTAATTGCATCCGAATCATCTGAATAGGGAATAAGCCGTTCTGGAAAGTGACTTTTTTATGCCTCACTGCCGCTTTTGAAGATGCTTATTCACTTTAATGAAAACAGTGTTATCCCCCAAAGAAAACAGATGGGCAACTGTGCAGGTGTGTGAGTGTGTGAGCATGCATATATTTGTGTGTTTATGCCTACATACAAACACTTCCGTTTGAATGGCCTGCCTCTCCCCAAGCACATGTGTATGGATGTGTTAGATTTGGGTGACTATTTTATTCTCCCGTCCTCAACTATTTGTAAGTACTCGTTTCTTTATCTTCTGTGTATGTGTATGTTTGTGTGCGTGTGTACACTATTAGGGGATTTTGGGGTTTGAAGCACTCAAAGTATGAATAAATGAAGAGCTTTGGCTGTTGGAACTGAAGTCTTTGCCAACAGTGAGGACCCCTCCAGCCTCTGAACCCATCCAGCTGTCCCTCTTAGCCTTTCTCTCTCAGCAGAGACCAAAACACTAGCAGACCAGGCAACACTCACCCGTAACACATCAGCCAGGGCTCCTAGGGATGGACATTGGGTAGAGGGGGGGAGAGAGAGATGGAAAGATAGGAAAGGTAGAAAAAAGGGGGAGTGTATTTGTGTGGGGAGAGGAACATCCCTCCTGAGAGATGAATCCATTAAGAGTGCTTCGCCTTTTAATTAGCAGTATAATTGCCAGGTGGCATTTTTATATTTATTTATTTACACAGGCAGTTTATATTTAGGGCCATATCTCTAAGAAAGCAGGAGATGCCACAGGCCCACTTATAGCAAAAGCATGGCATGTTGGGATGTTCTACATACTCCAGCAGCAATAGTGAAGTGAATCACCACCAACATGCACACAAACTGAGAGTCAGAGGAGCAAAGGCAATGCTGGGACTGCTCATTAACCTAGGCATATTAATCACTTGTGCTCTGTGCCTCTGGCCTGGAGGGTCTATGAGGGTTTACTCCTCATATAAAACACATCGGCAGATGGTCCCAGACTGATAGCACAGCGTCTCACTCTACATTTTCCTTCGTAAGACTGCGTTGTAGCGTGTTTTGGTACATGCATATTCTGTTCAACAGAGATGCGCAGGTGGACACGGTCTGGTTCGGGGTTTCTGAAAAACAGTTAAATATGTGTAATAGAGCCTTATTAAATTTTTAAGAAATGAGTGTAGTGCAGAGATGAGCTGCAGGATGTAGGTCAGAGCCGTACAAAGGTCTGCACTGCAGTTTATTAAGAATTTATGACGCTCCTCTGCAGGGCACCTTATGAGAATTCCATCTGAGCAGGCTGGTAAACAAATAATGCTATGTAATTGAGATTTATAATGCAAATGTGTTAGCCAGTATGTAGCTCATAAATTTTTGCTGCTTGTCTGCTCACCACATAAACACTTACATGTACACATACAAACACATGCACATAAAATAAGACTTGCATATTTAGGGAAGGCTCACGTGCTAGCTGTATGTGTGCGTGTGTGCATGCGTGTGCAGGCGTGTGTGTGTACGTGCAAGCTTTATTCTCATGATGTATACTGACATACATAGTGTACTTTTCCAATTTGCATTCAATCAGTGGAGATTTATGGTGATCCATGGCCTCTGTTGCTGGTCACAGTCTAATCCCGGCTCTGGCCCCAGACGCTTTACAGTAGACAGGGCAGTAAATTACCTACTGCAGTGTTGGAGAAGCAGAATCACATGAAGAGTCCACAAATTCTCAGCTCAGCAGTTCAAGAGTCAGCCCTAAGCTAACTGAAGTTCAGCCCAACAAGTGAAGCCCTCCTTATTTGCTTGTTGAGAAAATTTATCAAGTCCCAATCGATGTCAATATTTTCATGGTTTTTGTCAGTGCTGAAGGTAAAAATAGCTTGGCCTTGAAAGAGACACTTTTAACCAAAGAGCATCCTGAGGTGCAGAATCTGCTTGGAAGCAACATGATAAGAACAGCCAACCATCGTATTGAGAGGTATCAAGTGAGCGAAAAAGGAGTAAAAGGTCTGGCCAAAGAAGCGAGTTTAAGTCGGAATGTCAGAAAATTGAAAGTATAAATGTTTAAACATGCCTGTTTGTACTTGTCTATTCTGCAGCAGCCGTGATAAGTTATCAGTTTTGCTTACAAGTACTACAGTGAATTGCCTGACTGACAGGTGCAGCGTGAACATTAAACATTGATGAGGGCCATTTAATTGGTCCCTGTGGTTACCTCGAACGTCGCCCATTTTTGGCTCGCCCCCAGCTTGATTTCCTCCTGTCATATCCAGAGTCCCTGTCCGCTTCAGTGTCACATTAACATTCCAAAGTGCCAGTGTGATTGAATTGGCCCCACGCAAATCTGGAGCATCTTTTTAGCAAATGCAGTGAGGAGAGGGGATCTGGCTATCATCACTGTTTGAATTTGATCTTGTTTGATACTGGTAGGCCATGGCAGATTTATATTTAGCCATCAACAGTAACCGAATCAGCACCAGACAGACAAAATCTAATGTACAGCACATTACCTGTAAAACCCATTAACCAGGCTGTGCACAGAAAACACGAGCACACTCGTCTTCATCAGAGGTCTTGTGGAAATCTGTTCTGTTCAGTAAAACTTTTAGATTTCTTACTTTTCTCAGCGGATTGAAGCCATCTCATCTATCTTCACTTGGACTTTCCAGTCATTTTTCACCATGGTATTCACTGCCACTGTTTTCAAGTTTTAAAGTCTGTTAAATATATTAAGCATTTTTTCTGTTACAGTGTATTCATCTTGAAGTGTCTACAGACCACAGCTTGGAATCTATCATTTCCTCTCCCCGTGCAGACCTGTCTTCTGCTTCAGTTTCCGCCCTCACTAACAGAATGCTCTCTCCAGTGCTTCTTTTCCTGTATCTCCTTAAACTATGCCATGGATCTACGTCGCCCTGTTATCCCCTGGGCAGTCCGCACGCTGTAACATATATATCTCTGCATCCCTGCAACCCCCGTGGTGTTTTTGAGGTGTAATGGCAGATTAAGGTTCCCGTTGGCTTCTCGTCCTGAAGTTTCTTTCTCCGGTTAGGTGCAGTTAATTATCCACACACCTCTACCGCACGCAGGCACACAAATGTCTTGATTATTTTTTTTTCTTTCCACCTGATAGATGTGTTATATGTCAGAGCTCGTAAAGCTGCGTGGTGATAGTGCTGCCTGGTCTAAGGTTTTGGATTTGTTTTCTCTCCTTTGAGCTGTGAAGATTCAGCCACAACACCACACAGCAAAGCTTGCCTGAACCAAAGTTTTTGTGTCTGTTTGAGCTTGTCTTTTAAATGTGGCAGGAGAACAAATTGGGCTGTCACTGTGGTGTGATACGAGATTATTTATAGGGGTGAGGCATAGTTTTCAGTGTATGTTTGGAAATGAAAATGGATTCTTTTTAGCTGTTTAGATGTACTTTCTCTGGCTCTCGGGATAACCAGGCCAAAGTCGAGAGGATAAAGCAACAGGCCCTCCAATGAAGAGTCTCTGCAAAAACACTCAAAATCACCTCACTTAGATCTGAGAATAGAGGGAGTATCCTTTTTCTCATGACAGGAAGTGACTGGAAAACAAAACACATCACAAAACATGTCCGTGTTCACAGCCCTGTGGCACTCCCCAGCAGTTTGCTGGCAGCGGCACATTAGAATGCTGCCGTGTCAGTAAATATTGGAAATTGGCATTTCCTCAGGGTGATGCGTCCTGAAAGGTCAGTGCTGGGCGGCAGTAGCACAGTGGCTCTGCCTCTGCCTCTGCTCTGTATAATGGAATTCAGTGGAACTGCATGGCATTTCCAATGATGGGACCTGACCTTCCTGATCATCATTTATATCATGGACATTACCCAACACGTAGCACAGTGAAATCCTTCTGTTCAACATCCTGCTCTGTCATATTATTGCCTCATTTCCTTTTCTTATTCCGTGAGCTGTGTGTTGTCAAAGGAAAGAGTTTTGCTTTTGTTTTAGTCTGAACCATCTCTGGAGCAACAGCTTAAATGTTAAAGAATGCAAAAGAAAGAAAGAGCTAACCACACATGCAGAAGCGATACCCTCATGAATACAGAATATAATACAAGCCATGGAAGCCATTGTTACCTCAGAGATTCAATTAACGAGAATAACAATCCACTACCCTTTGGCCCAACTTTGATGTTACACCTTCATTTTTCTGAGAAGGCACTTAAAGCCAACTGTGAAGAGACCAGGACAACTCCACGAGAATCACTGACATTTCTACATGTCCTGCTGGCTCCTTCTGAAAGATGGTGACTCACCTTTTCTTTTAGTTTTCCTTGAAAAGATATCCAGTCTCTAGTGCCCCTCTTCCTGCTCTGCCATTTCTCAGTACTAGCTGACCAAGCAAGGTTAACTATCCCGGTCCGTAACTGGCCACACAGCATGTGGGGGGAGGGAAGAAAGAGGCCATATCATCAGGCTGGAGGAACATTCCACAGCAGGACTCGAAGGAGAGACAAGAAAAATGACCATTTTGTTATTTACACTATTATTAATTCTTCACACTAGGGTTGGCTGATACTGGCCGAAGTCTTCAATCACTGTATGCATCACAGTCGCTCTCACATCAGGTGAGAACATGGTAAACAGTACTGCTGCCCAAATCATGTTGACCTTGAGAGGTGCGAGCTGGATTGATGCATCAAGCTGCCCGCCCTGAATATATAGCACTAAACACTAAAGCAGTTTCATCCTATGAACTTCAGACAGTGTCTGTAGAATCAGGTCCAGACGTTGTCCAGAGATGGCCTTTCACACATGCAGCACATTTGTCCGTGTCAGACACATTCTCACTTACTGGAAATCCTCCGTTTGGTTTAAGTGAGGGGTGGCGCCTGGGTAGAACATCCAGGAGGAGGTGGAGGACTCATCCATAATGATGACTGTTTTTGCGTTGATGTCAGTGCTGCATGTATTTGGACCTATTGGCCATGTCAATGAAGGAGTGGAAACCAATATACAGGCAAGCAGAAAAGGGTACGAAGCAGCTACACTCTGCAGTGTCATCAACACGCCCACTTGCTTGCTGTGTAGCAGGGTAGCAGTGCATACTCCCATGTTGGAGACCTAAGAGACCCTTAGGTTTCTTTGTGAAATGTGAGTTACTCACTGAAGCATCATGCTTGTGGAAACATTAAAATAAAGGTAGTCAGTGAGGTACTTTGGTTTCTGAAGCAATGATCATCTTGTGAATACCATCCGAGTTAATCACACACAGGCCCTCTATATGCATCACCAAAACAATCCAAGGTGTTCTTGTCTCTTCTCTGTGCAACTTATGTATTCACATGTCAGAGTCAGAGCAGCCTTGCAGAGTTTCCTGAGTGCTGAGTGAAGCCAGCAGCTGAGCTGAGTATGAGCACAAGTGATGCTTTCACAGTGCCCTGCTCTCAGCCGTCTGAATACTTCCCCAAGCCCTCATTAGCATGGCTCCTGCATTCAGCCTCATCCCAGGTCTTTGCTATAGTATGTGTGTGTCTGCGAACACACACGCACACATACACGCACTCTTACTTACTTACAGCCCCCTCCCAACTACAGTTGAATCCTCGTGTCTGCATCCCTTTTCCCCAGTTGGATTTCTCCCCCTTATTTACTCCTCCATACTGTTCCCCCTCTGGCTCATTCTTCATCCTCATCTTTTCTCCAACTGCTTATTTTTCTCTGGTTCTTTCTGCTTTTTTTAACCTTCCTTCCTCTTCCATTTTCTCCAGCGTCTCAGCTATGTATTAACTCCTCTCCTGTATGATGATCATCCCCTCTAGCGCTCTTTCCCCTCATCTCCTCTTGCATTCCCTTCTTTAATAGTATATCAACTCTTACATTTCCCTCCTCTCTACTTAGCCCATCCTCCTATTAATGAGGAATGGATGGGAGTGATGGAGAAGACTAGATTGTCACAGGACATCTATAAAGCTCTCAGTAAGGAAAGGCGCACATGTAATGGGTTTAGTTGTATTTGTATTTCTGACCTTTGTGTTAATGCATGTTTACAGGCTGCATTTCTTTGAAAGCAGTGAAAGGACTGTCCTTATCCTGCTTTCGCACCCCATCACTCTGATATATGCTGTGTATGAGTGCGTGCAGTCATGCTGGATGCATGGGTATACATGTCTGGGACTGAGAGCACTATATTCAGTGGAGCACGAACACTTACACCAGGGATACTCCGCAATGTGCTCAGCAACATAAGATGCATAAGTCATAGTCTGTTTGAAGTGTCCCAAAACCTTTGGGACAGAGAAAAGAAAACAAGGATTTCCTTAGCTTCTGTCGATAGGATCACTTTAGTAGTGACTATGTGCATGATTGAGAGATGTCATTTGCTCACTCATAGCCAGACAAAATGCCTCTTCATTTTGTCGAGACATATGTAAACACTCTTACACGCTTGCGTTCTTAGCTCTCTCCTGGGTCTGGGACTATCATAGCCTGCTTGATTCAAGTGAGAACAATTGCTTCCGGATTCGGTTTCAGTAATCTAAGTTTACAGAGTTGATTTTTTGTCCCCTTTCTGTGCTTAGGCCTTCCAAGGAAAGGATTACAGCCCCACGCCATATAGGGCCAGACAGTATAGCTCTGGGCTGTGTACAAGCCGCCCCAGCCACCTTGTACTATTTCCTGATTAAAGCACAGGACAGGACAGACGCAGCATCAACAGCTGCTAAAGGACTCCTCCTTCAGACAGCCAAGCGTGTTTTAGCCAGTGTTTCGTCTTGGCTCGCTCACTCACATGGTCACCCCAGTGCTTTTCACAGGTATAGTTAGTTTAGTAGGTGATGTGAAAAGCTGCCAGCCTCTGATTACGTGTGACAGAGTCAGTCTCACCCTGTCATGATCTTTGCTGACATACCGTTTGTGTGTCAAGTCACTGTGCTCAGATCTACCATCTGATGTAAAGCATAAGAGCCCCATCAGGGTGTTTACATCCCTCATTTGATGAGCAGCTAAGAACAGTACTGTGGCCTAATTACTTTGCTGGCAGGGGGCTTGTTTAGCAAAGAAGAGAGGGATTGGAGATGGTTTTCCAAGGTAAAACCCGAGTGTAATTATGAGATGAAATAATTCAAAAAGATTGCCAATGATAAATGAGATGCATTTGTGGGACGCTTCTCATGCTGCCGCTTTCAAGTGGGATTTATGATTATATATTGGATTTCTTGAAGCTGATGTTTTTTTATTGCTCCAGTGTATTTTGGAGGTGACTCTTGACAATATTGTTAATGCTTTGTCGGACACAAGAATAAGAGGCTTTTCCAACTTGCTATTGAACCTATGGTGTCAAAATTGTTTTTCCATGCAAACTAAACTTCGTCTCATCCATTGCATGTGTCCTCTGAGATTTAATTCAATGTATTGGAGCCTGTTTGAGTGCTTCTCCAACCCGAAGCAGTTTATTCACACCATCACACCTGAATTCATTGCCATGGGATGGAGGGTTCACAAACATTTTTCTTGCAAGAACTCAGATAACTGACAGCTGGAATGATGACTTTGTTTTGATGGTTTTGAAAACATTTCTTGACTACAAACAGGGCTGCTGTTTACACTTTAAGATCAAGTATTTTTGCTTCCAAAAAGACTTCACACAAGATTATTACCATCACCTGAAAGTAAATTGATTGACAGCCGTGTTTGCCTCCTAATAGAATTTGCATTCTGTGTGACTTGATCATACTAACCCTGTGAAGATGAGTTATCAATCTACCAGGTTGTAGGCGTGCGCTTGTCATTTTGGCTCTGAGCACATCCCTAATGTGGGTGTCTACCTTACCTGTCACACTGCTACTAACTCATCTTGATAAAGTGTGAGATCATTGCATCTCTAGAATCACATAAATATTCAGATTGAGTTGTGCCACCAAATGACTGAAGTGACAGAAATTGATTCATTGTTTGACTTGCAAGCAGGTAGTCTTATAACCACAAAGCTGTTTGTGCTTATATAGCAAATGATGCACACATTGATTGACATGTATTTCTCTGTCGTAGTGCCCTGACTCCACCTGTAAGCAGGACCTGCTTGCCTACCTGCAGCGTATTGCCTTGTACTGCCACCAGCTCAACATCTGCAGCAAAGTCAAGGCTGAGGTGCAGAACCTGGGAGGAGAGCTGGTTGTCTCTGGGGTAAGTCCAACATCATTTGAACCTTGGACACACTGTCTTTGATTCGTCATTCTGCATAAGTGCATGGAGACAGTGCAGGTTTCAAAAGTTTCACACTAAAGGGTAAACATGTGAAGTGAATCAAGAAATGTTGACTTTTTCTGAAGCCTTAAGGATACACCTAGTGTACATTGGTCATAATGAATCTAAACAGAACTGCGTTTACAGTGAATACCCACAGGGTACCTCTAATTCCTACCTAGAAAGATAATTAAATCAATAGAATGAATTGGCTACTTCTAGTTTTATTATCTGGTGTTGCTCACATAAATAAAAAATACTTAGATATACGATTTATTCTCTGATTGTAATTTGCTGCTTATATTTTCTATAGAATAAACAGGAAACAGGAATAATGGCTTTCTCTGCTCTAAAAAGGACTGATGTTGCTAAAATATTTTACTACTTAAGATAACACAGCAAGACCAATGTTTACAGACCCTTTTTAAGCAGTAATTAACCACTTAGTTGCCAGGCCAATTAATTAAAACCAGTTACCTCTGTGTGCAGTCAGTAATGAATTCCTCCCTCCTTTCTGTGGAGCTGAAATGAGCCGATGCTTCCAACACTTCCAGTCAAGTGTCACCAGTGTCTCTGAGGCTATTAAATTGTGGAGATTAAATTAGTTTGACCTTTTCCCCTATTCTCAAATTCGTCACATCTGTTTGTGTGCCAGACAAACTCGGAAAGGTCGTTAATTCTTCTGTACAAACACTTGGTTTTCCCCCCGAAAACTTGCAGTACAAAACTGGAAGACATTTGAAAGACGGAGCAGTTGACTTTCACTAGACTTGAAGTCAGAACCGATGTGAATGAACAGGCTTTGCTTTCACCATTGTACAAAGCTAACCGGTTCTCTGGTGTTCCCTTCTGTCTCCTCCACATGCTCAGTTGGACAGCGCCATGTCCCTTATTCAGGCCGCAAAGAACCTGATGAACACAGTGGTGTCCACCGTCAAGGCCTCCTACGTTGCATCTACTAAGTACCAGAAGAACAAAGGCATGGAGGCCCTCAACATGCCCGCTATCTCCTGGAGGATGAAAGCCCCTGAGAAAAAGCCTCTGGTGAAGAGAGAGAAGCAGGATGATGGCCAAACCAACAGAGTCAAGAGATCCTCTCACAAGAAGCATGTAAACCCTGTGCAGGCTCTGAGCGAGTTTAAAGCCATGGATAGCATCTAGACTTGTTTTTGATTCCAGAAAACACAAAATATTGACCAATGAGTTTATTTAGATAGATAGAGCTCGTCTACCAGTCGAGAAGAAAAGGTTATATCATATCCACCTTTGCATAGACGGCTTGTCTGTTTGACCCACTATATTCCTCCACTGCCTCATTTCTATCCCATAAGTTCACATTTGCTCTAATCTGTAGCATTAACTGTCTCTGCTCTGGAAAATGCAGTTAGAGGGAAATCAACTGGACAAAAAGCAGTTTTGTACGTTTCCCATTTTTTCTTTCCTGTTTAGGGGAGGAAGAGGAGTAGATTTCATAGATGTTATAAGAACTAATTCCAAGAGGCTTTTGATTATTTTGTATTCTAACCAGTTTTATAGTAATACTGCGGGGTCTCTGATGTTTTCCACTATAATGTTTGATTATGGCTAAATATCATCTGTTCTGCAAATATCAACTATGCAAAATCTCAACTGCCTTGTTTTAACTTGAGCAATAACTTAAGTTCATTTGGGTGTGCTGGGCTAACTGGTAAGATTTTAAATATGTTTTGGTTCAGCCTTCAGGAGCCAAAGTCAATATATTTCCATGTGTGCCTGCATTTTAATAACTTTATACATCTTCATTATGCCACTAGGAACTGTTCGAATGAGTTTAAACTGACCTTTAACACTATTTTCAGTGCTGACTTTGTACCCCTTTATATTTGGATCGGTGATTATCATTTCTTTGTAATTTAAACATCTGAAGTTTTATTTTTTCGTAATGTTTTTTTTCCATGTTCACACGATAAAGCAAACCAAAGGTGGCAGAGTATTCCTTCCAGCCTTCTGTTTTTCTGCACAGGTGGTACATGTGCTCGATCCTACAATTAAGGCGCACAGACCCACCCAGTTCAGTCTAACTTTGTAAATAAGCCTCGACTCCTCAGAGTCTGGGAGAACCCAGTGGGCTAAACAATGAGTAGACCCCATGTCGGCCTTTTCCAAAGCCGACAAGCTTCATTAACCGTCAATGAGACCAAACACCTCCACAATCGTAAGAATGTGTGCAAATTGAGGGATCAATATGTTTTCTCTCCAGAGCTTAGAGTTAGGTGAGGAGATGAGGGGATTTCACTGACTTTATACTCTTTCTTTTTGTTTGTATTCCTTGTCCTTAAGCTTGAACACTAATCAAGGTTTTATGTCATGCACAGTCTTTATAAGAAATTAGAAACAAGTTGCCAGGTGTTGGAGCTTTAAAATGAGCAGGAGATACTTCAGGTAACATCGGTGGGATTGTTGTCCTGTCATACATGATATACTCCTGCATTGTGGTGCATTGGTGTACAGCTAGGCTTTGAAATCCTGCTGCTTTGGTCTTGGTGTTGAATCATTGTCTTGCTCGTTTGACATCTGTGAGCTAAAGAAGGATGGGTATGTATGGTTATTTGACAGGTGGAATTTTTTTTCGTACTGTAGAAGCAAGCCTTTCGAGAGAGTATGTCAGTGCGTTTCTCCTCACAGTTCGTCTCTTGCTGTATTTGAGTTTGGATTTGATTCTCGAGTGATATCAAACTACTTTGCTGTGGATTTTTTATTATTGAGAGCTGACTTATTAGTGCACACGTTTCTTGTATTCATGTGCCTGCTTTATATCTTAATAAACAGTTGAAATGTAACCACTGTTTTTTCTTTCTTTCTTATTTGTCGTGCAGGCTGAAGTGTTGTTTTTCTGCCCTCCCATGAACCCACATTCTCCTTACACGCTTTGTTTTACCATTATACCAGATTGGAGTTGTAGTAGCAAGGTTTAGTACTTGCAAAGTGGAATCCCAGAAGAATAATTTTTGCTCTCAAAGGTAAAATGAGTTTTAGCACACAGCCAAATATGCTGCTATGCATAATTAAGGCATTATATCACGTATGTGTACCTCCCATATAGTCTGCATTACTGACTTGAGGGCTATATACAGTATGCTCTTGTAACTTCTATAATTGGGTTGCTGTACTGCTGTTGTGGGTTATTTTCTCTTAAAAAAACAAAAGTGCAGCTTTTAATATCAAACACATTCTGTCTTCTGGTGGTGTTTCTTAAACATCAGCCTGTGAAGAAAATGCAGTGGGAGACCCAAGATAGTGCACATTGTGTTGATAAATCTATCTGAAGCTACAAAGTATTTGCAATGAACGGTCTATTTTTCCCAAAGTGCTGTCAGTAATCGCACATCAGACTCGGTCTGAGTCATCACTGAGATGCCGCCAACAAGACAAATCCATTTTTTCAGATTCTAACACATGCAGGTCATTTTAAGTATCACTATGTTTGGGTTTTTTCTGATGATTAATTATTTAGCTGTTAGACCCCTTACCTTACCTCATCTACATCCACTTAAGATTGCTCTTTCTTAAGTTTCCAAGAATAGCTTTGAATGAGCCACAGGAAATGGATGAGAAATAGACGAAGAGAAGCATCGTAGCAGTCGTGAGAGAAGATTTCTGTACCCTGCCCTCAAGACTTCTGCAATCAACTGTTCTTCCTTTACTTTGGGATGGATTTTAGTATTACAAAGCCAGAAGTGGAGACTAACAATAAACAACAACAACAAGTCAACACTGATAATAGACTGACTGAAAATTAACATAACTTTACATAACTGTAAACTGTGCAGAACTCACATATAAGTCTATGTATTTACATATGAGACTTGAATTTTGTGGTATTGTCAAGTATCGCTGCAGTACTTCTCCCACAAAGCCACGTCAGTTAGTGCGCATGCGCAGCGCAAAATGCACAACACCGCGCTGTCAAATGAGAGAAGTTTATGGTTTATAGGCTTAAACTATAGACTTTTTTCTCATATAAAAGTGTAAACCGAAAGAGGTGCAAGCTGTTGTAGCACTCAAGGAAACAGTGGCAAAGGAGGCCGGAGCAAAAAGTGACGAAAACCAGCGGAGTTCAGACATAACAGCTAAACTAGCTTACTCCACTCTCTGGGGGCTAACGGGTGGCTAGCTGTCCGCCCCCGCCGCCTCTCCTGTTCTGTGGGGAGCATTGGGACGAACAAACAAAGTTAAAATGCGCTCTGGTGTGAGTGCGTTGTGTTAGTACAGAGACTGGCTGGAAGAATTGTTGTGAAACAAACGCTGCTGCTCGCTGTCTTCACTGCTCGGACATCAGTGCACCCAGACAACCTTAAGTCAGCACACAGCAAACATGTCCAGACTGCCGAAACCTCCAATTCCTCCTATGAAATGTTCTTTTTAACTTGAACAAGCCTTTTCAATGAACATCAGTAAGCCATTGCTTTAAGATGCCCCCCCGAAGGAGCAGCTCGAGATAGCCGGGGGTCCAGCTGACCTTTGACAGGAGCATCTTCACCTGCGAGTGCGCCAAACACTGGAGGGATGTTATCTGAGCTGCTCCGACACCCACTCGCTGCCCTCAGCAGCTTCAACGGTGAGGAAAACTTTGGTTTTACTTTGACCACTGGTGCTGTGCTTCTGCTGTGTTTTTGCACAGTGCACACACGTGCTACACTGTGTTTTGACATGTTTTATGTGGTTTTCTATATGCGTTTCTGATTGGGCGACAAACGCCCGCATGGCGGCCTTCAGTCTGCTTAATCCTCCTTGTTCAGCAGCCTTGAAGCTGTTCTTTACATCTGTTTTTTCATGCAGTCGTGACACAGTGGGATGCTCCAGCCTGGTGCATGTGTTAGTCTGCTCTTTTTAGTCATTTAGTCTAGGTTTGTCTGAATGCAGCTTCAAGTATGAGCTTGAACATGGGACTTATAATCCATAGTTTTTATCTTGCTACTTTCTGAACAATCCTCCTCACTCCAGAAGTGTCAGTGACACCAGGCCCCTGACATCTTTACTGAACTTGCACTTTATAAAGCGAATCAGTATGTGGTACCATGCACACACTGTTGACTGAAAAAAAGAAAGAGAGAGAAAGGAAAAAGACTGCCTGGGCAGACCTCGTCAGCATGGGCCGTACATTTCTCAGTGGTATTTAGGATTATGCCCTAAATTCATTGTAGGACTGGAGTCCCATAATGACCCATTCAATATTACTCATATTCATTATCATGAATAGAATTTTAAAATATAAATCTTCCACTTCATCTCTGTGTAAAGTGGGCCCTCACTGACTATTATGAGTGTCTTACGGTAGGAGTAAATCTGCTCCCTGCAATGTTAATATATCCAGGGTGGTTGGAATTAGTCTGCCTGTGGAAAGAGGCTGTAAAGTTTGAAACCGTAAAGCAGGGCCGTCCAAACCACGTACAGAGAAATATATGAACAGCTGGGCTGCTCAGGTGTATCGCCTGAGTATATTGTGTGTTAAAGTTAAGAAACTCAATCAAATGTAGGTAAATTTCGTTCGATTATTGAATGTGCTTAAAGAAAAAAAACAGCCCACATCACAGCTTTCCATCAATGGGTTTTCATTTATTGTCACAAGAAGGGTTGGCAGCTCATTCTCAAAACAGCAGCCTCAGATTGCTTCTTAGTCAGGATGGCGATCCCCCTGCACAGCCCTGTATGAAGAGGGGGAAATAAGGGGACAAGGGGACAAGGGGATGGGTATATATAAGATAGTTATGCAAATGAGTTATTGGGGTTAACACATCAACTAAAATTTGTTAAAAAAAATGGACAGACCGCCACAGAGATGGCTGTCGCTCATTTATTTTGGTTCTCAAGCTGCTTTTGTTCAGAGTTAAAAGAGAAAATGTTTGCTCATGTATGTATGTTGAGTCTCATCAGAGGAAACTTGGCCTTTTCCAAGCGCCGGTAGAAGTCGGGTGGGGAGAGAAGCTGATGTTGATTCTTCAGAGAATTATCACGCTGCATTTTGATAAGTTCTAATTGCAGACTCTCTTCCACTTCTTCTGCATCCATCAGGAAGGGAGTTGAGAACAGCTTGATGTCTTTCTCAATGATAGAAAAATCTTGGAAGCGCTGACTGAATTCTGTCATAAGAGATGTGATCACAGACGGATATTTCCCCTTCATAGCAGAAAGGTTGGCCTTTGGAGAAGCAAATTCGTTTTCTGACAGCGTGGGGAAGTGCGCAACATTGAAGTTGCAGTCGTGTCTCAAAGAGACGAAGCTTCGCACAGAAAGCTTTCATGTGTGCATGAAGTTGTGGTACAAGCTGGTCTTTGCCTTACAGGCTCTAGTCCAGTGTGTTAAGATGATCAGTAAGATGTGCCAAGCATAGAGGGTCACTCAGTTCATGAAGGGGTCGGTCCTTCTCTTTCAAAAACTGGTCAATTTCTGATCTCAGGGAATAAAACTGCTGCGGCACGGAGCTGCTACCAAGCCAGCGCACATCAGACTGATAGAGTAGGTCCTCGTATACACCATCGATATCGACATGCAATCAAGTAAAAAACAAAAACACAAGCGTTTCTGACACCGTGATATTTCCAAGTCTTAGATTCGCCACATTATCTGAGCTGCCTCGTAGCTGTTGTGGCATTTTGTTGTGTTTTGTTAGCACGGTAAAAAAAATGTTGTTGAGCTAGCAGGATACTGCTATTTGCTTAACATTCTTTCTCGCTGATGTTTAGTTTCATTGTGTCGTCGCTCATTATACTCTTTCATCACTGCAGCAGTTTCATTGCAAATCAAACAGACACACTTGACTTCTATGGAGAAATATTTCTTTTCCCACTGTACCTGAAATTTTCTGCAATCACTTGCTGGCTTTCTGCCATTTTTGTTCATCGTGCCAAATTTTTTTCTTTGATTAATTTTGTTTTGGGCCTTGTTGAAGACAGTAGCTCCACCTAGTGTTAAAACAACAAAGTACAATACAGTCAAGTGCAAGTTTCATGTGTGGGCCATATTCCATTATATTTTTAGAATTTTCTCAGGGCCAATTAAAAATGGACCAGGGGCCGTGGTTGGCCCGCGGCCGTAAAGGCATCACACATCAGTTAATGGTAATAATAAATCTCCCGTGGATTTCAGTGTGCGTTGGTGTAGCCTTTGACACGAGTTGACGGAGAGTTGCAGTGCACGAAGGGGACAAATCAAAGAAAAAAAGCAGGTCCGTCAAAAAGTTGAAACGACTTTCACTCAGCTATGCTCAGGTTGACCTTGGATAGTAAGCTTAACAGTACAATGAAAATTATGGGGACAGAAAATCGTACACATTGTAACAACAGCTGTGGGGACAAAAAGGAATGAGAGAGATTTGTGACACTCTGCTGCTGTGGGGGCCTGTCTTATCACACGGCGGATCTTTCTATGAAGTAACATTTTCAAGTCTTTGAGGTCACAGTTGGAATTTTTTCTTATGATTTTTACATTGCATTGCACTAACTGTTCACTGTTCTTGCATTACTGTTTGCATACACTTTGTAATACTGTTAAAAGGCAATAGGAAATGTTGAGAATTACTTCCGTAGTTCCTTGCAGTAGTTTTTGCCTTCCATCAAACACTTTGCATTCTTGTGCAAATTGTTTTCCCTGAAGCTGTCCGCGGCTGCTGTCTTTGTGCAATTCCATACCAGTGCAGGTCCAACCCTCCATGGTCCCGTCACAGTAACTGTCATGTTTACACAACCTGTTCTCATTCCCACAGTATCATATACAGACACTTTGTCACGCCCCTTGGCGTTTCATACACACACACAAGGTACTGTGTAGCGTCTGGATGAGACTCACCGGGCTTTCAACTAACTCCAGTGTAAACCCATCCAGAGCTGTATGAGACGCCCAGAGCAACTGCTACGGCTCTCTTATACATTCCTCTCATCAAAGCTATGCACAATGCCTTCCTGCCACAGAGCCTTTTTAACATTGGGTTAAACGGTTGCAGTTTGGTTAGGTTTAGGTATCAGAATGACTTGGTGAGTTGTAGGGTCATATCAGATTACAAACTTCAAATCAGTGAGGACAGGTTTGTGATAGTGTTCGATGCTTACGTGATTTTGTAAGGAGTTTAATTCACCTGATCAGCCAAAAACAGACACGTCAGGTATTTTATCCACCATAACTGTTTATCTATAGACTTTGCTATATGATGGTACATGTTAATATTGTAATATAGATTTACATATACCTCTACAGCTGCATGTAGCAGAAAAGCATAAAAAACATCTGACTTAACTGATGCTATCGAGCAAGTGCGAAACCATACATGACAATTCCCATCTAGTAGGAAAAGGAGTATGCATTGGCAAGACCTGGTGTTACAGTTTTTATGAGTGTTAGTTCATAACAACAGGACACATGTTCAGGGCCCTGCCTCAAAATGGCTCATTGCTTCGTTTCTGCCATCACAGCTGTTCAGAAAAAGTTGTGCTTTATTGGGCAAGACCTCCAGTCAGGACAGAAAAATGGTAGTCACACAAAACACGATTAGCGTTGAAGTTGCCTGAGGCATGTCAAAATTGTATGCATAGTGGTGTGTGGCTATAGGCTTATAGATTCTAAGCCTCACCTCATGTTTAAGCCTGAGCCCACTGCAGTTGTCCCCAGACGAACACATCTCTGTAAATACAGCTGGTCTCCACAGACTCGTCGAGCCTTGACAGATGATAAGTAGAGGGGTTCAACTCTGATGTGAAACAGGAGACCTAAATCTTCCACTGCCTTGTAAGTAGAAAACGGTGCGGTGTGGCTGTGTGAGGCGTTTGAATGCAGATATGATGCAAAGGTGACAGCACAGAACAGCCCCTCGTGTCAAACCCCCTGCTGCTAGTTTCCCCCTGTTTGTGTTCTGCTGCGTCACTCAAACTGCTGTCAGGGCACGGCATGTTTGAATGAAGTTTTATCAATCATAGTGGTCAAGTGTGACAGTTTAATCAATGAGGCAAGTTTTCCCAGAAATTCCCATTATTTTGAAATTAGAGGACCAGGACAGAGGGAGGCAGGGAGGGAGGGAGTGGAAGAGCAGATTGGTGAGGAGGGGATGGGGTGGGCTTAAAACTGCTGCGATATGCTTAACATAAACACAGCAATAGAGAGGCTGCTGGAGTATTAGCTGTGAAGCAAGTGAGAGAGAACTAGCAATAAACACCAGCTGCTGGACTGACAGCCTGTCGGAGCCAAGGTGGATGTCTCGGATAGATGGACTTGGCTCTGTTGGCGTACCGTGTTAAACTGGTTGAAAGGACCAAGTGAACCAGACCCTACACATACCAGAGTGTCATAATGCCAAAGCAGGTCATCCTCACTGAAATGCCAGTAGGCTGTGCACAGAATCCAAGAGTCCAGTGAGTCCACCAGGGCACCCAGGGAGACAGTTTATTTTGGAGATTTAATGCTCTCCAGTCCTACAAACACACCAGAGCGTCTTTGATTTGTTGCGCCGAGCTCCTTTTGTGGTGGAATCATTTGACAGGTTTCACATGTACAATATCAAACCAAGCGAGGTATTGGATCATATCCTGTTCATTCAGCAGCACAGACAATGACATGTCTTTTCTCTATTTAGCAAACACCAGGCATGACTGGAAAGAGCCCAAAGTTAGAAGTAAATGGGATTTATTTAATCTAATTTGAAGGTCTTCCATCAGTTACCTTATGAGTTTAACCTTTCCATGGTGTCATTAATAACGCCTTCACCTAATTTTTTTCTCGTTTTTGGCCGGGGGCAGTCTGGAGGAAAAAGGTTCTAGAAGTCCACCAAAGCCACAGCTCCAGGCTGAGAGCTGGAAATTGGTGAGAACATTAATTACTGGAGGGCCAGCAGGAGAAATGATAACTGTTGTAGGTACTGAATTGTATACTGGCCCGTGTCAGGTTTATAGAAGCCCAGTAACCCACTTATCATGTTTAATGGAAGTTCTGTTCTTTGGGGGATTTCATTTAGCTTTTCTTGGTTGAAGTGTAATTAGTAATGAGGTATGGGGTTTTCAATCTCCCCAGTGTTCATCTCATAAAGTGTAAAATTCCTCCCCTGTTGGCTGGTCAGAGATTTTTATTGCGACTCCTGAGTCTTAGGGCCAGTCTTTTAATGGCCACCAGTCTGCCAATGGCGAGCCATGTCAGCCCGAGACGAGAAGGAATTCAGCAAAACATGCAGCACTGCCGCTCACCCTGTCAAGACTGGTTATACTGGTCAGTGACTGAATACTAGCGTAAGGAAATTGCATTAAAATTAGACATTCACTGGTGCACTGATATTGATATTTGTGATGATTATGAAAATGCAGCATTGATTCCAGGTTGAAAATCATGGTTCTAAAATAAATTACACCAGATCTTTCACATAATCCATCAGGTTTCCCCTGACAAAGAACCCCCACACACATGCTTGTCTCACTAAACACAATTTCATACCTTCCTCTTTTTATGTCATGGCTTCTGAGACCAGTTACATAAAATCTATATCCTAAACTCACCTCTTTCTAATGTGAGTGCAGGTCCAGGGTTCTTATCTCTGGGGTTGTGGGTCTGTAGAGTTGGATGCTATGTAATCCAGTGAAATGGTGCCAGCATTAAAAAGAGCACTATCTTTTCATTTAAAGTCACTTCTATAATCAGCTCCCAAGGAATCACAAAAAAGGCAGTAAAAAGTAATAGAATCAGCAGTGGCACAGACGTAGGTAATTATGTTAAAAACTCCTTTCACTAGGCATGCTTGGGGGAAAAAAAGCTTAATACTGTAAGCCTTGCAGTGAGGGCTGCTGTCATTGTATTGCAAATAAATGGCTCTGGTGAACATGTGTGTGCTGTCCAGGACGATTTGTGTGATGTAATTAGATGTAAAATGCTTTTTAGCCGGCTCTTTAATTGACTTTTGGCTGGAGTGATTTGTGGCGATCAGCTTTTCCCTCGTGGCACGGCGTTGTCTTCAGTCAAGGCCGGTGGATTATTTGCAAACACCTAAATCCAGTTTCTTGAGCTGGACCCGTTCGTTCAGCTCTTCCGCTCTTGTGTGGAAGTGATTTCTACAACCCCGAGGAAGAAGTGCTTTAAATATATATTCCTTATTCTATGTGTTAAGATTCCCTCAATGATACTCTCAGTTGCTTTACTTGAAATACATCCTGACAGCTATTTAAACAGACCCAGATATTAAACATTCAGTTGAACACCTTTGCATAAGGTTACCCAGTCGTGTCATACAGCATTGCAGACTACCAATCATCTCATATGTATTCCGGGTACCCGGCACTGTATTTTAATGGCTGACATCTCAGGGCTGCAATTCAAGTGTGATTTATATCTTCTCAAGTCATCAGTTACAATCAGATCCAAGGATCTGACTTAGTGCTCGCAGGACAAGCATAGCTAATACAGTCGGGAGGAAAAAGCAAAAGAGCTGTGTCACATTCTCAATTTTTTGTGAAAATCTGAATCAAAGGTGCCGCAGTAGGGGTGGAGAAGGTTAGATAGAGAGAGTAAGAGAGGGGTGACAGGGCTCTGCATTGGTACGCAAGCATGTGTCTCATCCTTAAACCAATTTCCTTCCTCAATACTCTGGGGAGTGGTCTGATTTGCACTGTTTCCTTTCTCTGAGTAAGTGTTTATCCTGCTTTTACAATTAGATCTCGCTCCCAGCTGCAGCATTAATCAAATAGCCAGACATGTTCTCCACATCTGAAGATTGAGGGAATGTGTCCGACACGTCTCCCTCTGTGGTAACAGGCTGTGAAGCAGCGCCGTTATTAGTTAAGTGTCTCACACATACTGTACACAGATTTGACAGGTCAAGAGGATTTCAGAGAGCTCTGAACAGGAGCCAGAGTGAGGGTTATTTATTTATATATATATATGTGGTGCTGGGAAACATGCTTTGCAGCATATTGATTATATTGACATTGCTGTGTGTTCATACTGTACCAAAAACATGCAGTTTTGAAAGACATCTGGTCCTGAAAGTAGAGAAGTATTTATGTGGACCTCGAAAGTAAAAGAGTAAAAAAAAAAAAAAAGTAATGCTAAAGAGTACTATGAGAGTTGTTTTTGAGAGTTGAAGGACCGACTGCTACATGATGGAGTAATTTAGCCGAGAAACCATGAACCTCATAGTTCATGGTTGCAGTATTGTGTGGTTGCAGCGGTGTGTGTGTGTGTGTGTGTGTGTGTGTGTGTGTGTGTGTGTGTGTGTGTGTGTGTGTGCATTTCTCTCTCTCTTCATAGCATAATGCCAATAGAAATCCACTACAATCACTTAATGTACTGGACTGCCCCACTCTACATATGGGCTTTAAATGCTTTAATCGAAGACCTGCTCATTTTTATTGGTGTTCTTTATTGGTAAGGTTAGTGATGATTTTCAAATGCACTCAGTGATTTGTGGCTAATTAGGACGAGAGTTAGTCAGACCACCAAAATGTGTGTTTGCTGGGGGGCAGCGAGTTGGCCGGCCAGCGGTGAAACAAAGGCCAAAGTACACAGCGGGACCGGCTCTCCTTTGCAGATAGGGAGCAAAGGCTATCCAATACAGCACAGAGTGCAGATGAAAAGCCCAGCATCTAGTGTAGTTATTACTATACCAGAGGGGGAGAGCAGCATCGTGGCATTTCTCAGGAGGAGATGATTTACCGATCTTTGCGGTTGTCTCTGTCACCATGGTTACCTGTCAAACCTGTAACATTCAGGCAGGACCATACATGACAACCAATTTATTAGTCCAGAGCTATTTCTGATAAAGCCAGAATTAGAACTGAAGGACAGTGACGATCTAGAAATCACTAATTGCTCTTTCCTTCCTTGTGATACTGTTTTCTGCTTATTATCATAAGCAAGACCTGCAACGATGACTCCAGCAGGAAAGCAGCCGTCTTATTATTCACTTAATGATCCCTCCTCAGTTCTGGACTTTTATCTGCCGGGAAACCTGCTCCTCTACACTGGTGGAATTGTTTATTCTGTATTTTTCCCCACTAAGAGCGCTCTCTCTGCCAGCTATGGAAGCAGCGATTTTGCCGTGTTGGTCTAAATGATCTGCATCCAAATGAAAGTGGCTAATGCAGCCCTCAGGTGGGGAGTTAACGCGTTATGTGTATTTCGATATTTAATGAGCTAAATGCCAATGCTTCTAAAAGAGTCATAGAATTCTGTGAAATGAGCACAAACTCTGAGACGAAAATTAGCTCCTGTGGACAGGAATTATATGACGACGATGCTCCCCCACCACAAATTGGATTGTGGCAACAGCGCAAATTGGACAAGTTATCTCCATCTGTGCGTGTGGAAGCATTAGCTCACAGTCAAGTGTAAGCAACCAGAACAACTGTGGTTATGGTGACTGTGGTTATGGGGCCAGGAAATTGTCATTAAAGAATAATTCACTTTATTTTAAACTTATTTTCTTTTCCCCTTTTCCTTCATTTTGTAAAGCATAAAGAACCAACAATGTGTTTGTTCTTGGTCCATCGGAATATGAAAATCTTTAAAAAACAAGTGACAAATGCAGCGCGTTGTTTCTATTTTTAAGGACTAAATCATTCCCTTAGAAAGCTGGGCAGTGAGTAATTAGTACATTTGTTGCAGACTATGTTCAGGCGCAGATTGGGTACATGAGTGCATATTCATCGCACCAGGACGGTGTATGTGGGATCGACTCAAAACAAATTACAGTTCCCATGTTGAGAGTGATCAGGGAACATGTTGCCCTGTGCAACAGTGTGGCTCATCATTTTTGATGTTTTTTTAAACAGTAACAGCAAGAAAATGGTGGAACATCACTGGAGTTAGAACTTATAGTTAAACATTATCACACTGAAGTCAAGGGCAAAACTATGAAACTAAGGCTCAGGTTAACAATACTCAGCACCGTCCTTGATGCATTTACAACAATTCAACTTAAGTAAATGTCAGGTTTTGGTGGGTATTAAATACGTCAGTGGAAAGGTCTGCATCAGGTATAATAGACGCTGATGGTACGAGCTGGGAGCTGAAGGCAGGTTGTGACGCTGAAGAATGTGGTGACTCATGTCTCTGAGCACAACAGCCTTGTTTTTGTGCATTTCTTCCAGTGCTGTACTAGTTCCTCCATGCTGAGAAAAGTTTCTCACTTGTACATGGAGCACGTATCATCCTCCTTACCCAACAACACTTTGCAGGACCCGGCTGGTGCATTAAGAATGAATTAATTCCATGAAGGGCAAGTTTAACCTTCAGGAAAACAATGCATGCACAAAATGTTTATGCCGCCTTTACTATCTCTGTGGAGGTCGTTGAGAATAGTGCATCACAAAGACCAGTGCTATTCTTACTCTGCTGTCAGTTCCCGTATTACTGCGGTCATGTATGTTGTAATGTTCATCAGCCTGCAGTGACACCGCTGAGCATGGGGGCAAGCCTGAGTGGCCACAGACACGGGCATAAACAGGGAACTGAGCTGAGCTGGAGTAAATCAACCTTCCATTGTAATGAGCCACTGTGTACGCTGACTTAATTAAAAGTGATGTTAAATAATTTCTCTGGTGGTGATGGTGCCGTGAACTCAGCTCAGCCTCACAGCACGACCTGGTGCTCTTCTCCACGCCTGATTTCAGTCATCGTGCACACTTGACAAACTGTATTTATCAGAATGGAAGTATGTATCTCTCCTGATTTAATCCAGAGCATTACATTTGGATACGTACACTAACCCCACCCCCCCTTACCCCGACCCCTACCCACCTACAGGGTGAATGAATCAGGGTGACTGTCCGTCTGCACGTCTGAAGCAGTGCAAAACAGAAAAATGAGGCTGTGCTTTGGAGCAGTGCAACACGAGGCTGCTCTCCTTCCTTGATTGCTCTGTTCCTCAAAGACTGCGTAATATGGACGACAGTTCAATATGAACATGGAGGGAGTACACGTGTCATGGCATCACACACACACACACACACACACACACACACACACAGCTGTGTTTCCACCACTTCTGGGGACATTCCATAGACTTGCATTAATTTTCTGGAGACTTACCGTAAAGGTAATCATCACTACTTCTTGCCAAACCCTGACCTTAATCTAGACCTAACCTTAGACCCAAGTCTCCATCCTAAAATGTAATAATTTACGTTATACGTTATATATATATACATACACACACACACACACACACACACACACACACACACACACACACCAGCACTCTTATCCTGTTTTTCCTGGAGATTGATTCTGTCACACAGAAACAGGCTTAGGATGAAGTCATATATTACACGTTGATTCAGCCTCATTAGAACTACTTCTCGCCGCTTCGTGGACGATGCTGCAGACATATCTTCAATTCCTAAGCAACAGTGGGATGTTTTTTTCTCTCATGATCTGACAGACATGATGATATTATGTCTGTCTGTCTGTCATGCTGGAGGATCAGTAAATTCATGCAGCGCTTCCTTTGCAGCAACTTATTCCTGCTGAAAATATGTGTTGTTTTTATTTTGACCATCAGCTGAAAAAATAGTGGGGAAAAAAGAAAAGCACATTCGGAGATGTTGTAATTACCACGTCTAAAAAAGAGAAGAGGCAAGTATAAGTTGTCCCGAGAGAATCATTAAAAATTAACCAATATCCCTTAATACGTAGATGCTTAATTTAAAATGTAATTATTGTTGGGACTGTGTAATTTAATATTCTCTATCTTGTCATATCCTCAGTCAGCCAGTTCTCAAACAGCTCCCAGCCCCCATCAGCCAGTGGAACAGCAGAGTGCTGACAATGCAGCCGCCGTCACACTGCTTTTATAATGGCATACATCATGCCTTAAACGCTTCGGAGAAACACTCAAACATCTACGTGCGGGTAATTTTTGTTGCCCTATAGATTCTGCCCAGACAGACGGAGTGCAAAGTAATAGGTGTGCAGCGAAATGAAGAGCACACACTGTTTCTAGTGGCAACAGTGATTTCTGGACTTTGTAATCAGTGAGTCGGTGGCATCTGCAGAGGGCCTCCTGCTTCTCCTCCTGCCCCAGGCGGTGCAACTAACTCGAAGTGCTCCAGTATGTAGAATGCATTACAAAGGGTCTTAATGTAAATACTTCATAGCATGCTGAGTGGCCCTATGAATATGTGATAAGGACAGAGGCACCAATCTGAATTAAGCGTTACACTGAGCGATCATTTGCATAAATGTCTACTTTATTTCCGACATGAAGTTCCGCCATAACAGCAAACGGCTGGCTTCATCTTTGAATGCATTTATTTTTATGCCATCTGGTTTTATCTATTTTAAATTACCTTTTAGTGAGGTGTGATAGTGTTGTTTGTAAAGTGTAATGTTTCGCAGCAGTCAGCCGTGACCAGGCAGCGGCCACCTGAACTTCGCCGGTGTTCAGCGCGACAGCTGCACCGCCAACCGCAGCACGTCATAAGTGATGCTGTGCTGAACTCAGTGCCCATGACAGCAAAAATCACTGGTTAATTGACCTGCAGTAATGCTGGTCAGCGGCCCATCTTTGCCTCCCTGCGTGGTCTAACAAGTCCAAATATATTCTGAAAAGCCGGCGTACCCATTTATAAAGGGACAAACGTCCTCATCTTGTTTTTGTTTTCATCGGACTTGTTCCAGGCGAGGAAGCCTTAAAAACAGGCCTCTGCTCGGGAACAGTACCGCAGTACATCTCAGAAGCTTATTAGTTTGTCCCTCAATAAGTGTCGGCCTGAAAAGTGAAATGGATGAGTTCTTTTGGGTTTCTGTTGGTTGACATGACAACCGTGCCTTGAAATAGACTACAACATCTGTTCAGTCAATAATTGGGTCTGAACTCCTCGTTAAACTGTCTCACCATGCTGAAGGTTGCTTGTTCCATCTTTGTACCTCTGAACCTGCACATTTGAAGAATCAGCTCATTCAAATTTCCCACAAGATGAGTCCCTCAGAGTGTCATCTCTGCTTGTTTTTTCTTGTGTGTAAAGTAATATACTCCTTTTTAAAATGTGCCAGCACCCAACTGGAAGTGTTTGGTGCTTTGAGGGCAGGGATTGAGTTTGCACAATGCACTTTATCACGGAGTGTTTCGTAAATGAGCTCCGTTGTGGTTATCGTTTCCATAGGCCGTTTCATTTTAGCTTCTTGTGACTGCAGAGCATACACACAAGCGCCAATTAATGAAGGAGTTAAATCGTGAGCGGACTAGACTTAAAACGCACTACTGGCCAATTAGCTTCTCCACCAGGGTGTAATCCGAGGCTTTGCACCACAAAGCAAACTGCCTCCGGCGGTTCTCTCCCATCCCGCTCAGAGAATTTTGTGAAGTCCAGCGCCTCACCCCATGTGACCTGCAACTGGAGTCTTACTCTTTTATAGCCTTCCAGTTGCAGACTGAGAGTGACGCATTGGTTGCTGCTGGCAGAATTAGATAGATAAATAGAAAGAAATCCGTGACACCCCAACCTCGAGTCCGTGTCTCACTTATTGATCGGGTCATGCACCAGCGGATCTCCATTTGCCTCTACTAAAGTACATCATGCTTTCCTTGAGGATGACCCTGAGGATTTACAGATATGAACAAAAGTGCCTTAAACCTCAGAGCGTTTGTCATTTACACGACAGAAACACAGTGAGGAGATGAAACAAAACTTTCAGATATCATCTCCTGGAAAATCTGTCGCGAGATGTTTTTTATATATTTACAGTGCTTATTCAGATTTATCCCTCTCGAGATGAGCTCTCCGAGAAACACTATTGTAGGCAGGGAATCATGTGACAATGTACAATGTCAGGTTGCTTTTATTGCAGCTTCACTGCCAAGCCCAGTAGTGTTTTAACTGGATCATAGCAGAGCAGGGAATGATGGATGTTTGGAGCTGCTTTTTCAATGTGTGCTTATTACATAGTCCCAGCGTAAAAAATCCTTTGGGGCATAAATTCTCACATACCATTAAGTGAAATGTAATGTTAGAGAGGATATTCCTCCAAAAATGAAAAGGGTAAATAACAGAGATTGTAGCTGAGGAGACGGAGGTCTGCCTTCATATGCATGACAGGTATTATGAGACTGTAATGCTCAACCTAAAGTGGAGGGAAAAAGTAAGAGGGGAACCTTGACATAGAGGAGTGTTGAGTCATCTTTTAATGTTACCTGCCACTGTGTGGAATCGACTTGTCCTCTTTTGAAACGAATTACACCCTGAACCTTACAAAATCACAAAACAGAAAGTGCATCTTTCAGCCGTCTGTGTTACTGTTGCATCACATGGTTCTTTAATCTCTGCTAAATATATCAGCGCTTTGAACAGATCACTGCATTCTCCCAGCTCAAAGCACAAACCCCTGCATCTTATCTGGAGGGTGTACTCACTTTTTCACAGATTTAAGGACTCTGGACTCCTCATCTGCATTTATATAAGCATCCATAAAAGCTGGTTTCTGGTCTTTTTACTTCCCTCTTCCTTGGACAGTCTTGAAGAACAGGAATAGAATTGAGATTCTGGCATAGGCTACTTACTCGTCGGAGGCAGCAGCTGCATAAACAATGCTTTATTTCACATCCTCTTAATGTTTATTCACTGGCTCCCATTCGTACACTGATAGTGCTGAGTCACACCCTCATGTGCACGCTCTCTAATTATCCTGTACCATAGCAACCGTAACTTAGCAATTGCTAAACCTCTTCCATTTGAGAGCTTCTGAAAAATGTTATTATTTTTCTCTATTTATCCTTTCAAACTCAGGAAACTATGAAGTAAACCAGCAGTGGCTACATTATTATGAATTTCTATCGAGCCATCTCTCCATGAACCCTAACCCACAAAACCCCTTTTGTGATATGCTAATTTGAGGTCTTTAGAGATGAAGTTAAGTCATTAAAATTGACTTGGCTGACTTGTAATTCCATGTAAAATATAGAAAGTACATTGTTTCATTAAGGTGGAGGCTATTAAAATGCAGTAAGTGACTTATATCTGATGTCCGTTCTGCACAACCATGCAGCGCTGTCTGGAGAGGAGCCACTATGAATTCTGGGCTCTCTGACAACTAGTGACACTGTTTTAGCTTTATGTGTCTTATACCACGTTGACACACAAAACTGTGAATCACACGGGGTATTAGACACTCATTCATACCAAAATTATGGTAGTGGGTTAATACCAAGATATTGTAATTCATACAAGATCCTAGTCTTTAACTGTAGTTCATAGATTAAACTGCTATACAACTCAGTTGCAGCCTTCTGTAGCCAACAGCGTTGACGTCAGTAAAGGAAAAAAGTGCAATTTCAGAATCAGTCAGCTTTCAAAGCTTTGTGCACCAGTTTACACTCCACAGTCCTGTTGTAGTTTTACTACGGACAGCAGTGAACGTCGCTAAAACTATCTACAATATTTATGATAGAGATGCAATTTTCCTTTAATATTATTGACATTTAGACAACTGATACATAATGGCATCCAAACCGGAGCCCATACAGACGTGGCTTTGCTTGGTTCCTAATTTATTGCAGCTACTTACCAAAGCTAATAAGCACCGAAAACAGACTCTCAGCAGCACTGAAGTGCTCGGCTCTCAGATAACACCAGCCCAGCTGCCATTGCTGGGATTATTGATGGGCTGTCACTGCCGCTGCACAAGCCAATCATTGCTAACCTGGACATGGCTCATTTATAAAGCGGGGGTCCTTTTAACCTTTTTTTTTTTCCTGTTTGAAGTTGACTCTCACAATGCTGACATCTTAAATGACTTGGCAGTTGAAAATTCCCATCTCTGCCATTACTACTGCAAACTGTGTTTATCCTTTCATAAGGAGTCTGAGAAGTGTTCTGTGACAGAAATAGAAAAGGTGAAAGGTTAACTTAATAGGTTTTTTATATTTGGTTCGTGAAGGTTCCCATGACCAAGTCCACAGTGTCAGCAATAGTGGTGTGCAGGTTCCTCATGTTGTCAAGGGGGGAGTTGGCGGATAACAAAGATTTACCCTTGACTTTTATGTTTTCCAAGAAGCTTTGTCTTATTGGGCTGTTGCGGGTTAACATGCAGCTTGTGTATACACAATGGGGGAAGATTAAAGCTTTTTTTTTCTGTAGCAGCCATGAATGGAAGTATTTGTCTCAGGGACATAAAGGACTGCGATGCAGAAGTATAATGTAGAGTGGATGTTTCTGGTAGAACAAGCAAAATAGGGCAAAGAAAAGCTCCACTGCCTCACACAGGGCTCCTTTATTGGACTGACCTTTGGTGACCTGTCAGACCACGATGCAACCATACACTTCACCGTTTACTGTCACAACTTAAAACAGCCATACGGTCTGTGAAAAATCAGGGACTGTTCTCTGAGCTTCAATTTACCTTTTCACTGGTTCATATTAAAGAAAAACACTGAGAACCAGCTGAAAATGAGTGATCGCTCTAGACTGCATTCATTTTCGTTTTTCCAGCTTTTCTAGGTTTTAAGACTAGTTGTCAGTATCCTTATACTCGTGGCATTAAGTAGTTTGCAGTTGTTTTTGCTCTGTAGCTCGATTTAAAGTAATAACCTATCCCGAATTCAAGTAAACAGCCACTGAAGTGTCCGCTGTGAACGCGCCTTTGTGCCTTATGGCTCAGAGGATCACCTTGCATGTCTCAAGAGCTTCCTCTTGTTGAAGATCCCCTGAAAATTTCTCCTCTTTTCCTTCACTGACTGACTGTCTTATCTTGTTTGTTACTGCCCAGTCTCAGAGTTCGACTACATTCTACACACACACGCACAAACACACACACACACACACACACACACGCACAAACACACACACACACACACACACACACACACACACAAACACACACACACACATATAGATAGAGACTCAGGGCCAGTCACATCACACCATGCACGCACGCACACTTTTCCTTTCCTGCCCTCGCCTAAGGGTTTGGTTTGATTCATGCCCTTTGTCAGAGTTTGAGTGGGTCTCAAAGAAATAATGGTGTGACTTCCCTGGGAGTGTGGCGCCTTCCTTAATTGGTGTCTTTTCTCGCATGTACATCACATTCGCCCTTGTTCACTTGAAATCACACATCAAAGCATCTAAAAACTCCTCTCCTGCAGTGTCAACTTGAAGTTCATACCACTGAGGTCCTGATAGGAGCTGCACATCAAAAATCTTTGGGAAAGGGAAAGGAGAAAACTGGGGCCGGCCAGCATTGTGTCTACAGTACACATCTAGTTTACGCAGCGTTCATTTCATCATCCTTTTGAGGAAATCTCAAAAATATTGAAAACACTCACTGTCTTGTTATTGTTAAAAAAAAATAACTGCAATTACTGGAGTGAAATAATTACAAACAATAGTTTGTATTGAATTTTGTAATAGAAAGAGAAATTTCACATTTAAAAGAGATTTGACACATTCAGAGTGACTCAGAGCTTCTCTGTAAACACACTGGAGCAAGACAGTGGTGCCACTTATTACTCCAATGAGACTTGACACATGCCCTTTAATGCTAAAGAAGCCGGGTTTTCCTGTATTACTTAAGGCAGAATGTTGTATGTTACAGCAGGCTGCGTTCGTGTAGTCAGGCAATGCTGCAGCCCCTGAAAATCACAATCCTGCATAATCTGTAACCATTTTCCGAAGAATGTTTTTATCAAACTCTATCACCAAGTAAGACAAGTAAGTGAACACCACACGTAGCATACCGAGTACTTTGTTTGCAGTTGCTGTTTGACTGCAGTCATGAGTGAACGCTCCCTCTCAAAGCTGTTGTTTTGCCTTTCACCAGCGCACACATCAGACATGGCCAATTAGAGTTAGTCATACTAAGAATGATGTCATGTGACCACACTCATCTGTGAAATGACGGTCTAAACGCCGACGATGCTTGTGAGAAGAATAATTGAAGAAAATAATTGAGTAGATAATTCCAATGAAATAAATGTCTCTCCCAGCCGCTGCAAACGCTGCGTTGAATGATGGGGAACATATGTCTCATACATGATGGTTGAATTTAAGCCGCCAGGTTTTCCCTGTCACTGGCAAAAATGAATGGTCATGTTTTTATCCACTCAGGTGTGAAATTGCTGCTGTATTTGGCAGATCGGCGCAGGTTAATGTACTCTCTGAGGTCCCACTTCCTGTCCCTTTGCACTTCCCTGGCTAGCATGAGCAGTCCATATCACACATGGTGTAGTGGTTTCACAGCGGCCACTCGGGTGATAACAAAAGATTTGTGAGGGTGCTTGTGTGCGGGAACGTGTTCAAACCTGGAAACAAGGCTGCAAACTGCCCTGATGGATCTGCCCAAATGGCTGTAACTCCTCGGTGCTCACGCTGGCTCATTTACTGGTCCTCCTAAATGAGGACAAGACTGGAGTTTTTCCCCCCACAGTCAGAATGATAGAAATGGCCGCTTAATAGCTGGTTGTTTTAGGGGAAAGGGGGCAGGGAGCCATTAAAATAGCCCCACACCTGCCCGATCGGCAGCGCTCACATCTCATTCTGCTGTGCACTCAAACGCCCAGGTTGGAGTCACAGGGTAGCCGGTCTCATCTGTGCATTGATCGCTCTGTTTTGGATCCTCTTTCATCTATAAATAATGTAGTCATCTGCAGAGTGTGCTCCCTCTGAAACCCCTCTGTTACCAGCACCGGGGAGGCAATCAGCCCTACAAGGCATGTCACGCCTGTCTATGATAATTATTTTATGGAAGCTGCTCTCACTTTCTCTCTCCTCTGCCAGTGTTTAATTCTCTGTCTCTCTGTGGCAGATAATTGCACAATTCAGGTAGACCTATGGTTAAGGGCTCTTTTTCCCCAGTCCTCCTGCATCTGTAATCCCCTGACACCTACCCCATGATGGCCATTCATAAGATCACTAACACTGCCTCAAAGGGCCAAAGCACACAGGTCACTGCTGATATAGCCCTTTTTTCGATGCACATGCGCTGGCCTGGCTCGACGTGGTTTAACCCGAGTCAGCAGAGTGTGGCAGGGATTTGAAACCTGCTTGAAGGTGTGTCTTTAGCTGATGACGTGCTGGTCTTGAGTGGAGGGTGCTTAAAAGCAGGACCCTCTTTAGTGCTATTTACTATTGCGCTGTGCAACAGTTGTTAGTCGCCAGCGACTTATCATTGTGGGCTTTCATGCTGTTGTTACGATTTTGTTTGACATCGACCACTTACTGCTTGAAAAATGGAGATGGGGATGATTTAAACTGATGAAGTATCTGCTGTGTCTAGCAACATGTTAATGAATCATCTCTGAATGATGACGAGGCCCCTCTGACTTCACCGCAACCCGCTGGGAGGCAGTGGGGCATAGTTTGACCTGAATCCAGAGATGGTCCATCTTGGGTGCAACTCAGCACAATTCAGCGTGTTTAAACTAGTAATGGAAATGCACATCAACGTGGTTTGACCCGGTTTGGCCTAGAGTGCCAAAAGAAAAGCCCAGTAGCCAAGTCCACTTGAGGAGTAAATAAAAATAAGAGTTGACTCTCTGTTTGTATTTGCCTGTAAATACTGCCCGAGTAACACTTTCCCTCTCTCTCTCTTCCTCTCCCTCATTATCAATGCTTGGTTGAGTGTCTTAACCAGTGTACTGTAAATGCTTTCAATAGCAATCTGGGAGGGCTGAGAGTGTTGTGATTTCCATTCTGTTGCACATTTCTCTCTGCTGGTCTCCAGAGAGAGTCAGGGGATTGCCAGGGCTCCCCTGAGGTTGGACACCAAGCCCCAGGCAGTGTGAACAGATTAAGTCCAAGATGGAAATTCAGATTTCTTCCCTTATTTTTTTGCAGCGAGATAAAATCCGTACTGTTGTTTGTGTGCCATGGGGCAGGACGGCTGTTTGTATGTCATCTCACAGCACATTGTAAATAACTGTAAACAGAAATGCTGTCATTCTTGGTGTGTGCTCATGTGATGCGTTGTGAAGGTTTCTTGAGAAATGAGATGTTATATAATGGTAAAGTGCAGTTTGTTTTTTCTCCTTACACTGACACCACTTCACATTAAAGTATGCAAATAATGCAGGAGTTGCAGAGCTGACATGGTTCCTTAGAGATGCTGCAGCTTTACTTTTTGTCGTAAAGCTGAGGTGAGCCTTTCCAAAGGACCTGGCAAATGTGCAATACCGCAGTTCGGTTTATTCATTCACAGAGCCAACACTTGTATTCCAGTTTAATCTGCTTCTTAGACTATTCACAAGCCAAAGAACTGTGTGAATATCACATCAAAAAGCAGGATTTATCCTTTAATCTTTCCCTTCATCGCAGCACCACTTGACACGAGCCATTTCCCATTATGTGGCTTTGTTGTTGGGATTAGGGGCAGGGTCCTTTCTAATGAAATGTGATATCTTAAGTAAGTAAGAAAAAAGAAGAATAATGAATGAATAGAGTCACGTGTTGGTATCAGCAAATGTGGGTTGATTCTGTTACTATTCAGCCCTCCGCCAGCTTACATGTTGTCGCCAGAAAAGAAATTAGAATATTTTCCTACAAAAACTGGATGGGGCTGAATCCCCAGTGCTGCACACAGTATGACCAGCCGAGATATCTCTAATCTCCTGACATTTTTCCTTTGCTCGGGAGCGTATCTCTGTGAGAATACTGCTGCATACTACAAACTGATAAATTATTCCGTTGAGGTTTTGATGACACGCTTGGCTAAATGGCTGCCAATAAACAAGACTCTGCGGAAGCAAATCACCCTCGCAATCATCCTGCTGCTGTCACAGTTCTTGAAGACAGGTACGGTTCAGTGTAGCATTTGCTTCCCCGCAGAGCTGAATAGGAAAACTAGCAAGAAGAAACAACTGTAAATGTCAGGGGTGCCTTCTAACAACCAAATCTGTAGCTGAAATGTGGTTCTGTTGTTCACATTTTAGCTTTACAAGTGGCTCTATGTTGTTGTTGTTTTCGGTGTTTTGTTTTTTTTTTTTTTTTTCATGAGACACGCCAGTGTGCGCTGGCGCCAAATCACATTTTTCTTTCAAGGTGGTTTTGATGTGCCACTTGCGCTCTGGTCTCTACTTCGAGGTCTGTAGCATTAAACTTTACAGACACCACTAATGGCTGTTGACAAATGGCACCTAAACCATCAAACAGGCTCATTTGCAGTATTTTAAAAATGTTTAATCGAAGGGTCTGTTCGCCCCTCGGTGGCGTCTGACCTTGCAGGCAGTTTCAGTTTTATGTGCTGAGAGTTTGAGATGTTTGACAGTTCATTTCAGAACACTTTTTTTTTTCCTCATCTCGCGAGTAGTGATCATAAAAGCAGTCTGAAAATACACATTATGAGCATGTAAAGAAGAAGCAGTAGCTGGCAAACAGTGTCCAGCACCACAAAGGCACATTTGGTGTGTTTTGGTGAAATTTGTTTAGTTTTAGATGTCGCTATCAGTTCCCTAACATCTGGCGTTCTTGGTTATTTGTTGGTTATTATTAGTTGATGTGATTAATCTGACTTACTGAGAAAACACTTTATCATGTGGTGATTTTGATATTTGCTGTGACAGACATCTGTAAATGAAATAAAAAGGCTAAAGGATCTAAATTATGATCTAAATGGAAAGAAGGAAACATGTTTCTACATGTGCAACGTTGCTTTGTGTTAATTGCTGACTTTAATGGATTTGACATTTTGCTAAAAGCAGTGGGAAAAATAATATACTGCATTTCAAAGAAGTCCACAGCACATTTTGATTATTTGATAATCTAACAGAAAAGCTGGAAGCGTTCCTCTGGAGAGGCTGCGTTCAACATCTGTGTTCATCATTTTGGCAAACCTTTCTTCAAGGTCTCTTGAAATTGTCACGTATTGAAAGCACAGTTTGCACACAGCAAGATGATAAGATAAACGTTTTATTGTGGAGAAGATGCCAAAATGTTTATACACCAGAGAAGACGTTCAGTTTTATCCCTGAAATATGTTTATGATTACGCTCATTATGTTGATTATCATAATGATGAGGAGCCGTAGTGTTAGCAGCAGCGCTGGTGGTGGTTCCAGCCACAACATAAGAATGACAATAAAGTGCAGCTCCGCTCTACTGCAGACGGGCCCGGCTCGACTAACAGTCTGACTCTCAACCAACATATTAACACACAAGATTGAAATACAGGAATTTTGCTAGTGCAACAAAAATATCAAAGAGAAACAAGAAAGAGAGGGGGCGGAGGATGTAATAGCTGCTGGATACATTGTGCTTAATAGTGTAAAAACCTTTAAAATTAATTGAGCAGCCCAATGTGGCTTCATCCTCCTCATGCGTGCTCGCAGCTATGGAGAAATCCTACCGCAAATGGAAATGGATTTGTCCTTTGTATCAGAGCTCGGCGAATGCCTGGACATCGCATTCATCGCATTATTCTTTTTTATTAGAACTCTTGATATTAATGTTGCGAAATGCACTTGCCTGCATGTGGCTGTGCAGAGGTGTTAGGTTATGGCAGACAATAAATGGAAATGCTGCCGTATTTTACTGCGATCATGTTAAACACCTACAATCAGTAATAGCGCAGCAATCAGCAGCTATTAACTGGATGTGGATTTGCATAAAGAGCAGATGATTTACATGATCAGACTATACCACAATTCATCATGGAAGGCAGGAGGTTGTGGCCCTTTCACACCATGAGCTGTTTAAGCAATGCAAAGACATGCATGTGCCAGTGCAGCTTCCGGTTAAAGAAAAAAAAAAATGCAAAAGGAAATCTGACCTACATACATGTACAACTGAAAGGCAATGAGAGGCCAAGTCTGGGGTTGGTTTTCAGGAGCAGTTTAGAGACACAGAAAGCTTCAGTCCAATGTTTTCAATTATATCTCATCTCGGTTTGCCTGACAGTACGTGTGGGCCAATATGAAACTCGGCCCATTGTACTGTATCTACGGGTCTGAGATTGTTAGCTGACCCAGTATTCAGCCAGGGCGTCATGCTTCACAGAGTCTCTCTGCAATCTACTCCACTATAGCACCCAAGAAATTAGGGATGGGAGGGAGCCACGGCAGCGCTGATACATTTCATCTTTGCTCAGAGGGCTGTCTTTCTCGTGTGATAAAGAAGCTGGGCCCCAGCAGCCAGAGTGTCCTGCAAAAAACAGCTAGGAGTTGTTGCTAAGCCATTGGGGTTTTATAGGCTATTCCCTGGGAAGCAACAATTATTCCATCGTAATGAATGCATGCACAACTGTGGTGTGGCGTACCACATGACCATCTTCCAGATTGTGCACACATCTGATGCCGATGGCGAACATTTCAGTCTCTCTAAAAATGATTGTATGCGCCGCTGTCAGAACGGCTCTCCTGCAGTCATCACCGTATAAAAAAGAAAATGATGTACGTGAAAGCCACAAATGGCCTGAGATGACACTGATAAAAATATCAGTCACTGAGTCACAAGGATGATGTGCATTTGTCAGTGACGAGACAGAAATTGCATTGTTGTGCAGTGACTACAGCCACAGCAGATCTACATGTTCCGTCCCCAGAGGCTCCCGGGTTCCTTCTCTTCCATCTTCACTCAACGAGCGGGCAACGTGGATCCAGCCTATGATAAATCATGTTGGTTTGAATTGAGCAATGATCTAATTTTTGAAGTGCTGAGGGACGAGAGAGGACGGGAAAACACTGATCCTACAAAATGCAATTTTATGACTCCTCCTGTCACATCTACTTGCTTTGTCAATTTAGCGCTAACACGGCTGCCTTGGGGCCTCAGCATGGAGACGTGGTGTGTAGCTGCACCAGCCCTGGTTGCCTCACCCGCTGAAGCATGCAAGAGTCCACTTCACATCTCTTACAATAAAATATACACTTGGTTCAGAAGGTCAGGCATGGGGGAGAAAGACAGTTGAATGTGTTTCTAAGAGGAACAGGCCTTGGATTGATCGCTGCGACTTCCTGAGAATAGCATGTTTCTCAAAGTGCAGCATTAACAAACCTTCAATAGCTTGAATCTACAGTCAGGGAGGGAGTCATCTTTTTGCCAAAGTGAAGAGGGATGCTGTTGTGGCCCAGCGTTTTCCAATTGTCGCTCACTCAGGGACGTGCGCGTGGCTGACGGTGTGTGAGGATATTGCATTTAGCAGCTGCCAGGCTGCACTTCGCTGAATCAGTTGCATCTCGAGGCAGAGCGGCCTCTTCACCTTGTATGTGGCCATTTCACCACACTCTTGCTGATACTGAACCTGTTGCTTGGTAACATAAACATTTAAACCAGCAAACCTCTAATTGTTTCCATCCAGGCAGGATGGAATTATGATCACCCAGTCAGATATGTATAAAAAGTTTGAGTAAACAAGTCTGGAGACTTCAGTCTGTCGATGCAGAAATATCCTCTCCCCAACATTTTTATGGCTGACTGTGATCGAGTATGCAGTGTCCTCACACTAAAATTGACAAAATGCAGACAAGTTGTCAGTGTTTTGCTTCCCTTTTTGACTGTGCTGCTGATGGACACTGTTGTCCCGTGCTTTTACTGACAGAGGAAATGGAGATGCTGTTTGCAGTTGGAAAAAAATAAACTGAATAGGTGACAGTGATAAGACACCCCTGACATCTCTGGCAACAAGAAAGAAGCACTGCAAAGACATTTTGCTTTCTCCTTGATAAGTTAAACCGGTGGCAGCATTTCGGGGTGTGGGGATTGTTTTGCATTGGGGGTTCTCGCTGGAACATCTGTACACTTAAGGACCGTTTGTTCTCCGTTCTCCCTGTAAACCTGCAGAAGGTCTTTGACTGAAACATCGTAATCCAGCGTGCAGAAGCTACAATTTGCAGCACTGTAAAAGATACTGCACAGCTTATTGAAGAGCAACATGACACCCTGTGTTAGCCTGAACCCCCTTTACAAATTCATTTATTAAGTTACTCTTCAATAAGCACTAACATTTTGTACCATTTTAGATGAAAAGTAATGGTGCAGGAACATACCTGTCCCTTGTGGAGAAATAAGTCAAGCAGCATTGCCTCATTCGTCTTGTCTGCGTGTCCTCTTCTGCCACTCTGCCTGTCTTATGTTGATTCTAATTAATATGTAAGGTGAATAGGAGGTGCTGCTCCTCATGGCCATAGCCGATTAATGTGATAAAGATGTGATACTCTAAATCTGTAGCAGTGTGATATCCAGTAATGCCTGGATCTGCTGGAGCTCCAGGCTTCATGTCACAAAGTGTCGCCCCAGGATTCAGTGGCGTGCACTGAATAGGTTTTCATTTCATATTGACTGTGACATTTTAACCTTTACGATTCATTTTCCAGATTAGTATTTCTTCCTGTCTGCGTATTGGAGAGGGCACAACAAGTGCACAGGGAGAGTTCAATTCAGAGGAGAAATAATCTGCTTAGAAATGACAGCAGAGACGCAGCCTTCATCTTCTCTGCGCTCTCTGTGCTCTGCGGAGGTGTTTGTGGCCTTGACAACAACATTACATGCTCACCAGGTGAGGTGTGTGACCCCCACCACTAAAACCACCTCCTGCTCCTCCCCCAAACACACACACACACCGTACATACTCCGCCATGGAAAGGCTTATCCTCACAAGTGTTATCTTTACTGAAGCCCTTAGAGAATCTAATCACGAGAGCTCTGCGTGGAAACGTGAGTGCAGTTTATTCTGCTGAGCTGTACTCCTAGATAGCACTCCACAACACTCCTGTACGCACAGGCCACATGCCACACATGCCGACACTAAGCCCTCACTTCAAACAGACGGTGGCCGTCAAACGGAGAGCACGGCGTGCTGCTCGCAGACACATGCAGATAACATGGTAGTGTCGAACTTTGTGTAATAGAATCACTGCTCTTGTGGCTCTGACTGTGAATGGGCTATGGTCTCATTGCCGCCTCGCAGAGCAGAGATTCTCTCGCGGATGAGTATTTGTACAGCAGCAGGAGGGGCCCATATCCCCGGAGGACAGGCAGAGCCTAGCCATGCCTACAGATGGGAGCCCTCTGGGAGGCAGAGAGGCTGGGAAACCTCTCCGGGGAGGAATGTACAGGAGGTCACATCCCCTACAGACATTGTTTTTGCCCGTGATTGTTTCTATTTAACTTCCAGAGAGTGATACTTGGATTTCACATCTGTCTCTTCTCTGCCTCTGTCCTCAATAGAAGAAGTCAGAGACATGATGTCTGCATGGTAAATTGGTAGCTCGTCAGTTACGGTGACATTTGAGCCGCTAATTATTATGTTCTCTCATGCGCTGTTCCTCCACCGCCTCTAAATCTCTCTTTGAACATCTCAGGTCAGGAGCGGCCTTTTCTCCGGGAAGGGAGAAATTGGGAGTCTATTATGAATCAGAATGCGGTCTGCTAATCCTGAACATGTTATTAACTGGCCATTGTATCACCAGACATGTAATTTGGGAACTTGGATCTTTAATTTTCACTTTAGACTTTTTATTTCAGCCCCAAAGTGTTGCCTTTTAATTTAGATATGACAATTTAGTGCCGGAAATTAAGTTTTTTTTTTTTTCTTTTTTTATCTTTTAACCTGACAGTGCTCAACACTATAGCTCAATAAAACTCCTAAGGAGAATTCAGATATTGCCAGCAGTAATGTACCCACAGAAACTCCCCGTTCTCTCTCTCATTGATCTCCTCATCTGACCTGGCATGCAAGTAAATAAAACATAAAGAGAGAAGTGTTCCTCAAATGACCTCTGACCTCCAGAAAGCTCTTTAACTTAAGAAGCATCTGTGGTGATGTCAGAGGGGGAAACAGGTTCAGCTGTAAAAGATGTTTCTATTATCGCTTTAATCTTGTTTCCATTTGCGGCCACTGCATCTGAAACGAGCTCAATTAGACGAGGGCGCAATCGGATGGAGAAGTCTCCAGCCTCCCCGTCCGGCGATGACTCTATCTGCCTCTGAGTCTTCAATCACAGACGCCCATCTCTTCAACTGGCTTGCATTGTGATGCGTTCTCCTTCGACCCTGTAATCATCATCCACTTTCAGAGCAGATTCTCTGCGTAGCTGTTTGACCCAGTGTTGCTGTCCGACCACATGAAACCCCGCCATGCAGTCCTCACTGGGACATATCCACCTCTTTCAAAAGTAAGAGGATTTTTTTTTTTTTTTTTTCATCTTCAAAGGGTCCTGATTTGAAATTCAAATTCTGCAGACATGTTTCACTGCGTGCAATAAAGGGCTGGCTTCAAAACGTTCTATTCGAAATAACTGACTACAGCAACAATGTTTATTTGATGTCTTCAGACGCCTCATTTAGGTGCCGTGAGCAGCGAGAGGTGTGCAGGACAAATTCCTCATCAGCTTTCACCTACACAAGAGCTTCCCCTCCGTGCCCATAATGTAGAGAATTTGCAGGAATTCTTTAAGATCTTAAGGATTTGGACAGTCAGGAAAATGAGACATTGTGCTTTCATAAATGGGCCAGTGCATCCTCCCTTGGCGTTTTCCATGGCATTGACACCTATTCAGATATATTAAGTTAGTATTGTTTTTGGAAAATCTGCCATCATAAAATAATATTAGAAGAAAACAACAAAAGGATCTTTAACAATATGTCACGCAAATGACTTTTTGACAAAAAAATGACAGTAGGACGGAGACTGAGGGGAGGTAGGAGCTGATTTTATGCTCCAGAGTGCCCTATAATCTAAATGAGAGTAGTTTTGAATTAAATTGGGAAGGATATGAAAGGTGATTGACTCTGGCCCTTTGATGGAGGCCTGGAGCGTGCACAATTTGTCCCACAAGTGCCTCATCTCCTTCATGTATGTCAGGACTGCAGGTAAGCTTCTCGGCCAGCACTTGGAAATGAGGGGAAAAAAATTCAGAGTATTGGCTGGTTGATGGACTGGTCAGTTTAAAGCGCTTTAGTCACATGAGCAGTGTAAGCTGCATTATGGCCTTTAGGGGCCATGAGGAGAGCGATAGACCTTACACTTTCTGGAAGAATGGACGTTTTATTTTCTCTCAACCATTAACCTGGGGCTGGAAATCAGCTGCTCTCTTTCCATCATCTCTCTCATTCTGACTTATATTCCACATGAGCCACCGGCCAATTTTAATGGTACAGTTTGCATATTATTAACTTAGACCCTCAACAGAAGATGTAAAAGGTTACTGAATCACATTCGCTAATACACAACTCATAGACTTAGAAGAACCACAAATGTATCTGTTAACTTCACGTGATACTAAATGGTCCATCGCAGTTCACACACTCTGATTTGAGCTATTTCAGACCAAGCAGAGAGCGAGTGGACGTTTTGAGGACACTGCACAGAGTGGAGCTGCTTCATGCTCTTTTCTGCTTGCCTGTATATTGCTTTCCACTCTTGCGTTGATATTGCGGATACATGCAAATACATGTAATATTGATATCAATGCAAAATCAGTCCTCATTATGGATGAGTCCTCCTCGTCCTGCACGCTCTGCCCAGGCGCCATCCCTCGCTTAAATCAATCGGAGGATTTCCAGTAAGTGAGAATGTGTCTGACACGGACAAATGTGCTGCATGTGTGAAAGGCCATCTCTGGACAACGTCTGGACCTGATTCTGCAGACACTGTCTGGACTTCAAATGAGTAAACCGCTTTGGTGTCTCTCCTGTATGTTCAAGGTGGGCAGTGCAAGGTATCAGTCCAGCTGCCTCACAAGGTCACGTGATTTGCGCCGCAGGGCTGTTTATGAAGTTCTCACATGATGTGAGAGCGACAGTTGGTGGTGATAATGAAAGGATGTTAGTTTTACTGTTTATGGTGTGGTCTAGAATTGAGTTTACTGTGATATGTACCGTTACAATGATAGAAAATTACATATGCTGTGATAGAAGACTTTGGCCACATCGCTCACCCCTGGGAGCTGCTCAACATAACTGCCAATAGTAAACTAATGGCACAGAAAATTACATAAAATAACATATTTATTCACTTAAAATATTCCAAAGCCAACAGAAAAATAGGCTCTATGGAAAAAAGGGACACATGCGTGTAGTAGTGAGAGCGAGGCTGTTATCTGTCCGTCCCCAGGCACATTGGTGCAGAATTCACTTTGCTTTTTACGCTGCCTGCTGGATACGCTGCCTGTAAATCCAGTGTCTTATTTTGCTGAAACAAATTCTCAGGGCTCTGTTGTACCGCAGTGTTTTGGTTCCGCTTTCGCTCGTCTTTCCACTTTTATTCTACGATTTACAACCAGCTGACATGTGACACACAGAACGTTTTATCAATGCCAGAGCCAAGAGTAATGAGTGAGTCTTACCAGCCCTGCCATCTGAGACAGTTATTAGGCTATACTGATGCCTTCTCTTTACACCGGTGACTCTCTTTGCAGCCATCTGAAGGCAGCAAGTATCAGTTTCATCTGTAGCCTCTAACTTGAGTGTTGTTACACACCATCAGGCCACAATTCCGCATGGCAAATCCATTGGTGAAATTTTGTGCATCATCAGACTGTTGTAGAATAACCACAGAAAGCTCCGTGCTCATGTGCCGTCAAACCTGCCGTCTCTCCCTCAGGACCCTCTGTTCCTACCAGTCTTCACACAGTGTGTATCCAAACGCCAGGTTAGCTGAGGTAAAGGCTGCAAACATCATCCTTTTTCAATAAATCTCCCACAGTGTCACCTGAAGCTCTGCATTTTGAATTATAATTCAAGTGGACGTGTGGCTGTGATGGAAGTTATTTGGGTTCAGTTTTATAGTGGTGTTTTTTTCAAAATCCCAATTTATTTGTGGATTATTACCACTGTTCATGTGGCAATATGAGGACTAGAGAGGCAAATATTTTGTCTCAAGGAAGGACAAAAAAGGTAAAGGAAAACAGTCAAATTCAACTGAAATGAACTTTGAAAGCAGTATCAGAAAAAAGAACATGCGAACACTGGACCACATAATTGAACTGCATGTGGTTTTTTTATGGACCATTGTGATGACAAATCATGTTGCCCTCTGTTACACACAGAAAATATGGTAGCCATCTTTAACATGTCCACCAAGATGAAATCAACTAGAACTAGTCATCATCTGCTCTTTGCAGATGTTTGAGCTGCTGTCTTCATATATGAACCTCTGCACGTCCTAGATAAGAATAAGTTCCCTCTCAGGAAGACTCGACAGGTCTCAAGCTGTCAGTGCGAGCCCTGCGTGTTCGGACCATGAAAGTAACGTGATTGGCCACGATGGGCTCTAATGTATGCTAATGTATTCTTTCTGATCATAACATGTTAAATAAAACACCACAAAGTAAGCAGTAATCAGCCCATCCATGTTGAATCTATGTTAGATCTTTTTTTCTTTTCATTTTAGCAGTTTCGATGGAGTCAGCAGCATCTGAGCTTGTTGCAGGTCTAAATGTCCTCTGTCATACGGTCCATATTGATTTTCCTGCTGTGCTATTACTTCCTCGCAAGTTTCAGATTTAATCATGGAAAATGTACGACAAATGTCAGTTGTTTATTTGAACCATTAATCCATACGTGCACGTAAAATGTCATGCACTTTCCAGGGCAGCCCCCCCCCCCCCAAAAAAATACATGAGTGCAGTTAATGCCCACACACTGAGATGCCGTCAAAGAGTTTAATTATGTATTATAACTTAATACTCAATAGGATGTTTGTTAGTAGGTTCGAAAGCTCACTTGGGCCCTGTAAACTGGAATACGACTTTAAATTACTTCTCTAATGACACACACTTAACACTGAAAAGTGATTTAGATGGGTCACAAGTCGCAGACCGTAGAGAGATATGATTAAACCTTCATTTGTTTTTCATTTGCCTTTAACTTATTCAAGAGTGTGTCGTAGAAATCATGTGATTTGCATGGTCAGCGCATGCATAAAGAATTCCATACATGACCATAATGGACAGTAAAGGTGCGCTGTGGAACCAGGTCACTTGATTTTGAGACCTCCATACCAGCCAGAACTCCCCGATGAAGCATAAATACACGGTCTCCAGTAACTGACAGCTTTTCTAAAACGACTTGACATATTTGATCCTGTTCCCCATACCTTTCCCTTAACTAAAGCATACACCTTAAGAAACATTTCTAACCCACGCTCCTGGTAATGGAGCAAAACCTTTGTACATTTCACAGGATTGAACACGTTACATTTCATTTCACACAAAAATACAAACTACAGTAGACATATTGTGGTTCCCCATCCACTACACACAACCCTCTACAATTGGCCTTTTTCACAGAAGACATTTTGACATTTGGAGATAATACAAGAATTTGTTGATAAATGATGGCTCCATTTAGCTGCTTCAGTTTCAGGCTTTGGGTATTGTTCATGCTGGCTCACTGTCACACTGTCCTGGCTCACTGGGACACTTGAATAGAGCACAGCCATTGTTCATGTTATTAGTAACATCTGTGGTGTTCTGACTATGACAAGTCAAAATGTCTGCTGTGAAAAAGGCCTATCTCCAAAGGTCCATGTTGCTTTTCAATTCAGAGCTGTAGTTGCATTTCAATTGGCAGTTCTGTAAATTTCACATGGCCATCAAACTAACAGCTCGGTCATTACAAAACAGACACAAAACAGACATGCGACTTGCTAAATTGTTCAGGGTGCTAATACATTAAGAACTCTTAAGTGTCCTCAAAAAGTGTTGTTTGTGAGCATCAGTCATGTTTCGTAATGGGTTTCTTCTCCACCACATTGTTTATTTCCTGTCCTAGTTGGAAGAATTATATTATTCCTCAAAATGGGATGTATGCAGCGGGAACTGGGTGATAACGCTTCTCCAGGCTTTATGGAGGAGCACTGCAGAGATATACTGTACAAGCAAATCCATATTGGGGTGGGAAATTAGCAACAGCCAGCAGCCAAATGCTGGTAAAATATGAAAGTGGCTGGTAGATTTCATATACAACATAATGATTAACTACTGAGTGGCTTCTGAATTTGAACATTTATCTGTCAGCGGCTGGTACATTCACATTTTAAAAAGTTCATGTCCCACCGTGTTGGCCTCTATAGGCTGAAAGGACCAGTGTGTAGGATTTAGGGGAATCTATTGGGAGAAATATATTGTCATTCAATTATGTTTTTATTTGCGTATAATCACCTGTATATACACAACCATGTAAAGAGAAGGGCTGCTGCACCAGTGCCCTTCCATGGGCGTCCCAATCATCCATCATAAATCCACCTTGACCTGATGTGGTGCGTTGGACTGGTCTTGTCAGCTACTGGCCATAGTTCAGTACTTTTGCCAATACACTCCACTGATACTGTTAAGTTTAATTTTGCTTCCCTCCAAATTACACTTAAATGTTTCATTAAAACAAATTTCAGATGCACTGCACAGGAGAACCTCAAATAATGAACTGCATGGGTCTCGCTGGAGAATCCGTCCTTGACTCACTAAGTCCCAAAACCTGAACCAATAAAATTAGTAGTTTTTAAATATTAGATCACTGTTTGCTTAGAGTTTTTCATGAAGGATTTTATTTCCCAGCATGGCATTAATTTGTTACTCAACACTGGCTTTCTTTTACTGCCTCAGTCACATTGCCTTCGTGTAGCTTTTCGTGCCAGACATAATCAAAAGAGGAGGTGAAATTGCTCCTGGTTGCTTCCACCTGCTCCAGCTGTTCCTTTAGTGACTTTTTACCCCTTTAATGCTTAGCGGATCATTAGATCACAGCAGTTTGTATTCACTGTGACTCGCTGTGTGAGCTTTGTGTGTGTGTGTGTTTAAATTCCATTTCTTTTTAAGTCAAATGACCCTGACTGTAAAGCTGAAGCTACACTTTCACGTGTGGTGAATGTGCCTCCACCTTACACTGACTGTTGACGACCTTGTAGACTTCAATAATAAACTTGAGTTCTCAGCAGGTCCTACTTGTTCTGCACAAATTAATAAAAAAAATTAATGAACAAAAACTAAAACTAGCTTCAAATGGGGAAAAAAAGAATTTGCTGCAAAGCCAGGAGTCAAAGTTGGAGCCCTTTAGGTTTAACATTGTAAAAGATAAGATAGTCCTCTGCTTTCAGGCTGAACAATCAAGCTTCAAAATGTTAACTGTCAAGAATTATTATATTATTAAAACAAAACAATGGCCACTGCATGAGTCAATGAGTCTGATGTGGATGTACCATCTCCGTGGTATTTCCCTGTCCGTGAACCTCCACCCAGAGTGTCATTCCATAATACGATGACAGAAGATGCAATCAGTGTTGCAATTAGCAGGATGAATTCATCCACTTGTGTTCTTGACCCTATTCCAGCCGAGCTGTTTAAAGGCAGCGTCCAGTGTCTCTCCCAGGAAACAGCCATTATGACAAAGTGTTCTCTCTGAGTTCAGACCTCTTCCCCAAAGCTTTCAAAACAGCGATGGTGAAACCTCTGCTTAAGAAACAGCAGCACGTAGAGCCGCATCTCTAATCCCCCTGTTCCTGACTGACTCTTTTAGGAAAATTCTTCTAAACCAACCACATATGTACCTAATGAAGAATTATAAGATGGAAAAATACAGTGTTCCTAATGTTTCTTACAGCAGTACTACTGAAGCTGAAGCACCGAAGCTGTACTGTGTTGTGTTGTACCCCAAACTGCCACTGATATGTATTTAAAAAAAAAACAAAATCAACATGAATAATCAAGTAGCTATTTTTTAATCTGGCATTTCATTTAGAGTAATTGTTAACCTTTAACAATTACACAACATTAGCAGCATTGAGTCACCATTTAGCCTTTTTTTGTTGCTGTCCACAAACTGCCTGGGAAAATATCTGGCTCTTTAGCAGCTAAAAGCTCGTAAGTTAGCAAGTCGCTAACGTTATCTGGCATTTGTTGAAGGGCAGGTTGCTTACAATGGGTTTATTAGAGCAACAAAGTAAAGATGTGCATTGTAAAACCAAAACAATGAGTTGAAAGATGCTAAAAAAGCTTTGCATAGCGGAGGGAAGTGCAGGGTCAGACGATAATGAAGATGAAAAGAAAAATATAGTAGCACTTCAACAAGCATTGTGGAATTAAATGAAGCATGTAATGTTGGCAGTAGCCAGTTTCCAAAGCAAGTGTTTCTGTCTTTGTTTATTTGTGTCAATAAAGGCTTCTAAGCACATGCATATTAAGGTACAGAATGTGAGTATGGACCCAGGAGTGTTGGAGGAATAGTCCTTGATGTGAAGTACGAGATCCGGGTTAGTTCAGTTTGTCGTGTAAGAGGGAGAGTGCTATGCTTTTCAATACGTTACCATTACTGTAGCATCCAATTCCCCTCTGGGATTTTAGTCTTTAGGCCTCTGATTATGAGTTGGCATAAATACAGCACTCCGTGCTTCATAAGAATGAAATATTTTTGGCTCGTGCTGCATTTAATCTTTTTATTGAAGTGAAGTCCCTACAAAAATATTTCTCTCTCCCACTGTCTTGGTTTTGCACTCATGCCAGTGTCTCTAACAGTCATCATAAATTCTAGGCAGGCACAACCCATTCCTTAAAATCTGCAATTTGATATATGTAGTGGGAAACTAAGCAAAGAAACAAACTGACCATGCTTTGGCCTCGACCTTGATTGTGCAAACATTTCCCAAGTGGATAATACAGTCAAGTTAGCCAGATATGAATATCTTTTGCTACTAATATGTCAGGTAGATTCTTGGTTGTCCAGGAGGACTTGAAAGTAGGTCAGATTAACTGCTGTATGAAGTGATGATACTCACAATACTACCTGCTAATGAAGTGCGTGTGTTTTTAGACATGGGCCGTCACAGCATGTCCTCTATCTGGTCAGAAATCCAATTAAAAAATGCATAACTTATTTTTTTTACACTGACTAATGTGGAACTCTTGGCATTGACTGGTTTGCTCCACATTTCCCAAAGCTACATTTTGTTGCGATACTCAATCAAATTAGCTTTGAATTCCAGTGATCATCAGACTCATTAAAATGTGTTTATATTGCAATCAATTTTTCTATGCTTCAGTAAAAACGCAGCTGCACAGTTTTAGTTATGTGCAGCCAATATTCAATCTCTCTGAAGCTGGAACAGCCGTCTTATTAGAAAACAGTTCTACGCAAGCCCTGGCACATAATTTACTTTTACTTGTGACTTGGTGAATACTTAATAGTACAGTGTTATGTGTAGCCCATGTTAGTTTGCCACTGTAATTTAATGCCCAGCCCACTGAAAGTCCTCCGCGCTTTGAGACACTATATAAAATAAGAACTCTTGTTAGATTTATGTACTTAGTGCAAATAATAAATCTAAAGCAGATATGTAATTCAATAAATCTGGATTACATTATAAGAAATGCATCTCAGATTCAATTTAGGACTTATGAGGCTTGAATTATGAAAGACGATTACTGTCTGTCTTCTGCCATGACTGCATGAGAACTGCAACTGAGAGAAGCATTTGATCAGAACCCTCTGACAGGAATATAATTCACTTAAATAAATAAATAAACTGCAGTTAAGATAACAATTAGGGGTGATGAGCATTTTGGGGAGATGATGGTTTGCTTTAAAGAATTAAAAGCCAATTGAGGTCAGCATCATGGGGTACATATTTTCATCTGCTTTGCAATTGCAGAACAGTTGCAGCTGTTCTGTAGCGATTAGCTTGACACGTGGTGTGTACAAAGTGCTACCAGGCTAACAGCTGAGTCAAAAGTAGAGGGCCAGACCCTCCTAATGGGATTTTTAGATGATGACTTTTTCTTTTCTGCCTTTTCTCCTTTTCTCCTTTTTTTTTTTTTTTTTTGATTTCCTGCTCCTGTCTCAGTGGGCGTAAGTGAAAAGTAAAGTATCCTCCCTTAAAAGTCTCAACGGAAAGTGATTTGCATCGTATTATTCAAATTGCAGTTAAGTGCATAATACGCTCTAATTACACGGTACAGTACTGAGTGTGTTTTGAATTCATGCATTTCATTTTTCAGGCGGACAAACACAGACTGAATCAGACAAAATGAATAATGGAAGGTGGCTATTGTACAGATGTAAAATAGTTCTCAGTGCTTCGGTGTTTTACAGGGAGAATGGGGAGAAAATGCACATTTGATAAAATCTCAGTCTCTGCTTAAATCTCATCCTGTGTGCATGCATGCACCCCTGTTGCTGCCTGTTTGACAGTCTGTGTGTGTCTAGTGTGTTCACAGGGGAATACCTCTGTTTGTGTGTTAGACCCTGGTCAAGTAGCGTTTGCAAATTAATTCTAAGCACTTGTTTTAACGCAAATGCAAACCTTATGGACATTGTTAGTCTGTAGGGCACTGAGGAAGGTACTTGATTTGCTATGATCTACCTTTCACTGAACTATGGACTCTTAATTGCCTTTATATGGTAATCCCCATTCATTCGGTATGCTAAGCACTTAAAAAAAAAACGCATTGTAAGTGTTATATTTGAGGCCTCCTGTGTCTGTGTACGTGCGTGGCTGAAGCAGCATAGCTATGATGCTGAAATAAGTAAAGTTTAAAGCGCAGTGAGTAAAATATTTATTGTCACATTTCACACAGAATGACCATAATATACCTGAAGTGATGGAGTTTGATAGGGATGTTGCTCAAAATCAATGAGGCAGTTATCATTTACTGCACGGTTAGACCAGAAACAGCCCTGGGTTAGAAAAACACAAGGATGGGAGCGGGTAGTTTCAGCGAAATGACGGAATACAGTCAGTCCATTCAAAACAATGCTTCATTCATTTGAATGATTAGAAAAGGCAGCACTGTTTTTTGGCCTCTTGCTCCAGTGCACCTCCCTGGTGTCCTTTAGTCCTCTGAAATACAATCTGAAACTTAACTGGCAATTACAATAAATGATCTGCAGCCTTTTCTTTTTTAACAGCATTAATTAATTTACAAGCATGTTACAGTCTCCCGCCTGTATGTGAATAAAAAATGACATGGAGTGCTCCGCTGTTGTGTTATTAATGTTGTACTTCCAGCCGTGGAGAGCATCCTCTCCGCTGCTCCTTTGGCTCTAGGGAAAGCCGTCGTTGTAAGATGTGATTTTTGATACTTGTGAATCGATTCTGAATCATAGAAGACAGGAATGGGATTCTTATGTGAATTGATTTTTTTTCACCCACCCGTACCCACAACACTGCACGCCGTTCTGTAACACCATGTGAAATGCTAAAAAAAACTTTATTTATAGAGCACTTTTCTTAACAATGTTACAAAGCGCTTGACAAAATGAAGGATAAAACCGGAAAAGGCAGATAAAATGAGAAAAATGCCAAGGACATGAGCAAAGAGGAAATAAAGACAATGAAATGAGGTGAATAAGATCAAATAAATAGGAATAAAAGCAGTACAAGTAAAACATATATAATCTGATAGGTTCTCACAGCTCATCCTCTGTCAAATTAAAGATGCAGTTTGTAGGATTTTGTGGGATTTATTAGCTGAAACGAAATGTAATATTCATACTTATGTTTTCATTACTGTTTAATCACTTGAAACCAAGAACAGTTGCTGGAGCAGGTCCTCTTCCACTGAATCCGCCATGTTGTACCACTATGTGTCTGTAGTAGCCTAGAACACCGGCTTTAGGGAGCCCCTCGCGCAATGTCTGCATCCACTGCAGGGGAGGGTGAGGCGAGGGGTGTTCAGTTGGGGACTATCTGCAACTTCATCACTAGATGCCACTACGTGCAGCACACTGGACTTAAAGGCTTTAGTTATGCACCAGAAGTGTACACTTGCATTTACGTATTAATTGGATCAACAGCACGAAAACATCTTAAACTGCCAACAAGAGCTGATAGCTTCCTATTTTGTGGTGTATGTCATGTTTTAAATAAGTTCATACATCAGATCTGTCTGGCACACAGAATCAGCACCGATGGGTCCTTTTTCCTGTGCAGAGCGTGTGTTTTTATGTCTGCCTAGTTGGAGGGGAGTTGAAGATGCGCTGCCATTTAGTTGCGACAAAACAGGCATCCACAGGATGTACAAGAGAACAGTGCAAAACATCACACATACTGCTGTTAACTCTGCTTGCTGCTGTTAACCAGCTTCAGTAATGTCAGGTGCATCCATCAAAATCCATTCTCCTCATACTTGAACCACAACAGAATAATGCTCCCACAAGCACATTTCAGTAAATCTGCCTTTTTCAGAGTGGACACTTTGAGTTGTCCTGGTAGGAAAAGCAGAAGCAGCTGTATTGAATTCAGCCATCTTCCATTTTATCATTTATTCAGGTACTTTCACAGCTGTGACATGGCAACATGTCTTCTGTAAAAAGGCCTATTCTTCAAATCATTTTTTTTGTTTTATATATCAGAGATATTTAAAACACAAGATGTTATTTCCACTTTGTCAGCAAGCCTGACAAGCACTGTAGATGTAAATGTTCTGGTCACCAATTATTTAAATTTTATTTTGAATTTGCATTCAGGTAGGTGTTCACTGTGTTGATAGCCTTGACATTAACTCATAAGAGGTCGTTAACCGTGGCTTGCAAAGCATGATTGACAAGTTCATTAATTAGATGGCTAGACATGAGAGAATGGTGATTTGCCTTCAGTAAAATGAGAAAGAAAGACACGTCTGCAGCAGCGACTTGAGTTTTGAACTAAACAAACTGCACAGCTCTTGTGAAAGTGTGAGCAAAAATGATATTAAGTGTATTTGCACAATTACCATTTGATTACCATGACCATTTATTAAGCCCAGAAAGATGGCTCCTTTAGTGCCCTCCTACCCATCAGCATGAGTGTGACCAGGATGTCACACTGCTGTTTTCACAACTCAACAGGAATCACCACCACCTATTCGATGGGAGTGCAGCCATACGCAAACATGACTCCAACTGTGGATTGAGAAACAAAGATAATCACCAGACACATCCACAGAGCCTTGAAGTGCACACGCACTGCTACACAGGCGCTCACTTAACTCTTAATTATCATGGATGCTCCAGTCATTAATTATTAAGCACACTCTCGGCGTCGCTAATGGTATTTTTGGAGAGCAAGCTTTATCTACTGTAAGAAGGTAGATGTCTAGTTTGGGAGTCTGTGGAATAATTTATTGTTGCCCCACAGGCAGTTTAAATGCTGTCTGTATTTAAATCAACTACAGTGTCTCAGCAAGTTTAGCTGGTCTTTTCTGACTCTAATTTTGTATCCATTCACATTGCAATTAGTTTTCAGCTGGCAAGTAAGACCCTCCCAGTACTATCAGACGAACATTTCAGACAGAAGTTACAGTAGCGCTGCAGTGCAGGCACTAATGCACGCTGTACTGTGTTACACCTTGATTTCATCAGTGCTGTTGCCATATTTCTCTTTTTTTTCCAAAGGCAAATTATGAACTTGCCTGTTTTTACTGAGGTTTTTAACTTGTCCCTTGCACAACAGGGGGTCCCAGAGTGTTTTTACTCAGCTGTGGTTGTGTTCGAGCTTAAGAAACCCAACCCAAGCAGTCTGAATGACTGCAGACCTGTTGCTCTGACATGAAATCCTTTGAACGCCTCGTATGTAACCATCTTTCCAGTGTTGTCCTGGAACCTTCTCAGTTTGCAAACAGATCGGTTGATGATGCAGTTTAATTGTGGCTGCAATCTATTTTTCAATACCTAGAGGCCTCCAACACCTATGCAGGGCTTCTGCTTGTCGGTTACAGTTCTGCTTTGAATACTATTCTTCCATCCGGGCTGTATGACACTCGCTCATATGAGACTCAAACAGCTCCTGTGTCGACGGATCGTTGACTTTTTGTCAGAGAGGATGCAGTTAGTTAAACTTAACAACAAGGTCTCTAAATCCTTAATCATGAGCACTGGGGATTTACAGGAGTGTGTACAGTGCCCGCTCCTGGACTCATCGTACCCCTGTGACTGTATTTCCCACAGTCTGTTAGGATGTTTAAATTCTACAATGACAGCACAGAAGTGGGCTTGGTCTCCTCCACCTTGCAATGGGGGGATAACACCACTTCTGTTCTGAAGGACAGACACCAGAGGCTTTTCCTTTTTAAGGCAGCTGAAAAAATGTGTTTTTTTCCAGGCAGGTTATGGTGCAGTTTTTTTATAGCAGCTGTGGAGAACATCGTCACCTACGCGTTGACTGTGTGATTTGGCAACACGTCAGCTGAGGACAGGAGACAGTTGTACAAAGTGGTGCGTACTGCATTTAGAAAGGTTGGATTAAAAGAGAAGGGCCTCACTGTTCTAAAGGACCCTTCTCACCTGGCTGACAACCTTTTTAATTTCCTTCCTTCTCATAAAAGACTAAGAAGCATTAAGACCAGACCATCCAGGTTCCAGAATAGCACATATCCTGAAGCCGTTTGCCTCCTTAACGCTTCAAACATGGCACTGCAGGCCACTGGGCAGGTTAAACAGTTTCTGCAATAGGGCAGATGTTTTTAAAGCACTTTGTCTAGTGAGTAGTTTGATGTTGCTGCTGAATTCCCTGCAGGTGCTTGTGTTTTGTCTGTGGAGTTCGATTTCATTTTACCCATTTGTAACATACCCACAGCTGTATGCTTTTATGATGATCGTATGGGTTGGACCTCACCTATCAGTTTAATAATTTGTTAAATGTATTATGTGCTCTATGAGTGACTAGGTTTGTATTTTCCTGTTTTGATTGTGAGCCCATTAAGACAAATCGACAATGTTGATATGATGATAAATGAATCTTGAATTTTGAAATGGGGATATTCTGAATCATGAGCTATGGAAGGGACTGGACATGCTGACATTAGCATTTGGATTCATACCCTATGACTGGATATAATGATGGCAGTTTGATTGACAGAAATTCATATCATAGCAGATGGCTGCAGAATCTGAAGCTAGTGGCGGGCATTTCGGGGAAAGAGGATATCTGTTAGGATATACTGTAAAACATCACATCCACTGGCTTAAAAAAATAAAAATGAAACACCTCAATATCACAGCACTGTGACAGTGGTTTAAATTCACCTCTCAGCTTTAAAACAAATGCTTTCAATTTGGGACAATCCAAGCATCACCAAAGTGAGACATTGCACTGGGTGAAGTAGGGATACTGTGTTTCAGAGGCAGAAAGAGACACAGCGAAAGGCCGTGCTGGTGAAATCAGCAGTGTTGCTTGTCAGCTCCTCCGTAATGGAAAATGTATTTAAAATGGGGTCTACTGGATCTCATTTTACGAATCATTAATAATAAATTGGTGCCATCAATCCTAATGATGACGGGTGCCCTATTATCAGGCCAGCGTTTGGGAAATTTCTGTTGGCTTGGATCAATTAATTCTCCTATTCCTTATACATAAAACATGTGTTTGGTTTCTTGAAAAACAAAATAGAGGACCTTGGGTTCTGTAGCCTTGCTGGTTGGATTGGTGACCTATTTAACCCCTGTTTGCTGTTGCAGTTGACTGCTGATACCAAGAGACAGAGGAGACAGAGAGCAGGAATAGCTAAGCTCAAGGCAACGGCCACATACAGCATAGGAGGGGGAAAAAGCTAAACCTACAATAGCTGAGTTAAAGATCCATGACTGTACACGCTCCAGCCATATGACCACACTAATAGAAGAGATTATTTGGGGGTACTGGGGGCATTATGGTTAGATGATCATGGATATGTCCTTGAACAACATCCATCACTCATACTTCCCCCCCTCGCTTCTTGCCATGTTTATGAGCATGCCTTGATATGCAGTCATTATCAGGATTTACTTTCACACACACAGCATGCAGGTAGGTCACTGCACATAAGCACAGGTTATCACAGAGACATATAAAACAGGGCGCCATTTATTAACTGTAAACCATTTTCACAACAGCATTATTTTTGTTTCTCATGACAAACACGGGCTGCCTTCCAAAATTGGGAATGTTGAAAAAGGTGCAAGTCAGGACATTTCTCCGGCTGGATGGTTCATAGGAATGTTTATGGGCCTCTGTGGGACTAATGATGTATTACCAAACTCTAACTCTGAAAAGAAAGCAGCTGAAAGAGTTTTCCTTTAATTACATTAAAGCTGCTATTAAACAGCAACCCTGTCCACAGCCAAAACAGGTTGGGCGTGTTGAATGCTTGTTTTACATTAGGATTAGACACCAGAACACAAATGATACGAACAGGAATCACGATATCTATTTGTTTGTTTAATCAACAGTAGACCAGTACCGTTTTTGATTTCCCATCACTTCTGTGGAACATCAAAAGTCCAAGTGCAGAATTAACCAGGTGAACTGTACTGGGTGACTGAGACAGAGCTAATGGGAGCTTGCATTAGCAAAGTCAGAACACTGACTCACGCTTGTGTCAGCGCAGCAGTCAGCAATATGTACAGCAGTATTATGAAATATTTACTTCCAATTTAAGAATACCGCCGACTGTATGTGTGCATTGATTGGAAAGTTAACATCAGAAGCAGTCAACCCAAGGCGAGCTACAAACACCACCTCCAACACCCTGACCTGAACTCCTCCCTGTTGAAGGCAGTGACTGAGGCCAGGAGCTGTTTTATTGAAAACATGTGTTCTTTTATTATTGTTGAAAATACCAAATTTAGATGAACACCACTGACCCTGCAACCAAGGTAAACAACACTCAGTCAGCAGCATTTCTTCCTTAGCTGGCTAAAAACCTGCTCAGTGGACTGTATCACCGCCTGTTTTCACTATTGTTGGGTAAAAGATGACCCTTTTTTTGTAGTATTTCAGCTTATTATTATCTTCTCAAACCTATTTTTAATTTTATTAATATTTTTTGGCATTTTTGTTGATTTGTGATAGTGGCAGCTTTAGACAGACAGGAAAGACAGTGGCGGAGAGAGGGAGGATGGCATACAGCCAAAGGCCTCGGGCTGGAATCGAACCCATGCCACTGTGGTCTCATCCGTACACATCAGGGGTGTCAAAACCGACCAAAAATGACATTCCATTATTCCCTCTAAAAAAAAACCAAATAGGTTCAAATGATTGGGATATCTGTTATCATGTCCATAAGAGGGCAAACCAATGCTATGAGAGACATACTACTTGTATATTGTTTCAACATAAAAGATTTACTTACCCACACACAAAACAGAAGATAAATGAATGTTCTACACTGTGTTATTATTCTCTCATTTCAGCTTGACCTACATTTCATTTTCAATCAGTGACAGTGATGTTGTGTGCAGAGTTTCCATTAGAAAAAATTGGTGCCAATCTCCGTGTCCTGGAAGATTTCAATATCCCAGACAAACGGGAGAAATTCCGGTCAAATATATTCTGATTATGGACTCTGTTTCCCCTTGTTTTTGTGTATAAGCAATGGAGACAACAATTTCTGAAACAGTCACGAAACCATCAGGAACTGATTCAGGAATTATTTTCACGAGGCATCGAGTTTCGCAGAGATTTAAATATATTGGAGTTGAACACATTTCCCCAGAAAAGAAAACGTTAATTGGAGAATGCATATATGAAAATATAACACTTTGTCATAATATAACCTTGTTTTATGTGGTGAAATGCACAAAAGAAAATTAAAATGAGCAAATATTTTTAGACCACCTTGGAACATCCTTAAGACACCCACTTTGTCTTTGGGACCAGTGTTCAGGAGACACCTGGTGTACACGGCAGGTCTATAATCTGGCATTTCTTACATTTCTCTCCTGATCTCATTAATACATCACTCCCTGCTGCTTCAGCTCCCTTCACCACCCCAACGCCCTCTTCATGTGTTGAAGCTTTCATGTAGTCTTTAGTTTGCCAAGACTTTCATGTATGTTTACAGCCATCTGTAAATCATGTATAGTGTAGTTCTTCTGTTCGTTATGCTCACGGATGCGTTCTTCCAGCAGAACCCTTGCTGGTGCCCTCTGAAAGCTTTCAAGAGTAGAGTTCTTTCTGCTATTGTGTGAACATTTTCAATAAATGGCCACCTCTTTAACACTGGAAATTCTCCTGAGGAATGTGTGATTTTTTGCCAGCTGTGGTCTTTCTCTGCTGATCAGCGTACTGACCTTATCGGTCCATTTATCCTTCGATAACGTTTTAGCAACATATGCTGTGTGTTGACTTGGGCAAACATTGCATTTGAAAACCATAGAACAGAATGCCCTTTGTCTCTTTTGTTAACGTGCTCTTACTTATTGGCAAAGAGAGACACAGAAAACTTTCAGATTGTTATTCTCAGCCTTAAGCTTGATGAAAGATTATGTTTCGTTGCTGTGCATTCAGGTTATCTGCAGTGAAGAGGTGCTGAAAGGGTCAGCCAAGATACTGCGTGTCAGACGCCAAACTGCAGCACGAGACACCAGCCTTCCATTATTCATACTGTCACAGTGTACAAATGTAGAAACCTTCAGGCTCTTAGCAACTTGGTCAAACTGGCAACTTTTCAGTCCTGACATTTTATCAGCTGATCATCATGGTTTCTGGGTAACACGGTTGAACCAGCTTTATCATTATCATCTTTATTTTGTGAGTCTTGGCCATTGTAAACTTTGACAAAGGCTGTGAATACACTCCAAGTAGTGTATCTGCTTTTTTAAAAGGAGCATAACTAACAGGCTGTAGACTCTTGTTTTATGCTGGTGCAAAATCGGAGGCTTTATGTCGTATTGTTTCAAATACAAACACTATATTGTACATGGAAGTATTTTAGTTGCCACCTTAAATGTTTTCAAATGTACTATGACCAATTTTATTACGCCAGACACAATTGTGTTGCATAGTTGATTGGTGATAACAAGTGCCCGGCGATTAAACAGACTGGTAATGTTTGTCATGGCTCTGTCTAAATGAGCCACTTCTTTTCATATTTGTTTTTAAAGCCACTCAGACTGGGCCCCTGAAAATCTGAGGTGCCAGTGCCTTTGAAATATTCCTCACAAAAGACGTAATTACCTCTATTCATCTGTAACCCATGGTAAATTAATGTTTTCTGGCACGCAGTAAGTTGCTGAGAGTTAATTCTGTGACGCTGTCTGCTCAGCCACCAAAGGATGTGCTGCTTACCATACTGTTGTGATGCATAGTGAATAGACACATTGTAAGTGGAAATATATGCTGAAATTCTACTTAGAAACATTATTTCCACATCAGCAAAGAGTCTTTCGTCCTCAGGAACATTCTCAGCCTGACACTGCCGATTGTTAAGGACACAGACTGAGTACAGCAGCTCCTCGTGCCCGCCTTTTCATGCCACTGCTCAACTCATATGGCAGATTTACCGCCTGAAGCAACAAATGAGTCACGTCTGCATGCGTGCAACCAGGTCTCTCAACCAGGTCTCACTGAAACCGCATTAGCCCTGTAGCCTGCAGGCAGTCTGTGACCATTCCCGTAAAATTCATCTATCAATACTGACAACAGCCACACCATACACATTATGATCAGTGTTGCAGAAAGTGTTTTGGTTGCCTCAGGTTGGGTTGAGCTTTGATTCTGCTACCGTCCTGCACCTCCATACCATCACCACACAGCTTCAATGTGGGGGGTCTCAAGAACTGAATAAAAAACCTCATATTTGGCCTCCAAGTGATCTGCTACATTGCTGTGTGCAATATCTTCATAGTTTTGGGAGAATGTACTCAAGCAAGCAGCGCATTGCATGAATGACAGTCGTTATTACAGTACACTAAGTGAACGTTAAATGTCATAACATGTTGAAAACCTGTGTTGAGTCAATTTATCCTGTTGTAACATCTAGTTGTCATCAACGTCTACAGCATGCAGCGTGAGTACAATGTCAGCATAATGTCATTTAAAATGTCTTTTGTCATGCTATCTGTATTTTCGAAACAGAAATTGAATATTAGCCAAGTCTCATTCTGGGATTGCATTAAACTGTCAGCCTATGGTATCGCCATTCATGAGGAATGCCTCATAAAAAAGTAGAGGTGTGATTTAAAAACATTTGCCTCTTGGGCGGAATACTCTTATCTGAATTATGTCAAGGCTTGCCAATAATGCGGAGCCGTCTGTTCGGAGAAGCTGTGTTGTTATCTGAGGAAACATGTGAAAATAGGTCCTTATTGTCTGGTACGGCTGTTTTCATGCCACGTCTTACCGCTCACAAACAAACAAACCAGAGACAGCTGCACAGATTGCACTTAGTGAGCAGCCACTCAGGCTAAGCGGACAGAAGTCATACGGAAATGAAGGGCACCTCAGGTAAGAGGCGGTGTCCAAGGCATTTCCTCAACTAGATTGGCTTAGATGAAGACAAACAAGGCCATTTCCCTACCAACTACAAGCCCAGTTGTGACATTTGCATCCATTTCGATGATTGTAAGTGACAGCTACCATGTTTCGGCCTTTACTTAACGGTATGCTGTGGCTTTCTTCTACTTAAATTATTCAGGTCTTTGTTGGACAGAGTATTGCACCTCTCTCCCAGGCTTTTCAACAACATCTGATTTGTTACAAGCCACTCCCGCAAGGCAAAAACTCCTGCTTAACACTTGACTAGTTAGATTTTGAAGTTAAGAATGATCTGCAGCTCATAGGGCTTTCAGCCTGCAGCGATTCTTTGTCGCACAACGGACTGAACTCGAAGGTATTCACATACTGGAAACACATGCTGTCTCTAATAGGGGTTCTAAAGCATATTCCACATAGAGCGACAGTTAAAACATTACCATATAATCTGTTTTCGCGTTGGCCACCGCAATGTTTTGATATTATCCGAGCCGTGCAGCCACCTTCTCCTACTCAGCTCATTAAACACTGACATACTGTTCTACACACCTGTGAGGGCATCATTCTTTTCTTTGGAAAATATCCTCTACTGCACAGTAAATAATGTTCTTTATACTCGAGCACTATGGGACAAATAACATGCAAATAATTATATACTGTACAGCAGATGGGGGCACCACTGTGCTTAATAGTCATAAATGCACACCATGTTAGCCCAAGGTCCTTTAATCCAAAGCTCTCCGTGGACCTTTGTTGCATATTAAACCCCCCACTCCTCCCAACCCCCCATATTATTCTGGAGCAGCACTGTATGTCTGTCTGTGCAAACATTACATCATTTGAAATCAGTAATAAACTACACAGATTCCAAGTTAGCAGCAGTGCTCTGTCAAAGATGTTGGTATATTTTTTTGCTTTAAATAAATCTCCAAACAGCATTTCCTGGTGATAATCAAAGTCATTTTTCTGTATTGTCTGTGGGATTATTTTGGGGAGTTCTGCTTCTTCTTTTTTTTTGTTAACAAATTAAATCTCCTTTGGGTAAAGTTCTCCATGCCTCGAGTTTCCCAATGGAATCACACCAGTGTTGCTGCTCGTTTTAGCCTTTTTACTCTGAACCTCGTGGATTTCATCATCTGTTGCTTTATACTGCATGTGAAACATGTTTTTTCATGCCTGGTTTCTTTTCATTTCCACATTGTATGAAAATCCACTTGGCTAGAGATGCATGATCAGTCAACGGTGAACACTGTGTCTGCTTTTATTATTTCCAATTTTATATTATTGTTGTTTGGTAATGCAGTGCAGATTTTTCAATGCAGTCTGTATTTTCAATTGCATTAGCATGGAAAGATGCCAGAAACAGCACTTTATTCTCAATGATTTTGTGTACAATTCATACAGACATACTTGAAGCCTGAAGTGGACAATTGAGCAACATCACTGACAGTGATTTTTTTTTTTGTGGTTGGACAAAGGGTGTTTAAAATGGACAAAGCTGATGGGGATAAAGTTAGAACAAAGGAACTAATTTGCAAGTTAATAGTGCTTAATCAGTTTGTCGCATTAGTGCCTGTTATAACAAAGGGATATGGGCAGAGGGATTTGGACAAAGAGGGTTTAGAGCCGGTGGAAAGGCCAGGGCCCAGATTTGATAACATTACAGTGAGTTTAACATTGTGCTGGTTGAAGGTGAACGAGTATGGACTCTTTAGCCAAAAATATATATCATTATTAAATATACAGTATTTAAATAATCACCTGAACGCAGGCAGGCCTACACACACGTGCAAACACATGCTATAAGTGTTCACCTGATCCGCCATCCAGTAAATAATCCCTGCTTGTGTTCAGACTCAAATGTATTACAACACTTATATAGCCTTTCACGGGAGGATTATTTAGCTGAAGCCCTTTCCCCCTCACAGGCTGACTAAGCATTTCCAAAATCTGGAATCTGGAGAGAGAAATTTACAACCTGTAGCTAACATCTGAATGAATTCCCAACTTTTGTGGGATACAGGCTCGACTCTCGACTCATTAAAGTCATGAATATTCAATTTGCAAAGATATGATCTTATTCTGTAAAAGAGTAATATTAATAGGGCTGGGTTACATGCTCTTATCCAAACACATATAAATTAATCATAACTCCCCCGTGTCGGCAGAGTGTTCTGCAGCAAACATCTGTAGCATAAATTACTCCATTGCAATCACATCATGTCTACCCACAGACAAACAGGAGATTTAATGATTTTCTGTTTACATTTTAAGCAAGGAAAACATAGCTGTTGTCCCTGAACCTGGGTAAAGAAAAACTTAACTGCAGTGTGTGAAAATTGTAGGGGCTTCCATAACATTTTATAAGAGTTGTTACTTTGTAATAGGATTGTTATTTCCCAGAGGTAATGTGATATAGATTGGGTTTTCATTTATCTACAGGCCTTAATTACCCCAACTTATCCTCTATAGAAAATCAGCATATGTTAATGGGATCTCTGTTTCACCCCAATAAAGCAAGGTGGTACGATATTGTAGTGCTTCCGACAAAAGAGTGATAATGGTCAGTTTTTAGATGCTGTAACTTCACCTTTAACTCAGGTAATATGATTACAATCTGGTGAGGCTGTCATACTTTTTACAAGACATAAACTCTTGCATGAGATATCACTTTCATTACTGCTCAGCAAGCAGCTCTCGTGGCAACAGGCAAGCTATAGTGTTGGTTCAAAACAGAAGCATCAAACAGATGGCATTTTGCACAACCGGCAATAATTTCCCTTTATTGCATTCAAGAAGCAGTGCAACTTAGATCACAATTGGCACCATTCATGCAAGTGCAGATGGTGTTTTTGACTGTTTATAGGAAATAGTCCAGAATCCAGGTAAAACTGCCTTGGTGTGCTACGGTTGGCTGGGTGTTGACTCACAAATGTCAGTCACCATTGCCCAGTAAATTAGAGTTATAGGCAAATATAAGATTTATCTCTTTCATCATTTTATATTAGTTAGTTTTTCTAGGTTTTCTGTAGTTTATTTAGATGTGCACCTCAGCGTTTCCATGGTTGGATAGTATTTTCTTTTTGGCCATTTCCTACACGGACGCACAGCTAGCCGTCAACGTGAGATTTGACCTTTGGTGCCTGTGAGTTATCCTGTGAGCATGCATCGCAGCTGCAGGTTCCTACTGAGTTCATCAGGAATCTGGAGCAATAGATCTCATACTTTATCAGAGCCGTAGAGATTAATCCTGCGTGATAAATATTCTATCAGGCACATCTCAAGGAACCTATATGTACTGCTCACAGTCAGAGCCCAAAATTAATTTTTCTGAAATAATTATCCATCAGTTACTTCGAGTTCCTGTCAAGACACGACTGAAATTCATTTAGAAATCTGACATCACAGAGACATGTTCTTACTTGACGGTTCTTGGCATTTAGGCTGCAAATAACCTGTTCTAATAACATGAAGCATGTTCTTTTCTTGAGTCTTTATGACTCATCCAGGTCTCTTTGTGATTTCAAAAGAATATTCACTCTTCTCTTCTTGTTGGGTTTACATTTCACTGGGAATGCAACTATACCCACAATTTTAGTCTGCACATTTTTAAACCATTTTGAGAAATGTTACACCATGTTATCAGAACTACATAATGCAGAAATGCACCGCTAAAAAGCCCAAGTGGTAACTGTTAAAACTGTCTGGTTCAACCAATTTAGTTTTTTTTTAGTTTAGAAGTATGCAGACCCAATTTTCTTTGTGATCATACTTTTACATTTTTGCGTATTTGCTCACACATATTGTCTCTGCCTGTTGAATACAATATATCTTGATAGTGGTTATTCAGTGGCTGTTCGCCTGCTGGACTATCATATTGTAAATTGGTCCGAGACTTCTCAAATAACAGGCATATGAAGGGATTTTTACACAGCACTCTGACTCAGTGCCCATAGACTGCCATTCCAGGCACACCATCACTTCAGATGTTTGAGTCTTCATTTGCCATGACAACAGTGCAGAGGATAGAGCATGACACATCTTTGACAGACTGGGGAGTAAAATAGGCTTGTATGTGTTGTTTTCCTGTCACTCTCTGCTTTATGTAACAAACATCTATAAACGCCAGTGCTGCCGCTTCTTGCACAATCCAAATTGTTTTGCAGAGTGATAATGGTATTTTATCATGTGTCTGCAGACACCCAGAGACCATTAATGGATGCTCGCTGGCTTGGTATAACAGGATGCACCAAGCCAACTGGTCAAGTCACAGCCGACAAATTAAACATTTTGCAGCAGGATGTGATATCGATGATTCCTCTTGTTGTGCTCTGAAACAGTTACTGTGCTTTGTAGGTTACAGCGCCTAACACACTCGGTTGTCCCAATTATGGGAGACCAAAAAAATCTGCAATTATTCATGAAAGTCAAGTCTTTAAATCCTTTGACTTATTCAGATCCCAGCCTATAACGATAAAAAAAAAAAGACTCAGTCCAGCAGCCTACTGCTCTGTGATAATCACCATGATATATTAAACATAACCAGTTAGAATAACAAGGTCATTAATTAAGATACTTAATGCATGAATTGGAACACTTTCTGTGTCAACATCTCTGTTTTTGCATAACCCAAGTGGTATTAGTATGATCTCTGTATTGTATAGCATCATGTAGTTACACAGAGATTTAAAGACAGCTGTGTTATTAGTGATTGATATGCAAATGAATGCAGAATGATGCTCCAAATTCAAATGGTCTACTTTGTAGAGGAATCCTGTGGTGTAAGAATGCAAGTTATTCAGTGATTTTGTTCACATGAATGTGTCACCGGACAGACATTTGTCACCGCGACAATGTAATGGTGGAGAATAAAAGACAGAGAATTATGGCGGCATGAGGTTGGAAAATAGAGTGGCTGGTCAAACAACGTGATGCCAGAGCATGCAGCAGCAGTGATGGCTGATGGCCATGCCCAAGCTTGGCCTGCCTCAATATTTACACAGCTGTGTCTGGTCTGGAGCACATCAATGCAGGTCGGCCATCTTGCTGACCACAGTGGGTCACCACAACATGCTGACAACAAAAACAAACTAGCACAATCTGCTTTGACTCAAGAACTTATGGGTGGGCTCTGATGAACATGGCTAACAGGGAGCACAGCACTTGTTTCCAACTGCTAAATGTAATCCATCTTAGTTGTGAACTTTTATTTACAGGAGGATGTTTTTTCAATTCCACTTGCAATCAACTTCTGACAGAGTTCAGCTGTTTTATGAGCCAGCTGCTGTTATTTTTAGGATAATATAATTACATTATTTATAATTAAGTAATTGCATCTAATCAAGATGAAGGAAACTGCTGTTAGGGAGTGGCATACTCAGGTTAGCTTAGGGTTAGTATCAGAGATGGGTACCAAGGATTGGTACTGTTTCCTGATTAGCCAGAACCATTAAGCTCTAAGAGCATTCTGTACTGCTGTTGGTATGCTAAAGTCATTCATCCATTAGTTCAATGTTCCACATTTTCAGTTGGCCTCCTGTTAAATTAGCTTTTTCCCAACATGTTGCTGTCCACTAGTGATGCGTTTATTGGCATTGTGTGATGGTTGGATAGTGTGAGCTGCTGTTTGGTCAGCCCCTGTGGAGAACTGCAACACACCAGTGCTCAACTGCGGACTTGGGTTAAATGGCCTTTTAATAAAGACTATGTCTTTTCCTTGTCCCCTGAGCCAGTGCCCACCGTGACATCCAATAGGATTTCACGTTTTTACCCAAACCTACCCTTGTCTGATGCCTCTCAATGGGCAACTCCAGAAAAGGAGAGAGTCCTGTCCCCCTCCCCGAGTTTTGTCCGGGACTTGTTGGTATGGCTCCATTTCCCGCACCTGCTCTGGTTCCTTCCCAGCCAGAGAGGTGACATTCCACGTCCCTAGAACCAGTCTGTGATGACAGAAGTCAGTATGTCTTGGTCCCTGCATTTACCTGCTACCCAGCATGCAAAACACCAAACCATGACGCCTATCCCAGTGGGTGGTGGGTCCACAGGGTGGCGGCTCCATGTTATTTTTTCAGAGTGTACTGAGCCGAGCCCCATGGGCCAAGGCCCAACCAACAGACGAACGCCAACGAGGGCCCCTCCCACATCTGGCTCCAGATGGGGGCCCTGGTTTCCCTTTTTCGAGCGAGGTGCTGCAGGTCCTTCTTGGACAATTCATGTTGGCCTTAGCAGGTAACGCTCAGCACCCAGGGTCACAGGGATACACAAACCCCCTCCACTGCGTTAAGGTGGTGATTGTTTTAGGGGGTTGTTGAAATTAATGACTATGCATATTTTGCATACACAGTTTGTAGTCTGGAGTCTTCTCCCAGGGAGTACATTAAAATAAAAGCTTGAGCTTCATTAAGCTTTGTTTAAATTCTGACAATCAATCTTTTAATCAGGTAGCACAACTCAGAAATATCCTTGATTTTGAGGTGAAGTAAGGTGGAGGTGGCAAACTGTCGTCATTCTGCCAACACAACTCAGAATAAAGTTTAAAGTTTTATATGAAATCTCTCCACAGGATGGCTTAACAGGAAGTGAAGAAAGAGTAGAGAGAAAAAGAGAGATTTCTAACCCCCACAGTTAATGCTTTGTGAGAAATGTTTAATTTAATGTCAGAAGAAATATCGTACATGGTATGAAGTCGTGCATTTACAGAAGAGTGAGAGAGTGCTTAATATTTAAAGTGCGTAAAGTACTTATATCTTTCCTTGATGGATCCAGGGCTTCATTTGAGTAAACACAGTAAAGTATGAAGCACTCCGAGGCTGAGAAACCAAGTCACTGCTGTGATCATTTACTCTCTCTCTCTCCATGCTTGAACGTCAAACCTCATACATTAATTTCAAACATTAGACTGTTCATGTTGGAACATGAGCTCATTGAGCAGCAGCTCTGCAAATAATGCACAACTTTCTTTCAGTCTTGTCGATGCTGGCTGCGCTGTTTTGTTGTCCTTGAATTGGAATGTGTTATATAGGTATTTGACGGTGATATTCAAGACAGAGTTCTTGGATATAAGCTCTGCACTGTAACCATCATAATGAGAGAGCTGTATGGTGATACGCAGATTGGTTTCCAGCCTGCATAGAACTTCCATGAATGAATATTGTGGATTGTCAGGATTTCTCTGATTTCTTGATATGCTCTATTGTGTGCTTTGAACGGAGATGTGCACTGTGCTGCCCAAAGACCTCTCCAGTCTAAACAATGGAGCCATAAATTTCTATATCATTATTCAGATGTTCCCTACTAGATGTGCATATTTGAGAAGCTAGAGGGCCATCAAAGTCAAACATAAAATACAAATGAGATCTTTATGAACCCATATTCATTTACAGTCTGCTGCTACGTTGTTTAATTTTCTCTATCTCACTCTTTATCTCAATCATGCTCCTCCAATCTGTTCCAAGCTCAACATTATATTAAAACACAACAAACACAATGCCTTTTATCACGTCATTAATCTCCAATCATGTTCGATGTCTGTATAAATACAGAATATATACATTTCTCCAAATTGCTCCAGCATCTTTAGCTCAGAAATGATTGCTCATTTATTTACACCAAATTTTGAATGAAAAAATACTCCCACCCTAACAACTCCCCGTGGGAGTGGCAGCTGAAGTAGGGGCCTCAGGCATGATCAGAAGTGTCTGGCCAGTCAACGTCATTATTTACCAGGCCATCTGATATAGCCTCACCAACAGTCATAACTTACACACCTCAATTTACCCGCCAAGGGCAAGTGCCCAAGGTCACATTTAGCCTCAGGTGAACACAGTGCAATCCACTACCATGGTGAGGTACCACTGTCAGGCCTAAAGCCTTCTTCTGCACAGCTGTTGAAGTTTACTTTCACCACACAGATATTTAGATAAATCATAAATATGTATGAATGAATTAGCTTCAGTGTTTTTGCCTGATAAGGACTTATTTTGCTTGGTATTTGTTTCACAGTCTTTAATTTGATTCCAGTTGAGTGGGTTTAGAAGGAGATCCTCCCTGTCAGAGAGTGTCACGTTTAATTTTTGTAACTTTGGATAACCTTTTCTAAAAGGTTAAATCTCCACAACTTTAAGAGACAGTTTAAGGTGCTTGCTGGAAAATAGAGCTCGGACGAAAATGTGTTGGTCTTGACACAGCATCAGTAAAGTTAATCTTCTGCTCACTAATTATGATCGCATAATATAACGTGGAGAAACCAATTGCCCCGCAAGGTCCATTTGGTAGCTGCTGTGGAGCTTTGATTATATGACCAGTTGTCACGCAACCGTAGATGTTTCAATTTTAGAAAATAAAAAAGGAAATTTGAACATCCACATTTAATCTGTTGCTGAAGATCATGCATGACTGAAAGATCCAGTTTTTTTCTACTCCTGTTTCATTGTCAAATTGCCATGATTGACATGTGGCTGCATTGACTGAAAGAAGCTAGAAGAAGTGAACGTTTGGTTAAGGCAAAGCAATGCGTCTGCATCAAAATAAAGTCTAGAAAAACATGATCAAATTTGTAATGGTCTACAAGTTTAATTCTGAAGTATACTGTAAATATCCTTTAATAATACTAAGCATCAGATTTTTTTTTGGGATGGATCTCTGTTGTCAGTCTAGGATTAAGTCATTAAGACACCTACATGTATAATATGTTACAGTATATTTACAGTATTATACAGTATATATATATTGTACTGCAGTATAAAACTGCAGTGATAGAGTTACAAGGTACATGCTCATGTAGGTTACATCACATGTTGAATCCCATTGTATTGCATTACATAAAGAAAGGGATGAACTGGATTGTATCAGTCTGTCAGCTCCATAAAAATATACCTGGATGTGTCTAATTGTTGCTGGTGTATTGAGATGTTAATCAAAACGGTGACATACACACTGTGACCATGCAAGCTGGTGACACCATCATAATTTTCTACCCAAAACAAATGACTTTGTGTTCTTTGTTGTCCATGTCGGCTTTACTGTATTTGCTGCTGTCAACCCGCTGAAAAATGCAGTAAATATAAGGCTTTGTAATGCAAACAGGTATTGTACATTACAGAGGGTTGTAGCATTGCTCCCAGAGATGATGCAGAAAAGAGTTCTGACTCCCTTGTGTCTGAAAGACATGCTGATACTCACAAATCCAGACTGACCTTGCTCAATGTCAAAGGACGTGCACGGGCTGCCTAAAATCTGCTCTGGTTTAATGGGTGTACATCAATCTGATATTGCACAATAACTATTTGCAGTGATGGGGATGCTACAAGGCACGAGGGAGAGTGAAACGTTTCTGCAACCGAGTGGGAATGAAAATAAATGAGGGAGTAAGAATTAGGTTGAATCTCCCATTGATTCTCTGAGGTACTGTATAGCACACAGCATCTCGCAGTGTAAGGATATAGTGGATAGGCACGATCACAGGAAAAGCTGTTTATCTTTGATTTTCCTCAATCAGTAATCAGGGCCCTGGTTTTGTCAATTATTTGTAATTTGTCCTTGTTTGACAGCTCATAAGCCCATAAGATCCAACACAATACTGAGCCTCATAAAGAAAGGAAAATCCAGACTTTATAGGATTACTGACTCCCTCATAAACTAGGAACTAAACACCCTCCTGAGCGAATATTCCATTTACAGGATTTATTTTGTAGATCCCAAAACAGAGAGTTCACCGCTTTCTGCTCAACCTAAGGAGATCAAATGGTAGAGGCCTGATGTCAACAGTGTGCTAAGCTTTTCAATATGCATCACCGCTGCTGACACTGTGAGAGGTAAATCTGGTGGGCTATCAACACTGTAAGAGAGGGAATTTAACATGATCCAAAATGCATCAGATGATAGATCTCTGAGTGAAGGTTAAAGGGGATAAGACTGCTCACCCCATGGATACAGAATTGATGCAAATAATGCCTATGCTAATGTAGCATTGGATTAAAAATATGGATCAGGATTCCCAAACAGGCCTTATTTCTGCAGTAGCCAGGGGCTGCATGGCCAGATTGTAGAGTAGTTCAACTAATTTGGGAGGAAAAAAAAGAGGAAAATAAAGAGGAAATAAAGATTTGATTAAAAATATATCCACACATGTATTTAGAGGAGGAAAATAACCTTTAACCGTAGGATTACAAACATGTGTTGTCACAATAACCCATAAACTACAAGCCAGAGTAACCTGACTGCACAGTACACACCTCCCATCAGTCCGAGTCAGTTTTTACATCCTAAAGTCACGTGATGCCACTGAAGGTGAATGAAAACCGGTTAGCAAGCCTGCAGACGAGTCAAAAAGTTAGCTAAAAGTACTAAATGGTTAGCTAAAACTAAGATAAATCCAAATGGTATTAGTAAGAATGCCAACATGACCAAACTGAGCAAAACTTAAAAACAAAACAAAACAAAAAAACATATCTAGTCTGTGCAGGCTTACTAAACATCAGGTTTAAAATCAGTTGAAATGAACACATCTTGAACACGATGTCGATGAACGAGAGCTTGAGCTCGTCTGACAGGAATGTGAGTGTTCAGTAAATCGTTAGACACCACTGATATAGAGGAGCTACTCCATTAACATAAAGCTAAACTGAGTGCATCGCTTCTTCGTCTTGGTTTTTTTGTGTCAATATCAATCACAATCACAATACTCTTTACAAAATGATTGTGATACGCACATTTTGTGGCAGTAAAAGACTCAGAACACTTCACGCCGATGAAAAGAGATTGACATTTGCTCATTATGACATTAATTTAAGCCCACTCATTTCACAAACCCTTGAGTTTGTGAAATGAGTAAAATGCAAAATAGATGGAAACTTTTATGTGCAGCAACAAAACAACACAACAAAACAGAAAAAAAAAACAATTGGCAACTACAAAAACGTCCTTCAAGTTTAGAACAAACAGTTAGCAATTTAAAGATTTTGTTCTTCTTATTTGACAAAAATACATACTGAACCAGCACTGGTTTTACTGAAATATCAACGTCAAAATCCTATTCAGACGTGAGCCACACATGGAAAAAAATCCTTTTAACTCCACTTCCATTTTCTGAAAGTTGAAATGAGCCCATATAAGAGACTCACACTGTTTCTTCCCCCTCTACAAATACATCTTTTCATCTTAAATCAAATCAAATGAGATGTCCCATAGCAGCATGAAGACAGGCTGCCTGATTTTTCTATCCATTGGTTTTTCATCTAAGGGCATTCTGTTTGTGTTCTGTACTGTATTAATTTAGAAGTAAGAGGCATTTCATGCTACACATGGCATTGTTTATGTATAAGGTTGCGGAGCCACATGTAAGAACTGTTTGTATTTCCCAGGAGTGGAGGTAATTACCGGAGCTGGGAGTGCTGTGAGCTTTCTTCTCCTCAACTTCCATATTTAATATGCCCCCATGTATGATTTTCACCACACAAGAAAATATGTAAAATGTGTTGGAATGACACACATTAGGCTTATGGCTTTGTGCCTCAGAATGACATGTGTGGGCTGTGCTAAAGCAGGATATTTCCAAGTGTATGAATAATTTTAAGCTCAGAATGATAACATCTAATTAAATGAGTCAGTGGGAAGGTCTGCTTTACTCATTTGTCTGGATGCCTTGAATGCCAAATCATACAGTATTATTCCACTCTAACAGGGCATTTCCTTTCCTTTGATAATATCACTAATGATAGGTATGTAGCCAAAATGTACTTATTATATATTCTCTTTTACTTCTCATAATGGTTTACTTTGCTGGCATACAACAGCATATTTCTATATAGGCCACAGTGCAGCCTGTTGGCTATTAGATGACAGAACACCAGAGGGTATTGTAAGTACTATCTCAAACGTCAGAATATGCACCAACATCCTTGCCATGAGTTCCTCTGTCTTTCCCTCCCAGTCAATAACATTCTCAGGGCATTGAAGAAAAATCAATGTGTGTGAGGCATGGTGGTATTGTGAATTCCAGACACACCAATCTTCACTGCAGAAATGTCTCCTGATGATTCAGGACGGTTGCTGTGTGTGAAAATTGCACATCATCCAGCAGTCAGAGAGTGAAGGATGCAAAGGAAATAAGTCAAGGTGAAATCAAGCTTTTCTGACACTATTGTGTGCGACAGAGATGCGCCTCCTCTTCCTCCCCGCTTGAGACGCACATGCACCGAAACATGAAAAAGCCAGGAGATGAAAAAAGACAAACATATCAAGTATTCTCTGTGCTTTCTCTACAGTCATGTCAATATGAGGCTAAGTGACTGTTCAATATTCTCCACCGACCACCAAAATGATGAGAGAGGGGTGATGTAAGAGTTACAACTGCTGCAGTGTATTAGAGAGAGAGTTGGCGCAGCGAGGCGGGAAGGGAGGAGTGAAAGAGGGGAAAGACAAACCGACAGACAGATTCAGAGACAAAGAGCAGAGAAAATATTTAGTAGAAGCCTGAGAGAAGACTGTTTACATGACTGTTGCGCTTTAATTTGCTTCTAATGCACTCCCATCTACAGTCTGATCAATTATTTACACAATATTTTCCTTTTATACTTAAGTCGTGCTATTTAGCGGGATGAAAAAAATCCACACATTAATCGCCTTTGGTTTAATTCAGCCTCTTCAATTGGCTTCGTGATGTATTCAGGCTTATCAGACATGCTCTGCCCACACTGGTTGTATTGAGTATCAGATCACAATTCACAGTCAATGGCGTTTCCTGGTCGGCCTACCTTTTATATCCACGTACTCAGGGGAAAACTCCTCCACACCTATTCATTTTCACAGCGCTGTGAAGACGTGTGCTGTGTTACATGGGCCGAGGTGACCATTTGATGAAGTGCAGCTCTTGTACAAAACTCATTAATGCAACGTGAGTTTGCTGTGTAGGAGGACATATGGCGTGTACTGTAAATGGTGAGCTTTGCAGGAGACAGAAACAAGATGGTGTGACCTCTAATGCAGTCATTATAAAAGGGGACCAAGAGAAAAGAAGATTTTCAATTTCATTTTGTTCAAGTGTGTCAATTAGGACCCAGGTTACAGTTGGGATTGTTGGAAGAGTAAAGGTTCAAGGCAGTCAGACGGCACCAACGCTGTTTCAAGGAATAACTCTCATTTAAAATAAATAAGAAAAAAACAACTTTGACACCAGTGGGGGGATCATTTTGACTTTGCCTCCTCATTTGTGCTATGGCTCAGCAGTTGTTGAAGGGACTTCTGAAACGACATGTCAGGAGCTGTTTTTCCAAGTGAAAAAGATTGAATTACAATGAAACTGAACTCCAGACAGAATGCGTCTGTGGGGAATAAGGGGCACAAAAAGAGAATACATCAAAATGCCACGATAGATGTTGAATGTTTGCTCTATACCCAGAGAAGTGTAGCGCAGTGGCTAGCACAGGTCAGAGTGATACCTCTTCAGGGACCCATAAAGAGATTTGTCAAGTCCTTGTGTCTCGATGTCAAGTGTGCGTTTAAACAGATCAAGCTTGTTCCCTGACCTGGCATACTTGTCTTGTCAACCTAACTCAATAAAGCCGCAACCATCAGATCGAGTCTGACTGAGCTTGACTCATTTTTGTGGTAAAGGTTTGTCGTTGTGACTATTCAGCTGCAGTGTTTTTGAACTCACTGGGGGGAAATCGTCATCCATGGAGATTCATTGACCCTTCACTCATCTCCGCAGGCTTACTTTGCTTGTAGACGTATCACGATCCTAATCAGGATTAGTGTAATGTAGAGATTAATTAAAGGATAATTCAGTTTTTTGCGATATTCAGAGATCTCTGCGGCCTGGGATTTGTCAGGGTACTCAAGCTTGTATTTATCAAACCTCTCAGAATTACTCCAAGGTATTACACATAAAGTTTGTCTTGGACTAAAAAAATAGTCCCAGTTTAGATGAACATGGGAGATAATTACAAAGGCTTGTACAGGCATATTTGGATTGAAGCAGAGGTCATATCAGGCAATTATAGAGCACAAAATTACAATGTAAAAAAAAAATATAACTAAGCCATTTTCTCAATGTGATGACAGCATGATGAATGTTTTACTCTGTCGGTTTTGGAGAGGCAAGTTGGCTTTGCACTATTTTACTTCCAGAAATTTAAACTGGATAAGACTCCCAGTCCGAGTCAATGAAGGAGCCAGGAGACAACAATTCTTACAGCTCAATGGCATTTAGGACATGACAACATAAGATTGGAGTTGACACTGGGGAGTCGTGGTGCCTTTGGGAAATTCCACATGAGCATGGACCTCTGCGATATTACAAGTTCAGAATCACCAGTAGGGTTGAGCGATATGACAGTGCATACTGTGCGACAGTACAAATGTGTCCACTGGTGGACATTTTGTAAAGTCTTCTCCATTCTGCGATACGTATTGAGGATGTGGACCAAATCAGCGCTTGATTCGTCGGTTGGGCCTGCTGAAGAATTCAGTTTAAAAAGATTAATAATTGTTGGCAGATGACATCATGTCACTCCTTTATTGTTGTGGGACCTGCAGATGGAGGACAGGAAGTGATTTTCGGCATAGGAAGCACTGTAACACAAAATGCCGATGCTTTGTTGTGAAAGAAGATTTTGGCCATATCGCCAAAGTTTGAGCCGTCGTGGTTTCTCTCATTCAGATGAGAATGTTTTCTTTGGCGTGATTAACATGGATCCTTTCCTCACCGTCTCGTTCCCTGCTCAACTCCAAACATCCAAACACACAGAGAAGACCAAAAGAAAATGGACCGCGCGCACACAGACACACACACACACACACACACACACACAGACACACACACACACACACACACACACACAGAGTCCAACTGTGATGTCTTTCCCACCAGCTCCACGCAATGTCTTCGTCTCAAATATTTAATATTTAGCCCACAGCATGTCAGAATATAGTGAATATCCACATCCAAGATGACATCCTCAATTGCCGGTTTTATTCGGCCAACAGTTCCAAACCCTAAAATATTCAGTGTACTACTACATATGAAGAATGACTGAAGAAATTAATCAATTATAAAAACTGTTGCGAGCAAGTTCTCTGTAAAGCTCCTAATTGATCAGTTAGCATTTCTGCTCTAGTGTTATTGGTATTTACCTCAAACTTCCAGTATCGGTCAGGCTATAACATGAATTTTATCAAAGTGGATTTCCTTCTCTCTACTCTCTATGATTTATGATGAGGGGATATCGATGAATGTCCGTATTGAGCTTGAAGATTGCATTTTAATCCCCCGACAGAAAATGAAACTTTTTATTGCACTTTTGCAAACTGTAAAAAGGAACTTGTCTTTCAACTACAAAGAGCACTCTGCCTCAATGTCTTTGTATTTATGATATTGTACTCTATCACAGTATATACACTATGTGACAGAGTGCCACACACACAACACTGAAATCTGAGCTATACTCTAATACCGTAGCCACTGTATTTCCAGAAAACAGCAGACAATATGCCGGTTGGAAATTACACAGTCTGTACTGAAAAATAGAGATCAACCTGCTGCCAGTTTCAAAAAAAAAAAAAAAAAAAAAAAAAAATATGACTCATCCCAAATGTTTGAACCACCTTAATCCGGATAAGACCCTGAATCAAGTTAATCTCATGGCTAGACCAGAGGCGCAAGGAACTAACCCTGAGGAAAAACAAAGACAGCCATCAAGCTCTATCCCACCTAAATAAACATCTGCGAGCAAATAAGTGAACAGATTCCCATTAAAGGTCAAGTGCTTAAGTCTGAAACAGAAACATGAGCAGGCTGTAATCCAACATCTCAAGCTTTGCCGAAGCATCAACAGCCATGTTCTAAACAAATGGAAATGTCAGAGCTGGACATAAAGCCGTCTCCACAGGAGGCTCTTTTCATCACTGCAACATGCAAGAGAAATTGTTTACATGCCAGCCGTCAGGGATGAGAGCGAAGAAGACAGGTACAGTAAAAGGGGAAGGAGCGAGAGATCCAGATAGCGAGTGAGGCAGCGATGGAGGCAGAGGGCAGAAAGGGGGGCTGACAGTATGTGTGTATAATCCTGGATGTATTAAACTCTAGGGTGTGCTGCTGGGTTTTTATGTTAATAATGTGCACCAGCACATGGCAGGCAAACGCTTTGTGGATGCTCCCCTCATTAAATGAGATCATTTACTATACCAGCAGGACTTAACACAACCTGAGATGAGACCATCGTATCTGCAGCATGCTGCTATAATGCCCCTTTCACACAGCACACATTCGATTATGCATGTTGCACTGAATGCCCACACAGACCTTTTTTCTTGACGTACAAAGGGACAAATAAATGCATTCCATGATGAGTACAGTGTGCAGCTACCACATCAAAAGTGATGTGTTTTGACTCCATTCCTGACTCCTTATTTTATCAGTGCTCGTGACTTTCTGCTGCTCGGTAAAAATGCATTTGCAGAGCATATTTTCCTCGTCGTGTTCCTCTAACTGTCCATAAGGACAGATGCCCACAGCCACTGAGTGTGTCCTGGTTCACTGAGTCTTTCACTTCATCATAATCTTTGTCTCATCAAATCACATCATAGTTATTTCCCCCATGATGTAGCAATTTGTCATTGTAGTTTCAGTTGACTGCGTTGTAAATGCCCTAAATTCACCTTCTGTTTACTTTCTTATTGTAACATGATCAATTTATAACATGACACGAAATGCCGCTCTGCATTACACAAGTAACATAAAGTGAATTACAACTCATATTTTAATTGCCCCTCATGCATGAACAAGTTTAGGGAGCTTTAAACAGTTATGAATGTTTTACTGTGTATCTGTTATCTATGCATGCCACTGCCTTTGAACCCGAATAAGCAGTAAAAGCTGGAGAATAACATTGTACCTTAAACTGTGAGCTAGCAGGAGTCGTTAAGCGTCTTATGCATAAAGCAGTGTGTTGTTTAAGAGTTTACTTTGATCTCGAGCAGTGTCACAGACTCGCACACACTCACGCACATGCACACAAAAATAATAAAGAACAGCAAACTGCAAAATACTCCATGAACCCTCACACTTTGAAGTACCAGTATAAAAACAATGAAATCCCACATCACTGCAGTCTTTTGGGGTCTTAAATATGAAAGACTGTTTACTCTTTTAAGTAGCTTTCAGAAATTGTTCTATTTATCACAAAGCTTAACATGATGCAAAACTTTATGAAAGGAATACTAATATACCATGATCTTAGCAAAACTCTCTGACCAATTATGTCTTCCTAAAATGCAGCGCTTCTCTCCATCACTCTTCATTTGACTTTATTTTGTGAATCATTTCCCAAAATACCCACGTGTAAACCAGAGAAAATGGAAATTATTGTGTGGCAGAACGAGTGTAACACGAGGTTTTATTTCCATGCATATTTTCTTAAAGAGTAACGCTGAGTCGACGTTTTTTCTTATCTAACCTACAAATTAGACCGTGAGTTAATTGTAAATGCTCGTGTAAACATCCGAAGCTAATACTTGAAAAAGGCTTCGGCCCATTACTCAGCCATACGTCTCACCTCGCCAAAGGAGCGCAATTGCTGCCAGTTTCAGAAAGATTGACATCCTCTTGCGTACCGTCAGAGGCAGTGAAGTGTGGGTCTCCGTACCCAGAATTCATTGGGGTGCAGGTGCAGCCTTTGCACTTCTACAAAAGTCAGTATCCAGTTTTATTGCTGATCCTTGCGTCATCAGGTGTCACCTTATGTCAGCAGAGATTTAAGGTTTGTCTGCTCTGTGTACACTTCCAGCGAGGGCTGGTAGAAAATATTTCAGAATAAACTCTCAGAGATCACAGAGGTGCTCTTACAGTTGTTTTTTCATTGCGTGGTTTTTGTAAGACCAGGCTATACGTCATGAAGTGATGCACATTGCTCAGTGATTTCATACAAATACACAAATACATCAAATGGCCTGAGGTGTGATTTCACATACACACAAACGCACTCACAAACACATGCACATTTTACTTTTAACTTGACCGCTTTACCTCAGTTTTATTCATTTTTTAAATGGAATTTTGTGAGATGCAGAGGTGGTGCAGCCAAGGAGGGAGATCATCCCTCACTGACTGACTCATGGGCTGATGTGCATGTGTGACAGTTTCAAGGCGACCCAGTGGGGCTGTGGACGGACGGACAGACAGACAGAAGTGAATTAGACTGACTGGATGGTATGGATGGTAAGAAGTGAGTTTTATATATTGATAACAGGGTCATATCGAGGTAGTGATCCATGTCTATACAATGACTGTTTCTTTGGTCTCTTCCCAGAAACTCAGTATTTTCCGACAGTAGTCTTTTTGTCTTGTCTCTGCTACTCAAAGTTTCCAAAAGTTAGCTCCATCACAGACGCTACAACAGAATGCATCCCAGCAAAAACAGAAAACTCGACAAGAATGAAAAATAATAATAATTACAAAAGTTAGACGTCTTGTCCTCAAGGGTTCGTGAAACTTACACTGAGGATCATTCATGCAGAGTGACGTCTTAAGAACAGAAGCACGGAGGTTTTAACCTTCAAATGTGGTTATTTTACCAGTGAAGACAAGGAGTTCACGATTAAGTACAGAAAAACAATTTCTGTCAAAATAAAACAGTATTTGCATGAATGAACCCTATGTGGTACACTGTGGCTGAGAATCATAGTTTATAAATGCTTCATTTTGAAAGCACATCTTACAAGCAAAAAGCCCTCAGACTGAGGACACATGGGGACAGCCAAGAAAATAACTTTTTATTTATGTTGTCAAGTGAAACTGGAGTTCTCCTGAAAATATTAGGACCTAGAGGAAAAAATGAAAAACTTTTATGAGTAAGTGTAAGTGAATAAAGTAGGGCTAAATTAATCCACTGACAAACTGAATATGCAGAAAACAAACCGGGTGGAGCACAGAATGACCACACGGAGTCACATGGGGGCAGTCCTGAAGCGAACAAGCGCCATGCTAACAAACGCCGTGCGAGGAGAGGATGCTGTCTAGTTTCAGAGGGCTGATGATAAAAAACGTTTGTTAATTGCGTTTGTAGTACAATCTGTTTTAATAATTAACGATACAACTATGAATAGTAGTTCGCTGCATCGGCTTTTAGCTCCAGCATGTTATGGGCTCTGATGAAGGTCTGTTTAAGAGGATGCTTAATGTTACTTCAAATAAATCTGATTTATAAAATGTTTCGTGTTCAAATGTTAAAAGCCTTCAGGTAGATGTGTCAGTTTCGTTCAAGGGAAACTGCACACATGCTTAAAACATAACCAGACACATACATGTACGATCCCACCAAAAATCCCCCTAAAACACTTGTCCAGGAAACAGTACAGTATACAGCCAGTCAACATTTGCATCAATGGTTATTTACAAGTTCCTCGAGACAGTTTACCAAATCATTTTAACCTTCGCTTTTTTTTCACTTTGCTATAATTTTCCAAACATCTGTGATAATTTTGCTCTCTACCTTGAATGAGTGCCTTTTTTCCCCTGCAGCTCTCATATTTTTCCTTTGCTCTGCCTTTATGATTTATTTGGGATTCTGTGTGTGTTTGTTACCCAAAGCAACTCTGAAAAGATAAAAGCGTTTCTTCAAAGTCTCTTCATCTGAGTTCAGCCCTATTCATTTTCTGTCTCTGGCACAGCCTCTCACTGTACCCACACTGTCACTGTACCCACACTCCAGTCCACTCACATGTGTTTTCAGGTAACTGTTTGACATCTCGATAGTCAACCTTGAATTAATCATGTGGTTGTGAAAATGCAGTGTCAGTATACAGCATCTTTAGGTTTTGGACTGTTGCTTGGACACAAAAGAACAATCTGAATTGTCATGGGCACTTCTTAAAACTTGTATCCTGATATCTTTTAGACCGAATGAGAACGAGGAAGTAATTGTCAAATTCATTAATGAATAAATAATCGTTAGTTGCATCCCTGTTTATGACAATGGCCCGGTGCAGCCTCGCGGTCCAGTCAGCTGTTTCTGTGGCAGCAGTCAACATTTTACCTGGCCGTGGACGGAGGAGTTCTATAGAAAAAGGTTGGTGTAATATTGGCATCCGAGGAAGCAAATTAACCGACAAATGAAATCACATAACCTTTGGCCCTTGACGGAGGTGATGTCACACAGTAGCAGACTACAAAAATGAACCCAAATGGTTTAAATGTCAAGACTGTGTGATTTTATGGTTATCAGGTAAATCATGTCCATTCTTTAATAGAGTCAAGAACTGCTTACATAAGTGTAAATTCAAAAAGATGTGCACTGTCTCACCTATATAAAGTACAGGAGTTTGAAAGCAAATTGGGTTTGTTCCTTAAGTACCAGTGGGATCTGATTCAGTAAATGGAAAGAGGAAAGCTCTGCCAAGTGTGGTGGAACAGAGAGAGCTCGTTTTAAAGTGTGCACTATAATCAAGGTTTGCATGTTCGCATTCTAACATCAAAATATGACATCGGACACATTTTATTTGTCCTATAGCTGATGGTTATTCATTACTCTCCATCCAATTTCCCTATTTAAATATTGGAAGTTGAAGCCCTGAGCAGCGCCGCCAGCTCAGACACCGAACTATCGCAGAGATCTTGAACGGTCGACTGTAAATAATGAATGTTAGTCTTCTGTTGTCTCTGTATCATACATGAGAAAGCTTTTATGCAGTCAAGAAGTAAAGTCTGAAAAATCAATGTACCATAGCCCGGGGTCACTCATTTTTTATTGTACCAATATAATACACAAGCCTTTGAACAAATAGCAGACAGAAGCTGTGCTATTAAAGTCAAGTGATGAGAAAAGAGCCAGAAAGGTATAGGAAAGGACAAGTCAACCTGTTCACTTTCATGGAGGGAATAGAAAGCTGAAGTGTTTGTTGTGCCTCTTCCCTTTATTGAGTCCATGTGAAATACTCAAAACACCCACAGGTACCTTTAAAGTCCCTCTTTGTACACCACAGGTACCTTTTAAAGTACTTCTTTGTACACCACAGGTACCTTTAAAGTCCCTCCTTGTATGCTGTTCACCCCTCTCATACAATCAGAAAAACATTTCAAATGAAACATGTGTAAGGTGCTTTTCTTCCCATCTTGATTCATACAAAACCTTTCCATACAGACTCACACCCCTTCTTGCCCCATTAGAATAAAACCATAGGGAAGGTTACAACGGGAAATTCGGATACTGATATGGATTCTGGTGGAGAGCCTACAAAGCTTCAAGAAAAGGGGTTTTTACCTTTTAACACTTTGTACAGTCCGGACAAAATGTGCGAATGCTGCAGTGCGTGATAATGTGAAAGCAGCACTGAACAAGGCTTCTTCAGGGATACTTCCTGATCATGAAATAAAGTACTCTTTTTTTCCATCAGTACTGCCAATAAAAGAGTACCAAATGTTTTTTTTTTATCCTCATTCAAGTCCTTACTTTCAATCTCCATTTCAATTGAGGTAATATTTCTCTGGACTAAGGTTTGTTATTGCTCATTTCAGTCACTTTCTCCATTTTTTCGATTTTCTCATTCTCGAGTTTCTGTCATGTTTCTCTTCTCTCCTGCCACTCTGCCTCCACAAAAGCTAATTGTGTGAAATTATGCTGTCTGCCTCAAGTCATTGGTAGTCCATTGTAAGCAGTTTCTTCTGCAATGAAAGTGACAACTTTTCATGCTCTGTTCTGTAAGAATTGTAGTTTGTCAGACAATTACCTTACTAATCACCGGCCTTCTTTTATTATAACAGTAAAACAGGCTTAGCTATTGGTGTTCTTGGCTTTCTTGGCTTTTTAATGACACCGCTGAATGCACCACATGTAAATATTGGACCAGGTTAATAAACTTAGTGTTTGTCAGGTCTTAGCCAATTATTTATCTCAAGGTTGAAATTATAAAATCAACACTACGCACCCTGCCAGAAATTGCAGGAAGTAATTGGTGCACTTTGCGCAGTCGGATTGACTTTGAAGGAATATTTCCGAGATTGACATTATATTTTTTCTTTTTCCAGAGACATAGTGCTGCCATGGTGATGCATCCCAAGTAGTTCCATCCTTAATTAGACTGTAGCTGATGCTACATATGTATGTTATTAAAGATTAATCTGTTGATTATTTTCACAATTAATCAAAGAATCAATTATGTTGGAAAATAGTGAAAAATGGCTGATGAAATCCAAATGCAGCAGATCCTCACAATTAAGAAGCTGAAATTGGGGAATATATGGCAATTTTGCTTGAAACTGGGTGAAACAATTAATGGATGGGCAAAATAGTTGACGATAGTTATCCGGTGATGGAGTAATCAGCTAATTGTTGCAGCTCTATTCGTAATGTCTGACACATTGGGGAATTCATTCTTTAGTCCCTCCCAGTCTAAAAAAAAAAAAAGAAAAAAAAAAAGGCAGAAAATCCATTAGTGCAGAAATGCAATCACACTATTTTGGGGCTGAAACAATATTTCAGGCTCTAACACTAGCTGAATATTGAGGATGCCATCTATAAGAACCTGACCTTTTTTTTTTTTAACCAGATATTAATACACTAATACCCCTTGATTTGTATTTATTTGTTTTGATTTTAATGTGGTGCCATCTATCATTTTGTAACGGGACGACTCTCTTGCTTTAATAATTCTTGTAATGAGAAGATTCACTTGTTGTAATTTCATTTCCGAACAATCATTTTTGGAATAATTCATTTGTAAATTCAATCAAACGCCTCATTAGGAGAAAAATAAACAAAGAAATGACCCACATCAAAGAGAAAAACATTCCAGAAATATATTAAAAGTTTAACTCATGATCAGAGCAGCATCCAATCATTTGAAGCACTGAAAACTCCGAGGCACTCTGAAACAAGATGACATATGATGTAGCAGACTGAAAAAGTCATGTGACTAGGCAACTAGATAACATGCAAATTGAAAGGCAGCAGTGAATTGCACTCTGAGGAGTTATCTGCCCTGTGGAGAGTGCCACTGGCAGCCAGTGTGCTAGCATGCACCGCCACTGAGTGAGTATGAAACCATTTGGCTTGCTGCCTCCAATTCCAAACATTCAGACCCTCTGATGGACTACTCTTCTGTAAGAGTGCTTAGCGTCCACTTTGAATAAATGAACTAGAATTTCTTTTATACACTCTGACTTCATGAATGCTCCAGTTTGTGTATTTCCTCCTGTTCCCCTACACTGCCATTTTTTTCCTTTTCTTTTTTTGAAAACACATCTCATGCTGAACACAAAATGATTTTAATTCATGCTTGTCCTCAACCTTAGAAATATCACTGAGGCTTAACATAATATTGGGTGACTATAAAACTCTCTGTTAAAGCTTTCTTAGCGTTCTGGGTGCATGCAGTTCTTTCACTCAGTTTTTGTCACGTCCTTCATTAACCTGTGCTGTAACACCACCCGCATTCTATAGATGATTATATACACATCATTTACCCAGCACAAAAATACAGCAGTCCAATCATCTCCCATTATACGTAACAGTAGGAAGCCACTCCACACTACAGCGTCATCCCCAACACCCTATATGATTCATCCTTGTTAACCCTCTTTAGGAGTTCAAAGGTGAACTGAGGTTAATAGAGGGCACATAACCATTGACACAAACGTGATAAGTAATTATTGGAATATTGAGCTGCATTCATCTTTGTGTTGTTTTTTGTTTTGTTTTGTTTTTTTAAAATCCTAATCATCATTTCTCTTTTGAGACGCTGCCAGACATCTTAATTACTCTGTTGGCATGTCAGTATATTGTTGTATCACAAATACAAGTAGGTACGCATAAACACTGCTCACTAGCCTAGCCATTTAAAAATAAAGAGATATATGAGCAGAAAATGATTGTTTCTCTGGCTTACCTATTTGAAGATTAACACAATACTAATTAAACTGTCTGAATCAGTAGTTTTGTTTGCAGTTTTTCCAAAGTGTGCTAATTAAAAAAGAAATGTTCCTCCCCCTCCACCATAATTATATTGGAGCTCTTAAGTGAAGTCCCTGTAAATAGTATAATTTCATGGTCAAAAACCTGACTATGATACGGTCACCAAGGTGTGAGGGGGCTTGTTTGTACTGGTTTGTTCAGCAAAATGGAAGTGAATAATAAATTGCAGTGAACATGTATTTCCTTTTAATAGAATGAGCAACTCACTGGGGCATGAAATCATTATGAAACTGTGGCATATGGGAGAGATGGCAGGCGACTGCTCTCACTCACAGTCTTTATCTGAATGAAACCCTCCAAAGTCAAATCACACCAATCAGAGTGTAATCAATAGACAATCATAATGTTTTGTTTGGTGGTGGTCACGAGCAGTGGTGAGAGAGGCCTCTGTTCCCTGATTTCCCTCAGTGAGAATAGGAAAGCACCCCAATTTATGAAGACGTCCATCAGATATCAGCTCTCCTAGTGTGTGCCCTGGGTTTGTTAATAACGAGTGAGACACTTAGGATGGACAGATTAGAGTATATGAGCTGGAGAGCTCAGGTCTTACATGAGACAGTCTCCCTATCATGTGGCTCCAGTGTATATATGTACATAAGTGATTTTAAAGATTCCATGTCCATAACCAAATATAATGCCTAGTTCTTCTCGCTTTAGGTGCAGCTAACAGATAATTCAGTGCTTGAGGTCGACTTAACAGTATCACCACAATTTGGACAATAAAATTCTTGCTGGGAAGGTCAAAGAGAAACAAAACAACACTTTAAATCTAAATGGATGTCCACTTGTGCAAAGGTCAAGTTGCCATAATTTTTTTTTTTTGCTCGGATACTGCTGCATATCACCCTGTCAAATAATGTTCCACTGCAAAAAAATAAACCCTACAAAAATGAAGAAAAACCATCTCTGAGACTCGGTTTTTCATCCTTGGAAAGTTATCTTGGAACTCATTCAAGGCCTTCCCTGTGACTGTGGTGATGCATTGGCTTCTACTTTCCTGAAACTGGGAAGTAGTGCAGTTGGTAACTCAAACACAAAGTGCACATGGGTCCAGCCAAATACATTTAGTGTCCAAAGGCACCAGTGCAATCATAGCACAAATGCTGCTGAACAGTATGGAAAAGAGGCTGAAGCAGGATGAATAAGGATTATGAACATGTGTTCTTTGTGTAGCTGCAACCTGCCATTGCATATACCTACATACTATGCTATACGTACTCAATTTTTGTCCAAAAAAGATTAAAAACACACAAAACAATTGTTTCAAGTCAACTTACTGAAATAACAACTCTTTATTCAACGTATTTCTTTGATCTCGGTGAAAAAACCTAAACTAATTGCAGCTGCTACCATAGCTTCAGTGTTTACTGAAAATGACAGGCTGGTTAAGAAGGCTTTGCTAGTTTGACGAGCTGAGAGGAATAAATTACACTGGTGGCAAAATTAGCTGTTTGAGGAATAAACATAATAAATTCTGCCCCACTTTGTGTTAGCTTCTGTTCCACTAGCTCTTGTTTCTTAGTGTATTTCTATAGAAGGGTTCTAGTTCAACTCAGTAATCATTACAGCCATGTACATTCCCCCACAAGTGGACACATCCTGGCCTTACCCGACCTACATGACACCTTAACTGGACTTCAGACCAAGTGCCAAGACACTGCCCTCATCGTGGCAAGTCTCAAGAAAGTTATGCCAAGTCTTTTTCAGCACATAAAAGGCCCAGCTAGACAGAACAAAACATTGGACCGCCGCTACACACCCTTCAAGGATGACTACAAGGCTATATATCCCCCACCTTTTGGCAAATCTGAACCATGTTGCCATTTTCCCGATGCTGGGATATAAACAAAGAATGGTAAGTTTGCAGACGGCACAGTCGAGGTGGACCAGATCTCAGATGATGACATGACCTAACTGGAGGAGGTGACAGGCCAATCACCAAGGAGCTGATTGTGGACTGTGCCAGGAAGCATCAGAGGTCTTACACTCCACTGACAATTGGCAGGACTCCAGGCAAGACGGTGCCTGTATCACCTCAGACAGCTGAGGAAATTCAAGGTTTCTCACAAAGTCTTGCTATCCTTCTACTCTGCTGCAGTGCAGACCATCCTGATGGGGAGCTTAACCTCCTGGTATGGGAACAGCTTCTCAGGACAGGATGGCCCTGCAGTGGTTTGTGCGATTGGCTGAGCGCATTAAGGCACTCCCCTCCCTGCAGGGCCTATACAACAAGAGGTGCGCAAGCAGAGCTAGGAGAATAGGAAAGGACCCAAACTACCTCAGATATGAACTGTTTGTATGGCTACAATCTCGGACTGTCAATGAATGTTTTTGTTTCCAATATATATTGGAATTTAAAAAAAAAAAAAAAACATTTAAAAAAGACGTTCACTTGTAATAATGAATTTTTGACTGTGGAAACAAAAAGCAGCGTGACTGTGGCAGCTGTTTTTGGATGGGTCTGGGCTGCTGCACTGAATGCACTGCATGATGGAAAAGAGTCACACAAGTAGTTTCTGTTATCCGATAATTAAAGTTTTAGCACTGGGAAAACCTGTTGTAGTCCAACATACTTGAATCTCTGTGGTCATGATGTCCGGTGAAAATAGTTCTTGAGTTAGACGTTAAAATACTATGACTGCCCTCTCTCTTGAGTTTTATTTTGTTTTTGTCGAGTTTGAATGAAATGTGTTTTATGATGATAAAATTATTGTTTCTGTGAATCTGGTGGCTTTAGCGAGAGCAATATCACAGCTGTTCCTGGCTTAACAAAAAGGATCTTACTCTTTAACAAAGATGTCTGTCTCTGTAGGGCTTCTTTCAAAAATGTCAGACACGTACAATAACAATCTGAGCCTGTCAATGGCAAAAACACTTTCAGTGGATGCACATTGACCGTGTGCAAACGGCCAGACAGATTAGATTGCAGTTCATTGCATGGCTGTACTACTCTCCCTTAATACAGGACCAATTTCAAAAATTGTTGTCTCAATTAGTCACATGGACACAAAAACATTGGAACAAAAGCTTCACAATCAGATAATAAGTGACTGGAATTTCTCCCATTTGTCTGGGACATTGAGATCTTCCAGGACATGTGGACATTTATATGTTGAAATAATATGCAAGTAGTATGTCTCTCTGTTTGGTTTACCCTCTTATGGGCTAAGTGCTCCAGCCACAAATCACACTGAGGTACTGAGGAAGAATTTCCCAAGAACATTCACCTAGGTGTATGTTATACCATACCTTGTACTAGGCCTACTGCCATTCAAATGCTTGGCACTTCATTTACACTGTTCACCTTTAAGCTTTGACCATGTTTACAATTTTGATATTGAGATATTTTTGTATATTTAGCTTCTTTGGTATTTATCTGGTATTTTGTTTACAACTATAGCTTTTATGTTTTCCTGTTCTTGCATTGTGCTCTGCCTGGAGTGGCCTGACTACAGTCTGTGCAATAACATTTCACGATACATATTTGTATGTATGTATGAATGACAAATAACAACTTTTGAATCTTGAAGTGCTCTTTCTGAGAAACACTGGTATTCTTACATGGGTATCAACTAAGCCAGTGGACAATAAAAACTTAAGGAGCTTGTCATTTGAAATGCAATCAAACTAGGAGTATTTTGACAAAATTCAAGTACAGCTGTCATCAGTTGGTAGTTGCGCCAGTAAAACTTCCAGCAATTTCCAGAATAAATCTCTGCCTTTTTCATGTCTGAGCACAATGCTGCTGAGAAGAATACATTTTTAAATTGTCAGTTTCAGAAAATAAAGATAGCTGTAATTACCCACATGGCTGTACGCCTCTGCCAGCCAGTCAAGCTGCATTTTACAGTCTGTCCAGACTCATCTAATATATGTAGTGAAGACTTAGCAGGAATTTAATAAATGCTACTAAGTGTCTTTTTTGGTGAAATGGAAGTTATCACTACATTGACATGTATGATTCCAGTGAATAATGTCCAATGAGAAACATGCTGTCTTCCCTTAGAGCCTATTTTTCCCAGAGGACTGATAGAGTGCTTCATCACATGGGGCAACAACAATCACCTGAAGTTCAATATCAGCAGAACCAATGAGCTTGTGTTGGACTACAATGCCTCAAATATGTAAAATGTGGATGCTTCACACACAGCTTCCGACAGGCAGCACAGATGATCAATACAATCAGCACAGTTTCAAGGTGGACACCAAGATTAGTGTCACCAGTTCAATATCTGACCGAATGTGAAATATGGTCACAATCGTTCCTTCTGTTCCTGAATGACAGTGTTGAATAATGGGCAGAAAAGTGTTTTTGCAGAATATTATGATGTCACAGTGAAGTTGACCTTTGACCGTTTGGATTTAAAATGTCATCACTTCATCATTTTATCCAATCAGACATTTGTGTGAACTTGTGTATGAATTCTTGAGTTATGGTCAGAAATGTGTTCTTTTGCACGGTGTCGGCGTGACCTTGACCTTTGACCACTACTTTCTTATCCTTGAGCTAACTGGACATGTGCCAGATGTAATGAAATGTATTCCAGGCTGTCCTGAGATATTACATTCACGAGAATTGGATGGACCCACAGAAGGACAACCTGAAAACATAATGACTCTGGCCTCGACTTGACAGCGTACAGACCTCTGTCTAATTTAATGGTAGGAAAAGGCCCTTCTGACACTATCCACTGTTCCTACTGGCCCTGGAGTGACTCATGCAGCAGTGCCTTCAGACTTCAGAAAACTTAAACGTAGAGTGCAGTGTTTAAGCTGAGAGGTGCATTAGGCCCATCTTCTTGTTGCCCCAAATGCTTTAAGCTAAAAGATTCATCTTGAACAGAAAAGTGCTGCACTGCAGAGGGTTCGCTGAGAATTAGCCGCAAAACTTTCCTGGATCATTTAACCATTGGAGAGCTAACCCCCAGATGACACCCTGAAAAACAGGTTGAAAAGCAGTGGTTTATGTCTATATTGGTGGGTTGAGGTTTAGTTTATGCAGTCAATTTGTTGTCTGTCAGTTCTGCCAGGGGGGAAGAGTAATAGTGTCATCATGGAGAATAATCAGTGGAGCAGAGCACATTAGAGAGGAAGTGTTATTGAGCTATGTGTTGCCCTTTCTTGTTACTTACTGGGAGAACAATTACTGTGTTTGAGTAACCAATGATTGAGACAAGATGTGGTTGCAGTGTGTGTAATTGATGAGCATTGTTGCATTCAAAACAAGGTGAATTTACTTTTAAAGAGTGTGCAGGGTTTTGTTTTCTTTTTAAGTTGCTTTAAGTTTCCAAGAACACTCTTGTGTTCGCCTCAACTGGTGAGATACAACAATGTCACCGTCAGTGCTGTTGAGCAATGCTGGATCACAAATCCATCCATCGGAGCAGGGTGTCCGTGCAGCTCGTTGCCAGTAGCCTTCTTCTCAGCTACACACATGGAGACACAGAAACCCAGAGATACATGTGTACTGTCCATAACACTCACTATAACATGCACATTTATATGAAACATTGGATGTAAATCATACAAGGTCTGATACCCTTTGTTGAGGGTTGGAGGGATATACTTCACAGCCCAGTAGCGCCATCGTGAGACTCTGGAACAGTTGTGATTGCTCATGTCTTTTTATCCAGTATGAGGACAACTTTCTCTGAAATTACCTAAATTCTCAACTCAAACCCATCTAGTGTTTTCTTGTGGAGCTATTCTGTTTCAGATCCACTGTTTAGGTGGTCTGCCCCCATTGTGTTCTGCAGCTCAGACATTTATTCAGTTTAAATCCTCCATCAGATGTAACATTTTCAACTGATCAATTTGAACTGGCTTTGTGTGTTTTTTGAAACAAAAATACAACTTCTGATATCTTTTCCTGCATTTTATTTGTTTATTGGCAGCTGTAAACAAATCCCCCTGATTCCTCACAAAGCTCTATGTTAAACCTTCCATTTATTTATTTACAAAGCTCAGCTATTGTAGAAAAATGAATACAAATAAATGAAATTATATTTAGCAAAATGCTGAAACTAGTCTTCCTGCAGAAACACATTCAAGGGCACGACAAGAGGGTTTTGTCCTGGGAGAGAAAAGTTCTTCAGCTCGAAGATGTTGTGTGATGAAAGCCAGGAGTCCCTGGAAGCATCAGGACCAACCACCTTTCTTCAACCAAAAACAACATCACCATCGGAACATGAAGACCATGTACCAAGCAGGGAAAACCACCCAAACAGCAGCATAAATGGAAAACTACAACCTTGTGCTACTGGGAATCAGTGAGGCAAGATGAACTCAATCCGGACAGAAAAGATTGAGCGGAGAGATGTTGCTGTATTCGAGTCATGAAGAGGACGATGCCCGACACACAGTAGGGGTTGCATGTATGCTTTCAATATCTGTACAGAGACCACTGATTGGACAGGAGGCCTATGGACAAAGAGTCATCACAGCATCGTTCTGAACTAAGAAGCAGAAGATCAAGATGGATGTGATCTAATGTTTCGCACCAACAAACAATAGTGGAGGTGTGAAAGATGAATTCTATGGCAGACTTCAGTACATTCTGGGCAGATGCTCACAGAAAGATGCGACTGTCCTTATCGGAGACTTTAATGCTAAAATTCAAGAAGATAACATCAAATATGAAGAAGTGATGGGAACATGTGACTGAAAGTGCCGAGAATTTCATAGGTGATTGTGCACTGAACAACTTTGTCATTGGAGCATCAAATAGATCACTCCTGTATAAGCAAGAAAACTTATTACAAGGTCACTACAGGACGTGAGAGTAGAAAGGGGATCAGATTATTGCTGTCAAAAATGTCCAAAAATGACATTCAATTATTCCTCCTGAAAGAAACATGCAGGTTCAAACCATTCCTACATCTAACTTTGTGCAATATCTCCATAGGAAGGCCAACCAATAGAAGTTAGAGACAGACCACTTGTAAAGGTGTATTTATTTCAACATAATAGCAGCAGTTGTATCAAGGTGGCCATGCCCCTCCCGGTCCCCCCTTGGCAGCACCCCTGCCCATACTAAATGATTAATTAATTATTAAAACATATAGAACACTGGCCTTTGCATTGACCGGAACCATTTCTCTTTGGTATCTGGCATCGGATGTTAGATGTTAGATGTTAGCGATGATGATGATGTTACTCACAGCTGCTTTTTGAGGTTTTGATCAGTCAGTCTTTGCAAGAGTCAGTGTCGATAAGAACTGCTCACAGTCGTCGACCGTTCCTTTGCAGCTCGATGATTTCACGTTGTTGGTTGTCAGGCACATCAGCTGCTTCGATATTAAACAGCATAGCATATATATTCAATTCCTTTTGTTTACTTTTGATGTCCTGAGCCCTCTCACCAAATGCTTGAAGGAGTTTTAATACTCAGCAGCATATTCAGATGTCATAGCAGGCTTTTGTTCTTGGAAAGTAGGAAAATGTCTTTCTTCCAGTTGCACTTGCCACAGCTTTAATTTCACCTCAAATGATTTCACATTTGAAAGCCGAGAGCTGAGAAGCTGGCTGAACCTTGAGGTTTAGCTGAGAGGTATTTGCTATTGTCCACTGTGAAGGCCAAATTACAGAGACACTTGATGTCGCATCAGGTTTTCCTTCTTCTCTATGAATTAGACAAACAGACTCTCTGGAACAATTTTACTCCTTCACAAATTCTCCCTCTGAGGATTCGGCTTTTTAGCTATTAGCTCTCTCATCACAAAACTTGCCTGCATAACACCATCTCTGTTAGTATGCGGCCTTATGAAAGCTGCTTCTTTTCTTCCCTTTGTTTTTTTTCTTTTGCACTGGCTTGCCTCTTACTTAAAAAAGAAAAGTTTGTCCGTTTTTCTTTGAAAGATGACACTGCACATCTACTTATGTTTTGTTGAGACTTAACATGATGCAATGACGTGATATCAACTGCCGCTTGTCTGTTGTGTTCAGGGACAATTCCGTATTTATGAATTTCCCCGTGGGACCAAACGGTCTTGCAGGTTGTATATGGCCTGGAAGCCACTCCTGGATTAGTTAATATTCATACTGGTGGTGTCTACTGACTGAATTCCAAAGCATTTCCAAACGGGGCTTTATAGATCGCTCCGGAATGCTGAACACTCTCTCTGCGACTGAGCTGGGTTGTGAACTCTGCCATCATTACCACACAGTTGTTGAATTATTTGCTCGTTTCAGCTTGACCTACATTTATTGTCAATCAATGAGAGTGGTGTGGTGTGAGTTGAGTTTCTGTTCCATGTGTGCAGGAAGATTTCAATGTTCTGGTCAAACAGGAGACATTCGAGTCAAATATTATTCATGTTCCTAAATTACCATGTTTTTTTTCCAAGTGACAAATGGGGACAACAATTCTTGAAATTGGTCCAGTATTGAGCAAGAACGCCGCAACCAGCTGACAGCATCTGCAAAACAGGCTGCAGTGTAATCCCTAATCATTTGCGCACCGTCAGTGTACATCTACTAAAAATATTTATTTTTGCCACTGATAGGCTCACATTGCTATTCTAAGTGTCTAACAACATTATGGAAAGCATCCCTACAGAAACCTTTTTGCTCTTGCCAAACCCACCAACACACTTCATTGAAACTCGGTTCATCTTTAGCTGTTCTAACAATCACCACCAACTGTGGCATGGTCGAAATAAACTCTTCATCGACTGAGTTAAAGGTGGAAATATAACAAGAGGAGTGAGAGAGAGGGCAGACATCAGAGAGGCAGTGGGTTAAAACTGTTGGACTTCAACAGATTTTGCTGATTAAAAAAAAAAAGACCTGTAATTATGGGATAATGGGAACTGTGGTTGCAGTGCATTCGGTTCAGTGCCCCAGGCCCACGTGAGAACAACTGCAATAGTCTTCCACAATCAAATATTAATTTTCACAATCAGATGTCTGCTTTTTTAACAATTCAATTATATAATTAAATTCAGAATATTTGTTGACAGCCCTAGAGGAGATCTAGCATCAGGCCACTGCTTGCCAACTGCTGGACTGAAGCTTAAGTTAAAGAAGAACAGGACAGAGACACTGGGAAATTGACAAAATTACATGTGTCGAGAGAGAGACAGACTGAAGCTCTGTAACAAATGTGAAGCTCTCCAGGATCTGCTGGAGGACAAGACCAAGTAGTGGCAAAATGTTAAACATACACTGACATCAAAATGTCAGTTGTTGACTACAGAAAATTCAATGAAAGGAATGGATATCTGCTAAAACTGTAAAGATCAGGGAAAGAAAAGAGATGAAACGAGCAGCAGCAAACAGCTGCAAAAAAGCAACAAAAGCAAAGGCACAAAAAGAGCATACTGATGCTAACAGAGAAGTGATAAAGAGTTTCAAGGCTGACAAGCTGAAATACATTGATAGCTTAGCAGATGAAGCAGAAGAAGTAGCAGGCAATGAAACATGAAGCAGTTGTATGAGACCACCAGAAAGATGTTAGGAATGCTATGTGACAAACAAAGATAAAGAAGGTAACACCTTCATGACCGATGAACGTCTACTCAACAGATGGACAGAACGCTTTGAGCAACTGCTTAACAGACCCCTCACTAAGCTGGCGAACCATATCAAGAATAACTATGCTGGAATGACCTTTAGAGTGACAGGTTGCCAACCAGGGTGGCCTATAACCGTGATTCTTGTTTCCACCAGCTATGGACTGGCTAATGAGAACAACTGAACAAGAAAGAACAGAATACAGAGGACTTTATGGAAACAGCTGGAGCATCTGGACTTTGCAAACAACTTGGCACATGGCCAACATCAGACATAGGGTGAGACCACAAAACAAGCAGCTACCTCCTCAAGTAGGACGTAACACCCATAAAGAAAAGATGAAGATCACAAGGATGAACACATCCAGTGTTGAACCAGTCACACTTGTGTCTAGTGAAGATGCAAAACACAATTGAAGCTCTGTCAAGAGCATGCCAAACCAGCAGTGGGCAATATAACCCTAACTATAAAGCCATTTTGGCCAATCAGAGGCCTGGAAAAAGAACGCCAATACTCATAGGTTACCTGCAACTAGAGATTTTGAGGAGATAACAATGCACAAGCTGATGTCAAACAAAGGAGAGAATGACATGCCCTCTGTCATCGTAAGCCAAAAACTCATCACACAGCTCCATTTTCAGTTACCTAAAATTGCGTTTGTGTCTGGAGGAAGGGACTTTCCCTGGTTGCATTTGGTGGAAGAGCGCTTAACATTTAAAGCTGCAACATAATCTCTGACTACTGCAGCCTTTGTAGTCACCAGTTTTCTCAGTTACATACAGCTGTGTTTCATCAGCAAAGAAATGTCTGACCAAGTAGGTGAACTCACATGGAAAACGAAATATAACCTTGGAGGGACTTTGAAGTATTATGCAGCTAAAAACTGATCAAGAGGATACAGCAATGAACAAGGTGAAAGAGGACTCTTACCAAGAGATATTATATAAACCAATTAAGAGCAGTATCTAATTCCCACCAAAGGGAATGTGCTCGTTGTCATTAGTGAATAGATCTCCAGTATCAGGACCAAGGTGAAGCAGAACTCCAAGCTCTCTCCATTCAGTATTTACAAAAGAAAATAGATTAAAAGCACAGTCCTTTCTTCATATAAATGCTTTGTGTTTCTAAAAAATGTTTCTTGTACATCAGAAGGCAGGTCTGTATCGAGTATGTATTATATGAGTAGACCCTCAAGGTTAGATATTTTGAAGGCAGATGCTGCCTTAATAGAGGTGAACACACACAAATGTTAGACCAACTGATCAGACCAAGCAGGACGCAGCTGGTCCATTTGAGCACATGTCACTTTTTGAATTGTAGCCATCAATTTAACAAATATGAAATGGAGAAATTATGATTTCAATCAGACTTTTGCTTTAGGAAATTCAAGCTAATAGTAAAAGAAAACTGAAAACGTTTTGTGGATCAAAGATTATGTTTAATGGTTACAGTAAATCCTGTTTCTTTCAACTTATATAATGAATAAATATATGAAAAAAAGTTTTCCCTGCCTACATGCTTACACTAGAGCCATAGGCTATAATTAAACATACACTGATAGCCATATTAAAGAATGTTATCATTATGTATCCCTCTGAGATTGAATTCCCCCGCACTGGAATTGACTATGAAATTTTTAATTGTCTTTGCTCTGACTAAAGTGGATGACTCAGAGTTGTGCCCATTTTGTAAGCAGGTGTGCATTTCATTTTGTCACGTTTACCACTTCACTGATGTGAGGTGCTTGTGTGAAGGTTCACATTTAATGATTCTGTTGTCATTCCAAAATGAAAAGCAGTTCAGCATTAAGATGAGACATTAAACTGTACATGCTAATGGCTTCAAGGTCAGTGGAGCCAGATTGTGACCGGCAGGTCAAGGGCTTGAATCCCAGAGGAGAGATTAAACAAAATAGAAAACCTACTTGCACAGCACTCAACTGTAACTGCTTTAGTAAAAATGAAGCATAGCGAACAGCAGAAGACTGCAATGTTAGCAGGTAACAAACTGGTGTGAATTAGGGCATTTGCTCCATTAAACCCAGATAAATTACGATTATACAAGAGGGGAAAAATTCTCTGCCTGCAAGCTCAACGTAATAGGTAATTTACATTGGCCTTCATTTGCATTTTTCAGAATAACTTTTTAACTACACACTGGTAATTTTAACACAAATCATTCCAGGGGACAGTTTCAACTTGTCCCCATTGTCCCTTTTACAGTAAGTAGTAAAATGTGACAAAATGGTCTCGGATAAAGGATTTGAATTGGCTTATTCATCACCCATTCAACAAAAATAAAAGTGGTAAATTAGTCCTGTAAGTACTCTTAAATATTCCAAGAACAAGAATGCATTTATGCTTATTAAAACTAGTCAGAACATGATTTCCTGAGGCCACGGACTAAATTATTTCACAACTCCTCATCTTGAAAAAGGTGCCTATGTGCCCAAATGTACAATAAGAGGGGGTCAACTATCGAAAGCACGATCCCATAAAGTCTAATTGTATTTAGTTCATTATCAGCACTGATAACTTGAATAGCCAGTGCCAGAATTGTAATCAATCAAATATAGAAAATGAAGTAAATGCGTGTGTTTTTGTGTGTTTTATTAGATTAACCAGGGAGTTAATTACATTATTTTCTCTGCTGCCTCGATGACATGTGCTTCTGGAAGCACAGGAACAATTACCTGGGGTTATTTTTTTGTTTTGTTTTGTTTTTGACTGTGAATGTTTCTGAGGATATGTTGGGAATCCATAGTATCTGTATTTCATATCCTTCATCATTTAAGCTCAGAGGTGTTGATTATTTTATTTACAGTCATGAACCATTGCTCGACTCAAAAATTTCTGACAAATGCTGTGAACGAGTAAGGTGGCCCTTGGTCATGTTACCATAAAGAAAGTAGAAAAGAGCAGCACTGTGCAATGCAATCGCAAGTTCAAGAGTGGATTTCTAGTAAGTATAAGAAGCAAGTAAAATTGGTGTAAAAGGCACCAAGTTTGAGGAAATGGAAATAGAACTCAATTTGTCCATCAATATTTTAATTCATTCTCAATACAATAGTATAAAAGAAAGTCCAGGTTATGGTTTGGAGTGTCTCACTAGATGCCTGCTGGGTAGTGAGCTGATTAAACATTCAGAATTATGAACAATGGAGTCAAAAGAAATGTAAAGACAAGCATATTTTATTTCCTAATTTAAGAGGCATTTGGACAATAGTTTCATCAAAGGTCCCTTTTGTCTACATTAGCTATCTAAGCCATCCTTGAGCTTTAGAATGCCATAAAATATCTGGATAAACATTTAAATTCATGAAGCAAAAGCAGATAGCTGGCTGTGAAATTGATCCTAGCCTCACACATACTGTTTCATCTTGCAAAGCAACACCATAATGTTTACCAATATATCCTTAGCTTGTACGTTTGAATAGTGCATGAAATGACATTTAGAATATGCCCTTTGCTCTGCTCTGCTCATTATAGGTACGGCATGCAGTGAAAAATGTCTTTGGATTATGTAAAATAGAGCTGTATGGCAGGAGTTGAGCCAAACCTTTGGCATTACCCCACAGAACAAAGTCCACATGAAGGCATAAATGGAAATACTTTCACAGTTTACTTCTGTGCACAGGTCGAATGTGTGGCACATCAGTATATAAAGAATTAAAAATGCGGCGCCAACATCTGCTATTACGCCAAGAAATTATTCATGTAAATGGGGCCTCGTGGGACAGAACGGTTCACTTTGAGCGAGTCAATTTAGCAAAGCAGCGCTCAGTGCTCACATCCTGTCTTTAGCTGTTAATATACTGTCCACTGTTGAATGATGACAGATTCCTTTTTAACGACTAATCTATCCAAACTAAAACTTGTGCACATGTCAACTCTTCACATGAAACGCATATTTAGCTGTTGAAGACTGTTGATCTGAATGAACCCTATTTTTCATCATTTATGAGTAATTTTTGACTTGTGCAGGACGTGTCTCTGGTCCCCGTCTGTTTCCTGAGGTAGATTTGTCCAGCTAACAATGTTACCTGTGCCTGAGGTGGGTGAGGAGTGGGCACTAATGATCCCTGCACACAGAGGTTGTTTAGATTCCTGATCTCAGTACAAAAACTACAAGTACAGCCCAAGGCAGTTAGGCCTAATTAAAGCCAATAACCCATATAGTTTGATCACAAACTTCAATTCCAACTTCGAGTTTGCGGCCCCTGTGCTTCTTTTTTGGTTATGTTAATTTGTACTGATGGACTAGGCTGTCCACTTTTTCCCTTTTTTCCCTTTTTAACCTCCTTGTGAACCACATCAGCATCTACTCTTTAAAGCTTTAATGTGTAAATTAGCCCAACACTGAAACATGAGTGCCATCCAGTTGTCATTTTTCAATTAATTACTCTGATTTGAACAATTGGATGTTAACGGACTAGTAATTGGGCTGTTTATTCTAAATTGACTTTGGTATTTCTTTGAATTCCTGTTACTGGCCAGCAGTAGGGAAAGCACAGGTGTTACTCATACCACTAGAGATGGCTGTTTTCTATTCAAGTGTCCCAGTATGTCATCACAGTGTGACAGTGAGCCAGCATGTACGAAACTAGCACCCTGAAACTGTAAGCAGTAAAACAGTAAAATGAAATCCAGTCATCAGGTCTTCTACCGGTTGAGCTATAATTATGAAATTTTGTACATAATCTGGTCAAAATATGATGACATCATTTGAGAGACTCTTCTTGACTCTTTGTTCATGGGTGGTGCCACACCTGAGGAGAGCAGATGTTTGAACTTTCCTGCTAATCAGTTACACCAATTGAGCCATGCAGCGACATGTAGAAGCAGTCATCAGCAGAGACAGCCTGTTGCCGAGGAAGTGGAACTGTTCATTGATGTTGTGATTCTCTCTCAATACTCACCCCTCACGTGTCACCTGAAATAGACCACAAACACTGTGTGATTGCATGTCAGACCTCAAAACACAAACAGCCTCATATCTCTAGGGGTGACTGCGCACACAAACACAGCCTGATTCACCTCACTACACCCACACCTACATACTCTGTATAGTATTGAAGACATGCCTATCATAATCACACATGTATTATTTCTATATGAATAGAAACAGAAAAAATAAAGCAGTTGCTTGTTGTCAAGGTCCTCCCAAGCTTCAGACTGGTCAGACAGAGAAAAGCCAATTTCTAAGTAAACTCTGAAGTGGTACGTAAGCTGACATTCATTAATACTACTACTGTATTTCTTAAGTGGTGTACTTGTCATCAGTCGGTGATATGCAGATACAATCATGACATTCAAAAGAGATGTTATTTTCTGTTATATGTTTTGGTAATATAGTTGTTGGCCTCAATGACAAAATCCTAGGTTACTGTTTGGGAAAACCAATAGAACAAGAGGTATACTATTTGTATATTATCTGATTATGGACCCTATTTTCCCAGTTTATAAGGAACCTTCTCCTTTTACAGCCTGTAAAGGCATTGTTGATAAGGTGATAATTAAGATTGAGACTCTCACAAATTGACAGTTACAGTCTTTCAAATTGAGATTTTAATGTAGAAATGTCCTGCCCCTTACAAGATGAAGTAAAAAATCTAAAACAAACCCTAAGCTATTTCAATTCTATTTTTTTATCTGGGGTCTAGTCTAGCACACATCACCACATCACAATAAATCTACACAGTTCATCCATGGACTGTATAGATTTATTTTTCAGTGAAGTTTACTTTTGGAGCACAGTCAGTCTCCAGGAGATGGAAAACCACAGGTGTGTCGAGTGCAGGGAGTAGAAAAATATTTGTGGTGAACCCAGAGTGTGAGCTCAGGTCAGACAGAGGAGCAGCATGTGTCTATATTAAAGCACATTTACCTTGCATGTGTCATTCTTTACCATGTTTTAGATGTTTTCTAGCTGTGTCGTCCACAAGGCACGACTGAACATAAGTACAGTGTGATTTCCCGTCCTCTTGATCTCTCGCTTGTTCCCTGTCTCCCCTTCACTCCCCTCTGTGTGAAGCTCTTTCACCTCATATAAACCCAGTCAGTGGTAGGGATCCAGAGCGGCAGTCTGCGGGAGGACTGGCTGTGTACCCTGGTTTGAAGTGGAGATGAGCAGCAGATCTATCGCTGCATGGAGCCTGCTTACATCTCTTAACATCTAGAACAACATTAGGAAGAATGTAGAACTGGTAATGGCTGCAACACCGAGTCTCCATCGACATTTTTCTGTTTTTCTGTTTTCTTCAGATGTCACACAGAGTTTCACATATTCTTGATATAATGCTTGTTCCCTTCACAGTAAGGTATAACAACACAAAAAATAAATAAAATAGAAATCTTAGCAAGGTAATTTTAGTAATCACAATTTTCCTCTGCGTGTAAAATTAAAGCTTTGATGTTAGAGTGGGGCTATTCTTTCGAGATCCATATGGGGGATTTTAAAGGATGGGCTTTTAATGAGACAACGCAAGCAGGATTTTTGAAAAATACTTCCTCTCTCTGTTGGTAAACACAGTGTGGATGAAATATGGTCTGCTCTAAATCAAGTCAGCATCAACATGCATCTCATTTCAACCATGCAATTATCAGTACCCTCACTTTATCTTCAGAGGAAACATCAACCTTTTTTATAATGTAAAGCACAAGATCAGATATTGAGGCATGTGAAGAGGCCATATTGTGCGATTTTTGGGTTTTTCAGTTTCCTATAGTGTGTTATAAAGCTTTTTATGCATGGAAAAAACCAAAGGAAGCTATTGTCTCCCACAGATAATCACTGCTCCTGAACTGCATGTCGTTCAGCCTTTTCTTCCATTACTTGTCTATGTCACAATGTAACACAGCCCCAGCTCGGTGACCATCCTCCACGTCACGCCCACCTTGCTGTCTGCAGTTGCTATATGAAATGTGGAAGGTTACATTATGAGCAAAACAACCAATTTCTCTGTTGTTGGCAGCAAAAACCAACACAAGACTTCATTGACTCCCACCCTCTTTTTGATGGGTACTGGCTGTAAGAAACAACACAAAAGTCTTCGTATGCTCCCACCATCTGAAGATGTCAAGACCCACTAGATTAACTTTATTTTTGATGGAAATATGATGCAACATTCCCACAATGACTGGTAAACATTGTGTGTTTTAGAGTTACTCCACCAGACTGCTTCGTCAATGAGGGCCGACAACGGTTCAAACTGGACGAATCGATACTGACGTCCATGACGCAACTTCAAACCTGGAAGCTGTTAGTTTTGCCATGTGTTATGTTGTTTTAGTCTTGATTTTGTTGGTTAACCTGTTTAACTTGCTGCTAGCATGTTGCACGGCTGATGTGGCTGCTCCCACAGCCTGGGAGCGATGTTGGACTAATGTTGTAATATTGAAGGACAGTCAAGAAAAACTGTGTGATGGCTACGCCTCATTTGAAGCCAACTAAATAATGACAATAGTTGGTTTGATGCAGGTAAATGTTCCATGTTGCTTTTTGTGTCCATACTGCAATGCTAGCTGGGCTAGCGCCACCTAACTTGACTTTACCACAGACTGGGAGCCATATTTGGTTCATGTTGTACTATTCAGGTGGCAGCCAGGAGAAATTGTGTGAACCTTAAGCCTCATTTGAAGCCAGCTAAATAACGCTGCAGTAGGGGATGATTTAAAGAGGATTGGTGCTAAAATGGAACATTTGAGATAGAGACAATAGTGGTGCCTCAGCAACAGAAAGCATAAGAAAATAATGTTTTATTGAACATTAAAGCATGTAAACCTATTCTGTTAGACACTTGGAGACTGTCGGTGTGTAATGGCACATGGGTCACATGTTGTGTGTGTTGTAGTAATAAATCCAATATGTAAACTGTATTTTTAGACATAATAGTTGCACACTTGTTTACCAACAATAAGCTTGTTGTTTATTCTCTCTCTGCAGTCGTCCTTGAATATGTTTTTAAAAAATGCTGCAAAACGCAGCATAGCGGTGGTCATGTTGTGGTGAACACTGGTGGCAGCTCTTTTCCTGCTTTACTCCATTTTTCCGTTAGTGCTCCAAACTACTTAAAAAATAAAATTCCACTTGTTTAGCAGTTTGTTTACAGTATTATGTGCCTTTCATACATATTTTTGTTTTCTTTGTATCAGACTGACCTAGTTTCTGTGATAATAACATATTCCCTCAAATATACTGTAAGCAGAGATTGCTGAAGTCTAAATTCAGAATGTTTACTAGCCTGCAATCACATAAAAATGGATTGGGGCATTTGTAAGAGGTCATGCTAAATTGTGAGTTGTTTGGAACTGAATATAAAATCATTGTGTGCCAAGTTTTTTTCGTTATTGCCAGGGTAAATGCAAGGCTACTGTTGGACCTAAGGCAATGTGTGTGCAGCTGAGCCAATGTAATATTTTGCCTTACTTTTGAGTGAACTTGTTTTACACACATGCAGGGCATGTGTGTGTGTGTGTGTGTGTGTGTGTGTGTGTGTGTGTGTGTGTGTGTGTGTGTGTGTGTGTGCGCGTGCACGTGCGCGCCCACCCTCTGACCGAGCCCCATGCTTCTCTGCAGTGGAGAATAAAGTGCAGAGCCTGTGCTCTGGTGTGGCTGGTGCTCTTGCCTGTGAGCGACACAGCCACGATGCAGCTGCTGCACTTTCAGAGGACACTTAGGTAAACCGTTTATGAATGTTGTTTTCCCAGTTACGATGATAGTTAAGCAATTTGCAGAAAAAGGCCAAAGTATGAAAATGTCAGTAACAGTTGTTGCATTTTGGGACAAACGTTATGCATTAACCCTAAAAGTTCATTAGTTTTCAAACATCATCATTGATTTCAAAGAACATAGAAAGCAGAAAGACCCCCCACTGCTCTCATCTGTACTGGTGTAGTTGTGTCACAGAAAATCGCCTTCCAACATTATGAAGAGACACATTTTGTGTGCAAAGAATGACAATTATGCTGCAGGCTGCAGACTGATATGGGCTCATGGCTGCGGGGTGTCTGCACTTATTGAAGTGATGTTTGTTTTCTCCGTGTTTGACTGTTGCCAGGTTACGACAGGGAAAAATGTAACAATGGTAGAGAGTATCCAGACTTTCTAAACTTTGTCTAGAAGTAGATGCTATATGAAAAGTACATTCAACATTGAAATTTATTTATTTGACTCTTTTACAAAATTCAACCCTCCTGCACCTTCACACTTTACTTAAATGCACAGTATGTAGTTTCTGCCATTGGGGTCTCAGTCAAAACAGTGAAAACAAAAGATGCAGTTTGATGATGTCGTTAAGCAGTGTGGACTCGTGTCGAGTTGTACAAAGTAATGTGTTAATGTTTTATTCACATTACATTTAGTCAGACTGGCTTCCTTCCTTACTCTCTGATGAATCAACTGGTGTTTCCTGTGTTTCCCCCAAAGCTACAGCAACTAGAGGGGGGAGATATGACGCCATTGGCAGGCGAGCTGCAATGATTCGTTGATAAGTCCATTAGTTGATTGAAAGAAAATTAATTGCCAGCTACTTTGATAACTGATTCATTGTTTCAATCATTTTTTCAAGCAAAAATGTAAAACATGTGCTTGCTCCAACTTCTTGAATGTGAGGAATTGCTGCTTGTCGTTGTCATTTATGACAGTCAGTGCAGTTTTTGAAGATGTCACTTTTGCTCTGGGAAATTGTGATGAGCATTTTCATGTTATTTACATTTAGTAAACAAACTTTTAAGCACTTAGTTATGAAAATACCCTTGCAGTCCTAAACCCAACATGTAAACATAGGTTCAGCTGTTTTTAGACATGTTAATGTGGAAATGTCACCCATTATTCTTTCAAAGCTGAAGTAAAAATTAATAAAGCAACAGTCTCTATTTTTAATACATCAAATAGGATTCAAAAAAGTCAGAAATATTCAAATTCTACACACATATGTAATTGATGTGTAGACACTGGTGCTGTGCATACAAAAAGCTTTACAGTCTGCCATAGCACATCGTGCAGGTGACCAGGGTGGCAATTAAATATTTACCACCCAAAAGTTATAGTAATTTGTGAAACACTGGGTCTTATATTTCACAAAGAAAGATTTACAAAAAAAAAAAAAAAAAAAAAAAAAAAAAAAGCAGCCTTGTCATCCTAGCCAACATCCATCGATTTTGGCTTCTGGCAGATCTAATTAATGTTCTGTGAGTTGAAAAACTCTGTCTCCAGCTGACTTTTTAATATTAAAATGAGAACCATGTACAAAGGTTTTGAACATGCTCTTGATGGCTACATAAATGACATAAGCTCCATGTCCCTGGCATAAAGTCAGCATTGTCATCAGTTGATGACCCATGTGGAAAACAGGGACCTGCACCGTTCTTGTATTGCAGGGTAGAGCAAGTTAGGCTCAGTAATGTGGCTTAGATTTTTTTAAAATAAAAACGTAATTAAGATGGTAAAACACTTTATATATGCACACTATATTCAACAACAAAAAAAGCACAGCAACACACCACCACTGGACATGTGCTTTATTTCTACATATTTTCAAAAATATGTTCCACTAAGAGCTTTGTGAATGACTACTAACCTATAAGTTTGACAAATGTTACACTACCTTGAATGACAACTTTGCCTGGGGTCGTTTGAAGGTAAACGTCCCTAAATGAACAAAGAGAGGCACGAAACCTCTGATTTTGCCCTCTCACATTTTGGCTTCTGCTCAATGAATTTGTCAGTCCTAAACAGGGCTTTTTCTGATGTAACAAGAATCCTCACATAAAAACATGGTGAACTAATGATATGCTGCTTGGCTTTAGAAGTAGCACAAAGGTTCCTGCTGTAGTTAGTAAGCTATTTAGCCTGGAGAACTAACGTTTGCAGCTCGCGTTAGATCAATGTGTCGGCATAGTGATAGACGGGCCAATTTTCTGCCCCGCCACTCATATGATGCAAGCTGTGACATCAAATGTAGGACCTCAGTAGTAAGGCACTGTAAAGCATCAGACACCCAATGAATTTCAATTAATTGTGATGCCAAAACCTTGCTTACATAACAGGCCCCAGGCATGAGACCTGTAGTTCGACCAGACTTTTTCTCATCATTTCAGGGAAATGATGAGGAAGGCAACAGGTAATGTGCTTCCCTTGCCTCTGTCACTTTATTTATACACATGTATGTATTTCAACCCCGCCTCACATATGTCTTAATAAACTCATTGCCAGGTGACATAATAACAACCCAAAATAACAAAACATAACTCCTTTCTTTAATAAGGATAATAATCTCCACAGTCTGTGTGTTTTGGTGTTCTTCGTACACAAATCAAAGCAAATACATTTTTGTTAAACTTCTTTGGTCTGCTGCTTACAGCTTTAATAATTGCACTACCAATTACAAATAGGATTCCAGATAGACTGGCTGATACTATTCCACATCCATCTTAACGCTAACAACATACAATGGGTAATCCCATATATTAAGCATCTCAACTGAAAGTTGTAGCAGTTCAAGATCAAACAAATTCTCATTAGAAATTGCGTTAGAGCAAACATTATGATAAGTGCATAACTTGTGACTGTGCAAACAGAGCCATCCAGCAGCTTTGCACATTCACTTCAATAAAGAAAATTACAAGTCAGTGAACACCAATGGCATATACTCCAATGAACCTGAACTACTCTGCATCTACATTCTTCTCTGGAGTGAATATATGTTTGATAATAATGAGCCCAAAGACACTGGTGTAAAATATATTGTAAATGAACTTCAAATATCTAGCCTGAATGGAAAAAGGCACTACAAGTCTCATAAAAAAAAAAAAAAAAAAAAAACAACTCACAAAGTGGTCCTACTTTTTGACCACATTCACATGCCAGAAATCTATGCGATATGGAGTGTGGAAAGTGACAAGCTCAACTTCTGCATGGACTGCAAAGAACACATGCAAACTCAACGGGGGATTTTATTAGTTTTCAGCTCAGTCTATGCTCCCTTAGAGGATTTTTATTCAAAAATGTGTCACAGACGAACAGGGATTGAACCCAAATACAGACCAAATGGTACAGCTGGTGCAATTCAGAGAGATGACATCCAACAAAGACGGGAGGATGAGGCAGGTGAGGGTCAAAACCAAAGCAGAAGCCCAATGCGCTAACTAAATCCAAACAAAGGGAGCTGTAGTCCAACGATGAGAAAATGAGCGAAGTCCATGGAAATCAAAGCAAAGTCCAAAATCACAGAATAACTGGAGAAACACTCACTATGACAGGAACGTTTGACACAAAAGGTACAGAGACGAACTGGCAATGCCTGAGGGGAACACACAGACTTGAATACAATGGGGTGGGAGAACTAATGGGACACAGGTGAAAACAATCAGACAATTACAACATAAACCATGATATATTCTTCCAGCCAAGCACATTCTACAAGAACTGTACCGAAATTCTGCAAGTCCTAAGACAGCAATGGATCAATTGACTTGACTGACCTGAAAGGATTTTCAATATTCCGAGGGAGCCTGTGCTTGAAACCACATGACTTTGAATTACCTGACCATGCCCAGTTGCAATTGTACAGAATATCAGTGTAACCAGTCAGCTCATCATGTATCACTCTTATTGGAAGAGACTGAAAACTGCATTTGCATGGATATTGAAGATAAAGAAGCTCTATTGGAACTGAGTCAAAAAAGAAAGCAACTTGTGTCAACTGACAATCTGTTTTAGTGCAGGATGCTCTTACCCCATTCTGCCAAGAGAAAATATTTAACAAGAAAGATTTTTGCACTGTCTTTGTGGAAAAAGAGGAGTCCCATCTACAAGCTGAACCCAATTCTAGAGGATGAACTGTTAAGAGTAGGCGGAAGGCTGTCCAGGATTGCAAAGCCCAGAGGGGTTCATGAATGTGTTTGAGAATTAACATAAATTCTCAAACACATTCATGTACAGATAAGGCACGGTGGGAGAAATTACATTCTCTCCAGGTTGAGAGAAAAGTGTTGGGTCACTCATGCCAATACAGCCGGGAGAAAAAATCTTGTCATGTCCTGCTTTTTGCGAGCATCACAAAAGAAAAAGATGTGATTACAAGATGACTGACCTCACCAAAATAAAGAAAATCTCTTGCCTCCATTCACCAACATGGGGGTGGATTACTTTGGGTCCATTGAGGTAAAGCAAATATGTTCCTATGTAGAATGTTATGAAGTCAGCGTGTATGGCACGCAGGACAGCTCATTTAAGAGTGGCACATTCACTGGACACAGACTCTTGCGTCAGTGCAATTTGTTGATTCATGTCCTGTGTCCCACTTCTACTCAGATAATAGCACAAACTTAATGGGAGCAGGAAAGAGCAATTGTGGAGTTGAGCAATGGGACAATTGACAAAGCTTTACTGTATGATGACATCAAGTGGAGTTTCAACCCACCAAGAGCTTCAGTCTTGGGCAATCTCGAATAACCAACCCATTACTGAAGTCTCTGAGGACCATAACGACCTGGAGCCTCTGACACTAAAACATCTTCTCACACTGAAACTCATGGTGCTTTTCAGATTTATTGAGGTTGAAGTGTTATTAAGTAATTCTTCATGCTGAAAATGACTGCATTTATTTTCAGTGTTAATTTTTCTGGTTCCATGTGTAATTGTAATTGGTAAATCTTGTACAGACATGAATGATTCAGTGCAGGTGTGGTAGAAATCGTATTTCCTGTGAGAAACCTGTCTATGAAAGAGGTTGAAGCAAACTTTGTATTATTTAATAATGAAAATGAAAAGAGGTTTCCAGAGCAATCACGTTTACGGCACTAACAAAGTTTCAGCTGAAAGGACAGAGTTCATACACCAGAGTTTGATGTTAGAGGTCTGACCCTGAACAAGATTAAAGACTGCTATTTTATTCTGTCTTGTCTGAATACTTCTTGCAGTTTGTCATTACACCGAGCAGAAGTGGAGAATCTTCATGTAAGGTTGAATGGTATGAAGCAAAAAAGCAGCTGCCTTCTCTAAAATATGAAACATTTGTTCAGTTGAAGCAGGAATGCACAAAAGATTACACATACAGTTCACTGATCATTTCAGGTTACAGAGAATAAAAATATAGTTACATGATGAATTGACATTACAGCCAGTTGTGTTGAAGGTGTTTCAATGGTGGCCACTGGGTTACATTGTAGCCATCATAGTCTGCTTAAAGACACAATGTCTGATATGGACAGAATTTTAGGTCTAAACATTCAAAACATTTCAATGTTTCATTCAAAATGAACTAACATGTTGTGAAGAAGTAACATCTATGTATTGTGTTGCAGAGATATACAGTATATACTGAAGGTAACATGCTAACCGGCTGGCGCGCCTTGTCTTAAAATACCACTTTGTACCTCAAGGGGTGATAGTCTGATAATACAGCCCCTCGTAGTTTAAGCTGGGAGATGTATGCGAGTTTCCTAAGTTTCACAAGCTCTCATGTCTTTTTTTTTTTACTGAAATAAATAGACAAAATAAACTCACAAAATGTCAAGAAAGGAAATGTTTTTACATCTACTTTTTCTTATCAATCACAAACTCTAGTTTGGTTCTCTGCCGTAGATATGAAAATATTTCTGCACTGGACGCTACTTTTCCACACGAGTGATGGCTGACCTTCCTCTCGCTGCTGTCCCTGTTTTCCCTTTTGTCAAACTGGTCTCCATCGATATCAGAGGCTGTGTTCTGTCCCCATCTGCCCGTATTTACTGGGAGGCTGCTGAGCAGGCTTTGGTTGTATGCAAAGTAAACACCAACACTCCCCCGGTGGTCCGAGCTCTCAGTCAGAGCAGATACCAGTCAGCCAATAGGGCCACCGACTGCACAGCTAACTGAGCTAACTAGTTAATGGCAGTTAGCATCTACAACGAAAGACAGTGAGCAGCAGTTAGCGGTTACTGTGGTGATAACAGTCATTGTCCCCCTATTTGTCGACAATTAGCCAATTATTACACACTATATCCATAAGTGTATGGTGAATTGCAACAAATGTGGCGCACCACAAGGTCTGTGGTTTTTGACTGTGAGGCAGGGTAAAGGTGGTGTGTTTATTTTGAAAGATGTAATTTTGTTATAGCTTCAGAAGAAATGGACTGGCATATCCGACATTGGGTTTTTGGGTTTTTTGACAATTTCTGATGACAGCAGAAGATCTAAAGAGCCTAGAAGCATCTACACCACAGCCACACATACAAACAGTGCATCCACACACACACCAAACAATCTCTCTAAACATGTTCTTAAGAAAACAGCTTTTTAAATATAACATGAGCCTAACCAAATGAACACGATCATGAGCCTTGAAATAAGGCATAACAACATGAAGTTCAATACACAACAACAGCATGCTCAGCTAGCTCACGCTGCCATAGCAGTGGCATTCTCACTGCATTATTTTATGATCTTCAAAATGAGAACAGAAGAAGGCATTTACATTTACATCATACCTACATGCTTTTGATCCGATGGTTGTGAAATGATGAGACAGGCAACCAGAAACGTGCTTCCTTCCCTTGCATCTGTTATACTGAAGACAAGAACCGGCTACCAGCCACACTAGGATTCAGTTCCCAACATAAACGTACATAAAAATTAACTAATTAACAAAATAAGACTCTTCTACAAGAATTTATTATACGTGATAACTATGCAGACACATAATGTGACCACATGTGTCACACTGCCACTGCGATCCAGCCCTGGGTACGTGGATGAAAGTAGATGGATGGAAGGGAAATTGTGATGGTTATTATTCAATAATTATTCATATAGCAGAAAGATAATCCTGACTTTGTTAATTAGTTGTCTTGTTGTAAGCCATTGCAAGTAGGAGTTTCTGATGAGAAGTAAAAACTGCCTCTCAATGTCATTTCCAAAGCAAATGGGAAGAAATGAATGTTCCTATACCACAGATGTAGAAGTAAAGAATATGTTATGTAATTAATGGAGTATCTGTCTTGAGAAAACAACTAATTATGGTAGGTGTAGCTTATTCATGCTGTTCATTATGACATCCTGTGCCATGGCCTCCAGTAATATTGACATCAGACAGCTGCCCAGATCGTACAACACACTATTCTGCAGAGAGGAATGTCACTTCAACAGCATGCAGATACCCTCTAGTCATGACCCTATTTGGATTGTAGTAGGTGCAGTGCAGCATGGCAGAAGCTGCTCCACAGGATTGGCTTGACTGCCTTCAGCCATCCAGAAAAAAAGAATTAGCTCTTTGGAAAGTCTCCAACCAAAAAAATGAAAGTGATAAGCAGCGCAATAAAGGAAGAATAGCCTTTTGGTGCAGCTTGCACTCTGCGAGCTTCAAAGAACAGTATGTCAACAGACCAGATGCAGCAACAGACATGACTTGCATTAGTTACTGATGCAGAAAGTTTGATTTCTATCACTCATTATGAGCACAGTGAACACAGACTGTAGCCTTGCTCATTAGTTACAAGATGCTGGGACTCATAAAAGTTACTGGTTCAGTGCTATATTTAAATGTTTCTTGAGAGCTCTTAGACACAGTCAGTATTATTCTTCTGTCACCGACAGTTTTTTTAGAGAACACAAATATTCAGACGAATATTCACGCAGTCTTAGTGTGTTTTCCAGAGGCTTGTAAATTAACTCAGTTTGTAACATTACAGCAGTCTATTATGTCGAATTTCAAAAGTCCCAGGTAAGTGAGAAGAGAGGCGTCCTCTAAAGGGTATCCAAGACTAAAACCCAAAGTACTGGCTGTTCACTATACATTTATATCATACCCAGTTCATGGAAGGTTTCGCATTTATCATTGTTAACACTTGTAACCAGGTATCTCCAGCAAACAAGCAGCAGTGCTTTACCTTAATGGAAGGAGCATTAGTGTGTTGTTTTGAATGAACTGTAGGATCTCAGCAGTTTGCATTAAAGTTTCACTCACCTTGGTTGAACAGACAAACACAGGACTGTTTCAGTTCATTTGTCCAAATGGGTTTTTAAATGTCTGTGTCAGTGTTGATTCCCAGTCGTAGTATCGAAAGAGACTCAGTGGCAGATATTGCTGTCATATAATTTGTTTAATGATTCGGATTCAGAATCGCGACCATGTTCGCATGGCAGGGTTTGACAGCAGATGTAACTGTCACTTGTCCAGCCAAAAAAGTCTCTCGTCTGGATAAAAATTACAAAAATTTACTTTTTTCATTTTGTTTGAATTCAGAAGTCAGACCAACACTTAAAAGCATCCAAACAGTGTAAATGTAATGTCAGTGATTCAGTTGATGAAGTTTTGTAAAGTCTGTTTCAATATGAGCTCTATAGATTAATCATTGATCATTGTGGGAAGTATTTATCACATATGTACTCAGTGATTACCACTTAATTATGTTTTATAATCCCTATAATTACTTATTGTTGTGACTATGCATTTTATTTTTTGTGAAGGCAAATGTCCAAAATAAAATAATGGTGACTGAAATAGAGTGTGGTAAAGGACTGAAGTGTGCAGGTGACCCAGCTCACATGTTAAGTAGCTAAGCAAGTGGATGCAGTTGGTTCAAGGAGAGGATGCAAGTTACGGGAGGCCCAGAGAAACAATGGTGTCAAGAAAAATGATGTGAAGATGAGAGTTTAAGTCCCCCATCAGCAAGAGTTATGAACGATTATAAAAGAGTGTGCTTTCAGAGGTTTGCTTTAGTTTCTACCCGGTTGCAGCTCGATTTATTGTGTGCTGCTTTGAATTTGCGTAATAAGTCTATCACATCAGACTCCTGACTGCTGCTGATTATTGATGAACTACTGAACAGTGTGAATGAGAATCTGAGCTCATCTGGCCCAGGTGAGGTTTCTTTTCTCCCACATCATCCATCTGACATTTAGCAATGATGACTGAGATACACCTCAATGATAGAGTAGACGTACAGGTGAATGTGATGAATTAATGGTACGTGCACGATAAATATCCGTAGCCATACACAATAGTCATGCACAATGAAGGTTGTTCTGATCCTGTAAGGGAATCTCACTGATGCAACACAATCGGTTAAATTCCGCTTTTCTTCTTTGCCATTCTTCATATTGACAGGTCTAATGAGTGATGGAGAGGGAACAAATATTGATTTGCAGAGAGATGTCTAAGAATGTTTCTACATCTATTTATGGATAATTTTTGGTGTGGAAATGAAGCTGGTGCATGTGCACCCATTTCCACAATGATTGAGATTCATAAAACAGAACCAGGCCTATACACAGCCTTACAAATCTGAGGATAAGAACATGAATCCACACAGTTTTATACATGTGGTCCCAGGTCTGTTCCCACAGCAAACAGTTTGAGAACCAGTGGCACACAGCCACCAGATGACTATATCTGAGCCTTATTAGCCAGAAAACACAATGGGACCACAGCATGAAACCTTACCTGAATGTAAGTTCTGTAAAATCTGAAACAATACCACAGAAATAGAATGCTTTCATGTTTTCTCTAATGGTATATTTTGACTTTATCCAAAAAAAGGCAATTTACTATATTATATTTACTATATTTATGTGCATAAATATCTATATTTATATTAATGAAATCAAAATGTTGGCCATCTATATTTATATTTAAGGTATCCATACCGATATTTTGGCAATATATTTTTACATTGAGGCCACTTATTATATTTAACATATATATATCACTTCAAATTGTGTGTGATATTGCTATTGTCATGGAATCTTTAGTGGTGTATGAGTATAAGCATAAATGTATCATTTATGTCAATTGATGGTAAGAAAAATCAACAAGGAACAAAGTGTTCCTACAGCCCGTGGGTGGGCCATTAGAATGGTATCTTTTAGCTGATCTTATTATGCATTTTTGTGTCAATGCATAGATTAAATGAGAGCAGATCGCAGTTCTTTAACTAGGCGGTTAGCTATATGCCCCAAAACATTACTCCTTCATCTTTGTTGAAGCACACCCAGTCACATTCATCTCTCCAGCTGTTGATGAATGTTTGTTCTCTTTTTGACTTGTGCAGTTGTAGTTCTTGTTGGTGCTTTCTCTGGCATTTGGCAGGCAGAGCTGAACCTGAAGTAACGTACCACCACTATAATTCTCAGGTGAAATGTTTGATCGGTGAACGGTTCCTACTCCGCGAAATACTTGAATTGACTTGTGATTAGTCAATCAAGGCATTTTGAGTTCAGCATATTGTTGAGAAAAATTGATTAATTTCAGATTCTGACTGTATTCATTTAACTAAATAGTCAAATCATGAGTGGAACATAACGTGAAGACACTTTTTTTTTTAGTGTGTGACTTCTAACTTCTCTGGTGGGACAAATAAATTTCTCTTCCACTTGCCCTACAAAAAATCTGCTTGTTTTAGCGTCTAAAAAGAATTTTGGCAAGTACTTTTCCCTGTTTCTCATTCTGCTTAGTTTCTTTCATTAAAACAAATTGCGATACCGCTTAAGTTACAGAGTCTCTGATTCCAGTCCAACTCCTCATATCTTTGGTTAGCCTGGGGACCCTGGTGTTGCTAATCCCAAATTACAAACAGGCTATCTGTAATTTCTGTTTTCATATGCTAAGCACTTATCCAATTTAAACTCTGGTTTCAATTCAACATAAAGATTGCACACTGGCATACTTCTCAGTTTGCTTTGCCATGCCTGCATGAGCTGATCTTTAAACCATTCAGCTATTTTATATCTTTGTTTAAACCAGAGATAAGACAAATGACAGTCATCTAGTATCTTCTTAACCTGTAAAGTCCATGGTGCCACATCCACACTATGAGTATGCTGGTTAAGATGAAAGAAATGATAATAAAGTAAGACAGGTTTAGCCCCTGGGAGTCATAGTTCAATGAAATATTCCCCTGTTTGTGAAACAGTTGGTCTAATAACTGTTTCACAAACAGGGAATATTGGTTGAAACCTAATGAGGCTTTGATTTTTCTCATTCAAACAAGTAGCCCTTCAGAATGATATGATTTATTTGGATGGGGACACTCAAATTAGCTCTCAGTTTGCTTTCACATTGCCAGGTTCAGTTCTCAGGTCCCAGCTCCCGCTGCAATATGCAAAATTAGCATATGTGATATGTGAGATGGTCATGATGTGACCCATCTGGACTCGGCACTGTCCAGCTCAAATTTGCCTATGATCCCAGAGAAAGACCAGTTTTAATGTGACGCAGCTCCTTCACTTAGACATAGAAAACTGTACTACAACATGTTTGTTTTTTTTGCAAAATAACCAAATAACATTATGTTTAAATATGGTAAATGTTGCAGTAAAAGCTAATTGTATAATGTAATGAACAAGTGATTGATTTGTGGTGATCTAGTAAATAACTTTCACTTAATCTTTATTCATTTTATCACCTTTAAGTCTAATCATTTGGCTGTAAATAAATCGTTAACCTTGTAAAACTAAAGATAACAGGCATAGTCGCTGCACATAAAACAGCAGAAAACATATATCTTAATGGCTCATTTCAGATCTCTTTGCAGGGAAAACGGCAGGAAGGCTACCTTTCATTTCTCCAGACAGGTGCACATTATTATACAATTGGTCTTTAATGAGCATGCCGTGTTTGTGCAGATCTGTCTGAGCTGGAGGCCTGTCTTCATTCATTTTAGATGAAGTGCCTGGAGAGATACCACATCAATATTCATGCACTGATGATTACAGGAAGCAGGCAACGATATTACTGCACCGTTAAGTGCAAAGAAATGTCAAATGTAAACATGTACAATATGATTTATGATATTTAAATGACACACAATTAGATTAATGGCTTGAACCAACCTCACTGACCTCCATTAGATGCACTTTTAATAATTACCCCCCAAGACACTTCATTTGTAATGAGGGAATAGACTGATTTCAATGTTTGATATTCGATTTGGTAACATGCTGTAAGTGTTTCCACTTAGAGACAAACATTCATTCACTGCACAAAGGGAGCATGCATACATAACACCACTAATAACCAGCTCATCTAATGGTGAGAGTTACCTTGTTACTGTTTTCTCTGTATATATGAAAACCTCCAACACACCTGGAGATGCTAACGCAAGCAAAGGTTTCCACTAAGGATTTCTGCTTTGTGCTTCAGAAGCATCACTTCTTAGTTGATGTGTGTGGATCGCTGATTCCCAAAGTAGCTGAGGTAGGTATTGATTTGCTGAGGATAAGAGGGATAACGGTATATCTGAGTGGGACTGTGGGGAGGGAATGAATACTCCTTCAGAGGCTGGAGAGAATGTTAACAGAACTCAAGCACCCGTTTTGCCACGAGGTAAAGTATCAGTTTATATTTAAAGACTTTTTATCTCACTATTAAGAGAGAAAAACAAAGATTTTTTTTTTTCTTTTTTCATGGCAATAGTGAAGACCTTCCTTCACATAAAGTGGTATTTAGGAACTAAACTAAACTAAACTATGAAAGTTTCCTTTGTGTGAAGTAGAAGAAAAAAAAATGTGTCAAACTATGAAAAAACTCATGCAAAACAACAATGAACATTGTTTTTTTTTTTTTGTCCCTGTGTTAATTTGTTGACTATTATGACTTGTGGGGACAGCTGCAGATTTGAATAATATGATCAGCTGTGTGTCTTGTTGCAATGTACAATATGATGACATCAGGTTAATGAGAGATATGCCAAAATGTCCTGCTAACTGGTATAATCAGATCTCTTATTGTTTGGGTCTAATTCCCACCTGGGTGTTAAACAGTCTGATAGATACAGGAAAAACAACTGATGAATAGCTTTTGTTTGCGAAATTAATACAACAACACAATCTTGGCAGTGTCATTATGGTAAGCCATCTCCGCTGACAAAAGAAACTGGGTAAACATACTTAATATTCATCAGTAGCCTTCAAAAGAGTAAATGAAGTGGAAAAAGAACAAAAACGTAGACTTTGACGTTATTTACATCTATTCGAATTAACGTGAACATATTTATTTCACCTTATCTTCCGCTCTTCACTGCCTCTTTTTAATCATCATTTAGGCGTAGTGTTTGAGGTGGTGCCAACTCAGGACACAGTTAATCAGTGGTGGCCAAATCTGAACACTCACAATAAATCATTAGGTCTTTTTTTCCTCCTTTCCACCTACTGTGCCAAAGATTTAGCTTTATTTTGAGAAACTGCTTTTTAATTCTGTTTGTTCGCTGTGATATTTTCCATGCCCTGCTCAACAAGACAGGTTAATAAACTTGTGAAAAAAAAAGTTGTATATATTTCTTTTTTTTAAAGTTTGCCGTGCCCATCTGTTATTAGATGCTTTCCTATTTTAGGAAAAAAAAAAATGAGCGTACTTGAAAATGTGAGTGTGTCAAAACTTCAATAGAGTCTGAAAAATGAGGAGCAGGTTTTCTTCAATTTGTCCTGTGTGTACCGTTCCTGTAAATAGCTGTTGTACTTGGAGGGGAAAGCTAATTGGGTTTCACTAATTAGATGGAGAAAATCACATGATTACCTGGAGTGTAACTGCAAGTGACTCAGGATTTCTGAATTTATTACAAAGATTACTGGAAACTGTTTCCCATAATTGCAATGTCTGACCCTTATTTTCATATGCATCCAGTAAGGTGGAATGGTTAAGCCTTCGGTCTTCAGTTATGGTTATTAGATGCTAACATGCTGGCTTGTGACTCACAAACTGAAATACTAAGTCATTTTAGGAGGCCACAGATTCAGGACCGGGGGAGGCTGTCGGTCAGTGCCACTGCCAAGCCAGCCCATGCCATCCATAGGAATTGATGCTGCCACCTACTGGCAAAGAGAGCAATAGCTGCAGCAATTTCAACACCTGCACCACCTGCAGGCAGTGAATGTTACAGCTGCAGTTACGACTTGTAGCAGTAAAACACTAAGGAGGGTATCTACTAAGGATTTGTGGTTCATTTTCAAGTGCTTAACCGTCATTGTATTTGTCTGGAGAAACAGTGAGTGAGAGAGACAGAAAGAGAGAGAGAGGCACATTAAAAAATGTACTTTAAAGTTACTGAACCGAAGTTCACTGCTCAGCAGCGCAACACAAGACAAAGGAGCAACAATGAAACAAGTAGTTATTTGTCACACGGCTTTACCTTTCTATTGCCTGAAGTTGCCCTCTGTTTACTTTTCCCAACTTTTAATGGCTCCAGATCCCGTCCAGTGCAGTATACTTGAAGAAGCCAGTAATCAAGTAGACCGTTTTTTTAATCCTGCTATGGAAATAACTGTCAAAGGAGTGTAAATGTTTCACCAAAAGTCATTCAGTCACTGATCTCTTTATTACGCTGACAACATCAGGCTATTAAACTAATATTTTGTTTATGCAAAACAGCTGAACTGCCGCTGGCCTCATTTACATGTGTAGTCTTAAAAAATTGTGGTGATGCAAATTCCAAAAGTTTGTGAATGATTTTATCATTAATTACTTTCCCTTTCTGAACTTCTTATAATATGTACTCACTGCAGGCACTTCAGACATGGATGCCAGAGTGTTGATTGTCTGTATTTTCAAGACATTTTAGTAATGGTCACTATTTTTACATCCGGAACAAATTCGTCATAAATGAAAATTTGATGGATGCCTGTGATTTGGCCGTGGACATTTTCTCAGGATGTTCCATTGAAATCAGCAGTCTTGTTATTATCAGCCTCAGCAGGCTTTATTGTTATTCAGTCCATTAAGGTGCTTGTACAAAGTACACATCCTGCCACATTATGTTCAGATCTACATCTTGAAATGTCAATTCTTTAATGGTCCAAGCCGCGGCCTTGTCTGACTTGGACATCTGCAAGCTGTTTTAACGACATGTCACACATTGTTGCTAAAAGGGGTGTGGCTTCTGTCATGTGGACATTTAGAAATTCTGAAAATGTGGGACAGTATGGTTATTTTAAACCGCTTCTCAGTTGAACTTATAGAACATGTACTGTACCGTTATACATACTGTTGATGTGATATGATATTGTACACACCATGATTGAAGACTTTGACCAGCTCGTCCTCCCACTGGACCTATGTGTTACAGTTGTCTTATTTACATGTAATCTATTATTTCTAGTGATTTTGAAATATGTACCTAATCTGTGCCTGCAAGATTTTGCAAGCTTTATTTTTGTGTTGTGTGGGTGAAGCAGTTCTTACATTAACACCAGGATGAGGTGCCGCTGATAACGGGAATATACGCACTCAAAAGCCACCTTGCGTACCTGAACGCATGCTTCAAGCATCCAGGTGACATTATTTGTGACAATAGTTGCATTGTGTTTGTGTTTGCGGGCAGATCCTGCACAGTGCTCCAGTGAAGGAGTGCGCTTGATCAATTTATCAAACAACCAAAACAGGCAGTGCTCATTTTCAGATTGTGGTAGATGCACATCGTCACTGGAGCACATTGGGGACTGATCCAGGAACTCTTAAATCTGACTAAAATCTGGAATATCAGACAGACTTTTCTTGTAGATGAGTCAAGGAGAATGAGAGCATTGCATCTAAACATTTAAAATTTTGTATCAAGAAGCAAAAAAGTTGTGGCAAGTTCAAGTTAATTTGCCTTACTTGACATCAGGCAGCCTACAATGTGACTATTGCACATGTACACATTGCAGTGCCGATGCTGAAGCAACATATGATGTACGCCTACTGTCAACCATTTATACTTGTTGTGCATATGGCATCAGGTTCTATTGAAGCACTACCGAGGCTCCTGAATGCCAATCAGCAAGCTGACAAACGTCCTTTGGAACTACTGAAACACTGAGGATCATAAATGTCTGAACTTATCATCAAGAGATGAACTTACTTGTTGACTGTAAGTTATACATGTCACCATTATTTTTTCAGGACTGCCGGACTGTGTGTTTGTGCAGCTATCACCTTTCCTAATGACTCAAGATGTCTTGTGAATGACAACACCGTGTAAATAATAATAAAACCCCCCCCCACAAATAATCAGAACCATTCCAGTAACTCACTGAATGATGTGAATATAATGAAACATGTAGCTGATATCAGAGGTGAGACTCCTAACTAATGGCATGCTGGCTATCTGGAGAACCAGGTGGTCTGGTTGACAGTTGGGGAAGATGCAATGCAAAATATATGTATTTTTAAATAAGTGCTGTGTGACTGAGTGGCCCAGCCTGCAGTTGGCTATTACATGTATCACCCTCTATCTCCCAGCCAGTCACTCATGGTCCAGTCCATTCTAACTTTGCCTGGCCCCACCCCTTTCCCCATCTCAGTTGGTGACATTTGGATAAATAGTAGAGCAAGATGGACTAACAAAAAGAGAGAAAAAAAACCCCATAAAGGTGGTGCTGAAAAGCAGAGAGAAAAGAGGTTTAGGTCCCTTGAGGCTGATGCAGCCAAATGTTTTAAAATAACAAATTATTCATTTGGCGCCATTACCAGTCAGTCATCTGAGCCTGGTGAGCCTGAAGGCACTGGCAGCAGAGCGGGGAGAGAGCAGCCCACTGAGCCCAGCCGTACCAGTTCGACTGTTTGTCCAGGTTTTGCAGCTGAAGCACTAAGACAGAGGACAGAAAGGATGAGAGAAGCAAGGTTTGGGTTAGGCTGGCTTGCCATTTAGCTATATCAGTGCCTTTTGTTGAAATGTGTTCAACTTTTCAGAAAGTTAATGCTTTCATTGGTGTCACTTTTTTGCGAACCAACCAATCACAACCTGGATGGGTGGGACATTATAAAAAGGATTGACGTACTAGAGTTAGTGCTTCACATTCACAAATTAGAGACTAACCACCATTACAGACCATTTTACAAGGGGTTCATGAAGGAACAAAACCTACATAACTTAAGAAAATTAGTTGTGTATTTCTTAAAATGCTGTATTGTCAAACTGGAATGAATATGATATTAATATTAGGCTATACAGTATATGATTATATGAAATTATAATGAATATACTAAAATTATTATACTAACATTTTACTACTATATTAATCTTTATTTAATGTTATAGTATTTTACTAATATACTAATTAATACTAGTTACTCATTCATGTGAATAGTGCGTCTGCAATGTGCGCTACACTTAACCAGAACCAGGATGCATCCAGCGCCATTTTTCATTCCTATAGTACGTCCCTGCTCGACAGAGTGTGAAACAAAAGACAAAGTCAAAGCCACACTTAAACTTGAATATAACATTAAGTTTCCCTTGACAACAATTTCATAATGACTTACGGTGTTACGTGTCTTCATCTGCCGCTGCTTCTCGCTCTCAGCCTGTGGCCACTGACTGAAATGACAAATGTTGCCAGCATTCTGTGAGTTGGCCAAAAATTAAACGAAACCTGTTGCTCTTACACTTGCCATGGCAGCGCGGTGATCAGTCATACACCACTCTTGCAGCTAGCTAGGTATCTCAGTTTCAGTGTAACCCCACTGCAGTGAGGGCCGCTTGTCTGCCGTAAACAGCTGCTCCCTCAACTTTTCTCGCTGATAGGTGGCACAACTTGGTCTGGAACAGATCCAGAACTGCTGGTCCTATGCTGCTGGCACTGTTTGTTTTCCAGATAACACATTGCATTTCTCACTAAAGCAACACAAGACATAAATACAGTAATTACAGCACATCTCCACTCTGCTATGTGTGTTAACAGAATGGAAAATTCACTTTTCTCACTTTTTTCCTCATTGTCTTTTATGACAATATTCAAGCACCAGACCACTGTTTTGCATGCTGATGCCATTTGGTTTGGCAATCTGCTCAGAGAAGTCTGCTCCAAGCTGCTTTGTGCACATAGATGACACTTATTGTGCTGTGGTGCGTTCATGTGCTATGAGGAAAATCTTTTGATCAACCACATCATTCTCATTGATGGCACATTTGTTTGTTTTCTGAATTTTAGCACAATATATGACAATTTAGCCTGTGATTCCAGTGCTGCTGACAGCCAGCACTGAAGTTTTGAATGTCCACAGCATCACAATAGCAGCTGAATGCGCCACATACAGACGCAGAGCCATCCCACACCAGAAGCACCTATATGCTATGACACACAACTCTCACAAGATTGTGTTACTTCTATAACCTTGGCCATAAAATAGTGGATCAGGTGGATAAAGATTGCAGCCTGCGTGATAATGTTTGCTTCTCCCAGAGTGCCGTGCACACACAGCAATTCTGAACTGGCAAGAGTAAAACGTTGAGACCTGGATGATTTGTATAAGCCTGGCAAAATCATCCTCCCTGGTAACAAGGTCAAACAACAGGAATTTATCTCGAACTTGATCTGAGCTGCAGCATGACTAATTGATGGTATTTTTAATTCAGACTGGTTGTTGGCACCCAGTCTGCTGAACAGGGGGACTGACGTGTGCAGTATCAATACAATGACTTACTGTAAGGATGCTTATTTCAAATGATACAGACAGATAGATAACAATCAGTCAATTTTTCTTCAGGACAATGATTCAAGGTTTTTTCAGTGTTATCCAGCTTCCAGTGAGAATGGTCTTTGACTGCCAGTGCTGCAAGCAGGCAACCACAGGCATTACTGTAACCCTTTCACCTGCGTGGCGATAAAGAGTAACAGTTGTTGTAGAAAGAAATGGGCTTTAAAGAACTGGAGCTCAGCCCAGCTCTACCGATGCATGCTGGTCCATGGGCATGAATGCAGGTCTGAAGGTTAATTGCTACCAGATGTTCATCCTCACAAGTTTGTTAATCAAGAGAAATTATCAGTCTCCTGTAGTGAATAGCCCAAGCTATAGTTAGTGCAAATTTACAGAGACTGAAAGTAAGTATAACACATGATGAATGAATGTTTTGAGGTTGCAGGTACCTCCATTTGATCTCAGCTTTGAGTCTAATACATTCATCAGCCTCAGTTCAAATTTAATAATAATACATTTATTTGTACAGCACCTTTCATGCAGGAATTGCAGCTCAAAGTGCTTTATGACAAAGAAATCACATGAACCAAGTGAGTGCTTTATATAGAAAAGACATTAAAAGGACATAAAACGGGCATAAAAAAATAATGTAAAAGAGATGGAGAGTAAGATCCATTTGATGATAATAGTAAGAGTAGGATAGAATAAGGATAAAAATAAAGACAATGCATAACAAGAGATGGAAACTAAAATCACAGAATAAAATAATGAAATAGGTGAAAATTGATTACATAGAACGCATAAAATCAAGTGAAATACAACATTGTAAAAGAAGTGCAGCAATGAGCGGTGCATAAGTGTGAAGCAAAGCACAAAGTCTCAGGCCTGTGCGAGGAAGTCACAGCAAGCTAAAGGCTGAAAGGGACGCGAAGACATCAGTTTTTAGCTTTCTTTAAAAAGTATGTAGTGAGCTGCTTCCTCGATATCTATAGGTAGTGTGTTCCAGAGCTTAGGGGTGAAATTTACAAAGGATACATCCCAGATTTTGGCTGTTGCTGCAAACCAGCTACCAATAAACCAATAAACCAATAAACCAGCAGCAGATGATGGCAGTGTCAAATATTAAACAAGGACGGGAGGGAATGCAGCTTGGTCCTAGCCTATTTGACTCAGATTTCAGGCACTAATGAAATGAATACCAGCCTATGTGCATCAATGTGAATTCTAAAGGGAGGTCCGGAGGCATTCATTTAACATATCTGGGTTTTGGTCTTGAAAATGACCTGATTTTCTCTGGTCTTTTTGTCATTGTAACCCCTCTTTCCTCCTGAGGTCTCTATTATAAATTCATATGAAAATGAACTTGAATATATGCACTTTTGAAGCAACTGATATTCATAAAACAGCCTTCACTCATTCAAAATAGCCTCCTTACGGTTTTTTGGAAATCCTCAACTGTGAGATTATCTGACACTTTGTGTGACAGTACGCTCTAGATTTAGTAAATAAGACAGATGGGACTTAAGGACACAAAGTAAACCTAAAACAAAACGAGCCAACATGAAACTTCACAATAAAATAGGATTTGCTGGGGGGAAGGGACCTGGACAGACAAAATGGTTCAGACCAGCCAGCCTATTTCCTGTGTTTGGAAAGTGTGCCACCACTGGCATAAGTCCTGATGGCAACACTAACTGATGGTGCTGTAAATTCATTCTTATTTCGTTAACGAAAAGACCAGAGCAATGTAGTTGAGAACATTTTCAAAAATATATTTGGAAAGTAGAGGATCTATTCCTTGAATGTGTTATCTTTTGGACAATCAAAGACTTTCCAACAATTTCGCATGAGAAAGAAACAATGAGCTTTAGATCCATTGTAGAGTCGAGTAAATGATAAGACAAGCAGCCCTGTGATTCTCTGGCATCTTTCTGATCATCAGTATGCTCTATCTGTTTGGTATTTTTGCGTATTGTATCTATGCATATTGCATATAGCATAAAGGAGAGTTTTGCTTTTTGTCCTTTGTCCTTTGCCACAATTATAATTCAGCCAGTATTTTGCTCTCCTGTGGGTTGGCTCTCATGTCCAGATTATAGTAGATTAGATTTACTTGCTATAAACAGATAACTGCACACAAATGCACAATCTGTATGAAGACGACATGATTTTGGTGTTGGAAGTGTGATGCTTTCCGTTTGTAAACCAAGTAGTTTTGATCACATTTGAGTGGGCGTTAGTTGCATGCAGGTAAACACTCCACATGGAGAGCTAAAGAGGCTGAAATGCACCCCTGATGGTAATTTATCTTTTTTTTGTTTTTTCTGATTCATCTGCATTCATATGGACATATCTGTTAATACAGATTAGCTGAAATGTCATCTAAACCTGAATCAAGTTGCCAACCAAACAGTAAACAATGACTGCCACATGGAAGAGCAAGTCTTGGCCCCGATATCTGTTATCTGGATATCTACTGGCTATAACCGGAAGCCCCAGAACACTGGCCATTGGCCGCTGAGGCTAACCACTAAATTCCACTGGCGACATGGCCGCTGGAGCTGATCGCAGCCATTCCAGACAATGCTTGCAATTTTACCAGGAACATTGCAGCAAAGTTGAGAAGCATCTTTCCACTCTGGTCAGAGAATACGCGCCTAGTCTATTTTTGATAGATGCTGTGTCAAGCTGCACAGAGCAGATCAAGCCAGACAGGAAGTCAGACAAAAGAACAGCATAGAGAATCAAAATAAAAAAATCTGTCATGACTGGCGATCGTACAGTAACGGTAAACACACAGACAAAAAATAAACCATTTAACTAGGTAGCCCCTTTCACACATGGTAGAAGCACAAGTATCAAGGAAAAATGACCAAATTGCCAAAAGCTGAGCAAGTCAACAAAATCAGGCCGGTAGAATCCTGCAACTTCTAAAACGCTTCTAGCGGGGATTGAGACCGCATGCGGGATGGAACAAAACCGCAGCCAGACCGTGATGCCTGGTGGAATCTGACGGTGAGTCATCATCAGATCAGAGCCTATGGGTTCCAAGATTGGATTAGATTAGATTTAGCTTTTTTGTTAATGCACAGAGAAAACAAGTACCGAGAACAACAAAATGTAGTTTAGCGTCTAACCAGTGCAAAAAGCAGATCAACACACTAATATACATAGAAGTATAGAAATAATCAGCAAGGGGTAGACATGAATATGAGAGGTATATACAGTTGCATCTTTGACCACCATATTAACAAAGCAACCTTAATCAATATGTAAATGTGGAGAAATTATTAAATATGCATTGGAGCTTTGAGGTACAATTATAATTACGGTGTTTACCTGTTTCAAGTGTGAATCTAATCAAGAAGCTTTGAAGAAGCTTGTTATTTTAATTCAATGATTCATTCCGAACTTCCGCAGCGACAGGAATATGTGTGCATGTTTATTTCATCTTTGTTGTCCTGCTGGGAACTCCAAGGACAGCTCTGCAGCTCCACTAACTCCTGGAGGGGACAGGGTGGCTTTCCCTGCTCAAGAACACTGATTAAACTGCTGTTATTCGTATTTTTATCTAAGTATAAAAGTGGGAGCAAATGTTCACCACTGAGAGTTTTAGACCAGTAAGGACTAATTTCTGTTTTGTTTGATGGAGGGGAGTTGAACAGTTGCACCATTATCCCATCTTGACCACTTGTTTGGAGCTGTCCTTTGTTTATAGGAGGGAAGAACAAAGTGAACCTCTGATTATCACCTGTTCCTGCTTCACCTCTCCTATATAAGCCGGTGGATTCAGTGAGTTTCTCTCCGTCTCCCTTGGTGTTTGGTTTGTTCTTTGCTTTAGATTTTCCTCGTGTTTATTTTCTTTGTTCATTACACTTCACTGTACGCTCATTCAAGCACTCACTCATCAGAACACTACTGATGTTACTGCCTTACATGTTTTATATTGTCATTGGTTCATTTATATGTTGTGATGTTTGACCTAGTCCTTTTGTTGACCCACTGGGTCTGTTTGGCGGGTGCTAACCCAATCGGTTTGGTTTAAATGGAATTTCTTCTGGTCGGCTGTCAGTTGTGCTGGAGGGCTTGTTGCAGCTTTGTTGATTTCATGTGGTGATGAAAGTGAGTAGAGCTATATGTTCAGGATCATGTCCGTGGGTTTCTGGAAGTGCCTGCAAACAGTACCAGCCACTTAGAATTGCTGTCCCCAGCCAGAGGCCCTTTGGCTGCCAGCCGGCTGGGGTCCAGTTCCCCGCCATTTCCCAGTCACTGGGAGTTCCCCCTCCTCCTTCTGGTGCATGTCTAGATTCCACTGTAAACACAGTCATTCATTCAATTGCAGGGTGTCACCATGAGATGATGCTTTCTTCACAAAAAGAAATTCACACATCAATGTGTGACGCCCACAACCCAGTGCAGATTCATGTTTCCTTATTTAGGCCGTGGTTTCAGAGTATGTTTCCCAGACTTCGGGTAGTTACTGGAACTTCAGTAATGTTTGCCACCTGCCTAGTTGTTATTAGTTGTTCATATATTTAACAGCATAAACTCTGAAATTGCTGAAAAACTAACACAAAAATCAGCAATATTGTTATTATTATTATCAATAAACTGCCAACTACCATTGATTCAGCGACCGAGGAACATATTGAATTGTTGTTTTGCCATATTAACAGGGACAGTGAAATAGGTTTGGATGCTCCATTCACAAAACACAACTTTTCATTCGTGGGTTTGTGTCTGTATTTGTTGGGGCTAAAGAGTTGTTGTTAAAACTCAGGATGACACAACAATGGGCGGGTGGTGAAGTGTGAACAAAAGGTGCACTTTAAGAATGTGAGAAATAAAGTCAGGTTATTTTTTTTAGTTTCCTTTCCTGTTTGCAATGTCTTCTATGACCAAAAAACAAGTGAAAGAAGACATTTTATTCAGCGAGTTTACACCTAAGATTCACTTGTTAAAGAATGTGGTCCGCAACCTACTGAAACCTTCCAGTTCACACGAATGAAACTAGGCGAGGCACCATCATTTCTGTGTCAACAACTCTTCACTTAAGTGTTTGTTCAGTCAGAAGACACTTTTATTCATAGTGTGAGTGCAGTAGTGGGATTAAATGACCTTTTTTTTCTAAGGAAGTATGCGCCCAATTTTGACTCGTAACACAACAGATGTCACAATAACAAGTCATTTTAATGTATAAGAGAATAGAATGAACAGATAACACCTCATTTGTAGTGTTAACAAAGGCATGGTAGATAATGTGGGGGCTGGGAGACCTTTTTGGATGGTACCCTCGCTCATTAAGTACGAACAAAAAAGTCCACTGTAATGCTAATGATTTGTTTGGGCTCTCTTACCTTTCAAGAATAGCAGGAGATGTGTGGGAACACACGGTTTGTTTAAACTGACTGATGAATGCACAGATGAGTGCAGCTGTGTGCACACCAGTGTTTCTTACTGTATATCATTAATTTCCCACCTGCTTTCATTTTTCACGCACTTTTGTTGAATAACACATTTCTTGGCCAAAGCGACGGCTGCTGTGCCACGTGCGTAAACATCACTCTCTCTCAATTTAAAGACGGACTCATCGTTTCAGCTGCTGTGTGATGCTGCAGGTGTTAAATAAACTCAAAGGAAAGAATCTGACACACCGTGGAGAATAAACAGAACAACATTATTGAAGTTTCAGCGAAATCCTGGATATGTTCGTGAACACCAGTGGCACCGACATTATTGTATGATTCAGACATTAAACTAACACATTTCAGACCTGCCTGACTCACATTAATAGCTGTATTTTGATGGACATTTCAGTAGATTATGTTATATATGTAATACAATGGAAAAGTCAAAGCAAGTACATGAAAGTTGGTTGATGTTGGAGCTGTGTGCACAAGTCTGCTGACTACAGCCGCGCAAACTGAGGCTTTTGTGTTGTCTGCGGTTGCCGTTATGGACCAATCTCTGTATAAAAACACTGTCAATTTGTCCCGATGTGGTGCATTACCAATGTGTAGGTTACATTGACAAGATAAATTATATGCCTTATTAACAGCAATCAGCTGCACAGGTGATGTTGATTAACAAAAAAAATTGAATTGATAAAAAATATAAATAATTTCCCGCTCATACTGCCCTCACACAGTTCTGTTGAATAATGCATCTTTTAGTGCTTTCATGGCACAGGATAGACATGTAGCAATCAGTAATTACTGCAGAGGTGCCTTCGAGTATTTTCACAACCTCAAAATAACAGCGAGACTGGGCTAACTTTCATAATCACTGCTCTTCCTTGTGGGTAGATACTGTAAAGCATTGCAGCTGGTGTCCACATGTTGCTTTGGGCATTACGAGTCGGGGCTATGTTCACTACATCGTCACAGGAAGATCTGTGTAGGTCCTGTCACTGACCAGCCGGCTATTTTAGGTGGCTGTATCTTCAGCAGGCATTTTCTAGTCTCACTGGTTTACAGCGAATAAGTTCCTCTCACCCATATAGCATATTGTATATTGTAGTATAGTTTGAATTCTTGTCTCGGGTAGTGTATCATGGCTTCTGTTGTGGCTTGTTTCATTCAAGCTCCCTCTGAAACACTGTTGGAACATTGTACTAAACAACAGTTGTGAAAGATTGATGACCACTTTAATGTCAAAACTGGGGCAAATCGTCTGAAGGAAACGGTTAAGAGTATTCTGAAAGCTAATTTGATTGCAGAAGGTTTTTGGTAAATGATAAGCAATTCTCCAGTGTGCCTCTGTCTTCAAACAGATCTAACATTTGAGTGCAAAAAAAGCTACTGAGCATGAAAAATGTATACAACAGAGAGAATAAGTTAAAGTAATGACACAAAAACAGAGCAGAAAGGGATGAAACAACAACAGGAACAAGCAAAATTAAAGGTTGAACAATGTCAACCTGACCTGTCAAAGGAAAATGAGATGTCAGTGAGTTGATTGACCAGTCCACAGCTGCTGGTGCACCTACTGCTGCTCCATGTGACTGTCAGCGGTTGGCAGATTGTAGAAATTGGCCTGTTCAGGACCACACCTTTATCTTACAGCATCATTTTACTGGTAAAGCTCAGGAGGCACATGAAGCTTTGACATCTGAAGACTGTAAATACCGGGGTCCAACGTGACCTTTTTTTCCCACTGTCCCAGTTGACCTGTGAATCAGTTTTACTGGCCCCTTGTATATTTTCAGTGGCCCAGCAGGCGACTAAATAATTTTTTTTTTTTTTCTGTAATTTGTGAGAGAAGCATGAGTCAGTTTTGCCTTTTTTCCCCACTGTCAGACACAGGCAGTCATGTCCCTCTAACAAATTGTGTTGAGGTATTTTTGTATCATCTAATGTTGTGAAAGCTCTCTTGACTTCCTGTTTAGCCTGTCTGTCCTTTTTAGGAGGAAAGCAGGAAGTGCATCACTGATTATCACCTGTTCCTGCTGCTATATAAGGCAACGGATTCAGTCAGTTTCTCTCTCTCTCCCTGTGGTGCAGGGCTTGTTTGAGTTACGTTTTCCCTGTGTTTATTTTCTTTGTTCATGACATTTCACTATACACTTCCTCAAACACTACTGATTTTATTGATTTCCATGCGTTATATTGTCACTGGTTAATTTATGTTTTATTAACTAAATCTTAAATTAATAGCCATGTGTTGTCCTCTCCTCATTGTCCTCCCTTTGAGCCGGGCTGTGACGATTCAGTAGATTTGTATGAAGCTCAGTTGGTTCAGGATATTCTGAATTAATTCAGCATGTTCAGAAGACATTGCCCACTTCACAAGTTTATTTTATTGCAAGTCCTTAACCTAACCATCACCTTCCATATTTGGATTGGAATGAAACTGGTACCTTGAAGTGTCATGCACAACCTTGCCGGCTTGCAATTGTCACCTGACAAAACTAACCTATGGCACTTCATCAAGTGAGCAGGAGAAATGACTGCGTGCTGTAAACAGGGATTTGGGGATTAACTCTCCTTTATGTGGGAAGATAAAAAAACGGGCTGGATTAGAAGAGGAACGATTAATGTTGGGTTGTGCATGGACAAAGACCAATAAATATTCAGTTATAATCCTCCAGTCTATAATCAAGATGACAAACACAAAACCTAAAGTTGGAGGTGGAGGTAGAAGAGGAGGGAAAACGTCAATATAAATCAAGCCGTGGCAGACATAGGACAGCAGTGTCTTTGTGTCTGTTTGTCCCGATATAATTTAGAATGTTTTCCTGGGATATAATTTGATTGTGAGACATTTAGTGTGAGGATAATTTTGTAAAAAAAAAAAAAAAAAAAAAAAAGAGAGAGAAAAAAAGGACATTCTGACAAGTCAACCACCAAGAGGCGATTAAAGGGATAACATGCTTTCAATGAAGGAACAGTTTGACATTTTGGGAAAACTGTTATTCATTGTCTTGTTGAGAGTCAAATGAGATAATGATCGACACCACTCTCACATCAGTACGTTAAATATGAAGCTACAGCCAGTAGCTGGTTAGCTTAGCTTAGCTTAAGGACTGGAAGCAGGGGGAAACAGCTACATTTTAGGATATTAGGAACATGAGCACATTTCCCCAAATGTCAAACCACCCCTTTGATGATGTTCCTGAGCATAGTATCACACACCTGAGCCTTTTTAATAAAGTCTTAATATATTCAGACTTATTCCCCAAAGTACATACAGTACATTACCTCAGAAAGCCAGTCGGAAACTTGTTTTCTACCTTGATTCCACATTCAGGTCAGTATGTAAATGTAGTGTGTGTGTGTGTGTGTGTGTGTGTGTGTGTGTGTGTGTGTGTGTGTGTGTGTGTCAGGGGGAGTTAAACAAAAAAAGCAATCTGTAATTGATTACATTAGTTTAACTTTCTCAACCTATCACTTAAACTCACTACTTATTTACATTGTCCATCAATGTATTCATTGCCTGAAAAGAAGAAATATTAAGTCTAACCCCTTGGTTGTTATTTTCATTACATACCTCAATGGTTATGCCAGAGGCACAATACACGTAAATATGTGTGTGTGCATAATGTAGGACAGCAACAAATACATTTATTTATAGACTGTTGGTAGTTGGATGGTGAGTCCTCAGTCCTTGTCACAGGATTTAAAGAAGCATGGGGGGAGGTGTAAGAGGCAACAGAGCAGTGAAAGCATAAAAGAAAAACACAGGACATTAAATGCAGCATGATTTTAACACTGTCATGAAGTTTAGTTATTACGAACTGAGTCATACATTCACATGTAGTCTGACTAATGAGAAGGGAGGGCAGAGTAATCTTCAGCTAACCGGCAAAGCTGAGCTGGTATGCTGGTGACTTAAGCTGTAAACCCTTGTGATATAGTCATTATAGGGACATTGGTGACATTGTACTAGGCAGCAAATTGAAACAAATGAAACAGTTTTAATGAATGCATGGCCTGGTCTGTTTATAAATGAGAGCAGGGCTGATTCAAGAAGTTAATAAAGAAGGTGCAGGGACAAGAACCAGGATATTATTACCACACTTTCCAGGGGTAAAGTACTGCACTCCTATGATGAAAGTGTGGCATTGATGAAGAGATATTTTGTTCTTATCGTCAAAGATTTATCCTGAACTATTTGGCCAAGACAAAGCAAGAGGAGTTTGTCCTCTGAATACCAAATAGAAGAGTAAAATGAGGATAGATAACCAATTAGTGAGATGGGGAGAGAGAGCAAAAGTCTCCAGAGACTGTTTACTGAAGCGCCCGGGGTTCCTCCTGCTTCCAAATTGCAAGTAATGTGAAGGGGATAGTCCAAAACATGTTCATAGATGTTGCTGCTATGGACCCCTGCTGCCACAAAACAATCCCTCGCTGAGGAAGATTAGGTTTCATTGGAGAATTAAATATCAGACTTGGTTCTTGTTTGCTTTTCTGTTTATCCCCCTCCTCATCCGTCCTCTCCCTCTCTGTCTTTGTGATTCATGGGTTGACCCACATGACATAATAATAATGTCTGGGGGAAAAAAAATAGATCCTTTTGGTTGCTCTCAAATTGGAAGTACATCTGCAACATCAAGCCACAATCTGCATGGAGCTGTTCTAATGAGAATGAATCAATATATTCCTTTATCCTTTAGTCTGTTTCTGCACAACTGAATCAATCTTAAATTGAGGTAGAATTATGTGTGTGTGTGTGTGTGTGTGTGTGTGTGCATGCTTGTGTGTTGGCTCTTTTGCGAATGCATGCACATGTGTGCTGTGAAATTAACAGCTGTGGGCTACAATCATCCACAGTCCAAAGAGACAAAAAAGAAAATCAAACGCATGAAAGAGGAAAAAAAGTGAAAAAGAGGCTTCAGTTGTTCTTTGACTTTTCTGCCTCAAAGCCAGTGACCCCAATCCCAGTTGCCAAAAGATGGGAAGCACATCAGTCATACTGTCCCTCATTTGTAAAGTCCTCATTATCCCTAATTCGCTTTAAATTTCCTCTCACCCTGGACACTGCCGTCAGCGCCATTTCTGGCTGTATTGATAATGCCAGATTGCAGTCAGCGATATTAAAACAGTCCCTAAACTGCTCTTTAGTGACCTTTTATCTTGTCAACGATTTTGACATTTTGTTGCGATGAACCAGAAGTGGCTGTCGAATGGCAGCATTGACATGGCAAATGCAAACGACATGTGAAGACAGTGATGTACTGTAAGTGACAGGTATGGATATGATCTCCCTTCTATAAAGGACAGAAGAGCCCTAAAGGAGTACATGTGGAGAAATGGGAGGAACATGCAGAATAGCAGAGGAAAGGAAGCATGACCATTATTGATATTGGTAGCACTGGGCGTGAGAGTGATGGTATTTGAGAATCGCTCAGGCGTCAGGCCGTTCACCTCTAATGTTGGAGATGATTGCACACTAATTGAAGTAGTTTAGTGCTGCTGCTAATCATGGTTAAAGAGTCCGTCCTATTGTCACCTTGGGCTGGATGTCATGTGGACTTGATGACACTAGCACCTTTAAATCAAGCTGCACAAGTGAAAAATGACGGTCGGCATGATACAATAGGACAGTCTACCACTCTGAAGGGCATTTGGCTGTCAGTCGGCAGAGTGTACCGTAGTGGGTTATTCAGGTGAAATACATAGTGTTAGAAGAGAAATGCTCCCTTATTAGCAGAAGGGGCATATTAGACAAATTCACTTATAGTGAAGCTCAGAAGCAGTTATTATGGCGCCCAGTAGCTCACCTGGAAGAGTGCGTACCATGTTTTAAGGCTGAGGCTTCATTCACACTAAAGCGTTTTCGCTTTGCTACGTTAATGCCTGGCGTCCATGCTACTCTGGCATTTTAGAGCCCCTAAAACAGAGACTCCTGGAAATACTGCTGACCCTGTTTTACTTTGAAAACTGCCCGTTATGTTTTAGTGTGGATGGGCAGAAAAGGAGACTTTTGGAAAGGACAGAGTTTTCCATAAGCACTGGCGCCGTCACCTTTTATTGCGGCAGTTGGGTTCACAGACGATCCTGCCGTCCTCTGTCTGCTGATGAGCATCAGAGCGTACCTGTCAACATTAGGATTTTCTGGCACCCTGCCCTGGCCATTACACCACCCATAGCACTCCAAGTACCACATACACCTTACGTTTAGACAAGGGTGCACACAGAGGAATCATCACCAGGCGACCACTTGCTTTAGAATATGAGACCCACAAGGATTGAGTCATTTACTTTCTACTATTAGTAAGTGATGTAGTAATGCTGTGAACATCCCTGCATGATAGAAATGAAAACACAAAAGATAAATTCAGCATTTAGTTTAATTATGTATTACTTGATGGACATGTACACATCAGTCACACATTAAACTTCGGTTGTGATTTTAGAGAGGCTACAGGCCAGAGAGACAAATGTAGAAGAGGGTGATTATGAAAATGGATGGCAGAGATTGGTGGAGCATGTTTCTGTGTCTCATGGGTGCGCTTATGATTGGCAGATTTGTCACTTTTCCCTCCGTGTGATCCACTAAAATCTGTGAGGTATATTTTATAAAAAGCATGACGTTAACTTTTGTTGCTCTTCATTAAGTATGGGTAAGCATGAGATACTTGCACAACGTTTAGCCTTTTGGCAGGTATTCCATCCCTCTCGTGTTCATCCCTCTTCTTCTTCTTCTTTTTCCTTTTATTGGTGGTTGCCATTTGCCTCCCATCCGTGTTTTTTTAAAGGTTAAAAATACGGGACATTTACGGGAAATATTTTACGGGAAGGGAAAACTGGAGGGTTGACAGGTATGTGTCACACAGGGTTCCCCATATATGAATTTATTTGTGGCAGCCCACCACAATATCAACATTGCCCGCCACATATTGATTTCTTGATTGATTATGATTTTCAGAGCTGTGCGCTCTACTCTCGCTCCCACTCTCACAAGCACATGACAGAGTTTGGACTTTACTTGGGTGGGCCTCCCAGATATATATATTGATATATTAAAGGCCGATGAAGTGTATCTGGCACTCCATTTTATCATTTTTATTTTAATTCTTTTATCCACCCAAGAGAACAATGACATCCTAGATTGATTAACTTGTGGACAGTCTCTCCTCGCTCTGCCCCTCCTGTCTGCTCATGCTTTCCAGAGAAACAGAGAGTCATTTTCTGGAAGTACATCCCTCTTGTAAATGCAATGATGGTGGTGTGACGTCTCCAGTTTAATGCAGGCTTACTTATGTTGCTGTGTTGTAAAAGCTTGAGAGTGCATCTGGTTGATGCCAGATCATGTGGATAGTTCCCTGTGCAATGAGTTTATCAATGAAATTGTGGTTCCTGAGGAATGATGAGAGAACTTTGGAATGGCCAGATCGGCCCTCGTCTGCATTGGTCTGCATGTGGAAGGAGCAATAACAAAAATGACTTGTGGATGTTCTTACAAAGGTAGTATAGACATTGTATTACCTAAGTGACAAGAGAAGACTGTGGAAAACCACTAAGGCATTTGGACTATCCCAACAAATAGTTTCAGACAAGTTTGTAAGGCCATCAACATCTTCCTGGGTCCTTACTACATCAAAACACTGAGCACAGAACCTAAAGTGAAAGATCTTGTCGTCAGCTTCTACCAAAAACACGGCATGTCACAGTGCTTTGGAGCAATTGACTGCACACACATCAAAGTAAAACAACAGCTAGCTAAATCCAGGGACTCCGTCAACAGAAGCATGCAAGCATGATGTGACTATAAGTATTGTTTCATGGGTGTTGTTTTAAAATGGCCAGATAGTGTGCACAATGTGCACATTTTTCAGCAACTTGGAACTGTGTGACAACCTAAAAGATGGAAGTAGTGAATAGCGACATGGTCCCTGTCAACGGTTTATTATTATATATGATGTTTTTGGATTCATATTACTGCTGCATTGATATGTATGTTGCAATTTATTGCTGTAGATGTTGAAGATGGAGCTTATTTTACCTACTTTATATACTGTTGGGTCGTTAAATCAACAGCAATGCATCATATTCTATATTATCTTCATATGTTTTTAGAATTTCTGTCCTTTAGCACATATTGCTAAAAAGTCAATTTTGTAATGAGCTCAGAAAAATGGCCCCGTTTTCAGCTTTGTGACTGTGCATTTTCCAGCTAATCCAAGAGGGTTTTTAAATAGTTTATTAAGCTTAATAAGAAGGAGGATTTTCTCTACACATAAAGGCAATATAATGTCTGTACATGGTTTTCAGTGGCCAGCAACAGTATGGAAAATTTTAATCTGAAAAGCAATTAGTAACTAAAGCTGTCAGACGAATGTTATGAGGTAAAAAGTCCAATATATCCCTCTGACTGTGTGTTAAGATGAAAATACAGTGATGGAAAAGAAAGACAAATGCACAATGCTACGTGTTAATAAAGTATTATACAAGAGGACTCTCTGAAGAGCAGAAAACTTTCTCTGCCTCATCACTTTTGTGCTATTTTCAGGAATTATTATCTGTTGCCTTTTGACCAGTCGTGGTTCCTGTAACATATAATGGAAAGTAAAAATAACTACGTAGAAATATGAAAGCAAGTGTCCACCATAAAGCAAGTGTGATAAAACCAAACAGGACAAAAACTTTGCATATGTGTGTGTGTGAGAGAGAGAGAGAGAGAGTGTGTGAGTGAGTGGCAGTACTGTAATCTTTGTACTGTAATCTCCGTTCAGTGCGTTCAGTTGAGTGTAGCTGTATAATTTGCCTGTATATGGTTTTTCACTGTTTTGTTGACATTGTGGATATGTCCATATATATGTAGTATTGATATCAACTCAAAGATAGTCATCATGATGGTGAGTCCTCCTCGTCCTCTTACACGCTCTGCCTAGGCGCCATCCCTCGCCTAAACCAAGTGGTGTATTTCCAGTAAGTGAGAATGTGTCTGACAGGGACAAATGTGCTGCATGTGTTAAAAGGCAACTCAGGACAATGTACAGACCTGATTCTGCAGACATTGTCTCGAGTTCATATGAGAAACTGGCTTTAGCATCTCTGCTATATATTCAGGGTGACTTAGCAATCCAGCTGCTTCACAAGGTCATTATGATTTGAGCAGCAAGCCTGCTTACTGTGCTGTCACATGACCTGAGAGCGACAGTTGTTAGTTAGACTGTTTTGAGTCTTTACTTTTTAACTCAAGTGTTGTCTCATGTGAGGCAGTTATTTTTGTTTGTATGGAAGCTCCAAATAAAAGAAAAAATACTTGAATGTCATGAAATATGGTACATTATGGCTATTTTACGTTTATGTTATGTATTTTACATTTTTTTTATTAAATTTACAGAACAGTTACCATATCATGATATATACCATATTGTGATATAAAATGACATTTTGGCCATATTGCCCACCCCTAATGAGTGGTACCTGAACTCACTGCTCACTTGCTGCACCAACAGTTCGATAGTAGAGTTCAGACATTCCATCATAGATGACCACCAGCCTATTGTCTGCGCAAACTCGTTGTCAGGCGCCTCTAATTGGTAAAGGGGCCATGTCTTAATGTCCAGAGCCAATGTCCGATGGAATCCATGGAGAGTTCTCTCTTGAGTTTCTTTTGCCTGTAGCTACCCAGGATATCGTTGAGTCTCTGAAACCTCTGCAACCCTATCCCCACCCAACACTAACCATGTCAGGCAAGCTGGTGATTGATTCCCTGGCCTCCACTGGCCTTCTGTCTCCAGTCCTCCCAAAATGGACTCATGGAGTTCAAAATAGAGCAGGACTACTCGGCCATGGCCATTTTTTCTACCTGCATCAACATCGTGGATGAAATAATTAAAAACTTGGTTATGGTATGGAACAATAATGGTCATGTTTTGTTGACCCATCCCTCAACTTTGTCCCCCCTATGCAGACTTTGTCGCTCTATAATACCATCATCTGACTTATTTCTCCAACTGCAAGAGTTCTCCGTCGTTGAACATTCACATCGTTTTGGGGAACTTGCTGAAACAACTAATGCTGTTGTTCTTCACGGGAGGACTAACCCAACGTGCAGATGGTTTATCACATAGAACCATCTGGGAAGTCGTCTATGGAAACTGATTGGAAAAGGCTTTTCTATTACAGACTAACTTCAACCAATCAACCAAATTGCTGAAGTCAGTCGGAAGAAGAGCAAAAGAATTCCTTTCCACTAGTGAACAGTTGCCCTGTTGTAGTTTCACATGGGTGGCTGATTGGTCTGAATGACTGTGGCTCAGCCACTAGCATAGCATAGCTTGAAGCCTGGCAAGATGGACTCTGGCGGTGATCTCGTTCAATTTCATGATCTCACGAATCTGGCTGCCTCACAAAGTAATGGTAGACACTCCCAGTTTGAAAGAAATGAGGGTTTACTAGGCAGAGAGGCTCTGACAGAAGGCTCTGTTCAGTTGGATTATGGGAACTGTAGGATCCAGGGTTTTTGGAGATGGCTTTTTTTGGACTAAAAGTCGAGATGTCTCGATCTCGACTGCTGAAATTTTAATTGTCTTTTCCTTTTAGTTCTGAACGATCCTGCTTGTCGGACAAATTAAACTACATTTAAATCAAACTAAGACTACTTTAGAGAATGAGTGGGCCATTGTACAGAAATTTAGATTGAGTCAATTGTTACACAATATTTGGCTTGTAGTCTCCACTAGTATCTAGACAAACTGTTAAATGTTTTTTTTTTATATAATAACCTAATAAGTGATGTGAACATTATGAGAATATTATAACTGTTTATGTTTATTGTCCAGCTGCAACAGAGCTCCATTTCTTTCGCTTGCAGAGCTAATTGGGGGAAAAAAAAAAGACTCAGCTGAACTTTAACGCTGGGCCTCAGTTCACTTCAGAGCAGCCAGTGTAAGTGGGGCACTGTGAGATGTGGATTGAGAAATCACGTGTCTTTTGTACTGTGATGAGGTGCTGTGAGAGCAGGAAATAGGGGTTGCTGGTCAGCCTGACTCCTTCACTTGCAGTAACCCCAATTCACAATATTATTACAGTTAAGGTCAGACAGAACAGAATGAAGGAGGAGAGGAGGCAAACGACCAGACAACGAGCATGTGAAGGAGCCAGACAGCGATTTAACGATAAATAAAGAGAGACAAAGCGAGATGGTGCATTGGTGTGTGCGTGTGCGCCATTCAAATCATCCAATAACTTCATGGTGACAAAAATTGAATGAAGGGTGTAGTGATGCAGACCTTGCTCTTTTAACTGGTTTTGATGTTGTTCTGTGGACCAGAAACCTCCAGGAACAAGAGGCTGTCTCTCCTTGTCACAGTGAATATATACCACCTACTTCCAGCCTGCCTGCCATGCTTGTTGCTCCTTACTCCATGTCCTCATGCAGTTTCCAATAGCAACCAGCTGAACTAAAAGAGATTTTTCAGTTGACAGATTATTATGAAAGATATCTTTTCTCCCTTCTACTGCCTCTACCTCTGTAGATCATTGCGGAAGATGCTGCACATTTGTACTCCCGAGCTCGCCGCGTTTCATCGTGAGGAGAGAGCGCGGGGGGTGGAGAGGAAGGGAGAGGGAAGGGCAGGCTGTTGCACATGTCTGTTGCCATGGGGATTCTGGCGCAGTGACTATGCAGTAATGCGGCTGCGGGAATGGAGGATTTGTTTTCGCAAGGGAGGCTCCGGCGAAAAATGGAGTGTGCATGAGCTGGAGCCTCAGCCACCAATTATGTGGCAGGGGCATTTATTTTAGAGAGAGAGTTAGCGAGGCTTTACTTAGACCGGGAGCAAGGTGCTGCCTCAGAGACCTTTGATGTTTTCATACTACCTCACCATTCAGATTAAATTAAGGATCGGCCACCACACGAATGGTTAGGAGGAAAATCCATTTCAATAAGGGGAAGACAATGGAGAGCTAATGGAGGCTTCATAATTGCATGTTCCCAAGATAAACGTGTTAATCAAATACAAAGCCTGCATAGAAAACAGTAATTTACTGTTCGAGAAGACGAAGCTGCCTGGAATATTGCCGATATAATCACCAGCACAGACAAATTAATTTTAATTAATAATAAATAAACTCTGTCCTTAATTTGCATATTATGAAAGTCAACACTCAGGCCCATGTAATATTGGAAATGGCCTCAACCCTTTTGATGTATGTACTTCTTCACTGTATGAAATATTTTAGATTTGATGATGACAAAACTAATCTTTATATGACAATTGTCAGTATTACACAGTTAAACGAAATCAATTATCATAGATTTACTAAGGAATACAGAGTAATCGACAATTCTGGGGTCTCATTGCTTCAGCCTACCTCTATTTTGACAGTTCAAGCAGGGAAAAGAACCAAAGACAAACAGGTTAACTGGTAAATTTAAGAAAAGGGTTCAAGCATTTTGTGGATTTAAAGATCTTTCATGTCATATTAGGGAAAGTGGTTGCTATTAGTTACACCTACACTGTTGCAAAAGTTTGTACCCCTCAGTGAGACTTTGCACAATTTGTTTTGCTAAAAAAAAAAAAACTGTACATCATATTCAACCCTGGGCTGTGAATTTCCAAAAGTCCAATTCGATCCCCTTAAGATACCTTACAGGCTTTTGTTGACTAGAGGAGGAATTACTACAACTTTTATGGCAAACATTCAAAAACCTCTGGGTGCAACTTGAATATGAGCAGAATAAGATATGAAGTTTTTTCTATATTGACCATAAGAAGAGAGCACTGCACTTACTTATAGTTATATGAGTTATACTGTAAATACAGGAAGGAAATACAACATATTGTTAATTCCCACTAAACATAATATAGTTTAATCTATGACAGTGCAGCATATTTTCTGTACTCATGTACTGTTTACTACAGCTTCCTGATAAATGTCAGATGGGTAAAAAGTAAAATATTTCCTGCACAATTTTAATGCAATACAAGTATCAAGTAGTATGAATTGGAAATAGTGAATTTAAGTACAAGTATTTGTACTTAAGAACAGTACTTGAATAAATTCCACCACTGAATGTAAGTGTGTATTTATTGCTCATTCCTCCGTAAATTAATTGGCAGTGGTACCAAGGAGAATCTATTTCTGTTCAGCTCACAGATGACATCCACATGGACTTAAAAAATGACTTTTCTGCTCTGTTTAACAGCTACATTTGGGCGTGCGGGTAGCCAAGTGGTAAAGACACATAGCATGTAATTGCAACATCCTTGGTTTGATTCATGGCTGGGGACCTTTGTTGCATGCAATTTCCCCTCTCCCTCTCCTCATGTGTACTTTCTGCTTATGAAGAGTCAAAAGTACACCAAAAAAAATAGATGAAAATTGGAAATAGTGGGTAGAAGAACAACTATTCTTGTATAATATCTCATTTTGTCAGTGTTCAGTCATTGTTCCTTTATAAAATCTCTTTTTGTATGCAGTGTCTTACAGCTGGAGTTGGTCATGTTGGAGAAACCAGCAAAAGAAAGCTAGATTTTGAAAATACCGCCCCCCCCCCCCCCATATATTTTTCACTTCTGTTTAAGAATCCCCTGAAAAACTTTTTACGTGCAGCACACGTATTATTACACATATTACAGCGTATTAACCATGAAAGGTGTTTTTCTTCTCGACCTATTAAAAAGTGGTAAGCCATATCGACCACACCATTGCAAGTGATTAGCACAAGACATTAGTTGCTAGAAACCTCTGGTTAGTTACTGATAATAACAAAGTAAATTAAGATTTATTCACCATTCATCCTCATTATTATTACTATTACATTCTGCTCAGATTAGGCTCGCATTCTCTTAATTTGTCTTTTCCTTCCATTAAAAAACACTGCCTGCTGTGGATGAGCATCCAGGCAAGGTAACAAAAGGACAGAGGGAAAGCAGAATGTGGCTGTGAGCTCACGGCGGTGTTATTCAATGAGTTTGTGATTATGCGTTAAGGCGTAAATAATGGAAAAGAGATGACATCAGCTACCGTGTTGCGACAAATACACTACCTAGCTGGAGTTCCTTTGTCATAATTCATCTGAACATAGAACACGTGTAAGCATGATTCATAATACATTGATATGTCAAGGTGGGGAGAAGACTTTCAAAGAGAATGCCACAAAATGAATTTCATAAATGTGAACTTTAACATCTCATTTCCTCCTGTTTAGTATTGTCTGATGTTGCGTCAAGGCACAGCAGTCACTTCCTATTGTGAATATGGTCTGTTTATCATGAATTATCAATGGGACACTGTCTCATCACTTTGTTGTCATGAAATAGATAATGTACGGGAACGCTGCAGTTCAAATGCTGCACTCCCCTCACGGGCTAAAAACTTGTAGGATCATCATGATGTTCATTCAGATGCACTCTTACACAGACGCCGTTAGACCGCAGTAATCCGAATTTTCCAAAATACCTGATATTTTGTGACTGAATTACCATGCAATCCACATGTGGCCTGTAAACACGGCTGCATTTCATTTAAGTGTCTGCGCACTTTATCGTCTTCCTCCCACCGCTCCCCACATGCCTCATGTATTCATTGTGGCTGGTGTGGATCTAGATGAGGTTGAATTCATATCCCAAAACAAACTCTGGAGGATTTCATTACAATGTGAGCACAAAAAAAAAACAAAAAAAACACCTTTGCCATTTGAATGACACCGTTATCTGAAGTATATTGTCGTACGCCATGACTGCAAAATCCAATATTTGTACATGAACACCTGACTTTTTTTGACACATCAGGCCTCTCTCACCATAATGAGATGATAAAAGCCTCATGTAATTGTCAAGTGCAACGGAGGTTTAGATACACTGTGTCCACAGCAGACCTGCGACAACAGATCTCATGAAACCATTTACTGCAGTATGGTCAGACCTTCAATCTGTATGACGTTCTCTCATGAGCTCTTAGAATGACACAAGCTATTAGGTTCACCGTTTCTGATATGACGGATGTCAGTGAAGAGGGATTTAGTCTGCACATTTCCTTTGAGTACCCTTGCAGACCACGAGAGGAGAGAATAGATGTGTAGACATAGAGACAGTTGCGTACCAGGTCTGCACTGCAATGTCATTGCCGTAAACTGCTTTAAGGCAGAAAGGGAACTAAACAGTTAAAAAACTAAATAGCTAAAATGCTACCAAAGGATTCAGAAAGCAAAAAAAAAAAAGAGTCAATATGTGAGCAATTATCTATTTTACAAGGTTTTTTTTATTTGTTTATTTATTTTTTTGAGAAACAGCTCAGGAGACACCAAATGTGTCACTAATGAAGCCAATTAAAACTTTTCATCAAAGTCTCTAAAGAGGCTTTGATACTGAGACCGACGAGTTGAACTATGAGTTAGATATTGCGAGAGTAAATTACAGTGCTTGTGTTTCTGACCTAAAAAGAGCATGCAATCTATTTTTGCTGTCAATTGAACATCAAGAACACAACAAACAATAAACATATGCTATCCCTATGGAGCTGATCCTTTGGGAGGCAGAGGCTAATTGCCTTTAGAGTTGCACCTCTCTGGGGCAAATGTAATCGACGAGGGAGTTTGAGTTTTGTCCCTGCGACAAAGAAAATCTGCCTATGAAAGCTTTGTAATTGGCTATAGAAATGTAGCCTCTGTTTCCTACTGGGAATGCACATCATCGTCAATCAGAAGTTCATAATGAGTGGGGTCATCGGGACATACATATCTCGCTCTTCTGCCTTAAGCAATTCCTCGCTCCTTTTGTGGCTTTCATTAACATTCATTAAAATCTTTGCATAAGCCACAATGACACATGCCTGACCCTTCCCCACTGCTGTAACCTTGAGGAAAAAGTGAGCCAAATATTATCATTTCATTATTATGATTGAATTATGAATGACTACACTAAACAAGCAGCCAATAGCAAGAATAATAATGATACGTTTCATGTCAATACACAGACAACATTCAGATTAACACAGGCCTGGTGTCACCGCTTCAGATGGACTCAGACTAGTAAATATGCATTATGAGCTGCAAGTCTCTAATGTCACAATAGCATTTACAAGTAGGACTGTTATTAGTATTCATGAACTCACAGTTAACTTCCATACTTGTCCACAAATATCTTCAGTTCTGAACCTGTTACACTCAGCGTGTCTACGACTACATTTCACAGTTCCTTTAAATGCACTGCCACAAGCTGGCATTCCTGTGCTTGCCATTTTTCTCTGTTCTGCTGCATTATAATCTGCAAATTTGTGTCTGTTTCAGAATTGGACAAAGTTCAATTTAGCTTGACTCTCAGCCAATTAGTAGAGAAGGATGATACAACAAGCACAATGCCAATATTGCTCATGCTTTTATTTTAATGACATTATGCCCATCAGAAGTGGAATATTTGGCTTCTTTGATGAATGTAGTTTTTTGCTCGTGGAGCCGTTTATAGTTGTTGTGATGATGCTGAAGCACACTGTAACGTGAGTGCATCCGTTATGCTGCACTGCACTTCAAGCCAAGATCTGAAGCATTTTCGTGTCCCGCGTATCGTGCAGGAAAAGGAGAGGACACGAGTTAAGCCCCAAACCCCATGAAATCAATATTTGTGCTGTCACAACTGTGCCTGATGTTGAGAGTTATTGTTCCTTTGTTTAGTCATTTATTCTTCATTTAACAGTGGTTACTTCTGACTGCCTGCTCTCAGTTTTACACAACAACACTAAACACTCAGCTATGGCTGCTACCTACCAACAACACACTCACTGATTAAACTCTTTATAGACATGCATAGAAACTGTGTGCATATTCTTTACCGAAGCCAGATTGTTACATTCAAACCTAATAGATCACACTCATTATGGTTACATAATATTTAAGCTTTGTCCACAATAAGCTTTGCATGATGTTCATACTGCCTGTATGCCCAGGATCTGCAGGCGTATACTGTCAGACCATTGTTTCTTTGACTCAAGACAACTGTTTTGTCTCTTTGTTTCTTGTAGTAGAAATACAGCGTGACATGACAGGAGGAACATTAACAGGTGTGGTGAAGTGTTGTCCTCCCTCAGGGGCCCTTAGGGGTTGCTCTGAGGAGCACTAACAGTGTGTGTGTGTTTACTGCTCCACTGGACAGCTCATATAATGGTAATATTTTTTAGCTTTTTGAATGAAACGGGATGCTCCATGTATTTTTTTACAGAGCTTGACATGGTACATGAAGTAAACTAATGCCCTGAGAAAATCAGTTTAGTTTTTATTATTTATTCACTCTAAGACAGAACTACAGGTAATTTTGTCCCAGCATAATGCTTCTTTCTAACACACAACATGACCTGCAGACTGTAAAGCTTATTTATTACACTAAGCCACTTTAATTTGGGTCTATTAGAATCTATTATTTACATCCTGGATGAATAAAGTCTGTTGGCTACTGGTAAATGAAAATACATTTTTCATGCAGTCCTGCTGTATAATAAAGAGTACACCTTCATAATGCAAAAAAAATAATCTATAATAAATTTCAAGCTTAGTCATTATTTTCCATGCACAAGGAAATACAATTGATTAAATCGCTTTAAACAGAATACTGTAAATAAGCCAATTAGAAAGTGGAGGAGAGACTACTTACTCATTTTCAAGTTAATCATTGGAAAGACTGTTTTGTCCTTGGTTCACTGTTCAGGAGTGTGTGTGTGTGTGTGTGTGTGTGTGTGTGTGTGTGTGTGTGTGTGTGTGTGTGTGTGGAGGCTGCTGGCTCTCAATTGTTCACTGAAAGCTTATTGATCTGAAATAATGTTGACTAGATATGCAGAAAGTTGATCAGTTCTTTGCTGTATGTGACTGTTTTTAATTAGCCCTCCTTTTTAGTGTGTCCCCACCAGTTTTAGCTGTGTGTGAACAACTGCTTGCATTGGCAATATTACCGTGCCAATCTTACTCCTATGTCCTCAAACTGAAGCCCGCAGTTCTTTGCATTGCACCAGGTTATATTAGGACAGACTGCTCTCAGATTGTCACAACTGAGAGTGTCCCAGTTGAGCTTCATGCAGAGCTCACAGCTCAAAGATGACTACTCAACTTTAATGAGGCGCAGTTATTAGATACTTGCCAATAATCTGCCTCCGAAATCCTGCAGACAAAAGCCTTGTTTCTGTGGCACAGTCAGATAATGGAAGACAGCGAGCCAAAAACATGACTTTGAGTAAACTAGCGAAAACTAGCTGGGTGCTTGTCTCAAGCTTGCCACTTGTTTTCTGTGAAGCAGATCACTAAAACAGCTCATAAACCAAAAGCATATCAATTGCTCATTCATGATTTCCAGTCTCCTCTTGAAGAAAGCTAATCACAGTGTCGCACAAATAACAAAAGCATAGATGATTATTCATTGAAGGCTATTTTTGGTAATGCGGCATAGAAAAAACAATATCTTGTTCTAGACCATCAGTTTTTGACAAGTCGACGGCTGAAAAAGACAGACGCTCTCCACACACTGTGTACTTCAGGGCAGGAGGTGCTGAAAAATATAAGAGGAATGCAAATGTTGTCAAGAATAGTTTTCTATCATCAAAAAGTTGTACATACAGGAGCTTCAGTCAAGTCAGCAGCCCAGCACTGAGTGGTGTATCCACCTGTGTATGAACAGGCATAATTATATCCGACATGAAATAAATGTATTGAAATACAGAAATTACTGACTGTCCTATTTCATTTATCTCCTCATTTATATCATTCATTCACGCTTAACTTCTGGTACTTGTGACAGCACCCAGCAGGCAGCATTACGCTCATTTGTTTAGTTCAAATTTATGCAATACACAGTCAGTCTGTAATAATTTCTGCTCAGCACACAAAAATACGAGTTCACAAAGTAAAATTGGCTCAGGAAGAAGGATGGACTCATGAGATGTGATGAACTTGCGCCCGCCAGTCCACCAGGAACACTCCCACTACTCCAGATGGCTAGTCCTCCCATGGCTCCCTCAGGAGCCCCCACCCCCACCACCCCACCACTCTGGCTCAGGCGACACAACAATTAGCCTTTCCACATAGCCTCAGCTGCTAAAATTACATTCACCGGCCGGATGCAAATAAAGGGATGTGAATTGGATTATGACTGGAGCTTCTTGAAATTAGTCTCCACCATAACGAGCCAGTCTCAGTTGAAATTATTCAAACAAATGACTGGTCAAGCCATCAATTAGTTGATTATGAGAAAAATAATCATCAAGGTCAGTTAGGGCACAAATATTTTTCCAGCTTTTCTTCTGTAAAGTATTTGCTGATTTTCTCTGTTTTATATCAGTGTAAATTGGGAAATTCTGGTGCCCATTTGTCACTGTTGTTTTATTGACTCACTGATTTATCAGTTAAGATAAAAAGTCAACAGATTGTGCAGTGATGAAAATCCCAGTTTCTGCCTTGATCACCACAGAACTTCAGAACTACAGGTCCATGATTAACAGGTTTAGTGAAGATTTGCCTTATGAGCGCTTGCTGTACAGTCTGTACCCTGAGACTGACATTCAGAGGAACTTTAAGATCTTACACATGCAGTTCTGCTGTCGAGGACATCCTCTCAAACACATAATATTGGAACAGTGGTGGAGAGTAACTCAGTACATTTACTTACAATACTACTTGCAATTTTCAGTCCAATTTTTACATACTTGCACTTGACTCATTGTCATTGAATAACATATAAATTATTTAAGATTAGCTACAATATTAAAATGCTGCTTACGCATGAATACAACAGTAATACACATTCACTTATAAATACTTATATTATGCACTCTGACAGGTACCATTCTGCAAAATCAGTACTTTTATTTATCTTTTTTTTTTGTTCATATTTTCTTACTTTTACTCAGTAAGTACAATTATGAATTCATGAATGAGTTTAGAGTAATGGAGTACTTTGCTGTATACTGTAGCATTAATAGCACAAGCTGAAGATGGGAGACAGAATAACATGTACACCTCCTGAAAATGCTGAATGAAATGGTAACTACATTACCTTTGCAAGCACTCACCCTTTAAACAGTATTATAGACCATAGTGACGATTTACTCTGATTTACTTTGACTGACATGAAGCAGCTGATGCAATTCAGAGAGCAAAATCACCTCCATTAGTATATTGGTTAAGAGAAGGTTTAATATACCAAGGTCATATTTAAAATAAAGAAATAAAGAAGGCACAGCTGTCACACTCAGTATACATCCAGTATCCAGTATATATGGCTTTGAGAAATGCTGCTAATTAGCATGAAACCCTTGACCTCTCTTTGCTCAGTGTTTGAAATAGTGATTTAAATACTTTAAAGTGATTTTCCAATGATGTCTTTACATTACTTTATCCATGCTCTGTATATTGCCTGACAATTGTTGAGATTTCTTCAAGTCATTTATAGCGCAGAATAACAAGGGCACAGTAGAGGGCTTCCTCTGGGCTATGCTATTGATCTATGTGTATGCAGAAACAACACTAAATGAATCTGGTGAGGCAGTAATCAGTGTGGCAATGACTATGTTCTGAGCAAAAAAGGGGATCTGTATTCCCATAGGACACATTTTATGCCCATAGAAGGGTTTCAGATTTCTCAAAGGCTGGATCAGTGCTGGAGCAAGAAGCCTTTTGGTTCAGACCTGGCAAAAGAGTGCGGACCAACTAATTACACTGAAAATAATCATTTCAGTGTAAAGGTTTAACAGAAACTTTTGCTCAATGATAGTTTGAAAGGAAAGTTCAGTATTTTGTCATCTGAAATATGCAGTCTCAGAACCGCACTCCTTTTATGTGGCACATAAACCTAACTTTGCCAGTTTTCATTAATTCATCTGCAGACACCCATTTTCTGTAATGTGCCCGTTTATCTTATCACATCACGTATTCTGCTGGAGTGAAGCCAAGTTGTTACCAAAGAGCATTATTAACCTCTCCTTTAACCTTTTCTCACTTCAGTCATTACATGTTTAAACTCGAGCCCAACTTCCCGTATTTTCACGTACATTGTGCATCTTTCCTCATCAATATTTCGAGATAATGGTCTTGTAACAGTATCTCATTACATAAAAACTTCAAATTTCACATTTGTATGCATATTGCATGAAAGCACGCTTAGACAGAAAATTTGGCTGTCCTGTGCTTACAGGAAATACATGGAAGGAACTGCAAATATATATGCTGTAAGCTCTACAGTAAGTGGAAATTATAGCATAACTAAAGCTGCTGTAATTGCAATTTTCCATTAACACAGGGTCAAATGAATATCTAATGTGAGAGGGACTGCTTCTAGTGACAGACCCACAGAAAATCAGTCAACGCTGCAGTCCCCCGAGCTCTGCAGAGCACTTTAGTGTCTTTTAGCTCATTATTTTGGATTTATGGCCCACTGCTTTACTATAGGGCTACAATAGCTAATCAATTAACATTGTCTTTAAAACTAGTTTACAATGAGGTTCATCATCAATAGTTGGTGAATCAGTTAGTATGATGATGAATGGCACACTCTGTGTCTGCCACGTCGGGGGCAGTGAACTAGCCATTGTCGTGCTTTGTGTAGCTCATGTGATGAAGTGGCAGCTTGAGTACAGCATCATGTTATTATGAGTTTTTGGAATGTTTCATACCATTAAGTGTAAAATTAATACTTTTCATCCTCACAACAGAAACTTGAGCAATATCTGATCAAAAATACATCAGTTCCCTTTTATTCTCCGTTCATGGCTGCATCCCCATTGTCCATTTATTTAATTGTATTTTTTTATTGTCGTGGCCTTGTCTGTACTGGCCTTGCCAAGTTGTTTCAAAGAGTATTGTACAAGATGACGAGGAATATAGTTTGTTTATCTATTTTCTTTAACTTAATTTTTTTATGCTGGAAATAATAACATTGTATTTTTTCTTGTTATCCGATTAATGATCAATTAATCAAAACTGGAATTATTAGATTAATCAATTATCACTTTACTCTTAGATTCACTCTCACTGTCCTCACCAGCATTATTTTCAGGTTTATTAGAGGTCAAACTCAAAGTCAGCGAACAATTAGTGAACATATTGGAGGATTAAAGAGCCAACTTTTTGCGCCAGCACCATGTGGCACAAAAATCTATTAATGCAGGTTACGTATGATTGGTCAATAGCATGAGCGTGAAGCGTACAGTGTTGAGTGAGAGAGCAGACCTTGGTCACCAGACGGCCTGTCCTACCCTTTGAGGTTGTATCTGTTGGAGTGGATGTGGACTCTAAAAACAACTGTGCATTTATTGAAGGGTAGGATTTCAGGTTTTATTCAGAATTTTTAGGGTCCACTCCTAATTTGTTCTAATCCAAGTATCCATGTATAATTGAATCCAGGAAATAGCACTTATTTCACTGAAGGTCACGTTTAAATTGATAATTAATTAGACAGTTTTTGCAGCAGGCTATCACCGTTGTGTTGTGTACAGAGGGATAACACTGTTTTTGCCGTTGAACATCACAGTAGATTGTATTCACATGGTCAACATTGTAGAGTCTCTTGACTGATGAAGGAAATGTTTAATTCCTTGATCCTCTTTACAAACCTACTTATTCCTGATCAGGCTGACAGTGATGCTGTCCTAGCATGCACCGAGCAGAAGGCAAGGAAACAGTCTGGAGCGTCTGGCTGTGACACAGCAGTGCACCAGTGAGCCATCAGGCTGTCCAAAGAAAATCCTTCAATTTTTTGCTCATCATAATGTCTATTAAGGAGCACCTCTCTGCTTGCATGCTCGCAGAGGTGCACAAATCCTCACCAAGTCGAACTACCTGAATAAAATGTGTAAAAAAAATGTGAAAATACCCTCATGAAATCTGCAACAAGCCAGTGAAAAGGGTTAATTGTTGTCCTTGTGAAGACCCGTGGAGAATGTCATTAGCATGCCTTAAGTGCTTCATAGAAACATGAAACAGGAGAAAACACTGCACTGAGGGGTTAAAGGTACTGTTTTCATGTAAACAAAGGCTTTTGTTTTCATTCTGTTTTTCTAACCACAACACAGCATAATGTATCCTGGAGGTGTAACAAACATATTCAGAAAATATTTGCATATCCTTTTTTTAACCCTGCATTGTTACATCTGTAAAATGTAGGGTACACTGTGTACACATTGTATTAAGAGCGTCTACATATAACTCACTAGTCCACTGCCGTATCAGTGTCCTCCGTCTCTGTCCGTCGAGGAAGAGCCGCTACATATTTGCACATTTTCACTCTTTGTCTTTTGCCTTCTCTTGCAGTGCTCCTCCTTCGTTTTCTCTCTGTATTACAGAGGATTTATTACATGTGTTCTTTACACCACCCTCATGCTTGTGCTGTACGTGGGCGTCCTTGTGTGTGTGCAGGAAAAGCATGTCAGCCTACACAATACAACTGGTTCTAATTTAGGCTTATTCCGTCATTAATATTCTGGATTAAGGAAGCTGTTATTATAATTATTCTATATTTGCAGTAGCTGATTTGTTCATTATTCGTTCCTTGGTAACGACTCAGGATTTTGTAAACCTCTCTGCTAAGTGTTATCACAAACGACTGTCAGGGCGTCATTGGGTTACAACACTCAATGTGGTAACAAATTAAATGTAGAGGGGAATAGTCTTACAGAAGCTGTCATGAGGACATGATTAGAATCCAAACAGCACAGCGACTCCAGTTTCAAAGCTGTAATTACAAAGATGGATGGAACTACAATAGTGTCTCAGACTTCCTCTTAAGTAGTGATATGGACAAGACCAGTGTGCCGTTTACTGTACCTGCTCTGCACAGATTATACCCAAGTGAAGAGGCTGAAAGCATGGAGAGATGAGGAGGCATCCAGCCCCCTCTGCTCAGAAAGAGGCTCAATGATGCACGAGAACGGCGGCGGCGTTTTCCCGGATTACAGACTACAAGGACAGGACACACTTTGTTTGTCGTGAGCAGTGTGTTGGACAGGCAGCAGAGTGGTACAGGGCTGCCTCAGGAGACTGTGCTGGTACCTACAGCACCAGTCATATGTCTGAGAGTGTACACTGTGACACAGCCTGCTTCGTACTTGAGAGTGAGACCCTGAAATGCAGAATTCATGAACTCACTCTCTTTGTCTTGTACACTTAACAATTCAACCAAGACATTTGAAGGTTTTACTGTCCTTTTTCTGTTGTTTCTTTGCTCAATTGAGCTTTCTGCCATTTTCCGTACCCTTACTTTCATCAGGGACAATATTTATCCTGTCGTACTTTATGTACATTTGTAGACATTACTGACATCGAACAAAGACGCTTATGTTTAGGCAGGAGCTCAAACTTCATATTTCACAGCTTGTGGCCTGCTCCGTGTTCAGGCTGAAAACTGTTTGCTTTGGGGAGCCGTTTCATTGAATTTAACAATATTTCCATTTTAATTTTCCAATTCGAATTTGTCAGTGTAACTCACTTGTGGTTACAGTACGAGAAAAATGGCTTCCAGCAGTTATTCCACTGTTACTGTTAACTTCACTCTCTCTACACCTGAGGCGTCAGACTCAACTCTGGATTATGTTCAGAGATTAAACTACCAAGGGATGCTTCAGTTATTTCAGAGAGGTGGAGAATCACATCAGAGTCTGGTGGCAAGCTTTGCTGGGGGTGTTATAAGAAGCAGCTGTCTGTTAATGACAATAATGTCAAGCAGGCAGCTGGTGACATCTGTCAACATTCAGGAGTAAGGAGCTACAGATTGTGCCGGCCTGCAGGTAATGGAGGGTGAACATAAACTGGACTGGTTTGATAATGCAGCAGGGCAAAAGTACACTGTTGTTCTTGAGGAAGCTGAGGTCATTCTGTGAAAGAGAAAGATTCGATGTGATCTCTACAGCATCACTGAGTCGTTACCAGTGAACTTTGTGCTTGTATCCGCAGTGAACTAATACCATAAGAACAAACTGAAAGGGCAGGATAAGAGCTGAGCATAATAACACACCTGCACACCTTCCACCACCCCATTACCGAGTCTAGAGACAGCCTACATACTTGTGGAGCATCTTCAGCATCTGCCTTATTCCCTTAAAGCTGCACAATTGAGTGTATTAATCACTCATTTGTGCCACCAGCTATCAGACTGCACTGGGCTTTGTGCCTGGCTGCTGAAGCCTGGTATCTGCCCTGTCTGGATGAGTTGCTGTGGACTTCCCTTACGTCCCTATGCGTTGACCTTTGCAGAATCTACCTGCTGAAAATCTACACGCAGATCATATAGTATATCAATGAAAGAAGAGTAAGAATATATCAGAAATATGTTATGATCAAAGAAGAAGAAGTTGTTTGGGTGGCATCGTGAGTCATTTTGAGCCTGTCCTTCCAAGAAAAACAACAGCATCAGTTTACACAGCAAACGCCCAACAGCAAGATCTGTTGTATATGCTGCAGCTGCAGGAATTGTGACTTTTCAACAATGATTTGTGACCAAAGTCTTTCCCCAACCCTTACCAAGTTGTTTTATACCTAAACTTAGTGCTCAGAGGTCATTTTAACGACTGAAAGCAACAGTTAGTTAAAAATGCGAAGCTGCTCGCTGAGTGATTTGTACTCTAATCTTTTAAGAGTTTAAGGATAACAGCTTTCATTGTATTTTGGCAGCCTGGTTGTCAGTCAGTCCCTTGTGCAACCAAACCATTATCCACATTCACTCACTCTAATTTTCACTTGCATAAGCAGTGAAATACATTGAGCCCAGCTGTCCTTAAGGAAAGCAGTGATGCAACACTAGCAGGCTGAGGGGGACAAAACAGTCAAGTTCAGTAAAGAAGGGATCAGCTTTTGATTGGTTTTATTGTAGCCCATCTATTAACAATGTCAGTATTGCTCCTTGGGATGTCCCTACTTTTTACATGAAAATGTGAAAAGGGTGTCCTGGAGGTTTTAAGGTCCAGTGAAATGGCAGTAAGACCATCTTCAGATTCTAGATATGACGTATTTCTGAATGAAACCCAATGCGTGGGCAGGATTTCATTTCAAACACTGAACAAGGATGAGTGTCTGCAGAATGTGTAGCCATACGGAGCTGCAGAAGACTGTTTACTTCCATCCTCACCTGTGTTGTTAGATCAGGATGAGTAATTGATAAATTACACCTCAACCACGCTCTTTTGGAAATGTAAACAAAGTTTTAGCCAACTGATATCCAAACACACACCTCCTCCCATCCTTTCCTCTCAGCTTTCTTCTGTGTGCTTATCCAATCATGGCAAGAAATTCCTCTGAAGAAATACTTGAAAAACTATGTGTAACACACATAAGTGAATGAAATATCTAGGAAATGCTGCCAAGTCTATATCTGTGCTACCTTTTGGTAGAAAGAAGCCACAAAAGGAATAAACATTGTGAGTGTCGTCTTCAGAAGAAGGTTTTTGCTCTTGCATTGAACACTTGAATACTGTATCTTATATCTGTCCTTACACTATAAGTTTCACTGAAGGATTTATTTCTGTATTCATTTTATAAGATAAAATCAATCATACCCTGTAAACACAAGCCCCACCCTGAGATCAACCACAGCGTCACACTGAGATTGAGCAGCAGAGGTGTCACAGACAGAGTTGGTAATCTATTTCCAGACAATGATTCACCCCGCTTCTAACTCTCACAGACCTCACAGCTTTGCATATCAAAACATTTACAGACTTCTAACAAAGTGTGTCATGTGAATGCAATTTAATTTGCACTAAACGTGCAGTGATGAGAGAATAACTAGCATGCCAGTTGTCATACTGCTGAGCACTGATACATTTTTCACAGGTAGAGATGTGGGCTTGTTGAGTCAAGACACAGTTTTAAGCGTTAATGTAGTCACAGGAAAGGAGAACAGAAACCCACAGTCAGAGCTGCTGCAGGTGCGCAGGTTTGATGCTCGCCAAATTTTGAGGTAACTGAGGTGTGCTTGACACGGTACAAGCTTGAAAGAGGATGCAGGACTTATTTTATTATTAAGTCTGTTGTAGATGCTGTGATCTCCTCTGAGAACAGCTGGCTGGTCAAAACAGTTATCCTGTGCTGGAAGGGGCAGTGATCCCCGGCGTGAAGCCTGAAGCTAAACCTGTTTGAGCAGATGTAATCATTAAATGTAAAAGTAAGTTCACCACAACGACCGTATCATCATGTGTCATCAAAGAGAGCTGAGAGCTAAAACGATTAGTTGATTAATTAGTTCATTTAAGAAATGACTCAGAAACTACTAAATCCACGAAGAGTCTCTGCAGAAATACTGAACATTGAATGATTCCATCTTCTCATAATTTCTTTTCTCTGTTTTTTATAATCATAAATTTTGAATATCTTTGCATTTTGGTTATTCTGCCACAACAAGCAAATTGAAGACGTCACCTTGGGCTCTGAGAAACTGTGATAGGCGGTTTTGGGGTTTTGGACATGTCACAGATTAGCAGTAGCTGCAGGCCTAACTGAGTGAGCCAGGAGGTTAACTCCTTCCATGCATCTCCAAAATGAAAACCTACACTGCAAAAACTCAGCTTGCAAAAACAAGGAAAAAGGCAACAAAATGGGGAAATGTTACTCAAATTAAGCAAAGTTGCCTGGCAACAGAACAGGAAAATTGCACTTACATAGATTTTTTTAAAAACAAATTTAAATATCTCGTCTCAAAGCTCCACAATTGTCATGAAAACCACACAAAAAACACATACATTTGTCTGGATACAAAGAAATTCTGGCTTCAACAAAGCAGTTTAATACTTGTCAGTGTTGATCAAATAGTTTTATAGTTGATATTCTAGTTTCAAGCATTTCATACAGAACCAGCAAAAAAGTCTCAGTAACGAGTTGTAATATTTTATTAAGATAATTAATTAAAAGAAAGAGCTTGAAACAAGTGATTTAGTGGCATCTAGCTGTGAGATTGCAGATTGCCTCACCCGTCTCTTTCCAAGTGTGTTGGAGAACTATGGTGGCCGCTAAAAGCACAAAGAAATATGAAAGGCACTCGAGAGCCACTTGTAGAGGCATGGCGGTACAGTATAATGGACTCTGTGGAAGAGGATCTGCCCCTCTGTTGATGTAAAGAGCTCATTGAAAGGCAACAAAAACATGATTCTTGAATTTTCAATTGTACCGAATTTTCAAGTGATTATATACTCATGAAAACACAATTCTGATGATTTTTCATTTCTGCCAATAGACGCCTTCAGTCCTACACATTGGACCTTCCAGGGAGAATTTGATGCATTGATGTCTTTCAGTCTGTCTTAAATTTCCAACCTGAGCTGCCAGGAGGAAGAGTGAAGAAGTACTTTTGATGGATCTGCCCAATAAATAGGTGATGATCACTTAGCTTTCAGAAAGAGTCCGTGTTAATCCTGCATGTGAGCCTCATCAGACTTCTTCATTGCTGTCACCCTTTTTGCTTCATTCTTTATCACACTCCAATCCTGTCTGGTCCTTTTATTGCATGGAGGTGGGATTGAGGGAGGACGAGAGGTTAAAAGGTCAGGCGGCGGCTACAGACGCATTTAGAGACTAAGCCCTGTGCACTGCATTGGAAATAATTTTCATGACAGTAATCTAGCCTGGAGCATGTGCATTCTTATCATGTCATATGGTTCTAGCACATGGCTTTAGTGTGCCTGCACGCGACCCACCTTTTATTACACTTGATGCACTTTTGAAAACTACGCTGAGCAAACAGCTCAGACTTTTCCATTTGTTCACATTGTACGATCACACTGAAACGTTCATCATATTGATGCCAATAATTGTGAGAGGGCTGACTGATTCGATCACACAAGGTATTTCTTTCAGTTCCATAGAGCTTGTAGTCCTCTGTGAAACTGATCAAAGCTGTCTTAAATTTCCCCTGAAACGCTCTTGAATTCATTTGAACTTTTTGTCTTTTGTAGAGGAGCTGACATGTTCAAAGTGGTGATAACAAGTTGGGACAAAATATTTGGCACAAACCATCTCCTGGGCAATGTGTTCACATCAAGATTCAAAACTGATGCACACACACAGTACTGTCAAAATTGCATAGTTTATGGACCTGTTTCTCCTGAACAACAATTCGTCTCAACATGACCTTCGATGTGTCAGCAAAAACAAGAGCTCAGCTCAATTCAGAGGCGAGAGGTTAAGGAATGGCCCGTGATTGAGCACAGCTTTCACCCCTCATGATTAAACACACAAACTGACACCCAATGTTTGATGAAAAATCTGTTATTCTTTTAATAAATCTTTAAGTATAGAGCCTGAAGGACAAGGCGGATCTAGTGGGCGAGGGTCAATGCAGAACTGTGCAATAGTAAACACTGTATGTTTTGCATAACCCAACCATCGAACCCGGCGATGTTTTTTTGCTTTTTTTTTTCTAAATTATACATGAGCTGGTTAACAATAGCTCTGTAAGGTGCATTTGGTATAAACATATATATGTTCCAGGGGCAGGTCATGGCACAGACTTTGAAAAACATTGGTCTACTCTTACCAGTCCACAATAGAGAAACAAACAAAAGGTCATCTTTCTCCAGGCGAGAGCAACACCTTTGGATCCATGCCACTGCCCACAGCCTGACAATGATTAGTTCATCATTTAAGGCTCAAACATAACCTAACCCCAACACCTGCTTTGAATAAAAAAATGAAATCAACAAAGAGATTCATATATAGTTTTCATATTTTAATACATGCAGAGTCTGAAGATGTTTTCAGGTGCTGTCAGCTTTGCAGTCAGCACAGTTCTGTTAGATGACAGAGTTGTTATATAAGGTTTGCTATGTAAAGTAATGCACTCAAAAGTCCTATCAAACACTTCCTATAGGCTTGACAGGAGAATAGAGGGAAAGTTGTTTTTTTGTTTTGTTTTGTGTTGTTTTGTTTTGTTCATGAAGAAGTGCATCTGCATTAACTTGAACTCCTGTCAGTAACAATGTATTCCAATAGTGACAAGTTTTCAAAGTGGGGAAAAAGGGAATAGAAATCTTACATAAACTTCTCAAACCACTCCTGCATGATAATCCATTTCTCCTCTGTTTCTCCATCTGTATGCTCTGCATCATAGATGAGTGGGTTATTCAGAAGAATCAGGGGGAGACATTCCCCTTTATTTGTCACACACATGCGAGCACAGCACACGAGGTGAAATTTGACTTCCGCCTTTAACCCATCCTGGTCATCCCTCCTCCGCGGCAGACCAGGAGCAGTGGGCAGCCAGACCGGCGCCCGGGGACCCATCTTCGGCGTCACCATTGGTCAGGTGGTGATCTTCTTGCATGTTTTTAGTGGGGGTATATTTTTACGGAGGATACCCCAGGTGAACACGGGGAGAACATGCAAACTCCACACAGAAAGGCCCTCCTCGAGCAGCAGGCACCGAAGGCATGGTGGAGGACACACCCGGTGCCCACAGCGAGATTCGAACCCGGGACCTTCTTGCTGTGAGACGACGGTGTTGCCACCGTGCCATCATGGTTTGAAGCATAGATGTTGAGGTTTTTGAGGTAGCGACATGGCTCTAGGATTGTCAGTGTTGGTCAGTCTGTCGGTTGGTTGTGTGGGTCCACTGCTTTGATACAGATTGAAGTATCTCAACAGCTATTGGATGGGATGCCATGAAATTTGGAGAATTTTTGCAGAAATTCATAGTCCCCTAGGGATTAATCCTATAGATTTGGTGATGCCCAGACTTCTCTAGTGCCATGATGAGGTTGACGTGTCACTCAAAGTAAATATCTTGACAGCCATGAGATATGGCATGACATGAGATTCCCATGAAATTTTGCTGCAGAGATTCAGGATCCTGAGTGGATAAATTCTGCTGACTACTCTCTGATCCTCTAACTTTTCCTGGACTGCCACCTGCAAGACAATATTTTCACTTATTCAAGGGAATATCTCTCAAAATATGTCCACCAGCCACTGCCGCTGACATTTAGCTAACAGCTAACAGAGCTTATAAAGCTAACAGAGTTAACAGCTGATGGCGCTTAACACACAGCAGGACTGAGAGTTTCTCTTCAGAGGGACATGAAGTGTTCAACACTGAATTACAGTTTAATTTACAACACAACAAGTTTACTATAAATAAATAAATAAATAAATATACAGAAGTACTTCAGCTGAACACAATTTAACAACCATAGATGATAGCAGAGTAAAGAAACAATATTTTGATTTTGGGACAGTGTACGCTCACTTTGGGGCAGCTAAAATTGTTCATCAGATGGTGGTGATAAATCAGCCTAGAGCCCCGGTACCACCATTAGGTTGACATTTTTTTGGATTTAATTAAAAAAATTCAACTTCTGGATGGATTACCATGAAATTTTGTGTAGACATTCATGGTCTTGTTTTATCCACAGTTGCTGTTGTTTCATTATTTTGGACTGGCCTGCACACCTTGAAAATATGTAAAATGGAAAGTAATTTGTACTTTGAGTTATTTATTAACCACATACTTTTTTACTTTTACTTGAGTAAAATTCTCAGAAGGTAATTTCCACTCTTATTTAGTCATGTTTTATGGGAGTAAATGTACTTAGTATAGATTTTCAGCACTCTACCCTGCACTGCAGTCCAGTCAGCCGTAGAGGAGCTCAAATCCTGGACATTTTTCTGTGAGTCAACAGTGCTAACCACCCAAGCGCTGTGCCACTAGAGCAGGCAAAGCTTGACCTCAAGGTGGCTTTTGAGGAAAGTCAGATCACAGAAATCGATACGTTTCTCCCTGTCGGGAGCATGAATGTGCAGCACATTTCATGCCAAGCCAGACATTGGTTTCTGAGATACTCTCAGGTCACAAACAAGCAAACAAACATTTGGTCAAATGAAGGCAATCACATAACATATCGCATTGCAGAGGTAAATATGCTAACAGTGCAGCTTTCTGTGTAGTGCTTGTGCTCCAAAACAATTCATTATCATATCAAATATGAAGACTTCATCAGTTTTCCTCCTTCAGACTGTGGCTGTGGCTTGATGTGAATATGCCAGCTTTGCAGAGTTAAGCTCAAAGGCACCATTTGAGCTGCAGGTTAAGCTTTTAGCTTAGTGGTGTACGTTCTGTCTTTTGTGGGGTTGGAAGAATGGTCTTCTGGTTTAGATTCCTGGTCACTTGAGTGAGGATAAAAGTGGCTTATAGTCAGTGATCAGCGGTGGGCAGATTGACTTGGACTCTTTATCTCAAGAAGGCCAGAAAAGCAGAGAAAAGTGAGAGATTTGAGCCTGCCCACAGTCACAGCTTCACTCAAGGTAAGAGATGAGATTTTACATTCCTCACAAACTGAGAGTGCACTTGTTCCATTCAGCATCTTGGGCTCTGACATTTGGCTTTGATATTAAAGGTTCTCTTAAGATTATTTTCTGATCCGATTTCCATATATTTCATAAGCCATGTGTGGTTCACCGAATCAGAAACATGCGCTGCTTCGCATATTGTTTGGCACATTGAAGCAGAGGTCTTTTTACTAATCAAACATTTAGGAAAGAGAGAAAAGCTTGCGGTTTCCTCCCTGTATGTGAGAGGAAAGGAGCAGGATAAATGGTTGTTTAAGCTTTGCTCTGCTACACATTTCCTAACTCACCATCAAAGCAAATCTTAAGATTCCAAGCCCTTCGTGGATGTTTTTGATCCGTGTATATGTTCTTTAATGCAGGGAAGAGCTATCTAACAATTCCCAGAGCTGAAGGTGATTGGGACATCTGTCTGCTTTAGGGTAGCTTTTCTTTTATCATCCCACAAGGCCTCCCCTAGGACTTTTTAGATGGACGCTGATTCAGAGGAGGCCAGAGTCTCAGGGGCATCACTGAATCTACAATCAGCAGAACAAGGTATTCACTGCAATCTTTGTAGCGCAAGTTCAAAAGTGAAGCATCTTTCATTTACAGTCAAGAAATGTCTCACATCAACCTTCAAAGGTGAGGTGTCTTGTCTTGTTTCATTGTAAGTGATTGATTTCTGGTTCAGCACTTCTCTTTTCCTTTTTCCAGTTTGAAAGGTATTGTTGGGTAGAGATCCTGCTCATAGATTGCATCAATTTGCAGTATAATTTAATGGTAATCAAAAGATACTGTGTTATCACTGGGTATGTTGGTTGATGTCACTTTGGATATGCGTGATTACATGAATGGGCTTGTAAATTGAGTGTCTGTGGGCTAAAAAGTAAAAATAGCGAATATTACCTTGTGCAGTTGATTGGGCAAATTTCTTGCTGATTTACACATCCAGCTGACATGGTGAAACGTTACCAGTCGTGTCTTTGGCCACCTGACGAATGAAGGTTCAATATTCATTATCTTTTTAGCTCTGTTTTTGGTCTTCTCTGACTCCTGAGGGAAATATCTGTCTCTTCAGCAGCTAATTGCTCCACTGCATTCAGTGGGGTTTTAGAGCTAATTTGCTGAAAGTAAGTAATGTTCCTGTTGCTGGAATCGAGGTTGCTGAGAGCAGTGACACTGAATCAAAAGAGTAAAGTTGCCTTCTGCAACACCAAAACAGTGAGCTGAAAGATATTAAAATACTCTACAATACAAATACAATACAAATGTATCATTAAAGCAGGTGAGTCACTGGATTACTGAGTCATGCAGCCTATGAATAGCAAGAATCAGAAGCGGCAATATGTTGTGCATGTTGACTGTGGTTGCCGTTCATGTTTACTGATGGCAGGTCACACGTGCTTATAGAGCAGGAAGGGCTCCTTGGGAGATGAGAGCAGCTGTAGGAATCAAAGATGCTGTTTTCCCCTGTGTGACTAACGTATGACTGCATATGGCTGTCGTAATGTGATCTGACAACGCAACACAGTGCTTTTGCAATGGGATAAGGATAAGTTGTACGCCAGAGTTCACGCACAGCAGGCGTATGAGTCTGAAGCCGTGTAGCTTGATGCAACTTGACAACACAGGATTGTGTACATATAGAAAGAAAAATATGTGATTCAAGGAGCAGCACCCAGCAGGTATGTGCCTTAAGATGTCACCCCCTTTACATGAATCAACTGTGCAGCAGGAGGGGATGGTGCCAGGGGGCTCCAGAGACCTTATCATAAAAACAGCTTGTGGAGCAATCATGTACTGCAAAAGTACAGCCTGAATTACACCATCCATTGCTGACACTTGTGTCCTTTGAATTTAACTGGCAATGGAATCACAAGTGGTGCTATGTAATTATTTTCACCCAAGCAAATTAAACAACACAACGTCAACAGCTGTAACTTTAATCATTGATACAAGGACACACATAGAGATTTCATTTTTGTGCGGCTAACGGCCTAATACATGACACCTTGTCCCAAGGTCAAGAGGGAGATATATTCAGCAAAAACTGGGCACTAAGTACCTACATGATATTATGTTTGCTGGATGGTAAAGGACGCTGTCATAAAGGGTGTGTGTAAAACAAATTGCAATCTGTCTGTCAGCTCATGTTAAATGGAGTGCACCATTGATGAGACATGCAATCTGGAGTCTGCTTTTGTTAGGGGCAAGCAGTTGCTTATGAGCCACGGCATTTAATATAGATTTTATACATTGCATGCATTTTGGGGATGATGGGAGCAAGGTGAAGCATATTGTTCCTGTCATTATTTGATGACATCATGCTGTTGACCAGCAAATGTCGGAGATGACCTTCAAGAGGGGTAGTTATTGTGAAATATTGAATCCCATCCACGCTGATAGATCCATGCCAGATACAGTATATTCGATGAATTATTAAACCTGGAAATATTTACTGAACCCAGGCACAAACCAGTGAGAATAAAAAATAGGATTCAAACACCTTAAGCCATGCAAATCAGCTGAAGTGTGTTCACAGTGAAAAATTCAGTATTCCAATTTGACTTTCACCTCAGCTGATGTGGAGGAATTAACTGTCAATCCGGTGGTAGCCTTTCTTCATGCTTTTTACATTACATCTACGTGAACGTTTTATGAATTTACTTTCTAATCCTCACAGTCATGAAATTCCTCAATTTTTATACCAACAAGAGCATTTATTATTCTGCCAGCAGTGCATTCAAAAGGGCTGGTGTGGCAGAGAGGTCAGACATGAATCAGAGCAACTCTCTAATATAAAAATATCGCCTCAAAGCAGCCAGCAGCAGAGGCAGTTAAAGATATGGGCAAACGCCAAGAGCAGTGTTTGCAGTAGTGCCACTGGCTGTTGGTGGCTGCAATACTACGCACAGTAAAATAGTGATACTATGATATTAATTATCACTGTCCTTGTCATCACCATCAAAAGCTAAAAATCGTGTACTGTGATTAGAGCTACAGGTGTTTGCTACTGCTGTAAAAAAAAAGTCGGTATTGCTTCCAGCTATGCGGCCGTGTATTACTCCTGTTCTCTGAGCTACTGATCCTCTGCGTTGTCACCATGAATAAGAATATGTTCTTAGTGAACTCAGCCAGTAAATTAAGGATTTAAAAAAAAAACTATCCATCATGTTCCTTTTGTTAGTTTGTTGTCCCACACAACAGATGCATATGTTCCTTTTAACATCTCACTCAACAATCACCACTTCTTCCCACCCCCCCACCCCCCCGCCACCACTACAATGACAGAATCAGGGGCAAAAAAAAAAAGAAGAGGAAAAAAAGAGCAAGTGACACATTGCAGTGTTATAGCATCAAAGGAAACCAGCCTTTTTGTTAGCACACTCACTCTTCCCACCTGTGCTTTGTCAGGATAGACACAATGCCCCACCATGACTCAAGACAGCCAATGCATACTAATCCAGCCTTACGTACACCTCTGCAGCCCACAGACTGGTCAGAAGTGGCAGCCTGCCTCCTTGCGTTGCTGCATGGCACCAGTATCACTTACCTCTTCTGCTGTCTGCGCTACCATGGCCCCCAGTGGCCTGTACACTGCAGGGGTGAGAAGTGTTACCGTGCATTTTCTTTATAGCCGTGGGTTTACGTCTGTGTCTCAAAGGATTGGACGGAGGGTGCATGAGAGGAATGCGTAATTCATCACCAGCAGGGCCTTGTGAGTACATCTTGGTGACACAAATAAGAAGTGTTAAAAAGAGGCTGCTGTTTTATGAAGCATTTCCAGGCATCTGTGGAGTGCTCTGACATCAAAGCATGTGTCATTATTATGCTTTCAGGGGAAAAAAAGTTCACATCCATCAGGGTGAAATGTGCTCCTCCGTAAAGTAGCCCTGATGGCTGATGTTCTGTGTTTCTTAACACTTTGCTGATAAATATTTACGCCCTGTAAATATTTGAGGGCCGAACGACATGCAGTGTCATTTATTTTAATCATATAGCACCTTTCATTATTTTTCTCAGGCTTACAAAATCAATGCAGAGTCGCTGTGCGTAGATGCATTTAATTTTCCCTCGCTATTAATCTCTAGCCCAATGAGATGATTAATTACACTGTAATAAAGGCTTGTCGCAGTTAGAACTGTGTCTTTATTCATGAAGGCCTCCACATGGAGCCACATTTACATTTAAATGCGTTCATGGGCGGGATGTTCTTATCTGCCGGCCTTAGGTTGGAGGGCAGGATGGGTTCAAGAGCAGAGACAACAAATGTGGTGGTCTGTCTAAGTACTCTGCAGAGGTTGTCAGATTGAGCCGGGAATCCTGCATGAATGGCCGGTTGGTTGTTTACAAACCGCAGCACAGATCTCATGCAGCCAGGGGTTTTCAGTGTTTGTTGAGAGGAAAGACAAATTTGTCCCATGACAGTGCAGATAAATAGTTTATTGAAATAAGAATTGAAAGGGCCAGTAAAAGCATCTTGTCACCTCTTTTATAGTAAATGTGCTGTGTGATTACGGGAAGGGAGCAGGGGCGGCGGGAGGGATTGCGATTGTCTGCTAATTGAATTGTGTTTTTAATATGTTTTGAGCACAAAAGATGTGCCTTGTTAAGTAGCGTTGTGGTTTTGAAAGGTCTAAACATACCTCACATGTTGAAGGGTGTTATGCTCCAGAGGAAATAAATAACTTAACTGCTGTTCTTACTTATTCATTTGCATTTATGCAGTCCATTCATCTTCACTCAGCGCAATTAAGATGTCATTTCAAATAAGCAGATTTATCCTTGAGAGATGACATGGAAGCAAGGGAATATTTAGGAAGCAGAACTTGAGATTTCTTATAACCTTGGAGTATAGCAATGCATTTGACCTTCAGATGGATTTAAAGGGAATCTCATTCAGCCATGTAAAGAGAAATGGCTTGTGTTAATGCAGAGGTATGCCGCTTGAATACAGAGGAGATTCAAAATATGTTCAGCTTACGGCTTCACTACTAATAATGAAGCCCTGCCCATCGGTACTCCAGGAGGAGATAAATGGATGCTGTCTGTTCGTATGTCCAGCACGCCAATCCTACATACACTCTCTCTTCTTCTTCTCTCTTTTCCCCTCTCTCTTTATCTCTCCCTCTCTGTCTCTCTCTCACTCTCAAGCATATTTTCCTGCTTGCTGCTGCACTATCACACAAACACGCTCGCACATACCCTTGGAAAAAAAGGATGGGGGGGGGGGATGAAATGCATGAGTTAAGTTTTAATAAGGGAGAGAGGTAATTTGAAAAGTCTTTGGAGGTGTTTGGAAATTTATCAATAACAACCAGCTGGGATTTCATGCATGGGAGCATTTGGTGTAATTGCCTGCACATCCCTGATAGAGGTTCCTCTTCAATAACAAAAATATGCTCTTTAATGCAAAAAAGACTGACACTACTTACCGGCTCTTCCTTTTTAGCCCTGTCTAAAACAGTTCATAGGATGAGATGGTTGTTGTTTCTGACCACGAACAAAACAGCCTTCTCATTTATTTCATCCAGGTTCTCGTTTTGCTAACTTTTGCTGCTTGCAGTTTCGTTCATCGAAAAAAAAAAAAAAATTAATAAATAATTATATCCTTAATTTTCTAAGATTGCTCTACTTCAAAGGCGTTCATTTGCATTCAGCGGCACAAATTTAAAGCCTCTTTTTGAAACAATAACATTCCTCCGTGTAACTCATTCCCTCTTAGAGCCTGAGCCAGCTACAGAGGAACACCTCCTTTTTGTAAAAGTATCACAGGTTATTGGTAATTGCATTAGTTGACAATGGAGGATGTGCTAATGTAAATTATAGCCTGTCCTTTGTCCTGATGGTGTGACATGGATTAATTCTCTTTATCTGCACAGTATCACAGAAGGGATTCAGCTTGCTGTGAATTCCTCAGAGCAGCTGATGATAGAGCTTAAATAACACATCAGCCTGATCTCTTTGCTCTACGTAAACATGATTCAAGCAAATAAACCATCAATACTAGCCCTAACCACAGGCATCAAAAGTGGCATAGATGGATGCAGAAGGATTTTAATAATGAGAAAGCTAAGCTTCTCTCACTGGGAGTTCATATTTCACTGAAATGCTGCCATTGTTATCGGCATAATCAATGAAATAACTCATGGACCGTAAAAACAAAACAAAAACAAGCTCAAATGTTAGTCTAAATGTCCACCCAGGGGCCCGTTCTCCTTTAAAGAGTAAGCTGGAGAGCTTCCTTTAGTGACATCACACCGTTTTCCCGATTTGAATGGGTTCCAGGTTTTACTCAGCAACGTTATTCAGATAATTCAGTAATCCTAGTTCTTGGAAGGGGACCGGGATCCCACATTGATCTTTCTTCTTTCATATAGTTTCTTGTCAAGGCAACTGTAGAGCAGACTGATCACCACCAGCCTTAGAAAGTTTCTGTTCTGTCCTTGTTGACACTAAAAAAAGAAGCTGGGCCTCACTTTTCTTGCCGCCACACAAATGGTGTGTGAATTCCCTCACACAAATTACACATGAATGATAAGGTCATGGTCAATAGCAGCGTAATCATCCAAACCGGAGATTGGATGTCTGTTTGTCTGACTGTCAAGAGAGAGTCATGCAGAGTGAAGCGAGTGCTCTCTACTGTGCAGGGAACAAGCTTAGGGCCTCATAGTGTATTACAGAGGGAATAACCCACACCGCCACCCCTGCTATCAAAATTGCTTGGGAGGAGATTGCTGCGGGAGGTTGTGTCTGTCTCCGTGTCCCGGTTCTATATTTTGTTCTGTGCCCAAGGTGCTTCACTGATCTCAGGCCAAAAGCTGTGTGAAAAATTCTGCCAACTCATAGAGGATGATAGCTAGAGGAGGGGAAATTCAACAATCCACCACAGAGCGCTGGTGGAATAGGAGAGTGAAGAAGGGAGAGAGGGTGGTGGGGGAAATGAAAAATGAACTGGAAAATGAGGACAGAACTCTAGTCTCTTATCTCCTCTTGTTGTGATGTTCTCTGAGATAAGCACTGCGTAAGTATGTTGTCAGGTCCGCTGAAACACATTACTGACAGCACCGCAAGTTCTGGGGAGGTCTTACGGTGCTGCTGCTTGGCTAACCTTTCGATCCGGTGCACTTTTGGCTGCTTGTTCACTGAGCTTGAAATTCTTTGACCAAGGTTTATGGGTGCTGTTGTAATAGTCGGTCATAGTGGTTAGAGAGACCGTCTTGTAACTGAAAGGTCACACAGTCAGTCCTTCCAACAGCCATTATGCATCCATCAGTAGGCATGTGTGCTGTCAGAGTGTGCTCGGGATGCCTGAATGCCTACCTGCTCACTCAGCATAAGTCACCCTATATAACAGTGTCAGCTGCCAAAAATGTAAATAATAAATATGGTGTTTGTTAATTAATTAGATTATGGATTTGTATGCAGTGCCCCTTCCAATAATCATCAGTCAAAAAAAGTTACTGCTGCGTTGTTCATTCAGTGATAGCCACTTCTTGTGGTTTCCCAACCATTTTTCTTTTGACTTTCCTGTGACCTTGTTTTTCTGTGGTGCCCTTTATGTGACTGATGTGGATTCAGCTGCACAGGAAAAAAGCCGTGAACCAAAAGCTTCTCTTAGAGGTCCTGTGAGACCGGACGACTACTATTATACTGTTGAGTGTTTTTCTCTAAGTGCCTGTGCACTCAAAGTCTGAAATATACATTCCAACATAAAATTATTTGAAGGTGACTGTTATCTGAGACAGCCGTAGATGTAAGTACAATGTTTCATTTCTGGTGTTGTGGCACATTTCAAAGAGCCATTTTGTCTGGAGTCAGGAAAGATTGAAAACCATTTACTTCCATGCAATAACCTGCTCAAAAAGCTTGCCTTTGCAATATGTCTACATGGCAAAGCTGCCATCACTCTGCAAGACATCAATGTTTCCCTGCCATACAAGTGTAGCTTTCTTGTTTCTGGTTGTTTGTTTTCTAAAGGGGAACCAAGCTTACCTAAGCAAAACTCAATATGGATAATGGGTTTAGCTTTTCTACACAAAGGTGTATGTGACACATGTACAGCACAGCTGCGTTTCCCCACAGTGCGATTTGACTGCACTGTAACACTAGAGGTGCCACGTTTGCTAATGTTATTGGAAACGTAGTAGTGTGCCTGAAGGACAACATTGTCCTTTTTTATGAATTCTTGCATGTAACCAAAGAACATGCATGCTACTTTTTCACATGCAAATAGAGAGATGTGAAAAGTGAAAATACGTGAAGCATGTCTGTAATCTATACATAAAAACAAAAGACAAACAAAAAGAACAACATGAACAAGAAAGGAGGTAGCTGTAGGCTACAATGTGCCATAATGCAGACCCCAAAATACACACACACAAACACACAAACACACACACACGCACCCCACAAACTCAAACAGCAGCACATTGCCACATCAGTCTGTCTGATCTGGATTTTCAACATAAAACTGTCTTAAAGTGTAACTAGTGAGGTCATGTTTCGACATAAGAGGTCGAGTACACACTATGCTTCGCGTTCAAGTGGTCTAACCCCTCAGAGCACTGTTGCTGGGCAACTGATAGCAGAAATGTCTGTCACCTTGTCCCCTTTTTTAAAAACGGCAAACGATTCTGAGTTTTACCATGAAGCTCATAAATGAGGCAGGAGAAAATTAGACGATACTTTCAAAACTTTACATGCTTTGGTGACATAGGTCATTATTGTCTCTTCATTGGAAAGCATTCTCAATTGACAACATTTGAAAGAGAAAAGCAAAACACAAGGCCAACCAAGTATTTGATCATTGTTGAGTATTTTCGTCAAGCTTTTGCCGTACATGAGTTTCTCCAAAGGCAAAAAAAAAACGAGATCTGAGTCAGCTGTGTTCAATCGTTCAAAAATAACAGTAGCATCATTGGATAAAAATTATAAACCCAGCAGTGTTTGATATATGAACATGGACCTCTGTGGACTGGTTAAATCCGATCATATTGATGGAATACTTGTGTAATAAACCCTGTTAAACTGAGGAACATTGAATGAAGTGCTTGCAAACTTCTTAAGTTTTACTTTTGTAATTTTCGTTCCAATAAAATGGTTTAGGTTTTTTAAAAAGGTTTACGCTTTTCAGACCTTGATCAGCCAACCATTAAAGAGGAAGTGGCTTCGAAATTGTATTGATCAACAAAAAGCAGAAGCTCTTGTCCCTGACTCCATCTGCAGATCCATCGTATTTTTCATTAAGAAATATATAAAGGAGGCCTAATGTATTTTGGAGGACTAACAGAAGAGAGGTCAAGCCTGTGCGGCCATTAGGTTGTATCAATGCTGTGATTTTTGCCCCTAGCACAGAAAAGATAAGACACGGTCAAGCACAGAATGGGTCTGCCGTCTAGCTTTGACAGGAGAAGTTTGTTTTCTTCTGATTTCATATTGGCAAAACAGTGTCACCAAATCATTTAGTCAAGTCCTACAGGGTGTATACACTCAGCATGCATGACATTAACACACAAAACACTGATGGATTAAAGAAAAGTAACATGTATTGTATATACAACAGAGTTCTGCACAGGTCCTCTTGTGGTATTCATGTTATTGTAAGTGGAAATTTTCTGAAAGCTCAGAGTTGAGCTGTGACGTGTGTGAACGTTGTCAGAAATGGCAGAGGCCAAGGACATTCAGTTTTCGGTGGGTGGTTTTCCTCATAATTGTATATGTCTGAGGAAAATGGTGATATTCCCAACAGCCTCATCTTTTTGCTTTGTCATTATGCCTTTGCATTTCCTGCATTACGCTACCTGCTTGCTAGCCTTGGTGGCTTTTAGATGCAACATTTTGCCTAGAAGGACCAGCAACAGTGTTGTTGTCTGTTGTTGGCCTCTGTTTTGCTGTTCAGGTGATTAAGTTCTGGTTAAGCGCTCAGGAGCCACTTGAATGCCAAGCATATTGTGTACATGACGGTATGCTTGGAAGAAGAAGACAGCCCGCAACCAAGTCACACCTGGACCTCCCCTGACATGTCCTGACCCTTTAATATATGTCCCACAACCAGACCCGTGATTAAACACACAGGCTATATAGTTATTCCAAGTGCTTTATTTTTACAGTTGTACTTGGGCAACTGGAACATGTAGAAACATGAGTTCAAGTCGTAATTAACCAGAATCAATCACAGACTTATTTGCACTTCACTATGCTGACATTTAAATGCCCTTGAGGTTGCTGTGAAGAAAAAGAATATCATGCTCACTGGTTTAAGATGGGTCCTCTGTTCTTGAATCTCAAATCCAGCTGAGGAAAAGTCTCTTTCACTGGCTGTGCTCAATGTTGGAACGGCGAGCACATTCTGCACAATCACTGCCAGGAAACATTTCAGCACGCTCCTTCCACCAACACAAAACCTCGGAAGGATCCTCCTTGGGTGTCTTAAATTTGATGTAGACTGTCACCAAGACTGTCATCCTGAGGCTGCAAAATTTCTTTGCTGGGGTCCTCCACATTGGCTAAATCATCACCTGCCAATTGCGGGTCGCTTCCCACGGGCATGGGGATTATATTACAGGTCTCCTTGAGTTTGTGAAAAAATAAAGTATTAAATGTAAGACCCATGCTATTTTAAAAGGAAAAACTAACAAAAAGAAAATGGTACCGGAGAGAAAGGTTAAAACATACATTAAAGGTCAAACATAGATTTATAATACAGAAAAAAAAGCTTAATTTTATACAGTTAGGCCTGTCTATCTTGATAATGCCAAGTGCATCAGTTGCATAAGAAACACCTTCTAAACTGTCGTGATATTTTGCCTTCAGATAACCTATAATGGATGTCAAGATTGAAATTTGATTGCTGAAATTACTCATTTGACACTTCAATATTTTGCAAGACTGTCATAATTATCCTGACAGTCACAATGCAGTACCTTAAACAGGACGACGTGCTTCGCTGTGAATGCTCATCACTTCAACCACATGACAAGCGACTTAGCAGAACTGATAAGAGCAGATACTTCTTCACCAAAGATATCATCTTTAGCAAGTTTTCCAAGTGTGCTATGCAGCACTGTGTTCAGAAGGTGTGCTGCACAAGTAAAGCGTAGTAACAGTGTGGAGGCCTGCAATTATGTTTGTCCCCGTCACTCACATACCAGTTTGCAGAAGAACTCCTAAAGATTGTATTCATGTAGAGCTTGCATGATGGCTGGTCTAAGGTTGTCCCCTGTTTTGTGTAATGTTCTGTCCCATTCAGATGTGCAAAGCCTCCGTTCAGTCAGCTCCCACTTGTTGTTGATGTAATGCAAAGTGACACAAAGATAACCAATTTTGCAGTAATCATCTGTCGACATATCCAAAATAACTGCCCCCTTGCCATCAGGCAGCTGCATCCTCAGCTCTGGAGAAATGTTCTGTTACATGTCCTCTGCATATTTTGTCAGTCTGCATGATACAGTCTTCAGATTAGGCAGAAGCTGCCGAGTGTCCACATGGCCAGCTCTGGCACTGGTGTCAATCAAGCCGTCTGCCAGTTTGCTGAATCCATTACCACACAGTTTCAAACGATCTGATGTCCTGGCACACATATTTTACTACTAACTAGGTTATGGCCTCTCTGTCAACCCGTTCTGGCATTTTGAGAGTTATAATCTTGGAAAAGTATCTGTCAGTTGGAGCAGGACCTGTGCTCTTGCAGCTGTTGATGTGTTCCTCAGTGACAATGAGCCTAACTTGTGGCTGTCAAAAGCTAATACTTTTTGGTACTTTTTACATGCAGCAAAGTTTATTCTCTCAGTCTCAGACCAAGTGTCCTGTATGAAAACTGTAAAATGTTTTTATCAGGATATGTAACTGTTGCACTGCAACTCTGCACAACTCTGCTGATACCATGGATATACTGTGTGTTTTTGTACATAATGACTTGAAATGTAAACAAGAGCATATATGTCACTGTGCAGTCCTATACTGCAGAATTATTTTCATTTCTTATTTCTCCAGACAAAACAAACCTATTTTTGTTCTCACCTGCCAGCATTCAGATCATTTTTAACTGTGCCCAAACCTGTGAATTTACACAAATATGTTTTTTTTTACCCATTACACAACTTTTTTGCAGGTTACCTGATGCGTACCTGTGGATACCCGACCTGCTGCAGGACTCAGGATATGCTGTACAATATAGGGGACAATGAACCTTACCACAAGAGGCCATTCAGGAGAAGTCGAGCTGTGAGTACACATTTACAGTATGTAGTTCCAGGGACTGCTAGGAAGCCACACTTAATATGTGGGGCCCAGCTACAGCAATATAAGCTGAATGAGCAGAGCCACATAACAGTGTGAATAAAGCATAAAACTAATGATTCATACTAATTTACTTTCACAATATACAAATATTGCTTTAAACTGACAAACCCTATTAACGCAACACCCAGAAATATTCTCGAGTTAAGTGTTTTGTGAATATATTGTCCATGTTAGGTTAGGACAGCTTGTTAGTGCTCACATAATGTATGAATCAGATTTAGTCTACTGTCTGAGCTGTTGCTCATTACATAAGGCAGTGTTTCTCACAGACATACAGCATAGTTGGCCATCCTGTAACTGGTTCTGGTGTAAATCAGCCAGCTTATCTTTGAAGCAAATTGCCAGGGAGCCAGTTGTGTGTTATTAATTATAACCAACAAAGGTCTACTTTATAAACTGTATTTAGCCTTGTTCAGATTTATGGAGACGAGAGACGAAGCTAAAAATGTAAACATTGTTCAGAAGCTCCATTAGAGTTGGAACACAAAGCCCATAGTTCAGCGAGTCATTATGTCTTAGTGAGTGTATAATTTCTGCTGTCCCATATCTTACATGTTGACTGCAATCACATTCTGGACAAATTTATCAACAATGCTCGAAGCACCAACTGCAGGATTCTCATCTCATTCTGAACCCTGGCCAGGACAAGCGAATCGCTGCCTGCGATATCAAGCTGCATTGATAAATAGTCCCTCCTACCAGTGTGCTGCATATTTGCATTTGCACAATTACCTTCCGCTGGAAAGTGTTTGCACGCAGGTTTTCATCAGATTCGAAATTTGACATGCATCAACACGTGTCTGGGAATAAAGAAGCCCTTCAGTAGGTTTCCCAACGGACCATTTCACACTCTCATGTTCTTCCCCAAAACAAGTGGTGGAGGCATTTGAATTACAGGAAAGACAGGGTAATACATCAGGCCCCGATCAAAGCATTCTATTGGAGTCAGCACTATCGGGCAATATTTCTCAGAGATGATAGAGAAGGAGAATGAAACCTTTTGAAAACAAATTTGTCACGGGGGATTATTTTTATCTTTATGATGACCTTGCAGTAAAAGAAACAAGCAGCAAAACATCATATTAGTGAACCTTTCAACTGCTTCCCACTGCTTGGGCTCCTGCCACCGAGCAGATGATACATTCTGATTCACTGGACCCCCCTGGCTCATGAATCTGGACGGACATAAAAAATATATCAAAAAGACTGATATATTTTTATGTGGTGAAAGTTTCCCTATCAAAGTATTTAGCTCATTTAACTTTTTGACCTATTTTAGCCTCAGCCACCAATGAGCAAATGATTTTTCCCTCTAATAAAGACAAAGCATCTGTGAAAGTTATGTTTGTTTAATATTCTCTTGTATACTGAAATGGTTTAGGAGACAAACCATTAAGCAAAATGGGATTTATTCACACTTCTCCAGCCCAGTGCTCCCTGTTGCACAGCAGCCTGATGGATCTGACTTTGGCCAACAGTCTGAGTGTGATTTATGATCAAACAGCACCTGAACCTGGGATTTATTATCCATTACTGCTGTCCGTCAGGCAACATTACATTACACTTCACTGTTCATCTCAGTTTGCCGAGCGGCAATGCACCACCACAAGAAATATGCTGTTAAATCTAGTTTAACACATGCAAAACATCAAGTGGCATTGCAGTGCCTGAAAAGGTTTTTTTTTTTTTTTTTTTTTTTTTTTTTTTTTCCATATTTCCTGCAGCCTTTTCTTCTCTTTTTAGCTCTGCTGAAGGGTCTCTTGATTTATATCAGTGGTTTGCACATATTGCTGTGCCATTACTCCCTCCTTTCTCTCAAGGATGCACCTGATTACATACTAAGGAGACAGAGCTTTGTGGGCCTGAAATGACACACTGTCTTTCATTTTTCATTGTAGCAAAATAGCCTTTTGTTCGCATTCTTTGAGTTCAGGGTTCAATACAAGTTTAACTTCCAGTAATTGGTCACTATTATCTTCTGTCTTGGGCTTTAGAAAATGTAAATTCTTTAGCCAGAAATCTGCATGTTATTTTGTTCCCTAGCAGGATTTCAATCAGCAATTTAAAAGCCTCGTGCAATCCTGCTATTTCTGTAACCGGGAAATGTCACTAACTGCAGAACAATGCTACCTAGAAATACAGTTGAGCAAATTATCCACGCCTTTGTTCCCCCTCTCCTAGAATAGAGGAACTGTTTACATGTTTGAATGGTTCAGCAACTGTGTGTTAGCTGGTTCAAATACAGCAAGGCATCTGAGCTACACTATACACAGACAAGATATTACTCCTGTTCCAGTCCTGCTGCACAGCATTTTACTTCCAGTCCATTTTAGATTTTAAAGGAAGACTTCACTGTTTTGAGTATTTGACACTCACTGCATATAAGTATGTAATGTGGCTCTGAGAAGTTTGTAGTTAGCTTGGATTTACAGCAGTTGTAACAAAGTCCAATGGTGACCTAATTTAAAAACTACAGTATCAAAATTTCCATGGACACATTTCAAAACACTCCTGCACCATAAATCACGTCTCCACTGGTGTCCATATGCTAAGTATACTCCAAACATTTGTGTTTCTGCTTGCTGGCAGAAACATCCTGTTCTACTACATATGTTTGCAAGATTGGGTGAAACCCAGCAGGTCCTAATGAAATGACAGAGAAGACAAAGAAAACACATTATTCAGAGAAACAGAAAGGGGAGTAGGGAGATTTCTTTATTCAGTTAGTCTCAAAAATAACTTCAAAGTTCAGTTTTACTATTTAAATTTTATTCACACAGCTCCCATGAGAAACTGGTCAAATAGAACTTTGTAGAACCAAACTAGAATAATACGGTTCTCAGCCTTCTTAAAAAAAAAAAAAAACTCGTTCCTAATTGTCCTGGAACTTTTGATGAAATAATTTTTAAACATAGATCTCGGTTTTGCTACATGATGGTTTTGTCAGCTGGGAAGTCAAACTTTCGATTATCAGTATCTCAGAGCTGTGCCTGGCTAATTCCAAGCTCACAATGTGGCAGATGAAAACAGTCTTCCGTGGAGCACATTTTCTTTCACTGATGCTTATGCTCTTGCTCAGCATTGAATTGGTTTATTGTGTCCACACTGAGTCTGACATTGAATTTTATTCAGCTGAAATCAGAGATATCAGACAGTTAATAATGTATGGGCAGACAGTCTGGATATCCAATTATTATTTATTGTTTTTTCCCCATATGGTTGCTGTATAACTGCTGGATAGCCTGAAGATAATTCTGTTATTTGAAAATGATGTTTGAAAAAGTAAGGGTGATATGTCTGTATATTCATGGAGTAAACATTTACATATTCAGAGTGGTGTTACAGAGTGAGTGTTATATTATGGGTTGCTATACTAGTGACTGCCTGTCTGAAATGCATCTGCTAGATGCTCAAAAGTGTCCATTAATACCAGTTTACCATACGGAAGTTACTGTAGCTGCTGGTTATGTTACTTGTTTTGCTGCCACAGAGGAAATGAATCCTTGAGTGGAAAATATCGTCCATGTTGTAATCTTCTTTATACAATCATGTGTTGACAAAGTGGTGAACCTCGCTCCATCCTTACTTCTGAACCACTGAGCCTTTCCAGGATGCCCCTTTCATACCCAATCATGATACTATCACCTGTTACTAATGAGCCTGTTTACCTGTAGAATGATCCAAACAGGTGTTTTTGGAGTCTTCTGTTGCTCCTGTGCCAACTTGTTTGAAACGTGTTGCTGCATCAAATTCAGAATAAGCAGATAGTTACAAAAATCAATGAAGTTGATGAGGTCAAACATTAATTAAATTGTCTTTGTACTGTTTTCAGTGGAGTATATATCAAAAGCAGTAAGCAAGGTATCACATTCTGTTTTATTTATGTTTTACACAGTGTCCAAACTTTTTTGGAATTGGGGTTGTAAGTAAAATATGATGACTATAAAAAAAAATGGTGAACCAAAATAAAGCACTTCACAGTCGAGTGTGTACTGTACCAGTGCTTTTCCCATCTGCTGTATTTTGTTTGAAAAGTTTGTTGACGCGGTGCCTTCATGTGCAGGTAGAGAGCTCTGATATTTGAGACATGAGTGATTATATGAAGGAAATTTCAGATTATATTTCGAGAAGCTACCAAGCTCATGGTATCTGGTTCACAACATCTACATATGTTTGATTCGCAGAAAGCGTAGCTCATTAATCGAGTGCTATTTGGGGGCAGATTCCTCAGCGATTTGCTTCTGGACAGATCTAACCCCGACTGTGACACATTTTAGTTGCCTCAGATGATACTAGAGTGTTTGTGTGTGTCATTTCTCCACACTTGTTACCAGGACAACCTCCTCCTTCCGTGTGCCCTTTAAGTAAATAGTGGGGAGGATGGGAGGTTGGGTGGAAGGGAGGAAGGGCTCTAGTCTTACAGATCTCCTGGGAACCCTCGGAAAGATGGGGGGTGCAGATGTTGAGGAGGAGCCCGTCTATCCTCGGCCTGTTTCTAGAGGTGTGTTTGGTCATTAGCAAATATTCCATACCAGTGGAGAAATGGCATAGGATCAACATTTTCATAAGGCAGAAATGTAATTCGCTGCTCTAGAAAATGCATGACTCTCGTCTGCCAAGATTGTGGGACTTCTGAGTGTCTGTTTTTGCCTGTGATCAAACATGCATGACAGCTCGCCTTCAAAGCCAAGACAATATGTGAGCGAGGCATACTGGCAGAGCCTACGATCACTGAGTCCAGAGGAAACACACACCCTCGCGCATTACGGCTGACAGTCCTGCTTCTTTCATCCAGCCACAAAGACGTGCACGTACTCTATGAATAGTTAATAGAGGTTAGGATAATACCCAGGTTGTTACTCATATTTATCAAAAATGAAATGTCAAGACAGTCATGCGACAGCCTCTCTGGCCCACATGCATAATATCAGTGAAGCCTTTGCAGAGCTTCCCTCCAGTCTGAAACAATTCATCTTCAGCTGTACATCTGTTCAAGTCTCCTCTGGAAAGGAGAACACACAATTGACACTTAATTGCTCAAAGGCAAACAGAAAAGGCTCATTTCACTGCAACCATCCAGTGTTGGCATCTGATTACTCAAACATGCACACATATCATCACAACACATTGCCAGCTTTGATTAACGTAAATGTTATTCAGATCCTTTTTTCGCAAATATTTTTCAGAAGAGAGACAGGGCAGCAGCTGTAATTCTGACAGTGCTGTAAATAAGTTACAGCAGCTTTAAATCTCACATAATGGAGACAGACAGGAATAACAACTGTGTGCACTTCCCCTGAGGCAATTTTCCCTCAGGCATCTTTCCCTGAGGTGAACAGATTAGCCAGCGTACCCTTGAATCTGGCCGTAGTGACCAATATTGAGATCACTCTTTCTGTGGGAATGGGATATGCAGAGTGCCACAGGTGGTTGGGGATCTGCATTGAAGAGGCAGAAATACTTTGAGCACACAGTCATTGCACCATAACATTGTTTCATTTAGCTGAAAAACACCTCGGGTAACGCACAGAGGCATCTTTGGCCACATGCAGTCAAAGATCAATTTTTAATAAAAATTCTAGGGCCAGATATTTTTCACATGTCAGAAGCACATCTAAAGAAAGCAACAAAATTGGACAGAGCTTCCTGTTGCCACAATTCAACAAATTGCACTCTTTTTAGGAGACAATGTTCTATCGTGCTAAAAAAATAATAATAATAATAAAATAAAAAAACAAAACAAAACAAAAAGCATCAATATTTGAGACTTTCTTGGCACTGTGTAAGCATTTACATCCCCTCTAATTTGATGCAGGCCGCAATTATGTGTGACTAATGGTGGGTAGGAAGCTGCAGTATTCACTGTTGATATTTTACAACAGTGTTGATTTACACTGTTGATCTATATATTGGAACCACCATGATTAATACATGTTATTTGCATAAATCCATTATTTGGATGCCAAAACATTACTTGCATGTGGATGACATGCAAAGTGTCCCATTTTGTTGTGTTGTGTGAATGTGTATGTGTGTGCGCTGTTCATTTTTTACTGAGCTGCTATCACATTACACTCTTTAAATACAAAATAGAAAGCTAACCCGGTCTGTCATTCTGGCTGATTCCGTGCAAAGGAGACACAATGTTTTAGCTAAATTTCGTGTCTATCTAGTTTCACTTTGATCGTGAAAAGAGTATTAATTAGAGGAACCTTTCAAGGCTTAAGTGGGAGGATCTAAGTTAGTCTTTTTCACTGTTTTTTATTGCAGCTGTACTCAATATACCCCAGAGAGGGGGCAGTTGCCATGGTAAAATGAATTGGTCTGTGCACATTGAGACACATTCAACTTATGCCACTTTCAGAAGAGGTGATTTTGGGGTCTTCTTACTGTACACTGGTTCCGTACACTGGAAAATATCTCAATGCCCTCTTTAACTAAAGGTTCTATCATGGTCCATATTCCTTTTTAATGATGGTCAGAAATGGACATTATTTTGTCATACTGGAAGCGCCTATTCATGCAGTCTGGCTTGTACATGCGTTTAGGCATTTTGCTCACTTTTTACTTTCTTTTTTTTTCATTTTACTGCTGAGATACTAGCACTCCTTATGATCATAATTTAACAAGAGGAATTTAAAACAAAACAAAACAAAACAAAAAAAGAGCATCCAGTCAGTGAGCAAGGCAGAAATTGTACACCGTCTCATACACCGTCATCTAATGATCCACTTAGATTCTGCGTGGACTCCAATGCGTTCTGCTCACAATTCAACAAGTGTAGGTAATGTTTATGTTGCTGTTCAGATGGCTGATATCAGCGGTGAGCATCATCCTGTGGGCATCTGCCAAAACAGACATGACATTTGCATAATTAAATGCTGAAATGAACACTGATTGCTGTAAAAGAAACTACAATCACGTTTAGAATAAAGTTCCTATCTGTAATGTTTTATTTCACCATTGACTCCATGATACTTACTACCTGGCCATTTGCAAATCACCCTATCAGCCAATGCGATGACACAACCAAAGCCAGACCTGCGCTGTGCAGCCAAACCACAACAGCGTAGCATAGATTACGTTGGCTACCTCTGCCTTGCATTGCTCTTGGCTAGCAGAAAGCAATTGTTAGTCGTACACCTTTGCTTTGTATCATTACAGCATTCATTGTTGTATGTTTATTGTACAATCAATACAAATTGTCATAATACATATGTTCATATCATGAATCACATTAGCTGTTAATTTGGCAAGCTATCTAAATAACATATTGACTCAGAGAGTATTTTTGTATTGTATTTAGTGATAGCCTTAGTGAGCAAGCAAGCTAAAGTTAGCCAGCACGCTGTAAATTAGCTACGCTGCGTGGATCTGGTGTTGTTTATCAATTTAGTAACATTAGCCTGTGCTGCACACTGTTGGTGTTGTAGGGGATCAGATGAAAGGCAGTCGGGGGCACGCATACCGTCACATCCTTTGGGATTTTAGTGGAAAAAAATGCCCTTTACATAGAATCAGTCCACAGGATGTTTGAGACAACTGAAAAAGTTGGGGAAGGTTTAATTTTTGAAGTTCACACACTGGCAATATGAAGACATTAATACTTGCAAATTGTTCACATTCTTACATATGACACATTTGAGTGATATCACAGTGGGAAAGTACTGTGTTAGAAGTAACTTATAGTAATATAGTAAATATGTAATATTGGCTTTCCACCACCGTGTTTACCACATTTTAGATAGTCAAGCTTTTCTTTGGTATCTGACAACTCCAGCTGCATCTAATCTTCATTGGAAAATGAATTAACAGACTCACAACAAAATTGGTGCATAAATCTAACCTAAATCAACAATAGCTGTAAATTTGTTGAGTGTCAAGCCTTAAGATACTGTATTAACACAGTGTGTAATTAGCTTGACCCTGTGAACTACAGTGGTTGTTTGGCCTGCATTGACGATGTGCTCATGTAATCTGACCAAATTTCATTAACACTCACCCTAATTACTAGGGCAGGAATTATTTAATTAAACACTAAATGTGGACTTTAATCTGCTCATGTGGGAATTCACAGTCATTTGTGGCTCAGAAAACATGGATACGACATGTAGTAATGCCAAAGTGTAAATTCAACAGAAGTTTGTGTGTCACTGTAATTAACATTATATGTCATCCTTATTATAATGATACCCAAACAAGGTTTAACAGTTCAAAGACATGCCGATACTTTATCATTAAGCCGGGGAGGCATAATAACTGGGGTTAATGTGGGGATTGCAATCATGATGACAAAAATTTGAGATAATCTCCATTTTGCCGTGGCTTCATAAAGCCACAGACATCTGTGAAAAAAAAAAAATATATACTTTAAGCCACATCAAAAATGACACACAGATATATTGAAGTAGCATTTCTAAAAACTGCATACTTAGATTGATCTAACACCACTTCATAATTTCATTAAAATGTTTCCTGCTTTAAAAGATAAGCCCTTACTTTTCATTTTGCAGATTACAAAGTGCCATTATTATCAGTTTAATTATTCTCAGTGAATAGAGGCTTTAATGAATAAAATGTCTACATACTGTAATAGTAGTGATTCACTCTCATTTAATGATGGCTAAATCTACTCACTGAGAAACACTGGTGCAGACACATGAAATCCACAACAAAATGGGTTTGAACTTTGGATTCACAAAAATAGCTGCCATGAGATTAATCATGGGCTTTTACTTCAGATACGAGAGAGTGGCTCAAAAAAAAAAATAAATAACACTAATCAGATCAACAGTTGACCATACAAAATCCAATTTCAATTTATGGATGGTTGGCAGCAAAAAACAAATTGTTATCAGCTGTATGTACTCCCAGAGTGGAACAAACGTCAGTGTGATCTTGTGGAAAACATACAGAAATATAAACACTGCAGCTAATGGTACACAAGTCATGGTCATAGGTCAGACAGCTAGTGGAGTTATTGCTTTTTAACTCTAATATTTCAAAAAAGATCGGATTGGTTTGCTTGTTTGTCAGTTTTGAATTTGTCATGTTCTTCAGTCTTGTTGAACTGCACATGGCTAAAAGGCCTGTAGTAAGTTTTGTCAGCCTGGCCATAAGGTGACAACGGGTTGCATAATGCTGCTGTAAAATAAAATGACATACTACCAGAGCTAGTCCCCAATAATAATTTAATGAAATTAGTCATCATCTAAAAAGATATATAAATAAATAATAAACTGTTCCCTTCCTGAAGGCTACAATATGCAGCCTTTCACCTTGAGGCAACACAGTGCATTGTGAGTCCTTTATTTGTCCCCTCAGGTGTGCAGGTTAAGCCAGCAGTTGTCACTCAATTTGATGGGCTGTTGAGGCGACATTCAGCCTGAGGCTGTGGTAACATAAAGCCACCATAGGCACTGAATACAAGGACAGAGAAAACTACTCTGAAAATATGGTAACCGCAACCGGCAAGTGCCCAGCTATGCCCATGTGATGAGAGATGCCAAGAATAAATGCATACACACCAGGACATCCCAAAGGCCCTGAAACAGCCATAGATGAAAAATAAAGAACATGTCTTCTTCATTTGCTTGTGTTTTCCTAAGTTTCAGTGTACTCTTGGCCACTGTAGCTCCAACATCTAAGAGAAGCTGTTGAGCTGGGAAGGAGAGGCCGCCTTTGAACATTGTGTTTACAAATTGCACCCCACAAATCCCACTCATCCTGCCTTTAAGTCCATATAACACTTTTAAATTATGAACGTCTGCTTAAGCAGTGCACTCTTACTGTTCGAAGGGGAAAATACGCCTTAAAACAAGAGACAAATAGTATAGTGCTAGTTTCACTAACTTGCCTGTGAATTGACCAATTTAACAGCTTTAATTACCCATGACAACACACAGTTACATTAACCATGCATATAAACCTCACAGATAATCCCAACATTTAAGTGAAAGAAAAAACAAGCAAACAATAAAACCTCTTTCCCTTGTGGAAAACACAAACACACAGACCTCTTCATGATCAACGTCACTGTAGTTATTTCAAACAGCATGCTTAAAGACAGTTATAATGACTTAAATAAGAAGATGGATGCTCCAAAACTGTGAGGCAAATACAGGCTGTCAGAGCGAGATGTGGACCAAGATTGACACCGTGTAGTTTATAGAAAGCAGCTTCTTTCTCACTGCAACACACATAGTAACAACTGAAAATAACTACACAGTTGTATCTGACAGAGCTCCAGTCAATACTGTCAATAGCCAAGTAACTGGAACTACCATGGTGAGATGGTGTTTGGCCAGATCTGTGACTTCTCCTCCTAATTGCTTTAGTTAAATTAACTCATTGTTTGTGACTGTGTATTTCTGTTTCTGTCCCTCTCCGAGGCTTGTATGTACACACACATTAATGTGAGAGATCAGGTTAAAGCAAGAAAGCAGGTAACACATTAACATGCGCTGCAATACACTGACAATTGGCTCATTCTACTTCATACATAGACAAACACAGACCTTATTTCCTGTTGAACATATTTAATAGACTGAATGCAAAGCAAATTTTCCTCCCACAGTATTTGACCACTAAAATTAACCACTGCTTTGTTTGTTCGGTCTGTGTTAATTGGTCACAATGTACAGAGTGTACGGACATTAACTGTAGCTAGCGAGCAAAATATGCACCGATCTTGTGTGTGCAGAGTGTACCTCTGCCTGATTATCTGACAGCTCAGCCACTGAATGATGTCAAAACTTTCCAGAAACTCCAGTTCTTTATTTTCCTCCCAACCTTCACTTTGTCTTCTCGTCGCCGTTCAGAGACTGGTGTCATAAAGCCTCCAGGATAACAACAAACTATTCAAGCTGCAGCATTTTCAACTCGCATGGACGTGTCTTTGCCTCAGTTCATGCTTTGTGTTTATTGTTAGAGCAAACCTCTTTCTATTGGCGTCCACTTACGCATTGACTGTATATGTAATTGCACCACCTCTGAATTCCGCTTTGCACTTAGTCTGAATACACGTAAACAACTGGCGTACACTGGCTGCTCTGCCAAGGCAACACAGCACGACAGCAGCGGCTGCAGTCTAAACTGTACCTGATCAGCCACCACTGAAAAGCACTCAGCCCAATAGGCAATTCTGTGCTTGTGTGTATAAATGGAAAAAATTATACTATACTTATAATTTGGCAACTCGATTTATTCTGGTCATGCACATGCTGTTGGTCAGTAATTTCTCTCTTACTTTACAGCTGCCACAGCGATAACGCCCCTATCCCATGGCTTTCTCATGCAAAGTACTCACACTGAAAAAATGCCTGTGAAGATTCAGGTGCAGGTGATGGGTTATCTAGAAATACTAAGTCAAAGGCAGCTGGATTTGCGGTTTTAGTAATGAAAACGCTGATCTCCACTCAATGAAGAAGCTTCATCAGCTCCACTGGCTGGTTATAGTGCTGCTTTCGGATAATAAGAGCAAAAATTTGTTTAGTGTTAAAGTAATCATGTATAAGCAGCATCCTTTACATCCTCACATCAAACAAAGCCAATTATAGTTGTTTATGCAAAATCCCATTGTGAATATCAACCAGCAACAACCACTGTCAGCCTGTGTAATGTTACTTGTACATCTTAGAATCTAACTTTAAAAAAGGGTTTACAGGCACACTCGCAGCTCAGGGAGGCAGTACTGCTTTGACATAATTGCTGCTGACAGCATGCTAACATGCTCATGACAATGTTGATATGCTAATGTTTACCTGGTTTAATATTTATACGTGTATACCATCATTGTTTAGCAACTTAGCTGCACATTACAAGCTTGCATTTGGTGATTATCACAAAACACCCGAGGTACACCTGAGGCAAAAGGGCCTGTTATTAGTTTTGCAGGTATGTGGTCATACATTAAAGTATAAGACTTGATGGTGATGCATGATGAAAAGTAAAAGAGCACCAAAGTCCTTGCATTTAATCAAGAATGTCTCAAATTGAATAGAAAATAACACGTCAGCGTCATTGTGGTGAAGACTCTGGAGATCACCAATATAAGTAAGATTCATAGTCTGGACATCGTGTATAAGCCAACATTTTTTGATGTAAGTGAAGACTTTGACCTGCTGGTGGAGCTAGATGGAAAGTCAGGGGACCACCAAATTTATTAGAGATATTTCCATCTCAACCAAAGTGGTGGACCAACAAAACAACGCTGGCATCAACAGAGCTACACTGATGGCATGCTAAAAACAAGGCTTTAATTGGTGTTACCAGTGTACCGATTTAGAGTTTTTGCACATGTTTCATGTAGCATCAGAGCAGGTACTTTGGGACAAAATCTACAAATTGTCATTGTGGGACATGGCTGCGTTAATATAAGGTGTAAGGTGGAATTGTCCATAAAAAAAAACATAATTAAATCCCCAATATTACTGCTGTTACCATTTTAAAAGAACTGTTACAGATAAAGTGCAGTTCAGTCTAATAAACAGAGACATTACACAGCCAGATGCAAAGTGACACATGTAGAAGGTCTAGGACAGCTGGGGGGCAGGGTGTTAGATCTGAGAGCGTGACCGTGAAGCACAGACCAGGTGTATAACCCTTGAACTCAACATGATGGATTGCTTCCATCAACAAGCTTCTGGTGATGTTGTGTTGAGCTCAGTGTGCAGTGTTCCTGCAAGTACGAGCTGCAGGTGAAATGGATGATATTTTTCAGAACATACAGAGCAGGAAGTGTTGACAGAGGCTGTGACAGATATTAAACACATGTGATTAATTAATAAATAGAAATTAGAGAATTACTTTTTAGGGCATTAGATTTATACTGTGGTGTTTTTCTTTTTTCGCTGAAGGCTCTGACAGTAAGCAGAGCATTGCAGAGTCCTTTGAAATTCACTGTGGCCCAGTTCAAAGATGTAGAGACCCTTAGCTAAATTCCATACTAGATTCAAGGCCATAGAAAAACTTCAGTAGAGTTTGCTCCATCACCCATTCATTCACTCACTGACTTTGTTAGCTTCTTATGGGCACATGTGGAGCGTTCCCACCCGGCGGCTAATCTCTAGTTCCCTGTGCTAGATTTCCTGCTTCAATGCACTGTAATGACATTTATATCCTTTTGTGAGTAGCCTACTCATATTCCTTATAATTCCACCCACTCACAAATGTGCATTACATTATGCTGTATAAGGAGGAAACATTGTAATGATTACAGAATAAATTGTAAATTGGAGTGAATCTCTTATAAATTGCCCGTCCTGGCCCTTCTGTACTGTGTTCTGCTGCTTGGCTGGTTATCATTAATTTTCATGTGGCGTATGCTTTAAATATGAATTCTCCCACAAAGCGTTTAATCAACAGTGCATGCGCTTGGAGTGCTTCTAGAGGCCCAGAAGGTGTTAAATGAATCATGGATTGCTGCTGGTCCTCTGGAACAGGGGTGTGCAAGGTCATATCTGGCTTAAAGGGCAGAGGGCTAATAATCTACTCTCCCAAATTACTTTCTCTAACTATAAGAGTAATGCCCAAATATTATCAAAGGATGTCATTTTTTATAGCCCCTGGACCTGGTGTTTCATTCCTCTTTTAATTAAGATTCACTATGATTGTGCTGAAACTGGAGAGAGACAGTTAACAGCTGCTTTTTCGACCAGGAGTGAGCTCAGGATTTGGTGTGGTGAGTCTCATTCACTATCAGACTGTATGCACAAATCTATGTTTAAGCACAAAAGGGTGTATTATGGACAATGATTGGATTTATTAATTAGTTCTTACTTGAAAGTGTTCATACTGTGGGAACAAATGTAAAACTGACTATCACACATTTGCAAATATTATAAAAGCCCTTGGTGTAAAAATGCCAAAGTGGCAAACTTTGACTAAATTTAATGAGCAAATTAGAAACGCAACCAGTAGCAATTGGTTAATATTAGAGCTAGACTGAAAAATTGCCAGCTAATTGCGGATCAATATCATGTGTATGTCGTCCGACAAGCAAAAAGAAATGTCATCACAGGACTGCCAGAGACGCGTTGGATGTAATTCAAACAGTATTAACAGTCTCTACTATTGGTTTCCCTGCACATTGCAATTTTCCTTGTATATATTGTTTATTGCTTATTTTATATTTTTGTACTACTTAACTTACTGTTCAGTCTTTTGTTTGTTTTTTTTGTCTTTTTTGTCCTTGTTGTGTGTCTTTTTACATACATTGTGCACACATTAACAGACACTGAGAAACACAGCCTGAAGATATCTTTGGCTTACTGAGTAGTTATGGATATGTACATCCAGTAGACACAGAGCAACATTATCATCAACTGTCCACCCAATAAATTTCAGTATTCATTGACCTTGTACTTCTGGTTTCATTGACCACCTCCTGAGAAAAGTTCCTGGGTTTTCCACTGACTAAAGGTTTGACCTTCTTCACCAGTCACTGTTTATTTTGTCACTCTGCCCTTTTGTGTCGAACATGCAGCGAACTCTTGACTTAACTGAGAAAACAGCCGCCTGCTATTTTATATGAAAAATGAATGATGCTGAGTCATACTGCTTATGTGCAGGTCAGATAACCAAAAAAAGGAGCTAAAAGCTCAGAGGACTGCATGGTCACCATTCATGGATGTAGCACGGCATAGTTTGTATGTGATATTGTACTATAATGCTGCATTTCCACTATGTGAGTTTTAGAAATGTCAAAAGTACAATAAAAAAGTTGATCACGAAACAAAATATCTCCCAATGCAGCTTTAAAGTTGGCCTTATTTGCACTCATCGCCATCAATGGAGTGCTGCTTAATTTCCATATCAGACTCTACCATAGTAATTGACATCAGCCAAAGTGCACACTTCATGGCAACAGAGACACAGCGTCACTGCCTCTGTTATTGCAATCCAACCACACCAGACACTCCATGAGAGATAAGAGGGGAAAAACGCCCTTTTGGCTTCAACTTAGAAATTAAACACTTCCATTTAAATATTGATAAAATGTCAGGTTTTTTTTTACTCTTATGGCAACATTTTTTCAGTTTGTTGTTGTTGTTGTTGTTTGTGGTGGTGGGTTTTTTTTAACTGGCTAAAACTCTCACCGTGTGCACAGAAGTGAACTAAACTGTCCACTTCACAAGTCTCTTGAATTGAACTGGTACCACAAGCACAGTCTCTTCATGTGTGCAGCGTACATGGTAACGTGTTTGTCTGAAAGTATCGTTGTGAAATTAACTATGATAACATCCACCAGCCTGAGTGAAGTTATCCTGTAACTTTAAAGCATTCTCAGCCCAAACCAAGACTTTATTTTGACAGAGTTGCATTTTCTGTAGCCTGCAGAACAAAGCAGGTGCTTGTTTATCTTTGCCAGGGAGGCATCCTTTGGTGGAGATAAATTTTTCTAACTTGTTACTGTCTGTGGTGTTGAAAAGACTGTTGGCTGCTCATCTAGTCATCTATTCACCATCTGGTGACTTTGGAGACACAGTTACCAGGTTATCGCTCTCTTTGGGCTCGAGTCTTTATGGACTTTTACTGACTGCAGGTTTTTTGATGGGACAGTTGGTTTACCTCGCTGGTTTGTACAGTGCCATGGTACCATAGTCAGTGTCGGTGAGTGAAGAGACGCATGTAATGTCGCGCTCGTGGCAAGCTGTGGCTCATTCGCGGAGATTAGTGTCAACGCACATGCACTATCATAAATACGCACATAATACTCTGTTGTAGCAGATGATGCGATTCTAGTCAATGCATAAGAGCCCAAGTGCCAGTAAGTGTTGTCAAATGCTTCATAAACTGGAAAAGTTAACATCCCCCAAAGGCCCATCAGAGCAAGCCTCACAAGCCCACAGTAAAGCTCTTTTCCAGGGATCTTAACATTCTGAATACAGACACGGTGCTTCTTCGCTGGGTATGGAGAAACTTTCATCTCACATCTCTCCAATAGCAGAAGTGTTATTAGGTGATATTATGAGCATGCTGAAACAAAATTGTCAGTGACAGTGCATACACTCTGCACTCTGCACTTCAAAAGGCCTGTTGAACCTGAACCACCATGGACAGTGGATCACGGTTCAAACACCCCCCCCCCCATGCACACAAACTCCCTTGAGCAAACACTGTGTGCCGAGTGCATCCGTATGTACAATGAGGTCGGATGTTGGAATGAAAGAACCTGCACATTTTCCTCCGAGCCCAAACAAATCTCAGTACTGAACAACACTTACTGCGGCCAGCTACTGTGTCTGCTATTCTCAGCTTTTAAACACTAGATTAAGATATCTTTACTCGCATAAACATTAACCACTGTCAGTAACTAGTCACGCTAAAAGAAGCACATGTTCCAGTATAATTACCTCATCAGCAGGAATTTCACAAACACTGCAATCAAAAATAACAGAAGCTGGAGGCAGTGTACTGTTTCCAGATCCATGCCCCCCCTCCTCTTAGCTCGGCTCCACGGGGAGTGGAAGTGTGACAACGTTCTGTTTGCTGTTCCTCCCCACCTTACTGCCTACACGAGCTTCCTATGTGACTCTTGGGAGGTTCACCAGGCTGTTTTAACTTTAGCAGACTTTATTTTACTTTAATTGTTCTGTCCCTGAGCACAGAAAATGTATCCTTTCTTCTCCCAGATGCACTCTCAGTTGGTTTTCTAGTTGTTTTTTTTCATCGTGTAGGCTACAGTAGTTCCCACTGCAGTGGGTGATTAAAGAAAACAGTGTCTTGGAAAAACAATTTGACACTGCATCTGACAAAAAATCGTCTTTTAGATGGAGCAGCTGAATACTAGTAATGTAAGCTGTTTTATCGTATTGACATTCTATGTTGCAAAAAGATGTAAAGCTATGAAATATAGTCAGCGGGATTAAAATGTCTTCGATGGAAAGCCAGTTTTAACATGCAAACAAGTATGAACAACATGTGCAAGGCTCAAACCAGAAAGCCTCCGGTGGGATTCTCTGCAAAGCAATCTTTGCATAAATACACACTTAGGTGCCTCCAGTAAATAAAACTGCTAGTCATTTGGCCGTTTACTGTCTGTCTCCCATATATCCTGAGTGTGTGAATGGTGCATGTAAAATGCCAATTGTCTCTTTCAGCCTCCAGACTCAGCACACAGTTAAAGTTTAGCCATCTGTTTCCACACATGACCTTTCTTTTTAATTGCCTAAATTAGAGGAGAATGAGGAAGACTGGCTGCATGCTCACTCCTGTCCAATTCTAATATTGAAGAAACAATTGTTATTTACAGTGACAAATAGTGCGGGGGAGCTATGTCTGTGTCAGCTGCTTTCCACCTGGCCATGTTGAACACCTGCCCAGAGCCAGTTTGGTTCACTGCAGATGGCTAAGGTGAGCTTTCTATCCTCAACAACCTTTCCTGCAGGCAGCACCTTGCGCATGGAGAGAGCTGCACTATGCAGTCAGTGCTAGCCTATATCATGTTAATTCCTGCACCCTGATATTAACTTCTCACAATACTGAATATGAGAAGCTGCAGAGAGTCTAAGGAGAAAATAGAATTAGCATTGATGAATGCAGGATGATAGATTAATCATCAACACAGTCGTGTGCATGTATTCTTACATCACAGGATTTAATCTTGTTAAAATGTTGCCCAATATCGCTTATTTGTTGTATAATATGATCCATTATTTCTTACAGAATAATGTAAAGGAACGCATGGTCTTACAGGAACACATTTTAAGTCCTACTTTCATTTAAATTAGACTTTTGTGATGGTTTCCACAGAGGTTGCATCACGCTTTCTGTGCAGCTAATCATGCGGTATTGTGTTGGATGCTAGATTATGCTCCAGTTCTCAATGTGACTTATGTGGTTGAATCGGTATTAAGGATAATGCTCTCATAGTGAAAATCACTTGGTATCTTTCAGTCCCCTAATTAAGGCACTTGTCAGGGTAGCATTAATACACAAACCAGATAGGCAGCTATTTATTATAAACTATTCATCTGATAAGCTTGTTACTGCACACAAGAGATTACATCACAGTCATCATTCTTTTTAACCCGAAATTTGTTTTTCAATTGATCTTAGTCAAACATGGCTCAAATACAAAATACAGTAATTACACATCCAGGGAATGACTTTTTCTCTATGTGCAACATGTTATTAATCAAAAGCTGCTTCCTGTTGTTGACCTGATGGATTAATCCATTTGTATAAATTAATCTACTACCACCAAAGAACTGTCTTTTAATGAAAGATCTGTTATCTGTTCGACATTTAAATGAGCTGATGACTGTGTAGGTCAACAGTTCTCAAAGCCAACTGGTTTAACCAAAAAGGTGAGCATGTCAGAAACAAGTATTTGTAGCCACAGACGTCACTTTGGAAATCATGTTGCAATTTTTGGTTCAAATTCTGATGTATTTTCATTGTGTTTGAAGAAGAAGGAATCCGGGGAAATGCCAGGAGCCATTGTTCTTCTGATACCCAGACAAGCACAAAGCTAAGACCGACTCTGTAACAAAGCAGAACATCTTCTGTGTGTCCTCTTTTTCTCTTTTCTGTGGAAACAAACTAAGGGAGACGTATGACAGGCTGCCATGGTGATGTACAAAAAATGAGGGCTTGTAAAATAATACTGGCACCTTCTAGTAAGTTTTGTGAAAAATTTAAAGACGAGGAAAGAAGAGCTTGTGACGGAATTCCAGCCTCATTATTTATTGCTGGCAAAATGCGTTGGCCTCTGTGGAGGTCACACAATTGCTGTGACTGTGGTTGGGGACCAATGTGTGGCCAGTGGGCAGAGGTTTCAGGGTCACGCACTGACATGCCTCAAGGAAGGTGTGTAATGAAGCATTAGACACAGCTGGTGCTTGCCAGGGCAGGCCCCAAGTCACAACCAGGAATGTAAGGTCATTTTTGGACCAAAACTATTTCAGATTAAATGAGGGCTCTTTGCGCTGGGGAGCAGGTGCGGGCACTGGCTAACTGTAGGTATACAGCAAGTTAACCTTGGTATGGGGTGGCACACAGGATAAACTAAAGACTAAGAGAAGATGACAAATGACTCTGATAGTGTGCATTTGACCACCAAACCCTTTTGTCAATGTACCCCTGCACAGTGCCAAAGAGGAACGCAGGGGAAAGCACAGCAAAGCAGATCTCATCAAGTAATGTATAGCGGCAATACAATGAACGACGAAGGGTAGCCCAGGGGTAATCGATAATTTGAGCCACCAATCTGTTCCAGGTGCTTTATGATGTGACTGAGGTAATTATCACCAGATCAATGAAAGAGTTTGTTGTGCAGAGAAATGAGTGAGGGAGGGGTAATTGGTTTCTGCTGCTGAACGGATCTTATGTATGTATTTTTTTCAACCTGGGGATAGGGGTTAAAAATGATTCTCTCCTGAAGTAGAAGTCTGTTTGTCCTACACTGTTTGTTCCCTCTGGGTGGAGGACCAATATTCAAAGATGTCCATGGGTCTATTTGCATTTGCATGCATCATTAAACACCCACAAAGGGAGCTTTGGTGAGTCTTGGGGCAAAGTAGAATGTACTGAGGTCGGGACTAAAAAGGAAGCAAGAAGAGAGAGGGGATGAGAAAAGAGCACGGCCAACTTCAGAGAAGAGTTCATCTGGGAGAGTAAAGAATAAAGCTACTTTTTTGTTTGCCCGATTAAGATTCTCATACTGATGATTAAAACTTAGATTAATAGTTTTCATCAACTTTCCCATGTGCATTGTGTTTGAATACAGCCAACAGAGACAAGCTGTAGAGAAAGTAGACCACATGTTAGAAGATGTGTTCAGGTGAGAAAGAATCACCCAGTGTGGCAGCCCGCTTTGGGTTTTTGTTCTTGCACTTTTCCCCTCTTTCTGTGCTTACGTGGTAGTTAGTTTGCAGCATGATGCTCAAACATGTGAACATAAAATAACACCTGTACGTTCTTGTCACATTATGCCATGTTGTGAACTTAACTGAAGTAAATATTTAAGTTAGACTGTTCTGCCATAGTTTAACAAAACAATGGACTGATGATAAAGCTGAGCCTGCCACATGTCATATTTAATTGCTTTAAAATGACCACTCAGAAACAAGGGTGTCTCCTTTGTTAAATGGCCGTTGCCTCGACTCCTCTCACCTCGTATCTCCTCTTTACCTCCAATGCCATCACAATATGGAGGGACTAAGATGAGGAGAGGAGACAAGGAAAGGAATCGAGGCAGGAGTGGGTGAAATTGCCAGTGGTTGTTTTTATGTAAAACCTCTTTGAAAACTGGGTTTCCAACAGCTAAAAGCTCATTCATGTCATTACACACGTCCACCTCCGCCTGGCCCTTTGTGCCTTTAGCTCATAGTTTCTCAGTGCGCAGCCTGCAGGCCAGTGGGAGCGTTCAGAAACATTTTGCGAGGCCCCTGAACGTGACATGAGATGCATGCATTATATTTTAATCATTCAATTTCAATACTTTTGATAGCCTGCATTACTGAACTACTGCGTCAGGCTGTGGCCCCTAACAGGCACCTTTCAGGCTTAGAATCCAAAGAATTAAAATGACCAAACGTCCTTTCTGCTTTGTTGTTGGTCTAAGTGTTGATATATTGTAAATGAGGACCTGCAATTTAATTTCTGTCAAATCTGTGTAATTAGACAGCGTGACTGATTTAGATTTCATGAATCATTTGTATTCTTTTTAATTTGAATCTGCTGTTCTTGCGCCGTTCACCTTCCCACCATCAAACACAACAATATAATTTGTTTGTTGTGGTGAGTCCATCTCAGTTTGCCATGCATCATAAGCATTTGCAGCAGCCGTTGTAATTCATTGTAACTGTGATTGATGCTTGCAAAAACACTCCAAGACAGTATTGCAATCAATTATGTTTGATTTATTGTCTTTGCAGCTTCAGTATGCATTGTGTAACCATTGTAACAACAGAAACTTTCAGTGCCGCGGCCTCACTCACACAGCCATAATCACTCTTTTTCTAGCCCCTCTGTATGGTGTAGAATCAACGCTCCCAAGCTGTGCTCATCATATTTCATTACTCTAATTCACAATGAAGGTCATTTTTATGAATTGACTGAGGAAAGACCAGTTTTTGTCCAAACTTAATTAAAACTCGGGCGTAGCTTTCTGGGCAGGGCTTTTTTTTTTTCTTCCGCCATGATTCAATAATCAACAGAAGTAAATCATCTACAGTCTATTGCATCAGTCGCCAGCAGGCTGGAACAAATGCAAAAAATAAATAGACCTGCTCTGGCATGCCCTGAGTTACTGGCAGGAGCTGCAAGGTTACTCTGTGGAGTACTCCGCGGCACCTTTAGACCACATGGCTACAATTATCACAAAGTCTGTTAAAAGCACTGTCCTGTGATCTATGGAGTGCTGATCAGCTGTAATATCAGCCATAGATGTTATTTTATCCTGTGATCTAGTGTAATCACTATATGCTGCCAGTGCCACTAGCTTCACTAATTACTAATGGTGATTTAATGCAATGGTTGTGACCATTTCCTCTCCTGTGCAGGCCCCGTTCCTGCACTGTTGTCCTTGTAAATTAGGTGTGTGCCACTGATTAATGGTTAACAGCCACTATTCCAAGAGAGGCATCATCAGCAAAGCATTTAATTAAATGGTTGTCTCAATTACTTAGAAAACTAATGCAGCTTACACAGAAGCTAACTTTATTAAACCATATGAAATGTCAGGCGAAGTTCTGCGCAAAGATTCAGATACTAATCTTCATGGATACAGGTTTAAACCCATGTTAATTAAAAAATGAAGAGCAGCGTCGGACACCAAAGGCTTATTTTCTATTCATATTTCTTCCTGAAAACACTCGCCGACGATGACCACGTACCTTTAGATGACAGCAATGGAGCAATTTGCTGTTTGATATTTTTAGAACCTGTGTATTTCCTAAATCAAAACAATTCCCTCCTCAAATTAATTGCTTCTATCAACTGGTTCAATTCCTGAGCTGCGCTGCACAAGACAAAGTGCCAAGCCAAACACGGTGCCCTGTGCCATCAATCATTGCTCTGTATTAACTACCCCGCCTCCCATCTCAAAGAAAACAATTAAAGTTAAACTTGTTGATTTGTTATGGTACACCATAAATCACACTGGTATGTGAAACCCGCCATCTCCTGGGGCCCCTTTTCATGTTCCTCGATCAGTGAGCCGAGGTTAGAAAGCTCCGCTTTGAACTAGTCCTGTGGTACTCGGTTATTTATTTATTTCGTTGTTTGTTTTGGGTAAAATGATAGTTGCCTCAGTCACACTGAAATATGCTGAATTAAAGCTCCTTACGTGAGCCAATAAGCTCTGTACGTGTACATGCAGATAAAGTGCTTACATTATATGAAAAGAAAAAAACACTTTTCAGTGGGAGGGAGATACTGAAGTCTTGAAGATTTGGCTGTCTGTGTGGCTTTATGGTTCGTCTGACTTCAGCACAGCAACAGGAGAGAAATGTTGTCTGTTCATCTCAGCAGGATGTCATTTTGAAACGTGTCGTGACACATTGTTTTGAGCAGTCAGAACCATTGCAGCTAATGAGCTGTTCACTTCTCATAACATTCCTTCTTTTCAGGACCGGCTATTGGTATTTTTGCCCCTACATTTCATCAATTTTTGCTTTTGTCTTGACAATGCAAACACACTGTGCATCTGAGACATTTCCATCACTCTTGGCCACTTCTCAGCGAGCTATTCCGAGCCTGGCGGTGCCTTCGTTTGCCAGGGTAGAAAGAGGTGGGCATTGTGATAATGTCTGGACTTTGAACAGCTGACTAGGAGTGAGTCACCATTTCCAAGGCTTCGTCTCGAAGGTGTTTACGCCTTGGCTACTACTACTCATTGTATGCATTTGGCCACTGCTACTCATTGTATGCATTATTAAGAGAGGAAATGAGAAGGACCCCTCCGTTTGCTGCTTAACTGGCAGGCTCATATCCCAGATATGGTGACATACGGGGATCATGCAGAGAGCACAGAAATTCTCTGCATGTTACGTTACGGGAGAGAGGAGGAAGAAGAGTCAATTTGATAATGAGATACAGCACAAAGGCCGTCCGTGGTTACTCAGCCTCAGCAGCGCAGGAGACCTTGTTATTGTCCGGGGCAGGCCACGGGTCAGACAGTCTGTGTCTAAAAATTTTATGGATGGAAATTTGTCTGAAGAATATCAAGTGCACTGAGTCTGCACAAGTGATGACGCTTAAAGGGATAGTTTGGGTTTTTTGAAGTGGGGCTGTATGAGGTACTTATCCATAGTGTATTACCTACAGTAAATGGCCGTCAGCGCGCCTCCGTTTCGGAGAAGCAGACAGGAATAAACAGAAGCTAAGCAATGCAGCTAAATGTATTTTATCCAACTAAAAGAAAGCCCACCTAAAATAATCAATATCAATTTAGGTCAGTGCTACATTTTTTATGTTTCCACTGCTTTACCTTGTCGTCACACAGCCCTTTCCTTAAGCGCCATAATTTCCCAGCCACAAACAACACTCAAACCCTGGACCAGTCCACCGCTGCATAAGACTGAAGAGGAACAGGTAAGATAGCTAAATATCTACGAATAAATTAAAAACAACCAGTAAACAAATGCTCCACTCTTCTTCTGCATAATTTAGTGTGCGGCATACGTAGGAGTACGGAAGTTCTACAGTGGAGAAAATGTAGTGCCAAAGGAAAGTGATGTCTGACGGCGAGGTAAAATGTCGAAAATATTGCAAATACAGCGTACGCTTAAACTGACTGATTTTTTTCAGGTGTAGAAACCGTGTTTTGCTGCTGACCCCTTGTACAGCAGTACATTGCTTAGCTTATGTGCTGATAATGCGCTCTGCTTCTCTATCTACTGTACCGTAGATAATACACTGACAATCCCTCTTCAAATAACCCTCACTATCCCTTTAACACATATTTCATCAACTGAAGGCACGTCAAAATCCACAGACAGAAGCCTCACCTTGTTAAATTGCTTAACAAATTAAGTTAAGAAAGCAAATTACTTGTCTCCCAGCAGCTAGACGAATTACCATATCTCGTTAAAATCAAGTCACAAACGCGACTGACTTAGCTTTGATGTCGAGAAACAGTTTATGTCGTCTCTTACGGAATTTTATTTTAATCCCATAATTGACTAAGAACATTATACTTATCACTGGTTTTGTCTGCAAACCTTAATCTACTACACGGTTAGCAGTCAGTGGCTGAAGAAGCAAATTAAGTTGTTGACACTGGATATTCATTACAGCCAGCCATTTAAAAAAACGTCACTTGTGTGGATTATAATTGTTTTGCTGCTGTCTATTAATCGTAAGGTTCACATTTGAAATAAATTACATTCTGTGTAACAAATCTCTTTGTGCTGAGGGAAAACAAGATAGGAAAGGCATATCCATTAAACAGTCATTCATTCCGCTCTTCCACCTAATTGAGAAAGCAACACTTTTTTCAGTTTATATGACTTTACAGTGAGCGCGATGAATGCAGAATGACAGCTGTTATTACTGGCAAAATCGCATCTTGCAAAAAAACATTCTTCATGCATTACCAGTGGAGAGTAGTACTGTTCAGAGAGGTTCACAATGCTGAGAAAACCCATGTGGATTAAACACCCTGAGGTCATGGAGATGGATGGAAATGCTCCTCCTGGCACAGAGACACGAAGGTATATTTACAAAATAATCTGAACCTGAAAAATGCTCTTATAGGAAATCGGTATGGAGCACATTCCATTCTCCCCTGCAAGAGCACATCCTCTACATCTACAGTGAATCTTGCCAATTTAGCTCGAAGCTCTTACAACTAGGCGTTGAGCAGAAACACAGCATCCATGTCTAAGCCAACTATCATGGTGTGAACACACATACTGTATAGCCAGTTGCCAATAAAGTCACTTTGGCTGGTCCCCACTTTGATTTTTGGCATGTTTTGGGAGCTCTGACTCTGTCTGGCAGATGCAGCTTAGCTAATGAGCAAACCATGAGAAGTGTAAAAGCCTACCTGCTGGCTTCACAGCCCAGCATTTCAAGTAAAAGGCAGGACCGCTAAGAGCCCTGCTGAAATGCATTTCTTTCAATTAGACTTTGAGGAAGACCCCACTCCCTTCCACTCAGCCTTGCTGTTCACATGGCTTGGCTCAAAAAGATCCTTAGTTAATATCATGAATAACCACAGGTTTGTTGTTTTGTAGATGAGAAAATAAACATGACTAGATTTTTGTGTGAGGGCTTTGATTTGTTTAGCACTTACTCAGTGTCCTGAATGATTAGCAGCTAATAGAATTTGTGTGCCAGCATCACTGCAGTTTTATCAGTTATACATCAAATGAAGTGCTTTGTTTGCTTCGGATTTAGTAAAGTAAAATCCAAGTGACCAACTTCTTAAAGTTTTAGAGCTCCACAACCAATTTAGATGAGAAAATTTGTTGATATGAAGCCATAAAGCTTTGATTTATGGGGAGACATTGGCACAATCTTTATGTACTTTTGGCTCATTGATTCACTATGCTGCAGGGGTCTGCAGAGAATGTTGACTATTTGGAGCTGCTCAGCACTGCACAATAACAAGGAGTGACTGTGAAATCTGTGCGAACAGTTCTTTTGGTTCTGGGAGTCTGTTTGAGCAGGGCACATTCAAACAATGTTACCCAGAAGGCTTTTTTGTCTCTGTGCAAGCTACAAATGACAGCATAGGATAGCTGCTGCAATTTCAGTAAAGAGAGAGGGAGGAGGATGAGGGGAGGCTGGTCAACCTTTTATGGGGGAGCAGGGAATACAGCCTCTTCTGACAGACGTGGGGTAAACCCAAAGAGGGTAATTGCACAGCGAGGGTTGAGAAAAACACAAAGTAAGTGTGATGAACTTGAAACTTTCGATTTTTCTTGCATGGTTTTCGGACTGCAGCACAGAAAATGTGAAGTCTGTGTGCTTCTGTGCAACAGAAATATCCACACACGCTCTCTCTTTCTCTCTGTGTGCGTGTGTGTGAGCTGAAGCTTTTTCTGTTCCATTGGTATTCCACCAGATTCATCACCACACGACGATGGCGTTCTGCCATCTCCTCTCCAACATAGCTGACAGATAATTCTAAATCACGTCCCGCTTTAGGGACCGGCGGCTGCTGGATTGTTTTTAATCACAGATAATTGATTTTATTTTAACAAAGCATATGAGAGGAGAATTCGTACAACTAATAGATCAAAATGGGAGTGTCGAACAAGAAGACAATCGGTGAAATGTTGTGCTATGACAGATTTCTGGGGAAATATAAATCAAATGCATGGACTCTAAATCTGTTACTTGCTCCTCTTTGTATTTGATCCAAATGAAGGATTAAAAATAACCAGTGAAGGTTAAATCAAAACGTATAGACATCAGATTAAAAAGCTGTCAGAGACTTGATAAATTAGATTCACATAAGAAAATGTTCCATTGCTCTGGATGTGGTTCAGTTTATCAGAAAAATGCCTCAAAACATCCCCAGTGGCTTATTTAACAAATGGCCTCCCAGGAACAGCGGTCCTTCTGCTTTTATATTCCCAGAACTGTCATTCATTTAATGGGAGGTTCTATCGACCTTGGTCGCTTCAGTAATTTCTACTACAACTTAAATTGCATATAATTGCAGCAAATGCTACAAACGAGGACAAGCTGCGTTTTGGTAAATGTAATGTTTGCTTTGTGGCATTTTGCTGTACAAGAGCCTCCTACTCATGACGCTGGTCTCCGGATAAGCTGCTCGGAGCAGAGCGGCTCTGCTACAGATTTATAGAAGAGATTATACTTGTCTGCTGGAGAGTACCTACCACCTCTTACCCATCCCCTCCAAATGTGTGTGTGTGATATATTCATGGATACACATGTCGGTGCAAGCATAACACTGAATGTGTGAGTGAAGTATAGACTTAATGTATGGCTGTTTTTTTTTTCCAATAACAAATTACTTTCTAGAATACAACAATATTTCAAAAACTGATTTTGGAAATTGCCCACCTGTTTCTAGTACACTATGATGCAAAGTGTGTGCTCTTGCACAACAGTAAAGAAGACGTGAAGCTGATCTAAACACATAATTACTTCTAAAGGAGGCATTAGGTGATGTGGCGCTGTGCATTGTACTTGAAGCTGAAAGCCTGTGATTTTTTTTTTTCCTGATGAAAACATGCATACAGTCGAACAGAACACACACTGTAGCCACATACAGAAAACAATGAATCACTCTTATCCAGCATCTCAGCATGGAGGCTGTTTGAAATGCACTTTGTGAGCCACTAATTTGAACCAACGCTCCCCGCTCTCAGCCCAGAGTGAAGCACAGTGATAACCTGAAAATAATGTCTCAGTGTTTTTGTCTAAGCCCCACACCATGTGGGTATAGGCCTGTGTATTGGCAGGCGATCCATGCTTTGACAAAATAATCCCTCTCTGCATGACGGACATTATCCACCTCTGACGCTTTCACCAGTTGATCCTAATTCTGGGACTCTTCCATGTTAACCACCGTGCAGGATTGCCCCTCTCTCAATTTTCGGGCCTCCTTTCTTTTGCAAATTGAGCATTGCCTGTGGTTAATGATCATTTATATGTTATAATTGATGAATATTCCTTTTCTTTTCTGTTTCACTTGTGGAAATAGATTGGTGATTGATCAGTGTGTTTCAAATCACCAGTTACACATTTGTGAAAGCATGTCATCAATTATATGACAGGGCTATAGTGCGTTTGTCTAAATTAGCAGAGGACTTACGTCTCTGAATTACTTATCCTGTCTTGTTCTTAATTAAATGAACTATTGTATACATTATAAATTATCCTCATGACTGGACTCCAAACTGTTGATATTACATAACTGTCTCCAGAGTGCTGAAACTGTGAGATATTTGGATAAGATTATCATCCACTCCTGTTAACAAATCTAACCATTTAAAAACAACTGCAAATTTCAATGAAGTTCCCTAATCGATTACTGGACGTGTTAACAATCAATAGTTGGGTAATCTTTAAGAACAACCCATGCAGCTCTCTGGACTGTGTGTTAATTGAGCAGCTGTTAGCTTGTTAAGGTGAAACTTGCAGTTCAGCATTATGTCGAGTTCATTTCATATCAGAGTTGTCATAATAACATCAACATTAAAGGTTTTCCTTGCAACAGGGAAACTCAGATGTTTCATACATAAGACAAAGCCAAAAACAAACAAATATGAAAGAAATAAGGACACTTCATATCATCAAAAGACTGTAATTAAACAGCCTGTATTCACCAGATAAAGGACAGCATTAGTTGACTGTCCAAGCCGGTTATTATGACTCATATCAATGTTATTGGCCTCTAGTGGCTGTTGTAATTATGACGGCAGCAAAGGAGGGAGTCAGGTGATGTAGTATAAAGAGTGAATGTGGAGGAAGGTGAGGTGGATGGATGGGCCAAACAAAAACAGGACCGATCAGGAGATTGCTGTTCATGTCTCGTGTGAAACCAAAAGTTAACACTACCGTATTTTAAGTTATCTAACTTTCTAACGTACATATGTAATGTGTACTTATTTTTACCCATGATCTTTCCATAAAGCTAACCAAGTATTTTTTGTGCATAAACCTAGTAAACTGAGGCTGGTTCACAACATTGATGATTGGCTATTGATGTGAGGACAAAGGATCAAGAGCTGCTACTGTCCACCGCTGATATATGTCGGTTTGAGAATCATTGGCAATCGCTCTTTTCAGTCATTTAGGTATGAGAATGTGTTGTAAATAAACCCAAATTTAATGGATGTCGAGTTATATTGTCTATGTAATCCTCAGATGCTCAACTCTGTATGTAATCATAAAACCGTATTGATAACGTTGAAAGCTTGCAGGTTGTTAACATGGGATTCTTTCCCATCTCTACCATCCATCCCATGAGGCATCAAGTCGGCATTAGCATGAGCCTCTGGATGGCTATGCTGGACTTGTATATACAGTATACAAATGCATATATATGTGTGTGTGTGTGTGTGTGTATACATACATAATTATTAATGGAAGTTAACCTCTAATTGATAAATAATTCACATTTACATAATGAAGCCGTGTATAAATGTGTGTTGGACTATGGATCCTGGTGAAATTAAACTGGAGAAGTGGTTTAAAATTAATTATCTGTGTGTTCTCGGGGCAGAAAGCCATAAGCTATGGAAGTACTATGATATAACTCAGTCATTAAGAAATGGCTGCTTCATGCAACCTATCTCCTTGGTCTGCCCCCTTGGTGGTAATTTCCCCTGTCAAGGTCATGGCCATCAGCCATCAAGCAGCAATCAGTCATTTCCTGACAAAGTAATAAATATAAGGTCTAATCATTAATTACTATCTCTTGACATGGCCTGCTTTTTATTATAATTTGTGACAAAGGAGAAATCAATAATGTTTTAATGAAATAAACTGGGTGCTGTAGGTGCTGTAAAACTGACAGTTCGCTTACACAAAGGAAAGTCACATCAAACTTTAAAGTGGCTCTATTTATCCACAGGCACAGTGATTGAATATGATTTGCCCAATCTATCCCAATGTTTTGCTGTTCTTTCACTTAATCCCTGGAGTGCAGATGTTGTCAACTCGATTACAACTCCTGGCATGAATGAATACACTTGGCACGGTGACATTTTTTAGATAAATATCTGTCTACTTGAGAAGACACTTTTAAGCCTGAGGCGCCAGCAAGATTAACTGGCTGGGCAATTGTTTGTGAATCTGCAAATGATTTGAAACAAAAGCAAAAATGATTAAGCATTTCCTTCCTTTTCTCGTCCTACCAAAGGGAGAGGAGTGGATTCGTTTGGGGACAGATTGGATCATGGAGCTGTTCTGTAATATCGCTCAAAACCTACAGCACGTTTCATATTTCTGACAGCTTAAATGTATTCCCTTAATTTGGTGGCCAGTCTTGTCAGAGCTGCCCGAGGATTAAACACGTTGAATGAACAAGAATCAGTGGAATGACTGATGAGCTGACGTCAAACTCACTTTCGCTGGCTGGGAAATTGGAGGAAAAAAAATGTCCTGTGTCATCAGACTCCCATTATTAGTATTTTCTTTCCCCCATCTAACAGCAACCTGATAATGCTCTTGTATGGATAGCCATACTAATTATACCCTGCTTGCAATATGGAAATGCAATGAATGAGAAATAGGTGCAACAGGAAGAAGGTCAAGCTATTTATGCCTTGTTGCTAATGTGTGTACATTTTATTTCATATGGATGTGAAGGCGAGGAGGGTTTTGTATCGATTAAAAATCCAGAACAAAAAGGGGCAGACAGACAGCAGAAATGAGCACGACGGATGGGGGGGAAAGAGGGAGTGAAGAGGAGAAAATGGGTGTCCACTGAAAGTGAAATATTGGAGCGAGAGGAGGAAGAACTTGAGGAGAGAGGGTTTGTGTGTGAGAGAGAGGGAGAGGGAGCAAAGAGGAGAAGCAGTGATGAGAGAGCGCATTAGTACGAGAAAGAGAGAGGGGAAGAGTGAGGAGTGATAGAGTCACAGAACAAAAGGAAGACAGAAAATGGGGAGGGAAAGCTGAGAAACAGTAGAGATGAAGGAAAGAGAGCGGCGGGTGGCGGGGAAAGTGCTGGAGTGCCCCCCACAGGCCTGCTGATGTACCTCCACAGCAGCACATGCTAATCCATGTATCATTGTAATGCACTGCCTGTGTAAACTGAAACACTACATACTGATCACCTGAATGGTTGCAGTCATTTCCTAATAAGATAAATGCAGTGAATGAAATGAATGCAATTCCTTTTTCTGACAGACTAGTTTTCTCATTATATAAACTATGAAGACTTCTTCAAATATGCATGCAGCCAAAGAAAATGTGCTACCACAAGGAGCAATGTCTGACGGGTTCCTATCACAAAAACCAAAACTGCTGCCATGCAGACACTCAGAGATTTACCTTGCTGCTAAATTCATGTGGAAAAGGAAACTCTACACCCCAAGGTCAATCAGCACATCACATCCCACTTGTGTTACCATGAGAACAAGAGGCCTAGCAGTCTCATTTATATTCACAGTCACACAGATGTACATTTGCAACAGCAATTAAATGCCATTTTGCCTTTGTAGGCAGAAAAAAACAGCGACAGGGAGATTACAAAATCATAGCGATGCATCTGCAGTAGACTGTGATCTCATTTTAAGTAACTTGGCTTTTCATAGATTTTTCATGCAACTCTCGGAAAAACACATTTGAGTTGTTGTGGTAGTATGCAAGTTTTATTGTTACCGTTCTTTTCCATGGAAAAGTGTAGTCACATTCAAATTGAAAGTGGGTGTTAAAATGCCAAGAGCACATTTTAAATAATTTTATGAGTGAACAGGATTAGAATCAAGCTAAAAGCAAAGGGGGCTGTCTTTTGAGTGTGTGCGAGCAGTAAGTGCCCTCCATCTCTGTTCCGTGTCTGTGAAGTTTACTCAGCACAGTGGGGTCTCTGGAAAAGTGAATCTTGGGACAAGAAGGTCTAAACCTGAGGGTTCAGTCAGTAGCAGAAACACAGACACACTCCTCTATTCTGTGTGCTGTAGTCGCGACTTGTAGCTGTAAAGGAGAGGTGCCAGGAGCCGGAGGACCTTGAGGGAGAAAACGACATACTTGAAAGAGGGACGAGCGAAGAATATGATGAAAATTCTGATGAGAGATAAAGGTGAAGGTTACAGGGACGCAGTCGCCTTTTTAAGAATTTATTTTTTCCCACCTCTTTTTAAAAATTTAACTTGCCATATGCCGCTGCTGCAATGGAGGTCAAAAAATTATGATACAAGCAAGTTTGAAATGCTCAACTGAGTGGGCTCTGATTTGAAGGGTCAGGTGTTTCATGACTAAACATGCTGTGGCTCTCTATAAATAGTGCTGAGCAAATGCTCATAATGGCCTTGGAGAGCTGGGGAAGCATGACTGACATTTAGCATGTCCATATATAAAAGAAAGCTCCCAGACCTGCCCGTAAGTTGACCCGTAGGTAGCATGGCAGAGTACTTATGAAATCTGCAATTGCCCAATAAAGGCATTTCTCGGCAAATAAGGAACAAGGCATAAATGGTAATGCATTTATTCATCCTCCTCATGACCCAAGTCACCCAGAGAGGAGTGAAGAGGGCATTTTGACCAAGCGATCAGAAAGAAAGCAGATAGAAATTTATTATGCATACTCAGTACATCTTGAGTGTTGATCTTGACTTGCAAGTCTAGTTGGCTTTGTAAAGCACTCAGAAATATTCCATAATGTAGCAGACCTCATCTGCAAGTGACCCATGCTCTTACTCTTCAGAGTTGTGCGAACTTTGAAGAAGACTCTCGATGGTCCACTGCAGCCAGCCAGACAAGGTTCGAGTTGCTAACAGGGAGCTGACAGAGCTAACACTACCACTCACCAGCTCTGTTAGCATGTTAGCATACCTACTACTACCTGACCAGATGCTGAGTGTGGGTTTGACTATGTCGTTCTATGATTTTCTATTTGGAAACATGGTACAATGGTCATTTCAGTGGGAAGAGATTATTTAAAATAGCTTTTATTTGTCAAATAATTGCAATGACATTTACAATGTAATTTAGGCGTGCCCTCTTCATCTGATATTATCTGTAGACATGCCTAACAGATGCTGTTTTGCTGGGCAACAACATCAAGAATTCGTAAAAAACAAAACAAAAAAAAGTAATACATTTGAAGAGTGATGGAAACAGCTTTTCCAAGTAAGTTCTCCTCATCGCTCCACACAGCTCTGATGTCGCTGTCCTCACATTAATGCATGAAACAAGCAGAAATGCCGTACTTCCCTGTGTGGACTGGCGCTCTTTTCATTGCATCATACTGTTGCGCCCTCTTCCTCTGCAGTGGCATAATGCTCTTCTGACTGGAGAATTGGTGTCACCTACTGCTTGTCTTACTGAACTAATAATTGCGTAACGGTAGTGGATGGAAACAAGCATCCATTTGCATATTCATTTGCCAATTTTCACGAAATTCTGTTAAAATTTGCAATACATTTGGATGGAAAACCATGTGTTCGAAGGCTGATTGGATACAAATTATGTTTGCATGATTGTTCATAATTAATTTTGAAGGGTTGGTTAGTTTGTCACAAGGCTGTTTCTCTTATGATCTTTGTTTTCATATTTTATCATGTTTGCACTGTTAGTTAAAATGTCATAGAGGTTAAAACATTTAAAGGTTTGAGGATGACGTTTTTCTCTTTTGCTGCTTTACAAAGTATTGCTACTTGTCTGGGCCAGTTGTGTTTTAAGCGTCTGGACTGTTTACTTTCCTCTACAGTTCAGGTAGACTAAGACTACAGAAAACTAGCCAGCAGATCAATGGTTGAGAGCCTCTGCAATTTCCATTATGAAGCCTGTTGTTGAGGAGCCTATTATTGAGTGTTAGGTGCCAAATCAACGATGTTATTGTTTTTTCCTCACTGACTGTGAGTTTGGCGGCTTAGCATGATCGATAAGCATGTTCAAGCATCCTTTCATGTAAAGCATCCATGCATTAAAACATGCAACCAGTCATCAGTAGTAATAAGTAGAAAAACAAATGGAGTTTCAAAGTAGGCGCTCCTTCACAACCTAATGATTAACTTTGGAAAAATGGCACAGCCATGCCTGCGCTTCCGTCACCCTGGCAAGGACTTGACAACAATAGCCCACCTGGACTCTGCCATTGCAGCTTAAAGTAATCAAACGCTGTGTGCTCAGAAAATGCAGACATGTTAAAATCTGAAAGGATGACATTAAGGATGAGAGATGAACAGGATGACAGAGGGCTGTGTGAGACAATAAAATCAAGGCCATCCAAGAACCAAGATGGATTGATGAGTCCATTGAGTGGAGATGGCAGGCAGCCAGCTAGCACAGAGGTCAGTGCAGAAGGATATCTCTTGGAAGAAATGATGCATTTAAGAGGGCCAAGGCTGCCAGGGTGGGCTCACTGGCGGGGAGAGAAAGGAGATATGAAGTGAGCAATGGATGAGGAGGCGGGGAGTGGAGGCTGGTATGTAGATGAAGTGGGGACGTGAGAAATATTTAAAATGAGAAAGAGAAATGATGTAGAGCGCAAGAAAGATCTATTAAACAGAATACAGCTAAGTGGACAGTGGGAGGGGAAGTATGCAAGCAGGAGTGAAAAGGAGTAAGATGGGGTTAGATGTGCAAGTCAAAAGGCGACAGGTGGAGAAAACATGTTGTGATTAGCCAAGTTCATTTGAATTAAAGCTCTGTACATTCATGACAGATTTGTCACATTATCCGTAACAATGTTAGAGGATAAAAAAAACCCAATAAAAATTCACCCAGCACGTGGACACATAGTGTACGAGAGAGGCTCCCTCTTTCTACACAGACACTAGGTTCCACACCACAGTGTGAGCCAGAAACATTGTGCCTGGGGAGACTGGTTTTATTAATCAAACTGATTATTCAATGAGTCAGGCACTCACACAAACAAGGAATAATAATGGGTTTGAGCCTTAGCCACCAAAAATGAAAAATATCACCCATCTGCCCATTGTGATTTGCTGTGATGGCTCCGGCTAAGTGTCTGCTAACACCCCGGCTGGCTAATTGAGTTAGGTTTATAACGGTGAGGTCCACAATGAAATTTATGGAACCCATCTGCCACATAAATAAACAATGCTGATGGAGATGAAGTGAATCAGTCAGAAGTTAACTGTCTGACTTTTCAAAAGGTCTCAGCTCTATTCACTGTTTGGCATGCCGTCTCCAGACCCTACCTTTATTCCCGGCACTCTCCGCTCCTTTCAAATTCGCCTCTTGACATTCCCCCTTAGCCCGAGGGCTGCAGAAATCCATGCTGTAATGTGAACAGCAGCAGAGGTTGTCTCCCCTCATCATTTCTCTTACCTCATTTTTTTTTTTGAGGAGACGAATGCTGCACGAGTTATTCGTCGACTATGGCTGATTGATATCCTCTGTGGAGGCCCTAAAATGCAACTCTTTGCTTCCTGTTGCAATTCAAGGTTACCAGCTTAATAAATGGAAGTATTTTGAGGGGGAGGTAAAGTAGAAAGCTTTCGTAGATGTGTGATAATGGTGATTTAGTACACCTGATAAAGTGAAAGATGAGATCTAAAGAAAGAAAGACAATGCTCATTTGATGGAGAACAGTGGCATCAAAATGTAGCATGAATGAGTTCGACGGAGGGGTTTCAACAAAACTTCAAATCAGAGAAGTAGACATAAAGAGCTTAACTCCTCTTTTAACTTGCCATGATAATGTTTGATGTGTCAGCTCATTGCATTTCTCTCGATTTAGAAATGCAGTCAAAGAATGAAATGAATCCCCTTAAGATGTCCCCAAGGGAAGTTCTTCTGATTTTTTTTTTCCTCCTCCATCTGTCAAAATCATACTCTCACTCCAATACACAGCCTGCGGAGTATATAAAACGAGAAGGTTGTCGTAAATGTATATTAAGCTTTTTAGATGCACAGTTGACAACTACCAAAGGCTAAATCGCTCAGTTGAAGCAGAACCTGTTCTCAGGCAAGACGTAACATCCACATCATCCAGGTCATATACAGCGAGCCTTCTCACCCACAGGAGCATCAAACATACATGCATGTGCAGGCTGCGTGCACATATTAGGATAAAAAAGATAAAAAGAATTTCCTTCTCAGGAATTGAACTGGATGGGTTAAAGCACACGAGATACAAATACCATTTTTACAGGGAATTATTTTTCCCTTACTAAGAAAATACATACGCTAGGAGATGAAAAAGATTATGATCTAATTCAAATGCAAAGCAGTGGGGCCAATTTAAGGTAGAATGGCAATATTAAGTCAATCAATGACATCAAATGAATCAGCGACTGCTCTGATTGTCAGTTTTTCTGAGCAGAAATGCCAAATATCCTGTGATTCCAGCCTATCCAGTGTGAGGATTTTTTGCTCTTCTCTGTCACATCATTATAAAATGAATATCCTCTGCTGGTTGAACACATGAAGACCTGACTGTGGGCTCTGATGGGGATTTTTCATTGTTTCTGACTTCTGAATGATCATACGAATAATCAATTAATCAGAAAATAACAGATTTTTTTTTAGCTGCAGCCTGAATTTTAAGGTTTTAAGTGTTTTAAAATGTTTAAACATTTAAAATGTTTTAAGTAACATTTTTGTAGCTATCATTTTCAACTGTGAAGAAGTTGTTCCACAGGAGCGTTACTGTAGAGCGAGTTTGGTTTCTGGTGCTGACCTTTTGTTGCTGCAGGTGCTCCACTGCGCTTGGATGTTCGCTGCAAGCCAGCAATGTCATTTTGTATGACTCGCCAGGCAGGCAGCACTAGTAAGTTTAGGCAGCTTGTGTGACTTCAACCTCTCCTCATTGGGCACAGTCTCCATCTGCCAGGTCTGTGTCAGCTTGGCAAATGTCCAACAAGCTGTGGGTAACCCCTCCTTTCACTGCCACTGCATCCACATGGGGAAAGAAATACCTACAGCAGTGCTTTGATAGTTTTTCTAAAGCACTGAACACCGCAGCTGGCTTTCTCTGGATGAGAGGTACGAGTGTGTTGATGCACAAAGAGGTAGCTTCCCTTGTAGTGAAATGTTGGACACGTTAGACTCACCTCTTTTGACCACAGTAGCCTCTGTGTAGTCCTCAGCCTGCTTTCACTGTGACAGCTAAGTCCCATCCCAGTTCAGCTGACAGGCCTGCTTGCATCAGGTTGTGATCCCTTTGACTAGAGAGCTTTAACCTACCTTGCTCAAAGAAAGGCCAGACTCCAGATAAGTTGCAGATGGCAGCTCAGCCCCCATCTCTCTCATTGTACTGCAGAGGTGTGAATTCCCTCAAGGTAGCTTGGCCCGCTGCCCCGTCTGGTACAGCAGCAAACACGGATTGTGCTTGCTTCCATCCCTTGTAGCTTCAGTCTGTGTTGAACTCTGCTCAACTTTTACTGATAAGATGAAGCTGCCGGTACTCTGAGTTCCTGCTATATTTCTTGTCCTTCCAGTTCATGGAGTTGGATTGGTTATTTTCCAAAGCTGTCAACTGTTACAACACCTGTCAATGTCACAGCTAAACACCTACCATGCTCATGTTGTCATTCCCTTCGTCCGGCATCAGCAGAACCATCTATATCTAGGCCTGCCAGGCGCAGACCAGCAGATGCAGAATTACGAGTTTGTATTGTCTTTTAAAATCACCATATGTTGTTTATGTCAAATTTTAATCTCACAGGTAGTAATTGTAAGATAAATGTAGGGGAAGTAGAAAGTAGGATAACAAGAAATACCCAAAGTAAAATACAAGTGTCTAAAATTTGTACTTGTAAAGTCTGAGTTACTTTCCATGTTTATTGAATACGCAAATAACTGTATGTGTGTTTTAGAGATGAGAAACAGGAAAAGCAAGATTTCACACAATGTGGTAAATTAGAACTTATGTCATTTGCTATGATCCATTATTACAGTCTCTCTCTCTCTCTCTTTTTTTTTTTTTTTTTTTTGCTTATTTTTACTTTTGCATTACTACACCCTATAATGCTATGTCTGAACACTGATGTAGCACTCACCTCCTGCCTATTAAATTCTAAATAACATGGCTCACATATTTACATACTATTAGCAACTTTACAATCGGAAACAACTGATCTAAACCTACACTTCACCAGCTTTTTCTGATCTACCATCACAGTTTCCTTGGCAGCCACCTGTGTTTACTTCATTGTTACTGATAGATTGTCACCCACATCACACCCTGGATGAAAGGCACACATTGGTCGACACCAGGTCAGCAGTAGCATACCCTCTTGGGATCTACCCTTATAGATAGATGTGCAGCCCCCTTTTGTACTGCTAGATTCAGCAAGTCTGCTTGTGGTTTCTTAAACTACCCTGTTCTTGGCTCTCTGCTTTGCCAAGATAATATTTGACTTTCATGCGCTGTCGGCTCATACCTTCCTAACCAGTGCATAGCCGGGGTAAATGTAGTGTTATACCCGAAATTTGTGTGTACTCGTCACCAGGCTCTTAAGCTTAAAAGCTATTTCTTTTGACTTAGATGTCATTTTCCCTCATGTTTTTTAAGAGCAAAGGGGACTGACTGCCTTGTGCATACATGACACACCGGCTGCTTGACTCATGCAATCAGCTGTTTGCTTGCTTTGCAACCAGCTCAGGGAAAGTACCGTCGAAAACAGTCTCTGTCCCTTTGGATGGTGCATATGATTACCACAGCCTTCGCTGCTAGCAGCACTGATTGCCTGGCAACACTCGCATTTGTTCTCACAGGAGTAAAACTGCATCTTGGAATTATTTAAATGGCTTTCATTGAGAGATGCCATTGATGATAACTGTGTTTCACCCTAACACATTAATTAGATACTGCCGTGTGAATGTGAGCGGCTCCCATTAACCTCCGCTCTTCTTTTAGCTGAACTGCCAGGCATTGTCAAGGTGTGACTTCATATCCTTCACACAGTTGGCATTACACTGGAGGAGCTGACCAAAGTGGAACGCTTATCTGCATAACAGCACTTTCCAGAGAGAAAGAAGTGACATGCAACAACAGCTGGCCTTCCACCGTCCTTCAGGACTTGGTGAAGTGCAGAACCAAACTCTGGGAGGAGACATGTTACATGAAATAATTATTCACTGCAAAAAAGAAAGAACCTTACCCTGACACACTCGTACTTATCAGTCCTGAGGATGTGCCCTCTCTAACACCTAACTTTAATCATCTGTCACGCAAAAATCCCCAATGATTTAACTTGCGCCTTGTACCTGTCTTACAACGAGCTGGTGTTGTACTGATTTATCCTGTAAATAACCTCATGATATTTATGTAGTTATACTGAAAGAAAGATATCTTGTACAAGCAATAATATAAAAAGATAAATGCATTGTGCTAAAGTAGCCCTGTAAAACAAAATAGATAAAACCATAAGGCAGTTTCTGGCCTATTCCAAAGCATTTATTTGGAGTTGAAGTGCAGTAGTCAGGCTGTCCCAGCTTTCAAGGATTATTAGGTGAGTTTGTGCTGTCAGGGACGTGCTGTACTCAGCTGTTATAGATGGTTGTGTTTCACTCAGGGACCAAGTATCCTATCAATCTAACACTTTAGAGTATCATCAGTACTTCAGACCTTGGTGTATTCTGCAGCTGAGATGAATGAACTGTCTTTGCCACAAGCTAAATCATAATAATGCCTCTTGTTTTAAAGTACTTTACAATCAGTTAATATGTTACGAGACATGTAATATGCCGCTTTGTCATATGTTTTCCCATCCCAGTGTAGCCATTGTTGAGTAAATGATGCGTGGCTTATTGTCTTCATGTCTGATATGTGATTGCTAGGCTGCTGTTCAGAGAAGCTGAACACTTATGTTTCCTGCTGTAGAATCAGTTTACTGTTGGATCTCAAAATAAATATTTCCTTTGAAATGCAAATCCTGGCATGCACAAAAGGTTTTAAAAAAGTGTATAGCTGGGCTTTCTGCTACTCTCCTCTTGCTGAGGAGCATATTGTGTGTGTGTTGGGCTTAAACAGGGGTTTGTGAAGATACTGTCGTCATTTATGATGTCAGGCTGTTTGCTCAGGGGAAATTCTATCTGAATCTGAGCATCTCATGATGTTTTTCAAGCATTTTTCTGACCGCTACTTCAAAAAAAAAAAAAAAGCACTTTGCATCATTATTGCAAGTGAGAGCAATGAATAAATTATGCTCAGTCGTACAGTAAACAAATGCAAAAGTGTGTTTTTAGTTGTATAAAGTGGGTCCACTGTCCGGAGTGAAGGATCCTTGCATAGATTTGTCAGATTATTGAGACTCTTCATCTTCTAGCTGAGCTTTGAGCTGGTATTCCTTTGTACAATGGCTCTTCAAAACTTATTCATCTTGTGTGCCAGCAGTTTCTGATGCCTTTTTGAGCAGTATAAAAGATGTCCTTTAAGCGTTAATCAGAAGAGCTCCTGATCAATTGTGAGCGAAATATAATAAAACATGTATAAATGTGGTAAGGGAGTGCTCACATTGGCTGCTGCACTCTGTATCTCCCTGCAGATTGATTTCTGTGCTGTGCAGCAGCAGAGTCAACTAAATATGTAATAGCCTGGCTATCTTCACAAGCTCAGGAAATTACGAATGGATATTTAATGAACTGGTTGGACTTCAATATATCACTTCAACATGTGCACATGCATATGTGGGAGGAAGAAATGGGTGTAGAAGGCAAATCCTGTTGGTCAAGAAATAAATGTGCTTTATCTCATCATCAGAGTCTTAAATTAGACCATCGAGTCTATAATGTCAACTCCTACAAAGGAATTTTATTCAAAAGCAAAGTACTTCACATCTTATCAAGCATTACCATGGTGGGTGAAATTAATGTGATGGTACTGTACGTATGCAGAGATACAAAGATAAGATTGTCCATTTGTTGTAGAATACTAGAGTTGTGTATGTGCTCTAAATGGTGTTAGTCTAAAAGCGTTAACGACAACCCATTTTTCACATACTGCAGCTTAAATTTAGATATTTCTCCTCATAGCTGGAGGCATAGGAGTCTAGATTCTCTTGAAAATGTCAGCGAGACAACTCTGAGGACTGGTAGCGACAGTGACAGCTGACAATGAATGGGTGGCTGACATTGTGCACAAAATAGCAGTATCACATATTGTGATGATGCAAAATGAGATAAAGAAACTATGACTCATCACCGTAAATCCCTATTTCACTTGTTAGGGCTTCAGTTTTGTCTCTCAGGCATGTGGCAGATTAGTGCCTGGAGGGTTTAGTGTCTTGCATCATGTACATAAACACTGATGATTTCTCTAAGATGACTGTCATATATATATATTTTTAGCACAGCTATATGTTGCATTATCGTCGCTGAATGGATGGCAGCATTATGGATGTTGAACGCAAGTCTGTGTTAACGAATGGCATCGAAAAACAAAACTACGGCAGGAAAGCGGATTAATGCTTCTGTTTGATGTACACGTAGTGTACATTTTGCTCAGTGCACAACATGAAAATCAATTCCCTCTTAAAGTAACACTAAGCCTGATTGATGAATCATCCAACTTCATGCCACTCGTTGCTGCAACTCCCCAAAGATGCAGTTCTTCGTTGCAAGCATGATAGTCAGTGGACTGCACTCCTTCACAGGCAAAGGTCCTATAGAAAACAAAATTATCAAAGACAGACCAAGGCGTTTTGTGAATTCCTCCTCCACACTCAAGTGCTTTCCCTTGTTGCTGAATAGAAATGCTTTTGATCTAAAACTTGAGGCCACTGTGTTCTCAGATGACAATGAATATTACATGGAAACAGCCTTGAGATGCAATTCAGCTTCCTGTCCTCCACAATGATGTAGCATTTGTCAACAGGAGCCTAGACCACAAGCAGGACTGGGGGGAAAAAAGCCAGAGACTCTCTGCAGACATTCACAGGATTAGTACTGCAAAGACTTTAACTAGCCTGTGTGACAGCTGCTGTCAGCTAATTGAATTCTGTAATTCATCATTCATTCTTGTTTATCGCCAGCACAACAGGTGACAGGCTGATGAGACACCTCTGAAGAATTAAATGATGAATGAAACCCACTGCTACTCTCAGTGTGTGTCATGGGCTCCCTACCTACCAAATGACAGGATGTCTGTGTATTGCATCAAAGTCAAAATGCTAGTTTCAGGTGAAATCTCACACGTCCTTTGAACCCGGTAAACACCCTATCATTCCCTCTGTATGCAGCGCTCCATTATCTCCCATATTGCAAGAGAAAAAGGGTAAGGAGGAAGAAATTACCATTATGCAACGCAATTACAAGTTGCTCAGGGGTCCGAACACCCACGTACTGCATTACATCGGGCCAAATTTTCTTTAGCCACGGTGAGTGGTTGCTCATACATATTGCACTAAGGAGAGATTATGTCAATTCATTTCCACCAGGCTTTGACAACATTTCGCAGTAAGTGTAACATTCAAAAATTCATGCACCTGGATTTCAGCCAAATCCAACCCAACCCCCTAAAAGAACTTCAGACGATGATTCCATTATGGCTCTGCAGTTTTCCTTTGAGTTCACGTTAACAATTAAGCTATATCACATGCGAGTGCCATACGCAGAGTTTTCACACGGACATACAAAGCGATAAAGGTGGTTAGTTTGAATTGCCTAGCCACCAGCTGTTGATTGGTTGCTAGGTTACGGATGTGAATCATTAAATCAGGTGGAGCGACACTTGTGCGACTCTGTACTGACGTATATTGGCACTTACTCAAATGGCTGTGACAGATGAGCTCACTGACAATGACAGAACGAGTAGCTTGTAAAAAATGTGGAGTGCTGCATTTCTGCCTTGAATTCTTCATCCAGTGTCGTATGAACACCCTCCTGGTTTAGGCTTTATGTTTATTTTTCCCTAATGCGATGAAGGTACACTTCCAGCATCTTGAAAATGTCTGCAGATGCAGTGGCACCTGATTACTTTCATCAGCTCTTCATTAGTTATGCCTTAATCACAGATCATAGCAGCTGATGCACCTGGGAGTGAAATGGTCTTAATATGGCTGCTGGCAGAGATGAGCTCTCCAGCTGTTTGCTGCCCTCCAAAGCTGTCAGCCCTCATTTGAGCCAATTGCCCTGTGGAACTCAATAATCAAACCTGTAATAACCTCACACAACCTTGAATGCACCCGTGTGCAGGACCAGCCGCTGCACATCCCATTTCTCTCTCTTTCCCTCTTCCATCGGCCCGAATCTAAGTGTTGTGCAGGTCTGTGTGCAAATGGCAAACCGAGTGTGATTCATTTCTGACTTCTTCAGAATATGCCCATCTAACATGGCATTTTTCAAGTTAGTTTACATGGCCTGGGTTTGTAGTAAATGTTGTGCTTTCCATTGTAGCTCACTTTGGAGGGCAATAAACAAATTATTTTACATAAAATGTGACATTAACTTGGATCCTCAAGACTGGCGATATTTGCAAACACAGTAAGAGATGGGAGCTCTTTTATATGCTGATTTGTTTGCCCGTGCTGAAAATAATTTGTGTAAATCATGCATTAAAAAACATTTGATTATCTTTAGAATGTGTTTCCAGTGAAACTTAATCATCAGCTTCAAAACAGACGCTATAACTTGTGTTTATCCAAGCAATAAATTTGAGTGGTTCCTCTGTCAGTGAGGTGCGTTATAAAAAGACAGTTTTCCTCCTAACAAAGCATTTCCTGTGCTTGGATCAGAATGAGAGTTCATTACAAACCCAATTCCAAAAACGTTAGGACGCTGTGTAAAAACATAAAACAGAATATGATAATTTGCAAATCTTGACATATACTCAGTTGAAAACAAAACAAAGACAGTATATTTAATGTTTTACCTCAGCAACTTCGTTGATTTTTGTAAATATCTGCTTATTCTGAATTTGATGCAGCAACACGTTTCAAACAAGTTGGGACAGGAGCAACTAAAGACTCCAAAAGCACCTATGTGGAACATTCCACAGGTAAACAGGTTCATTGGTAAGAGATCATTGAATCATGATTGGGTCCGAGTCCCAACATTTTGTGAATCAGGGTTGTGCATTGAAGAAATAAAGTGTCATTGTGCAGAAGTATGATGTCGTGTAGGGAGTGTTTCAGAAAGTGTTTGCTTAATTAAATACAACATAGTCTCGTTTTGAAGATCCCACATCTCATTAGATTTAAAGGATGCTGTCATTAACATACCTGACCTTTCTGTCACTTAACGCAACTGTAGCGCACTTCAGATACAGGCACTTCACAGGGGTGTTCTTTTGTATTAAACAGTATCTTTTTCATCCTTGATGAGTGCATAACATAACGCCGTCTGTTGCTTTCAGAGAACCGTAGTCTCCTTTGTGGCCTGATTTTATAACTGGGAGGCACCGCCTGACTTGTCCTGTAGCGTTCTTAATGAAACGAGTTTAAAGCTTAAACTTTTCTGGACAGCTTCCCCTTTCTACTTTGCCTAACAAGAAAGGTATTCCATTTCACTTGGGAGCTTTCAGATACGTTTTAGTCTCCATGGTGTGATGAGGTGCCAAAACTACCAGGGGAAGGCAACTCTGTGGAGAGTCTGTCAGCGCGCTAAGGATCAAAGCCATTTGCAAAGAGCACACACACATCAAACACAGCCGTGCAATGTGTTACCTAGCAACCTCAGACCAGGTGTTGCAGAGAGTAGGAAATATTAAAGCCCACATTCTTCCTGTTTTCTGCAAATACAATTTTAAAAGAAATCGATAAAGCCGTGAATGTGTACTGCATGCGAGAGGAGTGGAGGAGCTCTTTTTCCTGCACTACGGCAGACAACAGGGGTGCCAGGAAGATAAGAGTATAATATCAAACCCTGAGGCCAGAGGAAAGAAAATATGAAGGAGTGACGCATATCCTCTGATGGATCTTACTAATAATGCCCATATCCTGTCCATATAAGGAAATGTACACTGAAGTGAACACCAAAAAATCGTGACAGACACACACACACACACACACACACACACACACACACACACACACCTCACCAAAGAGAGGAGTGTGATATGTGAAGCTAGAAAGGCCCAATTCCACTGAGTGGCCTTGTCAAAATGGAGTTAGGCAATTATGTCTGATGCAGCAGGGTAGTGAAAGGGAGCAACGCTTTGAGCACTAAGGTGAGGCCACTGGGTCCTCATGCATCACAGGCAGCCCTTTATCATGATTAGAACACAGCTGTCATATTAAGCAGTGCTACAGTCCTACAGTTTAACAAGGCTGAGCATGGGGCATCCATGCCTGTTGTCACTGGCAACAACTGCATTAAACTGCTGGCATCCCCCCCACCCCCCACCCCACCCCACTGCCACCACCAGCGATGAAGTCAAGCATAAGTCAACCCCAAGGGAGGACTACACTGTAATGTGGTTTGAAATGCACCGCTACCGCCGAGATGCAGGTGAACGTGTGATTTAGGGACGTTAATAAGAACCGTGTCCTCGTTCTGCTCGCTCCGTGTCACGCCGGGCCAGGTTAGCGTTATTTACTTATAAATGGTGATGGTCATCGCGGGGAGCTAATGCGAAAAGCATCAGGAACAATATGTGTGTGCTCGCCCCTCAGGAACACTTGAGAGAGCGCAGAGAGTGATGTGGCAGCGCAGCCGTCCCAGCTTGTCTGTCTTAGCCAGCGGAAACAGGTGTAAGCTGTGAAAGTGCTTGATGAATGTTCTCTTTAGTGCCGGTGACTGACTGCCCTTATTCAAACAACAGACAGCTCCTCTGGCTAAGTACTTTGGGAGCAGATACTGTACATGGTTCACACAGGCATACAGTGCAACCAGGCAGACAGACACACACACAGCTACAAGAACAAGTGTGCGAATATAGACGCAAAAAGACGGGGGGTTTTTTGCATGCATTAGTATAACACAAAGCCCAGTTTTGCTCCATTTTGATGAGAGGACACTCACTGGGAATGTGATCACTGTTTTCATTTTCTTTGTTGATGATGAGAGACATGAGCTCCCCCACCTGTAGCCTCCCCTGAGGTGGTGTATGTGGGCGTGTGTGTATGAGATGCATCCATTCTGATAATTATTACACTGCAAGGATGAATAGGCTGCAAGAGGATACAGCCCTGCACATGACAACTTAATCAAGCCGCACAAGGACAAAAATAGGATTAAAGAGGGAGAGAGAAATGTGAAAGACGTCTCTCCTTTCATGATCTATGAATAGAGTGTGAAACAAAAGGACAGCAGTGGATGGAAGGCCTGCCTGATGAAGACAGACAGTTCCCTTCTGGGCATAAGGGATGACTGACAGAAGCACAGGGTCGCGATCTGACTTCCCCCTGACAAAGGAAATAAAGAGTCACATTTAAACAAAGAGCTCGCCATCCAAACACCGCTTTCATCTCAGTCAGTCTGACTATGAGACGCATGAAAGGAAAAGATGCACACACACAGGCACAGAAAGCACAGGCAGGCAAATCAGCAGACACCCACTTTTAGTGCATCCTTTATTACTTTCAGATTATTGCTTTTTCTTTTCCCAGCTGGCCTCTGACCCCCTCTGCACTGAACTTTTATTTACTGTTTCCTTTTGATCTTCTTCTTATGCTGCATGCAATTATATATAAATGTAAAAGCCAAAAGCGAGAGGACTCTGCAAAGGGAAGTTTCCACATGTAAAGTTTCTGCAATTTGTGCCGAGCTACCTGCACGTAAAATATTGATGCAATGATAAACCTGATGTGAATTGGAGATGATGAGGGGTTCTTAAAAACCGCCATTGGTGTGGGGAGCAGCATGTCTGATGGCCCCTTGTAACCTTTTAGCTGACACCCTGACACATGTCCCAAAGAAACCAATTACTCCCTTGTCTGATGCTTTTCTGCAGCTCAATATGCCAACTTTTATCTGAGCCTTCTTTGGTCCAGAGCTGTGGTTATTCACGATTTAACTATTTATTTTTTCCTTTAATCTTACACATTTGGTGGCTCATACATAACAAAAAAGCTTTTGTTGCTAACTTTTCTGCCGACAAATATAAAATCCTTTCAGGCACAATTGAATTTATGAAAATAATAGGCAATTAGAAAGCACTGAACGGGTTTGTCAAGTGCAGTAATGTGAACGTAATATGAATTTGTGTTTGGGGCAGTGAAGCAAATACAAACAACAAAAATAGTAACATAACTGGTTCACTTTGTCCAGCTGGGCAGCCAATGTGTACCACAGACGGGAGACTACCTACAGTATCATCCTGGATACAGTAAATACAGTCCACATTCTCACGCTATGTGTATCCATGCAGCGTGTTATGCAATGCAGTACAACTGCACTTCATCAATCACAGGGATATCAATTCAGTCTTGATACAGAGAAAAAGACTTTGTCCTGTGGGTTGTAATGGAAAAAAACAATGGTAGAAAAAGTATTATACACCAAATAAAGAGCTGCATGTCACAAAAAGAATACTATACACACACTCACATTTGTTGCCTTCAAAAGCTTCTTGTGGTCTGCAGCGTGAAACCCTTTGAGAAACACAGTCTTCTGGATCTGATTTGATGCAACTGAGCTGTTCGCTGGGGAAACACTGCTCGCATATTTAGCTTTGGTTTTGTCACAATTTTGAACCAGCAAGCAGCACGGTGTCTGGCAGAGCCATCTCACTGGGTGTGTGGATGATTATGATTATCCGTAATATTCTCTGTATGGCTTGAATATTTGTTTAAACAGGTGCTTGAAAGAGTTTTTGAAGGCACTTTTGAAGGCAGCTTGTCAGCATTACATTTATTCAAGACAATAGCCTTGTTTCCTAATCGTAAAGTGAATTTGAAGGAAACTTTTGAAATGTTGCAAAAAGAAATTAAAAAAAAGTGAATTAGATGTGTTTCCATCAACTTTTTTGGGGCGAATAATCTGGGCTACGCAAAGCATATTTCATCAGAAGTTGGTGGTAGCGGATACATTATGCATGACTGTAATAAACAGGGTAGAAAAAGTAGCGGTTGCAAACGACAAAGTGAGTTGTTTGACAACCATCATGGCAAACAAAACCATGGCTGCTTCTTCTTCTTCTTCTTCTTCTTCTCCTGGACTGGCAACAGCTGATCAGTCATGGGAGTTATTTGACCACTATGTCAGAACTTGTTTGGAAAAGGTGTTTCCATCAACAGAAATATTTGTCTTGGGTCGTTCCAACAAAGTAAAGTCATGAATAAACCAAAGTTCTTCATCGCATTAACCGTGCCTCCGTGCAATTCATCAGCCCTTTCTAACGCCATGCTTCAAAATACATTTATGGAAGCATTGCTACTGATGCAAAAACCACATAAAGATCTAATGTTACCATAAAATAGCATGCAACATTGCTCACTATGGCCTAATAGAGTACACTCAGAGATGTTAAAAGGGATAACTGTTAGTGTAAACGGTATAGCAAAATCTCCCTCACCCAAGCCTGACGTATAATGCAGAAGATATTCCATATTCCACACACAAAGGGTGCGACACCTTGCTTCATGATGAAGCTAGCATCTTGAAGCTAGCATCAGATGCTTCATGCTAATGCGATTGTTTTCTCATGCATCTCTTATCTCAACTGAAGTACAACATGACTGAAAGCACTGAAGCTAATTCTCAGATTTACAGAAATAATAAACCGACTTTCTGCTACATATATTACATTTGTAGTAAAACATAAAATGCTATCATGTGCATCATGAGTAATTTGCACCAAATAAGTGTTCTACATTTATTTTTTTTTCTATCTTCAAACCACTAAAAATACTTTTAGTGTCACTTTGGCAGAGTAACCAGTGAACAGCCCCAGAACAACATTTCTATCTGTGAGCAGACGCATGCTTCATCAAACTTTAATCGCTCCCAAGTGATGTCCTCCTCTAATCGAACGCACTCAGGCCTCTGCCCAGTTTGTCACTGAGGAGGTAGATAAAGTACAACTGTGAAGGTTTATCCCTCTGAAATGAAATATTATTGTATATTGCAAACAGGTTAAATGATATGACATGATCGCTAAATTCCCGTCTGACTCTTGACACTGTGACTTACACTGCGCTATCCCATGCCCGAGTTTCAATTTATGATAGAAGAATGAGCTGGAAAAAGATGGCCAGGAACAATAATTCTATTTTGATATATGAGATTACAGCATGTTGTAGTTTATTTTGTTATTTTGAGCATTCTGCAGCACATAGTTTTGCCCATTCCTGACTCAATAAAGCACATTTATCATTTAACCCCCCAACTCAGGCTTTGCATGAAGGAGAAGCGTAGAGAAGAATTTCCTGTGTTTCGCCTGTGCTTGTTGATGCGTGAGGGTGGCTCAGTGGGTTGCACTGTCTGCGTGGGTTTCATCCTGTTGCCCCTTTTTCCGCTAACAGTCCAAAAACATGCAGCTCTTGTGAATTGGAGACTCTTAATTTCCTGTAGTGGGTGTGAATGTGAGTGTGAATGTGTTTGTCTATATCTGTTAGCCCTGTGATAGACTGGTGGCCTGCAGAGCTTACAGCGCCTACAGTATAGGCTGCAGCACCCAGAGACTGAACAGGATAAGAGGATATAGAAGATGGATTGATGGATGTTACATGTCAGTGTACATTGATTTGATTCTTATCCATGACAGGCTGGAAATGTAGTCACATCACTCAGACATGACCAATGAAAGCATGGTGTCAAGAGAGAAAATTACAATCTTGCTAGTTAAAGTAGACAATGAAAGTGAGAACCAATGCTTTGTCTTTCCAACTTTAAACGATCAGGTGTCAATGAACCATTTAAAATCAGAAACACAGGAGATACACACAGTGCATAAAACGTCCTGAATGCCCCTCTAACTCTCATTGACTGCATTTTAGCAAAGTTTATGATGCAATTATACACTGCAGAATACATTGATGGGAAATGTATCCAGATGCTTCCTCAAGTAAAAGTTCAAATATAACGATGGAAAAATAAGTAACAAGTAACAGAACTGAAAGTACCTCCAGTATTAGGCAGACTGTGAGACTGACATAGAACATAGATTAACATATAAGCAATACTTTAATGATGTAATTGGTCCAAATTCTGATGGCTTTGTTAATTGTTGTGTATATGAGTACCATACGTACTAAAAAAACTTCAACTCCAGCCATCATATAAATGTAGTGAAGTGAAAAAGTACAGAATTACCATTTGAAATGCAGCTGAATGGAAGTGTACATTTACACAAAATTGAAATACTCAAATTAAGTACTAGTTCAATCATATATTTACCCTCCACCTCTCGTAGAATCTAATAGCTTTCTTTCTTGTTGTATTTCATATTGTTTGCCAGATCACTCTGTGTGTAACATGATTTAATTTCAGGAGGTTGGCTTCTGTAAACATTAGTCTACAAATCTTATTGTCTGATCTTATTTGGATGAAATGTTGTTCGGGAAAATGAAGGAGAAAATGTAATATCGCTACCAGAGGAGCTTACAGGAGAAGGAGGCATATTGTTTCATCATAATACTCAGTTGTCTTTGAAAAATACTGAAGACTGGCTCCAAGATTCTGGGGGCAGGAAAGTGGCTAATTTGAATCGGAGCAGTATGTGAACACAGTGTGGTCAGCGAGTTTCCTGTCAGCACTTGATCTGGAATGGCAGCAGAATCTCATTGGGTGGCAGCTAATTGTGTATCGGTCTGAATTGCAAATGGATAAGTGCTTAGGACACAAAGAGACACAATCAACACACATGTGCCTTCCCATACCACGCAAAGCCCCGCTTCCTGCCACTCAGGCTACACCAAGGAAAATAAACCAAATGGCCACTTGTGACCATGTAGCGGCATCATACAATGTCAACAATCACGTCTGCATTATGCAAAAAGTGGGTAAACAACAGACTGAGGGACACAAATTGGCTCAACACCAGCTGTCTAATTAGCTTTGTGCTGCTCTTGAAAAGCAAACAAACAGTGAAAGCGGGACGGTCTGAAAGCCGGCCAGGCATCGGTTCTAAGTGTTCTGTTCCCCCCAAATCAGACGGGGCGCTCCAATTCTGCTTGCACAGAGAGAGAGGGAGGTTTCAAATAAGACACACAGATTAGATCATACGTTAAGTCCCCAGAAGGCCTTCGCTCGGTTATTTTGGAAGCACTGTAAAGACTCACAAGAGGCTCGGCTAGAATTTACATTTTAATGAAGCCTTAGCTGATTGCTATTACGCGGAGTTCCTTGAAACGCCCTAGTTTAAGCTTATGTGAAGCACAGAAGAAAGCATATGTGCACACACACACATGCATGGGAAAATCAGCCTGATGCACATGTGCACACACAGGCTGCAGATACACACACGCCTCACTAATTTAACACACTCCTGCTGAGAGGTTGTTGCAGAAACAAATTGTCCTGTAAACGTAGAGAGAGAGCAGAGAGGACACCCAGGGGTGCATTACATGGCGAAAACACATTCTCTCCCAGCACGATGTGGCTGGAAAGAACATTTGAAACAATTTTCCTGCATTAGAACATGTGCAAAATACAAGCTTTTGAATCATATAGGACACAAGGAGTTCCAGTTAGAAAAATTTAGGGGAACGGGGAGTGGGGATGTCTTTTTTTGTTGTAACGTCACAGTGACAGGCACGGCGATGAGTAGCGGGAGCATGGTGACAAGTGGCACAGTGACGAGTGTTACTGACGAATTCTGCTCGGCGAAAGACGACATGTATCATGTCAGAATCGTCTGGACTCGTCACTTCACTGTCATTTAGCAACAGCCCGTGTGGGAGTGAAGACAAATCCACATTCCCGCGTCGTTATCAGGCACACTGCAGTCGGAGGCATGAGTAATGATTAGTCACGTACAGTGGTGGCTGCTATTCACAAGGCATCACTAAAAAAAAGATGGCAGCGGCGGCACCTCAAAACTCCTGCCGTTAATGACATTTTTGGTGGGTGACATCAAACACTCTACAAAGGCAGCTTCGTGCTGTGAAAAACAAATCCAGCTTGTGCTGTGGGACTCGGTGAAACGGAGTCCTGGCAGTCCTAAGACTTGTTTAAAAATGATCAGTTCCTCCCTTGTAAATGGCATGAGCTCCTGGCACATCCAGAACAGGAGACATCTTATCTGCAGCCTCCCTCTTATCGCTCAGCCCCAGTGGAAGCTATTGCCAGGTAGCAGGTTGTCATATGACACACAACACTGTGACAAGCCACAGCTCAGCATACTTTGCCACACCACTGGCAGCTCCCATGTGATAATACATAACACAACAGTACTGCAGGCTCTCAGATAGCACAGAGGGGAAATATGAACCCAGTGGTGATTTATATCTGCCTTATTAAAGAGCTGACCTTGACCATGGGGAAAACTGGATTAGTCAGATTTTTTTAACAAAGACACAGGATGATGTTATGCTGCTGAAATGGGGAGAGTCTCTCCCTTTTCATGCTCTCTCTGTTTTTCCCTCACTTTCTCTGTCTTGCCTTCACTAGCACCCAGTCGTCATTGTCCTGTTAAACAAAAGGACGGGCTGATGCAACAGTCTGCGGCCAGGCGTCTCTCCCTGGCACAACATTAACACAGCAGACACTGACTCGGCACTCGCTGTGGGGTAACAATGCTCGAGCAAACAGCACACGCACGCCAGCCATGCTACCACAGTCATCGACAAAGCCTGATGAAAGGATGCTGGAGGTGATTGAAGGGATAAGTGCGTGCTGCAAACTGTAGCTCATGGCAGGTAGAATCCATTTTTTTTCTCAGCTAGAAATACATGAGCATGTAATTTATGACTTTTCGAAGGCTTGTGCAAGAGGGCTTTTCCTCCGAGACATGTAATCATTTTGGATAGGCCCACATTGCCCTGCTGTTACATTTCATACACAGGATCAAACTTGGCTTTTTCATTTAAGGAATTTGTGACACGTCCTGTATCTAAAGAGCTCCTTAGTGAAACAGAGACAAGCCCTTAGTAGCCATAACCTTACTGGTGCTGACTTGGGTTCAGTTCAAGTCATTTTGAACACTAGCAACCGTGGAATGAGAAGAAATACTCTCAGGAAGAAGGTCGGTTCTTGAACAGATGAATTGAAAGGTATTTACGTCGCTGAATTGACTGGGAGACATTGAATTGACCTTACATTAAAGGGTCCCTACACTCCTTTCTCCTCTCCCACGTGGAACATTAGCGCTCCTTTTCTCTCACCCTCTTCATATCCTCCCCTCTTCCCTTTTCTCATTTTCTCCTCTGCTCTCTACAAGTCTCGCTCCTTTTTCCCTTACCGTTAGACGTTATCTCAAAGAGCAGATCACCATGGCAACAATTAGTCACATCGTCATCGCCCACACTTTGTGTTTGATGGCTGTTTTTATTTTGGAGGGTTCGTCGATGCACCCGTACCTCACTGGCAGATCGCCAAGTAACCTGTTCTGGTGATGAAGGAACAATGTTGCCATCTGTTGGATCCATGTGTTTGCACACAGTGACCGACATTGAAAAGCATCCAGCGTTCCTGTGATGACTCATGACAGGCAATCACATGCCAATTAAGACCTTCGGCTGCAACCAAGAGCCGTATGGCTCAATCGTATTTGAAACACATCTAAGCCACTGCAGTCCCTCTTTGAAAAGGTCAACATGCACCGTAGCATTTCTTTCCCTTGAAAGGAATAGAAACGGAAAACAAAGATGCTGTTTCCCTCTAGTTTCTGATATGAAATGCAGCCATACACAACATAATGGTGGTATGATAGAAGCCCGACTCGAGTATGAGTACCTCGATGGCAGCTCGGTTAATTAAACATAGAAAATATTTGGGCTTAGGACCAGGACTTACATTTATTCATCAGCGCCTGCCATATTGTATATCTCTAAATGAAAAGAGTGCTCTTGCAGCAGGGTACCAACTAATGTGAGAGATAATATATTGGCTGAGATTTTGGCTGAGTGTTACCCTTGAAATGTTGGATCTGTTTCTGCTCTCCAAAGGCGCTAATTAAGTTTTTTTTTTTTTTTCCCTAAGTCTTACCGTTAAGTGATGTAATACTTCATAGTCACAAATAATTTTCCATGTGGGACAGATCATTGCTCTTATTATTTATTCTGCTCACTTAAGTCCTTGCCAAGAAAAGGGTGTTAAAATGTTTACCTACATTATCAGGATTTCTTCTTCAGATTATAGCACTAAGACAAATATTCCCCAGCACTGAAGCACAGGAACAAAGCTGGTTATTCAGAGTGGGATAATGCAATACTGAAGGTAAATGAACTCAGGTCTGCTTGGGGCATTTCTGCACCGGCACCACAGGTGGGGACCCCTGCTAAGACACGAGCCCAGGGCTACACATTAATTATTATGTTGCAGAGCTGTTTAGCCAGAAGTCCAATTCAGCGTCTTTATAGTCGGATTTACAATATGGCTTGTCCTCTAAAGATAAATGACCATGTCGCACCGTCCAGTCACTGGCACGCGACTGTGTTTGCTTTCAGGTTTCCACCAAAAGAAGACAGCAGCTTTCCAGTTCTTGGACCGTAAAGCTCTGCTATGGCTTGCCAGACTCTGGGAAATAAAAGGGACAATTGGCCTGCAGATGCTCAGTGGTCTTCTGTAAATTGAGTGAGTACCATCTTCATCAGCTCTGCAGCAGTGGAGGAACTCCAGGAATTCCACTAAAGCTCCCATGTATAATGATGATGAGGATGAATGATTTGTACAGTCAAATGTGCATCTAAGGTCAACAAGGTCAAGGTAAAATGCGCAGATGAAGAATGAAAAGCACATTTCTTCACTAACCCTGTTAGATCCTGCGTCTTTTAGTTCGAAAACATTCTCAGTTACTCCTCTTACATTTTACATTACAGTGTACATTAGGATTCAGCACCAACCCTTAAAACATAAAAAAGGTTGTAGAATATTTTCCATGTCATTTACTGTCAAGTACACTGCATTTTTTAAGTTTCCTCACCAAAGCACTGCTATATTTGGCTGCATATTGTAACACCCCGCCGTGAGGTAAATGATCCCCCAAAACCTTGGCTTAAAACTCTGTGAAATGTTCTGCATTTTATGCTTTGCAAATTAATGCAAGCACCTCGTTTCCTTTCATTATTTATTCATTGGGAGCAAATGTTTTTCTCTGTATCCATGCAGAGGCTTTTCCCCCCCGTCAGAGGAAGATACTGTAACCTAGGTGTAAAAAATTTAGAAAAGAATTAAAGAAACACTTTTCCATTTTTGCACACCATACCCTCCCTATAACACATTATCTTGACACGGGAGGATAAAAATAGTCTCTGACTTGTTTTTCAATTATTGCTGAGTTTTCAGTGCGAGGCAAAAAAGCCGATCCCTTTTTTCCAGACAGATTTGCATAAAGTTTTATGGAGATTACCAGTACAAAAATGCTTCGACTGTTGATCCCTTGCCAGTCAGTGTTATTCAGGGATCGGGCTCAGATATCTTCAAATATCCTGAATATCGCTACAGCATTATGTAACTGTGATGGAAACCACATCAAGAAAGCTTTGAGTTTAATCTGCTTTAGGACCCCATAGGTTGCAAACAATCATTATCATCATTATAGCGCCTGTTTTTCACAAAGTATTGAACTGGTGCTGATCTTTAGAAATAAGTTTGCAAAAAATCTGTAGAAACTATCATTTATGTGCTGTTAATGAGCTCTTGGTTGAATTTGCATTCTTTAGAACAATTGCTTTTGCCAATTATCTACAGTAACTTATCACACCAGTCACCAGACCTTACACAACCCCATTTAATTAAGCTGGATCGAGATCTTAACATAGACAGACTGCACTCATTGTTAAAGCCTTCCCTGAACCTTTAAATGTCTGTTGTACTAGATGTCCTCAAGACTGCATTGATCCTCTCGGGTACATTAACCTATCAATGCAGGAGGCACTGTGCATTATGATTAAGCACATGGAAAACATCCACGTTCCTCTCTCAGAGGTCAGAGAGAGGCAGCTACAGTAAACCACAAGCACAGCATGGAGTTAAGTCCTGACATTAATATTGATGAGATGGAGTTCACGCTATGCCATATCTATCATGGAGGGAAGATGCCCCGATTAAGAGTGGCCGGTAGTATTGGGGGTCTATTAAGCCTATGGCACATCTGGAATAGATAGGTGAGTCCGAGGTATTGATAGGGACACATGGTTGTATAAGGGAGGCGAGGGGGACAAGGAAATAGCCAGCCATTGAGATGCGACGTAATTAAAGTGCACGGGGCGCTTGTGGTGCTGGCGGGCTCCTTGCCACGTTTCCCATTGACTTTCAACTGGACGAGGAAGGTCACCAGCAAGGTGTTTAGAGCAATCTCCGCAAATTGTTGGACTGAGGCTTGATAATCTCCAAGGCTTTAATGGATCTCAGATCTGTTTACCAAGTGAGTGCACCTTACAAAGTCATTTGGCAATTGTTTTACCCTCTAACGCAATAATAGAACTGGAATTGGCTTTTTGATCAATGACATCAGTGGTTAAGTTGATATATTCAATAAGCACGACAACCTTGAGCCTCATAGAATTACCGTGTGCGTTTATGTGTGCGTGCGTGTGAATTACACAGGGAGATGTGTGGGTTGCACTGTACTCCTGAACTGTACAGAGGGATTCTTACTTTTATACAGGAGGCATTTGTTTTCATCTCCTCTACAATATCTCATTACGTTGTTTTGAGCGGGTTTCTCTTCAGTAGTTCGACCTATAGAATACTTATGAGAAAACAGCAATTTACATACAGAACAAAGGGTGTAAAGTGGCAGTGGGCACTGTCTGTTCATTGCTATTGCTGTGTGTTTTTCCCAGACTCCCCACACAGCTGATTATTACATCAAAAGTAGCTATAATTAAAAAAAACTGCTGAGCGTACAGTAGTTTAATATAGTAAGGAGGAGGAGGGTATGGGGAATGTTCTGTACTGTCTTGTCATGTGTAAGAATTATTGAATTTTTTACCAAGGCTGGGCAAAGGAAGCAGCGAGTTCGAGGAGGAAAGGGACCCTGGTCACTCTGCTTCAGAGTTGATCTGAGGGCTGTAACGTTTCCTCTGGTCTACTCTCCGGCATTAATGGTTGAATGGATAGGATTGGACATGCCTGAAGACTCAACCAGCCTCTAGATTTGCTCCCAGCGAATCTCAACAGCCTGCATCTTAAGCTCAAATAAGCACTGTGGTCACTGCCCTCCAAATAATTTGAACAACTCCCAAGTGAAACCCCCCCACCCACCCACCCTTCCCTCTTCTCATTTGTAGCTCATTTATCAGATAGTTATGTGGTTTGCTTTGACAGAGACAAACCAAAAGAGAAAGAAGGAGACGGAGGGAGAGAGAGGGAGAGAGAGGAATGACTACCATACAACCAGCCTTAAATAATTTCACTTCCACAGCAACAACTCTGACAGGAAAAATGAGATTCTAATATACACATTATTTGAGGAGCCAATAGCTAATAGTTACAGATGGTTATTGCCCATAAGATTGCAGGAGTTCAGTCTCTCAGGCTGACACGAGGAGAGGGAGAAGGAGGAATGAGAAATATGGTTTCATAAGTCTTTAACAAGTACTACTTATGACTTGTTACGCCGCATTGCAGCTCAGATGCAGTTGTGAAATATCCACCCTTTGGAGCCTTTTAAGACAGGATTCTTTTTTTTTCCCCCCCTACCATTTCTTTGTCATCTTAATTTCACTGCAGCAATATCCATAATTCACAGTGATTTTCCCGGCCCCCTTGTCTTTCCCATGTGAAGAAGTTTTGGAGATGGATTCCCCCTAAGTTTCATAAAAAAGTGTCAGATTCTCAGGCGAACAATGAGAACACTATTACAAGACTTGGCACAGAAAAGCCTCAAAGGCCTTGGCACAAAAGCCTGTACAAATTGAGAAGATAGAAGTGCAAACTCATTAGCTTACCAGGTTTCCAATCACAGCATTTTTTATATGCTGGATGTCTCAGTCTGCAGAGCTCTCATCTGATGAGAGCCATTTTGCATGACTTCAAAGGATACAGTTCTGCCTTAGAACTTGCAGCTGATGTTTCCAGCGCTGATATTTTTTGTCAGAACATGTATGGCGGGATATGTTTCACCTGAAAAACTCCCCCGTTCTTGTTAATAAATTTGGCTTGTAACCTCCATCAACAGTGCACGACATCCTGCCTTCTACTTCCATTTTGGTGAGCCCAGAAAATGCTGAATTGTTATATGGCCCCTTGCTGTTCTGAGCCTTTTCTGTGCTTTCTGTGCTGCAGTGTGACAAACTTCCTTCACCACACTTTCTTCGGGCACTTTTGAAAGTGTGACTCTATCTGCGCCCATCCAATATAGAGCTAAAAGACAGCCAAGATATTTCCCAAATGGCATGCAACACGACACAGAAACAATACTTGACTTTGTGTTTAGGGGAAGAGTCAATTGCAAACTCGGATGAATCGGCCAGTTTGATATCACCTCAGCGTGCACTTACTGCATGGCAAATTTCAAAAGGCCAACTCTAAAATAGCAAAGTGTTTCAGCCTTGTAACGGGTAGCAAGAGAGAGCTTTATATTTGACGTGGGAATACCTATGATATCACCTGCCAGCACCATGCACAACAAAGCACGAAAATCACAAATCCTACTGAAAAATATGCTCTTTGTGATGCAAATGAAGCCCTTGTAAACAATTTTGACTTATCACATGTAAGCACATTTGATAGTTGCTCAGCTCCTTATTTTCTCTCTGCAAACCCAGCTAGGTGTCTTTGCCCCTGCCATATCGAGTGTTTAATCTGCAGTTTGAATATCATGATTCACTCTCAATCCTGGATTCATTTACGTAAGTGACTGGATCCAAAACTGCAGCCATACGCACATGCATTCATTGCACCCCAGCTATCAATGTGCTCCACTTTTAATCGTCCCCCTGGGTACACCATATGGGAGATGTTGAAAGATATACTGCTGTCATTCGTGATCCTGTCTTTTTTTTTTTTTAAATGTGCTGCCTTGCACAATGATGGTGTAGGTAAGATATTACCCTATTATCCCATTAAGGTTCGTACCTCAGAATCTGCAGCGTTCATTTTCAGACAGCTCGTCTCCTGCACCATTTTCATCCCGTTCTGAGAGATGCTCCTCTGCGAGGCTGCACTACCATCTGCTGGGGAACCGACTGGCAGAGCCAGTCGCAGCAAGTGCTCAACTCTCCTTCGTCCTCACACTCTCTCTCTCTCTCTCTCTCTATAACGGAGATTGATTTCTCTGTCTGTCACTGATGACATTGTACGACTACTGCGTTTAAATTAGCGGCAGTCTGATAAAAGAATATAAATGGATCAAATCTCCTTGGACTTAAAAACTTATAATTCATTGACAAAATACAGTGAAGGGCTGCAGCCATTTCAAAAGCCCCATTGATATGACTTAAAACTGACAATGACCTGTGACAGCTCCCATTTCTGATTAGGCTGGCAGTGTACTAGACAAGAATGCTTGACTCTGTGCACAGCCAATAGCCACAGCTGTTTGACTCCTCTAAAAGACAGCACAACACATTATGTAATGCAATTATGCATCAACATTAATTGCAGGCAATTGTGCAGGCAACCAGCCAGCTGGGATGGGTTTATATAACTGCCTAAAATTGACAAATAAAAGAAAAACGGGAAACCTTTTCCTGTGAGGAGCAAACTTGCAGGCAAACACACACACACACACACACACACGGAGCCACACAAAAACCATAAGTTATCCCTCTGCTCATGCATTCAGCCTTGAGACAGTTTAACAAATTGCTATGACATAATTGTAATATTGCTTCCAGTATGTCACGCTGTTAATCTGTATAGCTTGGCTTACATTCAGGTGCCATATATCGAGCTCAGCCATTGGTGAAAGTGCTCTCACACAGATTGCATGTATAAAGAAGATGGAGAATAGCTTTGAGCACTTTGTATGTACAATTAGCATAATGCCTTTAATTGTAGTCTATCTGTTATTACACCCAAAGGATAGTTCCATCAGCAGACTGCAGACATGCCCACAGTGTGGATAATGTATACAGCGGATAAAGGATCACTAAAACAAATATGTTAACAACAAGTGATACATAAATTAACACACATTATCAAAAGTGTGGGTGTATTCTTCAGAGAGGTCAGAGCAGCATTCTTTACGACAAGTACAGACGTGTGTGACAAACAAAGCGCGAGCAGAGCACAAATCCCCTGCAGCAGGGCACATTATGACATCCACAGTCAGATCAGGCTTCAGCGTGTCTAATGAGCACGCACACAGATTTTGTTTTTCCGTCTTAAATGTGAGTTGAGAGTGCATCTCGAGCCATTTTGGATGGCGATGCTGAACTTGCCTGTCGCAGACATGCATGGAGACACAGAGAGCTGAGACTGCTCAAGGTGATGACAGCAGCATCCTTCTACATCTAACAACAGCTACGCTCAAGCTCCGGAGGAGTGTCATATACAAGTAAATATTTCATTCCATGCAGCCACGGGTATGCATTAAACTGAATCGATTCATGTATGTCTTGGGTTGATATGTACCCTGGTTAGTGCTGTGAATAGTAATCACACCCCTTGAGAAGATAAACAGTCTCTGCTGCCACCTAGAGGTCTTTGGGGCTACCTTTGGTGGTTTATTCATCATTCTTAAAAACGTCAAGAATGTTTTCTACTCGAAGACCTGCAGTAAGCACTCCACCTCTTTTCCCCCACGGTTTACAGCAGACTAAAGAATATTAATGCAATCTGATGTGGTAAATGTATCCAGTCACTCATGATTGCTTGAAAGCGGGAGTAAAACTCAGATTTCAAGTCCCTCGCAGGCAGGGTTTTAATTTTCACTCAGCTCCAGGAGGCAGACGCAGTGTGTGTGCACATGCCACGGGGAAATGACTTGCAATCTAAACAGCTGTAAATTTCAGCTGTAGGGCAGCCTCGGCCTATGTCAAGATTTTATAACTCAGATTGATTGGAATTATATAATGCTTGCCGTGACTGACTGACTCCACTCAATGGATCTGTAAAAGGAAAAGCATGATGCAGGAGCTCAGGCCATAAAACAGCCATGATAGAAAAAGGCAGGGTTCACTGGGGGCTGAAAGGACCACTGCCGACTGAGAAATCTGACTGTGCTAGCGATTTTAGAACTGCACACAGAAAACATTTTCTTCCACAGTTTATTTCCCAGAATATAGCACATGGTGAATCACCTTTATTTTTGGCCCGCTGGGTCTGTGGAACTGGCTTCAGATAAGCCCTGCTACTCGTTCCCACTTTAACAACTGGACACCAACCTGTGCAACCACGCTCCTCTGCTGTGGACCACTGAGCATATCTTCTGCAAAAATTGGAGGTTAAGAAGCAGATGTTATTCAATTTTCAGGATTTTGATTTCAGACGTACAGCCCTACAGCTCATGATGAGTTGTTTTCTTTAAAGTGCTGTGTAAGTTAATGTAGTGTAGTAAAAGGGTATTTGTTAAATGGATCGGAAAACCAAGTCCTCGGAGGCTCGACACCGGACCCTTATATTGCAAACAGCGAGCGTCTCGAATTCAAATGAGGTAAACCTGCTGAGAGGAGGCTTTACAAGGTGCTGTTCATTAAAACATTGTTAAGTGGAGGGATTTTTGGAATTTTTCACAGAGGGGAGCCAATCAGAAGCAAGTCCAACTGTGATGTGTTTACTGGAATTGGCCCCGTTAATCTGAACTTTTTTAGAGCTGCAGAAACTTTAACCATTAAAACTAAGATGAACTTTAATTGCTTATGGTAATTTTGTGGTTTATTATCTATAAACGTTATTTTTAAAATGCCCTAAAAGATCATGGTTGTTCAAAGGATTCAGACCGGGTAGCTTTGCATCAGGCAGCCGCCACCACAGAGTCAGAACAATGAGATAAGATGGACAGTCTTGTGGCAGAATACTGGATATTCACATGATCAGTTTCATGAATCACCTGATCTGTTTAAAAGCCACATCAGAACTTTCATTTGATTTGTTCGAAGTGAAGGATCAGTCAAGCGTAGATTCAACTCATTTCATGTACAAGACGTGAACTAATGATTGTAAATTCAGAAATTGTTCTGATCGTGATAACAACAAATTGAAAATACTTATCCTAGTACTTCAGGTTAATGATGACAAATCTGTTGACTTACCTAAAATGACCATGTGATTTGTCATCATTTACACATTTCATCAACTCATTATTTACATCACAAGACTGTAACTCATGACAGCATTAGGAGCCTTTGTTTGCTTATTAGCAAGCTTTACATAACATTCCATTCATTTGCCAAATGCTTTTGTCCAATATCCGGAGAGTGCATTGAATTGGGTCTAAGCTCCAGAATCCTACCTTATTTGCAGCTTAAATGAAGTTATGTGATGGAGACGTGTTTTTTTTTTTTTCGTGTATGTGTCTTCGCTGAGTCGAGGGTCTTCGATTGTAGTATCCAATTCTACACTCACTCCCACGATCATTTGTCACCTCAACCACAGATGTGAAATCTGTTACTAATGCTGGTCTGAATGTGGCTCTTCATTCATTTTGGCTGGAGATAATAACTGTTAAGTGTATTGGACCTGGTAAATTGACTCAGTGAGTCATATTAAAAGTGTGGATGAGTGAATGTTTTTTCCTAACTGGCATACACTAATTGTTAGAAGGAGCGTGTGCAACCCAATGGGGCTGACTCGAAATCCTCCCTACTTTTACAACTGTGTCACTAGATTTGGCACCTTTTCAGACCCCTTTAGAGACTTCAAACATGAGCCTGGCAACAAATCTAGCAACTTTTTGGCCAAACAAGAAGTACAGTCCTTTGAGGAGAGCAGCCTACTGCTCAGTGAATCTGCAGACCTCCTGCTTGCCGTGGCTGAGGCTCAGCTGCGTCCTGTGATTGTGAAAGAGCAGCACATAAAGTAGGCTAGCCTAGTTTTGTTTGTAGCTGAAAGAAGGTTCTTTTCTTTTTATACTTTGTATATGTTCTTAAACAGCATGTTATCACATTTGTCGACTTACTGTAGATTTCATCTTATCGCAGTATTTGTATAATTCAGTGGGTGACATTATGGATAATGTTCATAGGTTTTTCAGAAATGATAAATTACAACAGTGATTCGTTGCTATGAACATTTTTCCACCCTCTCTGCTCTACAGACATTATGTTGATGAAAAAAGGTGTCTGGGGTAGTAACTGGGACGACTGAAATGGTGGCATATTCTAATTATTATTCTTTGAGCCCAGTGAGCAACACAGTCAGGGTATTTATTCTTGACATGGTTTCTTGTGTCTAGGCATGCTAATTTTATTAACATAGCACATTTCATTAAAAGTAAACTCAATGTAATGTATGTATTCAATGCATGTCAAACATCCAATCACTCACTTTTAACCAGGAGCTACCTGAACTGGATTTCAGTGAAATTAATGTTCAAATTAATGAAATTGATTTGATAATGCTGCTGAATATTTATGATTTTTAACAACAGAAGATGAAAGTACTACATGTTTGCTAGCAACCAATTATAGAGCGTATCTGTTACGATGAGAACTTAATGATGTGGTGTCATAAACAGCCCTTGCATTGAATATTTACATGGCGTTTCAGCAGAGGATGCTGTGAATGCATAATTAGCCTGCTATTGTCACAAACGGCCACAAGAGGGCAGATGCTGCTCACAAGTAGAGTCAGTCAGTGAGGAAACGAAGATGCTGAATCCATCTGCTGCGCCTGTGAGCTGAAAGCAGCTTTGAAAGACAACTGAATTAACTGAATGTAAAGTTTTCTTGCAGTGTGTTGATGGAGGACGTTGGAGACCCCTCTCATCTTGCACCCTGTCCTGCAGGCCTGTGTAATGTTGGCTGAAGCAGTTCAGCACCATGGACAGAGACACACCTCAGTTCAGAACCCTGGACAGCGCCTGACTGGGACTGCAGCATGGAGCTTATTTCTTACTGTTCAGAGCAGTGATAAGATGAATCTGTTAGCTCACATATCAGACCATGTGGCAGTGGAATTGATGGGAGGATGAATAATAAGGCCATGGTGTTTGTTTACAGTGTGTTGCCCTACAAAGCCAAAGAGAAAAAAAACATTTAAACTCTATTTCCTGCCCTGATGAAACAAATGTTGAGGTGAATGTTGTACTTTAGGTTTGTACAGCAGCTTATTCTTTCTTCTTTTTTTTTTTCTTCATATGGTGGTCATACACCCTTGCAGGACATGTCACATAATAGCCAGCTCCATGCCGATCTGAAGCAACACAGCCTGTCGACTCATGCTCGCCTAGAGCAGATGAGACAGAACAGGACAGTTCAAGGAGATGGAGCTATCTGGGGTTTCCTCAAACTGGAGGGGGTGTAGAGGAAGCAGGAAGATTTCGCAATCATTCGCCCACTACAACGAGGATGGCGTCACTACATTGCGCGTACGTCAGACAGGGGGTAAAAGGGGAGGGGGTGGTAGTTAACCCTTCCCTGAAGCTGTTAATCAGCTCAGGGAAACATGGGGAACATGTGGAAAGTCCAGCGACGGCGGTGTTAGCACTTCAGTGTGTGGACTCTCGCCTTCCCTGTCTCTAATTGGCCCTGTAGAAACAGCATGACCTGATGGAATGTTCGATATTCCACCCGAGGGAAATCGTGATTCAATCTGAGGTCATCCTCTGCTCTGATTGGCTGAGGCACGTTCGATGCAGTCAGCACATCGTAAACTCACGAGCTCGTGACCGCACAGCGTTGAATTTCAGTTACGTAAATACGCAAAGCTCACGGCGTGGAAAAAAATGGATCTATTAACAAGAACTCGTCTCGTATTATTGACTTATTTAAAGTTATTAAAATAATTATATCAATTGATTTTTTTTTCTTTCAAAGCATCAATGAGCATCCCTAGCTGGTCCCCCCCAAAAAAGGAAAGCGAAAGAAATCAATAATATAAAAAGAAAATCAATATATGCCGTAGCCTTAATGCTTAATGCGGAATCAACCCACCCCTATCCCTTACACAAAATGGTATCACCCTCAGATCGCGCTCCTATTACAGTTCCACGCATTTGGCACACCACACAGGAGAGAGATGAATGGTTCTGAAGGTCTTCCACCTCGTGAAAGTCTTTAGTCTGCTCTGTAAGACAACACTTAATGAGCTAATTGGCTAATTAGGGGCAGGTGAAAAAAATAAACTAAACGGCATTACCCTGAAGACAGTAGTCCCATATCTTTATGAAAGCCGATGAAACTTGTCCCAGTTTTCAGTAGAATATGGGGTGGAAAAATCCATGAGAGCCCATCAGTCAAACCGGCTTAAAAAAAAGTTAGTTCTAGCATGATTTGGTTTATTAAATGTTTGCAAATGGAAGAAAATAATTGCACACAAACTGCCTAACAAAAGGAGTCAATTTTATAGTGGTAGAAAAGGGACACGAGGAGGGGGTTCAGCTCATTTTCCGTGCTGTACCAGATGACATCTGGGGGTGATCAATAAGTGGAGGGAGCCAGTGATGGTGGAGAGAGAGAGAGAGAGAGAGAGAGAGAGAGAGGAGGGGTGGGGGGGCGGAGGGGGACATGATAGTCTCAGCCGCACTGTGAAGGGGGCCGTCCCTGTTGGTGGAGATCAGCCCGAGGAAGGCCCACCTAGTGATCGTTTGAAAATATCTCCCATTTAGACGATAGTTTGTCTCGACTGTGCGACTCAGTCATAAGGGGACACGTTGACGTCTATTTGTAAATAGGTAAGGAGTCTTTTTTTTCTTGCATTCCTTTATTGTTGTTATTTTATATTATTTTATTTCATTTTATTTTATTTTATTTAGCATATAGAGGTCACCACCGTTTGAGGACCAAGCATGTGAGCGTCGTCATTGGAAGGCACTGGCTTGCACCGTGACTACAATTAATTAAAGCTTTTAAACGTCTTTACTTTTAAATGTCATACAGAAATGCTGTTGCTCACCATATCAAATTATTATCAGTTTGTGTCTTTAAGATAATGCAAAGGCGGAGAGATTGAGACAGGCACGGATGCAAGCGTGAGAAATGGTCGACATCGTAAATGCAGTTTAATTGATGGGTTGACCTGCAGCATCCAGGATGGGACTGTGGGGGATTGGTGTCTGATGTAGGAATATAAGTCGAGCTGTTAGCCCGCAGCCTGTCTGTTTTATTCAAATGTTTCCCAGCGCGTGATCCGACCAACTCAGATTACATCCACATGATTCCACGTTCAAACCGCGATGTGTTCAGATATCAGTGTGGATCGTGCCTCCCTTCCCCCAGCAACGTTGTGAAGCTCTTGCAACATGCCACCTTCTAGTATAATATGCTGTGCAGTCCGTGAAGAAGGCCTGCGCCTTTATCCCATGCGCAGGCAGTCCTGTCATCTCGCTGCCACTGAGAGTAGCATTACAGCGAGCAATAATTAATGAGCGCCTCCACAATTAACCATTTCATTGAAATCTTTGTGCCTTTGAATATTTCATGCTTTGACGAGGCTGTGAAAAGGGGCTTTGAATGCATGAGTGAACAGAGGGTTTTTACTACAGCCTGATGGCTGCAGCTGTCAGCATCTACCACAGGAGGCGGTGCCGCCTTCTTTTACCATAATGTATGGTCCTCTAATACACTCAGATCCATAGAGGTTTGTGGAAATCCATGGAAGCATAATAACTACAGCTGCTTTTTTAAATAATATGTGATATGTCATGTCATTTGTGCATACCAATAAGATCAAATTCGTGACACTGACAGTGACTGACAGCAGTGATGGTCCATCTCTCCACAGCAGCTCGGCCAAGATGGATGTGTTTATGAAGGGTTTGTCTAAAGCGAAAGAGGGGATGGCTGTGGCCGCAGAGAAGACCAAGGAAGGAGTTGCGGTGGCGGCGGAAAAGACTAAAGAAGGAGTTATGTTTGTAGGTAAGATGATCACAAATGTTTGTCTGCGGGTTATTTTACATGCAAATCATACACAGGCCCATTGAGACTGCTAATGCTGCTGCTATATGCAGGAGCAGCAACAAATCAGCAGGGAGAATATTTTATGATGTGGGTCATGCAGCATTCCCATATGACCTGGAACAAATGGTTAAATTATACAATAACTTCCCTTATAAGCACCATAGACAGCAGATTCTTGCTTTGTTTATACGTGAAAGAATCAGCAGGCTGTATGTACTGCTCGGTTTTCCACCTCTTTGTTCTCCCATTATAATACAGTTAGATGACAATATGACACCCTCGTGGTTTCTTCTTACAAGTGTAGTTAATTTATTGGACTGAATGTGTGATGTAAGTTGAAATGACTGATATTTTAAAGTGTACACCATGAAAGGTACTGAATGAATGCACACCCTCGCTGAATTCAGGGTAGTTTATTACAGCAGCGGTCATTCAGTAAATCAGTCAGCCAGACTGTTGCTCAATATCTTTGTTTTACTTATGCACGCTGATGCAGTATTTAAATAATCAGCTATTTTACCCTTTGTGTCAAACGAACATCCAGTATTTAGTCCTATAAATATCAGTAGTTTTTAAAAGGACACACTGGGATAAGGAGCTCTTTGATGAACATGATGTGATATGAAGCTCTGAATGTCCTTCTGCCCTCTCGCCTGACTTGACTGGGCCACAGGCAGGAGATGGGAACAGGGGTGGGGGTGGGGCAGCAGGACGGTGGGAGCAGCTCTTGCCACATGTCTGTGCATTGGACGGCAGCAGATTGTAAAACAGTCTCAGCCCGCGGTCACCTCCTGGAGACAAACAGTCTAAAGGCTTTTGTCCTTTACAGTGCAGCTTCATTTGTAATGGATGCCAGTAGAGATATCTGCACAGACTAGTGCCTCTGTCTCATGATTTTAAAGTGCAGTTGTCATGTATGTGCCTTCCATTATCGGCTCAGTCTGTTTTACTTGCTTTAGATCGTTATTTGAATAAACACCTGTGACATAGAGGCAGATGGACACCTGCAAAAGGTTAGCTAGCAGCTGGGCAAAGGTGCAATACAAAGTGACACTGTGTCAGTCTCTTTGATCGTCTTGTGTTCAAAATGAAACATTAGAAAAGACCAACTGTCATCGTATTCCAGTTTTAAGCTTCACTTGTGAAGGCAGTGATATGAATAATTTAATTATTACATATATAATTATGTTGCTGGGCAGTAATTCAGGGTTATTCTTTAATGATATCAAATCAGTATGAAATAATGTACTTTTAACGCCATGATAACCAAAGCTAACCAGTTCAAATGCCATAGAAATAAATACCAATACAAAATAAAACACAATGATATCGACCATGTTTCAAAGAACCTAATCTGAGTCTAAGGCTGCAACTGCTGATTATTTTCCTTCGTGATTAAACTAAATATTATTTTCTTGATTATCCAGTGAATCATTTCATCTGTAAAATGGCAGAAAATAATGAAAAACGCTGATCACAAATTTCCTCCGAGTCCACGATGTCATTCTCAGACAGCTTGTTTGCTGCTTGTCAACAGTCCAAAACCCAAAGATTTACAGCACACAGTTACATAAGATAAAGAAATGCAGAAAATTCTCACTGTTCAGAGGCTGGAAGAAGGTTATATTTGGTATTTTTGCTTGAAAAACGTCACGTACAACCCAAAGTATAATGAACATTGCTTCTTTTATTATATTTGATGGGATTTCCTATATTTCACCAAGTGTTTATCTATACTGACAACCATCCTCATGTTGTTTGTGATGAATAATTTCTTCCATATTGGCCAGCTCTGCTTGTTAGTCCACAGTTGGTCTGTTAGGGATGAAAGGGGGAGGGCTACATGACTCAAGGGGCTCAGAGCTGGACACAGGCCGTGGAACCTGCCAGCCATTACAGATATTTATTTTGTCAGTTGTTGAGCTGTTGTCAGAGGGCCTAAATTTCCAGTGACACCCCTGCTGGTACATCTACAGTCACCAGCTCGGACCACTGAACCGGTGACAGTATGTTTTGGGTGCATGCAAGAGATGCTGGGTTTTCCAGGAGAAGCTGTCAGATAAGTCTGCATTTATATGGAATCCAATTACCCTACATATTTAGCACCGTGTCACTGCCTTCATCACCGGAGCCAAACAAGTCAGGCTGCAATCAAAACACGTGCAGACTCCTTTTCCGATGTCTCGCCTTGCCTTTTGCAGGCAAAGGAGCAATTCTGTGGCGACTCTGTGCTTCTGCGTGCTGCTTGTTGAACATGGTGGTGCCCTAGAAAGCTGCATATGATTTGCTTGAAGGCCCCTCTTGGAGGAGGGGTAAGAGTGATCTGATAGGTCTGTGGCCCACCTTTTGACAGCTGCTGCTGCAGACCGCCCACCCAGCTGAGCTGAGCAGTCAGCCTGAGTAAGGAAAGAAGGAGAGGCGGAAATGAGAAAACCCTGCTGTCCTAGATGCCATTTAATGTCACAGCTAATTCACTCATCTCATTCATAGAGCATCTATGTACCCGATGATAGGGTGGGGTATTTATACAGTGCTACTTTAAAAGCAGCTTTGTAACTTTTGTTAACCCTTGCAGTCACACTATAACAGTCTCAGTATTTATTGTATCAGCCTCTTTCTGCTGTGTGTGTTACGCAATTATCGCTGTTAACAACCATGGCGACAGTCTGACACTGCATTATGAAATAATATGCTATGATGCTAATATATATTAGCAAATCATTATCAGATCACAATAATCTAAAATATTCATGGGAGTTTAGATATCAAATGATCTTTATATTGTGCATCTTTTTGTCCTCAAACATTGATACCACCGCAAGTAGAACAAAGAAGTCGCTAGCTTGGAAAAGAGCCACATCCAAATAGACTCAGTCTGGTATTTTTCAGCTATTTATAACCACTAAGGTGACTTAAACACACAATATGTAACATTTCCGCCTTAAAATGTCTAAAATTGACTAGAGCTGTGTTATATATCTTGTTGAGTTGCCTACTTACATAATCCCAAATGTTTCCAACAGTGTTCAAACCCAGAGAAATCTGTAAGTTTATTCAAGGCAACAGCTTCATTTGGTCACCTGTCAGTGGAAACAGGGGAAACACAAGATGAAGAGTCAGAGTGAGGAAAGAAGCCAGAGAACGTGACTGAACTTAACATCAGTGAAACTTTAATACATTAGCTCATCCGTGGACATTTCTGCCTGAGTCGCATCACATAGATATTCATCAGCAATGGTGGTGAAGACAACAACTCCCATGATCCCATGCTACTTCATGACATCATTAAAATCTTTTGTTGTCACTGTTTTGATTGAGAAGCCGTTAGCAAAAGAATTTGCATATATGCATTTAATTCCTTTTCCTTTTTTTATTGCAAGGTTTTTTCTTTATTTTACTTAATAAGCTGTAAACGCATTTCTCAAAAAATGATCATTGAATCAATTTTTATGCTTTTATTTTGTTTCCTTGGAAGCAAAATTCTAACATTTGTTTTTTCTGGAGAACAACAAGCTTTAAAGTCTTTTGCAGTTATTGATATTTCTAAATGTTACCCACAGCCATCATCCATTTGTGTTAGTGTAGTTGCAGTGCAGTAGCTGCGCTTCCTTAAATGGATGCATCTTCTTAGATGTATGTTGCTTTGAGGCTCGCCTCCCTTTGTAGGGACGGTACTGTACTTCATCATCATTTCATCTCTTCTTCGACTTTTAAAGGCCCTCGGGGACGAATAAGGCACGTGACTGCTGTACAGTTGAGAGGATGACAAGGCTCAAGTGGTCAGGACCAGTGGGCACACAGTAGATTGCCAAAATAGCTCAGTGGTGTACAGTGCAGATGGATGAAATCTGCCAAAGGACGTAGGGCAAAGGTCATCTGCCAAAGACAAACTGGTATCGCATTACATATATGAAAATTATTGATTGGTTGAGACTGAACAAAGTTGATCATGTTTGTTACATTTCACAGTTTATCATGCTGTTTATCGTGCTGTATCTTTAAATAAAGACAGCCATCAGTCAGTCATGTCAGGCTACTGTTACAATAGTGTTTCATGATTTATGCTGTCAGATAGAAAACATTTGACCTGATCATTGTGGTAAAAGTCACTCAGAAATGGTCCATTTTAACAAAATATAAGGCAGCCTAAAATTCCCTCTGAATGAATGGCAGCAGTGATTCAGTGTTATAGTTTCAGGCAAGTGTAAAGTTCTCGCATCTACACACACACGAAAGAAATTCATCTTGACACGGAAAACTGAATCACAAAAACACCTTTTCTAACAAATTTCTTTTTTGTTAATTCAGGTAACAAGGCCAAAGACAGCGTGGGTACAGGTGAGTCCAACCTGAACATCATCACAGTAGCAGCATGAAGCTTTGTTTCATTACAATGACACTCACTCCTGACTGGAAAGTGGTACATTCATTATGGTGAATGGAGAGTGTTTCTCTGAGTGTCCATTATCTCCACTAATCAATTGAGAAACAAAACATCATGTGCAGGCTTTTAATCTGCCGGCTGAATCTTCAGGGATAATGTTACGTGTGTGTGTGTGTGTGTGTGTGTGTGTGTGTGTGTGTGTGTGTGTGTGTGTGTTTGTGTCTGTAGTGGCTGAGAAGACCACCGGAGCCGTTGGGAACATCGTTGCAGCCACTGGCCTGGTGAAAAAGGACGAGTTCCCAGCTGACATGAACGTACGTATGCCATTACAGTCACCATCAGCTCCCTACAAGCACACAGTGAAGAGTAACACACCGGTTCAGTGTCTGCAGTCTGTTCATGTACACCTATAGGAAACCAGTCAACCCTTAACTGTGAAATCTCATCAGAGGTGATTGACTCCAAAATGCTGGATCCTACATTTTCCATCATGCATGACATCATCAGGGTTATTTTTTCAGACTCCCTCCAGAGCCACATAAGATACTACTGTTTTCACCAGCTCTCCTCGTGACAAGTTAGTGAAACAAAGTTTGCAGAGTGCCCTTTTAATGGCATGAAATGACTACAAAAGCTGCCTTGTGTACGCATGGTAACAATACAACATGGGATTGTTGTTCTTCATTGAGCCTATTTGTGCCCGAGAACATGTGAAAGAAAGAAAGAAACCTCAGTTTCAGATCCAAGGCTCACTTACAGTTGGCAACTTGCTCTAAGTTGTGTTCATTAAAGTCTGGACAGGATTGTAGCCGAGCCAGATTTTTACAGCGGGAGTAAACACGGACTGATGAATCTGCATGTCACTCTGAGCCAGAGTTACTGGTCTGCATTTCATCTGTCTTACTCACTAACTGTACTTAAATTTCTCCCACCAGAGGAAAAATTAGCTTTTTTTTTTTGAGAAAAAGCAGATAAGTATACCTGTGTCTTTGAGTTAAACATGTCTCTCAACTCTGCAAAATGGAGCTTGTTAAACTCCTGACTGACAGCATTTCTGCAGTTAAAGTGGGGAAAAAAATGCACTTTCACAGAGGAATTGTTTTCCGCTGGTTTTATTGGAGGAAGCTTGAGGGTTTCCAAGGGTAGACAGTGGCTCTGCACACTCAGTCTGTAGCAGCTTCAGTTCACAGCCTGTTTCACTGTTCGATCTCTGTGGGACTATCAGCTCTCCTCAACACACAGCTGTTCTATTCTTGTCCCCTGAACCCCTGAAGACCTCTGCTAATGTCACCGCTCTATGTCTCCACTCACATCAGGTTATCCACACTGTGATGATGAGCTTCTTTGAGATGGGAGGAGAGAGGTGGAATGTATTTGACTTTCCACGGACATAGAACATGGAAAAATCAAAGAGCCAAGCTATAAAATAAGATTTGAGTGCTGCACGTTTTATTCACAGGCTGTTTGTCGCTGTCAGCATGTTGACATTTCGTCTATCTCAGTGAGACTGTCAGTGAAACAGGGAGGTCCCGGTGCTGTCCTAAGCCTTCATCCCTCAGACTTGGACCCTCTCCACTGACTCACTAATCTAGTAAATCTGACAGCCTGCTCTAATAGGCTTCTCGAAGGCACTATCTGAGTGCTAAAACTACTCATTTCAACACCCTGACAACAGGCTGTTAAACTGTTGACATTGTTATGACATGTGCAGCACTATGTTTTGTTCAGTTCCAGCTTGTGCTGGGCTGCACGTCCGCTGTGTTTAACAAAATCTAAAATATTTTAGCTAGAATACTTTCTTCTCAACTTCTCAACTGAAGAATATGTTTTTTCTTCTTGTTCCTGCAGTTGAATGTTTGAGCTTCACTGAGCAGAATGATGTCCGTGCAGACTTTGACAATAGAAGGCTGTTTTTACATTCGTCTGCTCAAAGTGGGAAGTTTCTCTGTGCTCATTGAAAACCCATTTTTAAAGAGGCGGGGCTACGAGCATCATTTGTGACATCACAAATAGTTTTGGTGCCAATCCTGGTCCAATATTCAACTCACACAAGTATGATGTGGAAACATGAAGCCTCCAGTGTAGGAGAGTAGTAGGAGGCTTCTCGTGTGAATCAGTCAAACGTTTGAAATGACATGTGTTTGCATAATCATTGATTCTGACTTTTTTTTAATGAGGGAGAAAAAGTAGATGTCATTTTAAGGATTTTAACAAGATAATACAGCCCTTTTTTGAAAACCATATCAGAAACACATTATTAGTCAAAGTGCAGTGCTTCATAAACATCTTGAAACCTGTCTGGAGGGGTCTTTAAAAAACTGTTATTTAACATAATCTGTTTAAAACGCTGGTGCTACGTGGCCTGAACATGAGGTTTCTCTTGTGCTTGAGTCTCGACTGAATTCAAATGCGTGACGAATGAGACACAAAACGTATCTTCCTCTTGTGTTATAATCACATAAACAGCCTTTTTCATATTCACTTTTTCTCAGGCAATGATCTGCCTGATTAGGCGTGTCTCTGTGGTGCTTTCCCTTTGTACAGCCTGTAAGGCCGTGCTAATCATGTTGGTGGGCTTAAAGCAATAACACCAGGTTGATACAGTAGACAGGATTATGGTCTGTTCTCTGACCTAATTGACTTGATTAGTGCTGGGTTTAAAAATAAATGTGTGGTGACCCACTAGCTTTGTTTCCAGGGCTCATAGTAGCAGGTGCAGCAATGATGGAGCACTGTCCTGTGCTTCAGGAAGCGCTCAGAAGGAGACACAGTGGTTAAGGCTCACAGTGTCACTATGTCAACTTATTGGATTTTCAGTGTTAACTAAAATATAAGACTGGCAATTTTCTATATATCATTGAGACCCACAAACAGACCAAAACCAGTGAATCAGTCCTACTAACAAGCTTTTTATCCAAAGCCTGGGAGTTTTTGTTTGTATGTGCCTCCACTGTTGTGCAGAAAATGGTTAAAAACATGTCATTGAGTCACATTTTTGTCTTTCTTGGCAGGTTCCTTTATTGCAATTAACACAGGCAACTATAGTTTACTTTAAATGAACCCACAAGCTCCGCCCTGCTGCTGTAAATACTCTGTAGAATACCAAATGTGTATTGGTTTGCGGCTGAAAGTAGACATTTTGAAAGATTCATGTCTTTAGATGAAACCGTTGTGCTTTGGGCCGAGTGCTACACACTGGAGGGGTGGAGAGAAGGACTGAGGGACAGACTAATGCATTGTTGGTTTTGGTTTTTGTAGCCCTAGTTGTCGCCTCTTATCTGTTACCGTTACACTGGAGTCACAGAGCTAAGCATCCAGTTCTCAGAACAATAAAGACCCAGAGGACGAGGTTAAGATTCGACAGCCGTGCAGCCGCCCTGTGAGGCTGTACTCAGCTGTGTGTGTTTGTGGTAAATGTCAACATCATGTGCATGCTATCATGCTCACAGTGAGAATGCTAACTTATGTTAAATGGGGGTACGACATGTTAGTTTAGCGAGGTAGCACTAAACACAGACTACAGCTCAGGCTATAGTATAACACTGGACAAATTAAAAGTTTGACCTGATGATGCTGCTGTATGAAAAGCTATTACAATTCATCCTGTGGGGACTCTTAATGTCTGTACCACATTTCATGGCAATGCATCCAGTAGTGGGTGAATGAATATTCTGTCCTCTTGCATGATAAGAAAGATTTTTTTGTGTGTTTCATAATCCAAACTAAGATGGTGGCTGGAAAAGACAGATGTCTTCACTCAAATTTCAAGATTTCCATCACATATATTTTTGTATATTTATCTTACCTTCTATTATTTTATATTTTCATGCAAAAAAGCATTCATATTTTTCTTGTGTTGTGCAAAAAAATCAAGGATTAGCAACTAGCATCGTAACTGGAGAAGCAGAAACAGGAAGAATGTTAAAAATCTTTCTTATTGCGCAACAGACAAATGTTTTGAGAGTCTTAAGGGATTCTGGAAAAACCTTCAGAACAGAGGTTCACGCGTTAAGCACTGTTAAACCATCTCAGCTATCTATTTTTCTGAAAATCATACGTATTCCTATGTGTTTGTTACTGCAGATCTTTTCCTCATCTTTCTGTCTGTCTCCCCTCTCTGTCTCTGCAGCCTGAGGAGTATGGGCAGGAGGCCATGGAGGGCCAGGGAGAGGCAATGCTGGAGCCAGAAGGAGAGACATATGATGAGACCCAGCAGGTAATCAGCCTACACCACACAAAGGGCATACATGTGTCAGCATGTCTCTGTGATTTGATTACGAATAGCTTTTTCTATGTTTTGTGCAAAGCCTGTAAAAGAAAACTAAACTGTGAAGCTGCGGACTGCAGTCAGGGATGAGTCCATTCACTTACAGTAGATGGAGGCTCATCAGTATTCACCAGCTCTGCATGGTTACACTCTTTAGCTGTATTGCATTTCAATAGCACTCCACACTTGCCCTCCACTTCTGTCCCACACAAACACTACAGCTCATGCTGAGGTAATTCTCCTATTCTGCAAATGAAACAGAGGGCTTAACAAGCCAATTGCCACATAGTTGGTACAGTGAATATAGCACCACCTACCTACACTGAGCTGTGTGTGTGTGCGTGTGTGTGTGTGTGTGTGTGCGTGTGTGCGTGTGTGTTTGTGTGCGTGTGTGCGCGCGTGTGCGTAGTGGAAGGATGCTAGTCTGACACAGATGGTTATTTTTGGAATTTGGCTGTCAGGGGCGAGACAAAGTGTGCAGAACCTTTTACTTTGAAAGCAGAGTTTAAATAGGTGAGAGTAAATAAAAATATCACATAATGTCCACACCAGAATATAAAATGATTTAAAGTACTGCACCTGTTATGTCTTTAGAAACCTATCATATTCTCATGGAATATTGAAATATTCACAATCAGCTTCATTTTGAGGACATTTAATGTGAGATTTAACATGATCTCTAATAATGTTCAGTTTATTCAGTGCATTTGGTGGGATTTTCTTTACATTCCCGCTTAAGGCCTCCATCAGTGGATTATTGCAGTAATCAGTTAAAGGAGTTAAATGGAGATATTCCCTGAGATGCAAATGAAAAGTGAATTTCTCAGAGGCACCAGCTTGTATCATCCATGCCCTCCTCCATCTCTCTCTCCTACTCCTCTGCGTCTCTTTCCCCTCCCCCATCCCTTGCTACACCAGCGATGTGCGAGCTCTGTCTGAATGGGTGTGGTGATGACGCTCTCTGCCTCCATGCATTGTGGGTAATGTCAGGGTCTCCCTGCATTGCTGTAAATATGGAGTCTGAGTGCTGCACAGTGAACCGAGCCTTCTCAGAGAGGATTTGGAGATAAAAATCCATCTCATCCAGCCTTGCTCTCTTTGTGAATACGTCACATGGCCTAAGACTGTTGCACATTCCTGGAGGCTGTTTTTTTTTTTTTCCTTTTTTTTTTTTTGAAATTGATCGTGTGCGTGGAGGAGGCGTGTGCTGGGTTACAAGGATGCTGGGAATGTGCTCACGACACGTCCTTGACGCTGGTGTAGGCTTGTGCTGCCCTCTGCAGGCTGCAGAGAGACACTGACCCAGCAGAGGAGCTCACAGCTGTGACATCATTACCTTCAACACAGAGCCAACATGTGCACTCTGTCATACAAATTCTTCTGCTTTAAGTTGAATTTCATGCGGTGAACTTTTAGTCAAAGTCTTGAATTTAGCTCAGAGCTTCTCTATGCTGCAGATTTGACCTGCCCACCTCTTAAAGCTGCTTCTTCTCTTCCCAGGAGAGCCAGGACTACGAGCCAGAAGCGTAAAAGCATCAGTCCGAGTCACCATCCAACCAGCAGCACAATAATATTTCTAATAATAAAAAGGACAAATGCTGAAACTATTACAATTATACCCCCGTTGCAAAAAAAATCACAAAACAACAACAAAAAATCATTCCCACTGAAAAATGTTCTTCCTTCAAGACAAATCTTTTATTATTATATATTGTAAATGTCATGTTATTAATGTAATGTGTTGGGTGTAGGTATTTATTGAGATGTAGGATTTGTCCTCTCTGTCTCATTTCCTTGATTCCCTCCCAATGAAATGAGACTAGAGCCTGGGCTTGTGACTTTGTACTTGTGTGTATCTGTATTTAGAAACGTGCAATAGATGTTCATCATCTTCCAATGAGACATTGGGAGTGGAAAAAATAAAAATGTCCGGTTGCAAGCAGATACGGAAACAATAATATCCTCTTAAGTGTCGACAATGCCTGTTTGTTGGTTCTTTATTTTTGCATTTCTTTGGAAATTTCTTTGAACATTTTGAAGTAAGAGTTTTTTACATTGTATCTTTATAGTTGCTTGTGAAATCATTCCAGTAAATTATCTGTTAGAAATACAGAGTATACATGTTTGTGTGTGTGTGTGTGTGTGTGCGCGTGTTTGTGTGTACTGAAGATTTTAAAAAGTTAAAGTCAATATATTATGTCTTGAAATCATAATGGTTGTCATATCAAAATGTGCTTTAAATTGCAGGACTTGTCAATATAAAGGTTTATGTGTTAAGCCAGACATACATTCCTCTGTAAATAAAAAGTAAAAAAAGAAACCATTCGTTAGTGTTGTTTGATCGTGTTTAAAATCGCACATTAGACTTTAAACCTCGTGTAATTCTGATTTTTCTGCCTGTTGGTCTAAATGAGGATCTTTTATGCATCACTCTCACATGTTTCCTTTTTTGCTCACTCTTGTCTAGGGGTTTGATTAGGATGTGTAAAATCTGCTGAGCAGGCTCTGGCCCTTGGCAGGACGCTGCCATAGCTGGGATGCCAGTCTGATCGGGCCTCTTTGGGTGGGTTTTGTTTGGGTTAATCCAGCTGGAACGTGCAGGCTCGGTGGTGTCGGGCTCAAACAGAGGGTATTAAACAGCCGCTCGCACCGCTGTCAGCTCAGACGGATGTGTGGACGCTGCAGGGCCACGGACAGGAGCCATGGCCTCGTTCAAGAAGTCGTTTGAGAGCCTGAAAGGCACGAGCCACTCAGCTGCGAAAGGAGTCACAGACACTGCAGGTACAGAACGACAGCTGTAAGATAGCACAGGGGAAGAGAAAAGACTCGTCTTTTTTTCTTTCTTGATTAAAAAAGAACAACTTCATAGTCCAATAAAGCACTGCATTTTTATTTTTTTACACACATTTTACAGTAATGAGCACTATTTCTATGAGTTGAAGTCTTAAAAAGCAAAAGTGATAACTGCTGTAGTTTATTTCTCCTGAGGTCGGTGACTGTAAGTCCCTGTGATGTGTTTCCAGTGCAGGCAGCTCAAGAAGCTGTGCAGCAGGTGGCAGACTCCTCCAAAGAAACAGCCAATGCAGGTAAAGTGCAGACTCCTCTGTCTCTGAAGCGCCATGATGTGACTATAGAAATATTATGTGGGACAGGCAGGAGTTAGAGCACAGACTCAAGCTGTTAGAGGATAAAAAAAAACTTGGCTTCCGAATTAAATGTCTAATGGCCGATGAAAGATAAGCTCCTAAAATGACATGAAAAACGACACTGTCTAAGCCTCCGCTCATCGCTCGGAGCTGGAAACAGTGTGAGGAAGTGGACTTAAAGTGTTAATGGAATGACTATAAATCTTATTATTTGACTCACATATCACTGTGTCTGACCATGATAAATTTCATGTTTCTATACACTAAAAAATATACATTTAGACTCTTAAGTTCAGTCTTAATCAAACTCTTTCTTCAGCCTAATAGTGATGGCTTGTTGTTAATTTCCCAAATATTTCTCTTCTGCTTCACTCTGATTCCCTGAAGCTGCTCAAGAAGCCGGCAGACAGACTCAAGCAGCCATAGGGAAAGCTGCAGACAAGGCCACGGACACCATCAAGGAGTTTGGACAGAAACTGGAGACCAAATGATCCCCGAAAAATGAACAGTTCTAGCTGAAACACTGGAGCCAACTTGTCTGACCATCTTTTGACAAGCATTAATGTTGGGATGGAAGTATGTTGGCATCAGGAAAAAAAAAAAAAAAACCTGAAAAAAGATATATACAGTATATATCTCCACACAGCTAACATTCCAAAGGAAATCTTTACAAATTGTCTTTTTTTTTTCATATTCTCCTCTCACCCTTTTCCATTTGTGTCTTTATTATAGATTTCATTACATGTGACTATTTTGGGAAAATAAAAACAGATACCAACTTGTTTCTCAGCTTGGTAAAATGTGATATCCTGCCACACGCAGCCGAGCTAACGCTGTCAGCAGCCGTGGAGCGGTGCTGCGGAGCGCGCTCATCAGTGAATCACCACGGTCATTATTACCAACACATTGCTGAGAAGATGGCCTTTGGCAGGCTGATGGCTCCTGATGGGAATGCGATCAGAGCTGTCTACCTTGGCCCTCAGCGGCACACCTCCCTCCATCACACTACGCGGTTGCTAGGCAACAGATCTCTGCGGCAGCCGGGGATTGGTGGAGGCCTTTGAATTAATGGTGAGAATACTTCTGTCAGTACACAGTGTTCTGGCCAAGCTGCAGCCCGCCGCTACAGTAGAACCAGAAAAAGGGAAGAGTCTTAAAAATGAGGGAATTGTATAGAATTAATTTCCTCGGTCCTCCACAATTACTCGAGGCGAGCAGAATTTTTGAGGCTCCAGAGAATTCCGTGTGGAGAGGATGGAGGGAGGATGGTGTAAAAGTGTTTGTTTGTGTGGGAGGCAAAGCTCTGCGTCCTCCAGGCTCCTTCAGCTCATATCCCCAGCGCTCTTCCGTGCACTTTCATCTGCTGCAGCATGAACACTCACCCTTTACTAATATTTCACAAATTTCCTCCACAAAGCCTGAGTTTGCATTACTTTCCTGCTCCTGTAATGAGCTCGTGGTGACCCACCTCCACAAAACAAGTCCTGGTTTAGAGGAAGCGTCATTTATGAACTCTTCAGCCTGCCTTTTACTACGATTGCATATTGATTTCTGCACGCTGAGAGTGTTCAAACAAATGTGACCTTCACATACATGCACATTGCTGTCTTATTTAAAAGAAGTGCTGCATTATTAAGAAGAGAAATCTCACTTCTGCATGCTTCACCCTCCCTTCAGAAGCCCTCATCTTCTGTGGTGACATGAAAGCTTGTATCTCCAGTCTCTTCTAAAACTGATCTCCAGCAAAGCCAGTTCACCAATTCACAGATTTAATCTCTGTGCACACAGTCGGGATTGTGTTGCTATGAGAACCTGGAGTTAATTACTATGATGTACTGATGATTCGAGAGCTGAAAAGAGATTTTGTCATTACATTACCACACACTGCCAGAACCAGACCGTGGTTTCCAGGGAAACTAGAAATGTGAAGCTTTTCAATAGACACAGCCACAGCTTAAAGAGCGAGGGTTGCCTAAGATAGATTCTTCTAGAGACAAACCTGTAGCCGCTGCAATCACTATCAATCAACAGGGGAGGTATACGGACAGATGTGGGTCCCGATCAACGGTGAGATTTGTCATGTTTGACCCAAATTTTGGAGAGAGTTACAGAGAGACTTCAGTCTGACTTAGACTGCTGAGGTAAGTCTGCTCCTCGTGATTTCCCTCACTTTGTTTGCTTCTAATTGATTTCATACTTACAATTTGACGAGCGCTCTGGATTCCAGCGCGTGGCTTAAGTTTTATGTGATTATGGATTAAATAGGTAGAACTTGAATGTGAAGTATGTGGATATATTTTTAGCTTAGAAAGGTGCAATCTGAGATAGGCCTATAATTAAACCGTAAAAGGATTTTTAAAAAAGTCTAATATTTTAGAATGCAGTTTAATCATATGTTTAATAATAGGTTTATAAATATCCCACATTACAGTGTCTTATCACTCTAAATAAGCATGTAGATAATTTCCAATGATGTAACTTGGTTGCATGTCAGTGTTTGACACCGATGTCATATGGTGGAATATTTTTATCACAAAGCTTTTTTTTCCCTCCACTCTTGCTGGGGCTTGTTGTTATAGTTACTGATTACAAATTGCACAAGCAGTGTGTCAGTGCTGTGCTGTGCCCTGCAGGTATTCCACCACTTGTATGCAGAGACGAAAATGGGAAGTCTTAAGGATGAGATGAGAGGTCTCAGAGAGGACCATAAACCCTGCGAGAAGGCAGATGATGGAGAGCGTTCAGGCGACTCACAAGGCAGCGCTGTGCCCGAGGGACCTGAGATAAAGGTGAGTCAAGAGTCAACAAGTCAAGGGGACTACCAACTAAAGCCTCACATGCTTGCAAGCTACATTGAAGAGAGAGATGAGAATCCAGTGCCCAAAGATCAAGTGCTATCAGGAGAGGTTTGTGACAACACTGACTCTATTGGGGTTAAAGACTCTACACAGACTGTTGCCGTCCCTCTGATCCAACAGCCTGAAGCTGATAAAATACAAGCAGCTACACACAACGACACGACAGTCTCTAACAAGCTTCTGAGTGATGAAGAGGGAGATGGTGAAATTCAGGGGGACACAGTCAAGGATAAAATCATGAAACATGATGGAGAAAAAGAGACAGAAATTGAGAATGTTTTGGTTCCTGTACCAGCAACTCCAGGCCCCTTGGATCCATGTTCCCCAGCTCCTGCTGGCCAGCACCACATGCGCACACAGGTCAGCCTAGAGGTGGCGCAGTGCCACTCTGCAGCCACCAGCCCCATGACGCCTCCGGAGGGCAACCATTCCTTCTTCTTCCCGAGCTCTTTTGGGAAATCCGGAGCTGTGGGTGCCGACACTAAAGATGCTGGGCTGCAGGTGGGTCAGCAGGTGGAGTTCTGCTCTGTTGCCACGTCCCCCATGACCCCAAAGACTCCATCCACCACGGCATTCCCAGAACTTATCGGGAGAGAGACAGTGCAGAAGGAGGAGGAGGTGAAAAAGAGTGAGGGGCAGAGGCGGGTTGGGCAACAAGAGAGTTTCCCCGTGACAAGAAGTCCAGAGGTAACTGGAGCTTTGAAATTTACCACATCAAAGGAGCTGAGTGAGGACTTCAGCTCAAATGCATCCCCAGAGAGCTCGGCCAGCCGCACTGCTGCTGGGTCAACAGATTCACCAGGGACTCTGGAGGATAGTAATCAGCAATGTAAGCAGCAGAGGATGGGAAGTATGGATCAGGACATCACAATCTTGGTGACCCACTGTGACAACAACATGGAGGAAGAGGAAGAGTCATCTTTTCATCCCAGAGAGCCAGAGATGGTCAAAATAGATGAACATGAGGAGCTTGGAGAAAGCAACAGCGATGTAAAGAGGGAGGGTGGAAGGGAAAATATCTCCACAGAAACTGTTGCTCCTGGTCATGCACAGGACACCTCAAACACAAACCCGCCACAAAATAGAACCGCAGAGGCCTCTGTTTCTGCTCAAGACCATGCAAAATGTGACAAGTCAGAGGTCAAAGAAAACAACGGTGCACGCGAAGAGTCCAGAGACGTTTCCGCGACGAAGCCTCCTGTCCCTGAATCTCCTGCTCCCTTCGGCTGTCACAACATCCGCACACAGGTGAGCCTGGAGGTGGTGCAGTGTCAGTCTGTGGCTACCAGCCCCATGACCCCTCCTGAGGGGGACCACGCCTTCTGCTTCCCCAGCTCCTTCGGGAGGTGTGCAGCTGTGGGTGCAGAGACTAAAGACGCTGAGCTGCAGGTGGGTCAGCAGGTGGAGTTTCGCTCCGTCGCTACAGCACCTATGACCCCCAGAACGCCCACCACCACGACTTTTCCTGAGATCAGGAAGGAAGCCAGCATCGGGGAGAAGATAGTGGAGGAGGAAGAGGATATAAAGGAGCAGGTGGTGGAGGGCAAACAGGAAGTAGGTCAAGAGGAGGAGAAAGTAGAGAGGAAGATTGAAGCAGCTGAAGAGGACACAACAGACGCAAAAAACTGTAAGGAGAAAGGTGAGGAGCCGGTGCAGGAGGTGAGCTGGGATGAGAAGGGGATGACGTGGGAGGTGTACGGGGCCGTGGTGGAGGTGACAGTGCTGGGCTCAGCCATCCAGAAACACCTGGAGAAACAGGTGAAGAAGAAGCAGCCCTCCATGCCTCCCCCTCCTCCGCTCAACCCCTCAGCCATGCCTCTCTCTTCAGAGTCCACCCAGGGGGGTTCTGGTAAGGGCCGGGCAGGGAAGAGGGGAGAGCGGGATGGGGAGGTGAGTCGACGCAGGAGAAACCCCTTCCGTCTGATGATGAAGAACATGCAGCAGCCACACTGTTGCTCCAAAGCTCATACCACTGAGTGACATAAGAATGAAAGAGGACAGCTGGCTGGAGAAAAACACCCTGTGCTGGGAAATCACACATCTGATACACGGTTGTGATACAGGGCATTCACTGATTCACGTCAACATGACATTGTCTTCAAAGCGTGAGACATACGAGACAACAAAAGCACAAAAGCATTTAATATACAACTCCTATCATGGAGCATTGATCACTGAGAATCAGCCATACAAGATGGGCTTTTTGTTGTTTTCTTGTCTTTTTTTTTTTTCTAGGAGTTTCACGTTTGGAAAAATCAGGCTAATATATCAATGTCATCATGAGCTCTTCTCCTTCCACATGTTTCACCCAGACCGTTCAAATGTCCATGAGTCATTTTAAGTCCTGATGCTTTTTTTTAAATGCACCTCAGATAATATGAAGCCATGTTATTGCTTCTGATGGATGCTGAACACGACCTCGAGGTCGGCCAATACAACCAGGAGGTTATTTTGTTTCGAATGTATGGAAGTTAAAATTGGTGTGTAAGAGGAGTCCTTACTATGAGTGCAGGCTTTTCTATGTCTTATATTCTGCTTTTAGATTTGGCACAATGTTTTGACCTGTTTGTGTTGTGAAATGTAGAAAAATGTACTAATGACAAGCACAATCATGATCATTTGAGAAAAGTATTAATTCCTGATATGAGGGTATTTTAATCACCACTACTGTATTTTAACGCCATTACTAGTGATTCAATTGTAAATTATGTGATGAATATTATTTTAAATGTGTTTTAACTCAGCAGTTGTTACAGTGTCAGTGATGTTGGTGTGCATACATTAACTTCATAAAAGTGGGATCAAACCTTCATTTGCAGAAATTGATTTTATTCACAGATTGCACTTATAATACATTCATTTAGATGTCAGTAAAAGATGAAATAATCATTTTAGTCTGCTGTTTGTAGGAATTTATGCTGCATGAGGCTTTAGTTCAGCAAAACAATCAAAACGATTCAAAAACGATCTCAGACCCAAAGTAAACACTGACCAATTAAATATGCATAAGATCAAACCTGTTGACTGATGCACAGTCTTAAATATGGTTTTCATTCAAACATTGACATTATGCAATGTTTTTGTTGCAAGATTTTCTTTCCGGTACCATCAGCTGCAACAAAAAAAATGTGTGTTGGCATAAATTAATACGTTTATTTCAAAGGAAATCAGTTTTTAAGCCGTTGCTTTATATTTTAACAAAAATAAAGTGATTCACATGCGCAACAAACGGTTGTTCTATTTGCTTTCCCATTGCTTCTGCTCATTTTTTCATTGTCTAGATAAGGTTTATGTACGGAGTTTTAAATGAAGAGAGAAATATTTGTTTAATATTTGTTTTTTAAATGTTTGTTTTCTTGGCCAGAGTTAGATGAGAAGGTTGATGTCTTTGCAATAGATATGAAAGGCAATTAGCTTAGCTTAGCATAAAGACTAGACACATGGGAAACGAGTCACACTCTGTCCAAAGTTTCATATGTTTTTGTACAGATTAAAGCTGTTAGCTGTGTTCCCGATCTCAATGCTAAGCTAAGCCTCTTGGCAGTAGCTTCTAATGGGAGTTGCATCAATCTTGTCATCTAATTCAAAAAAGCAAATAAGCATAGTTCCTATAAAGCTACATAAGCGTAAGCGGATTTTAAGTGTCAAAAAATGCTTTGAATAAACAAAGCAGCTCTCAATTTAAGTCAGATTCCATGAGCTCAATACGTCATGTGGTGTCGTTACATTGTTTTCACGGAGTTACATCTCCCATTTTGGTTTTCCTTTTTGTTTTTCCTTGAATTAAATGTTTAGACAAAGCAAATTTAACACTTAAGGTGCCATGAATCTTGTACATACATATATCAGTAATACATTACTATTGGTCAAAGGAGATGGATATTTGAAGACACGAGGACTTGACACAATACCACCAATGTTTTACTGACAATTTGGTCAGTCTGATTACAGAGAAGCAACATATGTCCACCTGAGGGCTTTGGTCAGTCTCTTCCTTTATTATTTCCATCACAGGTCTATAGAGTTGAACACAGGGTTCTTAAAAGCCACAGGACGATCGTCGAGGTCTTTGTTCCAGCCCCTCTGCGCCAGCGCGGCATCCAGAGGCTCATGGTACACTGGTGACTTGTTGTCCTCTTCTCGATGCTGGATCAAGTTTTAGAAGTTTTAGAATTATATCATATTCTGATATGTACAAATAAAGATTTTAAAATGGAAACTCACCATGAAAGATTTTGTTTGACCAGAAAAGGTGATGTCATCAGTGTCCGTGGAGCTGAGGCTTTAGTGGAATAAGAAAAACAACAGGTTCAGAGTGATCTCCATATGCACAATTAATCATTTCAGAGTGAGAGGTTTTTGACTTATATCAAGGTCACGTGCCAACAGCGGGAGCCAAAAGCCACTTCTCCATCACAACATGCTTTAGTGAGCATGCTGGGTCAAAATGTTCACCTGGAAACAGTCCCAGTTTATTAACTAGCACTGCCCGGAGTGGAGAGCGAGGTCCTGTGTCACTGTGAGCCACCACCTTGTCAGGCACAGTGACCAAACAAATAACTGCCATCAACAGAGAGAGCTTTTCTTTACCTGCTTTTGTCCCCATCCTCATCCAAGTCCAGGGCCATGGCTGTGTCGATGTTGAGGTTGAGAACAGGATTAGCCCTGTGAGTGAATGATGACATATACAGTCAGAGATTTCTATTTCATATCATTCGTTCCTTTATCTTGTTAACGCTGTTGTCTCCTCACCCCTCCATGGTGTATTTGTTGGTTCCAGGCACCACAGGACCACTTTTCTGATTGTCAAAAGTCACCTTGGATGCAGAATTCATGGCTTTAGCTGCCTTCAGCTTCCTCTTGTAGCTGTGGTGTGAAGTGAGTCGATCAGTAAACAGACTAATGTTTTCTCATAGATGTTTTCAGATCAGTGTTACTTTGGAAACTGTGAGGTCATTAGTTAATTGTCCTGTCAATGCTGTCCCTAACTTTATTCCAAATCCCTTTTCTTACCTTCTGCGAGTGCATATCATGGAAATGGTGAGGACAGCCAACACAATGATGAGGCCTCCTACTATGCCCAGCAGGATAAGCTCGAAGGTGTGTGACTCTGGGGTAGGCGCCAGACCCGTCCCCTGAAACAAAAGTAAGAAATCTGTCTTTGGTATATAGTTGTCTGTAGACCTATAATGTATTTTTTACATTCACGCTGTCAGATCTAGCAATATAGTTCAGAAAATTTTGCAAATATCATTTATAAATTACACTAAATTACACTACACTTTGAATTTGTTGGATCTCTATTTGTATTTGAACAATTTGGTTATATTTCGAACATGAAAATTATTCTGCAATGAACTCCTCTGTAATTACGTTCTGATTATTATTAATAATAATTTATAGTAAAATACACTCAATTATTCTAATGATTAAAGAAATTGTAGCAATTATTTTGGAATTCAAAAACAAAATCCATCCCCCCATCTTCACCTTCGCTCAGCTAAGCAAATCCTATGGGTCAAATAAAATACAATCATTCTTGTGATAACAACACTAATCTTCAATTGATGTGTGACTATACGCAAAATGTAAGGAAATTGTGATTAATTTTAGCTCCCAATGAGGCTCAACATGTTGTACAGACAAATTTCCTCATCAGTGCAGATCTTTCTAATGGTCATACCTTTTAAAATTCACTTTTGGCATATGGAAGTTTGTCTCGTCAGTGTTGTCAGTCAGATACAACAAGACCAAGACAACCTTCTGCAGTCACTATAGTACTAATGATCTTGCTATAATTTAAGTTTTGAGTTATTTTCCGGGAAGTCGCTGTCCTGTACATGGGAAAATCTCAACTGCAGTAGAAAATTATGGGTTTGGGTGAAGAAACGATAGAAAATTATTCCAAAGATTCACATGCGGCATGTGTTGCTGCTTTCATGACGTTGATGATGTAACCTGAAGAAATAATAACAAGAAACTCTTTCAGCAAATAAAATTTAAGCTCTATAAGTACTCATACTTACAATGGTGTGGAGGCCCAGCTCTAACAGTTGAAGAGAATAGTCTGGATTAGTGATCAAGACTTCCACTTCAGCAGGGGTCAGAGCAGTCCCGTTGGAGTAGACAAAATATGCCACTATGAAGGTGTTTTCTGAAGCCCTGAGAGAAGAGTACAGCTTACCAGAATGAACCTAAAAGAACAATCTAAAATCTAAAATCTTGCACAATTCTCAGCAAATAATTAATCCTCAACAATGTGATTGTTTAGAGGGACACTGGCACCACCTAGTGGACAACAGTCTATGCCTGGAGGTGAAAAGCTGAAGATTATTTTGGAGTTCCTTTTGACCCCGGCCAGTAACATATGATCTTTGTCTGTCTTCACAGGCTGTAGAACTTGTTATGATGTAAGGTAATTTACATTTAGAGGTGGTGAGAAAAGGGACTTGCCTGGATGCTTCAGGAGTGTCACTCGTGATTTCAACAATTCGAACAGTAGCCTTGGTGGCAACAGTAAGAACCCTGGAAATATAGAGAAGAGAGTAAATATTAAGTCCCTGATGAGAAACAGGAGTGTTAAGTAAGCAAAAAATAGAAATAAAATCTTCTGTCATCAGATTCCAAATAAAAGTGAGGAGAAGTGTACCTGATGATTTCATTGAGATTGTTTTGAACTTCAGTTCTGGAAGATGTAAATTCAAGTTCAACTCTGTATGTTTCAAGAATGATATGAATCTGCAAAATAAAAACAGTGAAAGTATTAACACACTGTAAAGCCTTACTGTCACAGACGGACAGGACACAGACAGGATGGCACATAAATGAAAATCCAGCTAGATGATTTCAGTCACTCACATCCACTTTTGTCCCGGTAGAGAGGCCACCACTATCAGTTGCATTTACTGTCACCACATACTTCCCTTTCTTTTGTATATCAATGTCCCCATTAATCCTGCAGAAAGTAGAAGAAATCAGGAGTGCAGCCGTGAACAGATTAGGAGTGCCCAGAAGGCCCGTTCAGAATTCATCTATGAGTGCAGCAGTAAACACCAAACACACGTTTAGAGAAGAATGAGACACTGCAACATGACGGTGATGCATGGCTTTGTACTCACTGAATAGTTCCAACATAAATGCCGTCCTGAAATGTGTTATCGGCACTGAACAGCATCCCTGGGTCAGCTGTGTCACCGTCACTGTCTTCAAATTTGACCTCTGTTACTGTAAACGTAATCTTCCCATTTATTTCCGAGTCACGGTCTGTAGCCTGGCAGCAGCAAGAGATACAAGCAAGATTGTCTAGACATCATGTCACATAGCTCATTAACAAGCCCAAATCAGGTCACTTATTTGTTTTTCATTCATACTCACTCTGACTGCACCGACCGATGTCCCCTGACTTGTGCTTTCTGGCAACACAACTAAAGACCAAAGAAGAAAAATCAGTATTAAACAAAAATGACCAAAAAAAAAAAAAAACTTGTATATCTGCGATCAATTTGTACATTTGTTCAAAGGCAAGTCGGATCAAAAGATAGATGTGAGAGGAAAAAAACATCTAAACAAAATAACATCAATTTCTTTAGACATTCCTGTAATCTGTTTTAAAATACTACTACCACTACTACTAATGATAATAATAATTGTTTTGTTTATAATTTCAATGTTGCTCCTCTAATCTATTTTTATAATAATAATAATAATAAATGAACATATCTTTATCACTGTTTTTTTTCTTTTAATTTCATTGATTTCTCTAAACCAAAAGTGCTATGAGTGAATGAAATAACAACTACTGAGTTTGCACGTCAGCAGAGCAAACTCCATGAAGACCCTGACATACTAATTGCTTTGTCAAAATCCTTTAATTTTCTTTGTATATTACTGGAAGTTTTTATGAGCAAAACATTATTCAAATAATATGTGTTCAAAAACAAGAGACATATGCAAGCAGTGACAATGGGGGAGGACGGGCTTTAGTTTAAGGAGTCACAGGCCAAAAAAAAATGTTGCTTTAGATCAAATTTACTTACAGTCTCAGATATAGACTCACCAAACACAGAATCAGAGTGAATGAATTCTGGAGCGTTGTCATTGATGTCTTCAATGTTGATCACCATTTCTCCTGAAATAATTTTTTAAAAATTAATTCAAGTGGCATGAGATGTGTTTATAGGTCTGTATTTGTTTTTACCGCTTTTATTTGATGCTCTTATTCTTTCATTTTATCTGAAAACAACCCAGTGCTGACCTGTTGTGGCACTGTTGTTCCTTCCCTTCTCTGTGAACTCGTCCACCACCTGAGCTTCTATCAGCACCTGGTCACATTTTTCATAATCCAACTTCTCCCCCTGCGGGTTGGCTCTGACTTCCCCTGTTCGATCCAAAATGAAGCTGTTGCATGGTGTCAGAAGGCCATCACATCTGCAGTTCATGGACACCAGCTCGTAGACCAGGGAGTGGTTTCCATCTTTGTCAGACCCAGTAAAATTTGCAACAACCCCAGTGATGGTGGTGTTCTCCTTTACTGTCACAGACTGTGTAATATTGAACTTGGGCCTCTCATCATTCACGTCCAACAGGTTCACCTCCACCGTCGCTAAAGCTTTCACCTGTTCCAGATCTGCCGCCTCTACCTGCAGTATGAATTGCTTGCTACTGCTGTCGTAGTCCAGCTCAACGTTTTGGTCCACAGTGATGTCTCCCCGGTAGCCCCGCTCCTCTTCATAGGTGCGAATGATGAAGCTGCCAACGTTTCCACCAATGATGCTGAATGAAATGCGGTTAAAGATTTTGGTTTGGTCCCAATCCTCAGCGAAAACAGAACCAACAAAACCACCTGGATGGATGGAAAAGTACAATTAAAATCCAGCCACGCGGTTATGAACACTTGAGAATGCTTTGCATGAATATTTACTGACCTTTTTCCCCTTCTTTAACAGAGAATGTGTACGAGGAGGCAGCAAATTGTGGTCCATTGTCATTGACATCCTGGGATGCATCAAAGGAAAACTGTTAATAACCTCACCACAACTGGCAGCATCAATAGAAACATAGCACCCACAATTTGCTGCAAACAGCTGAAGACTTGCCTCTATATTGATGTTAACTCTAACAACGGTGGACAATGGCGGAGTCCCGCTGTCAGTAGCGGTTACATTGAGCTCAATCTGTCCATTCAGCTTCGGGTCCAGGACCTCAAGATCAAGCTGCCCAAGGTTTCTTAGCACACCAGTGTTAGGGTCAATGGTGAAGTTATCACTGTACCTGCTTGGTTCGATTCCAAACACTATTTTACTGTTTGCTGTGTTGGACTCATCTCCATCTGTCGCCTGTCCACATGAGAAACATGAGAAGAAATGGTCAAGAAACTACATTTATTACTGAATATTGCAAGAATACATTATTGCCAAAAGTATGAGAACACCCAAAGTAGGCGCGTGGACACCCATACATGATGGCCAAAACTACTTTCATTAATATGCGGCAAGAACAGCTTCCAGTCTTCCATAGGAAAGCTTGGCAGGGATTTGCTCCCCTCCAGTCACATCAGCATTAGTGAGGTGGACCACTGATGTCGGATGATGTTCCAGTTTATCCCACACGTGTTGAATAGGGTCAGGATCAGGGCTCTGTGCAGGCCAAACAAGTTCTTTCACACCAAAGTGGGAAAACCATTTCTGTATAGATCTGGTCATTGTCGTGTTGAAGCACGGGAGGGGGAGGGGCCCTCCCTCAACTGTTGATACAATGTTGGAAGAACACTAAAAGATTATGTTGTGCTTTCCGCATGATTTTCCAATAAAAGTGTGTTTCTAAGTCTTGAGGACAACAACTGCATATTTGAAAATGTTGTATAAAGCTGTTTATGTCTCCAGATGCAGCTGCAGAATGTCTGGCAAGTTGCCTCAAACAAGTCACTTGAGTCAGCCTCTGATGGGACTGAAGACTTCAAATTTGAGAATGATAAAAATCAAGAGGTGTGGCGTTAGAGAGAAGTGAGCTCATCAAACCTCTGAAGGCCGCTCCTCATCTCTGCTTGAGGCCAGAGGCTCGAGGCCACAATAGCTACTACAAGTGGAAGCCAGCTAAATCTTTGACAGAACTGTTGGAGGTGGAGTTGCACTGTGGGTAATGTAGGCACCAGGAAGATGATATCTGTGCTTCTGCTGCATCAGTTTGATGTTTTGTTTTGTTCTTTTTTGAGGGGGGTTGTCCATTTTGAGTCTGATGATGTTGTAAAAGTGTAAAGTGCTACATCGACTTCTCGTAAATGGAAATAGGGGACTAAAAGATCAGACTATTCAAGTCAAATGGCAGGCAGAGGCATCTGGAAAAGAGGAGAGCTGTAGTGATGGTGGAGGTGAACAATGACGAGGCCCGAGTTCAAGCCAACAGAGCCTGTGGCAGCGAAGAAGAGCAGCACCATCACTGGGGCTGTTGGGAGTTTTACTGGGCTTGACAACGATGGAAATCACTCTCTGGTCCACAATCAAAATCAGACTAAAAGAAATCATGAGTGGGTGGACAGAGGTGTCCACATATCCATCCCTAAAATTAGGAAAATTAGCACACAGTTTTGCCTTTCAAATTGCTCTTTGCAACTTTTACTATTTCTGTCTCCAAAAGTTAAGACACACAGTAATGCAAAACCTGTGGAATGTAGGTTTCTAACTATTAATTCACACAGGGAAGGAATCAAAGAAATCACAAATGCTGTTAAGTACAACATTAACACCTTTCAGGTGAAAATATTTACTGTTCTCTTACTGCTTTCTCACCTGTATCGTAACGTTAAAGTCCGCACCCTCTGCAACAAACACCAGGTAAACCTCTCTGTTGATGACTGGATGCTGGTCGTTGATGTCAGTCAGCGTAATCTCCAGCACTGTGGTACCGGAGTTGTTATGTGTGTCTCTGGCCACCAGAGTAGCTAAATACAGAGATCTGACCTCACGATCCAGCAGAGCTTCGTCTACCACATAAATTTCACCCGTTTCTGGCTTCACATTGAAATACGGTAGTCTGAAACACAGATACAGACTCTTCAGTGGTGCATGGCAGCAAAAGGTACAAAGCAGCAACATTCAAATAATCAGGGTACTGGGTTCAGGTGTAGACATACATGCTGTCTGGAAGAAGTCTGTAGATGATATTGCCTTGATCCATTGTGTCAGGATCTACTGCCTGGGGGGAACAAAGAAAAATATGTGCGCCTCAAGAATTTCCTTATATTCAAGCTCCAATTCAGTGAGTAAGAATCCAGATAATAAAGGACTTACAGTAACAGTTCCAAATACCATCTCTGCAGGAGAGTGCTCACGCAATGAAAACTTATACGTGTCCTGTGCGAAGTGAGGGCTGTTGTCATTGGTGTCTGTGATGTTAATAGTAACTGTAGCAGTGGAGTTGAAGTTGTGGTTTTCCTCATCAATGGCAGTCACCTGCACCATTACATAAACACAAGGATCACCTCAGACTGATAAAATCACACATAAGATGACCTAAAGATGAAAGCTGTTGCTAATGTTTTTATCATAGGCTCAGGGCCTGTTTTCAGCTTTTCTTACTTCTAGAACCATTTGCTGTTTTCTTTCAAAATCCAGGTTTTGGGGCTGCCTGACCAGAAGCTGAACCATGCCGCCTCTCGTGATGAACTGAGGTTCCACAGAAAACACGTTCTTGTCATCTCCCTCCAGGATTAGTCTGATTTGGGAATTCTGTGAAAAGGCGAGGATGATGATTCATGCTTGGTCGTTAATTTCGATCAGAGCTGGCGGCTTAAACATGCATTTCAGGAAAACCTCATCTTTTTGTTGAAGACCTTACCTCATCAATATCTTTGACCATCATGTTGATGAAAATAAACCCTGACATGTGCTCAGAGACCTTTCCTGTGAAGTTACTTGCAGCAACACAGTTCTCATCTCCTGAGTCCTCACACTTGTAAAACTCCGGCCTGTTGTCATTGATGTCCTCGATGTTGATCTGTACTCTTGCTGTGGTGCTGGCGTTGATCCCTTGGCTATTTAGTTTGGACTCTGTAGCCTAAAATTGAACAACATTTCACTAATTTGCCAAAGTGAATGCTCTCATTGTCAAATTAAAGATGCATTTAGCCTTCACATGATGCAACATACGCTAAAGGAAGGTACACATAACTGATCATTACGAGACTGTATATAACATTAGTTACATTGTGACTGGACTTTTTGCTCATTCACATACTCTTATATTCCACCACTTCTTTGTGCACTACCTATATCACATGTTGAGATATTTCCCTTCTCAGTTGTTTTTTTACCAGCATGTTTTGAGGTACTTGGAGTGAAAACAAGGTTAGAAATTGTCCCCTCATGCTCAAACACCTTTTCATTTGAGATGCAGACAGCATCCTCCTGTCTCTGGAACTTGGTATTCCAAGTGAGAGGAAGCTGTTTCAAAACCTTTCTACTTAGCAGCCTCATTCTGAATCAAAATACAGATGATGGTGTATTTGTGTGAGCTTTGTTCTCTGCGTTGTTTAGATCTGAATGAGCTCAAAAACGACAGGTTTAGCTAACTGTTTCCCCCTGCTTCCAGTATTTATGCTAAGCTAAGCTATATCTAGCATACAGACATGAGAGTGGTATTAATCTTCTCATCTCAAACTCAGCAAAACTGTGAACTTTCCTGTAAATGTAAAATTAAGAAAATAAAAATGTCTTCATGCTAAAGTTCATAATGATGTATTATTAAACAAAAATAAACAACCCATACCTTTACAGTCAGAATAACAGTGGGACCAGTATCTTCTCTATCAATTGCTGACAGTACAGATATGACACCATAATCTTCTGAGATTGAAAACAGGCCATCTTTTGTGGAATCTGCCGAACAATGTGGAAAGAAAAACAAAAACGTTTCTTATTGAGTTCCAAAAATACATTGTTCTAACTTTTTTTTTTTTTGTCGTTGTTTTGAAGTCGACGAGGCTCACTTTCAATGCTGTACTTGATCTCATCATTGACACCTTTGTCCTGGTCTCTGGCGGTCACCTGGAACACAGACTGGCCCTGAAAAGAAGACAAAAGATTTTCTGAAACTGGCAGCAGCTGAAAGACTCCTCATTTACAGACAACTCAAAGCAGCCTTAATGCATCCAGGTAAGCTCATTTTGCCATGCAGCGCTCTGAATGAAATACACTCACCACAGGAGAATGCTCTTCAACTTTCCCTTCATAGGGAAGACCAATGAATTCTGGGTCAAGGTTCGGGATGTCCACAACCGTGATGAAAGCAGAAACAGTGCTGTTCAAGTATGTGGTCGTATTATAGTAACATCGGCCTCCACTATCCTGTTACAGGACACACAATGATGTTGAAATTCATAAAATGTTTTGATGCTTGTGTTTGAAGGTTTTTTCTACCCAATAAGAATTACAGACAGTAAAGTAATATTTAAAAATCATCAAGGAACTCATTTAACTCATTCAACACATTTAGTGGTATAATCACTGGATATGAGCCAGAATGAATTATGACATGAAAATGTTGTTTATTTTACTGTATCAGTTTTATAATGTATATCAAATTAGTCACTTTAGGGATCCACAATGGAACAGTAATAGTATACCTTAAAGCCCCATTTAACTTTTAATGTTAAATCAATTTTAATGTAAATCAATATAATAGAAAAAAAATACTGAACAAGATGCTTAACAGACCAATATCAAGCTGCAAGCTCAGTCTGCTCTTATACTAAAGTATTATTACTTAATCATGCATGTAAGTTTATTCAAGTGAACTGTCCCATATAAAGGACTATTTTGATATTTTGGGAAAAGGCTTATTGTATTTCTTGGCCAAAGTTAAATGAGAGGATTGACACCATTTTCCCATCTTAGCTTAGCATGAAGACTGGAAGCAGAGGGAAACGGTTAGCTTGTCTCTGTGTAAAGTTAACAAAATTTGACAACCAGCACCTCCAAAGCTCACTAACAAGGAATATCTCATTTGTTTAATTCACACAAAAACAAAAGTGTAAAACCACACATTGTGGTGAACGAGGGTTATGTCTAGTTCTTGGACAGGAGCAGTAAACAGCTCACAAGGCTTGCTGTTTCCTTCTGTTTCCAGTCTTTATGCCCAGATAAGCTACAAGGTTGCTGGTAGTAGCTTCATATTTACAGTAAAGACATGAGAGCGGTATGAATGTAACTCTCAGCCACAAAGCAAATAATCGCATTTCCCAAAATGTCAAGCTACTGGAAGCTTGAGGTTATATTAATGAGTGTTTGCATAGACGATGAAGCCACCTTTGTCACTTGTTCCACTTCCCCTTAATCATTATTAGTATCACTGAGGATAAAAATAAGAAACCTAAACTCATCTAGAGGCTTAATACTTACAGTTGCACTGATCTTAAGCTGATAGAAAGGATTCAGTGCATAATCCAAACTTCTGTTTAATTTGACTTCACCGCTCGAGCTCCCGATGCTAAACAGACTCAATCCACGACTTGGAATAACCTAGAAAATATAGTGTAAATTATGTTTCAATTAAATTAATGGAACATTAAAATGTAATATTAGTCAATTACATGATTTACAGAGGATGCTCACTTCATCAATGCTGTATTGAACAAGACCGGCATCTCCACTGTCTTCATCAACGGCCTGCACCTTTAACAGAGCCGTACCTTTGGGGAAATTCTGATGGATTGGATGGGGATAAAAACAATGGGGGAAAAATTAACGAGTGTGTAAAATAATTTTGACAGGATGAGGGATAAGCAAATTGATGCTTTTCTCTCACAGAGGCTTAGAGTGCATGGTTAAATGACATTATGCATAGAAACAACATAACATGCTGGAGAAGAGAAACTGATCAACAAATATCTTGAGAGAACTATTAAATATGTTTGACTTACTTCTTCAACGCTAATATCATAGGGAGACTGCGAAAATCTGGGTCTTTTGTTGTTGGCATCTAATAATATTATACTTATGGTTGCCGGTGTCTGAAAAACATTACATCATGGACTCTATGAATATAATGAGCAAACTGATATGAAATAGATGATTAACAGTAACTGAAATGTCACTTACCTCATTGGGACCATCAGAAACAATAACTCCAAGCTCCATTAAATAGTTTTTCTAGAATAAAGAAAATCCAAAACAAACTGAGAATCTGAGACAAAGAGTCAACATGAAACTGCTGACAACTGAAGGGTCTCTGCCTCCACCATACCTCTCTGTCTAGATCCTTAACAACTGATACATCCCCATTGTCTTCGTTGACTGTGAAGAATTCTTTGTTAGGCTCAGTGAGTGAATAAGTCAACCGGTCATTCTCCCTGTCTGTTGCATTTATAGTAAACGCGACGACACCTGTGAAAACATCAGTGGAGCATATAAGAATATATGTATTTGTTCAGACATATTGTCAGAAAAGAGAAATAAAAACAGTTTTCCATATTTCACACAAATATACCTTTGGGGATGTCTTCACACACTCTATAAACATAAGACTGGATTATCGGAGTGGTATTTGCTGTAGAAAAACAAAGTAGAATGTTAATCAGTAAGATGAAAACATAATGACCAAATCACAATAAAATGAACTGAGTACTTACCGCAAGTTAAGCTGGTTAAGCACAAAAAAAACAACAAAATACCTCCTGCGACCGGCCCCATGTCTGTAAATAAAAAGGAGAGTAATGATAAACTTTACTTATACAGCACCTTTCATACAGGAGTGCTTTACATAGACAAGACAGAATGGACATAAAAACAGATAAAAATGGACATCAGATAAAAAATGAAAAATAAAAATACAGACAGTGCATAAAACCACACAATACAATATTCATTATTCAATATTCACTTGCATTCAGCAAGCAACAAGGTTGTAAGAGTCTACTGCCATGCCAGCGGCTCTGTGAGCCTTTACTTAGGCAACGTGTAGCTTTGAGCTAAATGCTAATGTCATTATGCTAACATTTAACAGGTACTGCACAATGTACAATTTCAGTCCATCCGATAGCTGTCAAAATGTTTCACTAAAATCCAAAAATGTCACCTTCATGGTGGTGCTAGAGGAAAAGTCAGCAGATCAACAAGGTAGAATTCATCATCTGGCAGCCATTAATGTCTGAGCCATTCCATTCAATAGATGAATAACATAAGATATTTCAGTCTGACGCAAAGTGGCGGGCCAGTCTACTGATTGACAGACTGCCATTGCCATTCTTACAGCCATGCTGCTAGCATGGCTAAAAAATATGGTCAGCTCAGGTCTCAACTTCTCAAATGTGAGACTTGTTTTTCTCTGATTAATATCACTACAGGTTACATATTTTCCATTTTGGACATTTGGCTGCACAAAACAAGCTAACTGAAGACGTTCCACTGAGATGGGCATTTTTCACTTTTTTCTGGACTAAATGATAAATTAATGAATTAAAGCAATAATCAATAATGCAAATAAATGCAAGTTGCAGTCCTACTTGTAAGGCAAGAAAAGACTGTTTCAATTATGAAAAACCTGAAAGACAATTCACACCTTTCATTCCTTCATTTATTTGTCTGTCTCACTTTTCTAAACAATTTGTGATGAAAGATATCCGAATATAGATTAATTCTTACTGTTAACATGCATGACATGACCAGATGTATTCAGTTCTGCAGCTGGACAAAATACATTGAAATTTCTTGACAGGAATCACTTGGGACAGAAAACTGCTCTTGACCTCTGTGGGTTGAAATTTGACAGTATATTGCATATGGCCACATCCAGATGAGCAACATCACAGTGATAAAATATGTTGGAAAGTTTCATTACAGAGACAGCTGAGCAGATTACACTAGACAAGACTAGATTTCTTTCACTGGGGAGAGACCTGAATTATGTGAAATGATGCTGAGTTGAAAAATATTGTTATGTGTTTTCCAGTGAAAATGGTCCACGTCTTTCATACATTACGGCTATTATCCATCTTTTATTTCATTTATTTCCCACTTTTCCAACTTTTCATACTCATTCCACTGCTTCTACATACAAAATGAAGCCATTAGTGAGTGAATGCAAATTATCTCCCAGCTTAAACTATATTTTGAATCTTTCATCTCTCTTCCATTTTCCTAACTAGTCATTCTATTTTCAGCTTTTATCTACGCAGTCATGCTCGAAGACAGAAACTCCATTCAAACTTGTAATGATTCAAATCTTTCACGCATTATGAATTTTATTCAATGTTTAAGTCCCAGCCAGGTCAACAAGTAGTATACTTTGGTGTATTAGAAATATAATTTAAGTATAGAAAAGACGTTATGAGCACACTTTTTGTGCTTAAATTATGTTTGGCAAACTAAAAAGTGTACTCTAAATTGATGCCATTACGTTCTACTTAAATGTATTTAAATTGAATATAGTAATTGTGCAGTACTTAAAGTGGTATTTCAAAGTACTTGTCAAAAGTGTACTTTATTATAAGTGTATTATAAATTGCACTTATGTGTACTTTTAAAAACTGTACTAAATGTATAGCGTGGTGTAGTGTACTGTTGATAGTAATCAAGTGTACTTATGAAAAGTATACTTTATTTCAAGTCCTTTGTAATACACTATTAGCATGCTCAATTAAAATGTACTATTAATTTCACTTAATTTAAAGTATTCTTCAGTATATTTCCAACACATTGGTAATAACAATATAGATGTAGTTCAATTGTGTTTCGAATGTTTGTGTATCACGAGCGTCACTGGTGTACTTCAGTACCATTAAAGTTTGTAAAAAGTTGTATAGTACACTCATTTACTATTCAAGTGGTGCTCAAGGACTACTTGAGTACACTTACGTATACTAGAGGGTAACAAAAATAGCACAAAGTGGACTTTTTACATTCTCTGAAAAGTAATAATTTAATATGTTTTCCCCTGGGCATTCATACCAATTAGATCCTTTCTCACTTTTCCAACTCTTCATACTCCTTCAGCTGCTTATCCATACACATTTAAGTCAGTAGTTAAGTGTTTAGTGTCCACATTTCAACAAACGTTCCACTATTCCACATATTTCATACATTACTGATATTGTTTAACTTTTAAAGCCAGCAATGCAGTCTAGCGTCAGCTTCTCAACCTCTAGCATTCACATCACACTTTCCTCAGAAATTGCCCTCTGGCTGTATTTGTTGTTTTTGTGAAAACCACCACGACATATGATGACTGAAGACATTGAGATAACACTTTTAAAAGATAGATCTAACTTAAAATACAGCAGCGAGACTTACCAACCGACCTGTCACGGAGGAGCCTCTCCTTTACTGATGTCCAGATAAGACCTTTGACTCCTTTAACTGTTTCTCTATAGTTGTAAACATTAATGATTAACACATACTAGAAACATACAGCCAGTAACTCAGCACTTGACATCCTTGTTGTTAAGGGAAAAAAACACACAAAAGCATCCTACTGAAGTGAAATACATCAACCACAGCTGTGGTTTGCTCTCATACATGGCTACATTATGGCTGTTTAAGTCTGAGTAGTAATGAGACACAGCGTGTCACCTCATCATTGGCTGGCCAGCCCTGCCACCAACAATACCTGGCATCATGCCATACAGGTCACCACTGTCGACACCCGAACCCAGGAGCATCTGAACTGCTCTTTTGTTTGAGTGGGGGCTTCTGTTGTCATGGCAATAGCCGCAATCTCTTTGCTTCCATTGAGACAACCCGATGTGACCAGGGGCCTTTCTGAAACAGGTCTCATCAGAACCAATCAGTGGAACAATGCCTTTTTCAGAAAGCACAGATCCATGTTCCTCCCTAATGAGCTCTTCCCAATAAGCCTTCACTTTCTGCCTGCCCTCCTAATTAAAGGGCATATCACAAGGGATTGTCTTGTATTCACTGGATTCATCCATTTACCAAAAGCACGGCCCCCACCTCTTTACTCTGACAGGAAACATTTAACTGTGTTTTTTTTTTTGTTTTTTTTTTGTTTTTTCCCCATTTCTGATGTTTAAAACAAAGTATTTAGAATGGGTGTACACATGAAAACACAATTGGAAAACTAAACCACTTTAAATGGAGATACAATCTAATGTGACCACACCTGGAAAGTTGAAAGTAATCAGTCATTGCACAGGCAAGCTAGACATTTAAGGTCAAAGATGAACTCAATCTCCCAGGGCGTTTATTTAAAATCTGTGTTATGGTCTGACTCATCATGTTTGCTGCATTTCTTCTGCCCTTCTCCCATCTAAAAGGAAGTGGAAATGTTCCAGACAACACATAAAAAGAACACAAGTTCTCACCCAGCTTCTTGTTGTTGGGGAGAAAAAAGCTTGTGAAACAGCACTTAGAGCACCATGGGACACTAAATCTCTCCATTGAAAGCAGAAATTCTTTAAAGCTTAACAGTTCCTTCAGGCAGGATGAGGCAGCTCTCATTGAAGGTTTTACACAATGTCCTCACACCACACTGGAATCATTTCTATGGTCAGACACTCAAATAATAGGAAACAAAAAAAAAAAATTCGTAACACAGTGACTAGCTAAAATCAGGGAAGACCTTGATACAATATCAACATATGCAAGCCTTGGACTCTGATTATGCAACAGTGTTGCCTTCATCAACCTGTACAAGTAATGGCTTTTTGACTTTCAGATACAGGTGTCTATTATCTAAATGATCTGGAAGGACTCTGCTCAGATACGACAGGACGTTTACAGCAAGAGCTACAATGGCTGCACAATAATATATGTATAGACTGACTGGAAATGTTGTGTATGTTTCAAACAAAGCAGTTGTCTTTAGTTCCCTGGATTTTGATAGGATCCCTTTTGATACCACAAGGGTAATTATTTCTGTTCTAAAACAAATGAAAACTATGGCCTAATGGTACTTGCTATATATTGTAAAGTGTTCAGCTGATATAGTTACTAATTGCACTTAAGACAGACAATTGGCTTCTTAATAGGGATACACATGTTTTAGCAGCTAGGAGTCTACAGCTATGCTAGCAGCTCTGTGAGGCTGCTACTTCAGGACAGAGCTGCTTTGAGCTAAATGTGCTAATGTCAGCATGGTAACATGCTCACAATGACAGTGCTAGCATGCTGATGTTTAGCAGGTATAATGTTTACCATGTTCACCATCGTAGTTTTGCATGTTAGCATGCTAACAGTTAGGTAATTGGCACTTCTGTGCATAACAAGAATAAGTACAGTCACACCATGAGCTCTGTGAGACTTAGGCAGAGCAATGCTTTGAGCTAAATGCTAATGTCAACACGCTAACAGTGACAATTCCAACATATGCTGATGCTTAGCAGGTATAGTCTTCAGCATGTTCACAGTCTTAGTTTAATGTATTGACATGCTAGCATTTGCTAATTAGCACAAAGCAGAAAGTGCAACTGAGACTGATATCATGAGGCTGCATGTATTTGGGCCAAATATTGGACAGACAAAATTCTCTTTGGTGGCTCTATACTGTCAAGGGATCACCAAAGGTATTACAATTCATCCAAAGGGTAACATGAATGCCTGTGCCGCATTTCATGGCAGTCCATCCAATATTTGGTAAGACAACCACAAATGTGGTGAGAAACAATTCATTAGGATTCATCCTCTGGGCACCATGAATGCTTGAACAACCTCAAATGTCAATCCAAGCTGTAGTTGTGGGATATTTAAGTCTGGACCAAAGTCATGGAATGACTGACTGACCAACCACTCGACAGACTAATAGTGTTACCCGTATTTGTTGAATTTGCCTGTGATGTGTCAAATGTCAGAAGAAGGATCAAAGTAGGTCAGACTGGTGAAGAGCAGGCTTTTTTTTATATCTCAGGAGATGAATCTCATTCTGTCATTCAGTCAAATCATCTTGTTCAGTGGACAGATTACGACACCTTTTATGAGCACCGTAGGAATTAGATGACATACTTATTCCAGCAATCAGTCTATGAATTGTAAAAGTCTTTGTGGCCCTTTCTCACTAAGGTGAGAAAGAGGACAAAAGGACACTCAATGAGGGAAACAGGATGAAGGGGGAAGTTTAAGGTGCGATTATGGTATAGTATGAACCCTGGGAAACAGGATGAGTGCACTCCCCAAATGGTCATTGTTTTAAGGGACTGATTTACCAATACCAGGCACATGTGACAGCCAGTTGTCCTTTTTGTTGCCAATCAGTATAAAAGCCAAGACATTGTGGAGATCTAGAGAGAACACTCTGCATGAGTCTTCCCTCCATGCTGCATGTATTAAAGAGACCTGATTCATCACACCGAGTCTGTAATTCTTCTGAGAATTAGCAACTCTCAACAAGCAATAAGGAGAATTTCTCTTACAGGACGTACAAAGCCAAAGGTGCAGATTTGTTAACAGCATATATATAGCGATATTATCCATCACATACTCATAAGCAATATCAGGCTGGGTGTTAATGACATAAGACATCCCCGAAATCCATTGCGTTCTAACATCTTATCCAATCAGACTTTGGTTTATGATGAACAGCACTGAACACAACGAGCAATAAAAATATATAAATGGGAGGGCATGTTATAAAACACCACAAAAGCAATTCCAGTAAAATGAAACACACACGCACACAAAAAAGAATGAATTTGAACAGCTGAATGACCCTGGTGTCAGATAAAGTCTTTCCACATATGAAGACAATAGAATACGTTCTGATAAGTAAAGACATGCGCCGGCTCATAAATTAGTGACTTTATGATGTGAATGACAAAGGAATATGATTGAAGTGCAATAAATAATAACAATGATAATGAGAACACACAGGTGTTGATAGTTTCTGTGTCTGATAACATTTATCTAGCATATACCAGGCAGAAGGGAGGGTCCTCATCTCTCGTTTTTCTGTCATTACCATTATTGGGGTTTGGATGGGATTGCACTTACTGTACTTTCTACACTTTTTTTTTTTTTTTGTCTGTATATGTTTTCCCTTTTCTTTATTCCCTTTATTTTTTCAGATGATTTATTTTTCCCTTCCAGTACACAGACGCATTATCACTGTTTTCCTTGTAGGCCTACTTTCATTTCCTGCTACTTTCTACTTCTGCTTCACTACATCTCTTAGGGAAGGTTTGCACTTTTGACCCCCCTGAATTTATGTAACAACTATACTTGCATATTAATTATTAACATTGCACACGCAAAACATATAATTAAGTCGTGATGCATTCTGAGTTAAACCTCCCCACAATTTGGTAAAGTTAGCTTTATCTCAACCAGCTATAACATTCTAATGAGATAGATAGATAGATAGATAGATAGATAGATAGATAGATAGATAGATAGATAGATAGATACTTTATTCATCCCAAAGGGAAATTCACAAGTTCTAGCATATTCCACAAATTTTAAGTAAAAGGCATGCAATAAATAATCTAAAAGCACAGCAAGCAAGGACTTAAAAGTTAAAGGTAAAAAATTTAAAAATGTCCACATGTCGAGTGCAAACAGAATTAAAACTAAAGATGTCCAGTGCAACAGAAAGCAATTTTAAATGTCAAGTGTTTAAATGAGTTTACATGAGATGTCCAGAGTTTAAATGTCCAGTGCAAACAGAAAGCAAGTTAAGGTGCATGTCGAACAGAGTGTTGTACGGATTCCATTGAGAACATTGAGGAATGTTTACATTAATGTTGAACGTTTCCCCCCCTGAGTGGAGTTAAAGAGCCGCATGGCATGGGGGAGGAACGACTCAGGAACTTCCTCAGTCTTTCAGTGGAGCAGGACAGTGACAGCAGCCTGTCACTGAAGCTGCTCCTCTGCCTGGAGATGACGCTGTGCAGCGGATGCAGTGGATTGTCCATGATTGACAGGAGCCTGCTCAGCGCCCGTCGCTCTGCCACACATGTCAGCTGTCCAGCTCTGTGCCCACAACAGAGCCCGCCTTCCTCAGCAGTTTGTCCAGATGTGTAGCGTCCCTCTTTTTGATGCTGCCTCCCCAGCACACTGCTGTGTAGAAGAGGGCACTTGCTACCACAGTCTGGTAGAACATCTGCAGCATCTTTTTGCAGATGTTGAAGGACGCCAGCCTTCTGAGGAAGTACAGTCGGCTCTGTCCACTCCTGCACAGAGCATCTGTGTTAGCAGTCCAGTCCAGTTTATCATCCAGCTGCACTCCCAGGTATTTGTAAGTCCGTACAATCTCCACACAGTCCCCTTTGATGGTCACAGGCGCCGAATGAGGCCTGCGCCTCATGAAGTCCACCACCATTGCCCTGGTCTTGGTGGTGGTGAGGTGCAGGTGGTTGGAGTCGCACCATGTGACAAAGTCCTGGATCAGTGTCCTGTACTCCTCCTCCTGTCCGTTCCTGATACAGCCCACGATCTCAGTGTCATCTGTGAACTTTTGCCAGCTGAACTAAGGCTGTTCATAATTTACAACATGCTTAATAAGGAGCCAGTAATATAGACTATATAAAAAATATAAGTCTGTGAAAGATGCCATTCTACGTAATGACAACTTTTACTATTGATACCTTAAAAAAATTTTGCAGGTAACAGTTTCTGTGCTTTTACACAGATGAAGTACACAGATGAATGCAGGACATTTACTTTACACTGTGGCATTACTACTTTCACTTAAATCAAAATTCTAAGCACTTTTTTTCTAATTTATTATTGTTGTTGTTGTTGCTATTTGTCGTTGTCTAGTTTTCACCTAATTCCCTGAATACAAATGAACTCTTTTCAGAGGCGACCCTGAACTTCCGAGTCAGACTGACACACTTCTTTCTGTCCATTACGGTAAAAATGGCAGCATGGCGTGTGCTCTCTGCTCTGGAAATACGCAGAGATGGGGGTGTAACAGGGAACTGCAGAAACCCAAAACAACCGTGGGGCTGGATCCTCGTCTCCAAATCCCAAAAGTGGCCATTATGGAAATAATCTCGAGGGTTGCGAAGCCATAAACCTGCGTAATATGCAGAGATAATGTGGTGGTAATGCGCGAGTCTAACGTTTAGCACCTTTTTTACAGCAGTGGTGAAATCCACGGAATGTTCCACACGGGAACAGCTGACCATAGGATGCCGCACTTAGCCTAACGAGATGTGAACATTACAAGGAAAATATCAGTGATCAGATGTTTGCATATTAACAATCAGGTAACCACACTCCTCGTCTTTTATTGCTTTGTCTCGGTTGAGTTTTGGAGATTTGCGGTGCGTGCTTACAGGAGGCGGTTAGACGGGTTATTAGGGTTGTCATCCTGCTCAACCTCCAGCCCCTCCTTGTTTTGCTGCTACCGAGAGCGATGTTGTAATGTTTACATTTAGTCTATGTTGCATACCACTGCTGCTCTCCTTAATCAGCTTTTCATTAGGTGCATACTTCTGGGTGCATTCAAAAGACTAGATATGCTCCAATGCTTTGCATCAAAGCTTTCAAAACAGACAGATATTATTTATTAACTCCTACTGGACAAATTAGGCCTGATATGTAGCTTAAAAAGGCCTAATGAAGCTTGATAGTCCTCAATTGCAGCATCACATGCAGTTTTTTGCAGCTGCCTTCGCTGCCCTTCAAAAATACCGTATAAAAGCCGGTGAAGGATGTTTCTCACTTGGTCATGCAAGTGCAATATTACATAACTGGGTAGCTGGGTAGTCTACAGCACACTGTGGCCTCAAGTGAGAGTCAAAACAGACTGTGGGCCACAGCAGAGCTATAGACCTTGAGACAGTGTCTTCTACAAAATAAACACTTACTCTAATTGATTAAAATAAAATTTTACTTTTTGCCAAAATTAATAAAGTGATGACTAATATTTTTTTTCTTTGAAGGGAGACAGGTTGCCACAAGGAAGAGTGTTTAGTTGGGAAATCCCCAGACTTTTCTGGTCAGTGATGCTGAAATGGATAAATATTAGAACAAGTTCCTCATTTGGAAAGAGGCTGACCTTTTCTGATTATTTTAATGACTGTCAGTGATGGAAAAAGTGGATAATTTTCTTAAGTAAAAGTAACACTACACATAAGAGACATTACATTGCAAGTAAAAGTCTTGTATTCAGGATTTTGCTGAAGTAAAACTACAAGAGTATTAGTGTCAGTGTTACACAATATTACTGGATCATTATTACTTATGCATGAATATGTACTTTAATGTAGTGTGCGTGGGTTCAGGTGGAGCTACATTTTAATTGATTTATATACTACTGGGTAGTTTAACCTATAATAATGCATCATATTGTATAAATCGATTTAGAATGTGAAATCTTCGCTTCAAAAGTGACCACCTGTTACATTAATGTAGTCAAGTCAAGAAGTGCAATTTGTCCCTTAGAAATATAGTATAGAGTAGCATCAAGGGGAAATACTCAAGTGAAGTACAAATACCTCAAAATTGCACTTAGTAGACGAGATGTATCTAGTTACTTTCCACTCCTAGTGACCATTATTTCAAAAAACATTTGTGTAGATAGCAAGATAAAAGTAAGGGCTGGGAAAATTAGGTGAGAGTACTCTTTCGTTCTGCCACTATTATGTTTTCACAAGTTTTGGTGACCCTGCAACCCCTCAGACAGCTTTTTGTTTATAAGCTACATGCAACAACAGGAACTGCTTGTTTTGATACACTATAGCAAAGGCTGTCTGGATGTCTACTGTCTGTGTTTGCAGCGCGCTGATAGGTCACTCCGAAAAGGAGGCGTGGTTTCGCCATAACAATGCTTTTCAAGGAACACACACGCGCCAAGGAATGTTTTCTATCGTTGAATAGCGAATGTTAACTTTTCTCACGTTAAACGGTTTTGCCTGCTCAAGTGAACGCTGCTGTTAACGGACATTGTTCGGTTTCTGGAGAAAACGGATAACGTTACCCTATGCAGCAGTAGGAAGCGTGTGTTAGCTGGCTAGCGTTAGCAGGCTAATAGCTCCGTCCGACATTGTCAGAGATCTGTTGGAGGAAACAGCAGTCGATTCAAAGTCGGGTAGCGTAAACGTTACTTTCCGTCGGGTCATGGTAGCCTGTTAGAGGAGGTTACATGCAAGGGTAATTTGATGGGACGCGACGTTTCGGAGGTTGAAACACCTGCCATCTCCCCTTCTCACCGAGCAAGTGAAGTCGCTCAGAAAGTAAGATGTGGGCTCTGTTGCTAGCCAACTCACATAGCTAAACCTTTCCACAGTACTGCTCTCTGTCTGTAGTGTAACATGTCACATGGGTAGATTATGCAGTGATATTTGAGCAAATGTCCTAACTGTGTACTAGCGTACTGGCTAAATAGCTTGCCAACAGCAGCTACCTGCAGCTGGTGAGTCCTGCTATGCTTGGACAAAGCGTTAGCCTAGCTTTGCTAAAGTTAGCTGCTCTCCTTCAGCAGGGGACGTCGAATTTGCCCTGGCAACGAGAAACCAACGGTTGCCACAACGATATTGTTGCTCAATTTCGCAGTGATGTGTGCGGGGCTTTACGTGACACGTGTAAGGCACGGTGTAACGGTACGGTGGCCTCCTTAATTGCATAGTAGCTAGCGGTCCCGCTTGCCTGCCACATCTTTTGTTGTTGCTTTGTCTTTTGAGCACATGGCTTTCGTGTTTTTGTTCAGGCAGGCTACAGCGACCCCTATTTCTCCCTGTCCCCGAAAATGCCGCATTAATTACACTGTCACTTACACACTTCTGACTTCACTATATTGAAGCATTCTGGTTAAACTCGGCACATTTAACAGTGAACGTGTATAGCTGAAATTAGATACGTTTGTGACTTTTCCCTTTATTAGAAATGAGTTGAATTTAGTTATCAGTGGCCTACATCTTTATCAATCTAAACAGGCCCCTGCATCAGACATTAGGTTTGTTTATAGTTACTAATAACACTGCCCCATGTCTTTAAACATGTATGGACCTTTTCCAAGTGTATGTTTCAATAATGCATCGTAATTGAGTGTCTTACAGGGATCTTAGAGCAAGTGAATATGAATTTCAGTACAAATATTTAAGTCTTTTAAAAATGCCCAGCACTCATTATGGGAGGCAAATGTTATCTCATGAATGGGGTGAACTATACTTGCAGACAGACTGTATGTTGATATCTAAAGATAATGTTTGCGTCAGTCATCATGAAGATAGATATCTGGTGCATGTGCGTAATAGTGTCATTGTACTCTGCTCCATATGCAATAAAATCTAAGAAGCCTGTTTAAAGTCAGTGAAACTAACTCATAGCTGTGACATAAATGATCTCAACAAAAACAGTGGCAGATGCTTCATATGTGCTATAGTAAAATATGAATTCACTTTTTCAGTACTCTCAAATATGAGTGTCTTACATTCATAATTCAGGGAGATTTGTACAGTTAACTTAATGTTGGATTGGTTGAGATTTAACCTAAATGTAGAGAATAATGTAGAGGGGTTGTCAAATAATGCAATTTTTTTTATTATTGTAACCCCAAATTTATCAAGATATAATTACGTAATTCAGTTTTACAACATAACAGTGTGTGTCTGTGTGGTGGAACAGATCTGAAAATCTTGGTGCATTTTTCATATGGGGTGTTACAATGTGACACATTTCACTTGATATCTGGTATGGTCCTGTAAGAGGGCAGCCACCATAATATTTACCTCATGACTTTCCATGACGACTAGACTGTGTGCTCAGTTGATAGTTTAAAATGTAATTGAGCTCTCTCTGTAGCTTAAGAAACAGGGTTCTGAATTTGTAAATTGTTGTGTTTTGCAGGGTTAAGACAATCAGAGGCAACATACAAGTGCCTCCACTGTAAGGTATCCTTTCCCAGAGTGTGACTCGTCTGCACGACGTCACCAATGCGACCATGGGAAATAGCAGTAAATAGGCTGCCACCAACAGCCCCCTTAAACCCGAGGAGGTTCCTTGGAGAGCCCTGCAACGCCCCAGTGCATCTCAGGAGAAGGTAAAAACTGTCTTTCGGTCAGAATTTTTTCGCACATATAAAAATATATTTCATTTATTTTGTGTGTATCTAACTTAAAAGTATTAAGATTGGAATGCTTTCAGCATCAATCAAATGTCAGCTTTATGTGTGACTCATGGTGCCTTACCACAGGAAAAAAAAAAAAAATAAGCAAATGCACCTTTTCTTTTCCCTGACTTTAAATTTAAATGACAATGCACTTGTTAGAGATAAAGACAGAGACAATCTGTGTTCGTCATCAGATGTAATCATTACGTCACACATTTTCTCAAGTGCAAATGTGGCATATATTGTTGAAATATATTGACAGAATAATTGACCATGACCACATTGGATAATAACACATTTAACTGTTGAACACAAAACCCAAGGGGTATGAGTGTAGTACCATTTAAGATTTGCTTGGACTGAATTATCCACCCTGTTAACAGTGTTGTGCAATGGATTTTTTGTCTGTTGAGCATAAAGCACTGTCTCTGCAGTAGCGTCGAGCATGTTAAAGGGTTCCCCGTAGAATCTCCTTCATTAGGAGCATTAGAACCTCAAGTTCCAGTTTATTGTTGCCTGCAATATGTTTCCCAGCTTCTATCCAGCTAAACTACATATTAAGTCATTACAGTGAGGGTGATTTCCTGCATTCTGTCTATGCAAGTAATTAGGGGTATATTCTCAAATAGCGTAATAAGAAGTTTAATTTTTTATTTTGAATGTTTTCTTTTTACCAAGTTACTTGTTACTACTTGTGTAAATTAATTTGTGACTTAATTGTAATTTAATTACCAAGTTGCATGTGCACAATTATTGAAATGAAAAATAACCAATAAATTTATATCTATGTATAGATTGTTACATTTTGTTTTAGAAAGTTAGGAAAGAAATGTTTAAGTCAAGCCTGATGGTGCCATATACATAAAATAATGACCCCACTCTCGTCCATGCAGGAAGTCATACAGTTTATTAATTTAACACTGGCATCAGATCAGGACTCAGTATTGACAGGTATCAGATCGGAACTGAAAAAAGTAGATCTGTGCATCTCTAGTGTGTGTGTGTGTGTGTGTGTGTGTGTGTGTGTGTGTGTGTGTGTATCTCACATCATTAAGGCAGATTTTCATTGATTCATCTACATCTATGTGGAACAAAAGTTATGCAGTTGAGATGCTATTTTTAGGAAATAGCATGCAGTACATACAAGAGTCCGTTTATAGTCATAATGTATTGAATTATTACAAATATTACTTTATTTTCTCTATTATGTTACAGCCCACCAGTGAGACGCCAGTGGGGGAGACGAGACAGACCTGTACTGCACAGTTCCCTGGTCCAGGATGAGAACTTCCATCATCTGCTTTTCTCCCAACATCACCAACAGGTTCCTTTAGATGAGTCCAGACAATACAGCCACACCAGCACACCACCACGCATGCTTCACCCTGCTGCTCACCTGCCCCAGCAGAGCCCCATCATGGTGGATCTACACGACCAGGTAATAACAGAATATGAACAACCACAAGGAGATGAGTGAAGAAGTGGTAGCATTTATTGAACCTGACTTGTGTTCCTCAGTAATTTGCAGATTTATCATGAGGCGTTGTGTAAATAATGAGTTATTCTGGGGAGACAGGCTTCTGTTTTCGTCAGATTGTGAAGTCACCCATCTTTCCCCCTGCCCCACTTCTTTCCTTACAAGATGCACCAGGGATCAGTTCCAATATCATACACTGTTACGACGGTGACGACACACGGATTTCCCATCCACACCGGGCAGCCCCTTCCAGGGTGCAACACTCAGCAGCTCCCAGCATGCTCGGTAATGTTCAGCGGACAGCTCTCTCTGCTCTGCTGCCTTCCTCCTCCTGTGAGTTTGAAAAGGAAGAGCCCAAATGTCAGTGGCATCCATGTAGCACACCATACCAGCCATGCAATCTGTCACTGTTCATGACTAACAAATAAGCTGCTGCTGTTACTGTGCAGGACTTATGATTGATGTTAGCACAAATATTCTGACAGTTAAGCAACATGAAATATTATTCTGTTGTACATTTAGTTTATTTGTGATAACCTCAGAATGATTAGTGTGGTGTTGTGGCAATACTGTCAATGCTGTGGTTTTATGTAATGCATTGCTTCTGGTCACTACATGCTTACAACATGCTGTCATTAGAACTGCCTTACTGCAAATACAAGGATTTGCTTTGGTTAGGTGGACGCTTCTTAAGTGTTGAATTTGATTTTGATATAAATAAAATAAAAACAAGAAATTTCTCTTACATAAATTTATGTCGATTTTTGTGTTTATTTCTCGTCTCCTCAGCTCATACAGGCATGTACCATGCAGCATATGCCAGTGTCTTATCAAGCCTTTCCACCCCTGATCTCCAGCGAACATTTTGTATTGCACCCAACCCCATCTGTACCCCCCCACCAGCCGCCGCACCTTACTCCTTTGAGCCAGTTTGTCCCTTTACAGCCTCAACACCCACGCATGGTGAGTAGTCGACATCGTACTCATATTTATCAATGAGAGCACAGTACAGTGAATGCAGAGTGTAAACACTAATTTGATAATATGCACACATGTGTCAGATCCAACAACAGCAACAACCTTTTCTGCACATCTCTCTGTCTGCTCAGCCTCTACAGAGGGTAGAGAACGAAGTTGACCTAAGAGGGGACCAGCACCCATTAGGGACCTTCTCCTACCCTCCCTCTCATCACCCACCAGCGCTGCCTCCTTCTCTGCCCTTACAGTATCTTCCTCAAGAGCCTCTGCATCAGGAGCTTCCCTTTGGAGTGGTAAGACGGCATCTGAGACATTTTCAGACCTTTATTTCACTGGGAAATTGACAGTGTGCTTACCATCCACATTGTATTAGTTGAATTAATTATACAATTAGGAATTGTTGTTAAATACTGTTGGAAAGTACTCAACAAAATGTTAGATAATAATAGATAATTGCAGCCTGCTGGTTTTCCCTCATGCTTTGTAAAGCGGTTAATGAATTACATCCTATGTGGTATTAAAAAGGTCTTAAATTTAACTTTGAGAACCTGCAGAAACCCTGAGTACAACTGCATTCTCATTCTGCAAGCAGGTGCATATAAGCAGGGGTTCGTAGGATGAGGAAAGCTAAATTTAAATTGACCTTTTTCACAGTATAATTTTTTACCTGTTGAACACAGCTCTCACTAATAACGTTAATTGTTATATTGCATTGCAGTAATTGCTTGAATGTGTCATTAATAATATTTTTGCCACTTGCACTTTTCTTGTGACAGATTGAGATGGCTGTTTAAAAGGTTTATGAAGTGAATTAATTTTGGAAGAATTAAGTGTTCTGATTTATTCAAGAAGCTAAATGGCTTTTGAATACAACATGGACAAATGTTTCACAAGGAGGAAGTGAAAAGTTGATGCTGACAAAGCAAAGACATCATGTTAAATCCAAAATACAACAGTTATCTTGCTCTCACCTTCACTTTGACTTTGAAATTTGAAATTGTCATCCCACCTTAAGTGTTTTCTTAAGAGTTGTGTCACATTACTGTGAAACTGTCCTTGCATGTGCTGTTCTTAAAGGATTTTCCTCCCCTTGCTCACCAAGAATTTCTCACTTTTTCCTAACCAATGTCCTGACTTTTCTTAAACTTGCTGTTATTATAAAGTGAAATGGAAGAAGATAGTTCTCTTTGATCACAGACTTCTGTTTTACACAGTTCCTTTAATCTCTGTGTTTTCTCCTCAGCCATATCCCCACATGCTGCCCCGGCGAGTGAGTGGACAGAGATACCGGTTGCAGCAACCTCTCCCCCCTCCACCTCCCCCTCCATCTTACTACCCAGGCTTCCTCCCTTACTTCCTGTGAGTATCTGCAGTTAAAGCAGCCAATTTATGAAATATTGCAGCCTTAATCATGTGGTTCTTTACTTGAATGTAAAATGCCTGATTTTACTAAGTTCTCTGCATCTCTGCTTTGACTAAAGAGGCCGGACAGAAACAGTGATTAACTCTAGGTCCCATTCAGTGCTGGTATCTGCAGCATGCTGCTTACAGTCACAGTGAAGCTGGTTGTGCTGATGCTTGCTCAACAAGTTGTGTCTCTCTCTGCTCAGGTCAATGCTTCCTGTGCCTCCAGCAGCAGTGGGCCCAGCCATCAGTCTAGATTTGGATGTGGATGATGTGGAGATGGAGAACTATGAGGTTAGTGTGACGATTTTTCACACGTTGAATATACAGTCCATACCAAAGGACTGGAGCTCGCCAGTAGTTTTGTCGTAAGTGTTCAGTACATCCTAATTCACTGGAAATAGCACTAAATTTCATGTAATGATGCTAATGGTTGTCCTTAATTTCAAAAATGTAAAAACTTTTGCAAAAAAGTATTTAGAACAGTTAACAATACAAGAAGTACTACATTAGTCATTATTAGGGATGTATTGATACGAAACTCGCAGTACAAAAACACCTCGACATAAAGTCCACAATTCAATATTTACTGTGATACTAAAAAGAAAGAAAAATGCCCTTTACTAATACATTAGTGTGTACATCATTTTTTTATTCATATAAAATTTGTTTTTAACTTAAAGTTCTTCTGCTTTCCTTCTTTAATACAATAAAAGTAGCCAGCCATAACCTAAGCATGCAAAGAAAATTGATATGTGAAATGTCTCTGGCAATGAATGATTGAACCATGTACAATTTCAAAACAAAAGCCATGCAGCAGGCAGTAGCAGTTCTTTTATAAAATAATTAAAAGAGCTGTTCCATCGGGTGACCACATCCAGCATCAGTTTGTGTACTGGCAGATTCGATCATCTCTGTTTGGTGGTCAGCTAATGTCGGGATCAGACTACATGAATCTAGCTCGATTTTGAGATGATTCTGTCGTGGCCGACTAATTACCAGTGTTGTAACCAATCAAGAACAACAATCGGGCATCAATACCTATGTAGTGTGACATGCTAAACGACCTGTACTGCGGCGTCTGGGACGACCCACGACACCCTGACCAAAAGACTGGCATGTCAGAATTTTTTTGTCTTGACATGTGTAGTGTGACATGACTCACCACATGTTCCTGAGTGTTTACCAACGAGGGGCTCTCTCCAGAGCAAAGTCAGGTAACCATGGCAAAGAGGAGGGATGCGGGGACCATCGTCAAAGACAAAAAAAATTGTGTAGTCTGATCCCAGTGAAAGTTGTTGCAGTTGAACTGCAGTGAAAAAACTCTGCTACACACCCCATTCAACCAAGCAGATGGCTGGCATGGCCTATGTTCAGTCCCTCTTGTGAAGTGAGGTTTAAAGTCTGCGCAAAACACTTAATGTGTGGGGACACTCTCTCTCACTGCTACATCCATATTCCATTTTCTGCAACAACAGCAATTCTGTGATGATTGTTGTTATGCTTCGTGTCGAGCTCCCACTCCAAAACAGCAGATTTCAAAACCTCAGCTACGTTGAGTCCAGTGTTGAGTCCATTAACCTCTGAAATCTGCCATTGTCTACCACAGAAAATGGCTATAAGTCTTTGGCTGCATATTCGCCAAAGCATCTTGTGATTTCTTCAGCTCTCGGACTGTTATTCAGAGTTGGGGCTCCAAATGCTTCTTTCAGGCTCCTCTGGCCTGGCTGAAGCTTTGCTGTTGTTGTGGTTTGAGCTTCTCTAGGTGACCATGAGCCAAATGGCTTCTCACCTGTGATGTTTTTCCTGTAGTGTAGTTGACTGCCCGGCAGTATTTGCAAATTGTTTTGCGTTTGTCAGTTTCCTCTTCACCATTGTCAGTTCTTCAAATGGGAAAACTGAAATGCTGCCACATACCAGCTCCGAAAGTATCTTCAGTTTCTTTTTCGTTATCGGCCTGTTCATCGGTCATTTTCTTGTTGGGTTTATTTTTAACAGCGCTTGGCTTGCACACAAAGGATGATGGGAGTCTGTCTTCTTGGCTACTATGATTGCACCCTCTGCTGTTCGAACAAAAGCCATACAATTTTTGACAGAGACCAAGTGAATAACCATGTAGTGCCATGGTAGATAGCATCACAATCCCACGACATTGTGAGATTTGATATATCGTACATTCCTGCTCATTATGTATGACCGAGATGCAGAGATTCATATGTACGATCAAGTTCACATTTATTATACGTGGTCATAAATTGTAAAATAGCGGCAGACATCATCTAAGAAAAGGTTTCCTCTTTCCTTTTTTCCACTACGTTATATCTCCAAGTTTGTAGGTGTGACAGAAATGTATTTGGTGGCACACATCAGTTCCTTTCTTTCTCTCTCTCTCTAGGCATTACTGAATCTGGCAGAGAGGTTGGGTGAAGCCAAACCACGTGGACTCACTAAGGCAGATATAGAGCAACTTCCGTCCTACAGATTCAACTCAGAGAATCATCTATCTGAACAAACGCTGTAAGCCTTTCCCTCACCTCTTAATTAAACAAACCATTTGCATTCAGTCGGCACAGATGTATCCACTGTATATCCACGTAACTCTTTCCTCTCTTCCCCTCAGGTGTGTTGTGTGCTTTAGTGACTTTGAGTGTAGGCAGCTACTTCGGGTATTACCTTGTAACCACGAATTCCATGCGAAGTGTGTGGATAAATGGTTAAAGGTAAGTTGGTGCCAGTTCTACAAATTAACCCACATCATAGTGTTCTCATTGGTCTGTGTGAATATTGCGGTGCACAGTGCTTAATGTCTTTTATGCTTTGTGCTTCCGCTTGACTTCCAGACTAATCGCACTTGTCCTATTTGCCGAGCGGATGCCTCGGACGTACACCGGGAGGTGGAGTGAGAACTGTGTCGATCTCTGAGTGCTGAACTGGAAAGCTGCACACACCAGAGTCTGCCCCAAAACTGGGGACACCTGCCACCCAACCTGCGTCCTCCAGTAAATATCGCTTACCCACCCACTACTCCTGCCCCTTCCTTGATAATAAGCAATCCAGGATTGTTTCTGGAGCCTATTGTACCTCTGCTGTGCTTCACTGTCCAAGTCTCATGAAACCCACTGCCTATCGCAGCCTATAGCCAGAGTTCTGGGATCGCCAGCCAGTTCTTTCTCTGCCCCCTTGTTGCAGATTCCAAAGATTTTCCCTACAAAGCATTATTTGCTGCTTTTGTTTACAGGGTTTCATTTTTATTTAGTGGATTTGGTTGTGGTGTTCATGAATAGTGGGAGTCCTGCATCGAAGAGGTGAGTCGGGAGCCTGGAGGATGAGAGGCTGGACACCTTGTGCAATTAGCAGAAAAATAATAGGAATACTTCAACATGGGTATCTGTGTTTGGAGGCGACGCCTGACCATCATAGATGCATGTTTGTGTAGGTGTTGGGCAAAGTGACTTGTTAATAATGTATGTTCTGCAATAATGTATTGATCATTTCAACAGTTTTACCCCTTATTTGTTTTAGATTTGCCAATGCTATTGTGAAAGTGTGACTTGCTGTGGTTTATATGCAGATTCTGTTAAGCCTGAGGTTATGGACTGCGAGTGATGGGACATACTGTGGGGTATCTTCTACCCCAGATTATCCACTCTGGAACACAGATCTGTACAAAAGCAGTCATGGATTAATGGACTGCGTCTTTTCGAGGTCATCTGGCATAACTGCACAAGTGCTACATCCACCCTCCATGTCAGCATTGTTCCTCTGGCAAGTGTGTATGAGTGTGAGCATAGTGTGTGTGTGTGTGTGTGTGTGTGTGTGTGTGTGTGTGTGTGTGTGTGTGTGTGTGTGTTTTTGTTTGTCCTGTTCACAGAGCCAATGCATTGTGTAACCACTGGATACAGGGCAGCATGCTAGGTTTTGCATGAACTGTTGATTCAGACTAGCAATATTTTAATCAAGCATTGCCACCAAAATTATCAAAATTTAAGAAAAAGAAGAGACAAAGAAGCATACTAAAAGAACTGCTTGCTTATTCAGAAAGCGCCATGAGGGAAGACTAGCATGTGGTTCCACCCTGACTGCGTTTAAGGATGGGAGTCCTCGTCCGAAAGCTGTGCTGATGCCATAGAGCTCTGGAGGCCTGTGCAGAAAGCAATATGTGCAGTGAGTGGCGAGTTTTAAATGAACTTTCTTCCCCTTTTAGGAAGACTGGGCTTTTTATTTCTTTGTTTGTGAGCCAAATCCAATACACAGATATAGCCTATACTGTTCAAGATTTCAGATCTGCCTTCTTATGACCTTGACAAGCACAAACCTATTACTAATCCTGAAAATACTTTGTCATTTCCACTTGTTTTAAAAGTATGCCGTTTTTAAGAAAAGGTTTATTTATTGGTTTTGTCTTCTAGAGAAAATACATTGAAGGAAACAGTAGGAGCACTAACAATGTGTATGGTATGTGTTATATTCTGGTAACTTGGTCAGGTCATTGTCTTAGGCCATGGTAATGGTGTTGTAAAAGAGCAACTGTATGTATAGCTTCAGCGTGAATGCTTTTAGATAAACGTTTGAAGACAGAAGAATGTTGAAAACCCTTGTAGAAGTCACTGGTGACGCTCCACGATACGCCAGCTGCCTGTATCCCACAGTGATCAGGACAAGGTTCAAATGACACAGAGCTGGAGTGCTCAGTAGTGTAGAAACACTGTTAGACTTCTAGTTCCCTGCTTGTGTTCACACTAACAAAAAAACAAACAAACAAAAAAAAAAACAAAAAACACAAAAAAACCCATACATTTGGGGTGGGAGGGAAAAGAGCAACAAATGGACTTTTGCTTTGGATTCACTCTTGTCTCTTAACTGCCCCAGTAAGCACTAACAGGCAGTTGTAACCTTTGCTTTTATGTGTAAAGGGATCTTGCCTTTTTCTTTACTTTTGTTTAAGTGAATGTGAGTCTTTGATGTGTGTGCCACCTTCAAGAGAAAAAAAAGAAGCCATTTTAATGAGTTAAACCCACAGCTTTGAGAATTAACCTATGTGTACATATCTATTCGCTGGCATATATTGTAAGTTAAAAAAAAATCACTCAGGGCCTCTCGGTATAGAAAAATAAAGGAGAACAGTCCATTTCAGATGGAAAGGATGCCATGAAAAGGGTATATCTGAATTTAGTTTGGTCGTTTTCCTCAGACCATAAATAATTTAATGTAATCAATTATAATATTCTGTTTTGTCGGAAATAGTAGATATTACATCATTTAAAGACAGGCATGCAAGAAAAAAGATCAATAAATATGTTATAAGTATTCACTGAAAAGAGGCAATGTACACTGCAACTCATTACAAGTGTATTACTCGAACCTGTTTGACTTCTGTTCTTTTACTCGAACCATATGTTCAACATAGCGGTTGTGATCCCATTTCTAAATGTGCCGCGGCGCACACTATTCTACCTACTTCACTCCCAAATCTACTTCAGAGGTGTTTGCATGACTTAAAAAAAACAAAAAAAAAGTAAAACAAGTGTGTTATAGTGGAGGATATCTCAAAATCTGGTGGGGACCTATTTAATGGTGCACAATATGCATGCTTGTCAACCAGATCCCAACTGATTTTTAGCTCTAGTTGGCTTTGGGTTCTGGGGGTTTGGATCTTAACGCTCAGCTGATAACTGCCATGCATTGTACTGCACACATTTGTAATAGAACTGAATGACTACAAGATTTTATTGCGCTAACTTCATTTTATAGGAAAAAAAGCTGGTCTTGAATCCAGAACTTCTTACATACATTGTGTTACTGTTATTGCCCTAACGACTGAAAATTACATGCTCTGAAACTACTGTAGTTTATCAAAAGCCATAGTGAAAAGGTGCTAGATGTTCTGCTTTTAGGTATGAAAACTCACTTGCGTGAATGCAATAGTTTGTCATGGATCCCATGTATTCTTAAAGCATGTTATACTAATACCCCTAAACAATGTCAGTGAAAATCAATATAGTTTAAGGGATTAAAAAAAGAATAAAGTGTTGTCATACTTATTTCAGTGTAGTACTGTACCTGCCTATCAGGCTCTTGCTCAGTGTATCAATATCTTAAAATGTATTGTTCACATATAGATACCTTAATTCATGTTAATGTTAGCACTATTATTTTTGGAGTAAATATTTAATTGACAATATCCAGATACCCTATTAAATACAAGAACCTCCCATTAAGGCCTAGGTAATGAGGTCATTTTTAATGACAACTGAGAATAGAGTCTTGTAGTCTTTCTGTTAAGAGTTATTGAATAATCTCACAGCTTGTGTGGTGCAAAAATGTGTTCCAATAAGCAGCTAAAATTTATTTAGGATTTGTGATTGATTGCTCAGTAGACGCCATTTATTGTTTACCAATGACTTTTGCTGTGGTGGGATAGTGGTTTACTGTTCTTACTCTCCCTGGCCTCTAGGGGTCCTTGCCTGAACACCAGACTACCCACCCGCCAACAGAGCCAGGGGCATGTGTTCTGTGTTAGGCAGATATTTTGCTTTGGTACTTGCACATTTACAGTTACCTCATTTTTTCCATGTTTGTATTGGGGGGTGGGAGGAGAAAACAACTAATATATATTATATATAGGAAATGGTTCTTATTAATGTTATAATTTTTCATTCCATTGGAATCATATTGTTTGTAGCATTTAACATAACTAGTTAGTGTATTATATATACATCTGTATACTGTTTGAAATTTTTAAGATTTGTACTTTTTTTAAATGAAAGTTGCTAGTTATGCTTTACCAAGTAGTGCAATCATATTTTTTTTTTTAATTGTTGTGGCTGATTTGAAAGGGTTGTTCACTAATAAATGTATGATGTATACCAATATAACACTTGTCTTACTTGATTTGGCTACTGACAGGTTAAAAAACATCCCCCACTCATCAATATCACCAACGGCAAAAAGCTGCTTATGTTATGCACTGGTACCACAAGTGTTGTACAATCTCAATGAACCCACATTTTTAAAATGTTTTTAATTCATAGTTGGAAAATTACATCTTTACATGAGCCCATTCAGATGTTACAGGCAAAACAGGCATCTATGAGTAACCACAGGCACACTATGGGCAGACTTGAACTATACTAGATGAAGCCACATGTAAAAGCTGTGGCCTCTGTTAAATATTGTATTTTTAAATGAGCTTGAGGCAGTCTGCTTTACATAGTAACAACCTGCATTTGGTCATTTTATGACACAGATGAGTCAAAAAAAAAAAAAAAAAAAAAAAAAGGTAAATTTGGGGTTTTTAAATATCTAACTTATGTACAGGTCATGGCTCATTTAAAACAGGGTTCCCATTACTCCTATGTCCAAATCCACCAACCTGCTCCCTGAAGTAGTACATGTGCTGTCCACACCACATAGATTAACAATCACAGCAGTACCAAACCCATCTTTGACACAGACCACTTCTGTACTTGTCTACCACTGTGAGGGAAGCATGTGCAAACTTAGGGGCAAAAGGAAGTTGAATAAGGACACATGGATCAAACATTGAGTCTTTGACAAAAAAAAAAAAAAAAAGCCAAGGCAGTCACACAGTCATAGAAACCCAATACTTCTCCATGCTGCATCCTGTGTGTATCAGTAGGTATTAATACAACCTGCCGTTGTCAGTTGCCCAGACATGAACTTCACTGGGATGTAGTTCTGGTTTTACACAAAGCTATGCTACCATTTCAGTACAATTCAGTAGATGATTAATCCTTTGCGGCAACACTTAGTGGTGAGGAAGGACAATAATGAACCGGTAGCTAGTATAGCCAATGGAAAACAGACCTCTTTGTCCACACAGATGCAAGGATGAGTTCAAGGAAGGACTTCAAGAAATATTTATTTGATAAAATTCAAGACTTTCCAGGCTATTGGGAACCCCGTAAACAACCAAACAAGGACTGGATGCAAGGTCGTTAATTTTTTTCCAGGTTAGCATTTTATCGCAATGATCCCTTGGGCATAATGGCCATTTAACGAAAGAAGAAAAAGAAAAAGAGGAGTGGGTGGGCATTGTAGGAAAATGTGTTTCCATGTAGAGGAGGTATGTCATCTATTAATCGTCCGTTAGGTCTTGAACAAAAAGGACCTCGGAGCGGCTGAGTCCCGCCTCTTTCAGTGTGGGGGGGTTGGGCTGCTCTTCAGTCGGAAGGCAGGGCAAGACTCGGCGAGGGAAGTTTGTTACTATCTGAAACTTCTCCGGGGATTCTTTCAAAGAGAAAAGGAAGTCGTATATTACCTGTGAAAGAAAAAAAACAATCAACTGAACTGACAAATCACCGCAAGTGGTAATGTTCTGCAAATACAGTGCTTTAGAAATAATTCAGTTTTTTAATATGTTTTAAATCATTGAGGCAGAGATTGTGGTACAGCATCGGAGGATGGGGAGGAGGAGTGAGACCAATCACACACTTGTTTTATCATCACAAAGCCTGCAACATTTCAATAATGGCACACACAAATTCCACCATCATCCCCCCTTCATCAGTTTTGAACTAAACTCTGGGACTGTTCAGGGGGTAGCACAGGATATCTCCATCAGGATTGCTCGAAGGCATCTTGAGTTACAAGCAAATATGTCATAGGCCACACCCACCTGCACAGCACATACACGTAAACTGGTGAAATTCTGTCCACTGGGTTTAGAGGTAGCCTTTCCAAAATTGAAATTTTGGGCCTTAATCCCACCTGGGCGTCTGGGCTCATATTTCTTGGAGAGCACTTGCACATCATATCCAGTTACTGGGCTGAGTTTTGTGTTTCTAGCTCATTCCAGCTTGGGCCATTGGAGCCGTTGCAGCATAATAATAAAAACACACAAGCACACACACAAACAGTACATGGGGTCACGGCAGTACTCACCGTCAGAGACTGCCCAAAGAGGAATCGTCTCTCTACTCGTGTATCGTTGGGCAGCTTAAACACTATTTTGACACTTTCTGGATCATCTGCAGGTGGCTCTGGGGGAAGACATTCAGACTTCCTCTCCTTCTCCTCTTCGAGTGTCTGGAGTCACACAAAACATTTTGACAACTTGAATCAAAAAAGAATTTTGTTTATGTTAAGAGATAACTGTCTGGTTCATACAAATCATTACTTAAGGTCTGCACGTGCAGACTGGCATGAATAACATGAATATAACGGAAAATAAGGCTCACTCGTCGTCTCCGCTCCTCAGCAAGAGCAGTCTGTCGGACCTTCTCCTCCTCTTGCCTTAGCTGCTCCTCCTCCTCCCTCTTCTTTCGGTCCTTCTCCTGGTCGGCACGGAGGGAGGCCAGATAGGCCTCGTCCTGCTGCTGCCTTAGCACTTGGGTCTGGTTCCTCTCCTCCCTGAAACAAGTATTTGTCTATTTATAAACGCTGACACTTTCTGGTTAAATAGCAGCAACTATGGAGATAAAGTAACCTGATTAGTGAAGCTACATTTTATTCACAACTTATTTTGAACTGCTGCTTATAACTGTCCTGCTGGATGATCAGATGTCAAATTTTGAGCTTCAATCATAATCTCAAAACCATCCCATCATGTAACTTCCCACCTTCACCAATGTAAATGGAGATGAGATGTCTCACATCAAGCAATCTAGTGTGAATGAATTGATTTCCAGTACCGTTCGAGGCGCTCTGACATCAGATGTGTTTGGTTGGCATCCATGATGAAGGTGAGCTGATTGATGAGGTCCTCTGGCTGAATGAGACCCTCAAGTCTGCCCACCACTGTCATCCTGCGGTCCTTCAGCATGATCATGGCCAGGAATGGGTAGGTGTTCTCCCGCAATGCTTGGGACACTGAAACACACCCAAATACAAAACTGACACATTTGCTGCTACTATACATTTTAGGAATTTAATGAAATGGTCACCCCATCTAAATACATACAAACACAGACACACAGACATACACACACACACACACACACACAAACAACAAACCATAATTATGTCACTTAGCCCCTGTGGTAGCTACGATGCATATAGTTTCTACTTTATGTTTGCCAAGGTTTAGAGCGCTCTACTGGGACTTCAACTGCCACCCCAACACAGTCATCAAAACACTACATTTGAGAAACTCAGCATGCATTTCCAGACACAATGTCCCAGTTACTACAGATGATCCACAGGACTAACTGTTGGTTAAAATCTTTTGATGATTTTCGCAGCACATATATCTTTCAAGTTCCTTGTACTAGGGTGGTGACAGAAGTCAAAATGGAGAACTCTAAACCTCAGAATATAAAAACAATGAAGGCCAATCAGCTCTTCACCTTTGTTCTATTGTGTTTCATTAGGGCAAAGATAATGAGGGGCACTAAATCCACTTTTAAATCCTCCAGTTTGACTTTGTCACATAACTCTTTCATACAGAACATGGACATATGAAGTGTGATTACATCAAGAGCTGACTGACAACAACTGGTGGGTTAAATATCAATAAATTTGCATACCTCTGTAGCCCTCAGGCTTGCTGGTTGAGCATGCCCAAAAGAGCATTCGTGTGTTGAGGAAGGTTACAACCTCTTCTGTACATAACGTGGAGCTAGGAAGTGACAGATCAGCAGCACAAAACAAACCATTTAAGAGAGACACTTTTCATGTGCAGATGGATATAAAACATATTATATATAAATACACTAATATCAAACTGTGACTCTGTGTCCAAAAAAGTCGTGACTCTGTGTAAAACAAATAATAACAGAATGCAATCATCACCAAACAGGTGTTTTTGGAGCATTCCACAACTTTCCCAGTCTTTTGTTGCTCCTGACCCAACTTCTCTGAATCATGTCGCTTGAGTTTGTAAGAACAAACTCAAGCAACTGTGCGACACACAGCAACAAGAGGATTCTACGTAACAAATTCTGCTGGCTGTCACTCAGGTTATGTAGGTAATTAAGATAATAAGTACTATACCGGCAAAACTCATCAGTGTCTTGATGATCCTCCCCATGAAGGTACACTAATAAGTAGCGGAGCTCCCGTTTGGCATCATTCAGTGCCTATATGTTTCAGAGAAAACAAAAGCAATGCAACATATTGCAATTTTACCTTGTCCACCAACTGAAATTAACCTAAGAGCATACAAATGTAGGTCTGGCACTCCACATCTTTGAACTCACCTGGCTGTATGTTCCCTGGTAAAACACAGGGTGTGACCGACCATACTTCTCCTCAAAACTCTGAATGAAGGACACAACATCTCCAACAGGGTCTGTCACACGACCACGAGGATCTGGCCTGATGAATCTCAGGGCAAACCTTGAAGAAAAAAAAAACATTGTAGAGATCAATTACTTTTATGCAGCCACAAGCTTGCCCTCTGGGAATTGCAAATTTAAATCAATGTGCTTACGTTACCTGAATATGTCCAGAAGTGTGTAATATGTAAATCTGAAAGGTAGCATTATCAAGTAGTAACTCCATCCTAGCAACCCCTGAAAAGAAGAACCATTGCAGTCTGTTACAATATAAATAGTAAAAAGCAAAGGTAAAAAAACAAATTCCAAAATATGAGGCCTTTTCTGTGCCTTATGCCATCAAAATTAGATTAAAAAGGAAGACATCACTTAGACTGAATGCTCCTTCAAGAATGGTCTTAAAAGTAACAGTCATCTTATTCATTACGTTAGAACAGTACACAAATGATAACATCAACAACAGAAATATATACTGAGAAAGTCCCCTTAGAATGTGGCTACATGTCAACAACGAGGAACAGCATTACAGAATACTGTAAGAGAAGTCCAGTAGCTTATTTTGTCTGGTGAAATTAAATATTTAACAGCAATGCAGAGATTACGTCTTTAATCACAAGCCTTAAGAGAGCCTGCAGACATACCCTTGGTTGTGGCCTTGAGACGATGTAACTATATACTCTATGGTCTGCTGTGTTGACCTGCAATGGTCTGGATGGTGGAGGGTTAAACACACTGGGCACTCCTTCCTGCTCATTAAGTCTGTCTTGTACTGCAGCCTGAAACACATTTAAGGCCATCATACTTCAATTAACCATGAGAAAGAAATGACATATAAATAAGAGCAAGACGGCACAGTTCACGGAATCTGTATAGGAATAAAAGCGGAAACAGATTGATAGGAATCCATCTTTGTGCCATTTACCTCTATGTTCCAATTATGTTGCTCTAATGTTCGACGACATTGGTCCATTGATTCCAAACCAGTTAGGTCCTATTAGATATGAAAAGAAAGTCAGCCAAAGGCTTCAAAATGCTGATAAAAGCAGAAAAGCACGTTTGAATATAATCAGGGCTGCTTTCAGCAGCTTACAGGTTTACTATGTCAACTATTCATAAAAGTTAACCAGAAAACAAACAAAATAACATCCACAACAAAAAATTTGCTTGGCTGTGACCCAGAATAAAATCCTTTAAGTATGTACTCAACAAGCATTGTTAGGTAGTTACTTAAGCTTGAAATTAACGTCAACATTCACAGAGAAAAAAGAGAAATTTAACCTCAACCAAGCAGGATGGCGTTAAAGGTTAGCTAACGTTAACTGGTAGCTCTCCAAAATATCAATTCATTTTAACGGCGAGCTTTCCAACTGCATTCTAAGAAAGACAGATCGGGCTATATATTGATTGGACGAAAATTGCATCCCTCTTACTGTCACATATGCAACAGTTTAATGTAGTTCAGCTAAAAACACCTGGGTCGCTGAGAAACTTCAGTGACAGCTCGCCCATGACTGCTGTGCTAATGTTAACTCAGCAAGTGTTCAGTAGGGAGCGTCAGTGGAAACCTAACGTTAGCCAAGTTGACGTTAACGTAAAGTCCGAAATTACATTTAAAAGGCGGCATGTATGATGCTGATAAACAAATATGTATTGGGTATATGTCTTTAAGCAAAGCAAGTAAGACAAACGTTACGCTATTTAAGTCCATCCATGGCCCTTAAAGTCTGCTAACTTGTTAGCTAGCTTTGCTAATGTTAGCTAGCTTTGCTAACGTTAGCTCTGACTCAAGTTGACGGCTAACGTTAGGGGGCTCTGGGTAACGTTAACCAAGTTGACTATGCAAAAAGCGTTTAAAGACACACGGTTCCACCTATTTACAGGGATTCAGTACCAACGACAACGTATTACTGCATGAGGTTTCAAACGGACACGTCTTAGTGAAGTATTTGCGCTGTCTACCTGAAATTGAAGGAGTTTTTCGGTCTGCGCCTGAGATAATTCTGGCTCCTCTGGCGCCGCCATCTTACCTCGCCAATCATCTAGCAAGGCGTAGCAACGTCAACCGTCTTTTCCTGATGTTGACTGTGCCGTCATAACCTCTGCGCGCTACTGCCACCTAGCGCCCTGGAAGTCACCGGGAGGATCACAGCAACGTTGTAATACAGTTATAATACCCACCAAACTAAAGAACTAATTGGTTTTCCTGGGCCGGTAAGTGTAGCGGGATGTAAAAACACAGTGATGTAGATCAGCGAAGTCTGTATATGGGGTTACTTGTACAATCTGTCAAAAATGAAAGTGAACTACACACCTCTTTCAATTCTGAGTCAGAGATGTCCAGCCCCAAAGAATATTGCTCAACTGGCCGCTAAAATGATGTACATGAATGCATTCTTTGAGCAAGAATTTCATATCCTAGTTCCATCTTCTCAATTGTGAAAGTGCTTGTGTTTTAAATCGTAAAATGTTGTTTGTTGTTGTTGTCAAAGATCCTGCATTTGAAAACACTACTGCATCTCTAAAATTGTATGTCTTATTCTATACCATCACTTCCTTGTAACTGCTCTTATGACATGTGCTACAGACCTCTTTGCCAGGTTACCCTTGTGAAAGAGATCCTGATCTCAATGGGTTTTTATCTGGTTAAATAAAGGTTAAATAAAAAATAAATATGACAGTGAACTATTGACTGATGACATCACCTTGGGCCTTGTGCCTGAAAGACATGCCACATTATTTTTTGACATTTTATGGATCAAACAATCAACTGAGAAAATAATCATGAGATTAAGCGACAATGAAAATAATCATTAGTTAGTAGCAGCCAAGCTCACTAACTCTAACAACACTTTCTTTGTGAAATGTTTTTTTCATATTATTGGTGATTTATGCTATATTTACAAACTATAATTGAACATTTGTCCACTTTTTTAATTAGCATGAACAGCTAGGTGTACCTTATCTCCAGAATACAGAATGACAGAAACAGTGACTTGACACCTTATCAACTGATGTTCACAATCACTGTGAGGCCAGCGCTTCGCTTTCTGAAAAACTTAAAATGGAAGGTTTTTGGAGTGAGGCCAACACCTCTGTCACTCTCTCATACACATACAAACTTACACATTTTGAATCACTTCAGTGAAAATGTATTTATTTGTTCATTTGTGGTTTGATTTCCACAAAAGTTATTGAGCTCAAAAAGAGAATCGAGTGAAAAAGTTAAAGATAGAAGAATGATCCCCCAGGTTGAACTGTGTGTATGAGAGTATACATGTCGCCAAAGACAAAGCGGACACAAAAGGATCCTTTTAAACATTTCAGAAAATATAAAGCAACTGTTGCATTCAAACAGATCAGGAAATAATCAGTTTCACAATATAACACACTGTAAATTTTGTATGTCCTAATTTCAAGCGTTCAGCTGTCCCATGTCACTTTTTCCCCTCAACCATAATGATGTGGTACCCAAACTTTGTCTTGACAGGAGGGTCTGTGTAGACGGGCTTATCCATAGAACTGACAGGTAGGGCAAACGCTGCATCCTGGAAAGGTCCAACCATGGAGCCACGCGTCATCCACCCCAGATCACCCTGTCATGAACACAACAGTCAAGAAGCAAACATTATATGCACCTAATGGGGTCGCCAAGCCAGGACAAAAGTGAGTGAACATGAGCAACAAAGGCTAAAGGCTTCAAAGGGTTCACTGTACGGAAAATAGAAACTGTGAGCAATGCAGAAACTTGAAACACGTACGGCTTTGGTTGCCAGGCAGAATTAGGTCACAGATAAGAATGTGAGGCAAAAGCTTTGTTGCACTGTAACGATTCCAGCAACTCAAATATTTATGCAGTGTCGCTGAGGAACAGCCTAATCTCCACTGGTTTCCCAGTAGCTAAGACTATACCAGTGTAGGTGTTCTGTTGGGGCGCCGGTGTGAATAAGTGGGAGAAAATGTGTCAAATTTGTGTGAGTAATGGGTCAGTAATGAATTATTATTTGTCAGTTCGGAATTAATCATCCATGATTTTGACCTCGTCATTATTTATCATCTCCCACATTTATCATCACGTTAAGATGTAGTAACATGAAAATAATATTTCTATATGACTACAGGCAAAACACAGAGGACCAAGGCAGTTAGGATTTATAGTCAATACTAACATAATCAGAAAAAAAGGGGACCAAAACTGAGCAAACGATTATGACTTCATGATCTTACTCCTTGTCTGGCTTTGTCCTCACTGTATTGTGACGCTACTTCACTGAAACGGACTCCAGCCTTCAGTTTCTCCATTGCCTCCATGCATTTGCCATGTTTTTCACAGAGGATGTGCCTAACCTGGGAAAACATCATGAGAAATCAAATGAACAACTGTTGTGATGCAACCTAAAATTCACTGTAGACATTATGTTTAGCAAATACAGAAGGAGCATCCCAGTAGCAGCTCATGCATACAGGTCATGATGAATATCACAGTCGTCTCAACTCTTTAGTACTTTCTGGCATTGCCTGGCAACACACTGCAGCTGGATTAAAAATATATACATACTTAACTTGTTCCTATAATTACCAGTTGAAATATGGTGTTTATCAGACCACCAAAGAGAAAAGGAAACCAGTGACAAAGCTGGAGAGATGATGTCCGAGTGTAAAATAATGTCCCACGTACACCACATCATTTCCTTTCAGCCAACTCATGCAAACGTGACGTGGTGGAAAATAACGAAGGCTAAAACTCCTCTCTTATGTCACTTTGGACTTTTGCAGTGCAGCTTTGGATAAACAAAGTAATGAAGTCACCTTCACAGCAGTGCCTCCCTTTGGTGCCTTTTCTTTCTTGTCAGCGTCTGCACCTCCTGAAGCAGCTCCTGCACAGTGACGAGATTCAGCACCAACACGTTAAACCAACGGAACAAGGCAACACACAATAATACTGAGGCGAGCAATATGATCATGTCAAATGTAGAGAAGGACTTCCGCACACTGGCATCTGTATCACAGTTTGCTCCATGCTCGTAAATGTGGCCGACTTTAAGCTAACAGTCCATGACACATAATTCACAGTAGACAAGTAATGGACCATTTACCTTTACCACCCTTGCCACCCTTTCCCTTTGGTGGCATTTTTAATTGTAGTGTAATGAAATTCAAGCAAGACTGAGATGAAAATTGTACAATAGCATGCACTTCAACTGTGTTGTCATTAACATGCGCAGTAACATGCGCCGAAAGCTAAAGTGTTTCTTCTTCTTCAGCAAATTAACGGCAGATTGGAGCAATTTAGCATTCATACTGCCACCTAGTGTAAAAAAAAAAAGAAGACAGTGCAGTCTCAAATGCTAGCGATGGTGCAGGTCATACAAGTGGGTACACTTTTATATGTAGATGAATTTAAAATGTGTAACAAAAAAAAGGGGCCTTACTTTTCTCATATAAATGCTGTCATATTTTATATCTTTTTGTACAATCCGAGGTTTATTTTGGGCTATACTGACACATCCTCTAGGCCTCCACTATCTTTTCACGTCATTAAAATGTATCCATTTATTGCATTATTTAACAGGCACATGTTATTTATTTAGCAGCGACATGCACATTAATAAACATGCACCAGAGTAAAACAAAAAGCTACTTTAGTAGCAGCTAGTAGTAGGCCTAACCCTTCAAAAGCAAGTCACATTAAAACGTTTAGGCTATTAATATAGGATACAGTCATGCTATTAATGTCAGCAAGGATCATATATATAATTAATTAATCTCGACTGATCTCGATCTCTCAATGCTGTTGCATTAAAAAATGATTGCAACATGCCACAATGAACCGATGCGTGGACGATGTTGGCGTTGGACTCGGATAAAACAAATGAAAAGCATTTTTTTCCAGTCTGATCTCCGTACTGAAACAGGTGAAGGTAGAGATCGCGTGAAAGTTTCCCCTGATCCAGCCTCACGGCGTCAAAACGAGGCTGTTACCGTGGCAACGAGACTGCACACAAACGGCCCATGACGTATGTTGACAGCTGTGTTGTGCTGAAGCGCCCCTCACCTCCACGCTGTTCCTACTCGTTTAAAAAGGACAAAACATGGATAAGTACGAGCGGGTTTTGTGTCTGGGCAGCGGAGGAGCAGCAGATGTGTTCCTGATGCGGCACGAGGAGCGCAGGAGCCTGCACGCGGTGAAGAGAATCAAAGTAATGGACACAAGGACAGCAAAAACACAGAAGGCCATTCTGCAAGAGGCCGACATCATCAGGAGGCTGCAGCACCCTCACATTGTCAATTGCAGCGACGCCTTCGTGAACCCCGATGATGGCTTCATTTACATTGTGATGAACTACTGCGACGGTGGGACGTTAGATGACAAAGTGAAAGCGAGGAACCCAAAGGAGTTTTTCACAGAGGACACTGTGATGGGGTGGTTTGTACAGGTCGCTATGGCTGTAGATTACATACATGCCTCTAAAATACTACACAGGGACATCAAAACCTCAAATGTACTGCTAACAAAGCGAGGCATGGTGAAGTTAGGGGACTTTGGGATATCCAGGGTGATGACCAACACAGCTGATATGGCCTCCACATGTGTTGGGACCCCCAGCTACCTCAGTCCTGAGCTTTGCCAGGATGTCCCATACAGCTCCAAGTCTGACATCTGGGCTTTAGGCTGTCTGCTGTATGAGCTGTGTGCTCTCAGACCTCCGTTTGCAGCCTCAAACCTCCTGAGCCTGTTCTACAAGATCACCAAAGGAGAGTATGATTGTGTGGATAACGTCTACTCTGACCACATCTGCTCTTTGATCCACAGAATGCTCTGCCTCAACCCAGAAAACAGGCCGAGTGCTGCATGCATTCTTAGCTGGGGCTATGTGCAAGACCACCTGGAGTCTCTCAAACACACAGACACTGATGGTGTTGCTGTGACTGAATCTAAAGGGGAGAGCTGTGGCACTGATATGGAAGGGAAAATCACAGACATAGATGCCGCACTATGGCCGGATGTTCTCAGTCAGTCCCACTCATTTGAAGAGAAAGAAGACGATATGGAGGCCAGTTCCAGTGATGTGGAGGAGGAAGGTCAGGATGCTTTGTGTGTTGGAGGACAAACCCACTGTGACTATCCTGAAGACTTTGATGAAGATGAAAGTTTGTCTTCTGTCGAGGAAAACACTGAACACGCTGGGTCCATGAGGAGGAGCGACTCTGCTGAGTCTATTGGTAATGTACAGGTGGAAATGTAAAGGGAGACATCTTAACAGTGAGCAAAGACGCAGTCAGGTCCTTTACTGAAGTAAAAGTACTCATACCACAGTGTGAAAATACCCTGACCCAAATGCTACTTAAGTAAAAGTATAGAAGTATTACCAGCAAAATGCAGTTAAAGTACCAAAAATCAAAGTGCTCACTCTACAGAATAGCTGCTCATGTGCTACTTTACTATATAGCCTGTTACATTCTTATTACTGCTAATGCATCAATGCAGAAGTAGAAGTTTACTGGTATAACTGGTCAAAATGGAGCTCACTTTCCAGCAGCTCCCAGCCAAGGGTCACAAGATAAATCTGAGATAAATCTAAGGCGTCTGGACATGATTGATGGAAAGAAGAAAAACAAAGTTCTGTTACACAAATTTGTATTCATTTTTAGGTTAAATGTATTGTTTGTGAAATATTGAATAATTTGACTTCAATATTGAAGAATCTTAACTGAAACCATCTGAGAGGATTAGAGGGAAATCTCTTCCAGATATCTGAAACATGAAAAAGTCTCCAGGCAGACGATGCTTTTTTTTTTTTTTTTTTTTTTTTTTTTTTTGCAGTGGTTGAATGTGACTCAGTAGATGAACTCAAGTGCTGACCTTAATAAGCACAAAAGTCAGCACCACATCCACCAAATACAGCAGTAAAAGTAAAGGGTCTGAATACTTCCTCTATTCCTCCTTTTGTGTAGAGGTCACAAGACAAAAAAAGTTGGGAACCACTGGGAAAACACGATGTGTTTAATAGGGTATTCACGATGTGAAGCGCTGACACTGACATACACAAAGAGTTTGCTGTTCTGGTCCACCACTGACAAACATTGGCACAGACTACAAACATTCACTCAAATGTGGGGATTTACTGCTTCTCCCTTTTCTAAACTGGAGGTCTTTGAGTTTTGGACTGTTGGTCGAGCATTTTCAAGAGGTCACTTTGAATTCTGGGAAACTGATGGCCATTTTTCAATATTTATACACAGTTTATACACAGATGAGAGCAGCTGTTCTATTTCTGACCTGCTTAACAGCTCCCTGTTAAGGTTTTACTTAAAAAAAAAGAAAAAAAAAAAAGCTTTATTTTATAGTTTCTGTAAAACAATACACACACAAATCAATGCGAAAGTATAAAACATACTTGTCGCCATTTTTGTTTTTAGTAGTTTTTAGTAATATTCGTTCAGGTTGTAGCCATATACAGCCCACAAGCCACAAGTTGTTTTGTCATGTGTTGTCAATAGCTTCTTTTATTAACTTGTGTTTTACCATTTTTACCGAATTTCCAGAGGCTCCTGACGTGTCGGGACAAGTTGAGTATCCAGACGACTTTGAGGAAGCCGAGGTGGAAGACGAATATGAGGACGGAGCAGCGTTAGCTCACACTGCGGCTCCTCAGCAGCCTCATGATGAAGCACTGGAGGAGGAGTTTCAGCTGTGTGATGCTGGAGGACTGACCATCACCCTGAAAGCACTGAAGGAGAAGGGCTAAACACACTCACACTGCAAAGGACGGCGATGTGAAATAAAGAGACCTCAGCAGCTGAACAGTGAAAAATCCCACACGTGCCTTGTTTGTTACGTGTTTTATGCAACTGTTAAACCTGGAAGCTAGACATTTACTAGACACCGAGTGTGGTAAATGTCACTGCTAGATGATGTTGAAAACACTTGGTGGGGCTAGAGGGAGTGAATGAAGTCTGCTCAGTGTGTGCTCATTCAGTGACGAGAATATTCCTGATTGAGGTTTCTGATAAGCGTCATGATGAGTGGTGGTAATGATGAATACAGTCGAAGCGATTGGATAATTTTAGAAAACAGAAATCTCCTTTAATGCACTTTCTATCCATAATGAGCACACGGTATCTAGAACCACTTTGATGTCTTATTCCAGTGGTACAGACAGCAGTGTTTAACTGGGATGCACAACAACATTTCTATCACCTGCCCCAGTGCTTCACACTGTATGTGTCTTCCCTCAACTTTTTCTTTCTGTTTTTGATCTGTCACGTGATTAATGAAATGAAACTTTTCTATCAGGCTATATCTTTGCCTCAAAATAACATAAAAGCTCACACAGCCGTGCCATCATAGTATGCGGTCTGTGAAGCTTGCCACAAAGATCTTATGATAACACCTGATGAACAAAATTCAAAAAATATGAAATATTCAGATTTTTCTACCAGTCTCTGTTTATTTTGCGGATTGTGGACACTGTGCTATTTCTCATCATTCAAGGATTTAAATTTGGGATTTTGCCATTGAGCCTTTTAATGTATTCATAAATAATGCGGCATCTGATCTGAGCCGCAAATACAATTACAGTCTTGATGGAAATCTATCATTTGATTCGATTTCACTTTTATTTTCTAGGGATGTAATGTAATGGGATGCAATAGCAAAATAGTTGGTCTCTAGTTGCTCAAGGGCCCCTGACCTGCTGAGCCGAGGATTGAACCAGGAAATTTCTGCTCATAAGTCTGCTTTTAAATTATTGGCCCGGCTGGGGAGGGAGGACGCATGAGAGCTGGAGAAATCTTTACCTGCTATGATTTATTTGCGTTTTATACCAAATACAAAAAATTGTGCACCTGAACTTTCAGTTCCAACAATAAAAGCACCCTGAAGGGCTTCTGTCCTTCACTTTTAAACAAGCTGCTCCTCCTACAGACAAACCACTGTGAGATATATAGAGACTTTACTGATCCCACGCCGGGGAAATGAAATCGTTAAAGCCAGCAAGTATTACAAAAAGCAAAAGCTGTGTCACAGAAGGTATGTATATTTACACTATGTGCAGATTATGAAAATACTAAATGCCATAGAAATACTTCTGCCCATGAAAACACTATTGCCAATATTCTTATGAGAAAACTACCAAAGTCAGATGTTGTACTGCACTTGAGAAACATCGTTACATAGACAGGACATTGAACCCCAGGAGTCTATGTATCTGCACAACATGTACAGTTTATAAAAAACTTATTGCACAGTTAAGAAAAAAAATATACAAGAACACAAAAGTTGATGTAATGGATAATGTGAGCATACAGTATATAAGTAAGGAAGGCATTCAAATCATATTTCTTTGTATAAACAACTTCTAATCAAGATTTGAATCGTCCGAAAACACAGAAATATTAACAACACAGGTTGTTGAGGGTGCTCAAGACCACTGGATGCTCTCACTTCCAGTTTGCTAATCTGGATGCTTCAAATGCTGAAAAGGTTTGGTGAACAGAGCTTGAATATAAACAATAAATTAATTTCAACTGTATGCATTAATGACTAAACTGAGAAGTTATTTCATTAACAACATGAATGATGAGAGCGTGCTTACCGAGATGGCCTGAAACGACTTTTGTTAGCATGTTAGCATGCTCAACACACACGTGCTTCCTGTGCTGACATAACTCCGCCGGGGCTGCACAGCTCAGGACAGGCTGATTGTCTCTACCGATCTCCTCGCTCCCTGCAGGTGATTTCTGCCGTCCAGTTATGGATAAATACAAACGAGAATTAAGAACAGAAAAAAGATAACAAAAAAAGTGTCTTTTTAAGGTGTTGCTTCAATGCTCTTGAAACCTGGTGACTGATTCACAAACTTCTCGTACACGTACTCGTGAAACCCTGCTCTTTATAGGAGCATTCAGTATTCTCCATTCAGGCTCCTTCATTTCATTTGTAACGACTGGAGCTAGCTTATATATAATTAATAAGATATAATTAATATTCTGCCTTCTTTCCAGGTCATAGCCTCCAATCTGATAGCGTCAGTAACACAGAAGGCTTTCTTTTATTATTTCCTCTGAAAAGCCAAAACATCTTCCTGGGTCTGCTACTCATCAACTCCTGGGTCTAATTTGCTCTTGAACGGGGTTCAAGAGCAAATTAGTTTAGTCACTTTTGTTCCTCCTTTGTTAGATTCTTCCTTAAAATGACCTTGCAGTGACATTATTGTGAATAAAGCTCATTTGCATCCAAAAAGTTCTGAGGTTGTACACTTGCTCACATACACTTACACACTTGTGATTATCGCCTTGCCAGCAAATAAACTGCAAGCACTTTGTGACAGAGCAGACCAGTGAGGTGTGAGGCAGACTTTACAGGAATCGTGCTTTGCCATCAACACATTTAGGTTGCTGAGCTTTCAAGTACTTGTCTTTAACATTCAGTTATGATGGGGAGCTCAAGGCTACCTGTTTTCTCGACGGAAGTGTGAGATTCACATTTTATCAACACACGATCTCTCATGAGTTGGCCAAAGTTTTTCCACACTTGTAGTCAGCAGTCTCAGGTTCACCCACTCGCATTATTTTTACTAGCAGCACAACATACAGGCCTCAGTCTGAGAGACCAGACACACATTCTTTTTCCATGAGCTGATACTGCACACATCACTGCGAAGATACTTGTCTTTTCCTTTGAGAATCTCCCTGTCTCACACGCACACACACACACACACACACACACACACACACACACACACAGGCGTAAACTTGGTGTAATGTTTCCCACATTAGCAGAAAGTCCAACCGTGTGCATCTTCAGTGATCAGTGTGGGATGTTGGCCATCATCATGAATGGATCACTGAGGAGGACCAAGAGGGCAAGGGATTCCTAAAAAAGAGCCTCTGTGTGATATAATAATAATAATAATAACAATAATAATAATAATACTTATATTGCGCTTTTTAGGACACTCAAAGACGCTTCACAAAGAGAAGGCTATAAATATTTTTTTGTTGGAGAGTCGGCAGGTTAACATAGGACAGGGGGTGTTTGAGGCATCTCTTTATCTCATAATCTGTTCACAGTTCATTTAATGTTGATAGTTTTCAGCGGGTGGCTCCAAGTTTTATCAGGTCTGAGTGGACTAACAACCCTTGAATCAGTGCTTATTAAAGCAAACAGCCCTTGTACATATTTGAGTTAAGAATAAATTGTGGATGTCAGAAATTGTAACCACCACCACCACTTTCCCCCTGAGCAAAGATTCCCCTGTCGTGTGCAGAACAACATGGCTGTTCCTCTAAATCCCCCTAAAAGTGACACCTGCACACTCATTTTTCTCTGCATCCACTGATGGTGTTAGACAAAGTGCCACGATAGCTTCCATGATGTAGGCTGCAAAACAGTGCAACCACATCCCCTGAGTTGATACAGTATGAGTCATTAAATTGTGGCTCCACAAGATCTAAAGAGATTTAAAAGAATGTAGCGTTTAAGAGAAATGCATGTAGTAGATTATTTAGCATATCATTAGAAATTCAGTGATGGATTTTTCATTTCTTAAACTGCTCTTCCTATTTATATAGAGTACATGGGTATACAAAGATAATAATGAAATGCTAGTTATAGTTCCTTAGTGCTACTCACAAATCAAAAGGATACAAACGGATGACTAAATAATAAGTCATAAAAATGAACAATTATTTATGGTGGAGTGCGGAGGATGGACTGATCAGTCTCACAGCAGGCTGGTACGGCACCATATACTCCTGTATTGCTTGAATCTTATGTCTTGTGTTATCGCTCTCTACTCTCAACACTCTACACCCTGAGCAGCACTCAGATCAATTTATCTGAACTCGCTTTCAGTCTCGTGTAAGAGTATTTACTGATAAAGGCTTGTTTACCACTAGAAAAGATCAAACTTTTGGTCAATTCACAGCACTTCACCGCAGTTTGATAATTAACCTGAATGACACTGCGCTTTCTGTATGAGTGAGTGTGACTTCCAAAATTGCACAAGAAAATTGCTCTCATTTTATAAACCTCCTTCAACTGACGGCCTCCAGACTTTCAGACATCATCTGATGTGGTCAACTTCCAAGAAGTGAAAAAAATACCACCTGACACTATTAGCCATTCCTCTGGGTAAACACTGGAATTTTTCTTGAGGATTGGGTTTCACCTGCCAATAACAAATTGCTTAGATTGGGAAGATTTATGACAAATGATTTCTTTACCTGGTTTCTAACAACATCATATCCAACATTGTGATACCTGTGTGGAAGATATGGTGGCAACAAATAGTAACCGACAGAGTTCACCATAAATGTGAGAGGATCCAAAAAGTTCAAAAATAGATGGTAGAAAGTAGTTTAAATCTGTCCAAGAAATGCTGAAGATGAGTCTACAGTCAGGCTAGTGGTTCTGTGAGGCTGGACTTGAGCTAAATGCTCACATGCTCACAATGGCAATGCTAACATGCTTGTACAGTGGATCTGTCAGTATGCACACACTAGTCTATGTTGAGCGATCACAGAAACCTTACTCAGAGCACATAATGTTGCACATGTGTGACTCAGTGGTGTCAATTTGGTACAGGTTATTAGTGTGACAGTTCTACTACTCGTGTTATTCCTGACTGACATTGACTGACACTGACATAAGTCAAGCACAGTTGAGGTCAACAGGGATAAGATTTTAGAGCTGATGCTGGTGCTTGCTGAAAAATTAAAGGATCACCATAGTTGTTACAATTCAGAGGGGAACATGAACATGTGTACTAAATGTCAAAACAATCCATCAACAGCTGCACGCTTTTGCCATCCAGAGCAACACTGCTAGAGTGGCTAAAACAAACAAACAAACAAAGGCTAAAACATGATAGGGATGTGCATCTCCATGTATAAGCATTGATTCTGCTTATTCTATCCCAGATGACTTAAAGCTGTACAATCAAAGCACAGCAGCAGCAAATCTCAATTTTTTACAGCACGAGTGAAACAACAACACTGGGGACTCCGATAAGCCTCCATGCTTTCTTTGGAGTCCACAATCAATGTCACAAAGGCACAACAATCCCAGTGAGAACACACATTTCTTTGGGGAGGAATACACTAAAATAGCTGATGTGTAAACACATTTCCTGGCTATTGTCAATAGATTAATAACAACAAAATTATCTCCAGTACTACTTGTCCTGTGACAGTACAAAATGGTATATAATATATACGTTCCATTATGTTGTTTTTGTTGAGCTGGAATTATACACAAGATTAGATTACATTTAGATTTATTTGTCCTTTTGCAAGGAAAATTGCTTCCACGTTCTGTACAACCTTAAGAATACACAAATACATCAAACTTGGCAGATACATACATTGATCCCACAACATACACACACAAACTCAGGCAAATTCCAGTCTGGATGTTCTATGCAGCTCTGTTATGGCAGAGGGGACAAAACCCTTGATTCACTCTCTTATATGCCAGCGACCCATAACAGCGACCAGATGGGAGGAGTACCAAGTATGGATTGAACGTGTGAGTGGTGTCAAGTGTTATGGTCTGTCCTCTCTTGGAAGGTGTTGACAGCATATTAAAGAAGCAGGGGGAGGAGTAGAGAGGGTTGGGTTGAAAAATGCTTTTGTAGAGTAGCGACAGAAGCTGGGGGGCAACAGAAAATGCTTTGAGTTTGCAGATGACGGAGAGTCTTTGTTGGCAGCGTTTATGGATGATGCTGGAAGAGTTGAAGGCCAATTCTTTTGTTTTGGAGATGTTTAACTGCAAGCAGTTGTCAATGCACCACTGTGTGAGATAGGAGAGGAGTGGTGGTAGCTTACAACCGAGTTACTATTGTTGAGTAGTGTGAGTACAGCAGTGTCATCTGAGTATTTGAGGTATGCGATGATGGGCGAGGGGCTGACACAGTCATTGGTGTAGAGGGTACACAGGCCCCCTTTTGGCCTTGTAGCTGAACTGGTTTGGGTCCAAGAGTGGTTTGAGAGTTGGAAGGATGATGTTGAGAGCCAGCTTGTCCAGGCATTTCATGATTATTGAGGTGAGTGCAACGGGGCGGTAGTGGGCTTTCTTAGGTACCGGTAGGATAATGCATGTGCATGAAGCAGTCCTGTAGGACTCCCAGAAGAGGGAGTGCATGATGGGAAAGAGCTCCTTGGCACACTTGTCACTTGGCAAAGCTGGTCATGTTCATGGTGCTGAATTCCAGTTCCAGTTTTTCTTTATACTAGAGTTTTGGCTTTAAAGATTTCGTTTTGATTTGGTGTGTTATGATTTTGAGTAAAACCCAGTCCTGCCGTTGAAAGACTTTGTGTTTTTCTCTAAGGTCATGCATGATATGTTGGGTAAGCCAAGGTTTTGAGTTTCAATATTTCTTGAAAAAATTAACTGGGATTATCATGGAAATGTGGAATTTAATATAGGCCGTGATGCCTAAGACCCTCTCATTCAGACTTCCACCCACAAAAATGCCCCAGTCTGTGCAGGCAAGTGAGTCCTGCAATTGCGCAATACTGTCCTCCGTCCACTGATAGACACTGTAGGTCTGGGTCTTGTGATGTTTCAGTTCTGTAGTACGGAAGCAGAAAGACAATAGTGAGACCAGAGAAACCAAGTGGTGGCTGGGCAGGATGTCCACATATTTCTGGAATGAGGGCGAGACATTGTTGAGTCTGCAACTGTTAAAATCCTCAGTGATAAGCACCAGAGCCTCAGGACATTTCCCCTGCATGTCACTTATGATATTAGCCACTAGCTCAGCAGCAGCATTAACATTAGCACTTAGTAGAATATACACACAGCTGATGATAACACTGGGAAATTCGCTTGGACGATAGAAGGGGCAAAGGGATTGTGTCAGTATCTCCACATTTGGAGTACAGGTCTTGCTATAGATCCTTATGTTGTTACACCATCTGTCAGGTTTCAGTCAGAGCGATAATGTGTATATGTATATGGAATACACAAATTAGCATGTCTACAAACACCAGGCATGCTGGAAGGAAGTGTTCATGCATGCTGCACAGTAAATATACTCATTTAAATAAAAATTATCAGGCATGTAACACGTTTTCAGTTTCATAGAAGTTTCCGAGTGAAACTGCGACAAACTAAACTACATGCACTACATGCTATCACTGCTAAGAGTCTGTGTGGGGGATCTCCCCGCATGCCTCCCATATACATTTAGAAAATCCAGTATAAACACAAAATTACCACTGACATAGTAGCAAAAGACAGCAGTGTTATTAAACCACTTGACGTGGGGAAAGTAACACAGAAACTATGAAATCACCCATGGTTAATAATTATACACTGTAGCCGGAAATGTACTTGCTATCTATATTTTCTGACCACAGAAACTGAAGAAACCACAGACTAAAGCAGACAGGGTTGCCAAGTCAGTTTTTTTTTTTTCTCTCTTCAAGAACATACTTCCCTATACTCTAAGAACATGCTATATTTAGCTCTTGATCATGATCATTTCTAACAGTTGTAGTAGTGGACAGGAATCATTTTTACTGGTTATTGTGTAGATGTTACCTGTAAGATGTGGTGCAGGTTGCCATGGTACATATTTGCAGTCAGACCTCTGAGTTTTTCCCTAAATGGACAGGAAGTTTGGAATAGTAAGTGAAATTTGAACAGCACATCAAGTCACTAATGAAGTCGCTGAGAAGTTGTTGATACAGAGTGGTGTCAGCAGAGAGATCACCTACTTCCTGTTTTAAAAAAATTACAGCAATGACTTAAAACTGTAACGACTTAATTTCCCAGGTGTGGGATCAATAAAGTCTTAGGTTAGAAAACTAAGTCCAGTTGACAAAAAAAGAGTGTGACTTCTAACAGAAATGTACTGTACCATGATATATAAAAGAGAAGGACACTGCTAAACCTCAAAGCTAAACATTCAAAGTTTCAAAACTGCCCTATTTGTGGCTATTGGATTTGATATATTTTAATTTACAGGTTTAATATGTCATAACAGAATATTGGAGGCCTTTTCTATTTGCATTTGTACATAAAGTTCCTAAATATTGAGCTTTCTTTGTGTTCAGACAAACGAAGAAGTTCACTTAAGGCAACATACTAGATGTTATATGTAGAATTATCTCATCAAGATTGTCCTCTAACAGAATGCAGTGACACAAGATTTTGGGTGTTCACTCGTAACAGAGGTGATTAAATAACTTTTCCTCTTCTACTGGAAGATAGTTTCTTTATCTTTTGCCATAAGATAATTGTTTTTTTTTTATCATGGCCTAATTTGTACTAACTTTCTCATTACATGACATCAAAAAAAATGAGTGATCACTTGCATTTCCAGGTAGGTGTGCATGACGATGACATCAGTGACTTGCATTTCCTCGCCGACATCTGTATATAAGAAGAATGGGCAGACACCATTCACATCAAGACTCACGCTTAAGCCAACAAGAAGCTGTGAAGGAAGAGAGAGAGAGAGACAACGTTTCAGTATGATGAAGTGCGTGCTTGCCCTTGTTGTCCTGTTGCACCTCTGCTACTGTGTTAAGCCAAACATAAAATTGAACGGGGAGATTATAAAAGGACTGGAGGTGCTCAACAGGCTCTACAAAGTCAAAGGCAGTATCCAATCTGTAAGTACAATGCATTGGTATTATCACATTTTCTTTCATGTGTCTGCTGTTAAACCGTCAATGACTGTTAGTCATTAATGTCACTTAAAATATCCATTTCTTATCTGTGAATCTATTTTCTGTCCCTATAGCCAGAGATGTTGCGTGTGCCCTCCATAGATATGCACGCAAATGCGGTGAGTATTGCATCTTTACACCATCAGCAGGCTGAATGATCTAGACCGAGCGTTGTTGTTCCTCTTACGTTGAGCTCAGTTCATGATGACACATATGTTTCAATTTGGAATAGCCTAACTAGGTCATGTCATTCTTCCATTGCAGTCTTCCTGTGTGGGTGTCTTTGTTAGGGAGCTGAAGCACCTTCTTAACAACGTGACAGTGCATGAAGACAGCAGGTATATTCTCCAACAACTTGAGGCAAACCTGGAGGCTCTGGGAGAGCATCAAGAGGTAAGCCAGCAAAAATAGGATTGTGTGAGTTCTTACTGTTTACTTGCCGTATCAGCAGTGGCTATCACGATGTTACATAATACCGAACCCTCATTTGTTCCTCTTCCAGAATGACCAAGAATGCCGAATGACACAGACAAGAAACCGTCTGATGCCTTTTAAGCCATATGTTACTTTCCTCAGGACACTAAACTCCTCAAAGAAAAGATGAAGAGTCTTTCTTTCTCTTTCTGCATGGCAGCTTCATTGTTGCTGATTTTTTTTTTTTTCACCTAATGCTTTCACATAAAATGCCATGACAGACATGACCAGTGAATGTATTAGACAGTATTTGACAGACATACAGCTTTAAGTTTTCAGAAGTTTCCAAAAATGGCATTTATGTATTTATTAGTATTATTTCTGAATATTTATTGTATTTATTTATTTATTTATTTTTTTAGTTCCTCAGACATCTCATATGACAAATTCAGCCGACTGGATAGTACAAAGTAATATTCACAATGTGAAAAAAGCTATTTCTGTTCAGAAATATTGTGCTGCTGTCCTGAAATAAATCAGCTACTTTCAGAACTTCTTCTCACGGAGTGTTTGTAAATCAAACCTTTTAAATGCAAAAAGTAATGGACTCTTTTCTCTTTATGTCAGCAAAAATCCGGTCTTGCATGTTGAAAAAGCACTGAGATGCTAACAGGTTGTAATGCCATGGCAGGTAAGGAGAGGGAGTGTTTGTGTTTGACCCAGAAGTGTAACACACCGTGTGAAAGTGTGGTAGAAGTGCCTTTACAAGCAAGAGAAAAAGGAAACAGGCAGACAGAGTAAGAGAGAGCTGAAGTGAATTACTGTCTCTCTCATCTATGCTGCCCATCTGTAGACGGGCAGGAGTTGACATGTTTGCATGCCAGCATTCAAAAACACACATGGCCTCATATGAACAGATATGCATGACTGATAAGTATGCAGGGCTGTGTATTCACATCTACACACACACACACACACACACACACACACACACACACACACACACAGCAACAAAGAGACAGCTGAGGTTTTCTAACATGTTGGTTCCTAGAACAGTCTGTCTTCATCATAGAGCTTGGCTGTTTTGCGGGTGGCTGGGTTCCTGTCATCCCACATCACACTAAAAACACTCAGGAGTTTGACTCGAACGGCCACACAGGAGATCTTAAAGAATTTGAAGCCGTTTCAGTGTCCTTAAGAAAATGATGCGAGAAGATTATGTGGAAAAAAAAATCTGCAGTTGCGGTTTGCCTTATCTCTTCTCACACATCTTCTCACTCACATCTTTGTGTTTGAAGAGAGCAAATTACTCATTGAGTCATTACATTGTTAGATAAGTAAAATTCAGAGAAACTGACTGTCAGCATGTCTTGGTAACCCTAACCCACAGTTTGTGCAGCAGCAGCAGCAGCCTGTGCGTGCCACCAGAGCCTTTGAACTGCGTGGGACATGAGTTAGAGGAGCCGCAGCTGCAGCTTTGAAGCAGAGGTGAAGGCGGGTGGAGACAGATGCTCTGAAGTAGGCCCACAATACACCTCTACTTTCCTGTCTACCCTGGTCTCACTTCTGACCTTTGAACTTTCGACCCTGTCCGGCTGCTGCTGCATCTCTGATGTCCTCGAAGCAAGGAGCAGCACTAGGAAAAGTTTTAAAGAAGACTCAGGAACACCGTCTGGAATTCATAGGAGTAGATTGTTTATTCTTGCCGCAAGGGAACAAGTTAATACAGAGAGCATGCAGTGTAAATGTTCAATAATACAGAGTTCACATGAGACTTTTATAATGCCAAATAGGTGGAGGCTTGCACTCTTGCCACTCTCATGATGAAGACAATTCATTGTTTGTCATACAGTAGCAAACAGGTGAGATGACCTTGAGGAGAGGAACTGAAATGCTCCGTTCCTCTCTGGCGTTCACTCCCCTGGACGTGACCTCTGTCAACATGAGATAGTAACACAAACTCTCACACAGATAATGATATGAGGTCAGTACGAGGTGATCACACAAAAGTATAAGAATCTTTCTAACAAAGAGTTTGAATGACAGAAAACAATCAGGGAGAAGAGAAGAACATGGCAAATAATCTGGCACAAAAGCCCTTGTGAAAATACAAACTATTGTATTTACACTGTGGTTTTTGTCGTGATTAAACAAATAAGATAAAACGTGTTAATTTGTGGGCTAAACCAGCCGTTTCCCCCTGTTTCTAACCTTTGTGCTATGCCAAGCTAAGCTAACTGGCGCCTGGTTGTAGCCTGGCATTGAAAATATCAAATGTGAAAAGTGGTATCGATCTGCACATCTACCTCTTCCTATAAGATTTCCTGTGTATTAACACTCAGCTCTCAGCAGACTACAACATCCCCGTCTGCCTCCTCCTGAAATGTGAATGTCGGAGCACTGAAGCATTGAAATGTATCATCATTGGCTTTCCTGGTTTTAACTTTGTACGTAAAAGGTCAGAAAATAACGCAAGATGTATAATTTCCATAGACCAAGATGTCTTGAAATATATTTCAAATCATCCGAAACTGAAAAACATACCACCACAGATGACAAAAAAAGCACTCACATTTGAGAAGGTGAAGTTTTTGCTTGAAAAAAAATCCCCTATTAAAAAAATATTAAGTGATTATCAAAGTAGTTTAAAATTAATTTTCCATTGTTTAACTCAGTGATGAATTGACATACTGGACCCTCTATTCCTCTGTTATAAATAAAATATGTCACATTATTATGATTAATAATACTAATTATTATTATCTGGGGTCAAATACAGTATATTCCTTCTTATTTTATTATTCTCCTCACCTCTTCACATCAGTCTCATGGCTTTAACCCATCTATTAAACGTGTTACAGTGTGGATGTTTGTCATGGAAAAGGGTCAAAGCTGTTTCTTTTCCTCCCGTCAGAAGCACTTAAATCACTGGAAGGTGACAGCTGGCATGTCACGACTGTTTCTGCATCCCACTATGCTCTGCGTGCGAGACACCAGCTTGAGCTGCATGAAACAACCATGAGCATGCTGACTGATATTGCCAAGATTTTTTACAAGCAGGCAACGATTCATCCGTCGGAGCAGACAGAAATGAGGACTGCGACTGAAGGTGACATTGGTCCGCACATGAAACCTCTGGCGCGGGTGGATGAAGAATGTGAGTTTCTGATTTAATCGTCTCCCTGGACATAAACCCGTCTTTCATAAAATCTCTATTTCATTCATCAAAACCCTGCACAGGAGGACCCGTTTTTTTCCCCTCTGCAGACGCAATCGTTCCCTTTCTCCGTTAGATGGCCTCAGCGACACGCCGCCCCTGCTTGTTTGGCCTTTGTCCTGATTTAGTTTTATAACGCGCATATTAATTTAATTAAACTGCACCACAGCGCAGATTTAACCAGGTTAAATGAGGAGACCGCACTGCTGATGACAGGCGGGTTTAACGGCACTGTGATGTCTTAAACCTCTAAATTCTGCACAGGAGGCCACTCATGACAGGTCAGCCGACACCTGCTGTACATGAGGTACTACAGCGGATTTGGTCGCCAAAGGGCCACAGTCACGTGCTTCCATGCACACTTCACTTTCTTTGAATGGGACAACGTCAGAGCGCCGGTGCGCACAGTCTCCAGGATTTGGCCGCAGACGCGCGCTGAAGCTGCAGGAGGACGCAGCTCCAGCGGTGATGCTGATGGCTGAGTGACATTTCAAGACTGCTTGCATGTGTTATTTATTCGTAGACAGCGGTCAGCGACATCGAGGATATAATTGGGCTGTTCTTTGGTTTGTTTGCGTCGGACATGGGGGCTGGACTCTCTTTTGGATTGACTTTCCGCTGCTAAGTTTTTATGGACGTTTATTTTGAAATGTGAAATGAAACCACAGCTGACCGCATCCCTGTTTTCGTGAGTAAGAGGTGAGTGTGATGATTAAGATGAAAATAGTACAAGAGCATTTTGGGGAGGGAACATGGAGGGAGCTGTGACTCTTTATTATTCATGGCTTAATAAATACAATGCGCTCATGGGAAAATCCTGCTCCGACAGTTGTAGCCAATGGAGTGCTGTTTGAAATCGGTTCTTTGGCATGGCAAAACATACTGTAATCGGATATATGACATACAGAAGTATGTATAAGCAGAGCCTACATAAAGAAACCAAAATGAAGATTAAGTATGTTAACAATTTTTATGGCAAGACCTATTATCTAAATTAATAATGTTATATAATACATTTCTTTAATCCACAGGGCTGTTGGTGACTTTAGTAAGCAGAGATTCCTAAAATTACAGTAATTTGGGACCTACAAACTGGGCAGACATAAGAGCTCACAGTCATAACACCAAGGAATTAAGTTACCGCGACTGCTTCAGCTGTGCAGCTCAAATGATGTCAAATCTGATTTATAAAGTCAGGAGGCAAATGTGCAGCCCGGAGAGGGAATGCCTCAAACATCTCAGCCTTCATCATTCATCAGAAGATGCAATGATGGAGATTCTCTGCAAGGCTGGAGCACAAGACTCTAATCCTGTGGATATAATGTAGCACAAATCTTCAGTATGACTTAAATGAACTCTCCCAACACATACGTGTTCAGGGATGGATCTCATGAACTTCACGACCGTCGTCGACAGCGGCTTTTTGGACGAGGCTCCGTCGAGCCGCGTCCTAACTGGCTGTTTCCTCTCGTTGCTCATCCTCACCACCTTGCTGGGAAACACGCTTGTTTGTGCCGCGGTCACCAAGTTTCGACATCTGCGCTCCAAAGTGACCAACTTCTTTGTGATCTCGCTGGCTGTGTCAGACCTCTTGGTCGCCATCTTGGTGATGCCTTGGAAGGCTGTGACGGAGATCGCCGGGTTCTGGCCATTTGGCTCCTTCTGCGACACCTGGGTGGCTTTCGACATTATGTGCTCCACGGCGTCCATTTTGAACCTCTGTGTGATAAGCTTGGACCGCTACTGGGCCATCTCCAGCCCCTTTCGCTATGAGAGGAAGATGACACCCAGAGTGGCCTATGTGATGATCAGTGTGGCCTGGACGCTGTCTGTGCTTATTTCCTTCATCCCGGTGCAGCTCAACTGGCACAAGGCCCAAACTAAAACATACACTCCTCTCACCGGGTCCTCTGGCGCTTCAGGTTTAAACGCTACATCATACCGCAGTCCAGAGAACTGTGACTCAAGCCTGAACAGGACCTACGCCATCTCCACCTCTCTCATAAGCTTTTACATCCCCGTGGCCATCATGGTGGCCACGTACACGCAGATCTATCGCATCGCCCACAGACAAATCAGGAGGATCTCTGCGCTGGAGCGAGCGGCCGAAAGTGCCAAGAACAGGCACGACAGCATGGGCGGAGGCTCCAGCATTGCAGAGTCGGAGAGCTCTTTCAAAATGACGTTCAAAAGGGAGACCAAGGTGCTGAAGACGCTGTCTGTGATCATGGGGGTGTTTGTGTGCTGCTGGCTCCCATTCTTCATCCTCAACTGCATGGTGCCCTTCTGCGAGCAGTCAAGCGGAGGGGAGGCTTTCCCCTGCATCAGCCCCACCACGTTTGACGTGTTCGTGTGGTTCGGCTGGGCTAATTCCTCCCTCAACCCCATCATCTATGCCTTCAATGCAGATTTCCGCAAGGCCTTCTCCATCCTGCTGGGCTGCCACAGACTGTATCCAGGAGGCCACAACATAGAGACAGTCAGTCTAAACAAGAAATGACTCACGACTCTCTCACAGCACTGACTCATCCTTAATGCTAAGAGTCCAAGCGTTCCTGTGCAGGCCGGTCTGATCGACTTCAAACGAGGATGCTGCTCTCTGTGCTGACGCTTAGTGTGACTGAAGGATACGGTGACCCCATATGTACCCTTGTTTGCATCAGGCCAGTGGCCCGTCTGCGTGAAAACTGTCAGAGTGAGCTTGCCATGCTCACAGTGGTTGCTACACTGTCTTCAAATGGAAGACACTCCTGAAAGAGGAGAGGGGATTTGGGGGATTGAGATTAAGACTCTCCGCTGTTGTGCCAGGGAGCTGTGAGCACAGCGGTGCTGACACGCCCCTGGGATAGATAATCCCATGACTGGGCAGCACACTTCCTAATGCTGTCAGACACTGCTCTCTTCAATATCATCACACACACGTACATAAGCACAAACACTGTCAAAATATGCTCCTCCAAATACAGTGCAGCAGCCAGCATGCACACTACAACAAATTACATGACAGCACACAGAAATAAGGTTACTGATTACGCTTCATCCTGTGCTCTGCAAGGGTTAGCGGTAAAGCGTCAAACCAAATCCTGATTCTGCATAGTTGCATATGTAGATAAATTACATCCAAATGTGACTTAAGGTTGAAGATTAAAGATCTGATTTTGCATCCATTAATGTTGTGATTTGAAACGTTCAGAGAAGTGTACACTGACAGACAAATGCGATCTTATGTAATTTTTCATGGACGTAAAGTTGGAAAATGCAGCTTTTCAGACTGCATGTGCCACATCTCATTGCTGAAAGTGGTGCAGAATTGATATATATATATATACTCCAAATGTCAAATCATGATAACTTCAAACCAAGCACCTCATAAAATAGAAACCTCATAAATTATTTGTTTCACTGCTTGAAAGTATTTTATGGATGAGTGTCTCGTATCACTTTGTGTGTCCTGTATTTTTCATAAACAACAGCTGATGACCTCTTTTACAGAAAAGGCACAAACCTAAACAATGGTTTTGATCCACTTGACATGTCTTTGGCTATTGGGCTGATAAAGAAGTGTAACTGACTGACTTATGTTCAGGTCAATCAGTTTGAATTTGTTCTTTAAGGTGAATTATTAAAGGACGATCTTGGATAAACTTAGATCTTATTTTCAAAGGTTTGGCTATCATTCCTAATGGTTATAAAAGCGTACTCAATAAAGTAATTGCTGACATCTGGGAAGACTGACCACAATGAAACCTGATGTGGAAAGAAACACGAGCAGATAGACGATCAGTCCTGTTGTAACTCAGCCCACAGTTTCGTCACATTACTGAAGCCTGAAGGAATTGGAAGCAAAGCTGACAATGAGCACACGTGAAATGTCACTAATAATCCTTCACAGCACAAGAAAATGTGTTGTCCACTAAGACTCTTTCAAACCTTGCAAAGTATCAGAACTGAGACACAATTAGTTTGAATTAATATGAAAACAGCACCTCATCCTCAACTATGATGCAGAATAAATGTTCCACTCATTTAATGCGTCTGCTGCCTCACTTGAATGATACGTTTCTGTAATGCATTTCTACATAATCAGGAAGCAGCCTTACCCTTACTTATGATTTTTATAATCCAAAATGCTTCCTCACTCATAGGCTGCTTGTTTTCTACATTTCAAATTAGGAAAACGAATAGCCGAGTGTATTGTGGGCAGCAGGGCAAGTGATTGCAGGCTGAATTTATCATCATTTCCAAGTTTTGACCAGTTGTTTGAATTCCAAACAATAAGTTAAATTGAATGAGGAAGTCAGTCTGTAAACTGTTGGGTGTTCACAATGGACAGTTTGTTTAAGAGGCGTGTGGCACAATTTGTTTTAAACTCAAATTCACTGCTTTTAAAGCCAAGGAAATTGAAGACCCAAAGAATACAATACTATTTCTTTGATAGAAAAGACAGTTTATGGAGTCATTTGACTCGAATGAATGGTGCCAGCTGACTGTGTGAAGACCCTACAGCCCCTCAGCCCTTTGAGTTTCTGGAGGTGACGCAAAATTATTCGATGCTGACTGCTGAGAAGTTGGGAGGGAGTTGGAAGAAGTCTCACATGAGCATTAGCATAGCCCCCACGAGCTGTCGCTGTGTACCTCTGGTGTCTGGTACCATTTCATCTCCAAGTTCCCTAACGCGAAAGTCTAGATTACACCTTACTTGGTTTCATGCCGGCACAAACCACCTCTGAATCTTACCTTCCTCCAACCATTTGTCAAAAAACTTGCATCTCCCCATCTTGGCCCATCCCAAACCTGTTAGCCGGCAAGAAACCACAACTGATAATAACGAAAAGACACCAGACGCCAACATCTGGAGCTAGCTAAGGTAACTTAAATGTAATGTAAAACTTGTATCAATGGTGGAATACTAAGTTAATCAAACAAATACATGCTATTGGACATTTTACAGTAGGCTCGTGTGTTTTCCCATCGGCCTTGAACACACCATCAGCAAATTTAATAACTACAGCAAATTTTAAGTAAATTAAATACAATTTCTAACCTTAATTTATTTTAAGACCTTATATGACTTTTTTTGGGAAGTGCGCATTTTAGCTTTCTTGTCTGCCTACCTGGTCCAGGTCAAGAAATGGTCCCAAACATAACCCCGTGTAAAAGCACAATTTGATGTACTGTATTTATTTTTCATGCGCTAACTAGCTTCATCAGTTAGCGTCAGTGAGCATTCACAACACAAACAAAAGCTGCAGGGGTTTGCATTTGGCTAAAAGCGATCTCTTTAGAACACGCAGGTGTTATAGAGGTCTGACCAACAAATACATGCTTTTATGTTAAACTCGTGACAGAAGAAAATAGCTGCAGCGTCTGCTTCAAGCTTAATAAAAGTGTGTTTGTCCAGTCAAATCCACTGTGTGGTGTATGTGTAATAGGCTGTGCCGCGCTGACCTCCACAGATCAAACTTCCTGAAACATTTTTCACAACAGAGTTTAAAGGGAAATACTTATGGGGACCACCTGTGTCTCACATCCAAAAGTTCACTCTGCAACTTCATGTGTCTGTTCAGCCTGGTGATGTATTGCCATCATTAGCAAAGTGAAGGGCCCAGTCTGGAGTCGTGAATAGCCTTGAATAATAAAATGAAGCCACCACTGTGGCACCTCTTTATCTCCACTGTTGGCTTTGCTTCTTTCATTCATTGCACTGAAGTTGTTTTTCACCCTCAAGTGATTGATTGAACACTTGAAACAACATTGAAACAACACCCAACAACTAAGCATGAAATCTGATCCACAGCTGGAACAAGGAGACTGAGGTGATTGTAAATTTCAGTTTGGAAGAGTGTAAGTACTGTGATGATAGCTCTCTCTCTCTCTCTCTCTCTCTCTCTCTCTCACACACACACACACACACACACACACACACACACACACACACACACACACACAGAGTTGTCCTTTAAAGCCTGCTTTCTCTGGGCCCCGGACTGTCCTTGCCTCTCTGAAACCTCCTCAAGCATGCCACGGGAAGGGAACAGCAATTAATTTGACTGACATCATTCAGAGTGATGGCTGAGGTGGCGACAAGACTTGGTGTTTGTGTGTGTGTGTGTGTGTGTGTGTGTGTGTGTGTGTGTGTGTGGTGCAGCACCTGCTTCAGCACCAAACTCAGAGTCCCTGCAATGTCAACTGTTCTCTATAAATACAGGGAATTTGTTCCCTCTGTCTATCTTTTTGTTTCAGTGGAGCTTATGAGATTCTCAAAGCAATGCTAGCTTTTTAGATTGGCACATCAGAGAAGCGACGTTAGACATGGCAACTTCAGATGATGCTAATGACTGGCCCTGGGGAAATGATTTACAAAGACAGGGAGAGAAAGAAAGGGGCAAGGAGAGTGACAGAGTCTTACGTAAGTATCAAGCAATAGCAACTTAAAAAAAAAAAAGACTCAAAGGATACTCTGTAAATATCACATAACCCACAAGTATCATCAAAGTCACACTGCCGTCCCATGTAAAATGAACTATCTTCTGTGGCCACATGCTGTTTGCTTACAGGCAGGGAATGCCTGGCCCTGTGAAAGTGGGCTTTTAATGCAGTTAATGATTTCCTCGTCACCCTCTCTCTTCAGGCGGGATCTTGAGGAATTAAAATGCAATTAAACAGTTTTCAATAATCTGTATTACTCTCCATTAAATATGTATTAGTCACAACAGGCAGAGCTATCATAATTGAGCTAGAGTCTAATGCATTTTTAACACCTCAAATGACACCGAGATAAGCATAATTGAGAGTGAGCTCATTGGTGACTCCAGCCAAAGTGCGTCAGCGTGGCTACATGCTGACAGACGTGATGCACTCTGCATGTAGAGGAATGCTGTCGCTCTGTCTGCCTGTAGTCTGCTCTCCTTGGCGAGGCAAACAGAGGCTCTATATTCATTCCCATCTGATAGAGAAAGGAGACATCAACAAGATGAGCACACATCAGGCCACCAGTGCAACACTACTTGCTCGTGGAAAATTTGAACACTTCAGGCTATTTCAACCTTGGAATAAATAGACACAATACATTTAAAAAGGATGTAAACATATGATTTGATCTCAGCAACAGACTCTTCCATCCAGCGCTCCAAATAGAGATACGCAAGCCTCTGCACATCTCTTGACCTTTAGTGTTCGTCCTCTGCGGCAAGCCCCCCGATTCCTCTTCCCAGTTTACTCTTGCTCTTCATTTCTCTTTCTTATCACACCCCTCCGCCGTCTTCCTCCACCCTCACCCTTGCTCTGTTTACTGTTTGTGCTGCGGGCCGCTGGCAGCGCTGTGTTGCCATTCGTCACTCCAACTGGCTCCAGTGGAGAGGACAGGCCCTCTGACCCCACCACTGGGAAAGGAGCAAGGGAATGAGGAGAGAGGGAGAATCACAGAGGGTTCTTAAGAGAGAGAGGGGAAAGCATAATCACTGTAGAGGACAGAGAGGGAAGGCACGAAAATCTAGGATTTCCTGACTTCAGTGCTTTTTCCACAGACCAAAATATAAATTTTAATACCCAGATGCATCACAGATTAAGGTGAAAACTGACATAAAGTGACTTCTTAATGTGTTGAGCCACTTCAAGACACCAGAAAAGCTTCACTGTGCCTTAGCACAGACTCTGTAAGTCTGTGCTGGAGGGAAGAACATATTACTCCAAAATATATTTGATGCTGGTGATGAGCACCATCTTCAAAGTGGCTCCATAATCTCCCATAGCAGCTATGTCGAATGTGAAGGCCAGATCATATGATTCAGATCATTTTCATCAAACCATTCAGTGGTCCTTCGTGGTGTGTGGATGCATCCACATTCATTATGTTGTTTTGCCTATTGATCAGGTTTTTCCCATAATTTGTCCTACATCTGTAAATGGCATGAAGCGAGAGCACAAAATCACGCAACAGGCTTTGTCATACTTGTGTGGTTTTTGTTCCCCTCACAAACCTTAAACTACCTCTATTGAAGCCTAAATCATCTGAACTAAATGTCAGAGAATATAATCCCTCAGAAACTGACACAGATTCCAGTGTCACACTGTGTCATGGAGTGACCTCTACTGGAGAGGGGCCGAAAATGGAGATGAGTTGACCTGGGTCTTTGCTAAATTCAGCACAAGTAAATCCTCCAGAGAAATATAGACAGATTTAATTCATTGGCCACATAATTGCTCGTATCTCTGGCCTATCACAGATTGTCGGCGAGGCAGTTGTGGAAAGCATCACTGAAGCATGTTAAATGAGTCCTAAGCCATGTCAGTGAAAGCATATGAAATTATACAATGAATAATAAGATGGGTGCAAATGAGGCTGGCTGATGAATACTGTCTGCAACAGGGGTGACGTCCACTCCAGCCACATTCGGCAGCATAGCTGGAGAAAGGTGGCGTCTGGCAGAGACGGCTCTGAGTGGAGATCATGCTATTAATGATGCCGATGTTAATGCTCATGCTGGTAGGATGCCTCACGGGTGAATTGTGACGATGTGAATGCTAATCAGCGAGCTTGTGGAGGAGAGCTGATGTGTCTTATCTCTTTAAGAGGACAACAACAGCAGCAGGAACTGACAGAGACAGCGTGACAGTTACAAACAACTATGCAGGGAAACTGAGATAGTTGTCCTTTCCACCTGGGTTTCAGAGAGGTGATGGCCTGAGTGTTTTAGGAAACAGTGCTGGCCATGAGAGGACTGGAGCTGATGCACGACCATGCCATCACCAACCACTTTAATGCAGCACTCAGACTCTGTAAAAATGTTAAATCATTAGATGTTATAGTTCTCTCTACAATACCTTTTAAAGGAGAATGAAAATATTAAACAAAGCATGTGACATATGATGCTTCTGTGGCAAAGGTTGCTTGGGAAACTACTATTCATCATCAGAGATAGATGGATAAATTACATAATTCACACTGTAGCTTGTAATGGTAATGTGTTACTACTGTAGTTTCATTTTTCACCCACATGAGGTGGTGATGTAATTTCATAAAAATGTGTCAAATTCTGTCTTCTTTCACTGAAGTTACTGTGATCTCACATGGCCACACCTCCATCTCTCACAAATGTCTGTAAAGCAACTCCTGGTTAGCTAATCCACGCCCAGTTTTTCTCTGTCTTCAGTCAATGTACAACTGGGTCAAATATTAGGCCATTTTTATTGCTCATGGGTCATGTGACAGGTGGTAACAAAAATAAAATATATTTTGTATTCACACAGTAAATGGCTGATTGAAATATATCTTGCAGGAATAGAAAAACAGACAGGACAGGGTGGTGTAAACACCAACTTAAACCAGAGCCAGGGTCTCTCAGGAGAATGGCATATTTTTTAAGTTCTGCTTTGTGCATCTGAAAAGGGGATTAACAGAGCGGGAGGGGAGTACAGAGGAGCACTCAGCAGCAGACATCCCACTCAAGTGACGGCATAGTGACAAGCTGAACAAACATCCCCGACAGAGAGACAGAAAGAGCAGGAAGGAGAGGGGCGGGAGATGAGGACGGTGGGACAGAAAAAGGCTGCTTGGGATTTTGGATGGACACTGGGAGCAGACAGAGACATGGGGCACAATAAGGAAATAGCTTCTCCTTGAAGGAACCAACACTGAATCTCAGACAGATGATGAAAAGTGCTCTGTTGTTTATTTGTGTTAATAAGAAGCACATTAGGACATAACCTCGTTGATACCATCAAATCGTTTTGTAAGCCAATCTGTTTCATTTTGTGCAAAAATGCTGCCATATTTTGACGTTACAGGTTAAGCGAGGCATCAACACCAAATCTCCAGGTTGTTTTCCCCTGCCATGCGTGAAATTGTGAAATGCAGCATTTGCACTTTACAAGATTCAAAAGTTAGAGGAAAGAGTAAAGAGTTCAATGAGTCTTCCTTTAGAGGAGAAGAGACTGAAAGTGCTGGTGGCGATGTGAGCACAGAGCTCCCCTTCACAACAATCCATGGCAGTGTGAGGTGCATTATTATTTTAGAAATCATAGATTCAAAGCCTTTTCAAACAGATTCATGTCTGACGTGAAAGTGACTCATTCTATCAGTATCTCTTACCATATTGAAGCAAGCGAAGCTAATTTTTGAAGCACTGAATGAATCATTACACCAGTCATAATAATGAACAAAAGTAAAAGACATGACCAAAGAGGAGAGTCGGGGCAATGCAGCTTCCCTCAGATGATCCAGGAATAGAAACACCTCAAACATTCATTATTGCAAGAGGATGTGGCCGTGCATGTGTGCTGCTTTTCAATTCTATAGGAGGTGAGCAGACAGCGGACACAATGTGGTCTATTTTAGGAAGGGACTTGTCAAACAGGAGCACAGTGGGAGCCTCTTTTACCCTCTGGAAAGTTCAGATGGGACCACAGGAGCAAACAGGCTCACAGGGGCACACACACACACACACACACACACACACAGGAGACGCAGCTGTGAAACTGTGAGAACAACAACTTTGGATCCTTCATTTGTTCGAGTCAGAGTGCCAAAAAACATTTTACCACCTCTGTTTGTGCCACATAACGGTTTAATTGAGCGTCACACTCTAATCATGTGGAACATCAGGAATTTCCTCTCACTGTCAGCGATACCACAGAGAGAGAAACTCAGACGAGAAGAGAGGGCGGCTGACGGCTTTCTGTGACTTTATTTTGTGTTAACTGATCAGAAGAAGAGCCCACCGCTTTTACAGCCATCTGTCTTCTACACTTACGCAGCAGCTACATGACAGGAAATAAAGCCGTGAGCTGAAAAAAACAAAACACGCAATTCTCCAGCTGACCAAATGCTGCTGTAACCCATGTAACCTGCTGTAAGCCACTTTAGGGCTTACTGTGCATGTAACGATGTAATATGACTCCCATGGGGAAAAAACTCTCTTTCCCCTGCTTCTCCTCCATGCTGAGGTCAAAGGTCAGGGCCGATTACAGAACACTGTGGCCAGTGAGGATTCACTGCGCTGCTCAAGGACACGGCAGCGGGGTGAATGCTTGGGGGCTGGAACCCAGATCTCTCCACTCATTACACCACCCTGATGCCACATTACATTACCTCTAGTGCACAACAAGAAGCACTTTCTAGGAAAGCTCATTCAGCAGCAGAGTTTGTGCGTTAGTGGACAGATCGCCCTTCGGCTGTGTCTTAATCTATCACAGATACGTCAGTGTCTGAATGCAGGATGACACAACTCGTCTTATGATTAAAACACCAACCTGAAAAGGTTCTGACGATCTTCATCCCAGGTTATTCTGCTTCTGTTTGTACAGCAGCAGCATATTATGATCATCACCTGCTTGGATTAACTGTGATTTAATAAGATAATACGCTCACATTGCCCTTAGATAAATCAACTATTTACCTAAGCAAAAAAAAGAAAAGAAAATGAAGAGCCATGCTACGGTAGCAGCTCTCTCCGGCTGTACTTTCAGCTAAATACTAATATTAGCATGCTAACCTGGCAATGCTAACATTCTGATGTTTAGCAGGTTGAACCATCTAATCTTGACCTGCTGGTGGAGGTAGATTAAAAGTCAGCAGGATTCATCCTCTGGGGACAATGAATGTCTCTGTTGTTGAGCATCGACCAAAATGGTGGACTGACAAACTGATCAACCAACGGGCATTAAAGAGGTGGTAGCATTGCTAATAAGGGGGGTAAAACAAATAGATGTTCAACTGCAGCCCTCTATTTAAACAAAGGATTTGTATTCAAAGGGTTTACATCAACAGTGTGGAGACAGAGTGCAGCAGAGGAAGTGGAGATGAATGCTTTTCCTGAGGACTATGTTCATCTTCTTTAATTATCCCATCTGGAAGTGTGCTCCCCTGCTTAGCCCACCGTCTGTTTATCAATAATTCAATATGTGGCCAAACAGGGTGCCAAACCTGCTTTGCTGAATTATATGCTTTACAAGACCGACTTGGGTATAATTTAGCAGTATTACATGCAAATGTGGACAAAATTAAGAACAAACCTCTCGATTATTTGATGATGTTTTGCTGGTGTGAAATTGTGGACGTCATGGGCCAAATTACTTCTTCCAGCTGGATTCTGAAGTCTCTTAACTTCAGATAAAACCACAACATCATAGATAAAGCTAGCTGACTTATTTCTTTTATCCAGCACACAGACGATAAACATCTTCACAGATGAACCTAAATGACATGGATGGTGTAACTTCAGATTTCAGATGCAAGTCAGAGACTGGGAGATGAAATCAGACTTCAACAGTTTCTCAAACAAACAAAAAAAAAAAGGTCACATCGGTTTAACAGAGCCTCTGCAGAGAGTTACAACACAGTTGCTCTTTTCCATATTCACCATAACTCAGATTACAGTGTTTAGACCATCTGTGGAGTTTAATCCCCATTGCATGTGTCCGTACGAGTCAGTATTTGAGTGTATCTGGGTGCATATCTCATGTCAGCGAGTGTGTTATTAAGTTACCAGAATGTGTTGGAGGGCTAGGTCTCCTTCAGTACAATAGAGGCCATGGGGGAGATTGATGACTCACAGGATCTCAAGAGAGAGAGCCGGTGCACAGATCTGTAAGGAGACACGGACAGCGGTGAAGGCTACAGATGGCACTGCTCTGAAAAGGCTCGAGCACGGGGTAAAAGCCTCCCACGGGGCAATGTATGGATGTCACTACAAGGTGCTTTTTCAGTTGACATTGTGGTGTCTGATCTGAGTCACTTCAGAACATAAAAAAGATCTCATCTTAAAGGTATGGCATTTTGTGGGCTCAGACTAAAACAAATCTGGAGAAAAAAGGACCATATGGACCGAACGTGCAGTACAAACAGTAACTAACATGGAAGTTCATGCTGTTCTTCAGTCTCAGAGGTCAGCAGCAATGTGGAGCCCAGATGTGTTCATCTAATGAATTCAAAAAATCATGTCAGTGCACACAATGCTAGGCTGCTGCTTTGTAGGGGGTAAGCAGAGTTTTCCTACAATAAGGCCCTGAGAAATAAAAAATCCACAGGGGTCGAGAGTTAGAGGCAGAAAACACACACAGGGTGAGACAGAGGGAGAAGAAAAGTGCATGTATTTCAAGCCTTACACGTGAGAAGAAATAAATAAATAAATCAAATATTATCCTGTACTCTACTGTTCTTATTTCTATGATGACTTCTTCCCCTTGTGGCCACTGGGGCCCCAGATCTTAACAAAATAAAATACAAAAAAACAGCCATAACCCCAGAGAAAGCTTTCTGTCACACAACCTAAAAGCCAAAGCTTTTAGGTGTGTCTTTAAGCTTAAATAGGTCATGTTGTTTGGCTGACCTGATTGAGGGGCATGTCTCTGGAAAACCAGCCGAAAGAACAGAACAAAAGACAGAAACTGCTAGAGGTGGGATTCCTCCGAGCACAGAGGAGCATGTGTGTGTATGTGTATGTGTGTGTGTGTGTGTGTGTGTGTGTGTGTGTGTGTGTGTGTGTATTTCAGTTAAGATCAAGTTCTCCCAGTGAGGAATCTGTCAACTTGTTACCGCATTGAAGCCTGGTTTCATCGATCAGCACAAAAAAATGGACTTTACAGCAAAGTGATGGAGGCTGACTGGATGCCGAACTACATTAGGACTGTTAACCCTTCATGCACCCTAAATAAATGTGGGGAGAAGATATGAATACAAGGGACAGAATGAATTTTTTTTTTTTTTTTTTTTAAAAAGATGCAAAACCTGAAAATCCAAAGTAAAAATGGAGGACAGAGCGGGGATTGTTTGGGGGAAACACACCTGCTCCACAGCTTTGAAGAAGAGATGAAAGCAGGTCCTCTAATTACAGCACTTCCAGCACAAATATCAATGCTTTTACTCCTCTGGTCTGTGAGGTGTGTCGAGTGAGAAAACCCCCCCCCCCCCAAAAAACAGGTCTACTCTCACTTTCTCCCTCCTTTATTTGTCATAGCTCACATTACTGCCACCCTTGTGAGGAGCAATCCTCAAACGTGTGTTTTTCTGCTGTGCGATGAAGCGCGTGCTGTATCTCAGCTCTGCTCCTGCGTGCAGTTAGTTGGTCAAATGCTCCTCTGAATCTCAGTTTGGCCTAACAGGCTGGGACAGGAGAGGAGCCGGCCAGTGAGAAATCCCAAACTGCCTCTTCTTCTTCTTCTTCTTCTTCTTCTTACACAATGCCTCTGACTGCTTTGTTTGGCCTTAGACACATTGGAACAGATTCACTGGATTCATAAACTGTACGATCATGTTTAATGAAAAGCCAGCGTGGTACGACGGAGAGGAGCAGGGAGGTGAGGAGGTCTACACACTATTTCACTGCACTTATTCTCAAGCAGATTCAATCTTGCTCTCAATCTGAGCAGAAATGATGCAATGTTGCTTTATGATGCATGTGTAAGGACCCAAATGCGCCCGTCCCCGCAACACTGAACTGAAATCCCCAATCCTCAAACTCGTGCCATTTGCCACCAGCACAATGGAAGAAGGCATAAGAGTTTCATCTTTTATTCACTATGGCACTCATGATGAATTAAACAGACATTATCTAAGAGCTTGTAAGCTGCAAGTAGATGTAAATCTCTATCTAAGATGATATGTTGTTACTTAAAGTGTTCTGAAATGTCTTTTAAATGCCAAGAATAAATTTATTAATATGAGAGTAGTCAGGACTGTATGGCCTTGTTGGAATCAGCGAGCAGCAACAGATGGGAAGCTGCTACACCTAGTGGATTTATGACAGAACCGCAAGAGTTTAGGAGCAAGGATTATGTACTGATGGGCTGATTGTATCTCTTTCAAAGCTATTTACAAGTTCATGACGAGGAAATGTAAGATTTCTTAATGAGATCAAGAACCTTACAGTTCTTTTGCACGAGATAATGGTGAAAATGCGGCAAAAAGCAGACCTTTAAGGCAGTATGGTGTATGAAGAGTTATTAGTTGCTGCAGGTGTTGCTCCTGTCCATCCATACTAGCCCTGAAGAGATCCAGAGATCCTCCACAAGCGATTACAGTGTAAGAAACGGGGGACAAAATCCACAGTCCAGTAAAAATGTATTCTACAATTCAGCCAAAGGTCCAACCATTTTAGGACAAAATTTCCTCTTCAAGTTAATGGAGCGAGAAAACACTGTCCAGGCAAACACCTAGAGGGACTCTGGCACTAAAAGGGCCGTATTTTCGCAAGATATGCACTTGATTTGTCTAATTCAGACTGCTGAAGCCTCATATTATCATCAGATGAACATTAGGGAGCATTTTTGCACAGGGCGACGGTGGTGGATTTTGTGGTCCGTTGATTCCCCACATTGGAATCGAGTTAGGAAGGAACCTCAGGAAGGACCCTATCATTGAAGCCTCTATGGATTCTCCTGGACCCCTTGCTCTCTTGCCTGAGGATATAAAGCTTGCATGACTTGAACCTCCATTGACCATACTGCCTGTGAAACTCACTTTTCTTTATCATTCTTTTCTTCATCAGAGGTCAGCTGCTCTACTTTGGGCGGTGATCATTTTCTCCACCAAGGTCTCACATTGAAAACATCTGAAACTGGAGGCTGGGGTTATTGGGTAATCAGAGCCATTAAAGACCCCACTATCAGCCTAATGCCGAGTTAATTTCAAAATAGAGGGGAGCAAATGGACTGTGAAATATGTGCTAATGGTAACAGGCTTTTCCCAAGTTTACAGAAGGGGAGAGAAAGAGAGGCCATAGCATGCCCTGTGCTGTTATCACTGAGTCTACACATATAATTTCACAGAGTTTTGGAGTCAGAATTCAGGGACAAGGACAATTAAACCAGGGACTGCCTGCTATATAATGCCGTGTTGCAAAGTTCACAGAGAGAGACTGAGGTCATTGAAAGTATACGGTTTAAAAATACAGCTCAGATCAAACGAATAAATCCCAACCTCTGGGATATCCAAGAGCAATATGAAAACACATGTTTGCAATTAAGACAAAGTGAGATGTGCTATTTGCCGCAAACACTCATTTTTGCAAACATAATTTCACATCTTTAGAGGAGATTTGGCTGGATAAATATTCATTAAAGAGTGCAACACCTCCTCTCACTCAGGCCACCCAGTTCAGCATCCGCCCATACAATACATACAGTGGATCTAAACTTACTCCGCTTCATACATGTGAGGCGCAGACAGCGATACAGCACTATAACATGCTTTTAATCTACAGAGTAAAGCTCTAAAGCAGATTAGTGGGTTGAATAGTTCAGTGGTTCAACTAATATGTTTTGGTTCTCTGTGCACAGCTTCCTTACTTCAAAGGTGCAAATGTTTCCTTATCCAAAGCTGCCTTGAAATATTTTTTTGTTTCAACTGAGTTTAAGAATACAACCACAGCAACTCCCTTAATACATGCTAAGTATTTAAGATTGCTCCACTGTTGTTAGGCCAAGATGATTTACTGTTATTATAGTATGGACAGCTAATCAGCTTACATAATACAATATGCTCTAAACTGTAAACTGCAAGATTTGCATACTTCTCTTAAGCAACAAATCCAAAGCAGAAGAGGAGACGCAGAAAGAGTGACCCGACTGCACAGCAATGAGCTGAACAGTCACTTCTGTCCAGGATGGAACCATTTATGATCAAGGCTTAAAACCCAACATGTTGAAAAGAAAAAGAACTTGTGTAAATAACGTTAATGTCAGAGTGTCATGGCTTCCTGGCACACTTGAATAGAACGGAGCCAACATTAATGTTGTTAGTAACACTTGTGCCTTTTCTGCTATGACAAGTCAAAATGTCTGCTGTGTAAAACTGTAAGATCATCTGAAATAACGGTGATCCATAACACCAAATGTCAAGAAAAAATCAATCTGGTTGAGCCCACAGTGCCGTGAGAGGAGGTAAAGCCTCGAAACTATCAGCCCGACTCTTATGACTGCACATACAACTGATCTCAAGTACGTCTGTTCACCACAGAGATCTGATCAAGAGGCTTCCTGCCATCAACATGCCGATTTCTAACTGCTCTGAGCATCTGCAGTAAAACAAAACAGCAACAACAACATCAACAACAACAAAAAAACGCAGCTTGCCAGCACTAGAGAGCATCTTGCTGGATGTGGAGTACAGAAGAGGAGGCAGCAGGAAGTCAGGAGCAGAAGGAGCTGAAACCCATTAAAGGTTGTGTAACATTAAACAGCTACATGGTATGCCACAAACAAGCAAAGAGAACAAAACAGAGAGTAAAGAAAAAGCTTTAATGCAATGTAAAACACATAAAATATTACCTTTAAAAAATGTAGATATGCATCACAATATAAATGAATCTAAGGGCTATCATAAATAAACGTGGGTCATTTGGGAATGCTTTGGCTTTTAAGCAAGCGTGCACTCCACCAGGCCAGGATGTGCCCTGCATATTCAAGGCTAACAAGTGAAAAATAATATTCCCAATGCCGGGAATATTCAACTATTAGAAAAAAAGGCTACAATACATGCAATCTGGTATTCAGGGCAATGATCAGACACATGGGGCCTGATTAATATTCCATTCATGATCAGTGACCTCTGCTGAATCAGCAATGGCAGACACCAAAGAAGGATCTCTGAGATGCTGCATCCTTGTGCCTCTGTCGCGAAAAGTGAAAGGACTTTTAGAAATTCTCTTTGTGACTCGAGACCAGTGAAGATCATGAAGCTTCAGCTCCACTTCAGGTCCTCGGTCAGGTCTTTAATAAGGTGCGTGACTTCATGATATACTCTTGTCCTCAGATCCACAGCACTTTGTCTGCGTGTTGCTGCTTCCTCTCAGGAGAGATGGAACAGGCTGTGGCCAACCTGCGAGGCGTACATGGCCAGATGTGCAGCAGGGAGAATCGGGCTGCGGCCGTATGAGCAGCCCAGTCCGTAGAGTGCTGCTGATCCAGCCTGCAGGTTAATACTGAGGGGGAAACCGAAGGACGAGATGCCTGGGTGGAACACAGCTTTGGGCCCGATGCCAGCCGCTACTTTGAGTTTCTCCACCTCGGCCTCTTGGAGCCTCTTGGCTTTAGCTCGCCGGTTTTGGAACCAGATCTTCACCTGCGTCTCGGACAGCGACAGGGAGGAGGAGAACTCGGCCCGCTCGGCGATGGACAGGTACTGCTTCTGACGAAACTTTCTCTCCAGGGCCAGGAGCTGTGTGGTGGTGAAGGGAGTGCGAGGCTTACGGTTGGTTTTGTGCTTCCTCAAGGGGCAGACTGCTGGACTGAGCTGCCCTGGAGGACATGAGACACATGTTAGGCGGACTTAGGTGTCCACTTTAATGTTAACATACTATTTCATTGATTTAATGTCCAAAAAACTGAGTAAGACCTATAACGATTAGTCAGTTATCCAGGCCACTGATAGAAAATGACATGACAATAAATGTTGATTAAACTTTATTTACTTAAACATACTAACCTTCCCCTTTGTTTGCTACTATTTTAGATTCTACATCAATGTAACTGATCATCTTTGAGTTTTGGAGTTGCCTAAACTTACAAAATTACTATAAAAATATCATCAGACTCAGCCCTAAATAGAAAAATTAGAGAAAAAAGTAATAAATATTTAAAAATTACATTCGAATTTATTTATTTATTTATTTTTTATCAATTTATATTTTGTTCTGCCTTTCGTGTGTGTATTCCTTTACTTAAAAAATGAACTGAACCTGTTTATTATCTTTAACCTGTTCTCTCTCCTCATTGTTATGAACTCAGGGATTTTTAACTCAAACGTTTCATGTTACTTTGGATCCTTCCTTGAGTGATTTAAGGCACCCAAAGACGTCCAACGATTACATAAGGTGTTCTTTGACGGTAAAGCCGTATCATATGTTTCAAGACATGATCCGGGATCACTTACGGGGTGGTGTTGACATCTTAACGGGGCTGGGTATCCAGGGCGCACAGTCCCCTCGTTCCGATGGCTCTGATTTGATGGACACTAGCTGTCTGGTCAAGTCTTCCGGCCTGTGTGCCTGATGATCGGTCACAGAGTAACTTCCCTCTTTTCTGTCCGTCGCCTTCAGCGGCCTCCTGTCAGACATGAGCGCCTCCACGCTGAACGGCAGACACGACACCTGCGCCAAGCGCTTCTTCAGCCGCGGTGGTTGGACACCGTCGTCCCTCCAGTCTCCAGGGGAAGCCATGCTTTCTCGTTTGTGGCCGAGATCGATATTTAATTCCAATCCAGAAAACTCATAACTTCTTGGCCACGGAAGGCAAAATGCAGCGAGGACACGTTGAGGCGTTAAGTTGTCGGAGTTTGTGCTGGAAAAACTTCGGGAGGCGCTCGGGACTTTGAGCCAATGATGCGTCCTGATCCCGGGGATGGGGGGAGACTTGTGATTGGACGGTGTGTTTGGGGTGCTCTGCATGGGATCCCTGTGGTGCCACACCCTCAGCGAGACAGCCGGTCAGCTGCACATCAGCCTCATTTAGCAGTAATTGCGCTGGGAGAAGATTGTTTCTGGAAAATAGCTCACACTGTTTTATCATAATTACTGACAGCAACAGCCCGTATTTTATTCATTTTGCAAACTGCAAACCCTCAGCTGACATTGAAAGCACGGGAAAATAGTCCTGAATTAATGCAAAGGAATTCTGGACGTGGGTGAGGCTTGTATTTTGTGTGAAAAAGAAAAAAAAAAAAAGCCCTGCTAATAGAAGTAAATCAGTCCCCTGTCTGCTAAACTCTACTCCATCCTGCAATTAGGCTGGTGGATTGTCCGGGCTGTGTCTCCAAGCATCAGCGGCACCAGGATGAAAAGCATCAGTGTGACATCTGGAGAGCTGTACTTCCACTTAACAAAAGCTGACAGAGCTCCTAATTCAAGCCCTGACTCGCAGGACCTGACACACCAAGTGTGGGAGTAATCACAATGGTAATCAATAAGAATCACAGTGCTTTTAAACTTCAGATATCACTGTGCAGCAACCACACACTTAAATGTGAGAGGCAGTTGGGAGATGGATTATGGTTTTGGGAAGGCTTTAAAATGACTGTCATTACATTGTTATTATTAACACCTTGTAATTAGGCCTGTGGAATCCGGTTCTTTTAAGCAGGATTTAACGGTAATGATGGAAAATTGCTACCTTCCTGAGGTGTGTGGCGCCCGCTGCGATTAGTCCCAGTCTCTGCTCTGTCGGTGGAGACAGAGGCGTCTCATGACTGTTTGAAGCTCATACCTGTAGTGCTCCAGAGTATTAGCAAACATCATGAGAGGTACAGCAGCGGCTATAGCCTTCTTAAACATGGCCTCTAACCACTGGCTGACAGGATAAGGCGATGCAACATCCTGAAAAGCAGCCAAAAAGGGCAAGGATGCTACAGCTGACGTAAGGAGATGAAGAGCAGACAATTTAATGTCACTGAGAGAGATTTAATGCTCATTCAGCCAAGACGTGCTCAGCAGCTGATGCAAAATTAATGTGCTCATTGCATGCTGTGCCCTATAGTCTGCTCCCAGTTTCTATCTATACTCTCACGTCTGCCTCCTTGTCTGCTGTATGTCTCTCTCTCTCTCATATACACATGCCCACGCACACAAAGGCCACCAGTGAGGTGACTGGAGTGTGCTGTCCAGAGCTCTGTGATCTGTGTGCTCTCTGTAATCAGCAGGATTACAGTGGCATCAGGGGCTCGACTCCCCAGCGCCTCAACATCATTAGTCTCCATATGAAGCGAAGTGCTCAGGCGGCGTGAGCTCACTCTGCCGTAAACACATGCAAATCAATCAAGGGGCCTAACTGTCATTTCAGTGCGCTTCCTACAGATGGGTTTATGGTGAGCACGGACACATGGGTGTGAGAATGTGTCTGCGTGTGTGTGCATGTAAACAAAATTGAAGAATTAATCAGGACTTGCTGGAAACATTTGGCCACAGGTTGATAAGAACCTGGAAACCTGGAAAAATCTAGTTCAGGGGTAACAAACGGCAAGGTGGTTGGTTAAAGGCATGTGATGGTAGAGGTGAGGGTGGGGGAAAAAATGAAACTGCAACTGGAAACTGTAACTCCATCCATTTATCCTCCCAACACAGTTATCTGTTGACTGCATCCAAACAAATGTGCAATGTGCTTCATAGTGTTAGCCAACGTTAGCCTGTCAAGCTCCATGATGATACATGTCAAATGCTGACAGGATATTTTATATGGGCTGAGGGTGTTGACGAAGTTACGGCAGAGATTACCCAAAAGAATTTGTCAGATAGCCAAGCTGCTGATGAGGTTTGTGTCGAAGCTGCCGGCGAGCGGTGCAGGGGCGGGTGGAGACAGAGGCAGGGATGACGTTAGATCGACACATGCTACATGAAGGATAAGGCGCAGAGTTACATCTAAGACGAGGTAAGGTATGAAGGGATACTTTCGTGGTTTCTAGGGGGTTTAGTCAAGGCCAGGAGAGAAAATCAGATTATTAGCAAAAATGCATTGGCTTTTTATTCCAAAATAAAACGCGCTCCATCAATGTGATTTAGAAATAGTAGCAGAAGTTTTGTTTGTTTGTTTTCAGTGTTTAATCAGAACATAATCTACAAGACTGTGTTCATGTGTTTGAGCTTAATTGGCTAGTTTAAAACATATGCAGACAACCAGAAGTAGCAGGATTTCTAAATAATGTGAGGGTGATCCAGCAGTGCGGAAGATGCCCCCTGTGATCTCCCACCAGTGCAATTTGTCTTTGTAGCCTTTCCTCCAGTAGCCAGGCCCAAATAGCTTGCTGCTGGCCTCTGGTCTCAGGGCTGAGAGAGTTCCTGCTGGGTCTGTCTCCCACTGTGGGGGAAGACACACAGAGGAAGTCACTGACGGAGCTGGTGCAGCCTGACCATCCAAAGAAAAGGTTACAGAGGCAAAGTGTCTCCGTATGGGGCAGAGCAGCAACAGACCAGAGAGCTAATGTCCTGGGCTCACACTGATCACCCCAAACACCAATTAGCACTGCTCTCTCTTCCGCCTCGCTTCACCTGCATTAGTTCTGCTAGCAACAGAGTGCAGCGCAGACACACACACACACACACACACACACACACACAGCTAAAACATCTACAGTTTGCAACTGTAAATCTTTGTTAGTGTGAAAGTCAACACAAGTGCTTCCCTACAAAGATCCACACGCATTTTGGGAAACTAGATCAGGAGAAAAAAAAGCTTTTACAGATACCTTTTTTCTATTCTCTTTCATTTTATAGGATAGAGAAAACTATAACCATTAAACCATGTTGTCATGTGCGGAATATTTCTGAATACTAAATCCTGGTTCTGGAGCCACAGCTTGGCATCTTACATATGAAATACGGTCAGTTAACCTTCCACACAGCTTTTCAAAGTGAGAGTTAGGTCTGCTTCAGCCGTGGCGATTCTTCCAGGACATCCTTCATCATGCCGAAACGACTGCTACACAGAGCAACCCACAGACTTTTTCACCGTAGCAATCACAGGCCAATCAAGACAGAATCGATATTTCATTTGGAGACAGTCAAAATAAACTACCTATAAAAAAGAGAGGCACAGCCACGGACAACTTCATGATAACTGAGGTTTAATGTTTTAAGTATAGGGTAGGACGGATTACAGCTAAAAGTAAAATGAGCTCTCAAGATGTTTTCCTAAATCTAAGGAGAGGAGTTTATTTGGGGTGCATTTTGGCCTGCATGCCCGTCCATGAGTGTTATAAAGCTGACACCCACCACTCCCAAAACTGTCTATTTGCTACAGTGTGGTGGTTAGAGTGTGCTGTCTGTAACGGCAGTCTTGTTCCGTATATTAATGTATGTGGCTGCAGCTCTACGCTTTGAAAAGACACATCTCAGACGTCAAAGGCACAGAGGAGAAGACTATTATCAGTGGTGCCCCCTGAGGTGGATTTAAATGAAGCTTTAATCAATGTCAGAAGTTTAACAATGACAAGGATCCACAGAGGGAATTGATTAGGCTTTTGCATGTCTAACTTTTCCAGACACTGCCATACAAATGAATGTGCAGACACAGGGCCTTAGTCTAGCCCTATTACAAGTAAACTGAGGCAACATCACAATTGGTTTTTAAGTGCAGCATAGCTATTGAATGCAAATATAATCAATGCAAAAGACTCTGCATCTTCATTTTAATGCTAATTGTGAGGATAAAGGGAAAGCCAGCTTCAATCTGAGAGGCGACTCATGTCTTGGGATGCTGGAGGTGGTCAGATGTGTTTTCTCACTACTTCATGGCTACTTTGTGGATCTGTCGGTGCTTCACTGTGTTTCAACACACTGTTGTTCGAAACAAGCGATTCTAATATTATATCAAAAGCCAAAACAAATTGCAGCAACTGTAAATCCCCGTCTCACCACAACAAATTACCCTCATGCAAATGTGAATATGATAAAGCATGTCTGAGTCTCACAGCGTGTCAAACTTTTTAACTTTAACCCACATTTACTGCAAAGGGAAAGCCACAAAACAATTTTCAGTGACATGACCTCACAAATTTATTATTCAGAACTTTTTTCCTGAAAATGAGTTGAGGCTTCACTCACACATTCACACATCCATGAACAATGGGGAAATATTAGTCACTGTACGATTGAGATCACGGGTGATATTACACATGCGACCACACTGACTAAGTGTGCTGCTGCATGGTTATTTATGTTCAGCACTGCATATAATAAAAAATGAGGAAGGAACAGCAACCTCATGTCACTGTACTCTTTCTCTACAATGTGCAAATATGCAGCCATTACTACTGCATGTGGACTATATTGCTTCAATCCAATCCTACTGTACATTAATGAACATCGTTAGCCATGAAGAGAAATGTGCGCTACGACATGTAGACAGAAAGCGAGCCGAGCTGGTTAATGTGTCGTCTGTTCCCTGCAGATGCCACCAGAGCCGAAGGAGACACATTAGTCGAACACTTGACAGCAGTTTGCTCTTGGCTTGCAAAGTGATGCAGACTGTTGACTCAATTAAGGCTGATGAAACTCAACCTGCAGATTTCAACACCCTGAACGCTGTCTGGTACTAAAAATAGTTAAATGCTCTTAAAGAGCTGGTATCTATGTAAAACACACGAGGCAATGGAATCACATTATGGTTTAGCAGAATGTCATGGTGATAATTACATCATTCTTTCGGGGAAGAAAAGAAGGGAAGTGCTGAAATGTCATCAAACACGCTTTTAAAAATTCTGTGGCTGCTTCTGCTTTCTTGTTTGGTCGAGTGTTAACAGCAGAATAGACAAAAAAAACAGAAGTTAAATCAAAATCTTATGGTGAACATTTAATAATTCACCGTGTTGGACTCGGTTTTCTGTATTGGCTATGTAAGATTTATGTGTCATAGTCTAACAGCTCTGGGATTTGATCAATTGGATTTTTGAAACAAATACTCTAATCAATATTTTTAACCACACTAGCAGCTATGGAGACAATATGAGGGCGTTGGCCTCTCCACTTCTTTGACCCAGACTGAAATATCTCAACAACTATTGCATGAACTGTTGCAAAATTTAGTGCACACATTCACAATCCCCAGAAGATAACCTCTAATAACTTTGGTGATCCCGACTTTTCCTCTAGCACAAACATCAGGTCAAATCTTCCCGACAGCTTCGTGTTCAACTTTGTGTTTGGAGCAAATAAGCAAATGTCAGCGTGGCAGCGCACTAAACTGACACAGTGAACATGGTAAAAGCTGTACCTGCTAAACGTCAGCATGGTAGCATTAACACTGTGAGCATGTTAGCATGGTGATATTACCATTTATCTCAGAACACAAACGTGTAAAGAGGCTGCTGAACTGGCCAAAAAATGCAGCTAAGTTCAAAGTTTACTCTATATTTCAAATGTCAGTCATTAAACTCGTCTATCCACTACATAAAGATATACACATGTAAAATATACACGTGTAACCAAAGAAAGGTGAATCCAGCTATAGTCCATTTTTATGATGTCCTTTATTTTGTTGTGTTATCAAACTCATCTAGATATTACAACAGGGGGAAAATCTGTCAGCGTCACTGGAGACTCTGGATCCTGTTTGTGATGAAGACAGCGTGACGACTTGTCAGCGGAGGATTAAGAACCAAAGTGAAACGCGTTTGACCAAAATGACACAGCGTTTCTGCTGAGGATTTGACTGAGTAAAACACAAGGAACAAGTCATCGCATGAGCTTGGTTGCCTGCTGCTTATTTTGCTCTCTGCCAACAGGTGGCTGGCAATATGTTTAATACTGCTCATCCTGCCAGAGTGTTACAACACAGCTCTGAAATCTGCAGACATTACCAGGTCTCTCACTGCCATTACAGGTTTCTCACACTGAACCATTTCAGACAGGAAGTGGTACAGAAGGTGTTAGCAGAAAATGAATCATCCATCATCATCAGAAACACCACTGTGCTGCTATCTAAGGACGTCAGCATTTGAATAACTCCAGCATGTGCTCCAACCTCAGACATCTGCCTGGAGTCCAGAAAGAGGCTTTGCATTTACAGCTGCAACAACTCAAGGCAATTTTATATAGACAAGAATTCACAGCTAGGCCCAAACAATACTTTGTACACACCATACTTTATTGCTTTACATTACATTTTATAGCTCAGTGTCTTTTACTGGTCTCCTCTCAAGCACTGTTTCTGCTGACCAAGTTGTTTTCTGAGCAGATCCTGTACAACAAAACCAGCTTGTTTCAAGCTGCAAACATCCTGGGGCCTCTGTCCATGTAAACAATGCAGCAAACCGCTGGTCAACAGGCTTCACAGTGTGGTCTAGAGGTAAAGCTGCCACAGTCTGCCAGTCTCCTAGCAGACCACGGCTCTGATTAAAAGGCCCGTTTAACTGCTAATCACCATCCCAACAGCCATTTATCCTCAATGCTGTGAAAGCACTCTCTATAAACTGCCTGTTTACTGATTTCAAAACCACCAGCTGTTTTTGCTTCAAAGCACAGCAGACTATGCACTGAAAGATCTGTTTGTGAATCAGTTAAAGCATCTTCTCTACTCTGTGTTGACACAAGCTGAATGTCGCCTGAGGTGATTGTAGTTGTATTATATAAAGGGAAATGATAAAATCATGTTTCTAAAAGAAGAAGAAGAAGAATCAGGGGGAGACATTCCCCTTTATTGTCACACACACATGCACACAGCACACGGAGGTGAAATTTGTCTTCCGCCTTTGACCCATCCTGGTCGTCCTTCCTCCGCGGCAGACCAGGAGCGGTGGGCAGCCAGACCGGCGCCCGGGGACCCATTCTTCTGTGTCACCATTGGTCAGGTGGTGATCTTCTTGCATGTTTTTAGTGGGGGTATATTTTTACGGAGGATACCCCAGGTGAACACGGGGAGAACATGCAAACTCCACACAGAAAGGCCCTCCTCGAGCAGCAGGCACCGAAGCATGGTGGAGGACACACCCAGTGCCCGCAGCGAGATTCGAACCCGGGACCTTCTTGCTGTGAGGCGACAGTGTTGCCACTGTGCCACCATAATAACTTGCTCAAACCAGCAGTGCAGATTTTGCTGCAAATCTTTTAGAAAGCAATGAATTTCAGAGCACAACTCATCAAACTTGTTTCAAATAATAGGCTAAAGGTGCAGGTAAAACATGGTGCCAGGACAACACACCAATGTCTTAAATGCAGTGAAAGTGAAAGTCATCTATGCGATAAGTCTATAAACACTGAACGATACAACAAATTTGTGAGTGACATTTTGTTCAAAATATTCACAGCTTTTGTAAATATGGGTCCCGATCTAACTGTGCTTGTACACTGAACGCCTCTCTGAACTTTAGTGAGAGCTCTGATAAGGCTGCCATTTTTGTGTTCAGGGCAGAAAAGGATCAAATAAATAAATAAATACATAAAAGGCCTATAAACACAGAGGCAATGAGGCTTATCAATCTAAACAGTAAGAAACTGCAGAACAATTTAAAGTAAATTGTCCATGGTTTAACAGTAATTATTTTACAGTTAAAATAATCACAGCCATATGCTGCTCTCTAGTTGATTTACTAATATAAATCCTGATTAAAGGAGTAAACATGAAATCTCTGCTGACAGATACAGCACTGAAGTGTTCGGCCAACATTTTCAGGTCAAAATCATTATTCAACAGTATTAATCATTTTGGTCATAACACGAGTTGCCAAATCAGGTTAGCTTTTCAGACAAACTACACTCAATCTATGCTACTTTTTTCACAGAGGCACACAACAAGGCACTGTTTGAAATGTCAAATACACAAGTAACAAAGTTCTACATTTTGAGAGCGGAAAAATCTAACATCATTACCTTACCTTTATTAGTTTCCTGATGTAACTGTCAAATTGTCCTGTGACATTTCTATAAGATACTGAAAAGGAGTGAAAGTATAGAAGTACAGAGTGAACTGAACCAAAGCAAACACTGATATGAGAGGAACTGCTGCCCTCTGGTGGATAATAAAGAGAGTTTCACCTCAGACTCGAACACTAATTCTTGCAACATGATGTACTATTACTGGACTAGTGGAGCATCATAAATAACTATTCAATCTCAACTTTATGATATTTTTTTAAGAAAGCTGTTTGTAGTGTTATCATACTGTTAATGTGTACATAATATTGTGGCCATGCATTGTAACTGAGGGGGACAAAATACCACAGTATGTACACACCACAATATTATGTTACTGTACTGCTCTGACACCGTCTCAGCCAACACTTGTATGACAGCTGTAATGTAAAACACCAGACGACTAATTTGAATAAACACTTTAGCACAGCAGTTTGAATATGGACTCTTTTAATAAAACAACACCACCCTCTGAACATTATGTAAAACACAGTTCTATTTGACAAATACATTTTCATGCACATTGTTTTATGGTCTCACAGCACATTGTCAGTTGAACCATTGTGCCTCACTGTAACACTGGTTTTCAACACCGCATGCTTAAAGAACTAAATGTTTCCACAAATTGGAACTCTGATGTGGAGAAACACCAATGATGTCTTAGATAGAATACCAGTAAGTAACCTGCTATGGTTGTGGGCCACTTCAGTCAGTCAGTGCAGCTTCAGTTGGCATGGCTGAGGGCTGCCAGTCTCTGTCTGATGAGCTGGTTCTCCTCCAGCACCTTGCAGATAGTCCTAATAACTGCAAGCTTGGCCTATCCAGGACAGGGGATGCATTTCCAGGAAAATGAAGAGGGAATACAAGAGCTTGGTAGTCTGGTTCGTGGGTACAGCGGTTTTATCAATAGGACCTTTGAAAGGAGTCAATTTGACTCGTCATAGTAGGAAAAGCACAGGCGTTACTGATAACACAATAATGGCTCTGTTCAATTCATATGTCTCCATAACTAAATAGAAATGAGCCATCATTAGTTTTATAGTTGTGCTTCTTCTACTGTGGCATGTCAAAACATCTACTGTGACAAAGGTCTGAAAAGTTTGCCCTGGTTTTAACAGAACACACACACACACACACACACACACACACACTTTGACCTGTATTAGCTAACATTCAAATACTGGTATTGAAGACCAGATGAATGAATTCCCTAGTTATACATTATCCAAACAAATACTTTAGAATAAACAAGTAAATATCACACACGTGTCATTCATCAAAGCTTATGGGTGGACTCAACATAGTTTCTATGACTAGTGGTTTAACTTGAACTGATTGTGACGCACGTATTTAATGTCAACCTCGAAGATGGTGCCATATGCAGTGTAGCTGAAGATATACTGTGAAAGGCCAGAATAATGCTCCTGCTTGTCGTGATGAGCGGGAGGCATGGCCCACCCTTGCCTTTGTCATTCAGGCATGTATAATCTCCACTGGCACAGAGAAAGCTCAACATGGAGCTGGTCACCTCAGTACACAGTGATGACTTGTTAGTTCAGGAGAATTTCAACGCAGAGTGGGCCTAATGGATTTTTGGAGCTGACATCTTACCATGTTTGTTGTTTGTTATTAAGGAGCTCAGAATAACGTTTTTGAGTGGACTGTTTTTCTTTTGTTCAATGTCGTCTCCTGTTAGTCTTCATAATAGCCCATAAAGTCTACTCTGCACAGGACTTACCTTTTTCTTCTCATTTATTGCTTTGCCGGTGGGTCGTTGGGGGAAAGAGAAAACATCTCCACCAACAGCGTCACAATCAGTGGCAGCACCTGAGAACAAAATAAATGTTAATATGAGGCGTCTGCTGACAGTGACAGAGTGACAGTGAAGTCCACTCGCACAATATACTAGTTTATACAGTTTTGTTGTTTATCTATCTAACATACTTATACTGACCATGTACATCGATCAACATCACTGTGAATTTGAGTGTTAGCCAAAAGGCTCATTATAACGCTAAGATTTCATGATAACCTCCAGATTGGGAACCACTGCCCTGTAGTGTATTGTGTGCTTCTCTCTTCCAGCCAAAATAAACAGGAGTACATTTTCTTTTGCTGTGTTTAGTCCAGTCCACTGGCAGCCATTACCATTAGCCAACTAGCTAGCATTACAGCTAACCGAACTAGCTAACTTAAGATAACCTGTCAAGCTAACATTAACTCCACCTTTTCTGCTCTCAGTTGTCTCGGTTTTACTAGCGGCAGTTTCTGACATCAATCTTCTATGTGTTCTGTCCTCCTTTGTCGCCTTCTTGTTGAGCTTTGGTAGTTTGACTTTTAAAATGGACCGAGTTTGTTCACCTCCAACGTCACCCCGCTTGTTCCCGCGCCTGCCCCTCAGGCCCTGACGGGAAAGCTCAGTCTGTTCAATGGCGCAGTCTGGTTGCGGTTCATCTCTTTGACTGGGGCCCTGCTGTGAGCCAAACCAGGGCACATGCACAGTCCTTACTGGCGACATCTTTTTCTCTCTAAATTCTACGTTAGAGACACACTTGTGTTTATCTTGCCCAACTGGCTGGACTCAGCGTTTCCTTTCTGTGGTCCCAAATAGTGCATGTAGTGCTGTCAGCCGGTAGGTGGCAGTATTATCCGGATAATGTCAAAATTGTCTCTGCAATAATCTCAAAAATCCTATTATGTGTAAATTGAAAACTTGCTTACTTTTGTAAATTGAATCCACAGGCCTATCTGAAGAGTCTCAGGTACGATTACAGCCTGAGAAACTACAGCAGCTTTCCCAAGAAGCAGTAGAGGAGGAAGTACTCATCAACACTATCCATAAGTACACAAGTATTATTAGCGAATTGTCCCCTTTAGCACCATACTACTTTATTATTGATTAATTACTGCTGATGCATTAACACAAGAGTATCATTTAACTATTGTGTTTGATCAAGGTGGAGCTCATTTTAAGCTCTTTATACTCAAACTTAATCTATAAACAACACACTACAAGTTTTGTATGTCAAATCTTGATTTGTAACATAACTGGTGACCTAAAAATTAATGAAGTAAAAAGTACTTTCTCCTCTGAACTGTAGTAATAAATATTTAAGAAAACCATCTATTTGGAAGACCTCCCTGATGTGATAGGCCTTTTCACTCCTAAGACTTCAGCCAGTTTTAAGTCAAATTCTGTTTATATGTAAAAGGGCTGTCTCAGTGACCTAATTCATGACATTTTGTTGCCCATGTGAATACTTCTGAGAAAAAAAACCCCCAGGCTTTTATAGAATGGAAAAGGTTTTGTTGGGACAAAAGGCAGGAGGTTTAGGTGAGTTAAATAGCACTCACTAAGGCCTGAAATAAGCCCCAGCCTATAAATACCTCTGACCTGATTCAGCTGAGGCCGCCAGATGTGCCAAAATAAAGTGCTGTCACACAACAGTGGCATCAGGTGTGAGATTTACCAGAAAACCTTCAGGCAAATCAATTACCAATGTCCTCTCAGAAAATACTGACACGAAGGGAAAAACCGTAATTCTTGTAAATCATCATTAGGCATATAATTCTTCCTCACAGCCGTTTTATTCGTTCAACATCTCACATTACAAATACTTCAAATGTATGCATACAGTTACAAACAGTTGGCAGCAAATGAATATATGACATTAGATCTTTGTTTTACTTCAATACTACAAACCAACTATAAAAACTGACTTCTGTATTGTAGCGGAAATTAATCAGGAAGAAAATATAAAAATTGGAACTTACATATAAATGTGAAATGACTTAATAAAAATCAAAATGATATCAGGTAAAAAAAAAAAAAAAAAAAAAAAAAAGTTAATAAATATAATCTTCCCAGCATACAATTAAAAACTATTGAAATTTTGCAATCAAGTAATACTAACAGACAAAATCAATCAATTCTTTTCATCTGAAAATGTGGAGCACAATACAGCAATTAGAAAAACTAGACACAACGAGTTTAACACATCACCCCAAAAATATAACAAAAATCTGATCAAAATGATAGTTATACATTTCAATTGAAAATATAGCAAATGCTAAATACATTATCGACCTAGTATATACAATGTTTTCAATCACAGTAGCATGGTAGTAGCAAAATAAGTAAATAAGCACAAAACTAATGTTTAAAAATAAATTCAGGTATAAATTACTTATTTTTTCTTGCAGACATCAGCATGAACAATAGGAAACAAATAATGTGTAAATGACTGCATGATTTATATGGGTTAAATGACTTACACTGCGGAGACTTGTTTCTGGAAAGAATAAGTATTGCACATAATGGCTCAAAGTTAACTTGCAACATTAAATCACATTCAGGTTATGTCCCAAAGCATGCCACATCACAAAGGGGGTCAAGTGATCAAGTCTCCTCACCTATGTCCTACTGAGTGTCCTCTACATTACAAAAACGCATCCAAAGTGTTGTCACTGTGTAGATTGCATAAACATCATGTCTGTGTAAGGAAGGCAGACTCCATCATGTAAAGAGAGGCTACAAGAGAGGTGATCTCAAAGAGATAAGGAAAAGAAAGTTAAAAAGGAAAAAGGAGATCTAGTGCATTACATTAGGTCCTGCATGAACACTAGCCATGTTATTTCTGTATTACATTATGCATGCCGAGAATAAGTAGAACTTACAGGCAGTCCCAGAAAGAGGATCTAAATATTCAAACAGCTGATATCCACTCCGCTGATAGAAGGGAAGTTTTCACATTGACCAAAGCCAAAACATTTACCCTATTGATAATCTTACTGACTACAGCTAGGAGAGAATGTCAGAATATATTTTCAAGACTATCAAAATCAGTTTAGAAAGGTCTTGTCATGCCTTAGGATCCTGTAATTATGTTTATTAGGACAGAGGAGAATCCATATATGACTGGCTAATGATAGCCTTATTTTTTTTTTTTTTTATCTACAGAATCACACCAATGCACCAGACAATTTTCAGATTTACCAGCACTTAAATATATAAAAGCTAATTGAAAATTATATTAATATCATTCATTTTCTTTTTTAAATTAAGTTTACCATAAATGCAGATCTCTTAGTAACAAAGGTACAAAATTATTTTTCACCAAGTGAAAAAAATGAGGTATTGCAAAAGGAGTTCTCCCATCTGTGAAAAATGTGCCTAAAATGACTATTGAAAAAAATATTTAGAAAAGTAGTGCATAATAAATGTATATATGTTCATGACAAAATAATCAGCTATAAAACACTGTACAAAAATCAGCAGGCCATGTATAAAATAATATCTTTATCTCTGTGACAGCAAATTCTAGCTACTACCATATCCAACCACAACACTTGTGATAGAAGCTCCAGTCATGGTAGAGCGTGCAGTGGTGCACCATGAGGACAGCTCAGGGAGACTGGTCTGTGCATTCCCATTTGTTTGTACTACATTAGCATGTCAGCTTCCAGTGCTAATATCCCTGACAATATAAAGTGAGCAAATACTACTGCCAATACCTGAGCCCTGAGGGCTGTGTCTTTATTAGCCGACACCCACAAACCGAAACTCCAGACTCCTCCTGCCTTTCCTCCGCCGTGCGACGTGAGGACACAACATTATCCTGAAAACCCTCAGATCAACATCTGCTTTTGATGACGTGTTTTAGGCCAATCTTTGGTTTGCCCTTTCTGGTTACAAAGTGTCGACTTTTAAACCAAGACCTAAAACCTCATGCCAGCAATCGTTAGAAATCAAGCGTGTGTGTCAGACTGAGGGGAGATTTTTGTTTTTGTGACGTGGCCTGATGCTATACACTGAGCTTCTTAAAAAAAAAACTCAATTGTCTGACCATCTGAAACGGTGTTCCTCCTCTGTTCAACCCAACCATTTGCACTCCTCAACCTTTGGTAAATGGTACAGTTGTTCTCTAATCCTGCAAGCAAAAAGTAAGAAAATGCACCCTTCTTAAACCCAACTTCCATAGTTAGTATACTGATTTAGGTATGATGAACCTCACTTAAATTTTATGTTACTCTTGACAACAAATGTAAGCAGCTTTGCCAGCTAACACGAAAAGAAAGTACAGTCAAGTCAGAAAACATCTAAATCCAAATCTAATGCATCCATATGCTCATGCACACTTAAAGTCAAAACATAAATGGGATTTCACTCTCTTCTTAGCATTTACTTCTTTTAGAAGGCCAAATTAAAAATAAAATGAAATAAAAAATAAATTAAGTTTGTTTTTGTTTTTTGTTTTTTAAATTTAAAAGAAAAGTGCATTTATTTTTCTTATCGTAGCCCGTACCCCTTCCCTAACTACCCCTTCCTCTCAGTCCCTCCCCGATCCTGCGTTGTCTCCCTCCCCTGCCCTCTCGCCTCAGTTCCAGCGAAAGGAGATGTGTCGTGGTCGGTCCCCTCCCTCCTTCACTAGCGGCTTGTGGAACTCGCGGCCGGCCCGAGAGTGGATGGCTGCCCAGCAATACTCACAGTAGTACTGCAGACAGGTCACGTTGGCGCAGAAGAAAGGAGCAAACTTCCCCCCGCAGCGGGTGCCCTGGCACTCATCACACAGCTGGTCATCCAGGACATATGGCTTCACTTCCACCTGAGAATGAGAGACAAAATGGATGACAAGAAAACTGTGTTAAAATGGAGGTCGAGAAAACTCCAATGCATGCACAGCAGCCTGTCAGATAGGTGGGAATTAATATTTCATGAACATCCACGCTTCTTTTTTAAAACCTGCAAACATCAGATGCACTCACCCGTTTATCTATCTCCCCGTGCTGCAGTTGAACAAATCGGGCACTAATGGCTGCAATGTAGCTTTGCTGATTGGAGAAGGCTACTCGCCCTGCCCCTTTTGGATACTTGAGTTCAGGGTCTGTGTCAATCCCAGCGTAACACACTCCCCCATACAGACGGTCCATGATCATGGCAAGCTCCACTGGAATAGCCACACAAAGTGAAACGTTAATGTGATCAAAACAATTTCAGCCTGCAACACATGTGGAGGTCAGCACACGCACAGACACACACACACAGACACAGACACAGACACAGACACACACACACACACACCTGCACGCAGGGGACGAGGGACACCTCCTACAAAGATCGTTTTCCTCGGGTCCAGTGGCTGAGAGCCGTCCATTACAAAGTCACTGTCATTTAGGTTCCAGGGCCGGATCTGGACCTACAAAAACCAAGATGGGAAAAAACAGGAAGCTCCTCTCAATCACGAGCTACTGCTTTGTGAGCAACATACGTTTTGGACTGTGATAATGAAAGCAGCTTGCTGCTTGTGTAATATGGATTAACACATTTCTTCAGTTCACCCCTGGAGTGAAATACCGTAGATGTACCAACCGATGGGATCACCACTTACACATTTGCCCCCCCTCTGTGCTGTGGGGCAGAATACTGCAACATCTACTGAACATACGATACACGAGTGACGGCGTAAACTGACCAAACAAACAGAGATGGATAGCATGCATGTAGCAGCTAAACAGAACAACACACTCACAGGCTTGTCTTTGATGGTGGGACTGGAGACACACAGGTACAGCTTGCCATCCTCCTGAATGCAGGCATCAATCAGGGCCTGAACGGAGCTCTCGTCTTGAAACAGCAGGAATGCATATCCTGGAAAGGTTGGACATACGGAGGAATGAGTGAGCACATTTTCACAGCGCTGTAGAGTCAACACACGGGCTAGAAACATAGTGTTCAACCGGTTTGACTCACCTTTTGGTGGAAAATAGGACTTGCTCTCTGCCTTATGGGGCCAGTCAACAAACAAGTGACCAAATCGGCGGAAACTGGCAGTGATTTCATCTGAAAAAGAGAATTTGGTCAGCAAATCAGTACTGGTTTTTAGTGCTCAAAGCCAAATTTGATTTAGAGTTTCATACATACAGAGTATAGTTAAATGGAGGTAGTAGAATTTACATCATTTTATGATAAATTCTCAAAAATTATAAACATACAAAACTAATGGATGCCATAAAAACAAATAAAGAAAAAAGTTCAACATTATACGTTTATTATTATACATTAAAGCTTTTCACCGACGAGGTATACGAGAAAACGAGAGCTAGAGAAGAATCATCTGCAGCCGCCACATGTCTGTACCTTCATCTATGTCTGGGGGCAGCCCTCCAACAAACACCTTGCGAGAATATCGCTCCACGCGTTCACCGTTGAGGTGGGGGAAGCAGTGGGCTGAACCAAGGCCAGCAAGCCCCTGGTCACCTGACTCGTCCTCTCCGAAGGAGCGCTCGTCCTCCATGGGGAACAGAGACGAATGGCCTGGTGGAGAGAATGATCTGGATTACACATATCGGTTCACCGCAAGTCAGGCTGAACCACAACTCTTACAATTTTGAGAATGTATTAATATTACAATGAGCAGGGAATTTGATTAGATGCAAATAAATTAAATCAAGTCAAGAAACACACAGAAAAGCAGCCATGAGTGCTATTTATGATGACACGATTTAAAAGCATGAGCATTATCACTATGAGGTCTTGGCTGGCAACCTTTACATCAGACAGAAACAGGGGCTTAAACCCTGACAATATTCAAGGCACAGTAATCAATGACAGTGAACAGGCAAGCAGACAAACACAGAAGCAAAACCACAAAGTCATTATTTCAGGACCCATTACTGCTTTCTAAATAACACTGAAGAGAACAAGACACATTCGCAAGCTTTACCTCGTCTTCTGCCATAACTTCTCGCTGCATGTAAGACAACACAAAACACTCTTGATATGGCTTTTCTTTGTTTTTAAAAAAGGCACACAAGATAAACAACAAGTCAAACAATTCATTTGTTGGATGGCCAGCCAACATGGTGACAATATCTTAAAGGAGCAGCCATTTTGAATTTCCACGAGCCAAAATGCTTTTCATTAAACACATCTAAACCTTTAGAGGAAAAAAAAAAGACATTCATCTGTTACATCTATTCTCACCTTCATCCATAAACTGGGATTGAAAGTGGGAGCAATAAAAATATGTGCTGCATAAACAAGAGGGAGCTGAAATCATTCATCATATAACATGGCATGTAATTGTACCCCAGAGTGATCAAATACCTCATTAATCACTTATGTATGTAAAGCAAACTGAAGGTGACCTGCATTCTTACTTAAGATTTCTTGTGCTGCACGTACGAGTGAAGAAACGCAGCGTGAATCAACGTGTTTGAAAATAAAATGCTCATCATTATGCATAGAAAAACTGATGACTGGATTCTCATTATCACTGCAAACATGAATATGATTACAAAAGTAGATCATCTGCCTTTGACGGCGTGTTTGTGGTATCATTTATTTGCTCTTTGCTGTCTCTGAATGACCCCGACAACAGCGTTATTTTCCTACTTTGCTTTGCTCTGGTCTCCTTTCAGTGAGCCATTTTGGACGTGTACCACAGTGACTATCAAAGCAGCTTTGAAAGGTATAAAACAAATGATACGTCTCGAGTCATTTTATGTTTTTACCACTTGTTTTATGGCATGTGGTTATGATGGCCAGAGGTTTCTCTTTGGTTGTTGTTTCAATGTGAGTAAATTACATTCAACTACATTTTAATGGCAATGAAGTGCTGCCTTTTGATTTCTTAAAGAGCGACTTTTTTATCTGCATTTGGCAGATCGTAATCACAAGCCCTGACTTCTACTACAGCCTTGGACATTTGTATGCATGTCATTTACATACCATTCATAGGTAGAGGCCCGTCTCCACCCTGGTGAGAGAAGCTGTAGCGTCCTACATGACAAAAAGAGGAGAGGCTTCAGAACAACATGCCATGAATGACTCCCAGCAGGAGTGATATTACAGTAACTAATTTCCCTTACGTACAAATTGCTCCCCAAGCCATTGCTGTTATGCTGAATAGCTGAGACAACGTGCTCTGTCCTATGTCTCAAATAATGCCTCAAATGCACTTCAAGTTATTCTTACATGAAAACAAAAGTTCACATTAGTGGAAAATCATATGCAAGAAAAACAGTATGAATACGTCCAAGAATGTGTGTTAGACTCAACAATTGTACAAATTCTAAACAGATCTTTTTTATTATTATTATTATTATTATTGAGGAAGCTAAAATCCCCTCCTGGCAGTCGTCTTGCCATTTGTCATAAACAAGAAGTTTCAAAAAAGCTGCATGAGCTGGCCCAGATTAGCACCAGTCGAGCTGGCTGTGATGGAAAAGAGGTTCATTTAAGATTGACTGCAACAAATCTGAAGTGAAATGTTTTATTAATGAGAGCGTTAGCCGAGATCAAAGAGTCGCTACAGCAAAAATGCTGCAGGTGATTGTTTTCATGAATTATGGAGAGTGAGACAGAAAAGTACTGTGATGTTCGACAGAACTGCAACCCATCTAAGTGGGTCTCATTCATGATGTGTTCAAACACTCAAGTTCATACTTTTGATACTTCACTTTGAGAAATATAACCAACGTTTCCTACAAATCCATTTCACGGGACAAAAGAAGCCATATTTCTTCAGTGTAAATGCTTTTAACTAAAGCTGCAATCAAAGTACAAATTTACCTAAATGAAGTACTCTAAAATGGGCAAATCAGTAACTATCTGATCCAAGAATCTATCCAGACATGCAGATGTCAGCTTTTGGTGCTTTTTGATACTCACTGCTATGCACACACTGTGCTTTGCACTAACAAAGCACTGAAGTTCAGTATCAATCAATACTTATGCTGCATTTAAATCACACTCTCTTGAAATTAAGATGGAAAATTATATACAGGGAGACATCTCACCACTGTCCAATACTAAATATTAAATCCAATATATTATACGTTTTGATTGGTGCTCCCCAGCCCTCGCATGAAAGGTCACTTATGCAGAGTATCCTACAGGACATCGACAAAAAAAACAAAACTGTAACATCTAATACACCTGGTGCTGCCGATCTAACCTCAATATTTTATGAGTGCTGCCCAAATTGTGCCTGTGGCAGCCTTTTTAGCATGTCCCAAAACTCGAGTGCCATATTGTCACCGATATTGACAAGTCTTGAATGATGCCGAGCCCCACAAGAACACATGAATCTGGTGATGCTTATGAGTATTTGCTTTTGTTCGTGCCATTAGTGTGTTATTTATGTGATCTTGCAAGATACAAAGTCTCATGACGACACGTGTATCTGTATGAACAAAGAAGTGTAATCACAAGTAAACACTCACTAAAACTGACTGAAAGACGAACCTTCAACCAACACTATGAGCATCACCAAACTGGTATTTACATTTCTGTTGTTTTGTTAACCCACAATCAGTTGTTAAATTGTGAAAATATCACTAAATTTCTACTTGCTGTCAAAATACATGAAACTAACACTTGTATTTATCTACAGCCTGCAGAGAGAAAAACTATCCTTTCCGCGCTATTGTTAGTGTGGGAACCAACCTTTCAAGGAATCCTGCTCAGCCCTCATAATGTCAATCAGTGAGTTCTCCAGAGAGTGCATGCTGAAACCATCAAAGGACCGTGTTCTCTCCTGCTGAAAGAGAGGAAGACAACAATTAGCGTCCTCACTTCCCACATCGCCATCTAAAGCAGCACAAGCTGCGAGAGCCCAGACAAAGTTTGCTATGATGCCAATAGTGAATAAAAAGCTGCAGAGTATCCCCGTAAAGGCATTCAACAGAAAGCACTGTAAACATAAAATGGAGTCCAGAGTGTTACACAAATCCCATCTTTCCACTGTATTTGACAGCATCAGAGCTAAAAAGCTAAAAAATGCATCCTCTTTTTTGCCCATTTCATAGCTATTCAAATCCTAAATGAATAACCTAAGGTAGAAAGATAAATTGGCATTTGAAACTATTCCAGTAATGCTATGATGAGTAATACATAACATGAGCGAGGCTGCTTCACTGTGTGTCTAAATGAGTTGAGACCTCACAGAGCTGCATTAAAACATAAGACTTCTCAAATCAGGACAAGAGGAAGGCCATGTGATCAGAGCAGATGATAAGACTGCTCTCGTTCACTGAAAAGATCTAGATAAGACGTCAGACACAAAACGCACACAATAAGTTTCAACTCATCTGTTTAGTTGGCTTAGTCGTCACATATCCTGTTTTGCTCAATGGCTTATTTGTTGATTTTGATACAGATGAGTGTGTTTAACAGGAATAACTTAATTTGCCCCTGAAGGACACACTGGCAAGGTTTCCAATTTGCTGTCATGTAGGACCGCAGCCCAAGTCGAGTGAATGTCAACTCAACTGAACTTAGTATTACTGGGCATTGCACCAAGTAGTTCCTGAAACACCAACCTGAATTTTACCTGTGATAAGCTCACCTGGAAAGGGTAGACACTGTCGCTGCGGCTCATACTGTCCTCCACCCAACCCTTGTGATTGAAGCCAGAGCTATTTCTGGGGAACTTCTGAGAGGGAACCTGTAGCACAGTTGGATGAGTTTCAGACATGTCTCCTGGCCAAAAGTATTGTGTGTCATCACATCAACGAATGCAATGAGATTTTATTATGAAATGAACCATGAGAATCTCATCTACCTGGTTGTTAGGAAAAGACTTCTTCAGCGGGGAGATTGAGTTAAGACCCGTCATCCCTCCACCTACCCCCCGCCGGTACTCTCGAACCCCCTGTGTGCCTCCCCAGCCACCGTACCCACTGGGGCTCCAGGAGGTGGATGTGGGAGTGGAGGGGCTCTGGTAGCTTCCCCAAGGTGAAGGGGGTTTGCTCTGGGCAGGAGCGAGGTGGGGCAGCTGGGTGAACGGTCCAGTGCGATGGGGATGAGGAGGGAAGGAGGGTTGGGGTGGGTGGGGGCTAGCTGGGGAGCGACGGTGCTGCTGAGGGACCCCCTGACCGTGTGGGTGGTAGTGCTGGGGGTGAGGTGTGGGTGGGTGGTGCTGGGAAACTGGTCCAATCTGCGGGGAAAAACTACCTCCTGCTCCGAAGCCAGGCCCGGCATGGTGGGAGAAGTTCTGGAACAGCAGGGGAGGTCCGTTGGCATTTGAGCCAGATGGGCCAAAGAACCCAACATCTTCCCCGACCACTGGAGACTGGGTGGATGGGACAGCAGGAGACCAGTTGTTAAAGCTGGTCAGCGAGGATGACGAGGAGGTGGACTGTGCACAGCTTGTACCCATTCCCAGGCTGTCTTGGTAGTCAAACCCGCTTAGCACGGGAGACTCAATCCTGAGCTTCTCCTTCCCACCACTACTCTCCAAGGAGCCCTTCTCCAATGAGCCGTCTTCGGGAAGAGCCCCCTCGATCTCTCCTAGGCCTCCCCCAGCCTCCTGCTGACCAGGAGACAGGGCCTGGGGTTGGGCCTGGACCTGAGACTTGTCTTGCATGTCCTGGAGGTCCAAAGCCTTGGACTTGTCTGACTCCAGAATCTCATCTTGCATGTTACTGTGTTGAGCTACAGCAGGGAACAGCCAAGCACTGCCCCCATTGGTGGAGCAGGTGTTGTTTACGAAGGAAGGGGGGCTGGGGGGGTTGGAGGGGTGGTGAGGGTGCTGGGGCTGGAGGTGAGGAGGGATCCTTACAGGGAAAGCAGATTTGTTACCGCTGCTGTTCTTCACCAGAACTCCAAACCCGTAGTCCCCCATTTAGGACACCCAGAAAATCTTCAATTCACTTTTGGCTTTCACCGTCTTCTTTATCCTAAAATGCGGGTTGGGGGGGGCAGGGAGGAGTAGGAAGGGGTGACAAAAAGCATTAAGGCTGTTGCACCTCAAGTTATTCTGGCCTATGATAAAACAAACAAACAAACAAACACAAAAAACAAGCCTCGCCAAACCCAGTGAGCGTGCTTTGGCTGCACCCTGTCTGGTCTTGTGATGCAATCAATGAGATTACGTTAAATCATTGACTCGCTTGGCCATGGGAGGCCTGTATGAAATATAACCCTCGAATAGCAGGCAGGCAACCACAGAAAACACCCAGCCTAACCAGCGTAGGCAGCTAGCAGTCCGGGCTGGTGAAGCTGACGTCTCCAAAGGTCGTTACGCAGCTAGCAGCAAGCTAACAGCTGCTCCGCCACCTTCCATGTGCCCTATTAATCATGCAGATCCCAGCAGTCAATTTCAAAGTGCGTTTATGCATTACAGTGCATCCGTGAACAGTCAAGCGCTGTGGTGGCTCACTGCACGGACACTTACCGAATAATCTTCCTTTTTCAGCAATGACCTCCTCATACGCAACCATTTAAATACAGGAAAATGTTGATGACGTCTCCTGTCTGTTCTGAATCTAGGGTAGTTCCCTTCAGCGAGCCGCTAGGCTAGGATAATAGCCGATACCGCAGAGACGCTGTAGCATATTTGCAAACCAGCCGGGAGGCGACAAACGAATTCAGCGGCCACGACGTCTCTCGAATTCCCAGTAACGTACACGACACCCTTATCAACGACAACACGGCGGAATTTTCTAGGACACGACAGGCTAATTGGAAATTGTGTGTGGCTCTTCAGACGACCTCGTCTGTTTCGTGTCCTGTATGTTCAATGTCACACAGCCTACCAATCCTTGTCATCATTTTTACATCTCGAAATACCGTAACGCAACTTCGACCGCTGTTCAAACGCATCGACAAACATGTGTATTTGGTAATATGTCGTGCATACCTACTTTCAGTTCGGCGTCATGACCTTATCGTTTTGATGTTGCCATATTTTAGCGTTTTCCCTTTTTCTGCATTTCCTAGGCAGCCGGTGTAAATGGTCTCCTCTCTCTTCTAGATGACAGCTGGACCAGTCGGGAGACACTTCCGTCTACAAGCCCCGCCCCCGTCATAATCCACCAGCCACTGTGTGTAAGGATTTCCCTGTAAAGCCCCGCCCACCCCTTCCTGAAATCTAACATGTGATTGGGTGAATACCTTGAGGTCACGCCCACATCACCCCTTCTCAATGAATGGCACATGCACTCAAGTCGTTCTCCTCCCAAATAAGGGTGCCTTGAAATCAGTGGGAGGAGTTGCTCCAAGGGAAATACATTAAATTTCTGTCTAAACCCTCAACTAAGACCAAAATGAGATATTTTAATACAAGAGTACTGTGAGCCAATGTAGCACAAAGGGTTAAAACCCAATGTCTAGTATTTGCAACCCTTCTAAATACAGATGAGTAAATTTGGCTAGGCAAATGTTTATTACCTCCACCTCAGCCTGTAGCAGTTGATCAGGCGATGGGTAATGTATCAGACAGGCCTGGAAAAAGCAAATGGATAGATAGATAGATAGATAGATAGATAGATAGATAGATAGATAGATCATTTAGTTGCATTTGGTTTGACTGTTATAACCCAAGGCCAAAGCAAAATGCTGCATAGCAATCTCATTAAAATAAGCTGCTGCTATTTTAAGCATGTGATCGAGCTAAAGAGCTCGATTAATTTTAGTCAGATCTGTGCTGTGCTCTGATCATATCACCATATCATACCTTCAGTTAGTAGAATTTAAATCAACATCTATATAAGGCAATGTGGTCTCCCTCATCTGACGTTTAGCTGCAAGTCAGAACCTGACATAGATGTGCTTATCCCTTTGCTAAAGCCAATTCATTAAAACCGTAATGATCATTCACCCGGAGAGAGAAGGGTATCCTTTTCAACAGAAGCACTCCTGTTGGATCTGCAGTACTCATTACTCAAGTGGGAGTAAAATTACTTTTGAAAAAGCTACTTTAGCAACTTCATGACCCATAACACAGCAACTGTGGGCTGCTGGATGAGGTTGTTTTTGTTCTCTAAAAACAGTTTTAGCAAAATCCTTCATCAAAATGAACCTGTAGTTAGGTAGACTTACTGGTTTTACAATGTATCCAAAAAGGGGAGAGAAAAAAAGCCCCCAAATTCAGCTACTCTCCACCCCAGTCTTTCAGAGTATTATTTTCTGCTTACTTGTTGAGTTAGTCTTGTTAACTCCAGTCCCCCAAGGCAGACCCACCCTTCATTTGTATCCTGTAGTAGAAGCACACAAAACCTCACCCCACTCCCATGTGCTGCAGGGCCTGTTGGGGTGGTTTAACAACACAACAGTGTGTCTCGATCTCCTGGTTTCTTCTTGAAAATAACAGACTGCTAAGCCTGGGTTACTGGTTTGCTATCTTCAGGCCAGTATCTACCAACTTGGTGAACCGTTGACCGTGGCTAATGTCACTCTGTTGACTTAATACCACCGGGATATGCACAGTGTGTGCATGTGTAAAGTTGTGTGTTTGCATGTGTACTGAGATCCACCATCTTGTGTAAACTCCTGCCTGCTATAGGTCTTTTGAGGCTGACAGTAACTCGAGCACAGCGAGTTGTGTCAGCGTTTTCTTGCCTGAGAGCAACACACTCTGTATTCCCCTGTGAAACTGAGCCTTGCTGCTGAGGTTCCACTTATTTTATGCAGCTAAACAGGTAGGCATGACTATTCATCACACAGTATATTCATTCTTTGTTGTACTAACTTTAGGTAGATATAGGATATTTATCTTTCTGAGGCCCACCAGTAGACACAAGTGGGGTACACTCATTCACCCGAGATGGTTCCTAAATGATTCATCCATGGAACTTAGGCACCCAGTCATTAATTCATTAGTTCACACTGGAGCTCAGGATAGATATTCACAAAGCACCCACAGCTGACTGTCTCAGGTTTCTCAGCCAGAGACACAGTCTCTCTCTCTCTCTCTCTCTCTCTCTCTCTCTCTCTCTCTCTCTCTCTCTCTCTCTCTCTCTCTCTCTGTTGCTGCTCAGCCTCCTCTCAGATGTGATCACTGCTGCCTCCATATTGAGAGGGCTCCGTTGCCATACCAACTTGCAAGCCAGGAGATTTCTGGTACAGCCATCAGCCTATTGTTTGGCCAGGAGGTCATCCATCTCAGACTCCATGTATTGTTGGAAGCTGAGTGTGACACAGCATAATTTCTCCCACATACTGTAGTCCCAGTGAACGTAGCACACTGAATCCTGTGGCCTCGCTTATCAGCACCCTGACTATAATGTGACACCAACCATGTGCAGGTGACAATGTCAGCACACTGTTTAGTGCTCGCACTGCCTTTTCCAATTATGGGTGGAGGAAGAAAAGAAAAATTACAATGCAAACGCTGATTTATTGCAGAAGTTATAACTTGTCCATAATAATGATGCCAACATATTTGGAAATTAAGATGTAATCCTCCCAGCACTGTCTTTTCTGTCTAAAGCAAAGTTGGAGTTGGAGACAGACTCGTTGTCATGTATCAAATGCATAGTAGCACTCGTCATGACAGAGCTCAGCTTCATCAGTGCAGTCCTAACATAGTAGAAACGCGTTGTTGGTGTTGTTCCTCATTAGATTGCTTGCAGACATACTGTTCATGTGTACTTCCTGTAATACAAAAGAAAGGAGGACAACAGGAAGTTGAGACACTTTAGACATCAAATACTATATATTTGATGTCTAAAGTGTCTCAATTTCCTGTGAATAGTTATGGCTATTAAAAATCATATATATTCTGTTTATTTCAGCTTTAAAAGTATCTGTAGCCTCAATCAAGTCATTCAGCTCACACCTACTAAAATTCTAATACTTGCACCTGCCTCCACTCGCCGCCTTTACGTCAATAAAAAGAGAGATGTCACCACCCAGTGGTCATTTGGTGTCACTACACATTCAGACATGACTTGGTAAAAGCTGTGGCGCTGTTGCAGGACGTGCAAGGCAGCTTCACAACTGCAGATACTGCAGAAGCTGTGTGATATGTTATGACACGGCATGTAACCCTGCGTCACACTGAAGACACACTGAAATAAAGAAGTCAAGATTTGGGTGTCAAATTTCCATATGTGGCCAGAGCAAATGCACCTCAGTATACTTGACTCTAGAATGGCTCAAAGCTCCAAAACAACAGCTGAAAGTCTGCCTTTCAAATCAGAGCACTGTCTAAATGTTTAGTGAGGCAATGTACACTGCTGGGGCAACTCATAAAAACTGACACCCTGAACACACCCCAAGCATTGCATACAATCCAGTGCTGCTGACGTAAATGTTTAGGTCTTTCAATAGGGAGGATATTTCCAGTCCTTGAAATTTTAATCACAGCCCGTATTTCACTGTCAGAAACTAGGCAGCAAGTCAAACGAGAATAGGGTGTCTTTTAACTTGTGTATACCTGAGACGACGAGGCCTTCTCTGCTAACCTGCTCCCAGCTTGCTGAATGTCTGAAAGTCACTGAGAGTTTTGCCCTCTTGTATGAATTCTTTGTGCCACAGGAATGTGCTTGTCATGACGTTTGTGCCCTGACATCATGAGGTTTCAGTATAAGTAAAAACTATAGTGACAGACACAACATGTACAAAATACAGACAAACATATTTTAATGATAACAAGATACATCTGACTTCATAAGTCCAAAGATATTCATAAGATCATATGCCCAATGTCTTACAGGTGACTTACAAACTTCTAGACCATGTTCTGTATTTTCAACGGTGAAAGCAGAGTCCTTGTGCTTAACAGAGGAAAACACATAATGTGGTGATTGAGCACTAACAATACAGGAAACGTGGTTAGTTTTATTTTCCTCTGAACACATAAAGAACAGCCATTCAAGCCACTACATTATTACAAAAAGCCATATCAAACCTAATGACAGAGAGCTGAAACAGATTGTCACTTTACATACATACAGTACATTCTCAATAGGATTAGCTTATGTCTCATGTTGGGATGTCACAGGAATCCCAACTTCCACAACAGAATAAAAAAGAAAAGCCTGAAAGCCTCACTGATGATTCAATCCCTTGGAGCTTATAATAGTGACTAAATGATTTGGAGGAAAAGCGTTACCTTACTCTAAGTACATCAGGGCAAAAAAGTGAAAAACCCCTTAACTGAGCCACAAAATCTGAGCATGTTTTATTTTCTTTTTGCACCAATCGCTTCCCAGCATGTGGTGTAGCGTGCTCACAAACTGCACTTCCACAGCTAAAGCATGTGACTGGCCTGAAATGGTCAAAAGCTTGTGTCTGCGACCTAAAGGAGGAAGAGAAGAAGAGTGCTAGGAGAAGTAAAGATGGAGTGAATCATCATACATATATATATATAAAAAAAAAAAAAAAGGTTGAGCATGTCTCTCTCCTTCTCGCTCCTCACTGCTCTCTGCCTCTCTGTGTTGCTGGCTCTTGGCTGTGGCCCAGAGGAATTCTCTGGTGGCCTCGGTAAATATAACATTTAGAATAACAGCGCCAGAGCCCCCGTGTGTGGACTTAACCCAGTTCCTGGGTCCTCGCTGTGTTGCCTGCGGCTCTAACGGGTAGAATAACAGGCCTTCATGTCTCTCCTGACCTAGGTAAGGGACCAGAGAGGAATAAGGGCTAATTTAGAGAGGCCAGAGATCTGGAGGGTTTCTGTCAAGCCTCGTTCCTGCCCACTGGGACACCACAAAAGAGTAACATTGCTCTTCTAATGAAGGGGCTCAATCTGGTCCTAAGGAGCATGTGGGGATACAGGACTTGGTGCTGTACTTAGTTAGTTGAGTAACCAGGGTGGCCTGAATAAAATATTCTATACAGTAAGGTCTGATTAGAGGGCGACTGCTCTGGTAACCTGGCCTTATGTCTTAACCTGTAGCAGTCCAACACAAACTGACAATCATCCAAAGTGCAAAATCTAAGACTTTTGTGGCTCAACGTCATCATAAAATTGTTCGTAAATTAAATGTCCCCATGACACAGTGTCATCCATTCACTTAAATCACAGAGAAGCGGTCACTGTGGACAATAACAAGTTTAGGCACCTTGATGTGTGTGATTTTTTACATTTGAGAGGACTTAGCATCAAAACTTGATGAAGCGTCCTCTCTTTGCTGCAGTTCACTGATAGCTGACGGTTGGATGGAAAAGCAACTCAGAGAGAATGTATAACATTTGACAGTTCAATTATGATTTGTGAACAAGAACAATAATATCTCCTGAAGCTATGAACATGGCATTAATCTGTAATGTCACCGAGACACCGTTTCTAAGGCTGTATTAACAATGAATGAGAGTGATGCGATACTTTCTGCATCCCCACGAAACACGTCAGAGTTGCACTATGAAACAATAGTCCATAAGACTGCGCCTGCTCTGTTCGCTCTCCCATTCATTGGTGCCCAGACAGCGTTGTTCGATGACATCAGAGATCAGTCTTGGCTCTCTTATTACTAGCTTTGTGAGAGACCTATCAATACATACAAGTGTGAAATAACTGTCCATATTCATAGTATTACATTTGCATCCTCTTTAAAATGGATTTTCACTTTAAGAATGCACAAGTTTGTTGGCTTGGTGGCCATCATGCACTACAATTCATATGTGCCAGAACTGGACTTGAAACCTGTACAATTTGTATTTAACCATCAAGTATCTATAATTATAATACACATTCCCACTCTGAAACAACAAATGGTGTATGTTACATATCTACAGACCAATGTGTGATGGGTGCAATACTGTGAAGAGAACAACAGACAGCACACCATATACTATGTCTTCTATAGTATATCAGTATTGCATATTGTAACTATATTTATACATGTTTATATAAATATAGATAAGTATATTTCTATGTACATTTTGATATTTCAACATTGCATAAAGAATAAAATAAATAATACAAATATAATCAAATCTTACAGTAAGTATGATTTGAGAAATGCTATATTAGAGCCAAAATAGTCCTAACAGTTGAAATAATCATGATAATAACAATTATTATTCCATTTAAAAAAAATCGTGGCCTACAGTCTGGCATAACAGTAAAAGCTACACCACAATTACCCTGCAAGTTTAACACGTGGGACTGCTGGAATGACTGGAGAGGGTGGAATAAGGACAGGAAAGGTCGGGGCTTGTTTCCTTCTGCTCAGTCTGACTGGGAATTTGTGTGTGTGTGTATCTGGAGAAGAGTGTATCTGTGTGTGCGAGGGTGTGTTTTTGTGTGAAGGTGTATATAAGTCTGCAAGTGTGGTTTTTTAAATGTTGTAGCGGGTCAAAGGGCGGGACAGTCTCCTGCGCTTTCACCTCCGGATGTCAGTGGCCTTCTAGGTCTTCCTGCTCAGCCACCACTTCGGCCTCTGGACTCTGGCGTCGTGGTCCCTGACTGCGATTGCGTGGGTGAGCATTGAAGCCCGCCTTACCGGGTTTGTCCTTGTCACCTTGCCGCGGTGGCCGGGGGTGCTCCGGCTCAGGGTGGGAGGGCAAGGGGCGGCGATGGTGTTCGGCGGCAGAGCCGGCAGGAGAGGGAGCCAAGGAGGAGCAGAGGCTCAGGCTGTCGCACAGAGCCCCCCAGTTCTGCTCGCACTGTAGCCGGACGCTCCGTGTCAACGCCTCCTTCACCTCCTCTCCGCAGCTCAGGAGAATATTCACCAGCTCCACATATGGACTGAAAAGAGAGGGGCAGATAACTCACATAGAGCTTGTGATTTAACATTTGGAACTACAATACATCTAGGTCTAGAAAGTGACAGGGATACATGGGATGGTACTATTACTATACATGGACAAGCTTAAAGTGGCAGAAGAGTCCAGGGAAGATAAACAATCAGAGAGAAAAGAGAAGGGACAGGCTAGAGGAAATATTTTCAAAACATGCTCTCCAGACCAGCCACTCACCCTTTAGGGAAGAGATCCTGGAAATGGATCATCTCCACCATGACAGCCACATTCTCCTTAGCAGCAGAGCAGAGGTTGTGTTTGATGTAACACTCTCTCTGGAGCTGGAACACCATCTCTTTAATGGACACACACTTCCTGCTGATACAACTGAACTTGTGCCGTAGCCCATGCGCCATACACTTCAGAGCATCCTTGATGAAGGACTTCCCCTACATGAACACAGACACATAACTGTTGAGCAAACTCTTGAGACAGAGTTGTTGTCTCCTGTATTACTTATAGGTTTTGGTTCTCTGGAGATGTGTGCACCTGTTTCAGCAGTGTTGGAGTGCATACTCTTTGTGAATTTGCAAATGCATGCTTCTAATACAGAATAGGGTGATGGAATTCTGCATGAATAGCAATGAATCGTGTAAGTCTTCTTTGTCTGCCATAGATGTAGGTTCCTAGCATGTAACACATATTAAGGGCCCAGTCAGGCCTGGCTTGGCAGGGCTTCAGCTTCCACTATGTATGAAAAGGGAGCTAACTGGGCTTCTGGCCAACTGGCTCATGACACTTGGTCCTAACTGTACATGGACCAGTCCACTGAGAGAGAGGTGAGCTTACCAAGAGAGGAAAAGACATTATGTGATGTGTGCAAGTACTACGGCACTTCTAGAAAAACTGATAAGTATGTAGGGAAAAAAAAGCACAAGTAAATAAATCTGCTCATGGATGAAGAGGGTGGGGCAGTGAATCAGTGAAAGGGAAAAGGAATGTTGCCTCTGGTTATACCATTTTTGCAAAAACAGACTAGTTTAGTACCTGAGAGTCAAATTTGCCAGCGTTGTGCAGGAACGTCATGCAGATTTCCTGTAGCCCTCGTATCTCGCAGGAGTTATTCTCAAAGCACTCAAACACACCACAGCCGACATCCCCTGCACTCACCAGGCAGTGCTGGATCTCAGCTGGAAAGAGAGAACAGGTTAGGGGAGGGACCTTATCATCTGTTCACAGCAGAGACGGCAGCAGATAGTTACAGGCGTGTTGGCAATGAAGACCATACGGCTTGAAGGCAAAACTCCACTTCAGCACTGATTGCTGCGCGAAATCACAAAGCTGATGTGGCGCATAGCTATTTCCACAGACACAGGCGGTCGTTCGTGTGTTCATGACCTAGAGCCTGAGAGAGAAAGGGGGATGCAGGGTGGTGGTGGTGGGGGGGAGAAGTCTAATTTCCCAAGCTGAGAGGTTCCTGCAGAGGAACACTTGGTGACAGATATTACTGTGTCATTCTGCACCACAATCCAGCACTGCCTAGCACTGAGATGGGATGGTGCATTGCAGATACAGCCTTAACTTGTGGAGGAAACACAAATGCAGTCATTTCTATTGCCTGTCAACTAAATGGGCATCAACAAGTTTCTCCTTATTGCATTTGAAGATGAGCTGAGACACTCAAATAAGGTCATTAAAAAGGTGCATTGTTAGCTACATGGGGGTGGGGGTGGGGGCAACAGCAGCGATACAGTCAAAAAATATCTAAGTATATATATTTTATGTGTGAAGACATAATATCAGCTCCTATAAAACAAATGACTGAAGACAGAAATTACCAGGAGAAAGTCTCTGTTTTAATCCCAAACTGCTCTACGAGCATGCATTACCAGACATCTAAATACCAGAAGGGAGCCCGTCACAGAAACGGCTGCTCACCCTACGTGACATCGTTGAGAGTGTTTCATTCTTAAGTTAATATGACAAATTACATGTTGTGTTGGGAGCCAGCAGGCCGCATAGTGTTTCACGTTGGCTATGAAAACCCAAACTGTTGACCCAAGTAGAACATAATTACAAGCGTGATTTGTCTTGGAGCTGATAACTGATGCGCGCAAGAATATTTATTCCCTCAGTCGGAGGTGCGCGCCGGTTGCGTAAAGAACACCGTCTTGACCACAGAAAACAATTTCAGTGTGACTTATTCGAAAATCACGGTTGTCAACAAAGAACCTCTGTTGGGGGGCAGTAGTAGGGGGGGTGGGGGGGGAAGAGCTGCTGCGGGGTTTGTAGGCACAGAGTTGAACTTTAGTGCGCAAGAAAAGTGAGCCGCTGTCAGCAGTGCTTGTTTTGGCATCATGGGAATGTGCTTGGATCGTACGAGCTTGGCCGCAACGTGCATTGAATTACACAGTGGTGTGACCAGGGTCTCTGCTGTGAAACCTGCATTGGAGTTTGTCCCTATTTTTCAGCGTGGAAGCGAGATAACAATTATGCTGTAACATTTTGACATAGGCTCACATGGTGGGTCGCCAGTCATGCTGTGTATGAGGAAAAAAAAAAAATCTGCCAATGTGAACGACAAGTTTCTGGGAAGAGACAGCACTCCAGCGTGGTGTTAGTGCTTTGTGTTAATAAGGCAGACCACGCTTGTCTTTTTGTGGTATTTAAGCTCGATTTCCATGGAGGATTGGTTCAATAAATAAACCTACCTTCGGCGCTGACCAACCAACACGCTACTACAACCAGAACTGCTCTACTAACCTGCTTGCACACATCACCCAGCATTCATTTTCCAGAGACAGCCTTCAGCCAACACATGCAAAAGCCAGATTTCCTGCAGAAAACCTGAAACTGTTACCTATAACTCAGGCACATACGTACACCAACGCGCACGCACACCTAGATGCGCGGCAGTATACATTACCTATTACCTTGTGCCATTCTATTAATAGTTTACTAACATATTGAATTTCTGTCCGAGAGTATTTACAAGATATCGTCTATCTGAGTAAAAAGGGTCAGGGGTGCGCACCGCAGCGCCGGGATTTAAGTTAAAAACAGCGGATTGCTCAAATCGCCCGGACGAGTCCCCAGCATGGTTTTAATTTGCAGCCACAGAAACACGTGTACGGACAAACCCCGCGTAGATGTGTGAGCAGCTGCAGCAACCAATAAACCTCCACATTCTTATCTCCAATGACACTTATTTCTTACCTGTATTCTGCAGGGAGAGCCGTCCTTTCTGGCTCGCAGGCTTCTCCGGGAGGCTGTCGTGGATATCAATATTATCCGATCCCACCACTTGCTCCAGCACTGACAAAACCAGCAGCGCCACGGCCAGTTTGACCAACATTGCGTCTCCGACAGCGCGCTTCGATTCCCAGTAAAGATCCGGCTGTGTGGGAGTGTGTGTGCGTGTGTGTGTGTGTGTGTGTGTGAGCGTTCACCTTGGATCAGTGATCAGCGCAGCTGCGGCTTGATGTCTTACGGGGCAGCTGTGGGACTGAATGCATGAGCTGGAAGGGATGCTGCCTATATTTCTCAGAGCCCCGGGTGTCAATTTGGATGAAGGAGTTAAGCAGGTGTTGTCGGTTGGGGCTTCACAACCAATCAGAGACGCAGACATCCACGTCCAAGGTTTTAGGGGAGTGTCCAGTGAAAGTCCCCTTTTTGCAATAAAACTGGCGCCATAAAGCAATATTCACGAGTAAGTTGACTGTGACAGCTCTGAGATGAGTGTTTCAGAAACCAAATCTGCAAAAGTCAACCGTATACTGTCCAATATAGACCTCTAACAACACACAAAGACATTATTATAATCTTTCAGCAGCCCATACGTTTTGCATACATTCCAAGATAACTGTAACTGTTTGTTGCAGCAGTGAAAAGTCAATAGAAAGTCTGTTTTTGCCATCAAACTGGAGCAATTATTGAGGCTACAAGGCTAAGTATGAGAGCAGTGGGAGGATGAAAAAATACCATGCTTGCCAACAAACTGAAGAAAATTGACCCTTAACATGTGGGTCTAAACCAAAGTCATTAATGTGAAATAGTAATTAAATTAACAGCAGCTTCAAAGGAGTCTGCAGTCTTTGCTGTCACAGACACAGTGGGTGAAAAGTCTGCTGGAAAAGAAACATTCAATGAAAATTGACTATGTAGTGTAATCTTGCAATCAGTGTTCTTATAATGATCATACAAAGACAGCAGGATGTCAGAACTTTATATATAGTCTATATTGATTTTGAGATCACGCTACAATAACTGCATACTTACAACTGAAAGCTCCTATAAACACAAGGTCTTCAACTAACTTTTTTTATGGGGAAGTGAATATGAAGAGGTCTGTTACACAATGCCCAGTTTAGTCTGTGACAATGAGGTCTGCTAACCACTACTACAGAGGGTGATCTAAGAATAGAGACCAACATTGGCAGGGTTGCACATTTGGAGACGTTAGAGGAATCTTTTTCAAGAGCAACACTTCAGGATGCCGTGTGGAATAACTGTGAGCAGACTGAGCCTGCTGCAGGAACATAAAGTCCCTGTCTTCAGAATGTTTCCAGTGACCTAATGGTGTTACTACGCTCAGGTAAAGGCCTCTATAGGAGCGAGTTGTGCGAAGCAAGCCGGCACATCGCTGTTTCGCTCGCCATGCGAAGGGGATACCAGAGGACAGGAAGTGGTACTGATGACAGGAACTGTCAGGGTGGGCAACTGCAATTGGGTCCCAAGCCTCTAGGGGGCCCACTGATACTAATTGTTTCTTGCCCTCCTTAATTACAGCATAGCAGTAGACCAACCTCACTATAATAAAGCCAACATCCAACTGCCTACATTTACAGACAATGACAGGCCCAACACACAGGCAAATGCATTCGAAACTGCAGGTGGTCTAGATTTTTTATTTCATTTAACCTGTAGACCCTGAAAGAAATCCAGATGACAAACTCCCACAGTCAGTGGCTGTCTTATCACCGACGGTTTACTGTCAAAATTCTCCAAATTGAAACAAACATCAACCTCCATCGTGGGGCAGAATAATGAGGAACAACGAGGTGGTTTAGTGTCTGCATGTGACTGGGTGTATGTGGGGACCCCAGTAAAACCCAGACCCTGAGACAAATATGTTACGCCACTGCTCAGGCGCCCCATAAACGAACATGGGGAAACGATTGGGCGTGTGTGTGTGTGTGTGTGTGTGTGTGTGTGTGAAAGACAGACATGAGAAGAGACAGACAAACAGGCATCTGATTGTGGCCGGTCAAATTTCATAGATCTGTGACTTTGAAATCTGTTTATCATAACATGTCATTTATTTTCATAAAATCCTTGAAGCTCTGGCTTTGTCTGCTGGAAAAACTTTAAAACCCAGGCTATATTTAGACAAGGCTATCAATGAAATTAGCCCAGAGCAGGAATTGGACTCCCACTCTAACCTAACCAAAATGACGATCACTTAGCTCTAAATATAGATAATTATTATCAGTATCTATCCTTTTAATTGAGGTTTTAGTCAGTGGAATGAATTTTGGAGAAGTCACCACAGCTGAGAAATGGGAGGTATTTTGGCCAAGAGATGGTGCAGTGTAGAAAACCTCAACATTTCAATATTCCCATTATATTCTTATGGTGGATGTGGTCTTTTGTGGCAGGAATTTATGATCTTGTCCCACTTTTGTCTTCTATCCTAATGATATTACTGTAATAGGAAGGCTAGCTTTGATGTGATATTGGCATGGTCTAATCTGAATTTAATATGGCATCACTACAGACTTTGTTCGCCTCAATAAAAAAGTTGTTCCACTCTGTGTGCCACAAATTGGCTTAAGCTTGACGAGCACAGAACGGAAATTGCAATGCAGCAGTATTTTCAAAGTCCACTGGATTTCCAGCAGGCTCACACAGGAGGCTGAAGCATACTGTGGCACGCGTCTGGAGATGGGCTTGGTGCGTTTCCACTTGTGCCTATACCACAAACTGGAATCTCCTGCTCAATTCACGTCTGTTAAAAGTTGCCCACGCTGTGAACACACCCTCGATTTAGCCCAATCAGTGTGCTGCACTGGACCACAGGCTTGTAGCTATTAGAGTGCGTCACTGCTGCCTACTGGGGCTGCATTCAAGTCGTATGGGACAAACTGCAGGAGGTCTTCAAGACCAACCGCCTGGAGGTTTTCAAGTATTATAGTTACTTAGAGACTTTAATGTTCCTGTTATTAGTATTTTTCTACAATGACAACTCACATAGCACACTTTAGTGAGTTCACAGCAGACCAAATGCTGAATGGAGAAATAAATTCTCTGGAATAAACTTCAGTTGGCTTTTTTGAATAGAATACCATAGGAATACTACAGGCAGCAGTGTGTCTCTATGATCCTCTTCATCTTCAGCAACTACACATTGGTGCTTGTCACTTTGATTATGAAAGTGAGACCAGTCTGTACAGTGTAGAGACTATAATATACAACAGTATAGGATTGAGTGTTTATAGTATGTAGCATAGTGAATATTATAGATCTAAGACGAACTAAGGCGAAACTGACAGAAGGCCGGGATTGATAGAAAAAGGTGCTGTTACAAATCTGTCTGTTAATTCAGCACCACAGACAGCACCATGGATTTATCAATACACAGCACAGTTAGGCTACTGATATTTCAGAGCCATGGTGGATTCTAACCAATCACAGACAGATAAAGGATCAATGGGTAAGGCAGACTAACATAGTCAACTAAACAACACCTGTGCCCCTGCACTCTCTGCTACTAGAGGAAGGAGAGGGGGGGTTGGCAGTTTAACAAGAGGGGGTGGCACCCCCCTCTAATCATCAACTAATAGGATATAGGATTCCAACTTTTAGGGACAATGGCTTTGCAAATGGAAAGAAATACATTCAAGACATTTGTCAGTGTACAAGGATACACTCAAATTCATTTGGGGTATAACAGTGAATGTAACTGTAACTTTTGTTTGTTCACAAGAAAGCTCCACAGAGAACCTTTAAGGCAGGGAGGTGTGGGTGCAACTCTGAACTATGACCTGTGTAGTGGGTTTAATCACAAGGTGAATGGTACTTTTAAAATTATTTACGGCAGGAAAACTCAAACAAATTCCTGAAAGGTGGAGAAAAGTGGTACCTCAAGTGCCATTCATATTTACTGCTTCACTTGAATGCAACACAAAATGCCAAGCATTGGCACTGAGAACAAGAACATTCAGTGGTTTGACTGACCAAATGAATGAACGTCATGATTTGAAACTTTATTCACAAGGTTTAAAATAATCTTTGAATTCATGTTTTCCAGACCAGCTTGCAATGAGAGAGCATTCAGTGGCTAATTACTGGTTTGAAACATATCTATGAACACATTTTTAACATTTGTTTAACATGTTTAAATTTGACAAAGCAATCTCACATCGACCTGGATTTAGTGGCTATTCTGGAGCTTTCAATCATATCACATAATTGTCAGTAGATGGAGTTGTACATGTCCATATTTCCATCTTTTGAGCAACTGAAAGACATGTCATCCATGTTGGCTTAAAAATGACAAGAGTTTAAGTGTATGTTTGAATTTAATGTTTTGTAGGATGTCATAGGCTGATGTTGCACTTTGTATGAAGCCTCCAAACACTTGTCATTCACAACTTGGCTGCATCTGTTACAGTCACTTGGATATCTAAACACATTGCAGAACTGTCACTGCCTATAACGACAATCATGTATCTAAAGTGTGAGGACTGCTGTGGTCTGTTCGCTACAATTGGTCATGTGACAGCTGGAGAGCTATGTTTTATATTTTTTCTATTCAATCTGCCTGTTTTCAGAGGTATTTAGACTCTATTTCATGTTTATGTTGCACAAAGGCATTGTCTCCTTTTGTGACACTGTCCAGAAAATAGACAGAAGTATGCTTTGACAGCAGTAACATTCATTCACTTTGACTGCTGTACTGTAAACATACAGAAAGCAGACATGTGTTCTGAGTTGGGACCCCTGGGGCCCTGGCAAGTGATCAACCGATGAAACCACAACAGAGAGGCCAGCCTGGGGTGTGTGTGTGTGTGTGTGTGTGTGTGTGTGTGTGTGTGTGTGTGTGCATTTGTGTGTGAATGGGGGGCGCTTCAATGGAAGGGAGGCTTCTGTAACAGCAATTAATGTTAGCAGTTTACAGACTCCTTATAGTCCTTTACTGGAAGCACGGGGGTGTATTTCGGCTACGAGTTCAGGCTCCGTGGTGGAAAGCTGCTGGGCAATAACTTTTGACTGACCCCACTGACACTTCATTCAAAAACTTATAGTATCCTCTCCATTCACACTCACACAGTGGGTTTTTGTTGTCAGATGAGTGACACCACAGATGATGTTCAAAAAGTGGCCCCAATCTGATATTTTTCCATTGTGTGCATGAGTCAAATCCTTTCAGCATGAACAGCGACCAGACAAATTTAACATTTTGATACATTTCCTCTTTGTAGTCCTAAAGCTGACACATATCTTACTATGTATGTGTATATTTATATCTGTACAGGTACTTGAAAAAAGGCAAAGTAAAGCTGTAATGGTGTAAAAAGCTACGGGTAAACAAAGCACAGAGGAATAGTTTGATATTTTGTTAAATACACTTGCTGGTATTTCATTTGTTAAATACGGAGCTACAGCTGGCAGTCAGAATTGAATAAGCATTTTCCCAAAGTGTCAAATCATTCCTTGTTAAATCATTAAACTAATATATATATATGAGTCAGTTTTATGCTGATAATTTAAGCAATAAATCTGTGTGATGACACTTGGCCTCGATTTCATTTGCATACTCCTGCTGAGGAATGCCAGTTGTTTGTTCTTTGCAGTAATGTTGCTATTTGGCATTAGACAGTCAGTTCAGACTGATGCAGGATACGGCCACGAAAACATGATGTGAACAGTCTAAAAAAATCTGAGCAGTAGAAAGTCTGGCAGTGTAAACATAACTTCTAAAACCCCTCGAGGAGAAAGAGCATGAGAAGGGAGCAGTGTTGGGCTGTGAGAAGCAGGGGCCGTGAAATATCAAATACCAAAGTCTTCGAGGAACCTGAAGATGATATCTTAGTTTCTAAATTCGGCTCTGTGTGTGTGTGTGTGTGTGTGTGTGTGTGCGTGTGTGTGTGTGTGTGTGTGTTGGTGGTGTCAGGTGAAAGCCTTGTATCTCCAAAATGTTGATTTCTTGGGAGCCGCACTTAAGAAAAACATTGGTGCTTTAGCAGGATGACAGTGCATTTTTGCCCTCATCCAACAGAGTTCTACGAGTCTAAGGAGCTGAAAAAGATTGAGCTTCAAAAACTTTTTCTCTCTCCCCTGCATTAATGCGCTCTTTGGTGTGTTAACTCACCTGACTCGTGAAAAGAGAGGTTTTACTGGCCCAGCTCAGCAGGCCAGCTCTGGGCTCTGATTCCAACCAGTGTGAAAGCGCCACATCTCAGACCCTCACTTAACTCGCCTCAAACAATGTGCTATTATAGAGTTTGCTCTGTATGGGTTATATTGCTACAGCGCTGGCAGATTACAAAGTGCTCCATCTCATTACTGTCCATATAAGCCCGCAGGCCTCGCCAGCACAAAGGAGTGATTGAGTGATAAGGGGAAAGAGATGGCCTGTAGCTGCCCATGAGAGCCCTCACCTTGGCTGCTCTGGCCTCGATGAGGGCAGAGGTGATGTCATCATGGCTAGAGACACAGGGGTCGACCCCTCTGATAGGTGGGCATGCTGGGACAAAACAGAGCAGCTGGGACACAAAGGCCCCATTTAATGAGAGTGAGACATGAGGCCAGAGCGGACTCCGTGGGTGGCACATAGTGTCATAGCTGCTGAAAAGACCGGTGAGCAATTAATCATCTGATTCAAGAACTGGGCAAAGGGCTTATTATGTAAGGTCAGTTTAGACAACATCGTTGAGGGAAAGGGAGACTTTCTGGGTTACACTTCTGTTTGATCACACTGATCCCCCAAATTTTACTAGATCCCATAATACTGGATCCAGGGATGCTATATTTATCATGATGGTGAGGTCCAACAATTGTGCAACATAATATGACACACTTACCCCTCATTAGAGATGAAGGGTCCTTTGTGGCAGCCTGACAATCATTAAAACTTCTCCCCTGGCTTGGCTTGTTTACTCTGTGGTAATTACCAGGTGATTGTGTAGCCTGTGACCCACATTCAGAGTCAGGTCAGCCAAGACATGGGGGATAATTGACAATGCTCAGAGAAGTGCACGTAGAGAAAGAGTGTTAGAGTGGATAGTCATTTGTTCCTGCCTCATTAGACTGTGTTAGAAGACAAGCTGGCTCACAGTATTCTTGCAGTGGGACAATACCTCATTCCACCGTAAGACCAAAACGTGGGCTCTGGTGTGTAAATGTGTTTGAGAGGGCATATGACAGCCTGGTTTATCCATTTATGCATCCATCTATTCACTCACTGCTACTATGGAAAATAAATGAATAAACTGACTGTGTAATGTATATGTCTTCAAGGTGAACTCATTTTGAGCCAATATGGTTTCTGAAGCATTTTTGGATGGCATGCATGGCTCTTCAGCTCAAGCCATTTTACCTGGATAAATGAATACACCACTTCTACCGTGGCAGAATCAAGTGATTGACTGCCTCCTTTAAACACACACACATGCAGACTAAAAAACTTCTGTCCCATCTTGATTCCTTCACCACCATATATATATATATATATATGTGTGTGTGTGTGTGTGTGTGTGTACATATATGTATATGCATATATTGCATATATATGTATGTATGTATGTATGTATGTATGTGTACACAACAGTTTAAAGCTGGAAGCAGACCCAAGTCTTTATGTCCTCAAAAAAGAAGTAAACAACGAAGCCCAAAACACTAGGCTCAAAGACTGAATGTAATAAAATGCAGTCTCATGACATTGTTGACCAATTGCAGGTGAGGGCCTGTAGTAGGATGGTGAGCAAGGCTGTGTACTTGTAGCTTGTTTTTGGTTGCATCATGCACTTTTGTTAGTGCACACACACCAGATTTGATTTCAGTTGAAGTACTGCAGACCCAGAGCGTCATAAACTTTGAGTTAAGGCTACGCTGGTCTACATGAAATTAATGTGCATGTGCAATTAATTTTCTAAATTGGAAAACTTTTAAAGAAATATTAGTCAACTGAAAAGAGTACCATTACACTGTATAAACATATTAAGGTAGGGTAATGTCATGGTTTTGAGACAAACCCAGCGTCATTCAGTTTCCAACTGTTAGCCGTAACTCCAACCGTAGCCATAACTCCAAAATTCACGAATGGTATGTTTGATGGAGTATTTCACCCCAGAATGTAACAAGAAATTGAGTTAAACTTGTGTTAACCACCAACATAATTTCAGGCTTTTGACCAAAGCCCCATCTAAATTGTGAACCAGCTGCTAAAAAAGGCTAAAACACACTAACTCACTGCTCGGTTTTAGCGCCAAAGCCCCAAAGTAACAATATTTAATTTCCATTTCACCAACTCGTCAGCTTGGTTTCATGTGGTTGTTAGAAGTCATATAAGAAGTCAGATTCTGAAGGAGAAATATCCAAACTGTAATTTGTGTCTGATATTATCCAGTGCTCCTCAGACACATCTTGGACCACATAAAACTATGCATTGGTGAGCAATAATACCCCTTTTAGGTAGCTCATTAGAAAAGTGTTATTTGACATGGCTTGATTGGAGAACATTGTTTCTATACTGGCGCCTGTGTTTACAGAAAACAGCATCAGACTGTTATGGAGATAATATAACAGCCTTATATAAGACTACCTGTCTGTAAAAAATCAAGCATTTTATTGTACTGTTGAGGAGTACCATATGCATTTGGCATTTTTTTCCGTGTTTGGGGGAAAAAAAAGAATGAACTATTTTCTGATAGTGGTATAAATAAAGCACATGATATATTTAGAATAGTTGAGGTTAATTAGCCAGCTCATGAATTAGTGGTTGGGTCCAGATCAAACCAACATGTCACAGATGCTTGTGAACCTCAGTGCCATGAGGTTACAATTGTAGGATGTTTTGGGATATTTGTTGTTTACGATGTGTGTTCTACAGTTAGGGGTAATTGATTGCCGTGATGGTGTGTGTTGGAACATGTTGTATTTTTCCGTAAGGCCAGCGGCTGAGAGGGGGCTGGGCTGCTGTAGCAGATAAAAAAGCCTTCTAGGACCGTCCAACCTTCCCAGGAATTTGCAGAATTCCACTTCCTAATTATGACATTCGCGGAGCAGAGGCCCAACAACCCCCCCATCACCCCAACACCCATTACAAACAGACACTTTCGTGAACACACACAGGCACACATGCACAAACACATGCACACATTCCAATTACTAGCATCATCACAGACGAGAGGCAGAAAAGTGACAGGGAAATGGAGGGAGAGGATAAAGAGGAAGACAAGAAGGCAAAGGTGGAAAAAGAGGTCGTGTGTGCGGCAGAGAGTGGCTTCAAGTTGATAGTTCAGTCATTACTGCTGCTGCATTACTACTAGTACTTTCTGTCTTTCTGCAGGCATTTCAAAGTTCTAGCGAGCATACCTCAGCTTGGCCCAGTTCCTGGAGGTCTTTGGGATCAAATAACAGGTTGTCTTAAAGGTAAGAAACTGCATCATCTCCACATTTCAGGGTTTAATAGTTTGTATACAAACCATTTACAAGTGTGTACCACATAAAAGTTTAACTCATGATAGTTGTTGTTTATCTAAACATGTACAAGTGTAATCATCCGCTCTGGCATTAGGTGGATGCAACTGAAAGTAGAAAATGTAGGCGTACTTGTAGTAGTGTTAACAAATTATTCTTTATTTAGTTCAACCTTCAATCCATTCAGAAGAGTAAACAGCATTCACGACGCAAGTGGAGCTAATCTAAACTGAGCTAAAATAAGATAATCTCAGTCAACACAGTGCATACGCCACTCAGAATAATTAGAAGAGCCATACGTTTTTTTACGACAGTTAAATCTGCAATAACTAATATTGTTGGCCACCTGGGAGCAGAAACAAGCCCTAAACACAATCCTGAGGTATTATCACCTTTTGACTTGACATGTTGAACTTGTTAGCAAACAGTTGCCTATCCTGCAGATAAACGATGAAACATTACTATTCATATGAAGTTGTGTTTCTTTAAGTCTGGTATTTACTCTCTTTTTAGCTCTGTTTTTGGTCTCTGCCAACTCTTGAGGGGAATATCTGGCTCATTAGCCGCTAAATGCTCCACTATGTTCACCAGTCACTATTTGCCTTTGTCGGTCAGCCAGCTAGTCTGTCACTGTACAGCCATTTTTTTTAAAACTAAAAATGGCTGCCTTCTCTGCTCAAACACTTAAAGAGAGATGCATTTGAGAACGTGTGAGTGAATCAAACAGTGATGTGGCTGGAAAACCAAAACAATGAGCTGAAAGATGGTAAAATGCTTTCTAAAGCTGATAGAAACTGTAGAGTCAGGTGAAAATTTTGTGCGCATTCATCATTATGAGTGACCCCTTTCACATACTACCAGTCATGTGATCCATTGTTAACAAAATAATATTGATTATAGCCACAATAGGAAAAATATGACTATTCACTATCAAGCCTCTTGCTCCCACATTTCCCATTCATAGCCCACATAGGGCTGATTAACTGGGTTGTCTGCCTGGCTTTAAGTATGGCCCCTACGTTTTGCCAGAAACGCTTTGGGACACAAATTCTCTGGTGTGAGTCGTGGGAGGTACGAACTGAGCATGGGTGTTTCTGTTTGCTCTGTACATTTTGTTCCTTGGGGAAATCTCACTGATTAAGTGCTACTATTTTGACAATATGTCAACTCACAGGGAGTAAAGATGAATTTATGTGCTTGGCAGTTCTGTAAACAGCATCACTGACCAACATGTTCCCAACCTCATCCCAATGCCATATGAAAAAAGGGTCAGAAGACTGCCTATTTTAGTGCTGCTGTTAGACTGTAAAACTGTAATGAATCGTTTTAATTAAACCCCATGAAGTGCCTTCTCTTTTTTAATTTCTCTTCTAAATAAATCTTTGGTGTAGCATTGGTGAGTGTGCATGAATTCTCTATGACACAAACATACCAATTCCTAAAATGCATATGTATGTTTCTTTATTTTTAGGATCGAGCCTCAGGCCAGACCACTGTGTGAGTCGCCGTGGGGATAAAAGGGCCCTTTATTAGAGATGGCACACAGGGGTCCTTCATAAGGCCCACATGGGCACTTTATAACATCTGACATAAGCATTTGTGAGTGTGGTTACCAATGCTTGTGGTTCCATCACTGACACTGCGGGACTGATGGAGTCCAGTCTTATGTGATTGGAAGCCTTGCTCTCACTCACTTTCTCTCCCTTCTCAACTGCCCTCCAACCAAGAGAAAGAAAAGGGAGAAAGGAACAGATGGGGTGAATATAGAACCAGAGAGAAGAGAAAGGAGAAAATCAAAATCTAGTGATGCTGGACCAAAACACACAGAAGCAGTTGGATAAACACCATGAACTTTATATAAAAGCTCTGAGGGGGCTACTAATCATTTTCAGCCAGTGCTATGTTAATGTGCATCAGAGGTGTTGACTGACTTTATTATTGTTTTATAGAAAAACAACTCCAAATCAATTCATATGGGTGTTTTCTGATCCTGTGCCCCATATCACTATGATGGCACCTTTGTCACTGTTTTCCAAACAAAACTTTGACTGTTACAAAAATGAATGATGGTTTCATTTGGTCAATCAACTCGGTTAAGGATAAGAACAAATTGTGGATTGGGACAAAACAAGGCTAACAGTGTAGAGCCATGCTAGCGGCTCTGGAAGGATGAGGTTAGCAGTGCTTCACCTGATATGCTAACATCAACATGACAACATGCTCACAATGACAATATAACACTCCAATGTTTAGCAGATACAGTATTCTGTTTACCATGTTCATCATCTTAGTTTAGTGTGTTAGCATGCCAATATTTGCTAGTAGCACTACATTCAATGTATACAGTAGATTACCGAAGCTATTATGGTTTATCCCCTGAGTATCTTGAAGTAGCGAATTTCATTGCAAACTATCGCTGTCAAGACATTTCACTCCACCACAAATATCAACCTCACAGTGGCAGGAAAACTCCAGGGATCACTAAAGCCATCAAGATTTATCTTCTGGGAACCAAGATGCTTTGAAAAACTTAAAAAGCCAAATGATCACCAAAGTCAGGGATTCATCCTTGGAGACCATGAATGCATGTACAAAATTTGTTCGCAAACTATCCTTTATTTGTTGAGATGTTTCATTCTGGGTCAAATTGGTCAACTGACCAACCGATGGGCTGATGTTTCCATCTCTAGAGCCCTGCCACTAGCATTGCTAAAAACTTCTTAGTCAGCATCAGAAAAACATTATGGTTTTGGTTTAAAAAAAAACAAAACTATGTGGTTAAGTTTAGGGGAAGATTATGGTCATGATAAAAAGAAAACAATGTTGACAACAGTGAAAGGGGATGCAAACAGCAGCTGCTCGTGTCACCCAATCATCTATTCAGACTTCTTCCCAAAGATATTTTTTGTGGTGCAATAACAACATCATGTTGCTTCCACCTTTGTTTCTGACAGACAACAGTCATAATTCGCACGGCCACACAAGGTCCCTCTCAGAAAATCATAAACAGGGGTCATTTAAGGCATTTGAACAAACAACCAGTGCTGTATTTTTCTTGTAAGGACCAGTCTCCAAAATTAGCCAATGTCTTCCAGGTCAGGAATGTTAGATAACCTGCTACCAGTTTTCAGGCCATGCCCAAGTGTTTGTGTTTGTATCCGTATGTGTGAACATTCCTTGCATGGCCAAGCATCAGAGCTGAGTGCACAGAGGGGGGTCAGGGGAGTGCTTGTAGACCAACTCAGTGAACCCTGGAAGGCCGGTTCATCCTTCATCATTACCTTGTGCTGAAAGATCACAGTAAGAGAGAGGGAGCAGGCTGCCTTCAGTTGTTTGTGTGCACACAGAACACACTTTTATCCTGCTCACAATCCCTTATCTATCCCTTAAACCCTCACTTATCCAATGCCTCTGAGCACATTTTCTTGAGTCTTGTAATAAATCTGTTCTCTCTATGGCTGGTTGGTTGGATTTCAAGGCAAGAGGCTAAAGTTATTTGTTATTTCTGCACAGATTTTAAGTCCCTAAATTCTTTGCATTATAGTTCTGTTTTCAAGAGCATAAACAACAAGATAGTCTGATGTATGTGAAGCTCTTCATCATTAAACAAAATATATCAGACATTCATGCATCATTTTAAGAAATCTCATGTGACCCTGTTTGCATATTAAACAACCACAAATAGCATTTCTACCCCAAGGTTGAGAACTGAAGCTCTGCAGCTCTTGTGCAACAAGTTGAAATAAACCGGGCCCATAAGTACTTGTTGCAATGTTGATGTCTTCCTCCAGTGTGAACCTCACGTTTGGCTCTGAACTCTATGTCAAGGGAGACCACATGGCACAGCGAGACATTTTTAAGGTCCAGGGAGCCTAAGAGCAGCGAGGTGCAGCTTAGTTTTCATGACATAGCGATGGTGGGCGCCACTCATCTTCATGGTTGTGGATTCCAACCCCCAATCTGATGATTATGCTGTCTTGGCCATCCTAGCGTGCGTAGTCATACCTGTGGGTTGGATGGGAGCTGCAGACAGCTAGTGAATTGAAGTTGAGCAGTTATGGTGCGAGAAGAAGGCCCAGGGTCTAAACACGGTCTTAGTGGAGTCCGTCATGGTAGGTTTGGTGAGAGACGCAGACAATGGCTCCTCCGGTGCCACTGTGGTTATCGGCTGCTGTGGTTGGAGCTGAACTGGGCTGCGGTATCACATGATTTGAGTTAGCTTAAACCTGTATGTCTGCGGGCTAATGCTTCTGGTTAACAGTTAGCCAGTTTATATGTGTTGTGGGTTAGATTTAGCTGCTAACCAATGGCCAGGCATCTTTGTGAGGTCCAAGCTGGCTGAAGTTGCTGTGCAGGCTCATTGCTGGTTGAATGTACGCTGCTGGTGTGGGTTAGAGGGAGTTGGCCTTTGGAGCTGAGGATGTAGCAGACATACACAGTGGTGGGAAGTATGTGGTAATTATTGTGTTCAGGACTGCCATCTGTCAACTCTCCCCTTCTAGATATTTACTGGACCCACATTCCTCCTGCTGGGTTGGTGGATGGGATGCACTTTGTAGTGTGTGCTCGTGTGTGTGCTCATGTATTACTCAAGTTGTGGGGACAAAAATTCGTTTACACAGTCACATGTGGGGACTCACAGTCAAATGTGGGGACAAAATACAGGTCCCCACAAGTTAAAAGGAAATGAATGTAAGTCTATGTAATGTCCCCACAAGTGATGAAAACCCCCTTGTGTGTGTGTGTGTGTGTGTGTGTGTGTGTGTGTGTGTGCGTGTGTGCATGTGTGTGTGTGATAAACGCATACATGCAGTAGACGAAGTGGTGTATATGGTGTGTGCACCAGATTCTGTGCCCTGGGCCATCTTCCGTCATCATACCTTATTGTCCATTTCTTCTCTCCCTCCCTCCGTCTCTCTCCCTTTCTTATTTTCTTGTGGTTTATATCTCGTCTACAGATTCAGTTTGTGTTACTGAGTTATTTACATTTTTCAGAGACGCAGTTATTCATTGCATATACAAATATAACTCAGTCTGTTTATGTGTTGTGTGTATGTTAGATTCCAAACATTCTTCTTTCTCCTTGTAATGACACGCAAAGCATTAGGTGCATTAGCTGTGTGTTTTTGGGCTGGGGGGGGTGAATGCTTTCCATTAGAAAAAACAAAATCCTTTTTGCATTTTTGGTTTGTATACTTACCCACAGTCTTTTCCAAGAAAAAAAAATCTGGAAGGTTTAATTTGTCTACACTGTCGGTTTTAAGTGTACCTGTCATGTCGTGAACTGGGTTCACCTCCACAATTTGAGCAGAGCTCTTGGCTTTGCTCATGGAAATCAGTCTAGAGCTTATACATGGGCATTTGAGTTTTCTGTTTGTGCTCTATAGTTTTGGAGAAATCAATTAAAAGTTTGTGTTTGAACTGATTTGACTCTGCAGGGAGGGATGAATAAATGAATACAGATGAATAATGACTTGCGCTTTACTTTCTGTCTGTCACTTTCCAGCTCTGTCTCTCTCTGTCTGATAAAGGAACAGTGGCTCTGGTCTCAGGAAGGAGTAGCTTTAGTGGCACTGCCTGTGGAGCCAGAGCTGACTTTGAGGATTATTATAATCCAGTTAGATAACAAGGATATTATTTGACAGAGAGCTGAGAAGGCCTGTAAAATTGTTATGGCGTAAAAGAAAATAATGTACAAGAGAGACATGAGGGACAGACAGAGATAGACTGAAGGTGATATGAGATAGGCAGACATGAGGCAAGTTTCGCCAAACATCTCTTACTCAATGATCTGCCTACATCCGTATCTAAACACTAGGATGAACTTGCAGGCATAGCTGCTTTGGTCTCCCGTGCTTTCTAGAAGTCCCACACAGGTATACCTAGCATCCCCAGACTGAGACGTGCGGTGATGTCAGAGGAACGACTTATGTCTGACAGCTGCTTTTGGCGACAGGCCAGGCAGGTCGGTCAGCAAACATAACCCGTGTCCCCTGTAGCGTGTTTGATGTTTGGAAGTATATACAGCCGGCAAGGCCTGAGCAGTGGTCTTGGCTGTCTTGGTGGGACCCTTGAAGGAGTTTGTGTTGTTATAGGAAGGGTCCCAAGCCACGGCATTAGCTCTTATTCCCCACAGCCACTCATGACAAACCAGCAGGCTTCAGATGTGGCTTTTCCACACACACAAGAGCAGAGTGGGTCAGACTAATATTTTATAGACCTGTAAAAACAGCACCATAAACAGAGGCTTCACTGAGTAACACATGAGGGTCTTGTCCTATGAACCAACAACCCATAGAGGCAATGATTTTTGTGTATATGTGCACACGTGTTAAAATTCTATCATCATGATGTGGGGTGTTTAACCCCCATCTGTAAAATGAGCTGCGTGATTCTACATACAGTGTGTGAACTTGGCAGTTTATGACCTGGCAGTCGGTGATTGCACATCCACTGCATTCAGTGTGGATGTAGTCTCCTTAGCACCGTGTCAGGGTCGACTTTACTGACATCTCAGCTTTTCCTTAAGGTCTGTGTTTCTCATGGCTACAAACTTTATTTGTTGGCTTCATCTGTCACTGGCTTTACTTTCAAAATCACACTTTTCTAAATCAAAGATTCCAGTGAAATGTAATTCTCTGAAATACTGTATAGTGGAGGTGTTCCTAGAATATGTTGTTCCTAGAAAACTGGGTGTTAAGTCTCAGGAATGCATCTCAAACCAAAATATGGGTGGAATGGTTTCTGCGAAAGCCAAACTTGGAAACACATTGACACCACGACTTTTGGCATTATCAAAATAGGGCATTGTAGGGGGAGATGGCATGGTGAGGAGTACAATGGGGGGGGGGTGTCTTATAACAATCATGTTGCTCATGATTCGGAGTGCTGAGATGACTGATCCACTGAGCTAGCATTCTCCACTCAGCAACCTTAGGTGGTGGGCACTGAGGCCGGCATTGCTATCTGAGTCACACGCATGCACACATGCACACATGCACGCGCACACGCTGCTGCGCAAAGCCAAGCATGAGTGCCACCACACATGAATGGAGATAAATGCAGTGAGCGCCTGAGGTTTCCAACGTGGCTGTGTTATATGAGTAAATGATTAATCCGCATACTTGGACCCTGTCTCCTGTCCGCAAGCAGCATACTCCAAGGCCACACAGCTGGTACCAATTTGCGTGCCCCCGCCACATCGTGATCCAACTGCATGTGTAGGAATCATGGCTTATCGCGGCAGTAATTCACTCCTTCCTCTCATGCTGAGGCTATTCTTGGCCTTTCTGCCTCTTTATTTTTAGTCACGGTTGCTTCTCTGGGTCATTGAAGTGGTCTTGATGTGGTGTGTCAGCTCAAAGCAATGGACCCTGGGTCCTAAACTGTCATGAATCACCTTTGGGATGCACGCTTCAGCACAGGCACAACATCTATGACCAACACAAAAACTGCTTTGTGTGGCTTTGTTCTTCTGCAGATGGTCCTACTCACCTGGAGGTGGTGGGTTCAAGGATGCATTGTTTTTCAGCTATGTTGTGTGACTGTTCATGTTTGGGCGCACATTAACGTGTGAGAGTGCGTGCATGTTTGACTCTACCCCTCAGTGCATCAGGTTTACATGGTATCTCCCACATTTTCCAGACTTTTGTCTGGAAAATCTGGGCCCCATTAAAGGTTTGGCAAATGAAAACACAAATAAAAATAGACTGAACAGTCTCTGATAAATCTTCATGTGAGGATGTATTCTTTAAGACATCAAAGTGGTCACTCATAGGACATGTGTTGTATTTCAAGGCTCTGACAGACCCTGAGGTGACCTCGCAGGAGGACGGACGGCCCCCGGGCTCCTCATTTGATGACCTCATTCACCGTATGAACTCGTCTCCCCGTCCTCTGTGTCTTGGCTCATCCCCGGGTTCCTGGGTGGACTGAGAGCTACAGGGAACATGGAGTGCATCCCAGATTAACATAATGGAGTTAATTGATCAACTAAAGTTCAGTTGGGGGACAGTCCTCGAATGCACTCACTCCTTTTCTGTGTGTTACTCACTGAGGTCCAAGATTACCTCACTCCATTCATTGCTTCATACCTGAATCTGAGCTCTCGGGTCACATCAGATAGTAATGACAGCTTCCTTTGTCTGTTGCCTTTTCTTTGTTCAGCTCTCTTATTACTGTTGGGGTCAAAGGAAAATAATGGTTGATTGGAGAAACTTAGCTCCAATTCTTGAGAAGAATGTAGATGAAACATTTCAAAACATAGTAAAGGAATAGTTTGATATACTGAGAAACTGGTTTATATGCTTTCTTACTTAGAGTTAAATGAGGAGATGGTCTCATTTGCACAATAACATGAAGCTACAACCAGGAGACAACTACGTATTTTAGCATAAAGAGGGACCATTTCTGCACTGGGCACAGTGACTTCTGGAGTCTTGTTGTCACCATTAGTTTGTCAGGCATCCAGGAGAGACCCCAGGAAGTAACCACATCCGGTAAAGAAGTTCAACACTTAAACCCCCGTACAATTGTAGCTGGTCCTTTAACAATTTACACAAAAACAAGATTTAATGAGTTGATTAGAGAGCTTTAGAGGTGGTAACTTTGAACAGGGCCGGGCTAGCTACTTCCAGTCGTTGTGCTGGGCTTAGGTAGCCATTTCCTGGCTCCAGCTTCACATAAAACTATAGGACTATATGACTATAGACTATGAGGCTTGAATGAGACATTAGATTAGTATCAATCATCTAATCTAAATCATGACAAGGATGTGAAAACGAAAGTGTATTTCCTAAAATGTTGAACTAATTTTGCTTTGAGAACAAATTTCACAACACAAATTACTTGAAAAATGTAAGCAATTACCCATAAATCACGTAAATAAGTTACCCATCTGTAGAATTTTGCCGGACGGGGGAGGCCCAGGTGTATGGCGTGCTAATACATGGGAGCACTGAGCGTTAACTTTGTTGAGCTACTGTTGGAGTGACAGAGGGCCTACACCTGTTTGCTTCTTGTTTTTGCTGAGAACTGTGAAGCTGACTTCCTCCGGAATTTATTTTTTTTGGACTAACCACAAATGACAAAACTTGAACAAAAATGTCTTCAACAAACACCATTTGGTCTGGCAGCTTGTGGGGCCTGAGCTTGAACTAGCTGTTGATGCTGACCCGAGGTAAAGTCCCAAACAACCCACTGGCTGGCAGTTTTCACATTCCTTCCTTCCGTCTTCACTATTTTCACACATGCACACACACAAACTTTATGTTAAAAAGTGACTCCAGCCTCAACACTAAAAGAGCAGATTGCGAGTCATTCTTATAACAGCTAGCTTAATGTTAGTCCCAGTGACAACACAACAAAACACAACTACAACATTATGTAAATAAGACAAAATGTGAATGACTGGGGATAGCAGCATTTCTCCTGCTTTGGAGAAACATCTAATTGACCTCAGTTTGCCTTTCTTCTGCACTGATGCACCCTGAAGAGATAAAAGTGGAATACAGCTTGAGAGATAGAGAGGAAGAGTAAGCGGAATGAGTAGCAAAGCAAAGCAAAAATAATGACAGTAGCCGATGACCTTTGACAAAGACTGAAGTTGAGAAAGGGACATGCATGAGAGGGATGAACTGAGGTAACGATTAATGCCCTCCTGCTTAATGTAGATCAGTGTTCTCTCATTAAAATATCTATACAGGATGAACCTACCTTGTCCACAGCTTGGGGAGCAATGACAATCTCTTTAACGGCTTGATATCAGCTTCAAATTAGCTTAATAATATGTGTGCATGCATGCATGCGCGAGTGGGTGTTTTTGCAGCTACAGGGATTCAACTGTGAAGAGAGAGAGAGAGAGAGAGAGAGAGAGAGAGAGAGAGAGAGAGAGAGAAAGAGAGAGAGGTTTTCCAAAGTAGCTCCTATTGTGGCAGATAATCTGCCATCAGCTATTCAGGGATTTACCAAGATGGAGTTTTTACTATCAGAGTTACTGTTAATTACTTCTAAAATATCAAAGGAATATGTGAAACCACAAAGAATAATAAGTTAGAACTAATGTCTCCAAAAATATTATCCTATTCTATTATTCTATTAAGTGATACTTCATGAATCAGTAATAAGCCATAGTTTTTGGCCAGTGTCTATCCTCCCCAACACAAAGCTTTTACTGTCAGCATTTTTTAACTAAGCAGCTGTAGAGCATTCGAACCAGTATGCATTCAATAACAATTTTTAACATTTAGCATTACTAATTTTAGATTTGATGTATATTTATGGTGTGATAACTCATTATTAGGGACTTATTAACAGCAGACTTTAGTGAATAAGTTATTAAAAAACAGGCCTCCCACTAGTGGCCATTCGAGACAATGCTTGCAATTGCGTCATGGCGGGTTTTAGACGTGTCCCAAAAGTGTCTCTCCACTCTACTCCTTGGAGAATTTGCGCCTAGTCTATTTTTGACAGATACCATGTCAAGCTGCACAGAGCAGACTGAGCCAGACAGGAAGTCAGACACAGGAATGACAGAGAATCCAGTAAATTTTCAAAATAAAACACCCTGTGCATACTCCCAGTCATATATCAACAATGAACACAATTAAAACAGACTAAAAAAGAAACAATTTAACTATGTAGTCTGCTTAGGAGGACTCGACTTCTGAAGTGCTGCTGGAACATGATGGAATCTCAATGCAGCATTGCGTTTGAGTAGCACCAGCATCTCAGACCAAAGCAAATGTTCGCTACATCTCTCACCTCTCTTCGTGTTCCTTAAGTCTATACACACACACACACACACATATATATATATATATATATATATATATAGACAGGAGGATAAACATCAGCCACAGGAATTTGCCATACCTAGGAGTCCAAATTTGTATTATTGATTAATGAAGGCTTAAAGGAGTAGTCCACCATTTTGGGAACTACACATGCTTTCTGTAGCTTAGCATAAAAGGAAATAGAGGCAAACAGCCTGGATCTGTCAACTATGAGGTTGCTAGGCAACCAGCGAGACTCTTGGAAGTCAGTGTGCATGGTGCTGGTCGCCAAGGCTGTGTCCAAAATCACATCCCTATTTATTACATAGTGCCTCAACTGTCTGCCACATTAGTAACTCTGAAATCTCACTTTACTGCTCACTATTGGACTGCTATTACTACCTGTTATACAGGGAGAACTGATCGTATGAACAGGAGAGTGATTTCAGACAGCCCAAGAAATAGTTTCAGTCCATGTTCATGCATGCGCACATGTATACACTCCTGCACACACGACAGGATTTTTATATTATCAGGATGCAGGATGATTCATTCAGACTTTAGCACACCTACCAAGCGCACCTTTCAACACCATGGATGCCATGCATTTTCATTGCCAGTTATAGTATGAAGGAAGGAGTAAGCTTCCTGAAGCTCTTTAGAAAGACAGGCTTTCTCTTCAGCATGGCAGCTATCTGTTAGCATACAGGTTCTCTCAGTAATGACTTATAGGCCAGCAAAAGCCTGAATATATAAGCACAGAAAACAGGTGTAATAATTATCATTTGAATTGCAGTGAAAACAGAGAGATATTAGTGTTGTGCAGATGTATGTCAGGGCTCGGTACCCCATGTTTGAAAGCAGGACAATTCTGGACAAACTGGGACGTCTGATCTCCATACTTCTGGTTTCAGCTCCATATCTAGCATTCAGATATGACAGTGTTATATTGTTCTATCTCACTCTCAAAAAAGTCTAAAAAGTAAATAAGAAAGCGAATAAGCACATTTCCTAAAATGTTAAAACTGTTTCTTTAATGTTTTATTTTTCAACCATTACTGAATCATATATTTAGTTCCAACATGCCATCTCTTAAAGTATGGCTAATTAGAAAGCAATACCATGAAGGTCTGTCATGTGCTTGTGTATGTTTGTACCAGTCTGGATCTCAAAATGAAATTACACATCAGTCAGCAAACCATCCACAAGCACCTAAAAGAGCCAGAAGCCAAAAGAAAACCTAATTTTGGTCCTAAATCATTACACCTGTGTGTGACAGGCTTGGACCTCTCTGGGCATTGTGTGTATGAGGGTGTGTGTGTGATTGAAGGTTTGCGAGCTGCCAGCACTTCAGTTCTTCCAATGTCTGGCCAAGCACAACACTGGCATGGTTGCAAAATGGCCATAGCAAGTGCCTGGCAGGGGCATCCAAGAAGAGAATGCCAAGCTGAGGCAGCAAGACTCAAGTCTATGCAAAAAAAGGTCACACCCTCACCTCTGCCCCACAATCCAGGCTGCCACAACACAGGCTAGACTGACAAATTGGCATCTCAGTCTAGTAGCTATTAACACACCAATGGATTCATCAAGTTACACCACCTATTCAGCAAACTGGTGATCTCTAATGACACCAGATTCATGCTTATATCAGCCATTGTAGTCTAATCTTTCAAGAAAAAAGTATACGGTGATAGTAGCATCAGTTAAATGTAAATTATGAGAAGCACAGGTCCCAGACCACTGGCTTTGGCCTCTCACTGAGCTCCAGCACCGACATAGAATCATATCACAGGCGTTCAGCATTATTAAAATTGAGGAATTGAAATCCTTCCTGTATGTTATAATGACATTTGTACATTTGTCCATTGCTTCTTTCTTCTTTCTTCTGCACCATAACTATTCAACTGTTTTCTGGGAAAAAGAAGCACTGGTAGATATTATTTGTCAAGTCCAGTTTTTCCACCATTCATCACAGGGGCAGGGGTAATTGTGGAGGGTACAGCCTATGGAACATTCCAATGAGGGAGGAATGATGGGGGTGGATAGATTCAGTATCTCTCCTGTGCTGGACACAGCCTTCTAACTGTCCTCCATTAAGGCATGTGTTCTGATGAGTGATTCAGTGTGTCTATATTGGGCAGGAACTCGAAACAGTGACATGAAAACGCAGTTGGCAGCAGCCTCATAAATCCCACATCAGGCCCAGGGAAACCATAATCACCACTTTCGTTTTTCAGCCTTGTTTATTTCAGAGGCTGGGGTTACAATTAAGACCATTTGCCTTGCAATTACTGTGTTAAAAATAATAAAACAATTTCGGCCTACCTAAAATACCTGCATTTTGTGTAATGATTCAGGGCGTGCAAATTGAAATTGCAATGTTTGGACATTGTCAGGGAGCTGTGTGAAGCTGCCAGAGTGATAGAACTATGTTTATCTGGATGTTTGTCTGCTTCTGGATTGCTAGCACTTTGTCAGAATGCAGCCAAACCCTGGTCACAATTTCTGCCTGACCTTCACAGGATAATTTTAGCTGTGTGGATGTATAATGTCATGATTTACTGCAAGGATTAGTTTTTCAACAGCCGCAACGTAACTGAGGAACGTCTCCCGAGGGCCAGTAAGTAAATTCCCTTGTCAGTAATCCACCCCTGCTACATACAGCCCCCCACCCCCTCCACCCACATGATCCCCACCACACTACTTACCCTAATTTTCCCAATAAAGTCACACAACCCAGCCAATCTCTGCCTTCAGACCAGCATAGCCATGGATGTACACAACAAAAAAAGCTCAGCCGGAGAAGGATTATATGTCTATACCTGTGGAAGCGGAGAGAAGCCTTAATGTTTTAGGTATGCACCATTGATGACCTGATACACGTTTTTTGCAAACTGCAGAGATGGTAATGCAAAGGTGTGATCGGATGTGATGATCCTGATAATATTTATCGGTTTTGCTAATGCAGCTAATTTAGCTTGTATTTATCCTGCTTATGCAATAAACTCTCACTCCCAGTTCGACACATAGGGACTCTTCCTTAGGACAGCTTGGCATCACTTTTTAAGACACTGGGTGCTTCTTTAGCGTCATTTTTCAACATGCAGGGCTCTACGATGAAGTTGTTGATAACAAATATACGTCGCCTGGTTAACAATGAATGGTAACAGTTTAAAAAAAAAACTTTCTGTGAACAATAATGAACATGTGGTTAATGCTGTGAAATGGTCACACTTTGGTATGGTCTAGGCACAAAACTACTTTGTTAGTTTTAGGAAAAGATCATGATTTAGCTAACATATTACGTCATGTTACTTACACACATTACTTCACCACAAAAGAAATCAATCATTACTTTTTAGTTCAAACGGGATGCAAACACCAGTCTCCTGGGTGAAAGCTCTGTGCTTCTCCCGTCCAGCCTCCCCCCCTTCCTTCATATGTGGACTTTTCTTGCTCTTAATACTACGTCATTTGATGTGTTGTGAGTGGGAACAGCCTGTCTATGTAATTCTATTGAACTACCCCACATGTTCAAAATGACACTTGTGTTATGTTCAGGTAGGAATTGGACTCAATAGCAGACACGCAGACAGGGAAAAAGGGTAAATAGGTGGCTGGGAAGTCCAGGGAACAGCAGGTGGGGCAGGAGGTAATGAGATAGGGTGTTGCTCCAAGATATGCTGGAGCGCACAATGCTCAGGTGGAGTGAGTACTTGCCTGGCAGGCACGTGGTGATGGAGGCACAGGTGAAGCAAGGTGGTGGTGGTGGTTAAGGATTGAAAGTTTCAGGCAGGTGGAGGCAAGAGGCTCCAGGTGGGGCTGGAGATTGATGCTGCTCAATTCTCTGATCCAGTACAAAGGAAAAAGACACAGACAGTGAGACAGTGGAGAAACTAATACTCAATGATAGCAAACACTAGTAACACTGGTAACTCGGCCAACAATACCACTGAGGAGCGGAAACAATCTGGCTACAAGTCTTCAGCAGTCCACAGTCTTTATACTGTGCTGATTATGATGAGTTCAAGCTGAGTTGGAGCCAGCTCCCAGGCCACCTGGAGAAACACAGCCAGCCTCTGCCAAAAAAGGAAGCACACAAAACACTGTCCCACCCCTCTCCACAGCACACAACAAGAAGAATTCTTCCAAACCACCACAACTTAAGGGGTACCCAGTGCCTTAAAAACTAATGCTAGTCAGGAAGGTGTCCTGACTAAGTGTCTGGATATGACAAGCTGGGAGTGAGTACGGGTTGGCTTCCAAGACATTCTTACTGTAGTTGGAAACATGGCATTGGTTGCTTGCTAGGCCTTGCATTTCATGTTGATGTTTTGGTAATTAAGCTGGTGTTTGAAAGGAGCCATGTTTCAAACACCAGACAGTGACATCACTGAGTGTCTTGAGGTTCTGCACATCGACATACTGGGGGCAGAAACGTGCTGTAAAAGGCGGCAGTGTGCCAGTAAAACAGGGGGAGAAGATCATTGTCAAAACTGAAGCTTTTAAAGCATTTTTAAAAATCTGTGGAGGGGAATAAATTCAACACCTGTAGGCCTTAAAGAGGAATGAATTGACTTTTTTTGGTAGCACAAGTAGTAAACGCAACACTGACATTATAACATGTTAGCGAACAGTTTGGACACAGACCAACATTAACATCCATTTGGAATCATGATTCTTGCTGAGTCTAACATCCACTCTCATATTAGCTCTGTTTTGGTCCCCACCCACCCCTGAGGGTAATACCTGACTCTTCAGCTGCTCGGCTATATTCACCTCAGCTTGTTACTAGCTTTGTACAGTGGGTTTATTAGAGCATTTTACAGAAAAAACATCTGCCTGTTGGAACAGGAAACTTGATAAGAATGTTGAGACTGAATCACAACAGTAAAGCTGTGGGTCATAAAAACAAAATAATAAGCTGAAAGACACTAAAATGTGTTTGTCACTATGAGTGACCGCTTTGATCCATTGTCAATGTAAAGCTATTGATTAGTGCAGCTTTGTGTGAGCATTTTGGTTTAAACAAAGTGCAACCATAGTTTCAGGAAAACATGAAAACCAAATATAATTGCTGAGTAAATTGTGATGACTTACATTGTGCTCATTTGTGCATAAAGATGCTTATCATGTTGTTCATACAAATCTTTGCAACCTTTGTAAGTGTCCTTTATTTCCAGGCTTTTCCTACTCTGTCATTCAACATTTGCCTCACAACTTTACTTCCCTACAGCCCTCTGTTATCTTTTTTAAGGCCTAAATCCCTCCACTCTCATGAGGTGTTTGGATCCAATGAGCACCACGGTGTGTGTGCGAGGGCGGCCCGGATATGGATGTCCGTGTTTCATGTTTTTGATCCAGTTGTTGTGGAATCTTATTCATACTGCGACACATGTGCTGTTAAGATGAGAACTAGCGAGCTCATAAAAGTTGTGCGTCACATCCCACGCAATGCAAGCCGTATAGGCACGAGGTCTGGCTGTGCCGTGCGGGGGAGAGCTCACAGTGCACGGAAAGCTCATGTCTCACACCAAGCTCTGTGCTGCAGGCCCACATACACTAATTAGACCTGATATACAGCCTGATGTGTGCTGATTGAAAGCAGGCTCATCTAACTCAGGACAGGGTCCTGTTGCACTGCTGTGGAACGCCGGAGGGTGTCATTTTGTTTCCAGGCGCTGGTCTAAGGTCAGTTTCATGGTCTCAAGACAAATTTCTTTGGTAGTGATTTAGAGAGGGTAAACTGATGCGAATCTATGAGTATTATGCACCGACTTATTGACTGTGGTGGTTTGAGCTCTCGCGGGGCTCTGCAGCTCACAACCAGCTGTCCATGTGGCGACAGCTTCAGCTTCACACAGAAATGAGCGGCATGCACCAGGCAGCACAGGCCACGGCACCATGCCAACCATGCCAGGCACTCCCTCAGTGCCTCATGCAGCATGTGCCTTTGTTGGATGTGCTAGGCTATAGTGCCTTACTTGAGGAATGATAACAGGGAAACACTAAGCCCTCAACCCTTGTTTATCTATCAGTATAGCTCTTTCTTTCTCAACCTTGTCAAACAGTTTTTGTCTAACCTGAGCGAGAAGTGCATGCTTTCTTTCACTCTTCACTATCCTCTCTGCCTGTCTCATAAAATGTATCACTGGGGAGGTACTGAGATGGCAGGACAATTACCCAAAGAGCTGTTTTCACTGGAACTGCAATCAAGCATCTGGACAACTCAGCCATCCATAATCAGGCTTTAAGCCAAAGCTTTACTGTTTTCTATTGAGACAGTTTATGTATGTATTCATTGTTGTTGAGCAGATTCTCTGTTTAGATATGGATTTCATTAGGAATGTTACACAAGGTTGGATGCAATGCTTTTTACTCACTATAGCAGGGCTATCCAGGGGATCTACATGGAGAATGCTCTTGGTGACTTCCAACAGTTTCACTTCAGTTATATATATAAAGAAAATGCTGGGACACTTAAGCAACTCTGACCAATAGCATATAGAGAACAGCCATCCTTGTGATTTTACAGCTGGTTTGCAATTGCAGTGTAATTATAGATTAAGAAAACATGACTTGTGTCAATGAAATAATGGCAGCCCATTGACAAAAACGCCTTTAGCAGCCCAACACCTGGTGAAAGGCCAGTTGTTAGGTTTAACAGCATGCCAGCTTGAAAAGAACACAGTGGGTACACTGGGTTCATTTTTCCAACATTTGTCTTTGTAATGAACCAAACCCTCTCTTTGGGACGTGGACCTGCCATTTGTATGAAGCTTAAACAAATTGTGTTCCAATAGCTTTTTCAATGAACCAGAGGTGATTTGACTTTCCTTCAACTCGCACACTATTAGTCAAAATATCACATTTCTATTTCTTCTGTAAGAACTGTATGTACAATCACTGAGTGTCTAGGAGAGTTGTTGACTTGACTGATGGTGGTCACAGCTTAATAACACAGTCTGTCATGTGTGGTTTTTAATTCCTAATCATGCACAATGCTAACACTTACGCAATAATACTTCTAAACAGATGGGACGACTCCCGGCCATCGTGACAAATAGTACATGATGAATGAATAATAGAGTCCAAGGTGTGTTCAATAAACAACTAAAAAATGTCTGTGTATTTATCCACTTGTGCATACAACTGTGACAGTTTGTAACATCAGCATTTTGTAATGGAGCTCTTGCTCTGCTGGAGTTGTGTTGCTGGAATAGCTTAGTTCCATTGTTCCAAAACACGTTATTTGTTTTGTTGCCGAGACTTAGATGCGATGATCAGTTCTACTCTCACATGTGTGCAGTAAAATATGTAGCTGGAGCTAGCAGCTGGTTAGCTTTGGTTAGCACAAAGTCTGGAAATGGGGAAACATCGACCCTGGCTCTGGCCAAAAGTAACAAAAGCTGACTTCCAACACCTATAAAGCTCACTAACACATTATATTTAGGTTTTTTAATCTGTGCAAAAATCAAAGTGTAAAAGCAAGAAGTTGCAGTTTTATGGGCTGAGTGCAGTGACTCTGCAACTTTTGTTTTTAAGCCAGTTTTTGTACAGATGTGTAAAAACAAATGAGATATGACATGCTTGTGTGTTAATAGAGGTACTGGTAGGCAGACTTTATTACCTTTAGAGTCATGTTAGCTATTTTCCCTTGTTGCAGTATTTTTGCTCAGCTAAGATAACCGGCTACTGCCTGTAGCTTTATACTTTGTGTCCAGACATCACCCTGTTTCACATATAACACACACAGGCAGCCATGATTAACGTCTCCACCACAAATTATGTTTTCATCTCATTATCTCTGCACTTCAAAATTAAACGTATTTTTCTCTTTTCAAACACCAGACGACATACAGAATGACACACACAAGCCAACTTAGAGACACAAGTCTGGTGTCAGAATATGCTGATTCAGCTATTCTTCATTATACTGTGTTTGAAAAAGAGCAGGCTCTGTTACTGACAGAGGATAAATACAGGAGAGATGCCTGATGGGGGACGCTGGTTTGTCCTGTGATTGAGCTACCAGTTGGAACTTCTCACAGCGGCACTGATTCACTTATAAGTCATTTCAGTAGTGCAAGCTGAAGCCAACAGTAATGATGAGTTGCAGTATGCCAACCACATGGTGGACGCTGCCTCACTAGTGGTCTGCTCAGACCTCAGACTGTCTGTATAGAGATACACCTTACTGTTTGAATGATTGGGAATAGATGAGTATGCCAGAGCGCCAGGGGAAAAAGTCTTCAGTTGTTTTTCATCCTTTAATCAAACTGACCTTCTTTTTTTCTGCACATGCATGGAGACATGTACAGCTATGCACGTACCACACGTAAATGGAAAGACGTATATGGACACATGGCATGGTATAACTTTACCCCACAGGTGATACAGGTTACAGACTTGGAAGCTGATTCTGTTGGTGTTGTTTAACTTTTCGTTCTCTCTCCATCCAACTCTCCTCTTCCCCTCTCTCCTCCTCCTCTTCCATCCCTTTTCTGTCTCCCACTTAAAGCTGCTTCTCCTCTCTGTTGACAGCTTTGCTCGGCTGAAAAAAAGAAGCAGAATTACTGAGTAAAAGGGAAAAAGAGAGCAAATAACAGCTCTTAGAATGTTTGGATTGTGAAACCAGAACATTAGTACAAACCATAATGGCTGGCCCAGAGAGCCCAGCGCCTCTCCAGAACTTCACTCTCACAGGCAATGATGTAACGCCAGCCATTTCATATGAAGCATTCGCTTGTTGCACTCCTCAAAGTCTATTTATACCTTCTTCGTCTACTCAAAATAAAGCAGCCTATGTTAGGCTGATGCCCTTTAAATAGCCTGTTTGTTTAAGCTGAGGGAATTAGAATACAACTTTATGGTGGAGATAGCTTAGTATAATTCTGGAAAACTTTGAATTGCTTAATGCTTGCAAAGTAGAAAAAGATGTGAGCTATTTAGCAGAAAAATGATGAAAAGAAGAACTTTTTAATGTCATAGGGCCTAGCCTGTTAGTGATGATGTTCTACACTCAGATATCCATACATGACTGAATTAATGAACATAAAATACAAGTGACTCACTCAACTGGCAGGTACAACCTGCTGCGCTGTCCAGGATAGATACTTTTACTACTACAAAGCAGTGTGTGTGTGTGTGTGTGTGTGTGTGTGTTTGTGTGTGTGTGTGTGTGTGTGTGTGTGTGTGTGTGTGTGTGGGGCACGTGTGTTTGTGGTGCCAACCAGGCCTCAGTGTATACTACGCAGCAGAATAAACAAGTCTGTCTGTGTTCACAGTCTGTAATTAAAGCCGTATAAAAGTGCACACGCATGCAGTAACAGCACACGTCATGGTCCTCAGCAGCTCTGTTTCCCTCAGCCCTCAGCATGGGCTTGACAGCAGCTGACCTAAACCACCTTTTGCTAACTTCTCTGCACAGACGTATATGAAACATAAAAACATAACATCAAAAAAGCTGCACAGGCGTGGGCTGCACATCTTGCTTCAATGGAGCTTAATGCGCAGCATACAATAAATGCTGCGTAATAACATACTGCTGCTGCTTACAACCGCCCTTTGCAGTCTTGCTTCGTCAAAGCTGGATTCACAGAGCATCGCCCTGTAACAGCCACTGCAGGGAGATTTGATTGTATTGGCTTATTTCGAAGGGTAATCAGACCTCCCAATGGCTCCACCACCACCACCACCTCAGCCATAAAAATAACCTAGACATGAGAAAAGATCGCATCATGCTGAAGCCTGCCAGAGTTTGGCTTACACGTAGACATACTCCAGTGGGTCGTAATCTACCATGAGGTGAGCTCATCGGGGAGTCAGCCTCAAGACCTCACAGCTCAAAGATGACAGGTACCTGTGCTGTGTTGATCCTGGTGGGCGATCAAATGAATTCTGGGGGCACGACATCACATTTTCCTCCCTAAACATGGCATTTTGTTGGGACTTAAGGGTCAATCATTGCGTTTCAGTTGCTGTAGGTTATTTTGTGCTCAGCAAGCCTGCTATAATCCAGATCTATGCATTCAACAGAGTGTGTAACATAAACATTTTACTGTGATATGTTATATGTTACCAGGGCTGAATGAATACAAATGGTGACATAGTAAGGCTTGTATGTGTTGAATAGTGCGGAGTGTGCATCTCACCACATGAATGTGTTTGTGTATGTCTGTGTGTACATGCACATGAGCAAGAGAGACTCTCCTTTATAGTTTCTGACCAGATTTTGCCCTCTGGTGGTAAGATTTGTGCAGCACTGTTTTTGCATCCCCCCCCTTGACGAGTGAAAAGCATCACTAACAGCTGCAAACCACAGATGAACGATGAGCTTTAACTGTTTAAATGAATAAACATGCTCCAAATGAAAACCACATTTATAGCTTACATTTGGAGATTTCCTAGAAATATTTTGCAAAAAAAAAAAAAAAAGACCTCCAGGTAGGCAGCTCAGATGGGCGTCTGTTGTGGCCAAGCATTAGATGGAAGGTTGTTGGGAGGACTAAGCCATAGTGAATGAGCAGCTCTATATGTAGTTGTGTGTGTGTGAGTGTGTGTGTATATTCATTCATGTATGTACATCCAAGTGTGTGCTTCAGTCACCAAACAGATCCCCCTGGAGCCAGTGATGGTCCAGAAGTCCCACGCATTTCCCATGCTCACTCACACCAAGCAGTGAGTTCCACCACACTCTCTCTCACTCTTCTCTCTCTCTCTCTCATTTTCACCCTGTCATGTCTTCTTCCCCTCTCCTTTTCATTCTCTCGCTCCCGTCGTCACCGTTGTCATTATCATCCCACTTTGTTTTCAGCTGATTTTCAGCCTGACCTCATCTCTGGAGGAGAATAATTACCAAATGGGGACACAGTGTTTTAACAGTGATTTTGAGGTCAAAAATTTGCTCACGTTTGCTGGTCTTTTTTGCTCTCGACGGTAAAACTTACCAATGTTCCCGTCCCCCAACCCCCTCCCCCCACCCCATCTCTGACCCCCATGCATACATCTGTCTATAGTGAGATTGCTTTAGGAGTAATCACTGTAATCTCTCACTGTCGAAGTAGTTGGCGGGGCACCCACCGTGCACTGCGTCTTGGAACACTGTGTCCATGCAGTGCTAGATGTTAAAGAGTGGTGATTGCGGAGAATGTGGCATGGTTTTGCAGAATGCCAGCCTATTAAGTTCAGCCATGCCAAAGCTATATTTGTGTTCCAAATGCTCTGCTGAATTGCAAAGTAGAATGTACTGTACATTTTTCCACATGAAAACACAAGAAATGGCTTCACTTTGCAAAGAAAAAAAATTCTAGAAAACAAACAAAAAAAATATGTAGTGCCCTCTTAATCATTGGAATTTTTTGTGTGTGCATTCTGAGCGGCTGCTATGTGGCCACATGCAGATTTCATTAGTGTGACCTGGTTAGGGGACAGTGTTGGAGCAGGTGGTCAGTGGTAGATAGGGCAGAGAGATGGAGACCCTGAGTGAGTAAAGCACAGGGCTAACAGGAGCTGCACTGGTATTCCACTCACCTTGAGCATGTAAAATACTATCCCTGTGGAAGCAGCATGAGGCATGGGGGAAGGGGTCGAACTTTTCTTCCCTGACTGGACATAGATCACATAACTGGGCCAGCGTGGGACCAAGCCTGCCTCAGCTGTGGAGGTAAACCACAAGAAAAACTTCTGTTAAACATTCCGATCAGCTTTGCACAGTGTGTAAATAAACCCAGTTCTGCGGCTTTATTGTTTTCACAGGAAATTAACAAGGAGAAGTGACCAAATCAAGATGACCCTCATAGCTACCATCCCATTTTAGTGCAGTTTTAATTAAATCAGACACATGCATGAATCCACACCCATCACTACCCTATTCATTCCCCAGTAACACCCATCACTGCCCCTATGTGTCAGTTTGAAGGAGCAGCATTCAGGGAATGTAACTAATGTCGTACGTGCCTCGAGGTTGCCACAGAAATTAAGCACATAGGTGTAAAGAAATGCCAGTCAGCCTCTCCATGGCTTCTTCAGTCCACCTTCTGGCAGTACGCTGGCAAGGCCCGGGGCAGAGGAATGCTGTGCCCATCTGTCAACACGGAGCTGCCTTCCCTGGTAGATGCCACAGAGAGGATTTTTGTAACCTGGCCCTGGGTGGATTTCATAACCTGGCCTTGCAGTATAGCAGGGGGCCACAGAGCTGCAGGAAGATTATGTGCTAGCATAAGATGGAGCTACATATGTATGTGTATCTGCGTATCTATGTATGAGTGTGCGTGTGTATGTGTGTGTGTCCTATGATGCTACACAGCGGGTTGAAGGCTGATGAAGACACTAAGTTTATTTCTGCAGAATTTATTGAGCAATCATCGAACAAATAGAAAATCTACCTGTGCTGCACTACTCTTCCACTCGCTTTCTCTGCTCATCTGCCCTCTCCTCCTTCACCTTCTCCTCCCCCTCCATATCTCTTCCCACCACTCCTGCTCTGCTCCTGTAGCTCTGATATTTATAATGAATGGTGTTCTCTATGTGGGGCCTGAATGTGTTTGTGGTGGAGCCAAGGGAGCACCACCTGAGTGATGATTCTGTCTGCCCAAGTCTCTCTCTACCTCTCTCTCTCTCGCACACACACACACACACCTTCATGTTCCTATCACTTTTGGGGACATAACATAGACTTACATTAACTTCTTGGAGATTTACCCTAACCATAACCATAACCACTACTTGCCTAACCCCAACCATAACCCAGGTCTCCACCCCTAAAATGTAATGATTTATGTTTGGGGAGTTGTGTTTTGTCCCCATAAGGAAGACGAGTCCCCACAATGTGGCTGTGTAAACAAATTTATGTCCCCACAACGTGAGTAATACACGCCCACACACACACACGCCTGACCTGCTGGGAACACAGGGTCTTGCTGTATCAGGCCTCTGTGGCAGGGGCAATTAGAAAGGTCCAGACGGAGCACAAGCTCTCCTCTCATACTGTCCCCATTAGAGAGGGAGAGACAGGCAGTGTGGAAAGACAGGAAGAGGACACACATTAACACACTGTCTCTCTCCCTCTCTCTCTCTCTCTCTCTCTCTCTCTCTCACACACACACACACACACACACAGTGGCCGTACAGTAACCTTACGCAGCCCTGTGCTTGCTAAGGTGACTTGGTGGCTCAGCTCAGTGCACAGAGAAGCATTTACAGTGCCATGTGTTATAATTAGACCATTTTTTAATACCTCAGCTGTGTTTTAACTCAACAGACGACTTAGTGAGTGCCCAAGACATGGGTCGAGCCATCGTGTTGGTGTCCCTGAAGTCCACTGTCAAATACTGAAAATAATGGGCTGGAGTTTTATTAAGCAGTTTCTGATCCGTGCCAAGATGACGACACAGTGATGGATGCTCTAAATGCTGCACAACTTGCCACACAATTAGAAGTGATGAAAATGGATTCAGAGTCACTGAATGAGGTGTTTATGTGAGTGTGTGTATGCGTGCCACCACAGTTTTTGCATATGATGATGGCAAGGACTTGGCGGGCTCCTCGGCTATACGTCACAGCTGACCTGTGTGTGTGTGAGTGCCTGATGAATTGCAGAGGGCTCATCCTTGACCAGAGACGTGCACAGAGACCAGTGCTCTTTCCATGCCGCCTTTGTCTCCACATGAATTATCCATCGGGCCAAGTGTGGTAATCAAGCTGCTCCGGCAAGCCTTATTACAATGTTGGTCATTTAGGCCTATTGGCAATGCTCTTACCTCATTTCTTGGTCAACTCCAATTGCATGGAAAACAGAGCAGTCAGCATGTTAAATGGGCTCAGGGATAGCTGGGTGAATTAAGGGCCATAAAGCAATGGCAGCTGATACAGCACAAACAGGCTCGCTGAAGGGTGAGCTCATGAAAACTAACATTTAAAGAGGGGACAAAGGAGGACACAGAGTTAAACTGTATACTTACAAATAGGCTGAGCATTAGGGAAATTACATAGCTCCTAACACACCAGTCAAGTTTCATTTGGAGTTGAGAGTCCAAAGAAGACATCATATAAACACACTCTCAAGATACAGTGACTCAGTTTCGCCTGTTGCAATTGCAATCTGAATACGATTTGATGATATGATAAAATATGCAATGATTTTTCTTTTATCCAAAAGACATGACTTAGAGGTATTAATGTGAATTAGTCATCTACTGTGTGATGCTGCCCTCCTCTGGCGACTTGGTGTACTAACACAACAAAGCCACATTTAAACTGACACAGTAGTGTTATGCTGTATTTGAGATGTTTAGTTTAGTTTATTATATTCACGTGTCAAGGACCATGTGCCTTAAAACATTAATCTCAAAGAATGAGAATAGATGTATTGTACAAGATTGATCTACTTGCCATTTCCATCTACAGTCCCCGCACAGCACTAATACAACTAAAAACATGCTGAAAAATGATGTTCACAGGTGAAGATCCCCAGAAAATACCAGCAGGACCAAAGACGGACTTATGGTTAGCCTGTACAGCGGACCAGTTGTAAACAGTGATGTCTTTTGTGGCTGTGATGTCATCAGTGTAATCTTGGGTTGTGTTTTGAGACTTCAGTGGGTGCTTCTCATTTGCTGTATTTCATGTCTTCTGGGGTGACTCGAAAATTGATCTAGTCCATCATGAAGGATACCTTGGTGTGCTTACTTCTGTTCAGAGGAGCGTGAAAGGATCCCAAATGAGACCTGAGTGAAGATAAAGATTATCTTTTGCTGGAAGTCATTAATCAGACTGACACTTTTTAATGTGGTGCTTTGCTTCTTTCTGATCACTACACCCCAGCCAATGCTTGATATTTGGGGCTGATGTGTATTTTAATTATAAATAAAAAAAAAAAAAATATGGTTAGAATTTTAAATAAATTATAAATCGATGTTGGTACATTATCGATTTATAATTAAAATATGCGTGTGTGTGTAGATAGATAGATTACATACATTATACATAGATAGTATAATACAGTTTCAAGAATGTAAAACTCATTGTGTTATACATTTTTACTCACAAATGCAGACTGGAGTTAGGATAACGAAAAAATGTATTTTATTTATACGATAATAATTCTCACTCTCATGAAGCGGATAATAACAAAAAACGCACTTTCAAAGATCGGAGGAGAAAATGCAGTGGGTGGCACAGAGTAGGGGAGGTGCACCAATTAGTCAGGTTGTAGATATAGCGCTACCTGCAGGAGGAACATAGGTTGCAACACTTGGTTCAGGCCGGTGGAGGGAGGCAGGTGCACACTTCATTCTAGTGATGGTGAGATGAATCTTCTTGAAGCCTTGAAGCCTTCCAGCCATATGGTTTACAAAAAGGTTCATTTCTCGAGGCTTCATGTGCACACAAGCCCCCCCTGCTGGTCAAAGACTGTTAAAAAGCCACACAGCAAAATCAAAGTGTTAGATTTCCAGTGTCGGTGTTGTGTGTGAAAAATACAGAGTTATTTCAAGACTTGTTTAGTCTATTCAACTAAATGAGAGTTATTCCACAAAAAGAGTTGGTGCTGATCCAGGTAGTCAAATCCAAGCAACTCTGTTCTGTGATGAGCATCCTTGTTTAAGTAAATTGAAGACAAAATGTCTGTTTAATTACATGTTTTTGTGCAGTAGTGTTTTTTTTTTTTTTAAATTTACTATGTATTATTGCAGCAAGTTAAGGCAGTAAGGCAATAAATATTCTGTTGTTTGGTTTGCCAGCTGAGGAGGGTTAGGGTTAGGGTGTATTGCTTAGCTAACTGAAATGAATAAGCCAATATCATGTGTGCAGGTAAACAGCACGCATTAACTTTAAGCATGTAATTAGACTAAGCATTACATTGGTCCGTTAAGGCTACGACGTTAAATGAATTTAGAGGACGAACAAGGTAGAATCTAGTTTAACTTATCAAACTCACTGAGCTCTGCTAGCCAGCTAACATCATGACAAGGTCTCCTGTGGCTGAGACTGAAGAGGGCAACGAAGACTTAAACACATTTCTTCAGAAAGGTTGGTATCACTTCTTATATATTTCAAACATTTTATACGTACAATGTTTTCATAAACTGACCACTCGCTACAATGCCTGTTCAATTTAAGTGACATTCAAATCTTTATATTGTCCCAGACACCAAGTTGTGTTTATGGTAGCTAATCGTAACGCCTTGTGAAAAAAATCAGAAAGCACAATTAGAACCTGAAATGTTGAAAAGTAAGCTCTGTAAATTGCTGCAAATTCTCCCATTGATGTTGTCCAAAATTTTAGATTTTCACAGTCTTACAAAAGCTAGATCTTCCACTCCAGACTGAGCTGCACTTGACAGATGAATCAGTTACAGAAGTGGGAACCTTATTGTTGAAAGTCAACAGGTGAGACTTGGCCTTGCTAAGAAAACGTGGAAAAGTGGATCATCAGTGATGAACATTGTGGAGGACTAATTATTTTGTCATTGTGTGTGTATATATTTCTTTAAACTGTTTTACAGTTGTGCTGTAAAAAGGATCCAGGAGGTGAGATTGTAAGTAGTATTTTTTAGTATGAATGCATACTGTGAAGTGTCAATGACTAACTGGGTGCAGAACTATGGAACAGGATATCAGATTAGTTTGTTTGTGTTGGAAGAAATGTGGAAATTCCTGTTTTCAGAAAGATCATCAACATCATTATAAATGCTGATGAAGCTTTCATTTTGACTTGCAGAGTGGACTCTTAACTTTAGTGATCACTTCAATGCATATTGTGTGGAGAGAGCAGGTTAATTCTCTGTTTTGTTGATTAAGGAGCTGATTTATTACAGACCCTATGACAAACAGTTTTATAATGAGATGGTTGAAAAAACAAACATTGTGCCACATTGTCACGTTGTCTGACCTTTGTTGTGATACTATCATTTATCATTTGTTGAAAACACATGTAATAATGTTACTGAAAGAGTACTTATTTCATTGGGAGAGGTTCCCACACGGGGGAGGACTTACTCTTTCTCACAGGCTCCATCAAAATAAGCAGCACTATAACAAAACACACCTCTATGTCACACACACAAACCAACAAATTGGCAACACTAACCCACGAAGCGTGAGTGGATCCATTGCGGTATATATATATGTTCATAAATCGAGGCGATACTTGAACTCGAATTAACTTTTTCACGTGTGTAAACCTTTGATTTAAGATTGGGATTGGAGTGTATTTACTTTGCATGCAAGCCGTGTTTACAGAGTGAACTGGTATGTGTGTTAATGTAATCCAGCCCCTGCCCTGGTTAGTCCGGCCGGAAGTTAACTGCAAGGAGGCCAAATGTGACAATGGCTAATATAATTATTGTCAAGCTGAGATTTTTGTAATAAAAAAATATTCCTTTTGTACCTCACGGCTGATTGTCTTTCCTATTGCTAGTGACGTGTAGTGGGTGTTACAAAAAGAACACGACTGGATGGGTTGAGGCAAAGCAAACATTGGACGTGGCTGGGAGGCATTGAAAGAAAAAGAGCACATGTGAGTGACAGTCCAAAAAAACAAAAGCCAACAACAAAGTTCTTTAGCACACACGAGGAACGACTGGCAAAAATGGTCTTGGCGATAGTCACACAGGGAAATACTCAAAATTACAGAAGAGATCAGGACGAACTAGCAACAAATGGAGCTGAGAGCCGACCTTAAATACTCCAGTCCAAATCAGCCTGATGCGCCACAGGTGCGCAGCTGATTAGGTGGAGCCAGCTGAGTATGAAGACACACCAAGCCTAAGACAGACAGGGGAACAGACAGAGACACGAATAACACTAAGGGAAAAGGGAAAACTAGGGACAGACAGGTCAGTGGATCTAAGTGCAAAGACGATGTACTTAATGTTTTACCTCATCACCTTCAATGATTTTTGTAAATATATGCTTATTATGAATTTGATGTCAGCAACACATTTAAAACAAGTTGAGACAGGGGCTCAAACCAAAGAATGAAGATAAAAACAAGGAAAATAAAATAACAGAAAGTATTTAAAACAACCAGATAGGATAAAATAGCCACCAGATAAATAGAAAAGACACTTCAGGAGAAAGCAATGTTAAAAAGATGTGTCTTAAGATTTTGTTTAAAGGTGTCAACAGATGAAGACCCCTGAAGATCTTCAGGGAGGCTCTTCCAGAGTTTTGGGGCAAAATTAAGAAAGGCTGCTTCTCCATGCCTTTTAGTTCTGGCCTCATAAACAATCAAAAGGTTTGAGTCAACAGACACATATGTCTTAACCATGTTGGACAGATAGGACGGGGCAAAATCATTCAGTGATTTCAAAACCAATGAAAGAATCTTAAAATGAATTGTGACAGACAGGTACCCGATGTAAAGATTTTAAGATTGGAGTAACGTGAGCTCTATTGTCCTAAAATGACATGAGTGCACTGATACAGTAAACTTTAATGGGACTTTAGTGATCACAAATGACCCCAAGCATATTTTTCTGCATTATGCTCTGTTAAAAAAACAAACAAGAAAAGTTCAAATATACGCCAATACCAACATATCCCCAATATATCTGTGATAGACCAATATCAACAGATAAAATCGGTCTACTGATATACACAGTTTTAAACCAGGAACAATATAACTCAAGTCAGGGGCATGGACAGGCAGGGATGGTCTAATAAAATATGTCATTAAGTAGGAAATGTAGCTTTGTAGCTGATGCTGAAGCTTGATTGAATCTAAGAACCAAAGTTAAGGATAAGGCAGAGGCTGCTGCTTCAATTTTGACTTTGAACTTTATGTATATAGAATAAATCACTGGGGTACTCCTTTAAAATCCTTGCTTCAGATCCAGTTTGAATTTCAACAGGCCACAACCTGTCCCTTAAAATTCATTCATCAGCTCATGAGCTACAACACAGCACTATCCGAGTGCTGACCTCAAACATGAGCTGCAGACAAAACTAAAGCAGGCAAAGAGTAAGAAGCATCCTCTTATGTCCCCTGGGGGCACCAACATCACCTTGAACTCAGCAGATGACTGTGTGAAGCCTTGCCAAGCCTGTGAACATGACCTGGGGAGTATGTGTGTGAGGGGTGGGGAGGTGGGTGGGAGGAGGCAGAAGATGGAGGGTAGATGAAGGGGATGCTGATCCTTCCAACACAGACAAAACAAATGATCCACAGACAGATGGCACTTGACATTGCTGCCATGTTCACTTAGTTTCCAGTTACAACAAACTGACTCTGGATCAGCGGATGCTGGTGTCATGTGATAAATGATAGTATGCTGACCACTGAACAATTTTTGCCTCAGCATGACCTCCACCGCCATAATTATGAGAATAAAAATCCAAATTCTCATTATCAAGAAAGCAAATGAAGAAATGGATGCGTTCTTACAATTGGCCACATGATGGTGGTGTAACTCAGAGGGGAGTGGTGGAGAGTGCAGAGGGGCCATAGACTTAATGCAGGGGGTGTCATCTCCTCAGTTCTGGCCTTTAAATTTATATCTTCCCTGGCCTGATTCTTGAGTGCGGGTTCTGCGCTCTGAAAAACAGATTAGAAATATAAAGTCTGATTTCAACAACAGATGAGTAATTTCCTGCAGATTAACACATATCTGGTCATTTTAGAGAGCATGTTTCAGCACCAGCACAGTTTATGTGGGATTGACCCAAAATACACTACAGTGTCCATGTTGTATGGTGTGGCTCATTCCTGGGTTTTATTAGGTTCTGAATAACAGTGGAAGTCTATGGCACATAAGTATCAGCTCTATCAGGCTATGGCTTCTCAGGCAATGCATGTTAGTGGATAAATTCACTGTTGTTTTTGGTCTTTTCGTGGGATTTGTTGTCAATAAGCAAAAATATAGAACATCACCAGCCCCAACCTTTACAGCCAAATATGTTTGGCTTCAGGTTTCACTGGGCAGCAAAATGCTGGCAGCTCCTGTGACCATCTCCTGCAGTTGTAATGATGATTCGAGAATCAGGCCAGGGAGGATGTAAATTTCAAGGCCAGATATAGTAACAACGCTGCAACGAATGCCCCTGACAAACCTGCATTCATGAAGGAGGCCAGGGGGGATGTTAGACACAGCCTGAACAAGTGTCTGTGCACAGCCTGTGTCTAAAAGCGCAGACAAAGGCTTGCCATTTAACAAAACACAGGCTTTTAGTAGCTCAGGAGACTCAGTGGGAGAAATGACCTCAGGTCTGGGGACACAGCATAAACTGGTGGCATTAGACTTTTTGACCGGACAGACTGGACGTGTGTGCCCCATTTCCCCACAGTTATAAGAGATGACTTCAGCCTTACTGTCTGACTGGGAATAACTAGCTGACTGAGGCCTGAACTTGGAGGATTCTACCACTAGGGGCTTGATGAACCTGGGCTGACTGGGAGAGTACCTCTGAGAACCACCCCCTTTCTCCAGCCCAACAGGCTCACCCCTGAGTTGTCCTAGTTGTCCTGCGTAGCGATAGGCCCCCAATCCTTGGTGAGCAGTCACGTATGTGTCAACCAGCTTGGCAGCATCTGGGTTGTGTTCTCTGACCCAGGCTCTCACTTTTGGGAACAACACTCTGAGATACTGCTCCAAGACCAGTTTCTCCATCAGTTGCTCCTTGGTGCAGGCCTCATACTCCACCCATTTGCAGAATAAGTGTTTCAGGCAGGTGTACAGTTCCTGAGGAGCCTCTTCATATGGGGTGTCCAGGGAACGGAATTGTTGATGGTATGTATCTCTGTTGATCTCATACTTTCTCAACACTGCGGCTTTCAACAGGTCATAGTTCATAGCTTGGGTGGCATCCATGGCAACAAAGGCATTCCTGGCCTTACCAGTCAACAGCGGGATGAGGCGGATGGCTCACTCTTGATGAGGGCAGTCGTAGACTGCTGCCAGATGCTCAAATGTTGTCAGGAAATGTTCAATATCATCAGTGTCTTCTAGCCTCACCAACTTGGGTTCCCCAGCTGGCACCGTTCCTCCTGCCTGTGGAGTGGGCCGACCAGCCCTCGCCGACTCTAGGTCCAACTGGAGCTGAGTAATCTGGTGGTTAAGCACGCTGAATTTCTGCTCCTGCTTTGCAGCCTCTTTGTTTTGCCTCTTGTTTCTCTCCATTTGGAGATGCATAAAACTTTCAAACATTCTTGCCAGGCAGATGTGATGGCAGCCTCAGCAGCGGCCTCTGTGTTGACGGTGGAATGGAAGCCTTCCTCCAGTGGACCCCCAGCGGCTCCATTGCCAGTCTCTGGCCCCATCTGCTGCTGCTGATTCTTCTTCGGAGGCACCCCCACATGACTTCCAAACTCCTTTACTTCTGACACCAAGTGTTACGATGGTGAGTGGAAAGTAAAGGAATGCACAGGCTGATGCAGGCTGTATTATCCCCACGTGGTAGTTTATTGTGCAGAAACCAGGACTATTTACAAGATGAGTCAAAGAAAAACATAAAAAAAGGGCAAAATGTCTGCAAAACAAAAAAAAAAAGAAAGAAAAATAACAGATTAAATAATAGCTCAAGCAAACTACATAAACAATGAAAAAACAGAACTAAGCTACAAACCACAGCATAGGCCAGGGGTGGGCAATTATTTTTCCCAAGGGGCCAAATGAGAAACAGAAAATATTGTGTAGGGCCGGGTCAAAAGGCTGAACTCAATTCTGCATAATACTAATTTTATTTCTATATAAAAAGCAGTAAATAGCATTGTTTTGACAAGCTGATAAGAGTATATGTTATGATTAATATTGATGAAAAAGTAATTTACAAAAATGTAATTTATTCAATCAAATTTTCCAAAACAATGGTAAACAAAATGTGAGACATTTGTGACTCATCACATTTGTGATCATTTTCAGTCACATTGACCCCATAACGCATTTTGAGTTTCATATACTGTGAAACAAGGAGGTTCTTAGCTTTCTGAAGACATCACATCAATTGTCTTTGTACCCAAATATTAAAGACATGTCACATCATGATTGCCACTGATCTGTGCAGAAAAAAAAGTGAAAAGTGTCCCAGTTCACTAGTTCTTATCACGCCTTTGCATGCCTACTTTTGTAGGTTCAACCATTTTCCACATTTTCGTGTTTTTCAGTTCTTTTTTCTTGTTCAGTGAGAGAAATCTAGTCTCTGTTGACCTTTAACAAGTGTATCAAAGTGAGGTTGAATGTCTGAGGTGGAGATGCAAAGCACAGCTGACAGATGATCATCAGTGAGAGAATCTGTACCTAGATTTGGTAAACTTCATCACTGAGAATGTTTTTTTCACATATGTAGGTAGATCCAAAGAGAACCAACATCTTCTGAGCATGTTTCATGTTTGGAAAGTTCTCCTCCTTGAGAGAAGAGATCCGGCAGTGATTCTGACTTAAAGTGCTCTGCCAGTACTGCATCAGACTGCAGGTCAATGAGTTCCAGCTGAACATCACTGGGTGTATTATCCACACTGCAGGTAAAGGGAGAGGAAACAATGCGCATTTCATCCTCAACTTTTTTTAAATCTACAAATTGCCTTGAAAACTCACCATGCAGTGCTCCTAAAATGGATGAGTGCCTGCGGAGGTGACCAGCTGATGGTGTGACTTCTTTCAGGGTTTGCATGTGAGTGAGAGTGTTGCTCTCCAGTTGGCTTGAAAGAAACTGCAACTTTCTCATGAAAGCCTTCACCAGGCTGTGCATGTCATGAGCAAAAAGGCCCTTACCTTCCAGTTTGGTGTTCAGTTCATTCATCAGCGCAGTCACATCAACAGCAAATGCAAAATCTGCCATCCAGTCCACATCTGAGAGCTCTGGGATGTCTTTGCCTTTCTTCTCACAAAACTCTTGAAGCTCTGCTTTTGGGTCCCAAACTCTTTTTAGCACTTTGCCCAGGCTGAGCCACCTGACAGCTGTGTGGTAGCTGATGTCACCATGTTCAGTCTCATGCTCCTCCACAAGTGCAACAAACTGTCTGTGATTTAATGCTCGTGTCCTGATGAACTTAACTATATTAGTTACATCAACAACATGGTTAATTTTTAGCACTGACTTGCACAACACACGCTGATGTATGATGCAATGTATAAATGCCAATTTCTGCTCGGTGTCAATTTCAGTCACTTCATCTTGCATCCGTTTCAAATGTCCAACATCCCCGTCAGATTTGGACAACCATCCGTTGTGACACCTGCCAGTCTGTCCCACTTCAGTCCCAGCATGTCCATGCATGCGTTTACCTTCGTGAACAGATCACTCCCCGTCGTCGTCCCTTTCATTGGCTGCATCGCTGCCAGCTCCTCTGTAATCTTGAAGTCCTGTGTTATCCCACGGAGAAACACGAGTAACTGGGCTGTGTCACGGACATCACAGCTCTCATCCAAAGCCAAGGAGAAAAAGTCACAACTTGCCACTTTACTTTGCAGCTGAAGCTCCAGATTCCCCACGATGTCCTCTACCCTTCTGGTTACGGTTGGCCTGGAGAGCAAGACTTTCTCAAATGCTTCTTTTTTCTCCGGGCATATTAGCACTGCAGAGTCCACCAAGCACTCTTTGACCAACTCCCCCTCCGAGAATGGTTTATTGTTTTTAGCGATTTTGTGGGATGTCACAAAGCTGGTCTTGGTTGCTGCATCCCTGGATGTATGAAGCTTGGTAAAAAAAAAAAAAAAAAAACCCTTGTTGCTTTTCTAGCTTAGCTAGCAAAGCTTCTGATGTCCGCGCTCTTTTGGCATCAGTCAAGTTTTTATATTTCTCTGCTTGTTTCATCTTGTAATGCCAACTCAATTGTAATCTTTAAACACGGCGACCTGCTCTCCACAAACTAAACACACGGCTTTACCTCTGACTTCAGTAAATAAATACTTAGTAGTCCATATTTCATTGAAAACTCTGCATTTGGCATCCACCTTTCTTTTTTTGGCATGAGCGGACATTTTTGAGAGGTGACAAGGTTGTCAATCACACGCAATTCGCAGCACCCATTGATTTATATATTGCATCATCATGTACAAGAATGAAAAAAAAACAGGCTTCAAAATAAAAGTAATGCAGTTTTAGTCCAGTCATAGGGTAAAATTAGAAAGTAATTTATTTTCTAATTTCCAAGTAACCTTTCACGGGCCGGTCAGAGTCTGCCAAAGGGCCAAATGTGGCACGTGGGCCGTAAAATGCCCAGGTCTGGCATAGGCTTAGCCTTTGGAGGGCCCTATGCGCTAGGCCAGCAGTCTGCTCCTAGTAACTGGATGGAGTTCAGCAGAGTGAACCTGCATTCAAGAATGAGGCCTTGGAGGATGTAAATTTCAAGGCCAGATATAGTAACAATGCAGCCACGAATGCCCCTGATGAACCTGCATTAATGAATGAGGCCAGGGAGGATGTAAATTTCAAGGCCAGGTATAGTAACAAATAATTTATTCATCACAACCCCAGTAGACCCCAGTCGTAGGAACCCCAGTAATAATTTTACCAATTTTACCAATCATGTAAGCTTCATTTAACAGTAGTGTCCTCATTGCAATCGAGAATCAGGCCAGGGAGGATGGAAATTTCAAGGCAAGACATGGTAACAATGCCGCGACGAATGCCCCTGATGAACCTGCATTCATGAACCAGCCCAGGATATTACACTGCAAAAACTCAGCTTAAAAACTACAGTGTAAACTGCACTGTACTACTGTAATTACTACAAGAACCTACCTTTTGACAATTATGTGTCCACAGGTTACTGAGTTGAAAGCAACTGCAACGCTTTTCTCCAAAACAGATAAATATGGCTACATTTTATCAAAGTTACTAGTAGTCTCTAATCAACAGTATAACTGATGCTATCTTAGATAATACACTAATGCAGGTTTTAAAAACAATGTTACTAATTTAACAACAGGCTTTCTTTACCGTTATGAATGTTAGCAGAATATGATGACCAAATAACATAAAACTGGCTTATTCAACACTCAATATTGACAAAAATTCCATGTTTTCATGCAAAAAAAATTAAACTGTTAGGACCTTACAAATATCTTATAAATATATAAATATAATATATATTATTTTTTATATTATTATGTACCACCAGGAAAGAATAATTATCAATACTGTTCAATAGAGCTTAATAACTGATTTAATTTTAAAAATCACAAATCTAATCATATGTAAAATTAGTAAACCCATCACAAAATTAAGTTAAAATGCAATTACACTCCACAATAAACACAACTGTAACCAATCTGTCTATGTACATTTGTATGTGTGTGTGTGTGTGTGTGTGTGTGTGTGTGTGTGTGTGTGTGTGTGTGTGTGTGCATGTTTGTGTGTGATTTCAGTTAGTAATGGGCATCACTCACAGCCAAGCCCATCATAGAAGGCATGGAAGTCCTTCGGCAAAACCCTCTTCAGCTCTTGAAGGTGTAACTCTCAAGACTTGAAAAGATAAAGAAGAACACATTTAGTTTCCAAATTGCACCCTTTGCTCTCGCTGACTTAATCCTAGTTTACTTTACTCGTGCTGTACTTAAGTATTGCCTTTGAGTTTTCAAAGACACCTACAGAATCAAACAGTATAACACTTTGTGAAAATACAGCGTTAATAAAAACAGTTTTATGGTTTAAAATATTTTTGATTTAAGAAATTAAATTTAGATGTGTGAAGCACATTCAGTTGTATTGTTGTATCAAAGGTTCTATACAAACATGGTAAACATAATGACATTAATACCTGCCTTCATTTTCAGATTCATGTGGGACATAAGTAGGAGAGTCTGCCTGTTCACTTTCAAGTGAATCTTGAAAAGATAAAAAGGAACAAGTTAAATACACTGAATGTAATGCTGACATAATTCATTGTTGCTCGGAGTTTGCATTTCAAGTGCCCTATCATATTTCACTTTCACCAAAGCACATAGCTCTTCAATAGAGAAAGACATATCTATCCTGTAATAGAGAAAACAGTACAAACAGTCCATACAACTTAATGTACTCAGCTGGAGAAATAAACTTAGATGCTCTAATAATGTTGAAGGCTGCCAGTTAAAAGTGCGCTAGTAAGGACATGGAAAATAATCTGATATATAGGTGACGTTAGCTGAAGTAAGCTAAAAACAGCAAACTCGATGTTAAATCGAAGTTAATATTTCAGGGGCTCCCCACCTTGGTTTGGGGGTCCACCTGTCTGTTGAAGTCGGGGGGGCCCGGGTGCAGGCACCCCCTGCGGTCATAGTCTGCGATGACTCCTCTCAGTGTGGACGGCCCTAAAGGTGGCGTTTTCCTTGATTCTCAGTGCCTTGCCATGTCTCACTACTCTGTGTGTGTGTGTGTGTGTGTGTGTGTGTGTCTGTGTGTGGGTGTGTGTGTGTGTAGTTGTGGGTGTGCATATGTACATATGGAGGATGGGAGGGATGGGTTTTCTCTGTTTTTATGTTTTCCTTTATAATGTTTTTAACTGTTGTAAAGCACTTTGTGTTGCATTTTATCATGTATGAAAAGTACTATATAAATAAAGTTTGATTTGATTTGATTTGATTCAGCATCAACTTAACCACAATACACATCAACCCTGTTTATTGGCTCCCACTAACTAGCAAGCTCCGAGAGCTATGTGCTAGCACCAAGTAGCAAGTAATTTGCAATAATTTTGGTAAACCATACATGATCAATGTCAACCAGTACAAACTAATACAGCTGTCAAACAGTTATCTCATGGTTATACTTTACCTCAACAAACAGGAAGAGGGAGGGGCGTTGAGTGGGACATCCGTGTTTCATTTTACACGTCTGACAGCCAATGGAGATACTTGTTAAATTGACGATGTAATAAAACGTCTTTTCATTGGTAAAATAGATGCCTAGAACTGACAGTACAAGCAATCACCAAGAGTGGAGATAGGTGGTTTTTATCAGACAGCGACAATATGCTAGTGCCATCCTCTTTAAATAGGGTTATATGTTAGGCAACACATCTTAAAAACAATACATTTGTCTTGATACAAAGAAAAGATTTAAGAATTATTTTTTAAATATGTAGGAAATTTTGCTTGAATTTAGCAATTGATGTTTTTGCAATATTCTTCAATTAATACTAAATACCCTGGAACTTACAGAGAAAAAAGAGATGAATCTCAATCAATTTCTTTACACTTCTTTATTGTCTTCAAGCTGTCTAGGGTCAGAAGCAGAACATGAGGGCCATATATTCAAGATTAAAATGAATAGGCCTACTGTACGCAAAGATAACCATGCAAACTTTGCAGTTTTGTATGACAACAAACACCTTTGTCTCTTTTTTTATACAACCTATCTTAAGGGGATAATATACAGCTTTGTGAAACAGCTGAAAATAAAGCAGTCAACAGACATATGTTTGGAATAAAGTAAAGTAAAAGTCTCACAACAATAAGGGACTTGTTAATCCAATTATTCTCAGATTAGCCAATACACAGTTCTGTTATTGGGACCTGAAATGAAAAAACGGTATCATGCAACCCTATTCAGTCATGAATTCTCCTTGTTTAAAGTAGTATTAGAAGTTGCATTAATCCTCAAACACTATCCACTATTTCGATTTGTATACTTACCATTCGACTGTTCAACCTCTGGGGTGCTGAATCTAGATGGTGGTGATCTTTCCAATATCAAAGTTGAGGAGGTGGACAGTCTCATCAGTGGGTGTCTCCGGGCTGCTCTGAAAGCTAAGGCTCCGGGGCCTCTTTCTTGAAGGAGTTTCACATTCTGGACCCTTTTCATGCGCTGCTTCTTCACAGATTCCTGACAAGACAGATAGACAACAGACTGTGTAATAAATCACATTAAACAAAGTTGTATCCAGAAATTAAGACATACAAGTAGACACACTTTGCTATGATCTGGATGAAAGACATCCATCCCTTGAGTAGCAAATATTTGCATTTTTGCTGTCAGGCATCCAACAGTGCTGCATCTGAGCCATGTGATGAATACCTGAATAGCCTCTTATCCACTCAGCTCCACTGGTCGCAAATCTGTACCGAAGTACTCAATGAGATGCTTTGCCCTCAAGGTGAGTTCATGGCTGCATGGACACTGAAAGTCATCCCCTACTGCTCTCTTACTGGAAATCCTGCTTGTTACTGTATTCCTGATTAATCGACAGCGAAGCTCTTCGAAAAGGATGTAGTCACCCTCTGCAAAGAAGGTGCTGGGTGATTGCTCCAATTCTGTGTCTGTGTATACAACATACTGTGGGCTGACAAACTGTACAGTTCTGCTGGCACCATGTTGGGGTCTTGGGCTTAGAGAAGGGAGGGAGGATGGAGAAGAGATGGTCCAGGCCCGCATATGTTACATCCCTTCCAGTTTTGTCCAAAAACCCCTACTCCACCAGCTGAGGCTCAGATGACTACACGCCTCTTCTTGGAAGGTACCATTTCCTAAAGAGGGGTGATGAAATACTGTAAATATTGACTATATGACTTATAGTATATACTTATAGTTATATATTGACTAAGTGGTGCAGTCATGGGTGAAATTTCGTAAAAACTTGATTTACTGGCCTCCCCTATATAGCTAGATAATGTGGAGAATGCACATCATGAAATACAGTACTTGTTACCATCATTTTATGTTATGTCTTCTCCCAAGCTTGATCTACCATAGGGAAGTACTTACTTGTATTTGATTTTGGTAAAGTTCAAGATGCTTTGTCAGTGCGTTATCTGCTGCGTTTTTATTGCTTTTTCACTAAAACTGTTAATGAGCCATATTAATTGACTGCACAGTCACAGCCCTGATTTCAGGTTGCTCCGTGGAATTGACGAATGCATTTTTATTTTCATGTAAAGAGAAGACCCTCTCAACACATTGAAGGTACCCAAGCAGGTGAACAGTGACCAGAGGAAAGCCAAGCACCACCACGTAAGTAGCTAACAAATGTTGTTACAGTGTTGTCGACCTGTTAGTTTTATGACAAATTAACATTCGGGGTGCAAGAGTACTATGGTGCCATACTAGGTACAATTAAAGTTTGTTAATATTTATCTGCCACCATCAGTTACTTAATTATTAAACCATTACCTTTAGCCAATCAAACTAATAAAAGGAGCCGACATCGTACAAACTTACCATACTTTAGCATTACCACTGATTTAGTTTCTGTAGTAGAGGCTAAACTCTAAAAATAAAATATATTTATACATCTAGCAGTTTGAACTCAACTAGAGTTACAGCTCCCAGCTCCTGGTAAAATATCCCGCCAATGCCCTTTCATGAAATGTGACATATTAACAAAACATGCCTGTAAAAACTCGAAATAAACGGCGTCATGTGTCGACAATTGGCTTGTCATTTTGGCAGTAAGTATATGCCATAAAGAAGTTGTATTCCATAGGAACATCTTGAATTTTGTTGCTTCAATTCCCTGCCAGCTAGCTGCGCTACTTCAGTGTGACAACACTGTGGGAATGAGAGACCAACCGTTTCAAATATTAAGATCTCTCACGAACATAAGTACTGGTTGGCATGGGTGTCGCTAATTCCATTTTACTGTGTAAATTTGATGTGCCCCAATAAAATTTCGAGTTATCATATTTCGACCGACGGATTAAAAACAGACGGATCAACTTTCCAGGTCCTGGAACTAACCACAGATGACAAAGACAAGGGCTAAAAATAGGTAGTGAAGTGCGGACACAGAAGTCTGCTGTTGGAAGATAAAGTTGCTTAATAATACCTATGATGTTACTTTCACTAAGACATTATTGGCTCCTGTAGATGGAAACGACAAAACACTCTGACTTGTGCATCGGGCCTGAGCAGAAAGGAGAGATGAGTTTTATGGAGGTAGGCTAAGTCTTGATAAACAAACTATCTTACAGTGTTTATATTAGGACATCCTAAACTGGTAGGGGCAGGTCAGGCATAAGATGAATAAGCATTAAGGAAAAACTTCTCTTAAGTCAAAAGAATTGTATTAATGTGGATGAACCGGTCTTTCAGATATGAACATAATCATTTAATTCACTAGTGCTGGTTTAGGGCACAACATAATCAGTTGGCAGTAACTATGGCCAGAGAGTAAAAAGGACTGTAGCTAAATCTGGTAAACTGGAAAACGAAAATTTTCCAGAATTACAATTCTGACAAACTCTGCTTTTTCACTCTGCAAGCTTCTGCAAGGTGCATGCAGCAGTCACTTTCAGCGCATGCACATGGTAAAGTCACACTTCAACAAATCGGAAGGAAATTTCAAATAGAAATTACTAACTGGGTATTTTTTACCCAGCCAAAAGTCATACTGTTAGTCAGTAATTGTAGCTAAAATAATTCTTATGCCTAAAGCTCCATTAATGATCAATGAAAAAATTTGAATAAAACCCAGAAATAACTCAATTTATACTAAATACAAATTCAGATAATGTGTGTCTTTCGCATGTGCTACACAGGACTACATTCAGCCTGATCAGCTTCCAGCCAACTCCTGCATCACGGATCAGAACCTCTGTACACCTGGCCCACCTGATAAAGAGCGAATGGGTATTGACCCAGAGAACCAGACTCTGGTGGGCTTCCAGCCCACGACAACACACCTTGATGAACCTGCTTTCAAGAATCAGAACAGGGAGGATATAAATTTAAAGACCAGCTTTCAAGAAAAAGCAGAGCCTACCAGAGAACCAGAGTCCGGTGGGGTTCCAGCGCCAACGAAACCCCCTGATGAACCTGCATTCACGAATCAGGCCCGGGAGGATATTGGACACCTCCTGATGAAACTGCATTCGAGGATCAGTCCTAAAGGACATAAATGTAAAGTCCTGCTATCATGACAATGCAAAACCCACCAGAAAAACATACTCTGGTGGGGTCTCAGCTCATGAACCTGCACTCTTGAATCAGGCCAGGGAGGACAGAAATGAAATGAGGAGAACGCAAAACCTTGCATGCTCAAGTGCCAGTAAACCACATTAATCACATCTCATCAGTACATGAGTCAGTTCATGATATCTCCACCTGTTACTTAGATTATCTGAGACCTCCACAGGTGGAGATAGTATGAGAATGTAGCTGCCAAGACCTGGCCTTGGACTGAAAGTACATCGGACAGTTTCAAGTAATAAGTGATACATAGGTCAGAACGAAATTATTATGGGGAACATGGGTTTTGACCCCTTACCTCGGCAGTCCACAAAATAAGGGTGTTGATTTGAATACACAATGTATCAGGCCACAGGTCTACTTGGTCATACAAGACCCGTGATGTCTGATGTTTTGAAGTGTCTTTAATGGGAATCAGTTCAAGGTTTTGGTTTAATTTTTCTTTTTAAAAGTTTCTCAAGTGGCCTTTATTACTTCTACAGATGGTATTTTCTATCTATTGTCTCATGAGGATGCAGCTGCCTGACTCTTGATATATCCGAAACAACAGAGCACGTGACTGTTTTCACTTATCACCAGTGAAGTTTAGAGTTTTTACAGTTTTAACATCCTAGATCTTTTAACTCATTATGAACTGGGGTGTGTTTTAAGATCCCCAAACAGGCACTTCTGGCTGTCCTGGGTTCCACATTAAAGGCATCAGGATGAGTGTCTTCTTTTTGACCAGAGTATTGATTTATTTTATTTTTTTTCTAAACTCACTTCTAGATGAAGTTAGTTACTTTGCAATTTAGGGTGAAATAGTAAAATATAGTGCCTGCTAAAATATGAGATGAGGCAAGGAAGTTTAACAAGCCTGATTATGTAGTTACAAGGCCAGCTGAGGGACTTAAAATGTTCACATACAGCTTTGGTATAGCTGTATATAACTGTATAACCTATACTATAGGCTATACAGTTATAATGCATCCACAATTCAACCTAAGGCAGTTTTTCAGAATGAGCACTTTAAGATTTTACAGTTTCTGCACGACGTTTTGAATGCAGGAATTGTGATACTGGTGTAAAGATCAGGCACCAAATTTTATATAAACCTATTCACCACTACAACGCACCGACGTGTAGAACATCTAATAATGCTAACCAGCGTTTGCAGAGAAAGTGTAAAATGTTTGCTATGTCGTTCTTAAACGGATTTATCCTAATGAGCTTGTTGCATGATTAGTCAGATCACTAAACAGTTAATGGATCTAAATCACCTAAAGGCCAACAGGACAGAGAGTACCAGCCCGTTTTACAGCGGCCTCGCCCGCCGCAGGAACATATTGTCAAGAGACAAATTTAATCTGGGTCACACACACACACACACACACACACACACACACACACACACACACACACACACACACACACACACAGCGAGAGGCTCCCAACGCGCCGCACTCAAAATACCCACGCGTTCGTGCAGCGGAAGTTTTTAAGCAACCTTATCTGAGGCTTTATCTGAGCTGAAGATGTGCTGCAGAAAGACAGGTCAAAGGGGACGGCAGGACGAAGCATTAGGGATATGAAACACATGCCAGGCCTGTCATGTTCAATTTACAGTTGACTCACCAGTTTACTATCCGGTCTGAAGACGTATGTAATTTGGTGAATTATTTATCATCATCCAACGAGAGAAATCGTTTGGATTTTGAATGTATTTTTGCAAATAATGATGATAAAACAGGGAAACGCTACATCAAGCCACGCCAGGCCAGTGAGAAAGAAAACATTTTCTCATGTCCTCTCAGCCACCCCCACCCCACCCGCGTTTACTTTATTTCGCCAATTATTACAGCAAAAGCTGAGCCAGTGTTGACTCTCTCTGCTCCTGCGAAAGATTTTACGGTCATTCATCAGCTCGCGAGGCGCACAAATAGTCTTAAAAACTATAAACACCATCCCTGGGTCGGAGACAGGGGGACCCATTTACCCCGTGGCTGTGCTAAACGCTGAAGATAAAACAAACGATAATACTGTCTGTCTCCTGTGAGCGTCTCCACAGGCATTAATAACAGGTTTAGTGCCAACCGTGCGGGGGGACTTGCGGCGTGTGCGTCATGACGCACAGTTGGCTCAGTTTTACTGCTGTCCGGCGAAATGATTTGTAACCGCAGTTGTTATTGTTAATCTATAAATTACTGATTGCACGCTTAATTGAGGCCATTGCTAAAGAGTGCACACCTGGAGGTGACTGCAGTGTCTTACTCGATGGAATTCAAGTGTCTGAAAAAAATAAATTAAAGAAAAAAACAATAATTTAAAAGTGCTGAAATTTAACAATGAAAAGTTTAACAATGAGCAATAAAACATGCCCATTACATTATTTAAAACGTGGGTGTCAGAAATGTCACATTAGGACAGCCTGGCCTGCAGCGTGGGTGGGAATGTGTGCGTGTGTGCGTGTGTGTGTGTGTGTGTGTGTGTGTGTGTGTGCGTGCGTGTGCAGGTTTGTTGTCATCTGTTATCATGTCCTGATAAAGCAGACAGTGGCTCCAGAATCCATTGAAGGCAGACAGCAGAGTGTGTCGCTCCTGGTTTCAGGTTCCCTGTTCAGGGACCAAACCTGTTTGTCTGCTCCGTTTCCCGTCGGATGAGAGATGGTCTGACACCCCAAACACGTGCACGCGCACAGTCAGGTTTATCAGACACATTAACCCCTGTTAATCCCTCTCTAGAACCTAAATAATACACGTCTGGCCTCCTTAGTCGTTATTATACACTTTCGATACACACAAAGTTAGATAAATGATTTCTCTTGGTACTTGAAGATATGTGTAAACATCCGTCCAAACGCTGGGCTTGTAGAATAAGCTGGAAATCCGTTTGCATTGTGCGCGATGACTAACTGCAGTACTGAGAAATATCAATCGTGCGAGTCATTTATTTAGTTTTGCTTTATTTATGAACTTTATACATCAGTCCTGTCCAACCCATGACATGATAAGACATGTTTCCACCAGGATCAAGAAAAGAAACTGATTTAAGAAATTAGTCTCAGAACAACGTCTAACGATTTAATTTGCTTCGGAAAGAGAATAAACTCTGGGCTAGTGTATTTACAGTGATTGAGCACACTTTCAGCAACATCATCTCTAGCATGTACCAGACATCACTTTACGTCATGAAATGGGAGTACCAGTGGCTCCATACAGAGGGTCCCACTGGCTCCCTCCCCCTCCTCCCTGCGTCACCGGGAGGAGAGCGAGGCCAAGGAAAAAAGTTTGGAGACAGGGTTGACATTCAAAATGCAAACTTCACTCAAGATCAGTCCGGTTCACCAAACTAATACTTAAATCCAGTAAATACTACTTGGAATGAGAGCGGGCTTGTTGACGTCTTTTTCGTCGCCTCCATATGACAGATTAATTGTTTGCTTTTGGAGTTCTTGGCAATGTTTCCCAGCCCCTGCACGTCCACTCCCTTCTCTGTAAAGGACATATTAAACCTGGAGCAGAGTCATGACGTTATGGTGTCTTCTCTGGACGTCTCCTCTCGCATGGACTGCAGCACCATGCCGACCCCCTCCTCCTCCTCCTCCTCCTCCTCCTCCTGCATGCTGACCCGCCTGAAGCAGGAGCCTCTTCGGGACATGTCGACCGCCGTCTCGCTGTTTGGAGAAGACCTCCACGAGTCCAGAGCCGGCAGAGGCAATGCGCTCAGCTTCGCTCCTACCTTTTATGGGAAATCACTCATGGAGATGGATATGGTTAAAGATGGGAAATCAGACGCGTTTGAGGGGAAACGTAGAAAAGGTGAGAACGAAATTTGGTTTTGAGGGCCTGCGCAAAATTAGGCCCACTGCAGGCTCCTGTTTGTTTTGTGCAAAATGCAACAGATGCTCCCAAAACAACTACACTGAAGCAATAAGCATTAATAGAGGCGATAATCATAGATACAGGCTTGGACACTGGGTTTTTAGAGTTTACACAAATCTAAAAGTTGAGTTGGTGGTCAGCGTTTTTTGCAGGCCTGCTAATCCTTTTAAACACGTATGAAAGGTAAAAGAAAATCAATTTCAAGACTACAAACGGCATTGGTAAGTATAACACCCATCGCATTAGTTATTCAATAATTGCATTCGGCTACGTGTGTGAATCATGGAAATTACATTTTTTCCAAAAAATTATATTGAATGCATCATGGGTTGCCAAGGAACTGAATCATCAATGAATATTACTATGGATCATGATGAAACCTGATATGTATTATTATTATTATTATTATTATTATTATTATTATTATTATTATTATTATTATTATTATTATTGTTATTATTATTGGTGTTGTTGGTAGTAGTAAAAATAACTAATAAAATATAGAAAAATATATATCCCTAATAGAAAACATATATCCCTCTTGGCCCATGTTAAGTCGTATCTGCATTTTTTCGTCCTCTACTTTCTTTTCTGGTGTAATCAGAGGAGTTCAGTCCTTCGGCCGAGCCAGTGGAGGACATAAAACCAGAGGATCCGGATCGACCAAAGCCGCGGAGACGCAGAAAGCCGCGAGTCCTCTTCTCCCAGGCGCAGGTGTACGAGCTGGAGCGCCGCTTCAAGCAGCAGAGGTACCTGTCTGCCCCGGAGAGAGACCACCTGGCCGGAGTGCTCAAACTCACCCCGACCCAGGTGAAGATCTGGTTCCAGAACAGGAGGTACAAGTGCAAGCGACAGAGGCAGGACCAGAGCCTGGAGATGGTGTCCCTGCCGCCGCCCAGGAGGGTGTCGGTGCCGGTGCTGGTGCGGGACGGGAAGCCTTGTCTGGCGGCAGAAACAGCCACCTACAACCCCTCTTACAGTATGGGTCACATCAACCATTTCACCTATAACAACTATCCAGCTTTCAGTAACTACACCAGCCCCGGCTGCAACACGAACTACGCGTGCAATTATCCTGCAGCCACAATGCAAACTATGCAAGGATCCTCCACCAACGGGAATTACATGAACTTTGGGGTAGGGGACCTGAATAATGTCCAAAACACCTTTTCCTCCAGTAATGGGGTGTCCTCGCTACATGGCATTAGGACGTGGTAAACACACACAAACAAAATATCAAATACTCGTGTTATATATTCAGCGTAAGGGGACGCTGCTGACTGCATGTATTTTTAAATGAGTTAAGACTTTGCGGAGTTTGTGTAACTTCTCTTATATTTAATAACTTACTTTTGGTAGTTTTTCGTTTTTGTTTTCTGCACCAGTATTTGTCTGAATACTCTACACTTGAATTATTTTCGTGATGTTCGCGCAGATGTCATTTGAGCGAAAATTAAAACAAAACAAAACAAAACAAAAAAAAAAACAAACAAACAAAAAAAATTTGCAACTACAGTTCTACAATGTGATTGTAAATTTCAAATTTGCTCCACCATTTTCTGGTTTTGTTTTCTGTATTTTATTTTATTATTATTATTTTGACAAAATGCCGCGAAATGAATTGTTAAATATGTTTACCTATAAAAAAAAAAGAGACGGTGGGCTACCACGAAAAATACAACCTACAACCATGGAAAATGATTCATTCTATAGAGGCTATTATTATTATTATTATTATTATTATTATTATTATTATTATTATTATTATTATTATTATTTCATAATATAGCTGACATGCAAAAATTCAATTCAAATTTCTTCAAGTTCAACAAGGCTCTGGCTACCATAATTAAAAATACATTCAGAAAAACAACAATATTGTAAAAAAACAAAACAAAAAAACAGTACGTCTATGGTGTATAATATATAATAGTGAACTATGACAATATATAATTCCTGCCTCTGGATCACATAATGGTCGAACTGGTTATACAGTGTATCAACATAAAGGACCCTGACGTCTGTAAAACCCTCATATGGTTTGTGTCAGGTTAAAATGTTCAAGTGGCTATTAGGAAGCTTCCTTCAATGTGCTTAAACAAGGTTAAAGGGTTGCTAAAGGTTTACACATTTTACAACCCGCTGTCAGCCACGTGTACACTCCACACACGTTTAAAAGTTCTGGGACAGACATGGCTGTGAGTCATGACCTTGACCGGTCTTAAAGGTTTTAAAAATCAGGTTCTGCTGATTTAATCAGGAAAAACTCATTTTAATTCTACAGAACTACAAAGGTTATGATTTGTATTAATTCTGTTGTGTGTACAAGCATTTTCTATCTGATGCGTCAAAAGCCATCCTGAAAGGCAACAGTTTCTCAGTCAGTATGAGGACAACTTCAGGATGTTACCTGATCCAATCTATTTTTGGAAAGTATATTTGACAGTTTCTTTTCTCTGGAAAGTTTGGCAAAGTCATTATTACGTTTTGTTTGAGATTTGAACTGAAAAAGTTTAACTGGACTCTGTACGAAACAGATAAATAACTGACCAAAGCTCCCTTCAGCAGTGGAAACTATATTAATGCAGGGTTCCTGTGTTTATGCCATCCGTCCCCTGAGACCCCAGTCCACTTGTCGAGATACAAACACTCGATGGACACAATCATGGTGCTAAATGCAAGAATAGTCCAATTTGCTTGACAGAGAGCCAGAGTCCTCATCAGTTATATGAACAGGCTAGGAACTGGCTCTGCCCAACTGCCACCACTTCGCATGAGTAAGAGATGCTTATGCATCTCTCAGGTCTCTCCACACATGTTCTGTTGGCTTCTGTCTCACTTTAAACAATACACCCTCACAAACACACACTTGAGAACACGTCAAACATAAAGCCAGAATACTCTGCATTTATTGATAATCAATACTGACAAACATTTACATATATTAAACAAAATAGCGAAGGCCAGGCGATTGCAGAAAGGGTAGCAAGGTCATGTAGCTCCTCTGGCCACCCTCTCCTCCAAGGTGTTGAAAAGGCAACGTCAGATAACAGCACCACACAAACCTAAAAATATCCCCCCTCACCCTCACCCCACACTGGAAAGGGAGAGGGAAACGGGTAGGAATAATCTGCTTTTCCGGGTCTTATCTGAAGAAAGGCAGGGATGCATGCTGCTCTATCTCTGCCAGTGTGATCACTGCCACTGCTTTTCTGAGCTTTTCTGCTCTGCTGCAGACCAGAGCCAAGCTGACACGGGCAGAGATGGAGGGAAGTGTGCTCATTCGATTTCGAGAAAAGTCTTTTTTTGGTTCGCACGATAACTGAATAAAACATGGAGACAATTTGAACTGCACAAACAAAAGTAGAAGCACTGCTCTGATTATTCGGCGAGTGGAACACAAACGGAGTGACTGCAGCTGGGCCTGAATAGTGTCAGAGTCAATAGGGAATATCCTATTCCCCAAAAAAGCATGAAGTCATTATAATGCTGTCATAAATTATACATTACAGTAATTATACAGAACGTCATTATAAATAACAACTACACAAAATGCATGTATATCATTTGCAGTGACTTTATGATATGAGGTCATGGTTAAAACGACAGGAAGTGATGAATATGAAGGAGTCTCCTTTCTGTTACACAAACATGTTTGTTTTTTAACACTAAATATTGTTCCAAAAAATTGCATCCCCAATATTGTGACATTTAATATCAGTACTCTCTAACAGCAATTAATTGTATGTATACTGCTATACTATATTAGAATATTATTTTAATGGAATGCATTTCAATAAAAGTGTGTTGAACTGACATGAAAAGTGCACTTTTGATTATCAGATTCCACTGCTGTTTACCTTATTTTCCATGGACTTGTTAATCATCTCTAAGGACCCGTTGCGTGCCACACATTAACAATGAATTTTACTGCTGTCAGCACTCACAGTTACGTATCTGTACTCAGAGAAACATCTGAAGCAAACGGAAAGACACTACTTTAGGTTTGAGTTTGAGAATTACTTTCTGTATTTTCAGAATCTGTGTGTATAAACAAAAAACATACTGGATAGTCTCCACTCGAAGTATAAAAAAAGATTAATAGGGGTTGCCTATCTACTGTCACAGCTAAATTGATTAAAACCAATGCAAAGCATTAGTGTCACATTAACTAACGAAAGACGGACGTCTGACATTTTGTGCCACCAACACAAACATCCTCGTTTCCAGAAGAATGAACTATTCTCTTTGTGTGATGAAGCAAAATCTTTTCAATAAATTAATCACTGCATGATATTACAGGTGTGTAGGTTTATCTTCTTCTTTGTGGACAATATTACACCCTCACAGTTGTGCGGTGTGAGTGGTTCACATTCCACTGAGCAGGCAGTCATGTGTAATGTGTGTGTAATATGACACGCAGCGTTCGGAGTTGTTTAAATCATCTGCGCTGACCATGGAAAATACTGTACGTGGAAATGGGAGAGCTCCTCAAACCTGGCCTACAGGAAGGGGAACAGTCTCTTCTTGAGGATGTAGAGAACTGTGGCGAGGAAGAGAGCGAGCGCCAAGAAGATGAGCAGTTTATCTGTGAGCTCTCTGCGGTTGTACTTGGTGATGAGTTTCCTTCCAAGCTGTATGGTCCCCGTCATGGTCTTAAATTCGTCATTAGTCTCTTGGATTGTCCTTGAGGAGGTTGCTTCAAGCAGGAGAGAAGACTGTTTTCAACACAAGTTCAACAAAACCAAGTGGATAATTCAAGTATCTGGCATATTCCCATGGTATGAAAAACACAATCGGGGAAATTTGCTAACACACTGTTGCCACACTCTCTGTCATTAGGTTGTGTGTCCTTCACTAACCTAGTGACGTCATGGTCTCCTCGCTCTGCTGAACCTGCTGCGCCATCATCCGGCTGATGCTCATAAGATTCTCTGTAATATCACTGGTGGTCTGAGCCAGGCCCTCTTTGGTCATTTTCCTGAGAAAGAGATACAAAACAAGAGACACAATTGACATACATGTCCTATTGCCAGTTAACCGTCTCCTATAAAAGGACTAGAAAGACGTGAAAACAATATATTTTTCTAATGACAACATGACAAGTTTAAGTATGTTGTTTGAAAGTACTCTGTGAAGATATAAAGCTGATCCCGTTCCTCTAACCAGTAGAACACATTGTCGGCTCACCTCTGCCTCACAGCGCTATCTGCTCCATTAAGAAGTGCCTGCTTTTCCATGTTGTCTATGGACAGTTTGCTGGCCAGGTTGGCTTTCCTCCAAACTGTCTGGTTACTGCAAAAACAGCCATGAGTAAGAAAAAAAAGAACATGTATGTATTTTTTCATGAAGTAGACATTACAGTAGTTGAAACAGGTCATTTAACCATGCCTCCCCCATCAGTGAGGCAGCATTGCCAACATAAAAATGTCACAAAATTCACGACAGTTCACATTTATAAAAGTCAGGGAAAGGTTGAGTTCTTAAATGTAAAGACATTACCTCAGCATCTGTTTTCTGTGCCCCTCGACCTGACTGATCATAGCTTGCTTGTCTGACTCTTTGTCCTGCTCCATAGCCATCTGCTCTAAATCCTGTCAAAGAAACAAAACAGCACAAATGCTTTTACGTTTTTTTTTTGTTTTTTTTTTTTCAGGTTTTAGCCACCATAAAAACAAATGCAAGTGGTTGATGCACAGCCTATAACGGGGTTCTATCATATTTGCAGAGATCTTCTTACCTGAATCCGCAATCTGAGATTGTGGAAACTCTTTTTCACATTTGCGTTCAGCTCTGTCAGCTTGCTTTGAGGGCCTGTGCACTCATTAATGTCCTGGTGAGACATGAAAACAAGGATGAGATGGACACAGGCCTCCTTTATCACTGTTGGCTGAAGTTACGCTGCTGCACGGGAGGCGTTCTGACAGTCTGAGCTGTTCTTTCAGGATGAACTACCACTGGCACACACTGTAAGCAAGACGTTCATCATTCTGTCAGTGTGTCAACACAGGCCACAAATGCAATGGCTCCTCCTCCAGCTGTCCATCCTGGGAGCTTGTGCGAGATTCTAAACGCATCATTAAACGCCACCTGAGGCCTTCTCATTGTGGCTGTGCTCTAACTGCACCACAAGTGGGCTGTATAGAGTAGAGCACAGTAGGCTCTGAAAAGGGCTGTTTTACCATCATGTGTACACATGTTGTGTACATAATTAGTGCAAACTCTAAGAAGTTGCTATAAACCAGCGCTATAAGGAGACAGGATAGCTTAGTCATCAGCACACATCAGATGGTTAAAAAGACTACCAGGGTTCATCCACTCTTACAGTCCTTTAAACTTTAAGAAAGATCATCCATAGACTGAAGAGAACAGGTGACGATATTCCACCTTGTTGGACCCCATTGGTCAATAGGAAGGGTGCCTATAATGTTTTCTCCACAGTTTAGCAATATTTTCTGACCCCGAAACCCCATCAGTACTAGATAGAAAAGGCATCTTACTGTTACTAATAATCTTAATTTCTTTGCAGAATTCATAAACAATATTCTGCTGAAGCTTTCTGGCCATGGAGTTCACCCTCACGGCCTGCTCATTTCTTTAATAAAGCATATAGCATATTTAAATCTAGCGTTTGAGTGTTTCTTGTGTTGACACTCAGGGTTATGCCTGGTTTTCTCTACTAAGAGCCAATTTTTAAAAGTTTCTTTGGCTTCGAAATGAAGTTCATCCTATTCATCCTGGCTTGAAGTTCTGTTGTTTTGCCCTTAGCAGAATGATTTACTGCCACTTTTTTTTAAAAACATTTCACAGTTTTATCATACATTTTCCATAGACCATTATTGTGGTTTTGGTTCTCACAGTTAATGTTCCCACACAGTATAAAGTTGAATATCAGTATTACTTAAGAGTCCTATCAGTCAGTGAACTGTAATACCAAAAGTCTTCTGTTAGCCTTGACCAGCCTAATTTCCCACCTTGTTCATAGTTATCACAACTGGTCAACTCAGGTATACTGTCAACATTTAATGGCACAGAGACAATCTGTGATCTGTTGAGGCCAAAGCATACAAGATCTCATTTTTCTCTGCAGAATCATCAGCTGTTCATACAGTGATCCAGGCAGTGCTGTGGTACGCGCAGCTGTCTGCCGGCGACAGCACTTTGCTGGAAACTACCACCTTGATGCCTTCACAAAACCGAGTTAAATATTGACCAAATAGGTAATTATTATGTGAAATATCAGCGTTCATGTCTCCCACAATAAATATGAATAAGTGACTGCAGCTGATAACACTAGCTGTAGCATATATATACTATCAAACAACACGATTCGCTTCACTGACAAGCGCAAAAACCAGCGGGTCGTAACAAAGCCATAAGTAATGTTACCAAATAAATATTCGCACCTGGATGAGAGCTTTAATTTCCAAGTCATATTTTAGTATTTCTTGTTCACATATTCGGACGTGGACATCTGAAGACGCCATACTGCCAACGTAGTCTGCTCGAGCTACGGCAAGCGGGAAGCCTGTTTTGAACTTCGACTGTCGGCCTCGTTTTTAAATTAAAAACGGAGACATTTTTAATCAAATTGTGTTGAGATTACACAAATTTATATGCTTTCGTGTGTAAACACATTTAAACGTAATAACAGCCTTTTAATGACATTTTGGTGAAAGTAATTAAAATTTCTCATCAAATTGAAATGCACATTCTTAAAAGTCAACATAATGAGACGCTAAAAATATCTACAATAAACTTATTTATTTTGAACATAAAGTCATCAAACTTTAAGCAAAACAAAATACAAAGGCTCTGGACCAATGGAGTTGATTATTAGTTTATTAATTAGCAACTATTGAATAGATTTACATCCATAATTAGTATTACCAGACCAAAAGACATTACATCAACAATGCTCACTATTTAAAGGCAAAGTCATTCATATTAACAACAGCAATGAACACAATATACATAATATATAACCGAAGCAACACCAAGTGAAGGCTGCTTTAATTTAAGAAAAGCACATTCAGTGAGATCTGTCAGCGCTCCTTTGGGAATCATTTTTGTACAAGGCACCAGTGCGGGCATCACTCAATAATAACACTGCGGCCTGAGTTTAAGGCAATCCAGAGGGAATGGTCTCTGCTCAGTCTGATGGTATGCAGCAGTGTCAGGTCCTCTCCTGCTGAGAGAAATGCAATAACAAGTTTAACAGAAAACCAAGCCAAGTGTTATCTATAGGCTATATATAAGTACGGGAAAGCTCCGTAAAAGTAGGTAGGCACATCAAATGTATGTTCAATACTTCCCTCTTTCAGGGGAAGACGTTTACCTGCATTGTCAGGAGTCCTGGAAGAATGAATTAAGGCCAGTGGAAGTTCAGGTACCAGATGGTGTCAGTGGACAGAGCAGGCCCAAACAGAGGGTTGAGCTGGGCCAGAATCGCTATCAACCAGCTGACGGACAGAAAGCATATCAAGGTCACACGTGTCAATACAAAACGACTCACATCCTTCAAAGCTCAGTGATGCAGGTCATTTCCTGTTCTCTAACAAATGTTGATTCTGAGTTTAGGCCCACATTTGTCATGACAAAACATCCAGTCGTTAGGATTGTTCAGACTGAAGGCTTAGTTTCTATGGTACTCTTTTTACCATGTAACAGGACACCATATGCAGACTTGCATCTACTTGCAAATATAAATAATTTATCATCAAATACTCTATACATGACAGTGCTAACTGTGGTGACAGGCTTTGGACTTTGTTTCATTGTGACAGCAATGCACACAAATTGGAGTAAAAGAGGGGAAGCGATTGAACACCAACCGACAAGTATGAACAAAGGGATGTTTGGTACTTTGCTGGACAAAATGCTTAAATGATTCACCAGTTATCAAGATGGATGCCAAACAATTTGACGAATGATCTGAGCTTTTTATATCATTGACCTAATTCTAACTGACCCTCTATAATTTTGATTATGCACAGACTGCCACAACATGATGTTAAAGAAATCCTGGTGCATTTCCAGGATGGTAATACTTACAACAGGTAGCAGCAAACCGCAGTTAACACCAGCATTGTGACGATCACTCTGGGGGAAAAGGAGAAAATATTTAAAAGTGCTATGCTTCAAATCTAATGACTGCATACACCGTTTTAAAACACATCAGAGGCCCTTCACTGACATGGCTTGATCTCGTGATGCGAGTGACAGACAGACAAATAAAGGAAGTTGGATTAGACACATTTTCCAGAGATGGAGTAAATCTTGAGTTTGGCGTCTCAATAGAAGGAAGTAGACAGTACAGATGTCAATAACCAAAGTTTTGAAAAGGTAATACGGATTAAGTTTCCTTCGACGCAGGAGGAGGAAGGGCTGTCAAATTAGCTTTAGCTAACGAGCTAATCATAACTTTTACTTTACGTTACTAGAGAGTAAAGTTTAACGTTTTTTTAAAACTGTTCAAGTGACATTAAGAAAGCGATTTGAAAGGCATCGCCGTGTGTGTGGACACTGTACACACACTTGTATGAGTTCAGAGTCACATACACAAACTTAACTTGTCTTTAGCTTTCTACTGGCTACAGAGAGCCAGCTAACAAACTCACCCTCTGTTTGGTCCTTTAGGGATGAACCAGGGCACGACTCCTCCAACAATGCCCCAAAACAGGGTCATCACAGACATGGCGATCACAAAACGTAGCTCCGCCATGGTGGTGCTTTGCTGTACACCAAGAACAAGTTAGAAGTACAAACTTTTGAGGGGAGAAACTTCGGTACAGCCCGACTGCTAGACAGACGCCACAGGTCGGCAGTCAAAGAGGATCACATGACCATCACCCGGGGAGGGAGGAACTATAGTGAGTGCTGTCAGTGTTGCACCAAACTTTTATTTGTGAAGCACATATCCGGTTAAGATGAACCTCCCGAAAATATGCATCATGGTCTTTTTCTGTAGATCTTCCTGTATCGCAGTTTGACAGTAGGAATTGGTAAATTAGCTTGTAAAATGTCAAGATTATGACTTTTTACTTTTTTCGGACTTCCTACAATTGGTAAAGTTCAGACTGTGGTAAAAAAGTGACACCTAATGCTCATTCAGTAAAATCACACAATTATGAGCACCATGGAGACAGCACCATGCTCCTCTAGTGCAAAACACGATTTGAAACTGGTACTTCTGTTTTTGATGTAACTCCCCCCTCCACTTTGAGTGTATGGACGTTATCAAACGAATCATTAGCACTTTCTTGCTATGGGTGATACTCATTACACTGTCTGTCAAAAATCTGTCAAAGAAAAAAACATTTCTGTGCAGTTACCACATGCTGGGTGTCTGGGCCTTCTGGTGATCTTCCCAGTGGTTTTTGACTTCATTTTGACATTCATTTCTCTGGAGTACAAACTGGTGTTTTTTTCCTAATAAAAAACAGCAGCTTCATAGACCTCAGGCTGCAGCAAGACACACTAAGTACAGGAGTGAAAAGTACTGCACTCAATTGTTTGTGGGATCTGTACAGAACAATCACAATGACCCAAGTTCCTTCCTGTGACAGCTGATGCCCAGTTCAATGTCTTTGTCTGAAGACTACTTCAAACAAGAAAAGCATGTTTGAAATAGAAACTCCTTGACCGACAAATACATTTAACATGATGCAAAGACACAATACCTCCACCTCCACAATTAAAACATGACAGACAAAGTACGGTCCATTTACACAGTTTATTGATAGCAAAAGATCATTTTCACTCCTGCATCTTCTCAATGGTCTCCTCCTTGTATTTGCCCTTCTCCTTTCCATCAGCGCGAGACTTGGCCTTGCGCTCCAGGATCTTCTTGCGGTCCTTGTCCAGCTTTAGCCTGGTGATGACCACCTGCAAAGGAAAAGAAATGGGTTGGTAAACAAGTCATGAAACATCTTAATGACAGTGGATATGCCATTCTTTTTCTTTACAATTCAATAAAACAGCATTAAAAGGCACATCCACAACACATCTCTAATGTCTGACTAGTTGACATCCACTAAATACACAATGTAGAGTCCATTAAAAAAAAGAAAGGGGAAAAAAAAAACTATTACATCACCTTCAGACCGTGGCATGAGTTACAAAGGCTTTACATGTGATCGTTGTTGAGCTTTTAGTCAATTATTTGCTCATGTGTCATGTCCAAGCATTACACATATTGTCAACGGAAAGTGACCCACTGCTCTCAAACTGCCTGAAACACCAATGAACAACCTTCTTCTCTGCAGATATTAAGGTGCAGCAACAAGTGCAGGTGTAATTAATAACAGCTACACTCCCCAGGTGTAGCCATGCTGGCTAAATGATATGGCTCACTTGAACATTAAACAGTGGAAACCCTCACTATCGCCACTGGATACAGCTGTGCCTGTCCTGCTATGGCATGTCAAGTCTGTGAAAATAGACTACTAGCTGAGCCAAATACTCCACTACAACTATCAGAGCTGCAGTTTGCTTTGGCCAGTTAACGTGTATCTGTCAGAGCACAGCAAAATGCTGTTGTGTAGAGTTTGCCTTAATCACATCTCGGTGACTGTCTGTTGACAGCTTATTCACAGCCTACTGACATCCTACAGCCCAATACTATTGAATTCGATAAACAGTAAATCTGCCAGCAGCACCACATACAGCATTGGGATGTAAGAACATGTTTAATACAAAAAAGTGGTGGGGTTACAAAAACAAACAGCAACCTGGTGGAAAAGGGGAACAAACTGGAGGACTGACAGGTATCCGGCAGTGGGTTGAATGCTAAGATTGTCCCATGGCAATAGTTCATCTAACAGACCATTTCACAGCAGAAGGGTTAGGTTTCTGACTTGTCACTGAAGGAAAAGCACAGGTGTTAATAATAACAATGTTGGCTGCAGTCTGCTCAGGTGTACCAGTAAGCCAGCACATTGTGAAAAGGAGTCAGCATGAACAATATCAGAAATCTGAAGCAGATAAATGGAATTCAGCTACCATTAATTTCACTATTTACACATGTGCTTTTCCTGCTGTGACATGCCAAAACGTGTTCCATGAAAAAGGCTTCTACAAAAGCCCCACAACAAGTAATACCTTAATTTATAAACTGTTTAGTACTTTGAAGAGATTTTAGTTGTTTGTGTAACTGTTCTTTGGTTTTGAGGCTATATTTTAAAATGTTGTAGTGAACTGCATTATACCAACCCTTTTAATTTTGTTAACCTTAATTTACATATAGAAAAAAGCAAAAACTTAAAAACACCTTACTGTAAAGCACAATTCAGGTAACACTAAACTAGAACCTTAAAAGTAATCAGTGTATTTTACAATGCTGTTTAAATGGACTGCATGACAATGTACAGGTGATTCCACATATCTGTTTACTATATTCAGCCCATCATTAACCAGCATTCATTGGCTGTTCACTTTCCTTACTTTCATACTACTTTTCAGAGACACAGAAACTTAAGTGATAAAAACAGTGGAAGACCTGTGCTTTACATTGCTTCCTGTCCATGGTATGTTCAACAATCATCTTGTTAATTTGTCAATTCAAATAAGTCTAATTTTAGTGAGAACTACATCAATATTATTCTGCATTTACAAAAAATCCTGTTATTTTTTACAAAGTGAAATCCTTTTCATGTATTTACTTTCAATTGGCCAAAGTTGTCACTGTCAAATCCACATAACGCCTTCAAAACATAGTTCGAAACTAAAGTGCATATTCATTGGAGCAAACAAATACAGTTCAGCACACTAAAAATACAAGCGCTCATGTCTGGTTTATTTAATTGACCTAATGGTTTTCTTATCATCTTACTGTTTAAGACAATGTCAAAGCCACAAAAAGTTCTTACATATGTGTGTAAATATGGTGGACATATCAGAGCTTCTAAAAAGAACCCAGTCCAATAAAGCCACACCACTGTCTACAGTCTCAAAGATCATCACAAAGCTGAATCAAGGACAACAGGTATTCTATTCCCCAGGAAATTGTATTTATCTCTTAAGTTTGCACTTGACAGTTTGTGTGACAACCTCACTTTCACTTCAATTAGGGACCAAAAATGGCTAAAGACACATCTCAAGTGTGAGTCTTGACAGGTACACATGCAACTTCTTAACATAGGTTTGCATCCACTGACCTCCCCAGAAGAATCTTGTTGAACAATATTACATTCTCATTCACTTCATTTTTTCCCTACTGAAACAGGCACACCGATTTCAGAGTCTACACAACCGTCTCACCTTGCTGGGGTGGATGCCGACATGGACTGTGGTTCCGTTGGCCTTCTCTCTCTGCACACGCTCAATGTAGATGACGTACTTCTTCCTGTAGACCTGCACCACTTTGCCAATCTGCTGGCCTTTGTAGTGTCCACGGACAACCTGTTTGCAAACAGCACAAGCAAGTCAGGCAAACGCACCACACACTTCTCATGCCAATAAAGACAAGACTATCAGAAATCCAAACAACAATACCTGAACTTCGTCATCTTTGCGGATGGGCATGGACCTCACGTTGTACTTCTGGCGGAGCTCCTTGGACAGGGGGGAAGACATGATCTTCCTCCTGATGTGTGAGGGGGCATTGAAATGCCTCTTTCGGTTCTTGCGGCGGGAGGATGTTACAAATGGATTCAGCTTCATGATGCTGTGAGCAAACAAGGCGTATAAGTTATTCAGACATCAACTACATTTACATGCTAGCTGTAGTTGTAGCTGCAATAGCTGTAGATATTTCTCAAATATCTGGACTACTGAAAACATGAATCCTGCAGTTTCAAAGAAAGGTCACGCAAGTTACTAAATGAATGCGGTAACTCTGGAAGCGTCAGCCTCAACTTAAGTTAGAATAGTTTACATTTCAGTTTCAGTGAACCACCTCCGCTGAAACACGATAAGTAACGATGTACAACTAACAATGAATCTTTTTCAAACACCTTCATTTACACTACTAGTTTAGCAACTTGCTAGCGAAGGTATGACAGGTCTTCAAAGCTGTATGCTAAGCTAGCATAATGACGCTACTGCGTTAGCATAATATAACAAACCGACTGCCGCGATTGTATTTCTGTACCAACATTAACTCAATGCTATTGTCGAGGGAGCTACAGACTGAAATGAAAACACATTATCTGTAAGTGAAGCCGAAAATTAATCGCTAGCACCAGAAATTAAGCACATTCAGTAGCAGACATGCGGATACCGATCGACTGAACGGGGACCAAATCCTGAGATTGTAATGAATAATCTATCATTAACATGGCTTCAATATTGGCCGTCATTTGATTGTGACAATGTTTAAGATGTGTTTAGACTGGTAAGAGCATACACAGCAACGTTAAAGGGAGGATGGATGGTGATAACTTTTGTGAAATAATCTCCCAAGAATTCTTACCCTGCCGTTTGCTCCTGTATGGCCGGCGGAAAAGAGACTCACATAGTACTTCCGCTGGCATTAGTTCACACTCAAGTCTCGCGAGATGTGCACTGAAATAACCTTAAAAATGCAAACAAACATTTATCACAGTAAATATACAACAGGAACAGTAACATTTAGTCGTATTATCTCTTTTAACACTGTTGCCTGAAGTTATAGTAGTTAAATTCGACGTATGAGCCGATTTCTAAAGCGTTTAGTTTTAATTTTGACTGCACTATTCATGGTCTTGTGTTATTACAAGTTAAATTTCACAAAGATGCATTTTACGAGTCTTCTTAAAAAAATAAAATAAACACGTAACTGATTTTGTCGCTGGTTTTATTTTTTTGCTACGTTTTAACTATCATTTGCTGTCCATATGAAATATTGCCACAAGATGGCGCCAAACCCACTTAATCAATAACCTGGTCAGCAGTTGGAAACAACTTTTCTCTATGATTCATCAAGTTTTGGCCTATGTTCATCTCACACTGTGCTAATGTAATTTTCCTACTGCTTATCAAAACGAATAAACACTGGTCACGTAATGAAACACAAATATAATAGCACAACGTGGTGATAGCCTACCATAAAATGTGCAAATTGCACATTGGCTTTTATAAATGCTTCAGATTCATATGAGAATATTGTGGGAACAACATCATCTCCATAATCAGCTGTAATTAATCTTCATACTCCAATAACCTGACAAACCATCATGAGGGAGGGGGTGGGGGTGTTTACACCGGCAGACCACACATACATTGACCTCCCATCTGAAAGAACAGAGGCGACCCGCTGTCCTGCTGTCACTCAAACAACTACACACACGGAGGGAACTACCGACACGGAAGCGGGGGCACGCTGACACCGTGCGCTGTTTGCTCCCCGAGCGGCGCGCAGCTTCACCGGAGCCTGCTGCCTGCTGCCTGCCTGCCTGCCTGCGCTGTCTGCTTGCGAGAAGTGATGCTGTCATAGCCCCCTGCGCCGCGGACAGAGAGCCTCTTCCCCTCCCGCACCCTCACCGCCTCCCCCCATCACCCCCTCAACGGTTCCTCTCTGGCTGGCTGTCGCGGCGGCAGTGCGGATGTGGAGCCCGCAACGCAACGCTCTTCACCCGTCGGCAAGCATAGGAGAAGAAGATGAAATGTTTTTCCCGTTATCTCCCGTACCTTTTCCGCCCTCCGAGCACCATCCTCTCCTCCACTTGCCACACCGAAGGTAGGGTGGGACGCCGAGGGGGGCTGTCAAGGGCTGTGAGTTGCTTACTTTGAGCGTGTGACATGAATGTTTAGGCTGCCACTCTGTCCCTGAAACATACACTGTTCATGTGTGCAGAAGTTAAGGTTGTCCAGTTGTAGGGCTACTAACCCGCCGCAGATTTGTCACTGTGCGTGAAGTTGTTGGAGCCATTCTCAAAAATAGAGATGGGGAAGATGTAAAGATCACTGACGCAAATGACTTCGAGGATTTTTTTTTTCTTCTTATGTGTGTGATCGTGCGTCTGGTGTACAGAGTAGCAGCCATCGTAACACTCATTTTGCTTTCCTCAAAGCTTGAGCTGTCAACACACAGGCATATAGCATGACAAGAGAGACAGTTTGTGGAGTTGCATGACAAGTATCTTCCATTGCCCCTTAGTATTGGGTCCCTCATTCATTTAACCCTGTCACACTTTGCTTAGTTAACCCTTAGACGACATGCATGGCAGGAGGCCTTTGTGAGACACCATCACTGTCATTCACCTGCAATTCGCTCAGTTCAGAGAGTGGAATTTCCTAGCATGCCAAAACATTTGCCAAGCAATACAGCCAGTCTGTACAGAGTTATAGCCCTGGAGTTGTGCACAGTCAGATCTTGAATTGAGTGAATTGACCTCAGCCATGATAGCAATAAATGAGTTCATAAAGGTGGGCGATTCATCCTGCTGATTGCACTGTCAGAAGGGGCAGCCCAAGAGGGTCTGAGTGTTTGTATAACCAGCCATTTACTAGGTCATAATGTGGAGACTGAGCCACTGCATTATTTAGCTTTGCATGGTTGCCCTCTTTCCTGTGCGCGCTCTGCCCTCAGCCCTCTGGCACAGGAAGGAAGATTGTGTGGTACAGTCTACAGTGCAGTATGTGGTGGTCACAGCCAGGGCCCTTCGCAGCCTGTAGAGCTGACCTATATACTGTATATATTCAGTAAGAAAAGGAGGTAGACCTGAAGGGTATCTATGCATGCTCGCTCACTCACTCACGTATTCTTCTGCTCCATCACATCCATTACGTTTCCCCTTTTCAAAGTTTAATCCATGTCCTCCCTTTCACTATCCTTCTGAGCAATTTTACATTGATTTGTAGGATGAATTTAGTCTACAAGGTTGAAGAGTGAACTTTTATTTGTTGGCAAAATGTTGAATACAGTATACAAGAGAGAACAGATAAACAAACAGGGAGGATACATTCAAATGACTCTGTAATTTTGTGTTTCCCGACAGTCTTTAAGAAGAACACATTTTGTCTTTGGAAATTTAACCAACGATGTTTAAAAACTGACAGTACACTAAAAATAATGATTCCTGTGTCAGAAAAAAAGAATGCGTGTTATCTTCATGACAGCTGAGCAAACTCCATCCAGTGTGGAGGAAGGAGGGATGTGGTTGAAAATCCTTGAAAACACGAGTGGTGAAGCTAAGCTTTATTGTCAAAGCACCGTTTCAAAGGCCAAAATCCTTTATGCCCAAGCAGATTCTTGGTCATGACTGTGGTTTATATTTTTCCAGTTTAACAGGCGCTTTTGCTTTGTTGAAATTTGATGTTTGAACAATTCACACACTGTACACCGCCTGTTTTCTGTACATATGTAGCCAAAAAGATTTTTTGCCATATGAAATGTAGAGACATTATTGTCCAAGTCATAAACGTGAGCTCCTAAATTGAAGAGGTGAGGTCAACAAACACCATCTTTTACTTCCACTGTCTTACATGTTTCCAACTCCCTCTGCCTGAGATAAGGGAGTGGTATGATGGAGGAAATGATAGATCAGTAAACGTGGAGCTGCGCTGCTCAGCCACAGTAATATGATATACGATCCTGCGTTGCTCTCAGTGGGGAGAAATGTGAAGCAGTTGTATGCAGAAAGCAAGTGAGAGACGTTGAATCTCATGTGCTGGAGGCCAGTGGGGTGTGATGACACAGCAGATGACCTTGGAAATATGATGTGTAAAAATGACACAGGCCGTCTCGTCTGCAGGCTGTCTGCTGTGTGCATATGTGTTTTAAAAAGTCAGTGGAAAGTGTTTGTGCACAAAGCAACGTGTGCACGCGTGTGACTGCGTTGCACGGAAGCTCGTGCCTCGCTGTTTGTTTACGCCTGTGTTTGCTCTTCCTGCTGTGACCTTGTTACCGTGGTTTGCCTTTCCATTAGCCCTGCTGGTCTTGAGGAGGCTGGTGGGTTCACCGCTGTAGTCCTTCCTCTTCCTCTCAAACCTTCCTTCCCTCCCTCCCTCCCTCCCTCTCCTCAACATCTCCCAGCATTCACGTCCGCTCCAGCTGAGCAGAGTTCACCCCAGGGAAGATGAGTGTGCAGTTACCATGTTAGTGGAAAATATATTATATAAGCCCTGCACTGGACCTTATTGTGTGTGTGTGTGTGTGTGTGTGTGTGTGTGTGTGTGTGTGTGTGTGTGTTCTATTTGTTTATCTGGGCCATTGTGGAGAGCAGTGTGCCAGCATCGCTTGGATTCACCTGGGTCCAGTCTCTGAGGGATACACAGCCAGCTTTTGACTGCCTGTGTCTTAAAAATGTGTGTGTGTATGTGTGTGTGCGTGTGTGTGTGTGTGTGTGTGTGTGTGTGTGTGTGTGTGTGTGTGAGTGTGTGAGTGTGTGTGTGTGTTGGGCCTCTGTGTAAGTTTGCACAAGTCTCAGTGTGGCTTTTATGATTTTTTTTTTCTTTTCTCCTCTTTTTTCCCCTGGTGTTCTCCTTTTCCCTTTTCACATCAGTCTGTCAGTTCTGGTGTGATGGATTAAGTCTTAAAGGTTTCTGATGAGTCTATTTGTATGAGTGTCTCCCTTCTGCTGTCCTGTGTTTGAGTCAGGGAAAAATGTGCGTCCCCAAGTGACACCTCGCCACATCTCATGCTGCCATCAATCAACGCAGCCAGTCCTGCCTTGGCTTCCTCCTCTTCCTCCTTCTAGTCACTGTAGTGTCTGAGAGCAACTCTGTGATACATTATTTGTTAAAGGGTGACAGAAAAAAGCAGAATGGAGTAATGAATATTTAAGATTAGATCTGTGACATGAAAGTCTTTGTGATTAATGACTGTAGTTGACATTTGTCATGTCTTGTGGTGTGTGTGTGTGTATTTGTATATGTGTGTCTGTGCACTTTGCATTTTTGCTCAGCTGTTTTATTTATAAGGAGAGCAGTGAGCTCGTCATGGCAGTGCCAGAGGGGGCTTCTGTCGGCATTTTGACAAAGCATGACACTGAGTTGGAGTTTTGTTGGTGAGGAGCACAGCGTATGCTGGTGTGTGTGTGTGTGTGTGTGTGTGTGTGTGTGTGTGTGTGTGTGTGTGTGTGTGTGTGTGTGTGTGTGCTGTTATCATACGTCCCGTTGTGTTGTTTTTATCCTGACAGACACCCACTTCACAGCTCAGAACACACTCCTCGTAGTCATCCCGTCCTTGCATGCCGCCGGGGACAAACACCCTACATAAATACGCACACATAAGGCAGCCACACACTCGTACACGTGACTGCTCTGTTTCAGTTTGGTCAGCTTTTCTGTTCAGAGGAGAGCAGGCAACAAAGGGGTTCTAAAAAGAGGTACCAGAAAGAAGGAGGAAGATGAGAAGAAGTGGTGCTTCTTGTAAACCACACGTCACCTGGTTCAGTCATCTATGTCCATGAGCTGCTATCACTTTATACTTGCCACTCTGACAAGCAAACTAACATGTTGAGACAGGGGAATGGCCTTAGAGGGGGAGGCCACTCGTGATTGTATTGCACTCCCATGAAGTTGGTGCACTTTTGAGAAAGAGATTGATAAAGTGACGCAGCAGAGATATCCTGACTTGTAGTCTCTTGTGTTGATCAACCGCCAAAAACACTGGGCCCTACATTTCCCACAATGCACCCAAATCACATCTTTTGTCAGACCCTGCCGAGTAGATGTCCACGTCCTTCGAATTCAGCGGCAGAGATTTGCAGCACAGGTTTTCTGTTAAAAGTTTCTTCCATGCCCAAGATAAGATAACCCCGATGACGTCACTATGACATCACGAGTGTCAGACTTAGGAAAGTTCCCCCAGAGTTTTCACAGGCTCCTCATGACGAGTAAACTGAACTTCATATGTGAGTTTGGTAGAACTGAATGCAGGCACACGAGCTCATGTGACAGCAAACGTGCTCTGCTCAAGTGCCCCAGAGCAAAACATTTTCATGCCTACCTGCTTCAGGTTCTCTTCTGCAGCAGGCTTTGTTGTGTAGTTGTAAGAAAAGAGAATTTCCCCTCATGTAAGAAATTACATTGACTGCAGAAGAGATTTGTTTCTGTTTTTGGAAAGGATTGATTGAAGCAGATTTATTTTGATGTTTATTTTTGAGTGACATTTCTTTTGGCTTTTTTCCCCTAAAATCTATTTCTGTTAGCAGGAATGGAGCCACAGAAACCATTTTGGTTCTTCTACATACTTGTAGCTTTAATATAAACTAAACCACATTGTTCTTGCAATGCAGTAAAGTTTAAAGCTCTGCTAATCAGTGATTTCATATTCACATCGGGTCAAATAATTATGTTGTATGAAAGGTGTTGCTTGTAGTGATGAACCCACAAATAGTAACCACATAACTCTACCCTGAGCTCAGCGCAACATCTTTCAGTTAATTGTTTTGTTTTTCAGCCGGCAACTTCACTCTTTAGTTTCTCCTTCGCTGCTCTCATCAGCGCTGTTTCCAGCTGCAGCAGGCAGCTGTCTGATGAACCCGCTGTATGGCACCTGCCCAGCACCAAACAACAGACACACAAAGTTAGCAACAAGCTGGGCGCTATAGCTGAGCATTTATTAGCTGAACAGCCAGATATTTTTCTCATGTTAATGCTGCTCCGTGCCTGCTGCTTTTAGAAATAGGCAACTGTTTGTTTACAGCTTTGCCATATCAACTTCATAATGTGGTGTGTTGTGTTTACAGCTTGTTACGATGCAAAATATAATTTATTTCAGGTTTAAATGACTGTATTGGTGTTTTTTTTTTTGTGTGTGTGTGTGTGTGTGTGTGTGTGTGTGTGTTTTTTTTTTTTTTTTAACTAAACGATGCACTAATCCAATAGAGTGGATTGGTATTGGTGCTAATATTGACCTCTTTTATCAGATAATTTATCAGTCAGATGTGACCTGTCCAGCCCACATTGAACAGTGTTTTTTTTTTTTTTACCAACAAAAACAATTTTTAAAACCTTACACAACAACCTAATTTACATTTTACATAAACCTGAGTGGGCATCATGTGTGTGTGGTGGGACTTTGGCTTATTATGGCCTGGTGGTGAAGATCCTCACGAGCATGTGAAAAGCAGCGGGTAGTGACTCCATGTGTATTGCATCAGACATTTGCAATACATGGTGTGCAATACAGTGTGTACCCTCCTGGGGCTAACAGGGAGAGTTAGCAGTCACGTGGAGTGCAATGGGAAGCGGGCAGTCCAAAATGGAGCAAAAGGGAGAGGAATGCAAGCAGCATCACTATGTGACAGTGACACAAGTTTGACGACCAAGAAGAGGTGACAGAATGAAGTACGTACCTGTGTGCTACACAACAAATATCTTCATATTCAAATGAAATGAAGAGAAACAAATGGCTGCCTGAAAGGAAGAGAGTCAACATAAAAGCTGATGGTATGCGTTGGAAAATGGTGAGCAGCAATGTAAAATACAGACGACACGTAGTTAGAGGGCTAAAGCATGTCCTTTGAATCCCACTCGGTGGATCTCAGGAGCGTGTGGGAACTGAACGGTGAGACGAAAACACCGTAACACACCGGGCTCTTTCTCACACAGCGCTCATCTGCAGTCTCACTTTACCACAAACACTTCCTGCTAGGTCTCCACAGTAAGTCGACATGAAAACAAGGAAAGAAGCGAGCAATTACAGTATCACTGAAACTCCCTTCACTCCCACAGCCTCACAGGAGGTAGCATATCATTACAGCAAACACAGTGACGTAAGTCTCATTCTCTCCCGTCTTTATCGCTGTATCACAATGTGGAGAACACTCGTATATGTTTCACCTCTGGCCTGTAACCTGATGTGAGCCCCAGTGTTCGGACACCTTGTGTTATGCAGCATCGACTGTGCCTCTGTTGGGAGCTATAGAGCCAGACAAAGAGGCTCCTTATCGAGCCGGACTGCCGGGCCTTTGCTCTGGCTGGCAGGCTGCAGCACAGAGACAGAGACTGCTATTGGGATTGAGGTGTATATATAGAACATCAGGATGGGCTTCCTCTTTCTCTCCCTCTCCCTCTCCGCCCATCTGTCTCTGTGGTTTTATAAAGGGTCCTGACGAGTTGAGTGAGAGAGGTTTGTACTGCTGCAATAAAATCCATTCATTAAATCCTGAAGTCTGGCAAAGTTTGTGTGTCTTGTGTACAGCAACTGACTGAATATTATTTAAAGATATTTTTAGATCTAGTGAACCAGCAATGGTTTGATGACTCTCTTTGTGTATCCTCTTGTATTAATCCCTATTCATTTTTTGTTTTTCCTATAAAACGATCAAAGTTAGATTTACCCAGACTAAGATATAACGAGTGCTCAGCATACCCAGGTGACACACGTGGATAAAAAGCTTTTCTTGTGTGCATCGCACCCTTTTTAGGTTGTGCGAATTTGGAAGAATAGACTAGCTTGGATGAAACTTTAATGAGGTTGTGCAGCAGCAGAGAGGAGGATATGCTTTACAGTTGATAAGATGAGCAAATGGTGCTGGAGATAATAAAACAAAGTGTTACCGCAACTTTACACATTTTAAATAATGCAGCAGAAGGGAAGGAAATCAGATTTTTAGGTTTAGGCAGATGGAAGTGTGTGTATTGCAACTGTATGTAAATTCTAATGTATACTGGGAGAACAGAAATACAGAATAATGATTATGAACCAGGGGTACACTTACAGCAAGCAGTTGTTTTCAGTGGAAAAGCTCAAAAACAAAGCTACCTGTCCATAAGGGACAAAGTTATTGACTAGCTGGGGAACATAGCGAAGCATTTAGCAGCTAAAGAGCTAAATATACCCTTCAGGAGACAGTGAAGACTGAAACGAGCTCTAAGGGAAGTGAATATTTCATTCACCAGCTGGCCAGAAATGCAACACCAAATGAATGCTGATGTTGCTCCATGTCTGCTGGATGTGTAAATAAACAGCTGTTTGCCAACAAGTTCATTATTTGTTTGTTCTCAGCTTATTTCCACTTGCATCCAAGTGACCAAAAATATCAGTTATTGCAGCTTAAATAACATGCAAATTAAAATCAGTGCAAATGAAGACATTTGGAACATGATGCTTGGTGCCGTTTCAGGGGTAGGCGTACCAGAGCTCATCTGACAGGGCTGTGGGGAAGTAAAAGGTCAAGAGAGAAGTGGAAGGAAGGAAGGAAGGAAGGAAGGAAGGAAGGGGACGACATGGAGCAAATGAGCCGCAGGTGGGAGTCAAACCTGCGGCCACTGCACTGGGTGAACACCCTACCAACTGAGCTATAGGGGCTGATGGGGGGGGGGGGGGGGTCATTGTCCAGGTTTCACTGGAGCCCTGAGACAGATGAGCGAGGACCCACACTGTCCTGTATGATGAACAAGGAAGGGTTATGATTATTTGTAATAGTCACACCCATATCCACACATACTCATGCACAAGAGTCCAGGAAGTCAAAGGTTGTGACTAGAAGTGAGAGATAACAATGTCATGTGTCTTCAGGACAGTGGAGAAGCAGATTTACAAGGCCGGAGTCGCTACCGGGGGTTTATCTCAGTAGAAACCCAACCATACCCACAGGAACAATGGCTGCCATCCAATTAGATCAAGCTTTAGGTTGCCGTTTATAGTTTCCCAGCATAGTTTTTCAGTATCTCTCTGAAAATAGCCGTCCATTGTTGCAGAGTCATCACAGTCCTGTTTGCACAGAATAACCTGCGTAATGGGGTCGATATGGAGAGGGGATCTGACCAAAACATCGTCTGGAGCAGAGCTGGCTATAGATAGAAAGCTGATTGTTGTGTTTTCTGTCAGTCAGCACCATGGACAGAGTACAGTGGTCACGAGGTGGAGAGAGAGAGAGAGAGAGAGAGAGATGCTCCATCACTCCTCAAGCTGTACTGTAGTGAAGGCTTTTCTGTTCTTGTCTGAATGGTGTTCTACACATAAGACATGGCAATGGATAAATAATGTAGCCTAATGCTACTGAATGAGGCAGCAGACAGCAGCAGTACATGAAGTACCAGTCTGTCTTTCCTTCTCTTTTTCTGCCACCCCACAGCCCCCACACATACACACACACTTACACCCACACAAAGTACGAAACACACAACTCTCTGAATGGATGGATGGCACATGATGTCACATGATGAGTCACAAATTAGCAGACCAATTCTCTCTCTGTCTCTGTGTGCCTTTCAGACTTCTGATAGTCACATTTTGTGATGACAGCTTCTACATGCAGCTCATTTATACAGCGTCACACTGGGCGACACACCTTATTTATAGCTATTATTGTTATGCAGGAAAGGAAGCTGGTTGAGTTCCCCTGTGTCCCCTGTGTCAACCTTATTAGTCATCCACTGGGCCCATTCAAGCCAACATAATACTCTCTAAACTATTTGGTCCGGGATGAAATGTCTCAACAGCTATTGGTTACAATGCCATGAGACTTGGCGCAGACATTCATGTTCCACTCAGTCCAAATTTTGTCCAGTTCTTTGATTTATGCCCAAATGCCTGCAAAGCTAATGACATTCCCATCATCTTGTGGTGTGCTTTGTATTTGGTGCTAATCGCCAATTGATAACACAGTAAACATTATACATACTAAAATAGCATATTAGAGTTATCATTCTGAACACGCAAGCATGTTCAACTCAAAACTCATGACACCTCAGAGAGCTGTTCATAAACTTTTTAGCATTGTTTTATCTGTTTGAAAGATTTTTTAATGTTTTGTCTGCAACCTTTTATTGTACCATTTTTATATGACTATATATATGTAATTTTTATATTTTTACATATACACTTCAGTTTTATATTTCTAATATACACATAATTTTAATCATATATTCATTTTTATACTTCTCTATATACTTCATGCTATGTACTTCATCTACTGTATGTACTACATTTTCTTGCCATACTGTATATGCCTCATTTTAATATACTACATTTTTATACCACAACCATTTACGTCCTTTTGTAAGGGAGCGAGTTTTCTTTCTAACTGAATTGAATACTTAATATACCCAGAAGCTGTTGATGTTAATATTTTCAGAGTATTAAAGGTGTGCTCTGTATGGTTTAGAATTCAGACCCATGCTTTCAAGCTTAATTTAGCTAAATTTGCACACAATTCATGCTTTTTTGAATTTTACAAACTGTGAGGATAAAAGCCTCGATATGTGACTTGCAAAAACTCGGTATTAATCACTGGAGTTCAACAACACAATGTAAATTATAACATAACAGAGGACTCCTACGACACCGGCTGACAACTACCTGTAGTGTGATTAAGTATTCCACTGAAGACTGCAAAATGCAGTGTTCCCTAGTTAGTTCATAGATGATCAGTGTTTTGATGTTTGCTCTCTCAGACACGGATGTGGAGTAGTTTGTTGAAATCCTAAATTTGGGTGAAGAGCCCTGGTGACCGTCTTTGTCTTACTGGAACTTAACCAGATTTTAAATCCCACCCCTGACACTGTTAAACGTATTCTGGATTCACCTCTCCCTCTCGCCCAGTGGGATTACACAGACGTGACTGACTGAGATTCTGTAGGATCAGTGTTGGTTATCTCATTTGTTTGACGTGTTCACGTGCAGCCTCCCAGACTGATTTCAGTCAGAGGCCAAGGACTCAGAAAACCAGCTGATCTGAAATATTGTCCGGAGTATCATTATCTATTTTCTATCAACGTTAAACATTTACTACATCCATTAGATGCCGAAGGCTAACAAAACATGATTACTCAGTACAATAACAGTATAAATTTTCAACTCCACATTAAAGCTGTGGTAGGCAGTTTATTTTTGTCATCATCCGACAAAAGTTCCACAATAACCTTTCAGTATATTGCAATTCAAGTGGTCTGAGAGAAAACAAGACTTCTGCACCTCCACTTGGCTCTGTTTTCAGGCTGTAGAAAAATCTAGCCTGTGACTGGAGATGCTGGCCAATCACAGGTCATTTGAGGCTGCTTTACAAAAGTAGGTGCACATTCACGTCCCTTCAGACGGTGAAAGCCCAGGCTTGCATAGCCAGACCTATCTCCACACTCTGTTTTAGGGCTGTGCCAGTGTTTGCGAAAGTAAAAATGAAAGCCTCATTCAAAATCCTGCAGAAAAAAACTGCAACTTGTGATAAATTTCCAATGCCTCTTTTTCCCTACAACAGTGTGCAAAACGCACAGCTGCCTCTGAAGCCTGGGGCATCGTTGAGAAGACGAGGGACCGGGGTGTTGGCGAGGCCCCCGTGTGGAGAGCAGGTCCTACAAGGCACGAGGTTTCGCAGAGCAACTGACTGCTTCTGCTACCACTCAAACTTGTGGGTTTTGTTGGAGAGAGTTAGTGGAGTCATACGAGGCAGCAGAGAAAGAGGTAGAAGGTTTTGCATTTTGTACGTTCACTTGTTGCCTACTGCAGCTTTAACCTTTAAACAAGTGACTTTGCAGTCCTCTCTAGCAGCAACAGAATCGTTTTAAATTATGAGCCGATAAGATAAGTAGAGGTTTGTTCCCGCTCTGTTATATCAAATAAGCTTTGTTCCGTTTGTTCTCAACCTTGTGATTAGCTCACATTGATCTGACCTAATGGCTCTGTGACCCACCCAGCATGAAATGTGTTTGGAGGCCTGGTGCGTGACAAAGTGTAAAAGCCTAAATTGAGTTTCCCACCAGCAGCCAATTTAAAGCTTGGAAATGACTTACAGTAAATGTTTTTGAGGGCCATGACCTGACACCGCCAGCTTAATCTATCCTGAGAGGCATGACTTTTTTTTTCTGTTGTGTGTAATGACCTACACATTGCCTCATACCAGGTCTGCTCACAGAGACATTGTTCTGGTTTTGTAGTAGGCACCTCGGTAAAACTGTGCTTGGAAATAAAGTAGCTCTGGAGAGCAGTGGCATTACGGTGATTTAGGCGGTTGCAGACAGTGGGGTGTATTTCACTGAGCCCATCTGGCCTGTTTTTAAGTGTTGCTGAGTCTGAGAGAGGCGGTCAGGCGATGGAACAGAGAGGGTGATGGATGGGGTGATGGATGCAGGGGGAGGGGAGAAGATGAGAGTGCAGATTTGGGGGAGAAAAGAAGCTCTTTTCCGGCAGAGTTGAATCTCAGGCTTGGCTGCGGCACACTGCTCTGCCTGTTTTCATACCAAGCACTCAGCTCTGGCTCCTAACCAGCTTAAAAATGACCAATGCCTCTGAACCCCACAGCCCACCCCCTTAACTGTCTCTCTCTTTCCCTCCCTGACGTTTTGGCTCACCTCCGTCTCCCCCCTGTTCATCTTTCTGACTCTCATTCACTACCTCCTTCCTTTGGCTCTCTCTTTCTGATTTTTCTTACCTTCACTCTTTTTCTCCACTCCTGGTGGGCCTTTTCTCTGGCCTTCCGGTAGTACAGAGGGGTGTGGGATAGGGCCAGGGCCTCCAGGTTTCCATAGTGACACTTTGTGTCCTGATGTCATTAGTATTGACGATGTGCAGCTAGGCCAAGCTGTCCTGGCACAGGGGCTGTTTACTGTTTACCCCAAACTTAAACCACTCACTAAAAGATGTGTGTGTGTGTGTCTGTGCATGTTTGTGTGTGACATCAGAACTCACTCAGTTTGTCTGATTGTATCTATTTCACATGCAGATAGGGGTAACAGTGAATGAATAACAGGAAGAAAGTGGCGAGCTTGTGATTGCCTGATGAAGAAGCTTTGAGTGTGAAGCAGCGTTGTGTGGTTCCAGGAGCTGGATTTGCACCACAGGGAGAGCCTTGGCAAGGTGGAAGTAGCTCTATCACGAAGAAACATCCCCTCTGTCTGATTACTGAAGCGTGTCTGCAGAGCACAACTCCCAGCACCCTGATATATCTCAGTCCTCGTTCTACTGGCTGCTTCGCTGGCTCGTCCGTCTGAGGACATGGACGTCCCTTTAGCGCTGCTTCCCTCAGAAATGCACGCATGTGTTTATCCACTCTCTTGTGTGCTCATGTGTATGACCTCATGCGTCTGTGGTGAATGCACGAATCGCAGGGCTGCTCCCAGACTGCTCCCAATCTCTCACACATTGTTCAGCTCAGAGCTCTCCTGCAGGCCCTCAGCTGGCGGGTTGTGGCCTCTGCGTTGCCAGAGTAATTAGTTCTGCTTGGCGTCTTAGGCCAAAATATGGATCCCATATTGATGCTGTCACATCACATGGAGGGAGAGCGCACATGGTACGATGCTCACTCAGGACACACGCACAAACATGAGCCTGTTTCTTCAAACATAAATAAATTCCTCTTTGAGTCATCCCTTTGTAATCCTTCATGTATGATATAATGGCTAAAGGTTGTCTTGGGATGCGGAAAAAAGCACATCCTGTATTGACTGAAATGCGAACTGAGTCTTGTCCTTACATACACACACACACATACACACACACAGAGTTTATTTTTGGGGATATTCGATTAGAGTCCAACCAATACCAGAGAGCAGATGCTGGATTGCAGCTGATATTTGTCCACCGCAGATACAGTAAATCAGGATTGTCTGGCAGATATGTAAAGAAGATTTGCAGCACTTTAGTGTTTTAAAGGCTGTTTTCTGTGTGACTGTGCTTGTTCTTACTTTAAACTTAATGTGTTTTTGTATTCATATGTGTGAATTATTTGTTTGTTTTGGGGCATTTTATGCATTTACTAGTGAGTCAACAGGAAGTTGAGTTGACAGGAAATGAGTGGGGAGAGAGAACATGCAACAATGGTTCCCAGGAGTTTGCTATTATTGCTCCCCCTGTCCACCGAGAGGTTCCTTCCTAAGACTCTTTCTCTATAAGTGATGGGGGTCACAATTTGTACAAAAATGTATTCCAAAGTTCAGCCACAGTTAATGTAAGGCGTCAGCAATCTGCTTTCACACAAAATGTTTTTAGTATAACATCCCTCTTTGTGCTCCAACAAACAGTGTTTACTCGCTGAACTGTGACGGAGGGGAAGTATCACAAAGAGAGATTTTTCGGCTGAAAAGACGGCAACTTTGGAACTTAACTCCGACTACTGAAGCCTCATATTAGCTTCAGCTGACCTTTACAAATGAGGACTGTGGATTTTGTCCCCCATCACTTACATTATAATTGCATTAGGAAGGTATCTCTTTACAGCCAGTACGAACAGGACGAACAATTACATTGGTCAAAAGCTCTTTCGGTGTATGTAATGTGTGGGCATGTGAGCATATAAGATAGACATGAAAAAATGTGAATCTTTAATTCTCAAGGCCACCAGGTCACCAGGTTCAGCCATATTCAAGTTTGTTGAAAAAATGTTAAATATCCTGCCTTAAAACATATCTTTGACCAAACTCTACAATAACCAAAACTGAGGCATCCTTGCCAAAAATATTTGTTTCATGTGTGTGTCATTCAGTACAGTGTTATTTTCAGCTTTTCAGCTCTTGCGTGTCGATATTAGTGTCTGTCTTAAAAGTCCAGTATTGTTGGAGCTGTATTTGTATTGCCTTTGATTTGATAGATTTATTCCCTGGAGTATTCTCTAACCAATCCATGCGTAATGTCAATAGCGGCAACAGAGACGGAAAACATTATATCCTGTGCAGAAGTTAGCTGCAACTGTGTGTGTGAGCAACTGTATGTGTGTGTATATTTGTTTTTGTACTTTGTCCCTAAATGTGATCTATGACAGGCCATACATTCATACCACAAACGCACACTCGAAATCATGAATGCGATGATTAAACAAGTTAATGCACATGTTCAGTGAGTGTTATATCTTATTTTGAAGATATTACAAAGGTTTAACCATGTAATATTCCCTTTTGCCAGATGGTGGTGCTCTAAGATCAGCTCTTTTAATGCTGAAGGGCTGTAACTCTTGTCAGTAAGCTCAATTTGGTTTGCAATATGATGTTTACTGTATAATACCATATAAAGCATAGATAGATAGATAAATAGATAGGTAGATAGGTAGAGAGACAGAGAAAGAGGGACAGACAGACAGACAGACAGACAGAGAGATGTATATTACACTTTGTATGTTTCATAATGTATTAGAATAAGAAGACATTAGATCTCGTTCGATATTAAGGCTTTATAATGCATTTTATTTCATCATTTCATATTATCTGTTCATCATTTCACATTAGCAGAAGAAAGTGTTTTTGACAGACAGCCAGCACGATAAACAGACAGATGGACAGACCACTTTTGCCAGCCAGTGTCCTCCAACTCTGCTATGTCAGAAATGGTGAGTCCCTGAGGCTACTTTTCAACAGAAATCCTTCATGAAAAGATCAATACATTGAGCAATAAAAATACAGCCCGGTTTAAATGAGAAACTGGCTTGTTGAGCCAGTCGACATGTTTCTATTAAATCAAGTGGCGTGCATTTATCATCGCAGTGGTGGGGCCTGATCCCACCTTAAGCTCGTCTTCAAATGTGTGTTTGTATATATGTGTGTGTGTGTGTGTGTGTATGTCTTGCTGATAGAATAGTGTGGATGGACAGCTTGCAACCCTGTGGGCACCACGACTACAGTCTCTCTGTGATCCACGCTGGCAGCTGCTCTGCCAAATGGGATTTTCCTGGAGATTACAGCCTCTAAGTGTGACACGCTTGCATGTGTTTGTCTTTGTTGTTGACGGAGTGCGTGTGAGGACTATTTGTAATAAAGCTGTGTGTGTTTTTTTGTGTGTTTAAGTGTGTTTGTGGTGGTCTTGAGCCGTGGTGCATGTTCATTTCAGTCACATGGGGCTGGTTGGAACACGGCTGAACTCTCCCTGGCAAGGAGAACCAAGAAACAGGGAGGGAACGTGTTCAGATGTGGGGTCAGGCTTCTTCCACACTGCTGCTGTTCTCATTAGCAGAATTAACCCTTGATGAAAAGACCTTATCTGTCTTTTCAATATACAGTAGCTAGAGCCAATGGACAGACTGATTTTACTGTATTGCAACTGTTCAGTACTTAAGTTTTGAATAATGGCCTTGCTGTCTTCTCATGGAAGAGGCCTGCACCCAACGGTTATCCGTTTGCTGTTTATTTCCTGATGAACTGATTCATCATTTAAACTGTAAAATGTTGAAACATGAAAAAGTGGCCATCACAGTTTTCCAGAGACCACAGCGACATCTTCAAATGTCCTGCTTCGTCTAATATCAACAGTCTAAATCTCAAATGTCTTCAATTTACTATCACTGAAGACTAGAAAAACTATCAAATGTTCACATTTAAGAAGTTGGAACCCAAGAAGTTGGCTCAAATTTCTAAATGAATATTTAAAAGGAAGATGATTAAAATCCTTTTTACTTTGCTGTTACAATTATTTTGGACACCAAGCATTCATTTTGACTTTATATTGTTTTAGTCGGTCAATTTACACTGATAGTGACATTTAATGAGTCTTTGACTGAGCTATGAAAATGTAATTTGTTTTATTTGAATGTGGGGCTAATAGCAGTAAACTATACATTAACGTCATTGTGGGATCACACAGGAATTTGTTCATTATTTCATTCAATCCTTCATTCTTCTATGAAGCAGCTCCAGCACTGGTCACTAGATGACACCAGCATAGCAAGTTTTCTCTCTGACTTGAAGTTAAAACTGAGTTGTGCTTCATTATAAAATACATGGTATGAAATCCATTTTTCGGGTGGTTTTTCCCTTCAACCCAATTTTCTGTTTGCCTCAGCGTCTGCTCTTTGAAGAGCTGTCCACGGTCCTGAACACAAGCTGCGCATGGATCCCCGGTCATGTATGGGGAGGTGGCTTTGTAGTCACTCACTAACCTGCTTAACCTACTTTCTACTTGCCGCTCTTTCATCCGTCCACAGAGTGGAAAGTGCTGAAGGATAAATATAGCATACTTAACAACACACGCAGTGTCCGTCCAGGCTTTCCAAACAGCACAAATAGTACAGAGCTTTGTTGTGCTCCTCGTATCCTTCCTCTGAATGCATCACTGATCATTTCACTAATGAAATCCAACCTCACTCTGAACATGAACTCCCCATGTTTGGTCCATTAACCCAACTGGTAGAAAACGTGTTGGGGCGCGCTTGAACCTTTATTGAGATGAATATGACCAAAATAATGACATTTTAAGATCTTAATTGTCCAATTATGTAGACAGCTGTTGTGCTGTATTGCAACGCCAGTTCAATTGCAGTTTCCTAGCAACCAAAGAGGTACAATGCAATGATTTTCTGTTAAGTGGCATCATTTCCCCTCAGCGAGAATAGCTTGCATATTCACAAAACAAATCCGCAATGTGTGCATGCTTCTTCACCTTTAGGTTTACGCCGCCGTTCTTCTTAAAACATTGTAACGCAACAGGAACACATCTGTGTGTGTGTGTGTGTGTGTGTGTGTGTGTGTGTGTGTGTGTGTGTTGTGTGAGAGGGTACCTGCTGACGCGGACATCCATATGGGTTACGTGTGCATCTCTATTGCCCTGGGGTGTGGCAGAGCTTTTGAAATAGCTGTGTTACTGCAAACAAATTTCTTTCAGTTGATTAATTTTCACCCAAAACGCACCATCCTTAGCTAATCATGGTACATGCGTTCTTTTCAATTAATTCATTATCAAGGGAGGTAGAGAGAGGGCGATGGTTGGGGGAGGGGAAAGGAGAGTCACAGGGAAGCAGAAAATCCAATCCTGCTGGTCTGAAGTCTCGGAGCAATGGAGCATTAGTCTCATTCTGATGTAATTGGAATGACACCAAGAGTAAAGCTGGCTGATTTGGGGACAGCCTCTGGGCTTGATTTAATGCCCTCTACCAAAACTATACATCCATCTTTTTATCTTTCTCTCCTTCCCTCTCCCAGGCCCTCCGTTCTCCTCCGTGTTCCTCCCCCACCCTGCCTCGCGCTGCATTCACTCACCAGCCACTGTCATGTATCTCCATCTGTACTCTATTAACAGAGCAGTAGCTGCATTTTATAATATTTAAAGCCATAGGGCTATAAACTTCCAACAGGGTGTGTATTTCTCAGCATTTCACTTACTCCTTATGGCATTTACACACTCAAATGGATGTGTTTTACTCTCACAGAGGTTATGTTTTAACACCGAGTAAATATCTCCAGACTAGAGTGCAAAGAAAGGGCCGACTAAGCAGGTGTATCCAGGCCAGGGTGCTGCGTCCCTGTGGTTTGCTGCTGCTCAGTCTCCTGACAGATGGACGACCAGGGCAATCCTATTACCCCCATGTGTTTAGCTGCTCTTAATGCCAGGGTGGGTTGCATGGCTAATGGAAGACAATGAATGTATGCAGGGAGAATCTCCTGCTACTGAATGACGATCATCCTGATTTGTTTAATAACATGGAGACGATCTAAAAGCAGTGAGAATTATAACCATGACGACTTTGTTGCTCAGCTGCTGTACTCATGGAGCCTGTCTCACCGAGGGATGGCATGTCAAATTAGCCGCTAAATGGGCTTTACTGTATATATTTCATCCATATCCAACAAAGATGATGAAAGTGACTTCTTGAAAGTCCCATCACCACCTTCAACCCTCTGGACTCCAGTCGTGTTGTCTTTTTTCATTAAAAGTGCCTGACCTGTCCTGAAAATAGCAATATAATGTCATGTCTGACTGAGACATTTAGCAACTATGCAACAAATCTGGAAATAAAGGGACTGAAAGACAGCCTCAGGTTGAATCTTCAGACAGATTTTCACCCCTCTGTTCCTGCAGTCACTGTGTTCTTTTGTCAAAATGTTGCACAATTTCATCAGTATTTTTGCGCCTGTGAGAAAAGGTTGGGCACTATGACTGTATATGAAAGGATCCACAAAATAAAGATTTGTGTACAGTCAGAGGTTTTAACATTTCATTTTTGGTTTACGACCAAAATATCTGCAAAACTAATGACATTACCATGAGCCTCTTTGTGTTGTGTAGTGCTATTTAGTGAATGTTAGCATGCTAACACATGAAGATGGGGAAGATAGCAAACATTATACCTGGTGTACATCAGCATATTACCATTGTCATTGTGAGTATGCCGCCATGCTAGCATTAGCATTCAGCTCACAGCAGTGCTGTGTCTAAATGCAGCCTCACAGAGCTGCCAGCATGGCTGTAGATGGTTAGTCTTGCTATATGATTTTTGCATCAAATGATGACTCACCTTATTTGTTCATCCACTGATTTAGCCAAAAAGAGTACAGGCAGTCCATAAAATGTTTCTGTAAAATATATACTGCTTGACTACATGTATTAGAGGAGTTATCCTATCTATCTGTGTACCTATCACCTCTTACCAATGAACCTGTTTATCTGTGGGATGTTCCAAGCAGGTGTTTCTGGAGCTTTCCACAACTTTCCCAGTCTTTTGTTGCTCCTGTCCCAACTTGTTTGAAACATGTTGCTGGCATCAAATTCAGAATAAGCAGATATTTACAAATATCAATGAACTTGGTGATGTAAAAAATAAAATGTATTGTCTTTGTACTGTCTTCAGTTGAATATCAAAGAGGATTAGCAAACTATCACATTCTGCTTTATTTACGTTGAACAGAGTGCCCAAACTCATTTTGGAATCAGGGTTGTATTTCATTTATCTTCAAGGTATTACAGATGTAATTTTCTTACTATTTCAAGGAAACCATCTTACAACTGAATCTCCATCTACCCGTTAATTCAATCTTCTGCACAATGATTAGTTCTCCACTTTTTGGTGTTCCATTATTTATACTTTATCCATCTCAAAATAGGATTAACAATATGGGTCTTAAATAGATTTGTATTGATTGAGCTTAATCTCATATTTGTTGGATATACCAGATGAAAGTAATCAATATCTTGGCTTATTTAAACCAGACATTATCCAGTGGTCAATATACCATTGACTGAAATATTTAGATATGAGGGAAATGCAGTGATGGTGGAGAGTAACCGTGCTGTGCAGCTTCTGTGTAGTCAAACGTCTATACTTGTGTACGTGTGTGCATGTATGGTGCTTGGTATGCAGACAGCGTCGCTGCTGCCTGTAGCCCTTCACTGGCCTCCCTAGGTCAGACAATTACCACACATCAAGGAAAGCAATTGGGCATGACTAAAATATCATTGCCATGTGATTGTGTCCCTATGTTTGGGCTGCTGAGCCTAATTTAACCCACTTTGTCCATACGATCGAGGAGAATTGAGGACACGCTCTCCAATTCTGGTGGGCCCCCCGAGCATTTCCTGCAAGTCTGACACACGGCAGCTGGGTTGTAGACGTGCTGTCACTGGTCTCTTACCCAGCGGAGTGGGAGATGGGGTGTAATGAGGAGAACATGGAGGTGGTCGAGGAGGAGAGCCTTAAATGAGACAACGGTGCAGAAACCTGAGGCCTTTTGAGTAAAGGCTTTGAAAACAAGTGCTTATCAACCTGGGATCACTTGTAAAATCACGTGGTTGCATCAGTTTAAGAGCCAAACTGGTTTCCAGTCAGGGCCATTGTTCTGAGATGCTTTCCACTGGCTCCAGTGTGGTCACATTTTGCTGGATGGGGGGCAGGAGGAGAGGAGATTGGCATATATGCACGGGGATTGAGACAGAGGCAGGGAGGGAGATGGTGGAAGTTATTAGCGAGACAGCATTGATCCCAGGCTCTGGCTCCGAGCAGCATCCTCCACTTATTCCTTCATTATACAGTCAAATATCTCTGTGCCTTTAACCACCACCCCTGGCCTTCATCTGTCTGTCTCCCTGCCTCATAATTTCCCCTCTCACCTCCCAACAAAGTCTGACAAAGCTGAACCTCTCACCCACGCAGCTTCATTCTACTAAATCCATTGTTTCACTGATTCCATTTCAATTTCATTTGGTCTTTGCTGCTCAGCTGTAACTTAGCCGAAGTCTTTGTGGAAGAGGAGCGCTGTGTGTTCCTTTTGTCCTCGTAGACCCTGTTTAAATATTGATAGAGATTGGAAGCACCGCTGACTGCTCAGTCAGATCTGAGAGGGTCAAGGATGGCAGAGTTTCTGTGCAGATTTCATTAGGGGAGCAAAAGACTGTAAATATGGAAGCATGTGAATCACAGGCCATCGCCGATGCTCCAGCAGCCTTCATTATCCCCCTGCATGGCTAACGCGCCGTAATGTATTCCAGTGGAGATGGAGGTTGGAGGGTGATGGGGTGTAAAATAGCATGTGTAGGAAGGCCTTGTTTTTTCTGTTTTTTTTTCTTTTTTTTTTTTTTTTTGCTGTGAGCCGCCTGCCACTTTCACAGCCAGATCCCCATTAGTAGAGAGCAGAGCATTGGATGTGCAAATGGTCCCATGGATTAGAGAGCTAATGCATTTAGGAGAGGGGGCTCCACAATCTCTTTATTGCTGCTGCTGCTGCCGTATTTGTGTGTGTGTGTGTGTGTGTGTGTGTGTGTGTGTGTGTGTGTGTGTGTGTGTGTGTTGAGGCTCGTGCAGGGGAGATACCCAGTCCCTTTGTGGAGGCTGAGAGATTTAGGGTAAAGTGAGTAGATAAGGTCAGGGATGCACTGCGCGCATGGCCACACTGATGCAATGCACACACACACTCATCAAAGCTTATGCTTGGACCAGAGGAAGGCTTGTTGTGTGTGGTGTTATTAAACTCAACATGGAAATGAGATCTTTCCAGAAAAGAGGCGCAGACGGCGGCCCTACTAATCTAATTAATCAGCGTCTGGGATTTTTCATTTTCTTCTGGCCTCTTTTCTGCCCCTCTTTGTTGCTCTCTTCTCTCTATAGCCATCTCCCTCACTCAACTCATCCTTCCCTCTCTGTCTCTTCTTCCTTCCATCTCTGTCCTTTGTGTCCCTCTCTGCTCTGATTTCACCAAATCTGAGCTCTCGCAAGTGTTTGGAGAGAAGTGTGCCATGTCATGCACTTCCTATAACATACAGTCTCCTCTTGTCTTCCACTGGCATGAATGGCTGCTGTTATGGAACCTAGAGAGCCCACTGCTCAATCTGCTGCGACAATGTATAGATGCCTCTGCTGCAGGATGGAGGGATGGTGATGCAGGATCTGCCAGGCTTAACAGGCTGCCTGCTACCAGGCCATAAGGCAGCTGTCGGCTTGACACGCACGAACCTTCGCTGGTGGTCATCATGCTGTGAGCGGACAGAATTTAAACTCCTTCTCTGTGGTGGTGGTTCGAGTGAGCGTCACATTTGCAGATGGTGGTTTTTAAAGAGCCAGTCGCCAGGCAGCATGGGAGGGGCTCTCCTTTGCTGAAGCGCAGCAGCAGCAGCAGCAGCACAGTGGGTAACTACAGTACAGCTCTGCGCTATCCGGCGCAGTGAGTCAGCTGAGCTGCCGGGATCACAGGCGCCGGTGAATGAATGAATGAGAGAAAGAGCGAGAGAGAGGGAGAGAGAGAGAGAGAGGGGGAGAGCGAGAAAGGGAGAGAGGAGACCCTGCAGGATCTGGATACAGAAAGGCGACGGTGCTCTGGAGATGCGCTGAGCTGAGAGTCTGACACGGAAAAACTGAAGTGATCGGAGCAAGCTTGTTGACGCATAATCCCCCACCCGCCCCGCTGGCACTGGGAGGGGGGCAAATCTCGCCTGCCTAAACTCAAATCCTCCAAAAGAGATTTACGGAGTGCGCTGCTGATGCGGGTTCAGACACCTTCAAGAAGACGTGACATTTCTTTCATTTTTGACCAGTTCTACAGGCGCTCTGTGGGGATCATGAGTGTATTTTAAAATTTTTTGGGGGAGATACATACATCTCGATGAGTTATCTAAAGCAGAAGAGCTAATGCGCTCATAATTAGGGTATTAAATCCCCTGTTGGATTCGCCACTGTCACTGCGTCGCGGGCGGGTGGTCGTTTGGTTGGATGCGTCCTGAGGTGTGGACAAGACCTGCCGGTACACCATCATCATCGTCATCATCATCATCGCCATCATCATCATCACAGGTATTTGATCGTGATTGTGTAGACTACACCGGAGATCTGGAGCCATGACAGGCCCCCCGCTGGTCCCACAGCCCGCCTGCTGACGGCACCGGGCAGGATGGGAGCAAGTCTGCCGCTTTCAGGATCCCGAACCAGCCGATTTATCAATGGAGGAAGAGAGTGACACCCGGAAAATCAACAACAGCTTCCTTCGCGACCACAACTATGCAACCGAAGGTATTTAAACCGATGATGTTGGGGGAAAAGTCATTTTAAACTGTTTTACCGGCACAACAAAATAACCTGCGGCTGTAGCTTGATGGATGTTAATATCACAGCAATAATAAGTCACAGTATAGGAATGTGAACGGAAATCACTGCAAGTGTCGCGTCCTAAATGGCCACATAAATACATAGCCTTTGGCTTTAAAGTGGAGCCACTTGGCGACCATAAAGTGCATAAAGGTTATTTTAGTCACCTCAGACGCACTATGATTTGCTACAGGGGTATTAGAGGAATATTCTGGTCATCTGTCATAAACATGGAGCTTGTAGGTCAGGCTGTGGTGTCAGTAGCTGGAGATGAGGTGGCTTCCCATCATACCTGCTATTTTAAGATCCCGACCAAGAGGAATCAGGGCTTTAATCTGTATGGGCAGCAGAGGAATAAAGCCTCTTGTACGTCTGCTTCAGCGTCCACAGAGTCTAGAGAACATGTGATGCAGTGAAAAATTACTAATTCATGGTGAAAATAATGGATTTTCCTCATTCTGCGTTTACTTGTTGAAATAATTACACTGAGACAGAGGAGGTGCCCTGATTTTAAATGGATCTCTCTCTCTCTCTCTCTCTCTCTCTCTCTCTCTCTCTCTCTCTCTCTCTCGCACACACACACACACACACACACACACACATTTTTACTGTACATGCTCATAACTGAACAATAGCTGTTTTCTGCAGCCCCACAGCTATAAATGCTCCTCCTGCACTTGCGTGTTTCCTCCTCATTGACCACACAACAGCCTCTTGATTATCAGCCTGTTAACTGTTTGATGCTTAATAGTTCCCTGTGTTCCACCAATCAGCTCCACCTGTCCTCTGCAAGCTGCTTAGATCATTGATCAACATAAAGCGTTGATTTACAGGTGGGAAGCTATCATTAATCTCATTTCCACTTCAGTCCCCATTTACTGATGATGCAGATTGGTTATGGACATTAACTGCTGTGCTGATATCAGTAAGATAATAAAACCATAGGGGACTGAGGGCTTTTCATTGCAGCAGTTGGATCAGATCATACTTATTAAAAAACAGACTAATGATGTAATGTAGCAATGCACAATGCCTCTAAATATATTAAATTACACTTATTTTATCACATATAATTTCAGTCAACTTCTTTGTGCATAAGGGGGTGTTTATTGTCCCATCTTAATAATAACAATAGCTTATTACGTATTGCACAAAGTAGGTACAGTTAGTGTCCTTCATTGTTCAGTTTGAAACAGTTTTATTTGCTGAATTCTTTCACACCAAACCCACGTCACTACACACTTACCATGAGGTTTGAAAATGTAAAATCTGAAAAAAAAAAAAAAAAAAAAAAAAAAAAAAAGGAAACATGTTTAACTTTGAAATATGACGGAGCATCCCATGATTGACGGACCACCACTTATGTGCAGAATTTAATATGGCTATTGAGGGTACACATCAGTTGTTGGAGGGTATCAAGGCTCAGAGGGCAGAGAGTCTCATTCCCATATTTTCTCCTGCTGCTTTTGTTTTTTTTTTTTATTTAGATATGGGAGCACAGTGCGATTTGCTCCGCTCCTGCACTTACAGATGATTCCTTGTCACTGCTAAACACACAGTCACTGGTTCAGCATGAGAGGAAGTGAAGTCGGGGTGGCAGTGATGGATATCTTTGTTTGATGTGTGCGCTGAGATGAAAAACAGTAGGGGAGCTTCCTCTTCCAGCTTCTCTCTGTCTCACTCTTTCACTCTGTTTCATTCATTTGATCAGGAAAAAGTGCATGAGAGTTGCACAGGGCATAAAATGTGACTCCTGAAAGCAAAGGACTGTCTGGTCTGCAGCCCATCTGTGCTTTTCAAACAAGAAGCGCCTACTTTTGTTATTTTTTATTGCTGTAATTTATGACTGATGGTCACAGCTCATATATTGTGAATGTGTGTGTGTGTGTGTGTGTGTGTGTGTGTGTGTGTGTGTGTGTGTGCGTGCACCCAGTCACTTTCTCTCTCCTTGTCTCCTAAGTGGTACGCAGTCAGACTGCATCCAAAGATCGTACGGGTCGGTGTCTGGGTGCATCGCCCGTCCTCATAAATTCTCCAAAGTGCACATGTTCCATCAGGCCCAGTTGTCTCAGACCACACACACACACATACACAGATACGCACACACACATACAAGCAGGGTCCTGGTAGGGATTTCCCTCAGGCCATGCTTGCCCACAGCAGCAGGACACTTTAATGATGTCACATTTTAATGATGTCACTCTTGCTGACCTTTGGCTTGCACCAATCCCACGCCTCAGTGGGTCTGTGGGCGGTTACATTGACTCTGTGTGTGTGTGTACACACTGTGAAGAAAACCGTGCTGGTCATCCATAGCTGAGCATGAAATTTCAAAGTCTTTTCAACCTGAACTCAAAGTTTCCAGACACCATTGTTGTATAGATGAACAAAGATTATATTACAGACTGATTTGCATTCACCAGCCGCCTGCAGATGACACATTGTTAATGGTAACAGGATGGATGGCTGCTGTCTCACTGCTGCTGTGTATATCAGTGTGTGTTGTGTCAATGGACTGAAGTGAAAGATGGGTCTCAGTTAATTTTCATAATTTGCAACGTGGATGTATCTATAATGGATGAAATTATCAACTAGCAGAACACCACTTCGGGTGTAAACATGTAAATAGCTTCCTTGCGGCGAGGCAGGACCTTACCTAATGTCTGCTTTGGTATTGATTTCTGGTCCTTTACAATTTAGCCACCGGAACAATGACCCTAAAGATCTATTGGTAAGACATGTAATCCCTTCCTCCTTCTCTCCCCTACCCCCTCTCTCTAATTCTTTCTCTCCCTCTTTCTGCTTTGCTGCTTATATGTCTGTCTGATGCGAGAACAAGCTTGTGTGTGATGTGACCCCTCTAGTCCCACTGAATACTGATGCAGTCCCGTAACAGAGAGCTCACAGCCTTTATTGCAGCTGCTGATGAGAGCAGAGCAGCGGCTGCTTGCCTGTGCCAAGGCAAACGGCCTGGGGCCACACTTTAGGACCCCGGCATAAAAAGACTTAGCCCACCATACCCCCAGGTCCCATCCATTATTCACTACGAAACACTCAAAAACGCAGAACCCCACCTCAACACATAGCGCAAGAAAGATAATGTCTATGTGCGTGCATGGGGGGTGTTGTGGGGGTGGCGGGTGCTTAATGGCAAGCTGTGAAGTTGGGGCGAGTCACACTCCTTATTCAGCAGCTGCTTTCATCCCCTGATTAGCTTCTTATTAAGGCTGCTGCTCCATGAAATTTTAATGAGAATTTATTGAAGAATACCCGTGGTGTTGCTACTGTAGCACGATTAATAAAAATACCCTATTTCTCAACTGGCTTCGTGGTCAGTAGATTTAAGGTGCTGCTGTGATAGATGTGCTTTATGTGAGTCATTCGCTGCACTGCTAGCCTGAAGGCTGAGCAGCGTTCGACCTTTCAGGACTTTATAATGGGATACATTTGTAAGTTTTGATAGCTAATTCCTGTGCCCTGTCGAGGAAGCAGCGTCATTCGGAATCTTTCATGTTTTTGGTGATAAGGTCACTGTAGATACAGGATTTCAGTCTGTACAGAAGCCTGCGAGTCTTTGATTCACTCCAGCCTTGGAAACAGGAAGATGAAAGGGATTGCACCAAAGCAGCACAGACAGATAGAGAGGGAGAGAGCTTTTGTTTTGGTGGTGGATTATAATTCTATGCAGCCCCCAACACTTCCCCACCATCCCCCTCCTACATCTTCAATTTCTAAGAGAATACCAAATAACAAGCATATGAAATGATCCCTCTTGGTATTCATGTTAGTGCACGCAGGAATCGATCGCTGATTTCAGTGCTTTTCACCTCTTCTTCTTGTTTCGCCCTGTCCTGTGTTGTGTCTGCAGTCAGATGTGTGCCACGGCGACGTGTTAATGAAGTGTGAGAAGTGAAGCAGTAACACGTCTCGCCCATTTCACCCTCAACTCCCCGGAGTGCGGGGATGCAGAAAAGCAAGCACACGCACCCATACACACACGCGCAAAAGAGAAAGAGTACGCACACACAACACATGCGGACGAAACACTAATACACACATTCTGTCTCATTCTCAAGGGGCTGATCCTGGAGAAACCAGGTTAATTAGCTTGTTCACTCCAGATCTTACAAAGAGTCATGCTCTTCAGATGAAGAGAGCTGTATTGTGCTCGCTTGCTTTGTGTGCTGCTAATAAAGCCTAATAAACCCTTAATCATATGGCTGGCTACCAGACCAGTAGGTAGGAGGGTTTATTTAAAAATGTGATTGATCTCCATTGTCGCTGGTGTGAACTGAAGCCGTTATCAGCTGCTTGTTCAGCATGGAAATGCTGGCGCTCAGACTTCACATGCAGAATTTGCGATACAGGCGTGCGTGTTCATATTGTTGAAAAAAGAAGAAGCACAGATTGATATGTATTGTTGATTATCGTCAAGAGAACGAGAGCGGCCAGCGAGAGAGAGAACGGACCTGAATTATCCCCCAGCCTGATCCTTTGACGCAGGCAGCTCAGCACAAGTGCTGTAATCCTCTCCTCTCCACATCGAACCCTAACAAAGCATTTACACGACACCATGTTGCTCACGTCCCTCCCTCTACCTGGAATTACTGCACAACACTTACGCAACTAGCTTTCCATGCAGGCACACCATTTTGGGCCTGTCTGTCTTACACAACCCTCCAATGGCACAGGATCAAGCCTCAATTTGTTTTTGTGTGTGTTTTTTCACCCCTGACAGGATTATATGTTGTCTAGAGGTTAGCCAGTGTGCTCCTATTTTGGTCTTTGCTTGTGTCTGTGCCGACGAAACTCACTGTGCAATCTTTTATTGACCTAGTTAGTGCAAAAAAAACCCTCCCTGCCCAGAACCCCCCCCCATTTCTTTTCGTGGCCCTTTCTGTTATGCGTGATAGATGTTGCATGCTCGGGCATCTATAAATACATTCAATATCCCCGCTCCCCACCCATGTATCTGGCTCCTCGGGCCCGGTTTTCATTCCAGAATCAATGCATATCTATGTTTCCATCCAATTGGTTTCAGTCCATATTCTATATCACATGCTGAAGGGCGGTTATCAGGTTCTGATTGGTGAATAGATCCAGATAACAGCTGTGCCATGCCTGTTTTATTTCAGTCCTACATACAGTTACACACATGCCTCACAGCAGCAGGCCAACAAGCTTGTCTGTGTTATTACTGGTGATGGATGTGTGTTATCTTGAGCATCCCTCTGCTGCATCAAGAAGCGCTGACCTGTCTGTGTCAGACCTGGCTGGCCACAGGATTTATGAGCTTCATCTGTTTGTGGTCTGCTGATGAAGCCACGTGTGTGTGTGAGGGGGAGCGAGTGTGTGTAAGTACACATTTGATCAGTCGAATCACCAGTCCGCTGCTAATTCCAGTCCACCAAGAACCTGCTGATGTTCACATAGCAGAAATCTTCGGAGAGACACTGCCCACCTGCGACTCCCCTGCAAATCAATTAGCTCCCTATAATGAAATTTTATCAGAAAACACTGTATTCAAACACAATTCCATCAGTGGCTTGGGTTGCATAGATTGCCTTGTGTAGTTTGAATACATTTGCATGAGGAAGAACTCATTTTTAGCAAAGCATTCCATCATGTTACTCAGAGTTTCAGCTTCACTGGCTCTCCCCGATTCTTCATTTAGTGAGATGATTGAAGGATGTATCCGTGTGTAAACTCGTTAAATGGGAACCATCAATTACGTTTTCTCCACAGTGGCTTAATGTGTTGATGATGAGAGAAGGAGAGAGGGAGAGGAGAGATGATAAGAAGTATGAAGGACAAAAAGAGAGAGAGAAAAGCTTTGATTCAAGAAAGCTGACCGCTAAGCCAATTCCATTCGATTCACACCAGTGGCTTTGGCCTGGTGGTGGTAGGGAAGGCACCATTGTGTGTGTGTGTGTGTGTGTGTGTGTGTGTGTGTGTGTGTGTGTGTGTGTGTGTGTGTGTGCATGCTGGGAGGACTGCACTATGCAGCTGTGTGCATGCATGAGGTTGATACACGCAGATACAGAAAGAGAGATAGGTGCAGAATGAGAGATGTGCACTTGGATAGCGTATACAACAACATGTGGCGTGCCAGTGAGGTACTCCCAGGTTGTAATTAGGTCAGAGTGTGTCTTGTCTTTGAAACATTATTAGTTATGAGATTGAAATATGATTAGGATCCTCCCATCTCCCTCCAACCTCACATCATTATCAACACATGGCCGTAAGAATCCCTCTGGCCTCGTCGCTGAATGTGGCTTTTACAATTAAATGAATCAAGGGGAGCGCGCGCGCACACACACACACACACACACACACAGATTTCAAAGATATGCCGCTTAGTCATTTCCACCATTCACGGCAGTTTGATGTGAAGAGATGAGCCTCTCTACAGGGACCCTATTGTCTGAAGTTGTGTGCTGCATTGAACTGCACACACTCCCCCAGATGCAGTAGCAGGTTTTCACTCTATTGCAGCACTCTCTCTGTCTGCTGAATTACAGCTAGCATCAGCAACTAAGTCTGAGAGCTATTGGCACACACACACACACACATATACACCCCTCCGACTGCCGCTAGAGATGGAAACGGTCTCCATAGCAACATTCCCCTCTCCTGTTCAGCGCTCCGCCAGTAGCAGGTCCACAGAGGGCGTGGGGGGTACAAAACAACAAGCTCTCTCTCTTTCTCTCTCGCTTTCTCTGGCTAATATTATTGTCACTGTTAAACAGAGGGCTAGCCTCTGCTGTGGTGTGTGTGTGTGTGTGTGCGTGCGTGTGTGTCTGTATGTGTGACATTATGCTATGCCTTTTTAGCCCAGGGCTGTATAATAATTACAGTCACCATTAGCCTCTCCTAAATCCAGGCAGATGTATGTCTTTGAGGAGGAGAGGAAAAGCTACCTTAAGGGTAGGTGTCTGTTATTTACTTTTGGTGAAACTGTAGCTATGCAGAGACACTGAGAAATGTTGTGATGGAGTATAAATGGAGCAGTTCTATCTGATAGCTGTCGTATTTTTGTTATCCTGTTGATGTGCTGCACAGATTGAAAGTTAAAAAGTATGCCACGCAGGCACAGACATATATCAGCTGTAGAAGGGGCATGGTTTAAAGGTTCACCATTGTGTTTTTTAATGAAGGAGCAGGAGAGTCACTGAGCCGCATGAGGTCTTGCAGCCAGGAGGAGAGAGGTGAATGGCATTATTAGTGTGGTTGCAGCGTCCTCTAAAAAGCAGGAGTGCAATTAAATGACACAGATTGGCTCAATTCAATGAGACGAGGTGCTGATTTGGTTGATATCACGCATTGACTAATCCAGTGGCTTCTTCTAACCCATATTTAACCAAACTAGGGTATCTATGCCAGAGAGTCCCTCTGTGGGTTTGTCATGAGAGTCCTCTTCCCTTCCCCTGGCATGTTTTCCAGAAGTCACTCTACCAGATCTCACTGAAATCTTCCTTCTTGTCTGCCTGATACATAGACGGTTTTGTGCACATCCACACTGACATTTTGTCCCCCTCTCTGCTCTGCTTCCTGTGTTGCAGCTGACATTATCTCAACGGTCGAGTTTAACTCATCGGGGGAGCTGTTGGCCACCGGGGATAAAGGAGGCAGAGTGGTTGTCTTCCAGAGGGAGCAGGAGGTAGGAAATGCCAACAATGCAACACTAATTATGCTGCCCTTCTGCTGAAAGGATGTGACAGCCTTGAAACACTAAAGTTTTGATTGTTTGCTTTCAGTTAACTAGTAAAGGATGTATGTTTGAAAAGGACAGCCAGCTGGAAATCCAGCAGTAAATATCTTAAACTCATGTTACATGGCGAAGCATTGTTTTAAACCACCAACATTTATTCTGAATTCCGGTCAAAGCATTAAGGTTTACAATGATACCGAATATTTTACGCTGAATTACAGAGAAATATGTGCACATGGCGCACTGTACATTTGGAGCAGCCATAAAAATATATAATCTCAGAATCAATTGTTGATTCAATGTAAATGTGCCACAAACTGTAGCTGGAGTGCAAGTCAAAATATATATATGATGCTACGATGCTATATACTAAGAGTCTGTAGGCATGCTAGCACTGCGGTGCCTTGAGCTAAATGCTAACATCAGCACGCTAATACACTCACAGTGAAAATGCTAACATGATGACATTTAGCAAGGATCATTTTTACAGTGTCAACCTTGTTAGTTCAGCGAGTTAGCATGTACTGATTAAACACTGATAACAGGAATGTTATTAGATTTGCAGGCGCGTATAAACCAAAGAATTTGCCATGGGATCACCAAAGTAGTTAGGATTCATTGTCTAACATTAAAGCTACTTAAGGAGACATTTCTTGTTGGACATCTTTTTCAGGAATTAAACTCATTATAACAAATTTGGATGAACCAATGTTTGATTGTCTAGAGCTCACAGCAAACAGGCCAATCTCTCACTATGTTTCTGACTCTGTCCTTCTGTTGCAGAGTAAGAGTCAGCCCCAGCGTAGAGGGGAGTACAATGTTTACAGCACATTCCAGAGCCACGAGCCAGAGTTTGACTACCTGAAGAGTTTGGAGATTGAGGAGAAGATCAACAAGATCAAATGGCTTCCTCAGCAGAACGCCGCCTACTTCCTGCTATCCACCAATGGTCAGTTCACTCGCTAAGGTGACCCTGGTACTGCAGGAGTGACTCAAGTGACAAAACAGTCAAAGAAACCATTCATCTGTCAAGGGAGTGTGTTTGAAAGTGGGAATGGTGTTGTTGTTACTCAGTAACAGTGTCAACAGAAGGCATGATTCATTCTCCACTTTGCAGAATGGGCAGATAAACAGCTGATGTAACTGGAGATATTATTCATATCACATGAAAATGTCTTTTTGACTATTAAATGTGTTGGTGTTTCGCTTGGCTGAGCAAGCACCACCAGCAGACACATTTCAGATTGAGAACTTCATGCATGGCTGCCACGGCAGGAACACACACACACACACACACACACACACACACACACACACATATATCAAAGCATGTGCCACCGCACACCATACATGCAAGCTAGCTCAGACAGACACACACACATCAGCAGAGAGACGTCTTGCAGATTGTGGGCTTCATGCATGGCTGCTACAGAAGTGCTCGCGGTGGCTGGAGCAGATGGCAGAGGGTCCTGTGGCGATGGCCTCGCTGCTCTGACACCAATATTCACAGCGGAAATTAAAAGAGGAAAAAAAAAACAGCAACCTGACTGCTGCCGCCATCCCCCCCTCACCAGACCGAGAAGATGAGATGTAACTGGTGTTTGTGTGATGCCGAATTGAAAAGCACCCAGATGGCTTTTTCAGGGGGAGCGTATACAGCGGCCGGGAAATGTCCGCAACTTGTAGATTGATATCAGTGACATCAGAGCGTTCACAGGAGCCGCCATTCATCATTCTCGCTGGCTCCTGCCCAGCTACATGCCAGATTGGCCGCCCAACCCCCCGCATCCATTTTATATGTGGGATTCACCGTAGCGATGATCTAACTGTATTTTGTGTTTGTGTGTGTCTGCGTTGCGTGTGTTTGTGTGATGTATCCATCCCAGACAAGACAGTGAAGCTGTGGAAAATCAGTGAGAGAGACAAGCGTCCGGAGGGCTACAACCTGAAGGACGAGGATGGACGGATCAGAAACCCGTCGACCATCACCTCGCTACGGGTAAGAGGTCAAACAGAACTCTCAGGTCTAACTCCACCCATGGAGTCAGGTTAAGGTTTTACTGCTTTGCTTGGAGGTTTCGATCTGGGAAAAAAAAAAAAAAAACAAAACAGAAAATTCCAGATTAATTTTGAATGGAAACAAAAACGATACACTTCAGACTCATTCAGGCCTCTTTTAGAGACAGAGAAAGAAAATGGAAGCTTGTAAGACTGCAATATTAATGTGTTAATTTCTTAGAAATGTGAAACATGTCAACTCGCTGTAACTGTTTCCGTAAATATTTAATAAAGGTGGAGAATTTTAACTCCCCAAAGTGCACCGTGAACTACAGCACTGTCAAAGTCATTATGGTCCCAGTATTTAACTCACCCATATCAAATTTAAGCGCTCCATTGATATTGTTATTTCTTGATGTATTTTATTTACATGACATACTTCCAGTGAGAATAATAATCTAAATAATTTGACATTATGTTTAATATTGTCTTCTATATATTGTCTGTCTTTTGTCTTATTATTCATAGTGAAAGAGCGTATCGTACTATCCTCCTAACAAAATGCAAATGCTTGGAAATCTGCTTATTTGCATCCTTGCTGAAAGATTAATAGAGCCAACAGTTAACAGAATACTTCCAGCACCTCTAAAGCACACAAATAAAACATTTAATTGTAAAAACACATCATTTGATTTTTATACATTGTTTTTGTACTGCAGATTAAACAAACTAGATATAACTAGATGTTATTTAGCGAGCTTCAGAGGTGCTGTTGGGTGAATTTTGCGACCTTAAGAGAGCAAGGCTGTTTCCCCTTGTTTCCAGTCTTTATGTTAAGCTAAGCTAACTGAGTGCTGCCAGTAGCTTTATAATGAACAAACAAATATGATTGTGTTTCGCAACATCGAGCCCTTAAAAGGCAACTCAGCAGCTCAGGACAATGACAATGAGAAAATCATGATGTGGAAAGCCAAAGGTGCCAAAGTTTTAAAAGGCCCCCAAACCTGAAGCAGCTAAATGGAATTCAGCCATCATTTATTTTTATAATTAACACTTGTGCTGTTCCCACTGTGACATATGACAAAATATGTGAAAAAGGTCTGTCCTCAGTTTGCACGCCGAGTGGTCTGAAGTCTGAATAACTGCAGCTCAGTCAAGCTGATTAAATCAAAATTTAGCATTCAGCCATTATGCTACGATAACCTTTAATCTTCCCTAAACGTCTTGGCAGCATGTAGTTTGCTGTTTCTGTCAAAGCTGGTACAGTTTTTCCTTTTAAAATACCTGCTCACTTTCAGTACTGATAAATGACACTGACACACCATCGTTGGACAATTTTGAAGAAGAAAGTGAGAAGGAGTGATCGATATGTGAGGCGAAGACCATGAAGGGATCACCCCCCCCCCCCCCCCCCCGAATTCTTATCACTCCACTACCTCTTTAATTTACACACAAAGCAGGCAGGCACATAGAACAGCGTGTGTGTGTGCGTGTGTGTGTGTCTGCCATAGTAGATTAGTGCTGTGTTCAGCGTGTCTGTCCCTCTTTGTCTGGCTGGCCAGGGGATCATAGCAACCTGGAGGACAGGCCGGACTGTGGAAATCCTGTTTAGAGGCTGTGAAATCTGTGCAGGTGGAGAAAGCAGAGGAGGAAAAGGAAGAGCTTCGAAAATTACTCCAAAATATGTCTAAAAAACGGAACAATAAATACTCTTTACTGTACCCTGTAAAGTCTGTCATTCAGTTTCCCCTTCAAACACAAATTGTCCAGCTTGTGTTTTATCTGATTGCGATGCTTTAAAAGATGAAACAGCTTTAAAATTCTGTCTTGTGAGTATGTTTCTCAGAACATTTGTTAAACAGAAGTATTTCAGTTTAAACTGTTCTGTGTTACACACTGTAAGGAAGAAAATCCAGCAGGTCATTTTGAGCAAGCTGAACATTGTAACTGTCAGGGTTGGGGGTTATGGGTTAATACGCTCCATGTCTCTCTGGACAGCCAGTGAAAGACATGGAAATGAAGTGACACCCATGGAGATACAGCAGCCTGCTGGGCTGCCATGTCTCTCTGTCAGTGCCAGCAACGGACGAGAGAAAAAGGAAGAAGCAGTCGATTTGTTCTCCTCTCTCCCTCCCCTCCCTTCTCTCTTTGTCTGGGTTTTATCTGGCCAACGGGGGGCTGCATGCAGACTGGTGCTGGGTGTCTTTGAAGCCCGAGCAGCACTGTGCAACTGTGTATGTGTATGTGTGCATGAGCTTGTCTTAATTCTGCAGAGTTCAGTTATCATTCCTCAGCAGGGCCTAGCGATGCCCTTGGGCCATCTCCCTTTCCACCTCCTTCGCTTTCTCTCTTTTCTCTTTCTCTGACTTCTTCAGCACTTGCATGAGAGAGAGAGAAAGAGAGAGGGAGGGAGAGAGAGAGAGAGAGAGAGAGAGAGAGAGAGAGAGAGAGAGAGGGAGGTGTGATCAGCGAGTAGTTGTGCAGCAAACAGATATTCATAGTCTGATTGAAACAGCTCATCAAACAGCCCTGCAGCCCCTCGGTCGCTGTCTCTGTTTCATTAAGATTTGTGGAGTAAATGTCACATGAATCCCTGGAGTCATCTTGTTGTGGTTCACAGAGACACATGCAGCATTTTCACGCACACAACAACATGCATGCACATCTTCGCATACAGAGATGAATATCTAAGAGGAGGGCCTCAAGAAACCAGCATCAAAATGCACAAAATATTAATTCAGCATTACGAAACGTCAAGTTGAATCTTTTTCTTGCAGATTTTTCTGTGTTTCTCCTTTTCCTCTCTCTGACTGACCTGTTTTCACCAATAGGTGCCGGTTCTGCAGCCTATGGACTTGATGGTCGAGGCTACAGCCAGGCGCGTATTCAGCAATGCCCACACCTACCACATCAACTCCATCTCTGTCAACTCCGACCTTCAGACGTTCATCTCCACTGACGACCTCAGGGTGAACCTGTGGAACCTGGAGATCACTGATCGCAGCTTCAGTATCCTCTCACCCGGGTCTTGTAATCCCTGTTTGTTGAACCTGTCTGTACCAAAAATGTGTCACTTTTCTCAGACCTAAAATTCTAAATAGTGGTGATTTTTCAGAGTTTAGGCCCTCACAGCGTTAGCTATTCGATGTCCACAGTTGCAGTTGTTCCTTAGTTCCTGTCCCCCAGACATTGTGGACATCAAGCCAGCCAACATGGAGGAGCTGACGGAGGTGATCACCTCAGCAGAGTTTCATCCCCAGCAGTGTCACACCTTTGCCTACAGCAGCAGCAAGGGCTCAATACGTCTGTGTGACATGAGACAGGCGGCGCTGTGCGACAAACACTGCAAATGTGAGTACCAGTAGTACCAGAGTGCATCATGGGAAAAATTACAAAGAAAGAAGCCAATACTTTATAGAGTCTCTTTCAGGTGATGCTTTTGTTCTATTATGTTAATGATTATGTTTATTCTGTGGTGCCTCATTGTGTCAGAATTTCCCCAGCAATACTCCACCACTCTTTGCTGACCATTCATTGCTGTAAAACTCGAGAGTTAGCATGATTATTAGAATTTTTTTCATGATTTCTTTATTTCATCTAAATGTCCTAAACCTTCCCACTGGCAAGCTTCTGCATACAATTGGCCTTGCCAGAATAAATAGTTGCACTGTATTGAACTGAAGTGAAATACTGACTCACCGAATTATTTTGTTTCCCTTAAAACAATCAAATTAAAATAATAATAATTTTTGTGGAACTGTAGAATGTAAAGTCCTATTCATGGCCATCCAAACCCCAAAATTCCCTGAAACCACACAGAGAAAATTGAGAGGGTGGAAAGAGAAGAGAGCTCTGCAGGTCCATCTAAATTTGTAAATCCATGTCCACAGCAGAACGATGAAAAACAGAAAGTAATATTCATGCCCAGTGTTTCTGCTTCAGCTCCACCTTTGTGTGGCTGTGACAAGCAGCCCCCCCCCGCTCAATATGCCAGGATTGATAACCCATCAATAATTTTCCCTGTGTGTTCCAGACAATGTATGGCCTTTTCTAAAGCTTAACATCGCATGCATACACTTTGGTCGAATGAATAATGAATACATTGACATTTTGGCTGGGAAATCAATGGCTTAAGAGCAATCGCATTAGTCCCTCATGGACACACCTTGTTGTTCAATAATGTCAGTCATTTCCTCAGACATATTGATGCGTTCACTGGACCATGCGCTAACAAGGCCTGTTGAATTTCACATGTGCACTTGAGGGTTAAATAAGAAGAAATGTTTGGATTTTGGAGGAAATTTAATGTGGTGTTCACAGCCGCCTTCTGACTGTTTGATATTGACATGTACGTGCCATTAGTTGACAGGTGCTTGCAGTGCGTGCACACACACACACACACACACTCGCAGAGCAGGCAGGTGCTCTCGTTAGCCTAAGGACAGGTCTGTTTATGCGGACCTACTGTCTCACTGCATGAACGTGTATAGCTCAGAGCGATGCATAATGCCCTCCCTCCCACACATACACACACAGCTCCTCCTTCCCTTGACACACATACATACTTACACACACACACACAGACAAAACTTCGTGAACCTTCAACATAAAACAGCACAAACACACAATCCGACTGTATCCCCTCCCACACCTGTAAATCTTGGAGGCTGCTGGTATCAGTCAGCGTTAGACTGAGGATGGATGGATGGATGGATGGATGGATGAATGAATGGATGCATGCATGGGTGAATGAATGGATAGGGAGCATTGCCAAAGCACTGAGCTCCAGGACAGAGAGAGAGGGGGACCAAGCAGCCCCTATGCCGACTCCCCAGGGACCCTATTATACACCAGGAGGGAGGGCAGGGACACACACACACATGCATATATACATGCACACATTGCACACACCCACTCATACTCAAACACTCATTCACTGACACACACACAATTCCAGCGGGGCTCAAATGGGCCCAACACTTTGACATTGATTTGTTTTTCTTATCCCTTCCTCATCCCCCCATTTTTTCATCTTTCACGCTGCATCCCTTGTTAGACTCCCCATTGGCACATCACAGAGCTATTCTCCAGGCCTCAGCTGAGGAGGAGGGAGGGGGGTGGAGGGGAGGGAATGGGGGCATATTTGGAAAGACGGAGAGGAGAGAGAGGGGAGGAAGGGTGGGAGGAAAAAGAGGAGGAGGAACAATAACTTGACAGCTAACGATGGAATGCCTGGCTCTTATCCCCAGCGTGCTGGCCTGCACACAGATCAGCAGCTGCCAGAATCAATATGAATCATAACCAATATTTACCCAGCATGCTGACCCACGACTGCCTCCCTAAACACACACAGAAATAACACTGTGAAGAGATGCAGCTGCGGCAGCAAACCCCGCATCCAGGCATTGTTGTGGCTGTTATCATTCGCTAATGACGGCCCCCACCACCCCAAACAAAATCTGTTTTGTGTTTTATTGCCATGAATGATTAAAAGACTTGCAGGAGGAGAAGCATACACTTAAAAGCAGCGACGTCCTACAGTGTGAAATGTGTACTCTGTCAGAAGATGACTGCTTCTTGTTTGTTTTGTTCTCTCGCAGACTTTGAGGAGCCAGAGGATCCCTCCACTCGCTCCTTTTTCTCGGAAATCATCTCATCCATCTCTGATGTGAAGTTCAGCCACAACGGGCGCTACCTGATGACAAGGGACTACCTCACTGTCAAGGTGTGGGACCTTCAGATGGAGAACAAACCACTAGAGACGTACCAGGTGAGCTTTTGTCGTGCTTTTATGTGCCCGTTGGACAGTGTGAAGGCTCCAAAGATAATTCTTAGCCTGAGATCAAATCAAAACTTATTGATTTCACCCTAATCACTCAACATAATCCTCTTTCACCCTGCCAATCTGTAACCGTGTCATCTTCAACGATTACCCCAGGAGGATTTATTGAACTGACTGTCCATAAAAAGACAGATAGTGGTGGTCCTGATGCAACCTGAAGGGCAAACCTCCCACTGTGTGGTCACCAGGGTCAGATCCACACTGTCTGATCCGGGGAAGGCAGGTCATGATTGATAAGACCGTCAGCTGGGCTCAAGGGATTCTCTGTCCAATTCCAGCTCCGCTTCCACCTGCTACCTAGCATCTTAGTGTAGGTCCCCAGGTCTGGAGGGATTACTGAAAGTGGAGCATATGGCAGTGCAGCTTATGCTTGTATGGCAATGTGACGAACTTTAGATGCTGGAAAAGTGTGACAATAATCCATTGACGGTTCAGGCATTCACTTTGGATTTGTTTTTCAGGTTCACGACTATTTACGAGGCAAACTTTGTTCTCTGTATGAGAATGACTGCATCTTTGACAAGTTTGAGTGTGTCTGGAATGGATCAGACAGGTAACATTTATTTCTTATTCATCCTGTTCATCCAAGCATCAATCCATGTCATCTCAGTAACCCTTTGCTCTCCTCTGCTCCTCAGCGTCATAATGACCGGCTCCTATAACAATTTCTTCCGAATGTTTGACCGGAACACTAAACGTGACGTCACACTGGAGGCGTCCAGGGAGAACAGCAAACCCAGAGCCATTCTCAAGCCTCGCAAGGTACAGCACTGCTCATCAATACAAGCGACCTGCTATATGAAAGTCCTGTTTTTAAGCCGTCTACTTTGCTGTTTTATACAGGCAGCTTATCTCTATGAGTGAGGGAAACTTAAGAGGCCTTGACTTGGCTTCAAATTAGTATTTTTAGATATCCTGATGACTGGTAATCTCCACAGATAAGCTACCATTAATTATGATCCAGAAATTGGATGTCAGAATACACCTGCATTGTCAGTCTCAAGCCATGAAAGTGTGACATTCATGTAATTACTAGCAGGAGTATATAGTAGTGTTAGATATTTTACCTCTCTCGTTCTTTTTACTTTGTTTCTGTGCCAGTAAACTAATAAACAGTTAACTAATGTCAAATGAAGGTTAAAGCTGCACAAATCAATATTTTAATATGAACAGCTGATCAAGCAACTACATGTGAAAGGGGTCCCTCAAAGTGAAGCCACAGAGAACTATGACCTGACTTTGACATTCCTCTGAGCTGCACGGAGTGTTTTAGCACCTTTCGGCTCATTGTTTTGGTTTTACAGCCTGCGTACTCTTTTGAGTGACTCTCACCGCTCTCACTATCCTCATTTCTAGCTGAAACAGGCAGCTGTTTTCGGCAATAGAAGCTTAAATAAAATCACTGCACATTATCTGCAACGCAAATGGCAAACAGACAAATTTATCATTAAATTGATCATAGCAGAGCATTTAGCAGCTGAAGAGCCACAAACCTGTATTTCCCTTAAGTGTTAGTAGAGACCAAAACAGAGCTAAAAGGAGAGTGAATATCAGAATTAACTGTTGGGTGGCAAGAAATGAATGCTAACGTTCCTCCCTGTCTCCTAAATGGGTAATAGGCTGTTTGCAAACACATCTACTTCACTATCAGGTTATAATACATATACTAATATATTAGTGCTGTGTTTGACAGCTTGTTCTGGTGTCCCACTGTGGGCAAAAATGAAATTAATACTGCTTTGACATCACTGAAATCATTGTTAATTTATGCTTTACAAATTCCACACACTCATATTTTAGCGCCTCTCTTTCCCTACTGTTGTCCTCCAGGTGTGTGTAGGTGGGAAGCGTCGTAAGGATGAGATCAGTGTAGACAGCCTTGACTTCAGCAAGAAGATCCTTCACACTACGTGGCACCCACATGAGAACATCATCGCTGTAGCGGCCACCAACAACCTATACATCTTCCAAGACAAGGTCAACTAAAGGGCAATGTGCCCCTGCTGACTCCTGACCCCCACAAGTGAAGGGCTGGGTTGGAGAAAGAGAGAGATGGAGCCCTTATCTACATCCTTCTCCTCCTCTCCCTGTGTCTTGTTGCTGCCGCTCTTGATTTTCATCACTCTGCTGAGGAAGTGCAGAGATGAGTATCCAGTGTGAATTTTGGGAAGCGGGAAATTGATACAACCAGGATACAATTTGAGGAAATGGGTTCCTCGGAAATCAAAATCAAGAATGGACTTTCATTCTTCAATGTGACTTCTAATTTAATTTATTTAGCCATGCAGGCACCTGGAGAAGTGAATCCTGTGCATTTATGCAACAAGAGGATTGCTGCATGAATAAAATGTAGCAGCTCTCTGGACCCTGAAGAAAGGGGTTGGGTGGTACACTGAACATAAAGTAGAGCACACAGACAGACACCCAGCTTACATGACCGTGGCTCAGTGTCATGTAGCAACAGTGCCCCCTCTCTTTCAATCTGCTCATGCTACAGTGCATGTGATCGACCCTGCGGCCTCTAACTGGGGCAAAGTTTTGGACAACAAGCTGCAGAGTTCCTATAAAAGAGGACGAGACTGTTGATCCCAGAGACTGAGAGTTTTCTCTGCCTGTGACACAACGTGGTCAGTCTTTCTAGTACCAATTCTGTGTCTCCCTGGTGAGGCTGCTGTAGTCTGTAATGTGAATGAAGCCCTTCTAGGCTGTGTCAATGGTTTTATTTAATGCTGTTGTTTTATTGAGTCCTTCTCTCAGTCAATGAGTCTGTTTAGAAGCTGTGGTGCCTTCTTTTGGTATGTGGGGGTTTGATGTAGTGGGAGAGGGAGGGAGGGGAGGGGACTGAGTACAAGGCAGGAGTGTGAATGTTTCAAGTGAAATCTTAACTTAGGAAGTTTTCTTTTTGTTTTTTCCTCTTTCTCTATAAACAAAAACAAAAAAAGCACCACTGAGGTCCCAAGTGGAAAAAGTGCTTGAGGTAATGTTGTCAAAATTACATTATAGCACCGGCTACATGCTTGTACGAGTTCAGGGGAGGACGCTGTGATATGTACAAAGTAATTGTTGCTCTTATCACATTGCAGTCAGTCTGATGTCATCAGTTCGCAGGAGACACGACGAAGCCACATAAAATTGTTTTTGCAAAAGTCCTGTTGGAAAAAAACCCACTGCCCTCCCCATTACATTTTTACCTTATTTGCATAGCACTGAAAATGATCTGTCGATGGTAGAAGCGTAAACGTTTCATGTCAGACCATTGAACTCAAACTTGAGATTTCTTGGTGCAACATGATGCTAGCATAGCTGTCTTTGCATGCGTTGGATCTGACTCTGATGAACTGGCAGCCTGCACATAGATATTTGAACATCTACAGATCATCTGAGGCACTATGCAAGTAAAATACTAGGTTTTCTGCAGAAGTAGCCAGTTTAAAAATGTTTGATGTGAGATTGCTGCGGTGCCTGTCCACATTCCTCCTCTTGCTGAACATGGGTAACGTGGAACAGTCACAGGTTGTCTTTGAGCGCTTAGCTCAGATCAGTTTAGAGATCCTCGCTTGTCTCAGATTTGTTTTAAGAGCCAACTCCCATAAAGGAAAGCAGTCAAAGGTCTAAGTGAACTCTGTGAAATCAGGGAATTATTAAGTGTGATTCCTTTAAACAGTAATGTCTTCTAAACAACCTCCTTTGTGACACTAATTGAAACAAAAGAAAAAAAAAAACTTTTATAGCTCAGAATGTATTGAAATGCAATTAATTACCATGCAGTCTTTATGCTTACCGGACTTTCTTTGAATAAAAAAGAATAAAGATGTGCAAGTTGAAAGCCTGCATGGGTGGACCTCCTCTGTTCACGCTACTGACTCAGTCTAAATGCAAATTGAATGAATCATCCTGATTACAGCATGTTCATTGCTGCTTGTGGTGCAAGGACGCCCTCTTGTGGATGAAGAGTAAGACACGAAATGGAAGCCTGGCTGTTGCAACAAGGAGGAGGAAACATGAGTGACATCAACTGGACACAGTTGGTGGTTGATTTCAAATTACTCAAAACTGTCACAATTCTTAATTTCTTTTTCAATCATTCATGTTTATTCATATTGTACTAATGAACCATTGCCAGAGCAGAAATCCAGCTTCAAAGTGAAGATTGCTGACCCACCCTCATACTGCAGCTCATACTACAAACACAAAAAACAGAATCCATCTGGATCGCTGGTGGATGCTTCAGATGTTATTCTTCATATTCTGTTAACAAATTCTAAAATGCCTTTGTTGTAATAACACTGATAACACTTTAAAGAAAACAAAAAATCGAGTTGAACATCAGTTTCCCAAAGTAAACCTCACTGTAATGAGCACAAATTCACAAACATTTACACAAATTAGAAATCCAAAACATTCATCTGTCATACTGTGCACATTATGCACAGTTTTTCTAATTGGCCCCGCGAGACTGAAGTCTACGTGCATTTTGTCAGCTGGGGACAGCAGCTGTCAATCAAAAAGCATCTTTATAACCAGCTGCTGAAGCTGCATCACTGTGTGTCTGGATAAACCCGGGGACAGACAGGAGCTCTACTGTGATCATTGATCGGCAATCGATATCTTCTCTGATACGAGTATTCTAACAGGTTTAGATTCAGAGCAGCATTATTACTACATTAAATCTCTCTTTTGAGTACTTAAATTTTTGGAAATCTTCTACTCAGAACCTTTTTTCTTCTCCTGGCTGCCTTTGACTTTTCCTCTCCTTTCTTTTAGGAAAAGATGGATAAGTTGATTGGGAACAATGCGACAGTGGTAAACAGCTCCATAGACAAGTGGTCATTCAATGAACGCGGCTCGTACCAACACCTGGACCCCGGGGAGCTGAGGGTCCTGGTGCCGGCTATTCTGGGAGTGATCTGTGTCTTGGGTGTGGCTTGTAATCTCACTGCGATGGTCATCTTGTTCTCCAATGCTCATAAGGGTAAACTATCTCTCATCAACTCCCTCATCTTCAACCTGATGTTTGCTGACGGACTGGTGCTGGCATTTACGGTGCCTTTCAGGGCTGCCTCCTACTCCAAAGCTAGCTGGAATCTGGGCTGGGTGGTCTGCAAGACTGCTGACTGGTTCCTCCAGTCCTGCATGGCAGCGAAGAGCTTCACAGTGGCAGTCATGGCCAAAGCGTGCTACCGCTATGTGTCCAACCCCACCAAGCAGGTGAGCATCCACCTGGGCTCCATCCTGGTGGTGTTCTTCTTCATCTGGCTTTCCGCCTGCTCTGTCACCATCCCTCACTGGCTGTTTGCTCGGCTGCAGAGAGGAATGCGTGGACTGGCATGTGTGCTGATAGTTCCTCCTGAAGCCCGGGATTTCATGACTGTGTACGTCAAAGCATACCCCTTGGGGGTCTACTGTGCACCTCTCAGCTTTGCCCTGATGTATTTCTGGAAGGCGTACGGCCAGTGCCAGCGTCGCTCCAGTAAGACTCAGAACCTGCGCACACAGATTAGATCCAGGAAGCTCACCTTGATGCTCTTTAGCCTGACTGTGGCCATGGCTATGCTCTGGCTTCCACAGTGGGTGGTGTGGGTCTGGGAGCATCACATTGCAGAAAAGGAAATTGAAGGAGCTCAGCCCCTCCTCTCCTCTCCTCCCCTTATTCTAACCATCTCTGCTCAGCTGCTCACCTTTTCTCTGTCCTTGGTGAACCCTCTCATCGTCCTCTTCCTCTCCGAGGAGTTCAAAGAGGGCTACCGGGGTCTGTGGAGGCGCCTCACCCTACGCAAACAACCTCCTCCAAAGCCAAAACCCGGACCTCACAACCCTACAGCTCTCCAGTCGCCTTGCCCCAGACCAGAGACTTCAGGCCAGCTGCAGGGCGAGAGGTGCCTTCGATCAAGCTCCAGCCAGGGTCCCAGCAGAGGGGCTCAGCCCCAGCCAGAGCAGGGAGGAGGAGGGAGAGAAGCAGACACGGTGAGCCTCAAAGATGGGATTGTCTTGCCTGATGTGGAGCAGTTCTGGCATGAGAGGGAGACTGGATCATACACAGACGAAAATGATCCTGTGCCGTGGGAGCACCAGAGCAAAGAGGCGAAAAAATAACAACCACCTTCCAGCTGATCAATGCAGTCCTCACATAGTGGCTGCTTCATCCACAGACCTCAGTTAAATGGACTGCTCTATTCTATCTATTCATCTGTGTTTGTAATATTATTTAAAAAGGTAAGAAGTGCAATCAGTGTGGGCTATAAATAATGCAGTATTGTCTGTATATATGATAAACATTGCATAATGTTGTCTTTTTGTTTGTTCAATGAGGAAGAACTGGAGTATAATTAGCGTAAAATGACTTTTGGTGGCTGTAAATTAAAGCTTAGTGGATTTATATACATATTCAGAATACTGCGTGGTGAATGAACATTGTAAGTTACAGTTTTGTTGCAGTATTTGGACATAATACAGCTGTCATTTAAAATTGTTGATCAAAGATTTTAACTGATTAGTGCGCTGCAATGAACCGTCTGGGGAAAACATGATTAATTTGATGTCTTAATTGGAAGTAGATGTGAACACCGTAAATGTATTTTGAGTAATCATTGTTTATATATAGCCCTACTGGTGATGTTGAAGTGGGCAGTTTTTTTATGTCTGTGTTTCCAGTTATCTCCCACTGAGACAGATCATTATTATTTAGTATTAATCATTGTGCATCAGAATGACCGCTGTTTACAATAAAGACAACTGTAAAAATGTAGCCTGTGTGTGATGAAACTGTCCTGCGCTGTGATCAATTAATTAATGAGATGTAGAAGCACAACAGCAGTATAGTTGTTTATCTGTGTTAAGTCAGGAATGTTCTTATTACAGACACGCACATACACACATGTACAGTGGAGTCTTAATGAGATGGATCAGACATCAGCGGATGGTCTCCTGCTGACATCAGGTCATTATTTTCATAAGGGCATCCATTAGAATTGCCAAGGGTTCTAATTAGAGGTAAAGAGCTCTTGTGTGAACTCATTTTAGTGGACTCACCTCTGTGGGAGTCTCAATGCATTCTGTCTTCATTGATCTGAATATATACAATAGGTCACAACCTCACAGTTAAAGCAAGAAGCAACATTCAGAAACTGCGCCTGAGCACAGTGATTGATTTGTCTGTGTGATGTAACAGCAAACCAGCTGTGCTGAACAATGAAGCAACATACAAATCATACCACTCCTCACTCTAATGAAAGACATTCATTCTAAATTTTATAATGCTGGCATGATAAAAAGTATGGAAAATGTCAAAAGATAGCAGAGGAAAATGTAGGATTCCTCTCCATAGATACCTTACACCCACTCTCACTTATGACATTTTCCTCTCATTAATCATTTACGTTGACCTTTTATTGCCAGAGGCAAGTACCTCAATCAGAGCAACACTTAACTATATTACCCACCATCAGTCCCTGGGGTAGTGACCCGGCCATAAACACTGAAGGCAAAAAGCTGTGCATGCACTGTTGGACTGAAGTTTTAACCTTCATTGTATGAATAGTCTGAAGGTTATTGTGCAGCAATACTACAAAAACAGCAAAGGAACATTAATGATAGTTGTCACACTATCTTTAAATACACTGTGTGACCATTTCCAGACTTTATAGTATGACACCTCTGGCTCTGGCATTTACTCTGTTCACTGAGCCAGTAAATCTGCAGTTGTGTGATTTCATCCCATTTCAGTCGAAAGGCCACTTTGCACCACAATGCAGGAAGCAAAGTAACGTGTGTGCAAAAGGAAATCAATCAAATGGAGATTCTGGAATCACACTGTCAATTAAACTTGACAAAGACAAGCCACATTGTTTTTCCAAAGATTCAACACTTATTTCTTCTATTTCAAGATCTTTCTGCAGCCGTCTTGCCACCACAATTTAGCTGCAACCAATGATTACTTTCACATTTACTCGATTAATCACTGGATGAATAAAATGTCAAAAAAAATGTGAAAAATGCTCACCACAATTTCTCAAAACCCAAAGTGGCATCTTCAAATAGCTTCATTTGTCCAGCCAACAGCCCAAAGACTGTGGGTTTACTGTCATAAATGACAAAGAAAACTGTCAAATCCTTCATTTCAGAGGCTGGAACCAGCAAATGTTTTACATTTTGCTTGAAAAATGGCTGAAAACAGGTGGTACTAACTTTTCTTTTGAACAACTAATCGATTCATTGACTAATTGTAGCAGCTCTAATTGAGCTTATTTTGTGCAGCTGTGAGGGGCTCGTCCATTTCCTCTGTACATTTCAATGTGGCACAGCAGCATGCATCATCAGCACTGAAAACATAAAACATATTTGCATACTGACTGCATATTTAATATGTGTCATGTTTCCAGAGTGAAAATTGTTTTTGTGGAGATCTACAACTTTACATGTTTTGATGTGAGACTGGGCTGCCTGAGCTTCTGAAAGCTCCTACAAACCCACAGCACACCAGCACAGATGATCTCACTCACTGAGCCTGATTAGAGCTTGACTGCCTGACTGACATCTTCCTCACACTCCTGTTAATTTAGCTGCACATGTTCGGGAAGGACAGCTTTCACATTTATCACACTGGCTGTGTCTGAAATCCCTCATTCATTCATTTCGAAGACAATCACCATCATTTTGCACCATCACTGACACAGGTAGCATCACATAGCTGAAATTTACACATCCACCAAAGGCTATGGACACATTTCTCATTGTATTACATGATCTTTTTTTTCCCACACTTAAAACTAAGACACTCAAAACAACTGGTGTATTTGTGGAAAGCAAACTGATTTCAGACACATTCCTTATGGAGTTTTTGAGCTCATGTAATCCTCAGCACATTTGTGCCCAGATACAGCTTAGGTATAATCAGCAGAACAATCTGTGCAGGTGTGCAGGGTGACAAGGCATTTTTTCAACTGGACCTCTTTATGTCGAGTGCGACTAATGGCCGTGTGTACTGGAGGCAAGATGCTGTGTCTTTTCTCAAGCTCTGTTGCTGCCTACAGAGCTTAAAACAGTTTTCTTCGACATTTATTCATGTAGTATCAGTGTGTAGATTGTTGTTCTTAAACCCCCTGGAGGAAGTAATAGATAAACACAGTGCTGCTGGGATGCATAAACACTGATGTATCAGCTGGTGTTTGGTCTTTGTTGTCATAGCTGCTATTGGTGAATGAATGCACAATATTTTACTGTAAAACAGCATAGTCAATAAAAAAAAAAGATTGTAAAAACGCTAAATGTAATGAAGAGGCTGAGATTGGAGTCCAGGATAAAAAAGCAGGGATTGATTGAGAGAAAAGGGGCGAGTGAGATAATCAACATTACAAGTGGAAAAACAACTCAGGCTTAATTGGGTCATTATACAAGGCAGGGGAGCTTTCAGCAGGTGAGATCCTCTCTTTATTGCCCTCCTGGCTGCGCCCATCCTCCCCACAGGGAGGGGAGGCGGGGGTGTCACCCCTGCGTTTTATCCCTCAGCCAATCATCATGTCTAATAAATGAAACTCCACAGGAAGTGACATGCCAGCAAACGCTAATTACGCGCAGCAGGAGAGGCTGCAATTAAGCCACATGCTAAAACCTTTGCCTGCCAATGCCACGTCTCCCTCTGAGTCACAGCTACCTTCACCTGCCCTTTGGTCCCGTGGAAGATCACCTGGCTCCTCAGTCCGCAGAGAGTCAACCAGGGAGTGTGTGTGTGTATTTGTGTTGGATGAAGGTTGGTTCAGGGGGTCTGACCTTGGTATTTAGCAGTCTTTTGATTAGAATAAATCAGATAGCTTTCATCTCAGTGAAGGATGTGGAGATCTAAAGGGCAGGCACCTTTCAGCATTTCCAGCAGTGCTAAGAGGGGGTGTCATTTAAACCTGTACGTACACTATCGATCTGTAACTGCCACTTCAAAAAGCATATGGATGCGCGTTGACATCAGAGGCCTCCTCCAGTGACAACACAACCAAAACAACAAGTGTCCAACTCTGACGGAATCAAGGAAGTCATGTGAATTTACCATTTTAGATCATCACCTGATCATCAATAGCTACACTCTGAGACAAACTGTTCAGTACAGTATGAGTCCCCATTGATCCATTCAGTTCTGGTCATGATATGTCCAGCAGATGCAGTTAATTTAAAGCTGCTCTATTAATCAATAGGTTTGTTTTTTTTTTTTTTATTAACAATGGATGAAATGTCTAAATGCAGTGTGAAATGTGTTATTAGTAGTGATGAACCCAAAGGGAATTATCACCAAACACTGCAGTTCCCCTCAACTGGACAGAGGATTTTGGTGTCTTTTACCACACTGTTTTGGTTTTTAAGCCGACAAACTCACTATGTTCGTTCTCATCAGGTGTTTTCCACAACAGACAGCTGTTTAAAGCTACTATAAACCCTCTGTACACTGCCTGTCCAGCACCAAACAGCAGACAGGTCAAAGTTAGCTGCCTGCTGGTGAACATTGGCACATTTAAGAGCCACATATTTCCCTCAGACGTCGGTGGAGACCACAACAGAATGAAAAGGAGAGTGAATAATGAACTCACATTCTTCAGGTGGCCTAAAACAAGACTCCAAATTAATGCTAATGTTGCTCTGTTCCTGCTTCATGTGCAAAACACGTTTGACATGTCAACTTAATGTGTGAGGTGTCAGTGTTTCCGGGTTAAAGCATTGCCCCCAAGTGGCCAAAATATGAATTAAACTAAAATTTATTTTTTTTTCTCCCACAATATTTAGCCTATGAAAAAAAGTGTGGAAAAAAGCATTTTTAGGATTCCAATATAACGGCTGTTAAAGACTATTGGTCAAACTGGTCGGTTGGTGTTAAGATGAAAATGCATATTACAAATTCCGGAGTCACGCTGTGCAGCTCTACGACGGTCAGTTATAAAACAGATGTAGTACATGATTCCATCCCACTGAACAGCAGCTTATCATTCCTGCAGTTCTGTGTGGAGCAGCAGAAGATCCTTTAGCTGCATAAAATGTGACAGAAGTGAAACATACCGCATCTCTGAAGTACCTTAGCTGTGCAAGTCATTGTACCTGCGTGCAAGAATTGCTGCCTGCAGCTCTGAAGTATATCAACAAATCCACCATTACTCACTCAGTAAGGTAGGATGGTCTTGAATCCTATGAACACATCACAAAACACAACCAGTTAAAATGTATAACATCATATTTTTATTTTTCAACGTGTTTATTTGAATTCCAGTTGAAGACACAGTGTCAAGGTTTGCATAGGTCTGATAAAACATGGCAGCTGACGGACTGTATTTCCATATTACAGATAAAACCAGTTCGTCCCCCCAGCAGTCAAATGGAGCAGGATTTTTAACACTACCTTACAGTACTGCCTGTTATCACTGTGTGACCTGCAGTCACATAACATAGTCTTCAAAGAACGAAGCTTTATAGCATTTTGGTCATGAAGAAACTCCCAGTGAGCAGTTTAAGTAACATCTTTGGACAGAAGTGCAAAATTATTCAAACTTATGGTGCAATTTTGAGATGTTTAAGTGACACATCTTTCCTCGTAATTTGAAATGATTTGAAATGTTTCCCTGGACAAAGACGACTCCATCACTGATCGTCAGTGAAAGGATGATGAATTAAAATTTAGCGTGGGTTCGAATGGTCACTTTAAAATGATATTTCACCCAAAATCTACTTGGTATTAAATTCTCACCTCCTGTAGACTTAAAAGGTGACTTTTACTAGTTGGTAAGTTGTGGAAGGATGTTTTAACAGCCACCTTCAATGCATACAAGGGGTGAGTATCTGGTACTAGTGCTCATAGTGCAACACCACAACAATATAAAATCATTTAAGAAAACTAATAATACAACTGAAAAATCCCTATAATTTTCTGCAACACATCAGACACGTACCTCTCATCATAAACATATACTTACAGCATGCACAAGGGTCTTTCACTGGTCCCCATTAGTCCAGTTAAAATCCCTGTCTTACTCACACATAAGAAGCATAAGCACTTCAACACTGGCATCTTTTCTTAATATAAGATATCCCTTTACTGCTGATGCTCTTTAAGAGACACCATGTTTAGTACATAGGCTACATTGTAAACATTCATTTTTCTTTGTGAATAAATACTCCTGGAACAGTGTTTCAACACTGTTGCACTCACAAAACAATTTCACATTTCCATTAACTTTTGGGACAATAATAAAATAAAAAAAAAAGTTCAGAAATTGACAGCTGTGGCTGTTTCAAGTTGTTGTAGCAAACACATAGGGATAATTTACAAAACACAGGTTCAGCCTGAATCTTAAAGACTGACTTAAAATACACTCATTGTGATATGTACTATGATTTGCTGTAATTCTGCCCTTTTCCCTCTGTACACATCCGTGTAAATACAATGCAATCTACATTGTCAAGTATTCAGCATATCCCACAGTGCCACGTTTTGTTATCTGCTGCTAATTTTCAAAAAGAAGTCTGAGACAGTCCATTATTGGATGTAGGTGGTGGTCCGACATCCCCCTGAGCTCTTAGGTTCTAAGAGAAGCAGAAAAAGAGAAGTTAAAAAGGGATTTGCATAGATTTACACAAGAAAACGCCTCCAGATGAGTTACCTGTTTGGCTTTTTCTGTCCAGCAGGTGGAGCCAAAGCATTTTTTCCTCTCTGCAGGGCATTAGTGGTAATCTGCAGGCCTTTTATTTGTTGCTGTTCCTACATAAAAAATGACAAGTCAAACATTCGCCACTCAACTTATTCCAGCAAAGTTTGCCTATGTACTTAAGAACATCCAAAAATGATTCACCACTGAGAGCTTGTTGACAGGACAAGGCGGTGGAGGTCTGCTTGGGGGGGCTGGTCGGGGTTTGGATACTGTTGAATGCGGTGAGTGGGTTTTGGTGTCCAGCGAAGGTAAACATGGAGGACCTGAGGGTGGTGGAGGAGGCTGGTTTTGTCTCTTCCCAGATTTAAGGAGAGTTGGAGTGTTAGCCTGAGGAGGGAGTTGCCCCTGAGGAGCAGCTACAGGCTGGAGCTGAGCCATCTGCTCGTTCTGCCCTGCAGCATACGCAGGTACAGGAGGAGGCTTCACCGCTGGACGCACAATAGCATGTCTGGACCGAGGTGGGCAAGATGGGCTTGGACGAGGAGAGGACTTTCCCTTTGGAAGAAAGCGGCCATGATAAGGTGAAGTGGTTAATTTTAACATTGAAAAACAACGAGCAATTAGAGAGCAGTCGGGGTCATCAGTGCTTCTTTACCAGGTGGTCTGAGTCCTGTATTTTTAATAAGAAGGCTGGGTTGGCGTGACCGTTCACATGACCATCTGCATACGGCTGCTTGCCCTCGGCCGGGACTGAACTGAGGGTTAAAACACAAATACAAAAGCACTCCATCATTTGTTCATTCATATAACATCAAGACTAAATCAAAAGGGCATCACTGGCAAACTGCCATTAACTAAGATGTAGATTATTAGTATTGAACACCACAGAATTACATACTCAGGCACTGAAGGTGGAGCAGAGGTTTTCAGTGGATGGAGTTTATGTTTGTAGCAGCACCACAGTCCAACAGCAGCAAGAACCACAAAGAGAACCAGGGGGAGGACCAGCAGGACTGGAAGGAGATTGCCTGTTGGAATATAAAACAGTAAAAAGTCAGAAAATTGTACAATTACAAAAAAATCTTTTAAATGGTCAATATATATAAAAAGCCCAGTTGTCTCACTGTGGCTGACGACAGGTCCACTGTCTACGCTGCCCCCCGACCCCCTCTGGTCACACAGAGGTGGAGCCCAGCCTGTGTCACAGTGGCAGTTATGATTGTTGTTGCACAGCTGGTGAAAGAACACATGACATCACCCATTAAAACGACAACATAAATGTTTATATTCATCGCACTGACATGCAGGTATAGGAGTGAAGGACATTTTAGGATGAAGTATTTCAAGATCATTCTATCTCAGAGAAAACACATACTTTTTACTGCACTGCCTTCATCTCACAGCCATGGTTACTTTGCAGATAAAGGTTCAACAGAGACAGAGATCATGCTGCTGCATAATGACTACTGCTGCTTTTCATCCTTTATGTACATTTTGCTGATAATGCTTCTTTATTTCTACTTAAGTAAGCTTTTGAATGAATGACTTATACCTGTACTGCAGTATTTTTACATTGCCATATTACCACTTTTAATTAAGTAAAAGATCTAAATATATCTTGTGCCACTGCCAAGTTTGCCATCTTTCCATAACAGTGGGCCAGCAGCCAAATCCATCTCCCCTGCATCCTTCCTCACACACATAGAAACTTACCCCATGTCCATGGCACTTGGCATTGCACTCATCAGCTTGGAGGAAAGATGCATTGCGGCATTCTCCATTAAAGCAAATCTGTTGAGAGGAGGAGGAGGTGTGTGAGGAAGAGACGGGTTAGAGAATCAAGTGGTTGCTTTAAATGGTAGAATTTTACTTTACTTGCTTTCTGACAGGTAAAACACATACGGACATCTCAAAAAGAGATCTTTCTTTTTCCAAGTATGTGTGAGTCTCACCGAGTCAGTGCCGCACTTGGTCCCCGTCATGACCAGGCCTGGGTCCAGAGTGTCGCCCTGTGCCTCTTCATCCACCTGCCCAGCCTTGTACACATGTGTTCCCATACACTGGATCTTCTTGTTGCCCACGCTGACAGTGGTTTCTATGCGAACAGCGTTGTTCTCAATGGGCTTGGAGGCTGAAGTTAAACACTGGATTTTCCCACATTGAGCATCGCTGGTAGACATAACAAAAAGTATCGTCAATGTGTTGAGATGGATAGAAAAAGGCTGCAAATATGTTTACTTGTCATTCTGAGGGAATGTAGATACCCTCCTTCAACTGAGGGAGACAATGAACCCAAAGGTTTGATCTTCACCTGTCCTTACAGCTCTTGTACTTCCCAAACAGATCTTTGCCACAGTTGCCGTACATGTCCCCAGCTTCATTCACCTTCTTAAAACACAGGTCAGGGGCCGGACTGCTATCTGTGGTCGAAGGAGAGACAATGTACAGAATCAAGTCAAATAGCTGCACATACACACACAGTAATGCACACACACAGTGTGTTGTGTGACCACCTGATGGAGACCAGATGGCATCCCTTACTGTTCTGGGTGGCTCCTGCGGTTCTACAAAGTGACTCCAGGGAGGCACCGTCACAACGGGAACATGGACACTGTCCAATAACAGTCCCTAATCCTGTGTCCCACTGAGGGCTCAACTCTACATCTATCCAGCATCTCTGCTTCAACATGCGCTGGATGTGAAGCAGCTTTAAAGATACACTATGATGGTTGAAATTCAGCGCTTACACTCGTGATACATAAGAGTTTTATACTGAGTACTTCAACTGATTATGTCACCGAAACTTTTATCATCTCATCCTGCCATGAAATCTAAAGAAGAACAAGATTTTTGGGAATTCCTTCATGCAGCTTAACTCAAAATATGTCAATCCAGTGCCAGTATTACATTAAAAATCTAACTTAATCTTTTACCACCCACAGTAAATACAAATAAACGCTTTTTGTTGGTGTCACATGCTGCCTGGACTGCAGTTGGCATGTTGCATCTTTCCATTAAGTAGAAATTCTATCCAATAAACAGGAAACTGAGAGTATATGCATGTCTAAAATATGCTACTATGTGATCAGAATGGAGGATATACCCCCAATTTATAGATTATAAACATCCTGTTTACGCACCTCGTCCCCAGAGAGACCGACACTGCTGCTCCAGGGTCAGACACATGCCGGTGTAACAGTAGGCCTGCCCGCCTGCACACGCTGTTCCATCCACTAAGTAGAAATTAGCTGGACAAGACTCTGCCTTCCCATCGCAGTACTCCGGCAGGTCACATGACCCTGAGGGAGCACGACACAGCACACCTGGGCTCTTCAACTACACAGAGAGAGATGAAGAGGAGGAGGAGAAGTTTAAGACAGAACCTGGACAAACCAAGATGAGGACATGGCAAGAGACAGGAATAAAGAATTAACTGTAGAGGTTTAATCAAATTGCCTCAGTGCTCATTTGATAGGAAGAATTAGCCCGGGGACACATCATTCATGGGAGGATTCATGTGTCTCCCTTTGCTTAGATGTTACTACCTTGCAGTTATGGCAGCAGACACCGTGGGCACACTCAGCGCCAGCTTTCAGAGTGCAGTTGTTGGCATTACAGCAAGGACTGGTGCACTCCTGCACAAACAGCGTAGCAGAGAGTAGAGTCGTGAGTCCAGGCGACAAAAAGACACGTGGAAAATATATACTGCAACGTTCCAGGGACACACTGACCTCCTCCTCTCCACAGTCACATTCTTCTCCATCCTCCAGGTAACCGTTGCCGCAGCGCTGCCCTCCATACATGGCTCTGGTGTTTGGCATGTTGAAGAGACACTTGCCGCCTCCAGAGCTTAGGTAGCTCTTCAGCTCCTTCTGATTGCAATCATTAAACACGCGTGGAAATGGATGCCTGGGCCGTGGCGAGGAAGAAGCACAAGTACGGTGAATAAGAACTGTCATCTTTCAAATCCTCTGTTTTTCTCTCCCCTGTTCGCTTAACAATTGCACTTTGATTGGTCATGGCTCATTAGTGTGTCGTACCCAGTAGCAGCAGCCATGATGCAGCCTCCGTCTTCGGCCCTTGCCTGACAGCATCCTGTGCTGTCATGGCTCATACCGAAGTTGTGACCCATCTCATGCGCCATGGTGGCAGCGACACCCACGGCTGACTCTGAGTGGTCCTGGTCAAAGGAAGAGTCAACGAGAACTTAAAGATCAGCAGATTGGATAATATTTTTTGGGGTTGTAAAAGAAAATGTATATGTGTTTTTAAGTTGCATGCAGAGGATTGATGTTTGTGTAGACTCTTGTCTCTCACCGTGTTCACTCCACCAGACTGGTAGTCAGAGCACATGGCTTTAAGAGGTGCCAGCCCGATGGTGGTGCCCTGGAACGCCCTCCCCCTAGAGACACAACACGCCACTGGTGATTAGTTCCAGCTGGACAACAGTTCGCAGGGATACAACTGGTGATAGTTATCGTCTCACACGATGATGATAAAATCAATGAGAGATCTACCCCAAGGGACAGGAGGCTTAGAGGAAGTAGGGGGATACTAGCAGGGTGAGAGGATGAAGAATGACAAATGGGAGGACTAGAGGAGGATGGAGGAGAGAGTGACTGACGTGATGAGCTGAGCGTTGTCGTTGGGGAGCACGCTGAGCTGTTTGCGTCTCCAGGACAGGAAGGCCGCCAGAGTGGCGTGAGGGTTGTCTGAAACGCTGCTCATGTCCTGGCTGGACCACACCTCCAGACCGATTAGGGCCACACGGATGCTCAGAGCCTTGTAGTACTGAGTGGACAGGAAAAGTGCCAGACATTGAATCTGACTTGTCACTACTAGTGATAGGTATTATAAAGCTGTGTAAAGAGTGTCTGTTTGTGGTTTTCACACTTCACATCAGATGTTACCTTGTCAACCAGGTTGGCTGCTTCCAGCAATTTCAGTTTGGTCTTCTCGAGACTACTCCCATGTTTGTCAAACTGCAAACAACATAAACCACATTTGTATAGACACACCCAGACACACACACAGCCATACTTCTCTTACATCTTCACACACATCAAAGGGGGGCTTAACACCTCAGATGACAAACAGGATGTGGCTCAGATCTCACATCTAACTAGCTCTAAATAAAGTGGTGGGTGCAATCTGCTGAGGTTATTGTCTATATTTTGTTTGTTACAATACAGTGTCAAGTAGAAATATACTATTTATACTGCATATAAAAATAGTTCTTAACATCCATCCATTAGCCGTACCCTCCTTGTGGGTTGCACAGGGGCTGGAGCTGATCCCAGCTGAGAGTGGCTCAGGGAGAGGAGGGGTACACCCTGGACATGTCTCCAGCCAATCACAGGCACACAGAGACACACATTCGCAATCACATTCACACCTACGGGTAATTTAGAGTCGGCACTTAACCTAACCTGCACGTCTCTGGACTATATCATAACAGACCATTAACAAAAATGATGCTGGGCTCCAATACTCTCATCATACTTAATTCTGCCTAAGTCGCTTATTTCACATCCAAAGCCACATCCTGTACTCCCTCGTTTGATGGTTCCTGGTTAAAACGTGACCAAATATGACCACATCCAAGGCTGTGTCCTCACCTCAGCCTTGTCTGCCACTATCAGCAGCTCCACATACTTCATATTCTGACTCAGGTCCCTTTTTTCCTGAAAATGGAGACAGAGTAGTTTAACACAGAATATGTGGTGACACTGCTGCTTTGTGTGAAGTTTACAAAGGATTTCAGGTGGTTGATCATTGTCCGTCCTGTCAGAACTCACCCTCCTCACACGCCGTGGTGACATCATTCCATGGATGAAGTCATTAAGCCCCTCCTCATGCTCCCTGTTGCCATGGTGATGCAGGCAGCTACCTCCGGGTAGATGGAGACTCTCGGCTCTGAACACAGCGTGCTGCTGTGCATCCAAGGAAGCAGGAAGAGGCTCTATCAGGTAGCTGACGCTTGCGTTCAGAGAAATCAGTCCCCTGGGGAAACATGACACTGCTGATGGTTCCATCCAGGCATAGTCTGAGGAAATCAATGTGGATCAGTAGTATTGCTGTCTGTCTATCGGCACACGGTGGTATACTGTGAAATTTATTGTCTTTATTGCAAATATTGTTAAATAAAAAATGGCCCTTCAAACCTCAAAAGATCAAAAGGAATTTCCTGAATTACACTGTCAAACTGAAACCTGCATAAAACCATATGGTTGCACATCAGATCTGGATTTTTTTTTTAAATTTGGCTGTGGCGGTTTAACGGTTGGGTGGAGCACAGGAATGTGTCTCAGGTGATTTATTGTTGTTTATAAATGAAGATCAGCTGGGACAGACAGAGCAATACACAATCCTCCGGCTTCTTCACGAAACCACTCATCAGCGCAGGCGTCTACACTCAAACACATGAGGATGCACGCAGCGGCAGGTCAAGCAGCTGTAGAAAACATCTGGAGAGGTCAGACGCCCACATGTCAGTGTCCCTCTATGCTGTGTTTGCTTTTCCCCAGAGAATGTACATTAGCAGATTCACTCATCCCCCAGATGCAGAGCATTGAACCCACAAAAACACACATATGGCTACGATTTCTGTCAGTGCTTGCCAGCTCCTCCTCTGTTGCCGGTCTCTCCTCCCTCAGTGTTTCTATCAGGAAGGATCAGCTGCTCTGGCTCCACACCAGGAGAAAACATCTCCATACTGAGCTGTACTCAATGAACCAACTCTGGAGCCAATGACCTACTAACCTAGTGGACTTCACAAGACACTACACACAACTGTTTCCTCTCACATCATCTCTTCAGCCATGGTTTGATCACAGGATAAACAGGCTCTCGTTGGAACTTCTTTTCATCTACAGCATCAGGATCTTCTCGGAGAGCTCTCAACTTTGCCTTATTTTAACACTGTCACCAGTTCATTGTGAAATCTCAGGATGCCATGTTAGGATTCAGAATAAATGTTTTAGCTTTTTAGCATTAAAAGTGTGATTTTCTGATACTGGCACAACACATTCTGTTTGTGCAAATAAAAACCTTAATGCATTTGCATTTGAATAATGGGATTACATTCAGGTTTCTGAAATTTGGTGGACAAATTTCTCTATGTTGGTAAATTGACCACAAGAGTGAATGTTGAACAACAGTTAATTATGTATTAATGTCATGTTGGCGGGTATTCTATAAATGACAGGAAACAACAGGGGAAACAACAGAGGAAACAACAACGGAAATTGCTTTGCATGCATTCACTCTGTTCTGTTGGCTCTACATGCAAAATGCACATCAGCTGGAAAACAAACAAACTGAGGCTGTAAACTGAATCTTAATGGAGCTAATAGCTTAAATTCAGTGAGCACACGATTACATTACTAAGATCAATCACAAACATCATCCCTACACCATACACTGTAATCCGCAGCACAAGTCCCTGCTTCTGAGTATTGGGAGAACTTTTCTCTTGCAGCTCTTTACATCTTTGCAGAAAACTACAGAAAAGTCCTCCTCCTCCTTGTTTTGTGATTTTGTTTTTAGAGGGATTTAGTCTTGTGGGAGACCTCTTAGAATTCTAAGAAATGTCTCACACCATTGGGACCAACTCTAAATATTAGAAAAACTTTATGACTACAGCCTGGGGTGAAGTTTCACATACCTGAGCCCTGAGCATGTGCTTACAGCAACACTTGAGCCCTCCATGCCCAGAACCTCCCCATGGTAGAAACAGTGTCCCTGGAAGACAAAAACAATTAACGCTTAACACACGTCTCTCCATGTAGGGAAGCAGGGTGGTGCAGCAATAAGAGAGACTCATTCAAGCAGATAAACCAGAAAGAAATGTAGTCTTTTATGTGCTGGCTGTTATTTCCTGCCTGTTATCCAACAGCACTGATATTTATTTCTCTTCTATGATCATTTATAACTCCCTGCTGCAGTTTGAGAACATCAAACTGTCCCATAGACTTACGGTGCTGGCAGGAGACGTCGACTTGCGGGCTCCATCTGGAGTGTACCATATTTCTTGATATCCAGGAGCCAACAGCTGCCTGGTGAAAGACAGCACAAACTCAGAGACAATTTGCAAGAGAATATATGTAGCGCCAGGCGTTCAATCTCCTGAAATAGCAACAATACGGTGGGACAGTGGTGAAAGATATGCCCAGTCAAAGCTGCAGGAAACAGTGGAGATAGAAGATTCCCTCCAGCAGCTCACAGCTCATAAAACATTCACTTTGACAGAGACACTCTACAAAACCAGACTTCTTGAAAGATTTAGACAAAGATCCTCTCAGAGATAAGAGGAAATACAGAGAAGAATGTCGTGGCTGTAATCAAATCCATATGTACCTTTCAGAAATGACCCCTTTTACTTCAGCTGAAGTGGGAGATGGAAACTTCCCAACGCTGAGAGTTTAAGTTGGTTAGTATGACCAGACTGCTTTTACTGTATTTCACAGGGGTCATTATATACCAATGTCCTTCTATTCTTTGTCTATAACCTGGAATTTCTGCAGCACTAGACGATACAGACTGCACAGGAGTGGCTGAGAAATCAAGGAAACATGCACATATTGAGAGAAACATAATTTCACTGTGGTAAAACATTACATTCCTCTTACTCTCTATCTGTGTGTGTGTGATTGAATGTGTTTTCAGACTCAGGCTGTTTCTGTCAAACTTCTGTCAACCCACCGGTCCAATATTTACATTTCGTACAGATGCTTATTCTCCCGTCTATCTCCTTCCAACTCTGCCTCGATCCATTCTTCCTGTTTTCATTCATAAACTGTGCCTCACAGCTGGTTTTCTTTTGCTCTGTCTCGCTAAATCTCCTCTCATCTCCGCCTCGCCTCAGTCTAACCTAGATCCATCAAAGGATCAAAGATAACTGCAGCGAAATCAAGAGGTAGAGAAAAATACATGTACCTACTGATGCCGGCTGAAAGCTTGGACTTAACTGAAGTCTCAAATAAACATGAGACAGACCTAAGATGTCCTGCTAAGATTTTATTATTTATCATGAGTCTTCTTTTATCTTCCATCTGAGCCAGCTTGTGGCATTACCTCTGGGTAATGGCTGTGCTAGCTACGTTTGATAGCTATCTTATTCCCTTTTCATCTTTGCTGGATAAAATAAGTGCAAATCAGTGGGGTGAAGTTCAATAAATAGCTCAACTGTTTGGGAAAGATAAATGCATAATGTCAATAATACATTCACTGAAATGTAAAACAAAGTAGTTCTGCATGTGACATGAGACATGTTAATTAATGAGCTTTAGGGGCAATAGCAGGCAGATTGAGTCATTGCTGCACAGAGCCAGGCTAGATCTTTTCCCTTGTTCTTACATCTTTATACTAAACAAACCAGCTACAGCTTCATACTGAGCACACAGAATTGGGAGTGGTATCAATCTCCTCATCTAACTCTCAGCAAGAAAGTGATTAAGATCATTCCCCAAAATTCCAAACTATTCCTTTAAAGGATGATGAAGACAAATGAAGGGAGGATGGGCATTTTTCTCTCCCGTCAGATGCCCTGAAGGAGACAAGCTCTTGAAACAATGGCAGCCTGTTGATGCAACCAGCCACAAAGCCAGTCAAAGGCGGCTGCTTCTTCCTTTTCCAGATCTTTGCTCTGGGGTTGGGGGAAGATGAGAGGGACTCTTATATGAACACACACAAGCAGTCTAAGACAAAACTTTATAAACGATCACTCAGTGGTAATGTATCCGGCTGATGTCACCCTGAATGGGGAAACCCCCGCTGTGTTGTGCTTTGACCTTCTATCCTCATTTCTATCTTGCCATCCTCTAGTTTTACCTCATTTAAGTTTCCCTAATATTCCCATCGTGCTCTCCTCTAATCTGTGGATCACTCTCTGTCACTCTCAGTCTGACCGGCAGAATTAATGGTAGTGGCTGATGATTGACTGAGCTTTACCCTGCTGCTGTTCCACAGTCATTACAGGGATCACTTCTTCCATGATGAGACACATAACGACTCTTTCTCTCCTCCATCCACCCTTACGCTCACATGCCAGTCAGCAGCTGTGCATGCTTGCAGACTGATGACTACACAACCTGCCACCATGTGACATGTAACAGACACAACATGCCATTAACACAGTCATTTCCATGACTGAAAGCACCACTAGCTTGGTTTTGTGCTTTAGTTTGTATTAGTTTTTACTAAAAATGCTGATGAAAAGTCCAAACCGACCAATGTAATTCATCACATTCAGACATGGGTCCGGTCTGCTCTGCTGAACGTTAAATACAGTTAATTATCTGTTTAGGTATTGAAAATAACTTGTATAACCTGAGATAACTTACGGTTTATTCAAACTGCAAAGAACTGAATTACAGATGAAACAATGCATCAGCGATTTGCAATGAAGAAACAACCACAAGAACCACCCAAAGTAACCTGGAGGTGTGATCAAACAGTTTCAGTTTGCATCATCAGTGTCTCCAGAAGTTAGAAAAAAAAGAAAAAGGTAAATGGATCATTAACTAAGAGATGAAAGTATGGGGTAAAGTACACTGCACATGCACAATAAAACACACACACTTTTTATGTGTTTAATTAAACTATAGGAGTCTCTTGTTCTGCAAGATAAAGCCAACCACCAGCACCAATGACCAGCAGTTTAGGATTGTGCCAAATACATCACTGTGTTTGGAACAATGACAGAGCAAAACAGTACTTCCACTGTTAGACACTTAAATTACACAGCCGTCTATAACTTGCATTATACATCAGTTTTAACTGGTCTGGCAACATGTAGCATATATCTAGTTATGCTGATTTTGTTGCCAAGCTTGAAAGGAATAGTTTGACATCTTGGGAAATTCACATATTCGCTTTCTTGCAGAGAGTTAGAGGAGAAGATTGATATATTTCTCATATTTGTAGGATAAATACGAAGCCGCCTGTTAGCTTGGCCTTGCATAAAGATTTTAAAGATGGGGAAACAGCTAGCCTGGCTGGCCGAAGGTAACAAGATCTGTCTAGCAGTGCCTCTAAAGCTCACTAATTAACACCTTACATTTCATTTGGTTACTGTAATCCGTACAAAAACAGAAGTGTGCAAATGACAATTTGCGGTTTTACAGGGATTACAAAGAGGCCTGTTTCTTGGCCGGGTGCAGTGACTACTGAGGATGCTGTTGGCACTGTGAGGCTGCCGCGAAACCAGCTGAGAATCCAGGAAGTCACTGTGTCTGGTTAAGAAGTGGTCTGGCACATAACGGCCATTAAATCCACAAATGGCTGCTTCTACATTTAGTTTTTGCAGAAATAGCATTTAATCAGCTTTAGATTCACTGGCGGGAGGGTTTTGCTTTTGTGCAGATCTAGCAGATTCCTCGTTTCCAGTCATTATGCTAAACTAAACTGTTTGCGGTAACTTCACATTCATATTCTTTTAACTCAACCAGTCCACACCACCAACACACTGGGAATATCCCAAACCCTTGAGTTTAATTGCAGTCTGGTAAATACTGTGAGAGCTTTTAAATCAAGACTGCAAAAGCCTCTGTGTGATGGCCTGAGCGCTGCGCTGCACAGAGATTGGATGTCGTCCAGTGTCCAGACAGATACTGTGATTGAGGAGCGCAATACTGGCTGAATCAGGACTGTCCGGTAGTGAGGCTGAGACAAAGGTTTGGTTCAGCCTCCTGAGGGGAGAGAGGGGGTGGGGGAGTAATGCTAATGTACTTGGGAGATAGTGAAGGAGAAGGGAGGAGAAGGGGACGTGGGGAATGCATTAGGGTCAGTGGGTCGCATTCTCTCATAGTGTCGGATGACATCACCGCACACGGGTGGAGGAGAGGGAGAAGGCTGATGCAAAGTCAAACTACCACTCAGCAACGGATGATGAAGAGGCTTTTATTGCAGAGGCAGGCCAATGCTCTGTTGTGTCAAGCCCTGTGTGTGTGTGTGAGTGTTTCCCCAACACACAAGCCAACACAGAGGCCGAGATAAAGACATCTAAGCAGACAGGGCAGCGCCACAGAGACTAAACAGAAACAAGGGCAAGCGAATGCATCTCTGCCCTCTGCTAACTACTCCTGTGATCCATCAGGCCTGTGCTCTTGGCCTTGTTTGTGTTCTTTTGGGCTGCTGTGTGCGTCTACAAGTGTGTCTGTGTGTGTCGCCCGTCTGCGTGTGGCCACAGTCTCTCAAACGCTGACCGCAGAGAGCGCGTGGGAGATGTATATTTATACTAGAGCCCTGGGGAACATCAGATGAGGTGAGGGAAAGAAAGAAATGAGAAAGAATGGGGTGCTCGTTTTTAGATAGGACACTGGAAGACATATGAGGTGAGGAGCAGGAGAGGAGAGGAGGAACAATGATGCATACATTTCCCAGGGGAGTGCTTAATTCAGGTTCATACACTTAAGGGGGCGAAGGAAGGGTTTTAAAAAGAAGAACAGAGAAAGTCATGCAGAGGAGGAAGAAAGAATATCCACATATCTGAACCAAACGCACATAACTCAAACTAACCGCATCTGCCTCGACTTTCCTCTTTCCGTGACTTTTCTCACCTCAACCCTTCTACTCCGGTCCATCATTCACTTTCTTACACTGTTTCCTCCCTCTCCCACTCTGTTTTTACATCCCTTTTCCTGCACTCTGAGTCAGCACACTGGCCCCTGTCTGGCACTTAACCAAATCAGCCCTCTATGGGTGCAGCACAGCCTTTCATTAAGGTAAAAGCTCAAGCAGACACACATAGGCATCCACACCGATTGCACGTCCAAACCCAAAAGAAAGACCCATGCGCACACACATGTACACTGACAACCATGGGAGGACGTAAATGGATGGAGTCTGTGCTGCAGTCACTGGGAGCACTGATGCCCACAGAAATTCACAGCTACGTCATTCTCCGCGCTTTGCTTAAGTGATGCATTAAGTGAAGAGTGTCTGAGGTGGACTGGAATTAAAAGGGAGAGAGTGGGAAACAAATGAGATGTAAATCACTCCAGAAGGATAAACAGAAAGACAAGATCACGACAATCTCACGGCTAGTTTGGGTCCCCCTGATCTGTTGATTGTCAGAGTAACGGTTGCAGGGGCAATGAGTACAAGAGAGAGTAGCCAGGACACGGAGATGGACACTGGCAGCGTTTTCTCTGGCTTCTCTCCAAAATCAGACATTGATCTTCACTGACACAAGCTGCTGTCCTCTTCAGGCCACCCCTATAGTCTCACATAGCCAGATCTGTCTCCACATTAGGCGGATGGACAAAGTCAAAACACAGTAACCCAGTATGGGATTTGTTGTTTAGCCTTGGAGAGTAGGGAAACTCCGGCTGGTGGCGGGGAGAAGTGGGAAATCTCAGACTGAATAATGGTGCTACAAAGACAGCTGGCAAGCTCTTTCTTTGAATGGGGTAAAACTGTTTTTTGCAAGGGACTGTAAGAAAGTAATTGGGGTGGTCAGGAGGTCTGAATGTCATGGTTGAATGGTTAAAGAAGCAAGGCCCCCCAAAGCTTTACCACTTTATCATCCCTCAACCCTTAATATCTCAAAATACTACAACAGTGTTGAACTGAACTTGCTTCATCATAAAACCTTATGGTGCATATAAAATATGAAATGTACCATTAAAATCTTTGTCTGTTAGTGGAACATTAATTCCCATAATGTCCACCAAATTGCAAATTAGAAATAAAGGTGGCTGAATGGCGACAGATGAGGGGAGGACTGAAATGAAATGTAAATCCGGTGAGAAGATATGGAGAAAATCTGGAAAAAAAAACAAAAAAAACAAAAAAAACATGACTCTCATACTTTTTTGACCAAGCTAGTAATTTTCATACACTCCCTAAGTGAATTGTGGCATACATGCTGACGTGTATTAAAGGCTGAGGCTGAAGTGAATGAAACAGTTTACATGATTATCTAGCCCGGATCAATAAATCTCTCAGACACGATACATTAAAGGATCAATATCAAAGAAGTGGGATGTGTATCTTTATTTCAGTCTTTGCGTGCTTTATCATTAAATGACAACTGAGAATACTTTTAGTTGCCATACTTGATTTTTTTCAGATCATATCATTACCTCTCCCTTTTTCAACATCACCTCACAGCTCCTACTGTAACTGTAGCAGAAGTGATTGGCAGCAGTGAAGAAATGTTCACAGCTTTCCTGTCGCAGGAAACAGTTGAGAAGTTGCACAAAAATGGTTTCAAAATATATTTTTCTTGCTTATGAGTAAAAGGAATTAGAATTTTTGCATTTCCCCTTTTTTATAGACCCATCTGCAATTATCGGTGATTATCAGTGATCATCATTGCTGTCTCATGCTGAGGACCTTAAAGAACTGTGAAATGTTTCACACTCTCTGTCTCTTCTTGTTGCTGTTCCTAACACTGTGAGTGATTGATGAAAATTCCTTTGACCAGGAGGAAATCTAACAGTGTGACCACCTGCTGGGGAGGGGGAACAGGGGGGCAAATCCCTGAGGGGACGGCCAGTCAGACACAGTGGAGTCACGGTTTGTTAATGTGTGTGTGAGGGAATGAACGACAGACAGGGTCTACATCTGATGGTAAAAATGGACCTCGTGAAAGCTTCCCATTCCACTTGTGAGCTGGCTCAAATCCAAACGTGATAAACCACAGCTCTGTTGTCACCACCGACATCTCCCCAGCTCCAGTCCTCCCAGCCAGCCATCACACAGTCCATTAGACGAGTCAGATACTCCACTCCCTTCCTATCACCATCCCATTGTTCCTGGACAGGAACCGCTCTGTCAGATTACAGGATGCTAGGTGCAGAGGCACAATCTTAACTTCCTGTTTGCCCAAGGCACACAGATCGGGTGTCAACCCTCTGTCGTCCAAAACCATCACCATGCTGTCCTCCCTTCATCACCCCTGTCTGCACCCACGGAGGCACTGACCTTATAAACGTGTCTATGTGACAGCTAACATCTGGTCAAATAAACGGGGCTAGCCGGGGCGTCTTGTGGATGTCGAAGGACACACGGGACATTGTTGATGCTAATATGCTCTGACTTGATTTGATGCAGGTAACTATTTGAATTCTTTGAGGGATTTTACTTCTTTTTTTTTTTTTTTACTTGTTCCTCTGGGGCATTACTCCAAAGTTGTCTTTTATCTTGTCTCATCCTGTGTAGGAAACACTGCAGTGTAGTGCACTTTATTCTGCATTGGTCACTCACTCATTTTTCTCCAGGTGTAGTCTGAGCTCCTGGCCCTCAGCTGAGATCAGAACCAGTGCCTCTGCAGGATGCTGCAGGGAGAAAAAAAATACTTTGTTCATCAGGTCGCAGGAGTTCACCAAACAAGAGCAGACTTATATTAAGATTGAATCATTTTCTTCGCCAAATGGACAGAGGCTGAGGCAGACTGACTCACCTCTTTGTTGGCGGACCTCCTGTGTCTGTGAGGATGCAGCCATGTGGGAGAAGTAATCTCATAACTCTGAACGTGCTCAAGGATGCTCCTCAGTGAACCCTGCTTATTTTCTCCTAATGCATAACAGAAAATGCAAAATACAAAAAAAAAAAAAAAAAGAAAAGAAAAAAAAAGAAAGAATCAGAAACAGAAGCAACATTATTGCCAAGTATGTTTTCACACACAAGGAATTTGCCTTGGTATTTTGGTGCAGACCTGTCGCAATTATAGTGAAAAGAAAAGAAAAAACGGGGGAAAAATTGTAAACTATACTTTAAAGACCTACTGAAATCTTCCTTTGTGCACTGAATGATTCACTTTTCACACAATGGTAATAACAACAACAACAATAATAATGACATTATGCATGCCCAGCAGTGACGTGAGGTTTGCATTTTAAGACTGAAAATGCATTCAAGTGCAATGCAACGTCTACCTAGTTTTTTTTTTTTTTTTAACGTGAAATTCTAATTGCAACCATCGCGCGGAGAAACAATTGGACTCACCATTGTAAACACCGCCTCCAGATACAGCAGCCTCTACACAGAGGAGGACAACTATGAGACACAGACACAGAGAGGACTGCACGGCGTGGAGAGGAGGAGGACGCGCTCCCGGACGCATTCTAACAGCAAGCGGCTCCAGATGAAGGTGCTAAACTGAGACATAAATGTGCAGTGAAGGAGCTCTGGGTGCTTCACATCGGATGGAGAAGACGCCGCCGGTGTGACATCGCGAGAAGCCGCCGCCGCTCGGCTGAATGAGATGCTTGCAGAGCGCGGAGCACACCTCTCTTTCATTCTCAAGCCCTCCCCTTCATATCTCTCACACACACACACACACACACGGGTAGGGGGAGAGGGACACGGAGCTGTCGAGGTGAGGCAAGATAAACCGGGATATGGTGCAACGTACGAGTGAGCAACAAGACACTGAAATTTGTACAATTAAAAGACGCAAATATGAAGGTATTCTTGACGCACAGTATTGCAAAAAAAGCACATTAACATAATAGTTCAATAGTCTCATTGTGCCACGCCGCAGATTCACCTCGTTGAAGAGGATGTTTAAGGACTCTGCATTTTTTCAGCACTGTTTCTTAAAGAGACACTCCAACAATTTAGTGATGTTCTTCCATAAAGTTGATGGACTCACAATGAGACAGATTAAGAGAAGATTGGTCAAAATCGAAGCAGCAGAGACTGAGGTGTCCTCATTTTTAGTTAGTGGAGTATCCAAAAATGCTGGACCCTACATTTCCCATCATGCAACATTTTTTTTTATTGCACCCTACCTGCATGAATCTCACAACCTCCACATCTCCAGTTTGTAACACGAGCTTTTTGTTATAGACTTGTAGCCTCCAAGTAGAGATGACCCTGATGACATCACTGTGACACCATCAGGGTCAGCTTGTCAGATACAAATGAACTGAACTGATCCGGAGCAGTTTCTTACCAAGTGAATACAGATAAAAATAATGTACTTCTCCTTTAAAACAGCTTAATCGATTGTATTGTTGTACGATGGATTGTATTTAGCTGTGACGATGGTGGCCGTGCGGCCATGTTGGCGCCAGTGTGTTGACACGTCTGAGGTTCTTTTGAACAAATGGAATATATCGTCACTGTCAGAGTTCATGCCATCTCCAAGGCTTACTTGAATGTTTTTTTATCCCACTCAGCTGCTTTTACTCTGGATGATATGATGTGATGTGAATGCATCTTATGTCTCAGTGGCTATTTAACCAATCATTTCTGAGGACAGGGAATACTTTAAAAGAGCTATTCAATATAATCACAGTATTTTGAGGTTGTGTAGACTATTTCCTCTGTTTATTCCAGCCAGAAGCCCACCAGGCTTAAGTTTAGGCCCTGCATGTAAACATATGCTGTCTTTAAATAACTGCAGCACTTGTCTCAACACGCTCTGGTTTTTATACATACGGTGGCCCATATGTCCAACCACTGCATGTGGTCAGTCTGCCAATGATCCATGTGAACTGATCTGAGCACAGTCAGTTTATGTCATTACGAAATTCTGCAATCATAGTACATCTTGCTTAACTCGTGTGTAACCGTTCATTAACTCTAAAGCTTTTTACAACAAACAGGCCTCTGAGAATTTTAGCCCAACTGTGAATAGAAGAGTTGAATCTTACAAACAGCACAGTCCAGAAGCTACATGCTTTTAACAAGGTCACCAAACCAAGAATACACTAATACCCGACAGTAACCGAGCCTACTACAGTAACAGAATACAGTAAGCTTCTACCGCTTCAACCCTCCAGCAGCCATTCATACTGAGCCGGTCATTTATAAGTGTGATGATAAATATGCCACAGAGCACATGTCAGGAGGATAGAGTGTACGCAGGGTGTGTGAGGTATTCTTAGCACTGATGACAGTGCAGGCCGCTGAATCCATTCACATCTCTAAATGGTATCCTGGCTGCAAAACAAGGCCACTCATTACTGCCAAGGTATTGGTTTCTGCTTTACTGGGCTTATTCCTCCCTCCAATACGCTCTTCATCACTACAAACTGGAAGTGGTATTGAACACTTTGCAGATCCTGAACCATAAAAATTCAAACATTCGGAAAAGGGGAGCTGACATTCACAGCTGATACACATAAACAACCATTGGGGCAGTGGGCCAAGAGGAATCATCGTCATGATCATGTTAAACACGCGGAAAGATTAAGTGATGTAGTTTTACAAATGCCATTCATGATATCAGATGGGGGTATATATTTGGAGAAGCAGCCTTATAATAGGCTAGAGAGGGATGGGCAGATGTCTGAGTCAGTGTGGTACTATCAAACTGCTGTACATGTCCTCAATACCCACTGATTATGAAATCATCTGCTTCCCTTTGAACAAACAGACAGCATCTCGCAGTTTAAGCAGAAACTTCCTTCTTTAAGGGAACGTTGGGATAGAAGTTTAACACATGAAAATAAGGATGTTTTCCAGCTGTCAGCCAGTAATCGTTTGCAGCTGCTCCATCATCTGTCCGCTGCTCGTGTGGGTCCACTTCAGTCGTTCTGGCTCGACTCAGTTCAGTACGTTTCTCCTGCAGCAGCGCAGGAGCTGTTAGCAACTGTTGTCCTCCAGGATGTCGGGGTGTTCCTCCCAGAACGTCTCTCCTATAATGTCACAGTGATAGTCCTGCACCCTCCGCCTGCTGCGAGTAACAGGCACGTCCCTCTCCTCTTCGTTCGGTCGCTTCATGCGTTTGGTCACAGTTTCATCTTGCTGGATACACAGAATGAGGAATACGATTAGTGCAATTAAAGGTGACTGAGAGGAAAAGTTGGATATTTTGTGAAATGCCACTCTCATATCTGTCTAATTGCCTGGCAACCTCCAGACTCCAGGAAGTCACAGGACTCAGCCAAGCAATAATCCAGCACATAATCCTCTGTAAAACCACAACTTTGTGCTTTTACACTTTGGTTTCTGGATTGACTAAATAAACAAGGCACGAAGTATCACTGTGTATATAACTTTAGAGAGGCTGGTAGGTGTTTTTAACCTGTGGACAGAGCCAGGCTAGCTGCCTCCCCTTGTTTCAAATCTTTATGCTAAGCTAAGCTAACTAGTACCTAGCTGTAGCTTTGGGTTTAAAGGACGAACATGAGAATAATATTGATGTTATCGAACTCTCGGCAACAAAAAAAAAAAAAAAAAAAGTGAATTAACAAGAAAATTCATTTTAAACACTTAAAGGTTTAAAAAAAAATTAGATTTTGAACATTAATATAGCAGCAAACAGCTGTTTGCTATGTAAAGACACAGTGGGGTAATGGCTTCCTGAGCAGAGAATGAAGTCACACTCTGTGTGTGTGTTGTAATCTGAGCTTCTCTGGTCTTTGTTTAGGTAGCCGGTCCGTCCGTCTGTGTGTGTTATTCCCTCCCTGTGGGGGAATAACACACACCGCTGGCAAACGGTTCTGGATCAGAATCTGGTGTGACTCCACAGAGCATCACATCGAACTTATTCTGACCAAACCAGAGCAGGTGATTGTTGGAACCGTCTAAAGACTGATGAAGACAGTTTTGGTGCGTTTCATCCAATTTCTGTCAAGGTTGAATGACTTGTGTTTTACAATGACCTGTGAGGCAAAATTACTCATTTTGAAAATGGAGTGTTAAGATTTTGAGAAAAGCGATATCACGGCTGTTTCTGGTTAGGAGGTGAGGCCGACGCGTCCATTTGTGAAATGCTGATGCTAGTGCCACGTTGACATCTAGTGGCAGTAAATGTTATATATAGAACCTTTAAGTGCTATTCAAAAAACTGATTTTGGTTTGTTCACTTATTTTTCCTATTTTCTGAATAACTATGCAATATCACGTGGAGGTAATACACAGCACTATTGCAATACACTCCTGTACAATTCAGAATAACAATTTATTTATTTTCCTTTCATTTCACTATGAAGATGAAGAGGTATGACAATCTGCTGATAAAGCCGTGGAAGTTGCTTGAGATATGTAATCCTACATATCTACATTTCCTTCACCTTCATTTTCTGTCTAGCTCCATTATTGGCATTTGGTAACTCAATATGAGCAGGGATCTATTGAAAAGTCAAACTGTTGATGCATTCAAAACACTCTGATCTGAGACTTCAGCTTCCCACCACATCAACAGTCAATGTTAAGTTTTGCTGTCAGCCAAAACCTCAAACTGCAGCCGAGTGCACAAAGCTAGACTCCTAGACTCAACATTGGCTGCTGATATTTGTCGAGCATACAAGAAGAAACCCGTCACAGGGCACAGAAGCTGAGGCAGACGACATGCAGGGAAAATGTGAGCTATCACTGAGCGGAGCAGATGAGACAGGTGAGGTGGGAGTGGGTACAGTGAGGGATTTAAACGCTAAAGATGGGGAACAGAGGAGGAGTCATCTCATCGAATTTCTCTGTAATAACTGTGCAGAGTCAAACCTTTTGTAGCAACTGACCTTCTCCCAGATGAGCGTGGTGCCCTTCCTGTGGAGGGCAGGTTCATTGTTGTAGTTGATATCAAACTCAGAGAACAGGATCTCATTTTTGTCTGCAGCTATTGTTCCCTGGAAGGAGACACATGCATGTAAATAAAACCATTAAAATGACAACTCACTGGTTCTACTGCTGTTTTGTCATTTCAACATGGAAATATTTAATGCTATGAAAAAACGGAAGAAGATCTTTGATTCAGGCAGTTTTTCCAAAGAAATGTTTTTAAAGTGATAAATGAAGTAGGAAGCACAAAGGTTTGATAGGCTGTGAATGACTCATCTTGCCCAAAACCTGAAGCCAGAATAAACATTTCCACAACTCATCACATCATCAGTTTCCCTCACAGCCCGCTGGAGAACGAAGGGACTTCCAGAGAAAAGCTGTGTCAGTCAGTGGCAGCTGCCACAAATAGAGTCGGGCCAGATGTTCTATAGAAACATGTGACCCCCTTCTGTTCAATTTGACCCATTTGTTCCCTGAACATCTTTGTAGTTCCAGACATTACATTCTGATCATCACAACCACAACTGAGGGAGAGCAAGAATTAAGCAGAAGTAAATACTGTGATGACCACAGGAATACACTCACAACCATGCATGCGACCGCATCCAGAACCGTGTCTTCTTGCTAACAAATTCTTGTCTTAAAAAGTTCACAGAAATACTTTTATCACAAATACAAAGCGACACCGAGGCAGCTGAAATCTGAAACATGCATTTAAATCAGAATATGGATGAGAAAAGGTAGAATTACCAATAACTCATTATCATTATCAATTCATCTACTGGTTATATTTTCCAAAATGTCAAAAATATTGATGATTGACCATCAAACCTCGTCAGACCCTAAAGTGTTCAAACTGATTTGTTTTGCCAACAGTCAAAAAAAAAAACAAAACATAGCATTGTGTTTCTAATGAAAGGGAGAAAAGTTTGCAAACATGTTTAACGCTGTGGCAGCAAATGTTTGATCCATTCATTTGATAAATGCTTTAAACGAAGGATTGATTGTATTGTTTAACCAGCTAATTCCTCCAACAGGAGTGAATACCAAGAATGAATCCGAATCAGATAACTGTTAGTGTCCATCAGAAGGAAACGGATTGATTGACTTCAGGTTGTGTTTCACTCACCTTTAAACGATCCTCTGCCTGGACTGTGGTGAGTCCTCCCTTTTGTACTAATGTCCAAAACACTGTGTTGTACAAATTATTAATGTGACCTGAAAGACACAAATCCACACATGTACTGTGACATCGGACATGCCTAAAAGTCAAATGTGCTACAGTTAGAGCACAGCATGTACTTACAATCTGCTTGCCTCCAGCTGAGGTAGTCTCTGAGGTTGCGGTTGCTAGGGTACAGGACCACACGTCCATCAAAGCCCGGAGGGTACAGGAGGGGCTGTTCCCCAAAAAACTCCTTCCAGTAAAACACATACGAAGAGGAGAACTGGGAGGCCACGTGGGTCATGAGCTTACTGACAGGAGGGAAAGCGAGAGAAAAGAAAGTCAGACAACACACATGAAAGGTCTGTGTGAGAATGATGGAGGTCTGTGCAGAGTGTCAAATCCAAAGTACCTGGCTCTCCTCTTAAACAAGGTGGAGGTCCTCTTAAAGACAAAGCTGAACTCATCACTTTGACCATAAGCGATGACAATATCCTCCAGTTCTCCCATGACAGAGCGTGCACTCCGCGTCATCAGCCCCAAGGCCCTGTTATCATTGGGCTTTGTAAACTTGTGCTGCTCTGCAAACCTGAAACAAAATGCAACAGCAGCATGGTTTCTAATGATGCATCAACCTACTACTGACGTGCAGCATCACGGTTGTCTTCATAGAGATGAAAAGGAAACTCACTTGTGGAAGTTGCGTCCGTCCAGTCTCACTACAATATAGCAGTTTCGTAGGCAGGTGTCATCTGTTTCAAAGCTGCGGACATACTCAAACTTGCTCTTCGCCATGTTGCTGGGAGAAGTAAAAAGACAGGCCGAGGGTTTGACAACACAAGACCTGACACGTCCAAATCTGCAGGCTTTTCCAATCAGCATGAGGGTGCTCCTGAAACACTCCTGAAACACACAATATGTTAGATAACATATTCCCAGGACGAATGGAGTGCGAGTATTTTTACATTACTTTGACATTTGTAACAAAAAAGAAAGAAAGATGATAAATAAAGGAATAATTAATGTTAGATGTTCGTCCACGCTACCATAACATCAATTGTCACTTACACTTGCATGCCATGTATGCTGCTTCTCCTTTGCTCCTACAATAACCAACAAGTTCGCTACTTCTTAGAAACACGTTTACTTCACGTGCTAGTTACACAAACACCTTTTTTTAAATTAGTGTTCATGAGGCAGCAAAGTTATGTTATCAATTGATATCTACATTTATTCTAAGACAATTTCCAGGTAACATGCGTTGGCATATGTAAAGTCCCTCACTAAAATATGTCGTAGTGCTACCGTAGACAGTAGAAACAAACGTTCCGGAGCACAAACCTGAAATTAATACATTTGATAAAAATCAATAACTCATTCTTCTCATTGCTTGTCGCTCTCTATAAGAAGCAACCATTATATAACAATTCATTCATGTGCTCCTGCAACGGATAAATTGTTACGGCGAGGAGATTTGTGCGCAAGCTACCAAACGATCGTCTGTGTTTTAGCGCCATCTTGTGGTCATGGGAGGGAGAGAGTACAACCAAAGATCGTGTATGAAGAGGAGGATACGGAAACACGTTTTACGGAATTTGTAGTCCACTTGCAGGCTAGACTTTTTCCTGGGGGGCTGTCAGTAAGTTATTTCAAGGTTTATGTATACTTAAGTGGGCCATTGCTATCCAATTACTACAGCAAAAATGGAAAACCACACATAATAACGTCTCAGTTGTTGAAATGCACCACATGAGTGACATGGTCTAGTCCACTTTATTTAGGGTCCCTTGAAATAGGTGCAGAGTGAAAGCTCAGCCTTAACCGATGACACCAACTTTCCCAGGATTCAACGCTTCGTGGTGTGTTCATCTGCAGTTGTTTCAAACATGGAGGAAAAGGAAAGAAGTGTGAAATCACACAGTAAAGAAACGGCAACTGCAACCTGTTCGAGTACGCCCTCAGTGCCGGAGCATGAACCGGAGGCCCACAGTAAAGATGAGGACGATGACGCAGATAAAACAGATGTCTGCTCTGATAAGTTTGACCCCCTCTTGGCCTTGTACTCACCCACTGTATCGCTTCCTTTTCCAAATATCAAATGCTTTAACAATGTATCAGAGTACGTTAGCTTCCAGCTGGGCGGCCGGGGCAGAGCCAAACCGGAAAATGTGGAGAAAAAGCGTCAAAAGGCGATGAAGGGGGTGGCCGACCCGGAGCGCATCGAGAGGCTGAAGAAGCTCATGGTGAACAACGCGGTGCCAGAGTCAGAGCAGGCGGGGAGCAGCGGAGCCCCGCGGAGGAGGCAGAAGCCCCGGAAAAATGTCCTGACCAGGATGTCCTGTAGGTTCAGGAACCACCACTAACTCATCAGTACATGTTTATTATTGGTAGTTTTGTTGTTTGTAGCTGAGGGAAGAATTATGACCATGTGTACACTTATTACTATGGAGCTGAAGATGGTTACTGATTATTTCACATCATCCAGTTCAATAGTTGACTTTCTGACTGTGTACGTGTCAAATCTCGTGGTGACTCTTGCATGATCAGCCCTTTTTTTTTGGCCAGATACCTTTTTGTGCTTCAGGTGAAATTCTCCTGTGATTTGTTGCCTGTGTGTTTGTCCTGTGTCTTCAGTGTGTAAAGGCAGCCCTTTGGGGGAGCTGTACCGCTGCGTGGAGGAGAGGATAAGGGTCAAAGTTCACATCAGGACCTTCAAGGGACTGAGGGGAGTGTGCTCTGGCTTTGTCGTGGCCTTCGACAAGTTCTGGAACATGGTGAGCTCTGCCGCTCGTGTTTTCTCACACGATGGCTGCCATATACTGAATCTGAAATAGCCTACAGTGTACTTGTAACCCTGATGTCTTTATGTCATCGTGTGTTTTCATTTCTCTTTTGTCAGGCAATGGTAGACGTAGATGAGACATACCGAGAGCCTCTGCTGGGACAAGCCTTCTACCACCAGAAAGCCCTCACCATGTCACGGGTAGGCATTAGTTTCCATTGTATGTTTGACTGAACGTAGTGATACCTAAAGTTACAACCTGCAACACTATAGTCCTGGTTGATTTGGCAGCACAGTAAAGTTCGTTACCTTGCCGAGCATTTGGAAGTGTGCAGTCTGTTTCAGCACACCCTGAAATATTTAAAAGTGCTCTGATACACCAAAGAAGCCACAAGACTGTTGTCAGTGGGATCAGATCACGCACAGTAATGCTGGATTTGCATGCATGCACCATTTTTGTGAATCCCTCGTGCATAGGAAGGTAATTTAGAACGGGAACAGTAACAATGCCTACTATATAGAGGCAATTACAGAATCTAAATTTGCTGAATGGCTACTGCTGAATTGCAAGTTTTAAGTTTAATCCACAAATATCAATGTGACCGAAATCTCTGTACAGCTCTTTGAGAAGCTAAAGCTCCAGGAGAGCTCGGCAGGTGATGAGCCAGCAAAGAAGGACGAAGTCCGGGAAGCAGCCGGCAAGCACCAGCCTGATGAACAGACCGCCAAGAGAAGGCACAGCAGGACAGAGTGCAAGCTGTCAGACACTGTTAAAACTAAACCGGACAAACACAAAGTCTCGCTGAAGGCCCGGGGTCCAGAGTTCTGTCAGGAGAAAGACTCCCAGGCGTACGGCAGGGTCCACACACGCCACATCAACCAGCTTTTCATCCGGGGTGAAAACGTCATCCTGGTTAACCCACAGCCACTCTGACTTCTGCTTTTTTACCCCGGATGGAAGAAATGCGAGTTACAACCACAGTCAGTGAAATTTAAGTTGTACTTTACACTGACCGTCTGTCATGAAGACAAATCAAACCGGATTATCGTTTTATCATATTGATATGGAGGTTTTTCTCTGCCCACCGGAGAAGTCATCTTGACATTGAGAAATAAAAGCTCTTCAGTTCTAATCATAGTCATTTTTTTGTCTTGTTTTCTTTGCTGTGCCACTAAAGGAAATTTATTTTGATAGCACATTAATAGCTGTGTTTGTGTTGGGGTTATTACCCAGCAGGTGGCAGCATAAACACATTAGTGCCATCTGCGAGGCCATTGTCGTCTCAGAGAGCTTGTCCCTTTATGTTGCTTTTCCTGTTAGTTTGAACAGGAATGACAGCGCAGTCTCAGCGGACTTCATAAATGCATTATGAATAATTGAGTTTGTGAAGCTAGAGATTGCAGATGGCACTCAAAAGCTGTCATTTGTCTTGACGTCTCAGATTGCTTTTACTCTTTAATGGGCACATTACCCATAAAAGCACGATTTACTGCATCTCGTGGAAGTTGTAACGATGTTGCTTTTTTTCTGTTTAAAATGGCAGAGGTTACTTTCAGATGATGAGTGGCACAGACTGAGTGTGTGCTGCTGTAATGTTTCTGGGTCTGAGTCAGAGTTTTACCTTATTTGTTTTTCTTAATTTGCGTGCATTCATTGACACTTTTTCTGTTTATCTTTTTACCATAAATAGGACAAGTTCTAACAGCAGCTAAGTTGTTGTTACTCTATATGCTCTTCATATAATGCATCTGAATATTATTGGTATAGCCCATTTAACAGTCCTCCTCTCCAGAGAGTGAAAATGGGGTCAGTTGTTCAATGCAAACTGTGTTTTAGTGGTGTTTGTTTCAGCAGTGTGTTCCAACAAACCTTCACACAAGTTGAGAAGGACACGGCACTCTTGGTGAAGAGATGGGCCACAATTAGATGACACAATCTTCCTCTTGAGAGTAATATACCAGAGTAATCAGGCCATCCATCTCACTAGCACACATTTTAAATTGAATTAGTTGAATGAATACTGACGCATGAAGACCAAACATGCTTTAAATACCACACCAATAACTATTTTTTACCAAAGCTAAAATCAGAGAAGGGCTGAGATTTCTCAGCGTGTTGCATTCAAACACTGCAGCTGTCACAGTTCAGTCGTGCTATTTGCTGTTACTCTGCTCTCATTAGCTTTATGTGATCTGGTTCCTGGTCTTGTGAGATGCACTTGTATAGATTTGGTGTTCACACTCATTTATCGGCTGATGTGCATACACTGTCAGAGCTGACATTCCCCACATGTGTCTCTTTTCTTTCTGCCTTATTAATGGAATTTGTAAACCACCTCAAAGAATGAAATTAACAAGCTTGCGTCAACTAAATGTAATTTCAAAGTCGAGGAGGGTGGCTTCACTTTTGCTGCTTGAAGCTCTTTTGAATGAGGCTAATGACACAGCACACCAAATAACACACACCATTAGCAAATTTCAATCAACTGTTTAATGTTGTAGATAAAGAATCTCGATGTGTAAATCAAATCAAAATGGGAATAATGCAAAAATTTTCTCAAAGGATATTTTTTTTACATTTGCATATGCTAGTGTTTCAGTAACAATCCCATTTTAGAGAAAATCAAAACAATTTGAAGTAGAAAAAAATGCATAAAACAACCTACCGATATATTTTAGAAAAAACTGCAAACAGATTTTGGTCATTTTAATGCTTCAGACTCTGCAAGGCTACTATGTGTTAGTGTGCTCAGCCTCTTGAGCTCTTGGGAGAGCAGGAAAGCACAACTTCTCTTTCGCCTTCTCCTCTGGTCAGTGAATTATTTATCTAATTGGTGACAAATCAAAAAATGTCAGGCAGCTGAGATTAACTCATCAATCACTCATAACAAGGGTCAGGAGGCAACTATCGGCAGGCACTTGGACCACTGAAGAGCAACGTTTTGTACATCTAACAGGTCAGTTTGCTGGCGTACAGCTGAAGGGGACTGTTCATCATCTGGTATCCCACAACACATCCTCATTAGACCACCAAAGTGCTTCCTCTTGCACAATCTTCCTGACAAGTTGCAAAACGTGCAGATTTGGACTGATGTCAGTCATGACAGCAACCCTGTTTCCAAGATCTCTGTTTTGAATGTGTGATATAAACAAAGATGTTAATGTTCTCATTGCTGTTATTGTGTATTGTCCAAAGATCTGGACAAATTGTATCTTGATGCTTTGGCAACGTCGTTCTGAAAACTTTCATGCCAATAAAGCCCTTTGAAAAGAACTGGAAGGTGAGAAGGCAACATTTACCGAGATGCACCGGTGAACATTTAACAGACAACCAAAGGGTGCATGGTGCAATCTTAATAACAGTCTGCATCAACACTTGAAGTGTTAAACTAAGTGGAGCTCTGAAGTTATCACCGACCTGAACAGAGAGGAATTAACAGAACAGGGCACGGGACAAACGAACCACCGTGAAATAATTACACAATTGCATCTGATATCTGTATGGACAGTACGCTTGACTTGAGGCATAAGCACAAACACACGTCTGCACAAAGTACAGAAGCTCCGTTCTGGTCGCTGTCCTCAACACTGCACAGTCACACTGTCTCCCTCAAAGAGGATAACTGAAGAGAAAAGGCAAAGGTCTTTCAGGCACTCTGTGCTGCAGTACAGAACCCACAACCCCTGGATGAGGCTCACTCTAACTACTGATTATCTCATTTGGATGCAAACTGATTATAATCTTCTTCATATGTAAAATATATAGATATGTATCAATAAGAAAGGCCACATATGATGGTCTGTTGAAGGAGCAACTCCTCAAATGAATCAATGATCAATTGTCTTCAATCTAAACACTCATTCATTACTTTACCTGTAGCACTAAACAGCGACATTTGGAGTGTGTGGACACTTGTACAAAGTGCATGTACATGTACAAAGAGAAGGTGTCAATGTGCTTTGTTATAGGTCTTAATTCATATCAGATTTGGTCTGCATGATACAACTCTTCACATTGTCACTTCCTCTCATATTGGAACTTCATAACTTATTTGTAAGGGCTCCAGATCTCTATTTACAGGCCAAAGGAAGAGCAAGGACAAAAAAGAGGTAACTTGACATTCTTAAATGTACATCAGAAAGTAAAAATGGCTGATCGTGTTATTCAAACTCTTCATTCAGTAAAGTTACTGAGAATGCATCTCAAAAAAATTATGCAGCTACTGATATATTTTTGCTATTCTGGTGATTTCACTTGATTGAGGTTATAAAGCGAATCCCCCTGACGTTCTCTTGGTGGCACACTCTTCCCTCCTCTCACTGACTTACAAGTAACCGACAAGGCACACTGTCATCAGCGTGTGTCAGACCACACAGATCATTGGTTCAAACACACATTCATTTAGATCCATATCACTACACAGCATTACTTAAAAAAAAAAAATTAAGGAGACTGTGGGGTGTTGGTATTGATAGTTGACATTATTCAAGTACTCTTTGTTTGCAGCTCATAACAATCCTTCACCAATGGACGGAGGGAGAGAGCGAGAGAGAGAGCAAGAGAGAGCGAGACAGCGAGAGAGAGAGAAAGAGAGAGAGAGAGAGAGAGCGAGAGAGAGAGAGAGAGACCTACACCACTCCACCAGACGATCTTTGCTCTCCAGCTCCATCACTTCCCAAAGTTACCAAAGTCAGCAAAGGCATCCTGTTTGGGCTGTTGGACCATTGCAGGGTTCATCCCCATCCCCATCCCCATAGCACCGGGCATCCCCATGTTCATGCCCATCCCCATCATGGCCTGGTTGGGGGCCATCCCCATCCCCATGCCAGCACCAGGGTGCATCATTGGATTAACAGGCGGTCTGACTGTTGTAGGTCCAAGGCTCATGACAGAAAATCCCTGGGAGAGCATGTTGGCAGGTGACTGGTTGCCTGGAAATGACAGAACAAACTCAATGAATAGAAGTGCCAACTTGTAAATCACATTTGATTGGAGGGGTGCTTTGAAGGAGAGCCTGCCTGGCATTACGGCTCATGCCAGCTCTACCATTCCTCTCACCTTGTTGGAGGGTGTTGAGGCTGGGCTGGCTAGGCTTGGGTGGCTGCATGCCTGGGCCCAGGAAGTCCAGGCTGATGTTAACTGAGTGGTCTGACCAGGTGGAAGGGAGGGACGCTTTGGCTCCGGCGCCTTGAGAGGCCATTCCCTGTTGCACAGGCTGGAGGGGCATGACTGGCTGCGGTTGTAGAGGACCCCCCATGTTCTGGAAGGGCTGGCAAAGACGAAGACAGATACGATGTTAGGGGAAGAGCTAATCCATGCTAAAATCACAGAAATATACAGTGATAAGATACCATCCCCAACACAAGGTGCTAACCCTTTAGCCTGACCCACTTAACCTCGATACTGTCAGAGGAATCTGCTACTGTCTCTTTCTGAACTCATTAAAACATACCATCTAAAAAACTAGAGTAAAAGGGAGTGGTGGGTGTCTTCTCAGTGAAAGAAAGACTGAGTTTTTTTTAAGTAGGTCGACAACCTTTTAACATGGAAACACAGTCGACATCCACGAGCTTTTGTTGGCTTTTTAATGTTTCTGTAACTCAAAACTGATTCCTCTCATTCTGCATGTCAGTAACAGGAGGAGTGGGTGGTTAGTAGGCGGTCTCTGGGGGAGATGAGCATCTGGTGGGGGGTGAGCGCGATGCTGCATGTTAACCCTCTACCACCACATGCTTGTCCTCCATCTTTCAATCACACGAGAAGGTATGTCTTTATCATACAGGCATACTGACTGATGTGGTCAATGAGCAGTGTGAACTGGGAGGAAAGGTGTGAAATCTTTTCACTTTTGTCCTGAAACCTCAGTATATCATTTCTCTCATTTGTCTTTTATTGACTTCCTGCTTCATGCATGAAATTGTTAAAAGGTTCTTTGTGTTTACACGCCAGAATATTACTCGTAACATTTGATAACCAAGGCCAAATCAAAAAACCTGTGATTTGAAAATTAAAACACAAATTCTATTAAAATATCTCACGTTGATAACAAAGCAGAGCATTTCACACACACATTTTCACCCTCTGAAATTAATCATAAGGGCGAGGGTTACGTGATTTTCCAAGTCTTGCAGTGGCTGACTGAAAGTAAAGGCAGGCTTCCACACAGCACCTCTAACATCTTTGCTTTAAAACTTCTCACCACGAGTGAGGACATTTCATCTTTACTATATCTTTGTACAAATGCCCAGCTTCTTTTAGCAGGGTTTCAAAGACACAACAGTCAGCCTGTAAAGCATGGTATTTTTTATATCATTAAATGTTTCTATCAACAGTATGTGCTGTCAAATACTGTCTAACACATCCGTGATTTAAAAAAAAATAACACTCAAATCATTGTTCATTGTTCATCATTAGCTCTGTATCCATGAACTCTGAAATCATAAAGTGTAGCGCTATTTCTCAAAGGACATTTTGCTTCCACCTGTATCATTTGAGCCCCTGTTCAGTCTTGTAATGATATGTATATGAATAAATTATTAAAAAAGAATGCGTGTGTGTATGAGTGCAATCATGCATACCTGTGACCTAGACTGGGGCAGGACTGTTGTGCTCATGCTCTGTGTGCTGCTCATACTGAAGTTGAGGCTCTGGGAGGAGCTGAGGGACTGAGTTGGCCCCATCAAGTCAAACAGGTCTGCTGAGGCAGGACCAGAGCCTGGAGCTGAGACTGGGGCGGGGGTGGGGGTTGGGGCTGGGGCAATGGCAGGACCTGCTGTCATGGCTCCAAAAAGGTCATTTCCACTGTTGTCAACAGTCTGGGCAGATGCTGGCATCTGACCTCCAGGGAAGGCATTCCACTCTCCAAAGTCTCCATTGCTGCTAGAGGATGGTGCTGCTGCAACAAGACAAAAAGCGGCATGAATGTTTAAATTTGCTCACTGAAAACTGATGTCTGTATTGTGAACTGTGTCAATAACTGCGAGGTGTTGCAAACAAAAGACATGCAGGCAAATTTGAACCTGTCATAGTAATTAAGAATAAAGAGCTGAGTCTTCAGTGAGGCCAGTCTATCTTTATCCAGGGTATTCTCAGTGACCACTGGTGCCACGCTTAAAATTTTCATTGAACTGGCCCTGCTTGTTGTCTCGATCCGTCCTCTCAATCTCTCTCAGTCTCCTCCACCCCCACCAACTTCTTCCCCTGTCCCTGTCTCCTTGTCATCCATAACAGGAGTTGATGTGTGTCTGTTCTTGTTATGCAGAGCAGGTAGCAGGCTCCATATGGCCAGGGCTTCCTCCCAGCATCCCTCTGAATATTCTAGCAGTATGGCTGCAACAGCACAGCACAGCACATGCACATGCACGCACACGCACGCACGCGCACGCACACGCACGCACGCACACGCACACACACACACACACACACACACACACACACACAAAAAAGTCTTGAAACCAACCGGATCCTGAGGAGAGGGTGCCGGAGGCAGCAGGCGAGGAGAAGTCAGCAAATCCACTGATCAGATCTGCAATGAGAAATCCACACAAACGCATCAACTTTAAACAAGCAAGCTCCAGGTGCCATTCTACATAGTTAGCATTCCTTCAGTGTCAGAAGTGTAGGGGGGAGGGGAGGGGTGGTGGCAGTAGATAGGTGGAGAAGACCAAACATCTGTTCAGCACTCCCGCCCTCTTCATTCACCAGGGACTGCTCCAAAAACATCTGGTGCACTTAGTTCCTATACATCAACTCCCTCCCCCGCTGTCCCCAAAATCTGAAGCTAGCACCAGCAGCTGGGCACTCTCACTGCAGAGTGTAGTCCTACAGTCACTGTGGAGTTCCCTGTTTTGTAGAATATATCACTGAACAAAAAGGTTATTCCTGGATTTACTGGTGTCTAGCTTGTTTGCTAACAATAGACAGTATTTCAATAAAACATATTTAGGGATACTAGAAGACATATTGTTGCTTTTCGGCAGACACCACTTGTTTCCCTACGGAGCAAAGCTATGCTGAGCATGTCTTTGATCAGTTTTTATGCTGAAAAGACAGAAATGCAGCTGATACCAGTCTTCTCAGCTTGCTCCTGGTAAGACCGCAAGCACATTTTTCAAATTGTCCAGGTATTTCTTGAAGTGGCTGAAATTATACCTGTGGAAGCAGGCTGGCTTGGTGTTGCGTCCACCATTAGTAGGTCAGCTAGGCCGGTGCTGGAGGGCTGAGGGGCTGCTGGGTGGGGCTGGAATAAGGCAGAACAAAAAGATCAGGGTACAGTGCATACATAATTATGTACATATCAATAAAGTCCTATCTTACATGCTCACAAGCTCTTGCTACCTGGTTGGTGGTGGTTTCTGGACTCTTGTCTCCTGTGTAGTGGGCCGCGGCCCCCAAGTCTACTTTCTTGGACGGGACTCCTCTCTTTCTTGTTGCTGTAGTCTCTGTTGCTTGGACTATGTGTACACTCTTTGTGGTAACAGTCTCCTCTTCATCTTTAAATTCTTTTCCTGACTGGCCATTGTGAGACGAGTGACCCCGGTCCTCCTCGTTGTCACTACAGAGATAATAAAGGCTCCCGTAAGACAACCAGTTATGTGAGGTCATGCAAGATTTTCCTTTGAACATACTATATCCATCAAAGAACAAAAAGAGCAACGATCCAAATCCTGTTGGACGATTTCATGCACACAATATAATTTAAATTTTTGGCCTTTTAGATTTAAAAAAGGTTGATTCTGTGTTGTTCTAATGTGATCATAACTGAAATCGAGGCCCATCTACTGCTGCGTTTACAAGCCGTGCTGATGTAAGATCCTTTAACAGCAGCAGAACATGGTACTTTGGTCTGGCTGCTGTTCATTCTACATTAAGAAACAGTTTGAGAGTGGAAATAAGTTTCATTTTCCTATTCTGGTTTTTGGTGGGGGCTTCCCTTTTGTTTATATTTGGATATAACATGGTTATGTTGTGGTGTACTGTCTTGGTCTCTTTCAATATATTTCAGCAAATATAATATGATGATGTGTCTGTGTCCAACCTAAATCCATCTGGTGAGTCGTCTCTTTCCTTCCTCCTAAATCTGCTTATGGTATCATCAATGGTGCTGCCGATCTTGTCGCTGATCTCCCCCAGTTTCTCGCTGAATGGGAATGGCCCTTTATTCTTGTCCCAGTCGTCATCCCACCTTGTCCGGCTATCGTTGGAGTCGTACCTGTCCCCCGCTGGAGGGAAGGAATTCAAGTAGGTGGAAAAGGAGATCAGAGTAAGAACAAGATGACACAAACTGAATTAAAACTCAAATGTTTTTGTCAATTATCAGTTTGTCTATATTACTCCCCCAACAGAGGACTTACAGTAACTTCGGTATCCCATACTGTCTGATGATACTCCGATGTATTTGTCTTTGTTCTTCTTTGCCTTTTTCCGTTCCTCCCTAAGTCTGTCATCATCCTGGACAAAGTCCACCAGCTCCTTCACCTTCTGACGCACATTCACACCTTGGTCCTTCCCATTCTCATCTAGAAACAGAGTGTGGAGACACAGAAACACATACATTAATATGATTAATGAACTGACAGCGTTTTCTGTTAATTTATTCCCTTTAGTGTACTGAAACCACACACAGGCAATAAACATGAACTTGTCTGTACAGACGAGCTGATTGTTGTTGTTTGCAAACTGCACCTTCAACACAAACATGGTTGGGAAGAGTGAAAGCAGCTTTAGGGCAGTGTGTGTGTGTGTGTGTGTGTGTGTGTGTGTGTGTGTGTGTGTGGTTTAAGGGTTTGTGGACTAAGCAGTGCTTAGGGCCTCCATCCATTCATTACAGCTCACACTGAAGCTATTGTTAATTAAAACAAAACACTACAATGCTGAGGTGTAGAGAGCGCCTCGCCTAATCAAAGCTACATTTCAAAAAGGAGAGTGTTTTTTGATTAGCAGGTTTGTTTAGGTATTACTCCTCCAACGTGTCAACAGAAACATGGTATAAAGGAGAGAAAAGATAGAGAGGGGACAGACCAGAAAGATACCTTACCTACAAAGTGGTAGCTTTCTAATGCTCTCAGGTCATACAGATGTTCTCTGGCACTGGTAACAACCCTCTCTGATCCATTCCTGATTAGATGGGCCAGCAGGAGCAGAGACTGAGAAGCAGACACATAACAGTCATTAGTTAGAGCAAACAGCGCTTAAGGTTTGATTTTAAACTTTAATCTTGTTGGAGTCAATGTGACCTGTTTTCCTCTCCCGTGGCCTTGAATTGGATCAGTTATATTTATGATTTTATTCATCAGAACTTTTCCCCCCTCAATTCAGAGCATAAAAACAACACGAGGCATCTAACTGTTTCTATTCAAGGCCAACTGTTTTTGTTATGTGAATTATTAGGAAAAAAAGTAATTTCAATTAAAGCACTCTTCTTCACCTAATATCATTTTTTTAATTAAAGTTTGTTGTTGGTGCCCGATTCCTGCCTGCAAGTAATGAGCAGAAAATTTGAAGTTAATGTTAACAGATGGCTTGTTTTAAAAGAGTAACAGCTCGAGTCGGTAAAAACTGAAGCCTTACTGGTTTGAGTTGGGTCATGTCCAAAATTTTATGTCAAATCAAAACCGGACTTAGGCCTCCGAGCCTTGTGTCATAATTAAGCATGTGTGCTTGTGCAATGTTGCAACAGTGCTGTAGTAGACCTTGTAGACTCTCCTCCAGTTCTTCTTGTTATCCCTCAGCATGCGGGCCCACAGCATGTTCATCACCTCTGGGAACTGCTCATACATGAAGGTCGCTCTGATTACAGAAACATTCACAGAAGGAAGAGGGAGAAATTGTCCTTTGAATCACAAAGTTTTTTATGTGCAATGCAAGTTAACCAACAATTGGACTGTTGTGTGTATCCACTGCATCCTGAGAACTGCAAAATAGACCAATACGAGATCAAAAAGTGACATCTGTTGATATGTCATTTTGAATGCACAAGTCTGTGAGGGTTCAGGTCATTGTCTTGTGTTATGTAATTTACTGCTGTGCGACTGTAATGTCTGGATCAATGCAGGATAAGACACGTGCAGCGGTGGAAAGGGAGTCTGAAACACCTTACGGTTGGGACTATTAGCAGCAAAGATCTTCTCTGCTTTAGTATGTAATCACAATGACACAAATACATTGTTAAGTTTCAGTCTAGTTTCTTTCACTGAGTCACTTCAGCCTCTAGTTGGCTACATACTGTAATTATCATTTAAATGTCTATTACACCATTATTTCAATTCCCATCTCTGCTCTAATACTGATATTACAACCAGTGACTGCAGCAGTTTGAACGGATGCTGTACTCATGTCGTAGCAGTTGTTAGACTTTTGGTCAGCACTGCCAACAGTAGTACAGCAGTTTCTGGCTGGCAGATAAATGCTAACTTAGAAATAGGGACTTTCATAGGCAGGGCCCAAGAGCTAAAACTTAAAATAGGTTCCTAGGGTAAAAATGGAGATGAACTTCCACGCTCCAAAAAAAAAAGCTTCAACTGCTGTTGGAAGGAGTTTTAAGATAATCTCCGTAGTTTGTTTTTATTTAGAGATAAACTTACTGCTTTTCAGCAGGATAAACTGTGCGACACTGTGTTGGTCTTACCTTGAGATTTCACTCATCAGCTGTCCTGATGGTCCCCAGGGGTCGTCATTGGTGGCCTCTCTGACTTTAGACTCCACCTCTGAGTAGTTCATCACCACGTTGGTTCTATACAGTGGGATAAAAACCATAAACAAACATTATTTCATCAAGCCTTTCTATGTGAAGAATTCTACGAGGCATTTGGCATTTCAGTTCAAAATATAAGGTCAACAACATGGAGGATAACAGATGAAAGGCATACTCATTACAGCCACACCCATACACTTGTCCTTTTTGAGGCTAAACGGACCATGGGATAATAGGGAATGCTTGTGTGTGTGTGTGTGTGCTCTGAATCTAACCACTAGTCAAAACAAAAAAACAAGGGCCGAAGCAAGCAAATGCAAATCTGCATTCACAATAAACACATGAAAGAGACCCAAAATGGCACTGAGTGACACAGGGCTGTGCTTAGAGTTTGTGAGCTCTTGCTTGTCGACATTCTGAGAAGCTAAGTGGAAAAGAAAAAGGGAAGAAACTCACATGACGAATAGTGGTCCTCAGGCTAACAGAGAGGTTGTTTTCTAATTCACTGTGCTTCCATATTTAATAAGAGTATGAAGGAAAAATAAAAATAAAAAACAGCAGAATGAACAACTATGCAAGTACCATGTACTCAACATGGCAACATTCATCTGCAGGTTTGGACGCTTTTGAACATGTTCAGATATCATGATGGTTACACAACAAACTAAGGCAAACCAAGCATTGGTCACACTGTATCTATTCAATCAGATCACAAAAACTGACGGCAGCTTCTGTTAGTATGTCTACAATATGTCCTCCATATGCAGTGTCACAACAGTGCTTACTGACAAACAAATGTCCATCTACTGTCCACTGTGTGCAGGAGGTATGTCGTGAAAGGTAGACATGGTTTCCCAAGGAGAGATTATTCTACAAACAAAGGATGTGGGATCATTTCTGGTGCATTTTTGTCAGGTAACATCAACTATTCTAGCTTTGCTTGGCCTGAACTCCTTCAAAGAGGACATTTTGAATCTAAAATTGGAATATTCCCAAGAAGAGACTGAATAAATATGTTATCTGATATTGGTTCAACACTGAATGGATAAACTGGTTATCTGGCCAATTCATGCTGCATGGGGAGCAGTGTATTGACTTCCAATCTATTGACCTGAGGGTATGTGTCGCATATAGCCAAGACATTTTCCACGGCCAATGGCCTAGGTTCATTTTAGTTTTCTGTCTATTGGCTTGAATAAGAGCAGTTTCTTACAGACCACAGGCATATACTCTATAACCAAACAGGCATTTTATTCCAGATAATTAAGTGAGCCCTGTCACAGCTTAAGCCAAAACATGGTGAGCTAAAACACTTGAACCCTGCACCTCCTCAACCCTCCCTGACAACTGCCACATCAGCAATAAAATGCACAGGGTCTGAAAGAGCAGCATTGATTTGATGGGTGGAGATACACCCTCTCTGTGGTTCTGGAGAAAGGTTGTATTACTACTGCAAGCTGCAGGGTAAGATTACCACTCTGACAACATACTCTCCTTTGTAAAATTTAGTCTATGCCAAAAAAATATTTGAAAATGACCATGCCAGGTGCTTTTTCACAGTTGATTAAAATAAGCTTCCAAGTTAAACTATGGGTTACAGTAACTTAATGAGCTGGGAGATCCCAGACAGACATCAAGCCTTTTCCTATATCATGGTAAAATTCTTCATATTACTCTTGGATCAGTTCTGGACAAGACTATATCTGTGTTTAGGAAAGTGGTGGTCATGTTTTAGTTCAGGCGTCATTTAGTTTTGAGAAGTTTTTCGGATTATTTTGTGCGTTACCTTACTAACTGCACGCACACTGGTTTCTCTCTAGATATGTTACTGATACTGCACAAAGCATCGTGGTTGCATGAGTGACAAGCAAAACACAAGAGGAAATGATGTAGTGATGCAACAGCTTATCTCTTCACAGTGGAGGCCCTTGGTCTAGATATCAACAAGATAAACCGGAAGTTGTGATACTTTCTCACAGTGACACACTATCCCACAGGTTTCCGTTAAGACTGCAGTAGTGCTGTATCTGTCAAAAAATTGCCCTTGCAGTAACTCATAAACCCAATTGTATTTTATTCTTCATGTAATACATGGGCCTTTCATTCACTGCAAGAACTATATGAAACAGGATAAAACATCTGGTTGCATGTCCTGCCTCAGCAGAAACCTCACCTTAATCATACAACAGGAAATGTTGCATTACGCCACACCGGTAGTGTTAATGACTTACAGCTTGGTGACACTTTATGAACACCACCGCTCTTTCATCATCCTTTATAGCAAAACCAGGACAAAAATAAAATGAACACTCCTTTCCCGTTATTCTTTGGAACTCGCATCTTTTCATCTGTCTCTCTCTTGGTTTGTCCCCCTCCCCAATTAAAGTAACCCATGTTCCAGGGGCTCACACTCCAGGGAAACAAGTGCATTCACCAGGAATGTATCCTTGGATCGACTTAAGAACACACTATTGTTTGGGTGTGCAAAATTAGCCACTGAACCTTTGAAGGGCGGAAGAATTGTGCAACAGCCTATCACAGCCCTACAGTACAGACAGCACAGCACGCTCACATTTAGTGAGCTGCTAACAGTAAACCTGAGTCCACAGCAGAGAACATGTCCAACATGTCCAAAACATGTACAGTCTCCGAGGTGTTAAGTTCAATGCTGGCTGGTATATCATTTCAGGTAAATTACTGCTGCCAGCCACGTGGGCTTGGATGGACACTGCAATCAAACTATGCAAAGACTCTTTATGAGTGGACAGTGCACATATGTTGTACGCATGTTGTCTCTTTATTTACACCTTGTCTGACAATTACCTTACTATCTCAATCTTAAATCAGATCAAACCCTGGTGTAGAAGTAAACAGTGACTGATGTGTCTTAACTTGGATCATTAAACTGTTGAACTTAAGCCAGCAGTTCGATATCCACCAAGTTGCAAAATACTGTTTGATCACTGGTTACTGATTAATAAATGCCTCGTAATTTACCTCGTCGTTCTTTAATGCAAGCTGTATAATCACAATAAAATGACTATGCAGTACCGTATTTGGTGATTTCACAAACATATTTGCCAAGACTGCCATATGTTGTAAATTGAATTAACGCGTTTATAGTTGTGGCTGCTCTCGTTTCAAATAATCGCTGCAATAATGATGTAATATCTCACTGTGTAAGGTCACAGTTTATGTTGTCTGACTAACTAGTTCCGCTTGATGAGCGGTTGGTGTGTGAGACAAACATAATAATTTGCCGTCAAGTAATCCAGCCATGTTTTGTAACTGCAAGTCTAACCACTTAATTAATTTACAGAAACGTTCCAGCCAATGTAACGTTCAGTGTAATTTATCTACAAGTGTCATAACAATCACACCGGAGAGAAACGCACTTCTACACTAAATGAAGTTTTCACATGTTTCCAGATAATGGTAGCCGAGCAGCGGTAGGACGATGTGAACGTTAACGGATAATATGTAAACATTCCCCGCTGATTATTCAGCCCAGGAGCTGTCAAACTAGCTTAGCTGGCTAGCCTAGTCTGCTAGCCGAGCTACCTAGCCAGCTGGCTAGATAATTAGCTACCTTGTTAGCTAAGTATGTTAGCTTGGACTATCGGAGAAAACGCACAAACAACAAGCACCGTGACCAAATAACAGTGAAAATGTTATCTTACACTAACCGAAAGACCAAGCAAAATAACTGTGACAGAGAAGAGGTACTCATATGTAAGGCAAACTGTATTTGTCAAAGTCAGCTAACAAACTTGCTAGTAGCATACGGGCTAGCTAACTTGTAAGAGTGACGTGACGTCAAAGTTTTGGGTACGTGTCTCTTTCAAACAGGTGAACTACAGTCACCAATAACACGAAATAGACATAATATAGCTGGGAAATACTTACGCTTTGTCAACCAACTCCCTAACCTTCCACATGTTCAGCATCTTGGCTCCGTGAAAAGGGGCTTTCTGCCTCGGCAAACCCTTTACTCCTGACGAACACCGAAACCAAACCTTGAACTCTGGAAAGTAAACTCTTCTTCACCTCTCTTACAAGACAGGAGGCGCAAACGCACCACCAGGCAGACAGGAAAGGTTACTACGGGAAATGCCGCTGTAACGTCATTTTGCGTAAAGCAGCATTGGAGTTGTAGTCTCAAATTAGTATTCAGACACCACAGCTACTGTAAGTACATTAACCTTTCTAAATACCGTAGATAAAGGCACAGCTGTCATCTTGGTCGGCTACACAGGAATAACCAGTTGCGTGGAGATAAAAACAACAGAGAAAACTAGTTGCCAGACGAATAGCGAGATTAAACTGATGGAATCCAATCAAGGAAGTTTTAATGATTAAAAAGTGAAATATCATGCGGACCCAATACGAAATACCTTATTATATCGATTTTAATCAATGTCATGGGTTCCCTGGTTGCCAAAAGTAGTCCAAGCATCGCCTGTCTCTAGGCCAAGAGCCAGTTAACATGTGGTTTTGCATAGATATTGCATAGACAACATAAATATTGTGGTTTATAGGCATGTTAGTGATGCATGAAGTCACCATTTATGCAGGAGAGTTTGGCTGATATTCATTACTGTCTTATTGGTATCTGTAAGTGTTGGTCTATAAGTCACAAGAAACTGTCCTACAGAATTATTAACGATCTGTTTGAGATAGTTTCAAAATGTTTTGACATTACATACTTTGTTCATCAGAGAGCACTGACAAGTTTATGTGTGAAAGTGTGACGATGTCTTTAAAGAAAATTGAAAGGGATCATTATCAAAATTCTGTGTGTGTGCTTATGAAGAAAAGTCACATCAATTACAATATATGTTTAAACTCTTAAATATCAATATCTGTATTATGCTTAAACTATATTATGTATTGGGCTATGCCATCCAGAACAGCCAACTTTCTAATGTTTTATTCTCAATTTATTACTTGTTTCCATTTTGAAGTGACAATCCTTTTTTCACTTCACACTGCTATTTGTCCTCCATTGTAAAACCTGTCCTTTTTGCCTAAATGTGTTCCAGCTTCCCCAAAACTACAGCCTACATCATCATCTGCAGGTCACCACCCTGTGTGTTCTCCATCCCTCCTCATCTGGCATTCAGGCATGCTACAATGACCCAGTGATGCTGTGTGACAGGCCAGGCAGGGCACTGGCTGTTTGTGTCAATCCAGATCAATCACTCCCTCTTCTGGACGGACAACGTCATCAATGCACAGAAAGGTCACAGGGTGTACTCAAGCCAGGCCTGATGTGGTGAGCAGAGAGGTCAGCATAGCAAGTGAACACCCTTGACTGACTGAGTGTCACCTTAATTAGACACAGTTGGCTTATGAGTAAATTAAAATTGGTATTCTGTTGAATGACTGGCGGTGATCATTTCTTCTAAGTTGAATTTTTTTTTTTATTCTCCTGTGACTAGGCGTATACCAAAAGTATTAGGACTCTTTGTCATATTGATTGATATTCCAGTGGGCAAGATAAGCCCTCAGATGCCCTGCATCTGACAGGGTCTCTATTCTCTTATGATACGTGTAAATATGGCCCATGGCTTACACTTCTATAGGAGAGCAGGAAGAAACAACACAATAGCCAAAATACAACCCATTTGAGAAAAAAACAACAAGAAACAGCACTTAACGGCCCAGAATGCACCGCACCCAAGGGAGCAACCTCAATTACTGTTACACGTCCGAAGAGGAGAACTCTAGGAGAAGTGATTGCTGAGATGGAAATGGCTGTGTGTGTGTTTGTGCATGTGTGAGTGTGTTTTTGTGTGAGTGTGTGGGTTGGAGGAGGATGGATAGAAAGGCACTCAGTAAAAAGATCTTTCAGAAACACTTTGCCTCAGTGACGTTGACGCGAGCTGTTGATTGACGTGCACTTCTCGACAGAAACCAGAGCTATCAACCTATCTGCCACGCATTAAGAATGGCACGGTCCTTGGGGGGAGGGCCTAAGTGGTAAATGATGTTGCTCAAGACACTCTCTGTCAACAATGTGTGTGTATTTGTGGGTGTGTGAGTGCTGAGGATGGCAAAGTATTCAATCAAAGCTTTGATTGAAAAAGCCCTTGTGTCCGTTAAGATCAGAATTCTGTTCACTCATGCATGTGTGTGGATGCAGGGGCGAGTCTTTTAAATGTAGTATTGTGCCATGCAGCCAAGGGGAAAATAGAGCTTAATTGTAGAACTCTGATGTCAGATAATATTTATGTGGTTAAATTTTGCTGGGTTTGAATTTGAAGAAAGAGAGAGGCAAGAACATACTCTAAGAAATCTTGTAGACCCATATTCTGTCTTTGGATATGAAACAAAAAGTCAGCCTTTGTTTGATATTTCATATTTTATAACCACGTTCCATTCATCATTGTGGTCTTTGGTTGATCATCAATTTGGTCTACTGAGACCAAGTTGTCACTAACAACTTTTGAGTTGAAGCAGATGAAAAAGTAAGTCAGATAAACAAGATGTAATTGTAACACAAGCTGCACTAGGGGGCACTCTGACTTTTCTGGTGCTGGAGGCTGCTGAGTATTGCACAGAGGTGAGTGTGTTCAGTGTCTGTGCACATGTGAGTATGTGTGTGTGTGGGTGTCAGTCAGTGCAACCACTGGGGGTCGAGGCTGTGTGTTTACATGACTGAATTTCCCATGACAAATGTGGTCAGAACATCATCTCAACTTGGGAATGTGCACAAAAAAGACGCAGCCTCTACAGCTCCACTATTATTCTTTCTCTGCAAACATGTGCTTCCAATCTCTTGAAACACTTTTTTTCTTTGCAGTTTTACAATGTCATTAGAAAACAATGTTCTTTGTTTTGCACATTAGCTATGAATTAACGCTCCCGCCCATCTCTGTGCCCGCAGAGGAGTTTCTGATCTGTGGAGTCACTCGCTGGGGCCCAGCTTTCCTCCTGTCAGACCGAGGGTTCTTTCACTGCTGTTATATTTCAGGCTGTTATTGTTGGCCCTCTTGCTGCCTCGGTAAGATCTTTAGTCCTTTTCCCAAGCGATATAACCCCCACACACATCACACAGTATCTGACCCCTGTCTCCATGACACATGACAGGTCCACTGTGGTGCGTGTGTGTGGGCATGTGAGCAAGGACTGAGTGTGTGCATTTCTGTGTGTATGCTTTCATATAAAAGTGTAAGCAAATATGTGCATATGTGTGCAGCATGGATCTGTGTGCAAGTGTATCTGGCACATTATGGAGGTATTGAATATGCTAAAACAATGAAGCCACTTGTCACATGTTCAGAGTCCCACAGACAACCCGCTGTGATCTCAAACCACACACACAGATGTTCTTAATGGGACTTAACTAGCATTCACATTCTTGTGGATAACCCGTCTGTTTATTTTTCTCTCTAAGCTGGACTGGATTGCCACTTTCCCTGGTGAGAAAAAGGATGGAAGATGATAAAAAAAATACGAGCAGGCTGATGAGAGAGGCTCCCACCGCAGTTTAGACCTCGAAAGCCAACTGTCAGTCCTGCTAAACTAGCAAACCTCAGTGGCTGTGATTTAATAAGTCATTCAGTGTATAATGGGAGTTGATGCCAATGTGCAGTACATTGCAACTTAAAACTGCGGTTGTCTTATTCCCCTACATGAGGGAATGAGCTTGGTGCAATTGTGAAGGCTTATGTTTATGAGTCAGGATGTTACAGTAAATCCTGTTGCTTTGTACATGGGCGAGAAAGCGTACACATACACACAGTGAAACCCACACAGGTATGCTCAAGTCCTGAGAGCATCTGCTCCTTTACAACCAGATTGAATTAGCAATTACAGAGAGTAAAAACCAGAACAAAACATCTGGAGCTGTAAGCAGCAGAGGTTATAAATCAGAGAGGGTGGGGGGGGTATGAAAATGAGCCAAAGTGAGATTCTCAAGGACAGTGTCTCTGATTGGCCCATTAACATGCCAGGGGTGTCAAAAAGGACCCGAGGCAATGGGAGAAATGGGACAGAGCAGAGGGCTTTAGAGGGCATATGGAACACCAGTGAATGGAGAGGTAGAGCATACAGGGGAGAGCACAGGAGAGGACCAGTGAAATCCTGCAGGGCAGTGAAATGCAGTATTAGCAAAGATAATGCAAGTGAGGAGGTATGTGGATGTTGTTTGTGTCTTGAACCTCCTTACAGGAAATCATCCCGATAAGCAGAGAGAAAGCTGTGGAAAAGCTGAAAGGAAGTTGTGAAAAAAGACCTGGGGGGGGAGGAGGTTGTTGGAAAAGACCTTGAGCTGTGTGGGCGCAAGAATTAAGAAACAGAGGCTGAAGATCACCGCTTTGCCAAACCCTAATTATGCATGTTCGGACACAGAAAAATGCTTCAAGTAAACATGAGGCCCGGGTGTTCATAAATGTATTTTAATGATTATATCCAGCTTGGTTTAAGTCCATATAAATGTGAGGTTGGAAAGCCGCAGTACCATTACCACATCTGTTTTTGCTATTATTGGCACAATAAATTACGTAGGCAATTTGTTTGCGCTGTTGTTAGAGTAATAGAATCAAATTATCCCATGTTAGGGAAATGATTATGTACGAAGCGGAACCCATCAGGGATTCACAAGGCAATCAGTGAAGTAAGACAGAGCTGAAACGTTGGCGCTCTGCACGTCAACTGTTCCAGGTCTCCTACGTCATTTGTAAGAACTTCTCAACCTCGGATAGGAGATGATTGTACCTGGTTCACACAGAAGTGGTCTGTTTCACTCATTGATCTGGCAATGCTAAGTCAGTGTAAAGCTACAGTTCCTGTTGTGGTAGATCTCCAGTACAGCAGTACAATCCAGTGGAGCTGCATAGAGAGAGAGAGAGAGAGAGAGAGAGACAGCAGTGCAGTCATAATTGAAAGAGTCTGACACAAGTGAAATGAGAAGTGTTTAGAATGAAGGACAATATCAAATGAGTCTTATCAATTAAAAGTCAGGGAACAGTGTTTACATTCCCACTCCAAGGCCAGACACGGGGTGGGTGTTTCAAATAGGTCAAGGTTGAAGTGAAAACAAAAGTTAGTCGATTAGCAGTCGAGGTGCAACATTCCTACTTTGTATGCTAATCTGGCAGATCATCATATCGTGTAGGCACTGCCTGCGATTCCACATCTGCACGTACTCATTTAATTATCCAAACACAATTCACAAAAGTCACTGGAAACAAACCAAACCAAAATAAAATAATTTGCATATATTTAAAAGAGCAGATAAAGTCCCTCGGGGTTGGTTAATATTTCAGAGGCATAATAATAATATGCTAAATCATTCACATTTTATCCAGCACCAAAACAAAGTGGCTTTGTCGATGTAATTAGGGTGTTTTAGAGTTGAATCACCCTGGCAAATGACCATGTTTTTCTCTCTGGGTGTGAATGTATCTAAGTCTCTCTCTCTCTCTCTCTCTCTCTCTCTCTCTCTCTCTCCCCCCCCCCCCCATATATATACAGTACGTGTGTGTGTTTTTGTGTGTGCTTGTGTTGTATTGTCACCGTTCCTCCATGTGCGTCTTAGAAAAGGATTGATTAAAGAGAGAGTGTCTGTCTCAGAGCAGTTAATGAGGTTTAGTCCCATGAGCTGTGAGGTTTTGGGTATGTGTGAGTGCACGTGCGCGTGTGTTAGCGTGTGCATGTAGACCTAGTGGAAGACGTTGTTAATTGGCTAAGACTTACTTTCAGCAGGGGGATAGTCAAGGGCACAGTGCCTCCACATTTGTGGGGAGCCATTTGTAGAACACGGTGATACATTCACTTTCTATATTAAATGTTATTTTGAGGGAATGATGAGTCAGTCGTGGGCTGACAGAAAGAAATATGATTCTGATTATATTTGTCATTTAAATCTCTGGATAAAACATGTGGATATTTTTCTTCACGCTTGAACGATGCAGATAGAAATTAAGAAAACTAAAAACTGAATGGAAAAAAATGTTATTTTGCTGTTTTATGTTACCTGAAGATGTGAATGAAACCCATTCATTTTTTCTCTCTGGGGACAAGAAGAAGAAGACAGAAAGGGAAGGGAAAGACAAAAAGAGGAAAAGAGAAGGAAAACGAAATATAAAAAGACAGACACAGATGAGAGAAAGAGGAAATGAGGCAGGGAGGGAGAAAGAGAGATATTCCACAAAGGCCAAGGTACTGCAGATGGATACAATCTCACCTGCTCTGGTCTCCACACAGACCTGTCCGTCTACATGTATATACAGACCTGTATGTTCTGTTGCAGAGCAACACACAGCTCGTCTCAAACAGCAGGAAGCATCAACGCTTTCATGTGGAGCACAGCCCAAAGTAGAGCAAGATCACAATGTGTGTGTGTGTGTGTGTGTGTGTGTGTGTGTGTGTGTGTGTGTGTGTGTGTGTGTGTGTGTGTGTGTGTGAAACCCAGGCTTTTCCCCCCTTGGGACCTGCACAAACACGCTTCCCATCTTTCCTTTGAGTTTCACATTCAAAGGTTCCACTCGTTCAGCTGTCAGTCATTCTCTCAGCCAATCAAGGCCCTTCATTCTCAGTCTGTTTATAGATCAAGGGTGGTTTAAGCATACGTATGTGATGTGACTGGAATTTTTACCATGACTAATGCTAATACTGTAAATATTCATATATTTTTTTAAACATTATCAGTGGTGTCAATCAAAATCAACACTTATTGTGCCATACAGTGATCATAGGTGAAGTCTATAACAATGTTTCTAACTGCAGGTCCTGGAAGCCTATTGCTGCTACTAGAAGGATGCCAGAAAATGCAGAAAGAAATCTGGACCAAGAAAAGAAAAGGCCTCAAAAGTGGCTGAATGGAATGAAGTAAGTTCATGAATGTGTGAATGTAGAAAGAGAAAAATCTTTAAAAGAGGCACAGCTGGAGGTTATAAAAGGAACAGGCTTTGTGTGTTAGGGCTGGTGTGTCTGTCTGTGTGTGTGTGTGTGTGTGTGCGCGCACTATATGTCTGCATTTGTGTTATCAAAAGAGATTCAGTGCTGTATAGAGGCATTAACTATTGTGTTATAGGGCTATCGCAACCCAGATATGTCATGCTTAATTTAGTGGCTAAGAGTACAAGAGAAAAGGGGGAGTAAAAAACTACAAATTACTGTGAAATGTACAATATATGTGCAAGTATGAGTACATCACATAACAACCGCACTTGTGCTTTAACACTGAGAAGGAAAGAGAGCTATAGTGGTGGGTGAAACAGATGGAGCATCAGGTGACAGCAGGCATTATCAGACCTCACCTCTGATTGCCATCTATTATGACGGAACAATAGTTTCCTGTGGGCCATGCTAATGACCTGTGTTTGTCAGCAACTGGGGAAATTAACCCAAGCCATACTTTGTTTGCTTCATGAGAGGAGGGAATCTGACAAAGGGAGAGGAGCGGAGAGGGAGAAGCAGGAATCACTCACACACCTGTTAATGTGATGATAGGCAGCTGCCATATGTCCATACCTGCCCTGCGTGGGAACAGTGGGGTGAGGTGCACTGACCAACAGAGGGCAGCAGAGGGCTTCAGTGCTAACATCCCTCAGAGGCCGGTCAAGACAGCTCAGATTCCCAGACAAATTTACGTCGCCTGGATCTACATGTCACCTCTCAAATGTCCACTCAACACATCCTTTATATTCAATTTAGGAATGCAATTATTTGAGGACATGGTGTGCTTGTGCCTAAACCTCAGAGCTGCCATGGTGAGATACTTGTTTGTTTTTGTCAACTTTACCTATTTTTCCCAGCTGAAATAAGGAGGGGGTGAGGTTTGAACTGCGGGGGCACTGGTAATGGCGGAGTGTGTGTTCTACAGCACGTCTCAGCGAGAAACTAGCTCGATCTATTCACACTACATGCAGAGCCGTGGCCTCCAGGCTTGAGTTCCTGCTTCGGTAATGACTCTGTTCCCCTGTGGAATGTAGAACATTGTCTTTCCTCAAATGAAGGAAAGCACTCAATCACACACACACACACACACACACACACACACACACACACACACACACACACACACATACGCACACACACACATGCACTTCAAAATGCATGAAATTCACAAGGTTGTAAACAGACAAAGTAGTGCACACTTGCATGTAAGTGCACATAAATAAATACACACATACTAGCACGCACACACACACACACACACACACACACACACACACACACACACACACACGCACGCACACACAGAGGCTATCTTTCCAGTCTCAGGAACATTGATTGGGCCTCCCTCTCAGGTTTGCTCGCCTCTACCATGATCAATCAGTGAGTTTATAGACCACAATGTGTGGCAGCTTGTATTGCTCTTTCTCCCTCTTCGTTACCGATCAGAGAAAATCCCACTCTAAGCCAGCGCAATGCACATTCATACAATTTTAATGACTCTTAAATTAACCATCATATTTTTTGCTCCACTCCTTCACTGACTAAATCGCTTAATATGCATCAACACTGGCCTCACTTGTGGGTTCGCCGTGACATTTTTATAATTCCTTTGCACGGGCATTGTGTTTATTTATGAGTGTGTAGGCTTTTTTGGCTGATAAATGGCACAATTAAACAGTGCTCAGACACTCGAGCAGGCGTTCAAGCTGCTGACAGATTTTTAGTGTCCTCTTCTTTGGCTAACGATGAAAGTAAATAATGTCTTAACGAGGTTGCTGGAGCAGTTGTTTGAGGATTCATTTTATATTTTCCATTTGCTTTGAGCAGCAGCGGTTGAACACAACACAAAAGTGAGGTTCACAGCCTAGATTTTAACGCTTTGAACATAATTTAGTAGCTTGTTAACAAATTCCTTTACAATTATTACCAAGGTTACAAATGAAAATTGAAATCGTTTCTGAATTTTTCAGGATTGTGTCAGCAGTGAGTAGATTAATTACATTATTCATAACATTTTCCTTCTCATGTGAATGACTCGTTTTGCAGTGTTGTTAGACTTTAGGTGTCTCTCTCTGTCCATTTTATATTTGTACAACATGATGGGGTCAAATAAGATAAACTACAGCAGTGTTAAGTTTGCAGGGTACCACGGAACTCGAATCATCCGACTTCCTGTATGCATTATTCAAGGGCCCCTATTGGCTACTGTGGGTTTAGTGATGAAAGCAGCCTGACGCAATACTCGGCAACAGTGTTTTACAGTATTGTTTTACAAACTATTGTAAGGCAGGGTTAGAACAAGGGAGAGTATTAGCCAGGCCCTGGGAGGAGGGTAGCTTTATGAGCCCTCTGAGGCCGGCTGGGGAGCGCCTGGGCTCCTGTGCAGTTAAGCAGTGGGCTACGGCGCTACAAGCTGCCCCCACATTTACAGAATGCCCTTGGTCAGAGGATGTATGTGAGAGAGAAAGTGTGGGGCATGCATGCTCGTGGGCTAATGAGTGCATGTGTTAATGCCTGTGTGTGTTTGTGCGCACATGTGAGTGTGCACGGACGAGATGTTGTTGGGTTGAGTCAGTCTCCAGAGGGAAGGAGAAGGACAAATGCTCCTTAAAAATAGCCCCTGGGCAGCTGGTGTACACAGTCTATCAGCAGTCCGTCCCTGGGGCCAAGGAGGGAGTGAGGGGGGGGGGGGGGGGGGGGTGGAGAGAAAGAAGGAGAGAGAGAGAGAGAGAGAGAGAGTGTGAGAGAGAGAGAGTGAGAGAGAGAGAGAGAGAGAGAGAGAGTGAGAGAGAGAGAGAGAGAGAGAGAGAGAGAGAGAGAGAGAGAGAGGATGGATGTAAGAGAGAGTGAGAGAAATGTGGAAAAATGGGGTAGAACATGGATGGAATGGAAAGAGAGAAGGAAAAAAATATATTTATGGATGAAAAAAAAAGATAACCCTCCTCTCAAGAAAGAGAGAAAATAGTTAAAAAAAAGAGAGAAGCAAAAGTCAACGAGAAAAAGAGAACAAACTGAGATAGTCAGCAAAAGAGAGAAGGTAAAAGATGGAGAGTGCCTCCCGGTCCCAGTTGTGAATGCTCTGGAGGTCACAGTGGAGGGATAGGGTTTTAGAGAGAGCAGCTTTGTCCCCAGACGTCTTCAGTTACTAATATGCCAGTGTGTGCTACGCTAAATCGCTCCCAGTCGGCAGGAGTAGAGATCCTTGAGACCCACTGAGACCCTTTATGGAAATAACTCTACTCCATTTGCTCTCAATAACTTGCTGTAACATTTTGTGTGTGTGTGTGTGTGTGTGTGTGTGTGTGTGTGTGTGTGTGTGTGTGTGTGTGTGTGTGTATGCGGGGGTTTGTGTATATTTGAATCGAAGGTGCTCATTGAGCATTTGCGTGCGTAGTTTTAATGGACATGCACATAATGGATAGATGGTTTTTACAACTGTTCAATCTACTGGGAGCAACAAAATCATCAAGCTATTAGATATTTATGGCACTGGAATGCTCTGATTTTAAGGCTGCGGAGTGTGTGCTTTTTTTGTGATCCTGGAGTGATCTCAGGTATGGCATTATCACATACTTGAAAAAATTAGATTAAACCCAGACATGAGAAAAGACTCTCAAAAGAAATATCAGGTAGAATATAGTTTGCAGCATGCGACTGGGAAGGTTTGTGGGTGTATTTCAACTTTAAATGAGAAATAAAGAGCTGGAAGTCATTCTATGGTTGCCTGAAGGATCCCACACTCTCACAGTATCATCAACACACCAATTAGAGCCACAGACTGGGAAAGGATCAATGCGATTCTGGGAGTGTGTGGGTGGTGGTGTGTGTGCGTGTGTGTGTGTGTGTGTGTGTGTGTGTGTGTGTGTGTGTGTGTGTGTGCGCGTGCATGTATAGATGTATTTCGTTAGTTCCTCCACTGAGCTAATTGAGCTGTTTTTCCTCAACAGTTGGGAGCTCTTAGGCTGCGGACAGATGCCCTTGGGCACAAGGTGTGTGTGTCAGTTTGTGCATCTGTGTGTTTGCCACTGCGAGCATGTGTTCCACCCTTCCATAGTGACTGCGAGAGTTTGTCGGTGCATGCCAAAACTAAAACCTGTGTGTTATGTGTGTGTGTGTGTGTGTGTGTGTGCATGGCATGCAGGCCGTTGGTCTGTCAGTGGCGTATTTAGCGGTCTCCAGGCGTCATTAGTGCCCTGACTGTCACATCGAGCCGTCTTAGTTGAGCTCTTTATAAAGCTTTGTTTAGAATACTCAGACCACATGTGCGCCGCTGCGACTGATGAGCCCTGAGCGAGTGCTGATGGAGTGTGTGCGTGTGTGTATGCGTGGAAAGCGGGGTGGTGATGGAGCAAAGCCGTCCTGACAGAGATGTTACCCAGCAGCAGGATCCTGAGCACCCGCCCCCCCCCTGCCCTGCCCTCACACACACACACACACACACACACACACACACATACACACACACACACACACACACACACACACACACACACACACACACACACAAGCACACACGCATACAGAAACACACACATACCACCATCACCTATCAAAACAGCCTGGTTCTCAATGTCATCATTTGGGTCATGTTTAACTTGAGAGAAGAGGATATACTTTGTTTATTCCACAGTTGACCATTGCTCACATACAGGAAATACAGCATACTGCAAAGGGCAACAACGGTAACACTACACTGTGGCAGTGGTGGAAAGTAACTCAGTACATTTACTCAAGTACTCCCTTTAAGTAAATTTTGAGGTATGCATGACTATTTCTATCCATGTCTATACATCATCATTGATACCAGACAGTATACAAAGTTAAAATTAGCCCACTTTGACCAGCATTACAGGGCAAGGGCCTCCGTCTGCTTCCAAGTGCTTGTTGGATCATCTAACAGCGTCTGAAACACCCTCTACCAGCACTTTTCCAATGTTTGAATCGGGGTTGCTGTGTCTTACAGTCAACGTCAAACACTTTCCACAGTGATTGGGAAGGTGTGTGGAAGTGTGTCAGTGAAGGCAGGGTTTTAACTTGTGTCTCATAGTCCCGTTTCTTTTCAAGGAGATACTGTGTACTGTTATCCAATTATACAATTCAGTATGCAATTCATTACCACAAAGGCACACAAAAAATACAGACATCTTGGAGAGAGACTGGCGTGATCCAGCCAGGAGGAGGCAGCTTAGACGGAAGGTGTTTCATGCTGCTTTCAAGTGTGGCCATTTGGAACCATTATAAACACTTTTGTCTTTCGAACTGGCAGGATGACACGGCTTACAACCTAGTTTGTTTAAAATATACTGATTCCTTAAAGCTAACATTAAGATAAGATAAGCCTTTGCTGATCCCCAGAGGGCAAATTCAAGTGGTGTAGCAGCACAAGGACAAAAAAAGTACAAATGAATAGAAAAAAGTAAGACAAAAATAATTAGAAGTATATAGATAAAAAATATGACTGGGAATGAAAATAGAAACTATACAAGATCAATTAAAATCAACATTGTAAGGCAAACTATACGCAAACAGCACCCACAGCAAGTGGCAAGTGTTGCATTTAAACCAGTAGTGCAGTACTGAAGTGACATAGTGATATGTTTAGTAGAGGAAAAGTGATTAGTAATTACTCCATGTTTTTTTTAATGTCAATAAATATCAAAAGAAGAAGTCTGACTATTGGTTCCGACATTCCTAACAAAAAAAAAAAAAAAAAAAATATCACAAATATATAACAGGCTAAGAAATGTCCTACAACAGCTTGTTACTGTAGTATCTTACACATGCTCCTCAAACAGGAGTAAACAGTGCATTTGTTAGGGACTATTTTCAGCAGGGGATTAATACATAGGCACTTGGTGTTCGAGTGAGCATTTCCAGCAGCAGGACGATGTGTGTGGGATTCATTCAAAATAAACTACAGTGCCCATGTTCACAGTAATGAAGCAGCATGTCAGCCAGTGCAGTGGTGTGGCTCACTGATGTGGTTTTGATAATATTTGACATAAATGGACGTTTGCAGCAGAGAGGAAAAAGATATATCAGGCTGATTTTGGTGGTTGCTTGATGGGATTTGTTTAGAAACATAGAATGCTATCAACCTTTCATTTAAGATGCTGCTTAACATGTTAATGCACCAGTTTCACACACACACACACACACACACACACACACACACATGTAATATATATATATATATATATATATATATATATACACACACACACACATATATATAAACGCACTCAAAGGGACCATTGTGCATAATTTTTTTAATGCTCAATGCTCAAGGACATTTTGCCACCAGCCTTTTCGGTACTTTATAATGCAGAACTTTTACTCGTGTTACTAGTGTTGTGATTTTTACATTGTTACATTGCTACTTTTACTTAAGTAAATGATCTGAAAATATCTTCCACCACTGCTTTCTGACACGAATTTCTATCTGACAGTGTGGCTGGAATTAAAGCTCTCAGGGTCTTTTTGATTTCTGCAATAACATGTGATAGATGTAAGCACCGTGGAATCAACAAGCATTCAGTGATGTTTTCAAGCATATTTCCCTGCAGCATCGAGCTGGTGCTGGTCGTCTCTCCTCACCACGGCAGCTGCCTGTGATGGTTATCTCTCATTCATTTTCAAACGCACGCACACACACACACACACACACACTCAGACCCACGCACATTTGCACACTCACTCCTGCAACTCACGCACTTCCACATTTGCACACGTTCACACACTTGAACACGCTTGTTCTCCCCCCCCCCTCTCTTTCTGACAACAGAACTTCCAGCTTAACTTCCAGCAGAAGTGCACCACTCTCAGTCCTTCAGCGGGAGTCGTTACTTTGAGCTACTCGGGAATGCAGTCTAACTTTCTAGTACAAGACTAGTCATTGAGTCTCTCTCCAGGGACCCCTGCTATATAACTTATACTCACTTTACAGGACTTCCATATCAGTGGAAGGCATCTCTCTGTGAAAGCACTGAGGTAGGAGTTGTGATAAAGCTATTTGATGTTTTGTAGCAAACGTATCTGAGGTAATGGATACTGTGTGAAAGGCTATGGTTGCGTGAGTGAAGTGACAAAGTTAGTTTGGGCCTTACAGATCTTCAAATCCCCCTGGATCACTCAAACTGCCCCCTTCTACACTCACCGCTCCACTGATTGTGCGTGTTTGTGTGTGTGTGTGTCAGATGATTGGTACCTGGGCTAACAGAGAGGAGTCCCTCAGGTCCTTCTGTGGAGGTTCTCAGGTCTGGTCAGTTAACCTCCATCTCTCTCTTTGATCGCTGCGGCTCAGACGACCCTCAGGGAAAACACAACACACTCAAACCTCAGTCAGACCTCTTTCAGCAGACACACACACACATCCACACTTATCCACAGCAGTCAAACGGATTGACACATATACACAAGAAACACAAGAAACTTTGCACATATGCCAATGCATACACCCCCTTATCCACACTCACACTCACACACACACACACACACACACTTTGCCACACAGTCTGACCAAGGGGTAATGCTATACAGCCAGTGTCAGTGAGAGCAGGGTACTTAAGGTGCTATTACACTCCCATTACCTCTACTCTCATGTGCAATCAGGGAGAGGTGATGGCCTGCACTCTGGCAACACACACCCTGTTTCCCCTTCTGACAGCACTGCGGACAGAAGCCCGAGGCACCGGGCTCCAGGATCGTAAGGTGAGGTAAGGCGAGGAGATTTAATCTGAAGGGTGTGTGTCGTATTTGGTAGGCAGAGGAGAAAGAGTGCATTGTGTAGCAGCAAGGCTAACAGCGATAAAGCTCATGCTCCTATTTGCAGATGATGATGATGGATATGCAGAGTTTCATGTGTTTGTGGATCTGTTTTAATGAAATGTATGAAAAGAAAACACCCCCCCCCCACACACACACACACCCCACCCCTATTTTCTGCCTCTGTTTTTTGTGCCCTCTCTCTCTCTCTCTCTCTCTCTCTCTCTCTCACACACGCACACACACACACACACACACACACACACACACACACACACTCGCTCTCTCTCAGCTGGCCCTAGATAGTTTTGCTCTTCCCCCAGCTCCTCTGGGACCCCTTCTCTGTGTCGTTAATCAGAGCTTCTCAGCTCAGCTTCTCTCTCTCCCTTTTTCTTTCTTTTCCAACCAACACACACACTTGCTCGCGCTCACACACACACACACACACATACACACACACACACATATGTAGTCTTATAGTCTCTCTCCCCTCCTCCCCTGTGCATCCTCAGCCCCATCCATCATAAAACGGCAGTGGGAAGGTGGGGTTGTGAGTAAGTGTAAGTGTGAGTGTGTGAAAGCGTGCGCGTCAGGTTCTGTGTGTGCGTCTGTGTGTGTCAGCTCATGTATGTGCACGCCATAGGCACACATCTCTGTGTCTCCTCAGCAAAAATGAATTGAGACTTTACAAGAAGAAAGCAATTAGGCCAGGGCTTTGCCCTATCATTCACTGGCTAATGTATCAGAGGCAGAGTGAATATTATTAACGGACGGGGAGGGTAAGGCTCTGTGGGTTTTACAGCCAGAAGGTAGGACAAGAAAAGACTAATGATTGTGATGAAGTAACCCTGAGTTGAAGGGTTTTAATCACTTGTAGGCTTTGTGGCTTCGCAGTTGACATGCTCTTTATGATAACTGCATGGCTTCCAGCTCTCAGTCTCTGCCATCCATTGAACACTGGTAGGAAAGAATCAAATGAGCCATTATTGAACATGGACAAGGATGGCTGAGTACAATGCAACAAGATTACTCATTCATCAGGATGTGTGAGTGAGGGCCACGGGGCTGAGCAGAGAGAAAACAAATTGTGAGTCAGAAAAATGGAAACTATGATGAACAGAGGACAAAGAGACAAATTATAGCAGGGGGGAAGAAGGGAGCAGAGACAAAAGTGCAAAGGAGAGAGGGGTGACCGAGGTGGAACATTGATGGACAGAGTCAAGAAGGAGCAGACAGAGGAGAGAGGAGGTGAAGGAGCAGCGTTGGGTCAGTGATGCGTAGAGACAAACCATTTGCACCTCAGCAGCAACTGAGCAGAGTGCTCTTGACTTCTGTGTGTGTGTGTGAGAGAGAGACATGGGTCGGGGGAAACTGGGTTCAGATCTAGGATAGGTCACACTGTTATGGTGGGTTTTAACAGCATTTTTGTTTCACATCTCTGCAGCGCTCTTAAATGTCATGCATTTTAAAAAGTCAGGTCTCGCCGGGTCGTGCTGACATTGATGTGTGTGCTTTCTTCAAACAGGAACCTTCCTCTTTGTGATTTAAAGCAACATTTCGTGCTCTCTGGTTACATTTGTTGACATCGCTCAGCTCTTAACAGCAAATGTGATATGATAACTCAATCAGGCAAGACGCTAAATATTGAGATAAGCCCATAGTGACCCTGAAGAAAAATATGAGGCCAATCTGTTCCAGCCTGTTTCTGTGTTACAGTCACAATTACTGGAGATTACAGCTAAATTACTTCCACATGGGCTCAATGAAAACTTTACAATCTCCCCCACAATACACGATGAGGTGACTTTGTTTGGACTTAAACCAACATAGGAAAGAGGAGAGGAGGTGAAGGAAGCAAAGGAGAACGAGCCTTACAGCAGTGGGGGGTGGGCTAGTTGAGGGATAGGTGGAGGATTTTTTTTTTTTACAGAGCTTATTTTTGAACCATCATGCAACCATCATTTTCTCTCCCAAGAATCTCTGTTCCAAAATCTGTCAAATGGGAAACAAATGTTGTGGGTGAGACCGCACGAGGATAAAAAACATTCTTGTTGTTTCACAATCTACCACCAGAAAAGAGCTGGCTCAGAGGAGGAATAAAAGAATGAGCAAGCAAAGACAAAAATCAAAATCAGCTTCAACATCACAGAAAGCAGAGGAATGCTCCAAGACAGACCCTTTAAAAATGTATTTGTACTTGAAAAAGAGACGGGCATAATAAGGGACTGCACAAAAATTATTAGGAATGTCAGAAGTGTGGAGGGATATGTATTTTTTTCCTTTTGCTGTAGGGAGGGTAGTCATCATTTTTGGAGGAGTGTTCACTTTTTCTCATGCCAGATTTATATTATATTTATCTTTCCTTGGGAGATTTAATGCAAATTGTATGAAGTTACATGGCTCTTGTACACGCTGTAGTTGGCAAAGGTGTGTTTGACCACATGCAGAGGACAACGATCGTCTCATAAGTTTTGCATGTAGTGACTTTGTGAAAATTATCATTCCATCACAAGGGCGTTCCACAGATGTAGCATTACACTTCTGTAGGATTAATAGAGCGTTTGGTATATATAAATCAGTGCAGCAGAATCAGACATATGGTCTTTTTTATTCCATGCCTTCCTCTTCCTTCTTAAAACTGCCGTCTACTTTACCCACAATGCAACTCAAGCATTGGCAGTTCAATCTGCTGTGAGGCTAAAGCAGCCTCGAATGTCAAGCGGAGATGACGAGTGGGCTAATTTTTGTCATTTTCAAACTTGCTCTAACTGGTGACATCACTTGAGGCAGTTTATGGGCCTCTGTGCAGCTCTCTCTCCGGAGCCACAAAAGGCTTTATGCAACATTTTTTTCCACTTATGCAGTAGCGCTCCTGTAAACCTGTAAACAGACTTTAATGTGTAAAAATGGTGTTCCACTTTAACAGATTAAAGTTTAAATTGGGTTACACCGTCTTGAATTATTTGAGTTATCGATGGCAGAATGAAATGTACAAATTCAGCAGTGTTATATTGTTTTGAGACAGTTGGATGCAATTTGCCTCTTACTCAAGGGGAGGGTCCAAAAGGAAAGTTCATTTATGGTGGGTAGGGGCTTGCTTTTTTTTTTTTTTTTTTACAGTGAAACACAAAGTTCACCCCCCCAACTCCAATAATTTATGTACATTCCCTAAGTCAGTGAAAGGAAGGGGGTGATTGTTCAGCTAAGTCAAGCAATTTCTAGTTTTTCCCATTTTTCCTCCATAAAGTGAACTTGTTGAAATGTTCTTTGTCCACAGCTGCTCCTTAGTAAAACAATCCAGGGCAAAGTCAGAGCGTGTGGTCGTTAACTCAGGCTGGCATACCTGTCTTGCTTTTATAGGTGGCAAAAGCTACTAATCCTTCAGTCCAATATTTACTTAGTCCAAGTTATGCTTTCCTGGACCCTAGCTATGCATCTCTCCTGCTCCCTGCTTATATATTCTTGGCCCTTGATGTATTCCTGGCTCAGGAAACAACTTTTAGTGCCCCGCAAGGGCTGAGTGAGAATTGACAGTGTGTGCCAGAGTGAGAGCGAGAGGTAGGGGGCCTGTTTTAGTTCCACTGTGTTTGTAAGGTCACTCAGAGTACATCTGTATGGAGTGGGAACTCACTCGCTTTCACTGTCACAACCACTCACAACAGCCATCTGTAATGCTGTTATGTGGAGCACTGTGTCCCTTTGTCCCTTACACACAGACACAGACACACACACACACACACGCAGCCACACAGTCGTTCACAGACCCTCACACCAGCACATACGTGTGCACGAAGACGCACAGACACCTTCAAACCTGCACGCACTCACACGGCGTCCCTGTTCACACGACAACAAATGAACCAAACGCAAACACACATTAGCATAATGCTAGGTTCTAATTGCCAGAGCATGTGTTTCTAATGAAAAAGTTGTTTTAGGGTTTTATTCCGTTCGGCTGTCAAACAATTCACCCGTGTTTTGAAATATAATTGTGGGGACCGTAAGAGTTTCGAAACCAAACCAAAACATTGCCGCGATCTGGGTTTCTAATGTTTCTAATTTGTTAAAATATGCTGAGTGAATGACAAAAGTAGAAGTCCGACCTGCCAAGAAAAACATATCAGAGGCAGGGCCATGTGGAAATACAGAGTCTCTTTTAGAAACATGATCAATGTAACCTTTGTTACAGGAAGGAGAGGGAGAGAGAGAGGAGACGAGGGGGAAGAGGGTGGGAGGCAAGTAGACAACATACAGAGACAGTAGGTTCATGTTTGTGTACTTGTTTATTTATCACTATACCCACAGTGCATACAGTAAAAACAAGCAGAGGAATTCAAGTGGACAGTTTCACTCTGCTTATGTATGCGCTACACACGCATGTACACATATTGTTGTGGTGAACTGGAGATTTTCTGTGTGGAGCGAATATGTTACAGAGTTATTTTCACAGACTGTCAAACTCTGAGAGGAAGAGGAGAAGGATTTAATCATTTACAGATGGGAAGTATATCTTTTACTGCTCATTTAAGCTCATTCTCTCTCAGGCTGGACTGAAGAGGATGTGATGCCCCCTCCCCCCGATCACACACACTTCTAACCCAAAACTAACATACAGCCTGGAAGTGGGCTGAGGGGTGTGTGTATGTGTGTGTGTGTGTGTGTGTGTGTGTGTTGGTGAGAGGGAGAACGAAATTCATATGGTTGCAGAGCATCTCTCTTTTTTCCCCCCGCTGCTCTCTGCTTCTCTTTCTCCCTGTCTCCCCTTCCCTCCCCACATATCTGTTTCTCCGAAGAATAACATACAAACCCTCTGTGAAAGGATTCATGGTTTATTAAACCAGAGGTCCTTTTCCTGTTTCAACACTGAGAAGAAAAAATAAATACCACAGTTTGTTTTCTCTCCCTCTAGCTTAGGCCTCTATCTCTCTTTCTATCTATTTTCATACATTTTTCTCAAATCGTTTTTTTTTTTTTTTTTTTCTGTCATTCTGGTTGTGTCTGTCAGTCTTTCAGCTTTGTTTTAGGAGTATTTTTCCCCTGAACTTTCCATTCTCATTGTGTCTACTTCTTGTTTCAAGTCTTTCTTTTTTTTTCATCTCCTGGACACCAATCAGCCACACAGCCCATTAAAGCAGACTGTGTGACCACTGAATGGGTCCCACCAGTTTGTGTGAGTGTGTGTGTTACAAAGAGAGCAGACTAGGATAACTCAGGGTAATGTATTGTCCTGGGCGTGCACCCTGACAGTTCCCCCTGCTGGTGCCTGGTCATTCATTACTGCTAATTTGACATGTTTACGGACCCCCCTCCTAACATTACATACTTAAGGCAATCGACTGACCTTAAATGGAAACACCTACAGCTGCACGGCATGTCAATACCAGATGAGAATGTTTGTGTCTGTGTGGTGTGTGTGTGTGCTCTCATGTGCGTAGGTACCTGTGAAGCAGTGCATCAATACTGAGTTAGTGGTTAATCTCGAGGAGCAGGTGAGTTATGCCTGCAGAGACGGTTTCCAGCATTATCTGAGTAAGTGTGTGTAATGCGGCTAAGAGGCGAACAATTCAGGATAATGCAGAAAGTGTGTGTGTTTGTGTGTGTGTGTGTGTGTGTGTGTGTAGGGGGGGTTCAGGTTGGGTGTGAGGCCAAGGGAGGAAAATGAGAGTTTACACCTGTAAGAGCCAATATCTGTTTTGATTTCAATCACAGCTTCTCTAATTCCCTCCCCCTCCCCCCCCCCCCCGTTTGTGTTTTTACATATTCAGCACTTAAATACAGTGTTGTGTCATTAAATGGCCAATCTTGCATTGTCTCTCACTGATACACAACATTAATCACCAATTAGCTTGTCCTGCGACTGGCCACCTCTCTCATTAGAATATGATAGAATATAATGGTACTTAATGATGCTTAGGAAACATAATTAAATGACTGAGCTGTAGAACATGTGGAGGAACCGCGGCGCATCAATCAAAGACGACCCTGTCAATCCAGCGCTCGTCAAGAGCACACAGAGAGTAAAAACAGAGGGTGTGTGTGCGTGTGTGTGCCGAAACCACTGGCCTCTATCGTGACCTCATTAGGGAGAAATGAAGGGTGGACGTGTCCCCATCACAAGATAGCATTGGTGCTTCAAAGTGTGAATGACATTAATATGTGACTGTCTCTGCCTCTGTCTGAATGTCAGTTGGTCTATCTGGCTGCACTGGAAGAGACGAGAGGAAAAAAAAAGAGACCATCTCTCTGAGGTATCTGCTTCCAGCTCTAATTAGCATGTGAATAAATGGAATAAATAATCTATATTATTTATGGATTTGCTTTTATCATTAATCAACATAACAAAAAGCTTGTCTAATGTGCTCACTGCAGTCTCTGCTGTACCGTCAGCTGAGGGGAGGAGGGGGAGGAAAAGAGAGAGGGAGAGAGAGAGAGGGGAGGGGAAAGTGTGTGTGGAGGGGGGAAATGGTTATCTTTTGTTATTTTTTTTTATTTTTTTTTTTTCATTTTAGTAGAACAATAAAGATAAGTGTTCTACATGCTTGCTTAACACACACAGTTCGCCGGCCTCCTCCCCTTCTCCCTCTCTCTCTCTGCCGGCAGTGGTGAAATCCATCTCTCTATCGCTATCTCTCTAACATCCATTACATACCCCAGCCCCTCACCTCCCTACTCATTAGGCCAACGCACAGTAAATTAGCAGCAGCAATTACAGGGAATATAAAGCATAGGCTCTGCCGGGCTCCCTCTGACAGGTACCACACAGATCATAGACACAGACACACACAGTCATCGGGATAATTACTGTGGGAAACGACCACACACCCTCGTAAGCAAGAGCACAAACCTGAATGTGAGTGCACACTCGTTCTAGGTATGCCTCCACTCAAATATGCTCTGTCTTACTGGCAGGCGTGTTCATGCATACGCAGATACAGAGAGGCGGCTTGTGTGCACCTGCAAACGCTCACTCACTCACTCACACACACACACACACACACACACACACACACACACACACACACACACACACACACACACACATTAAGTAAGGCCAGGAATGGAACTTACTTCCCATTGCCTCTCTTCATCTCTCTATGATGTCCATTGTGACTACTTTCCAATATAGAATATTATTAATATTCATTCCTCCTCTCCTTGTCTTTGGCTCTCTGTCTAGGTCTGCCTCCATTCTGAATACCCCCCTCTCCTCACACTCCCATCTTCTCTCCATTTCTTTCCTCTTCTTTCTTTATCGGGGATCCCCATGGGGACTCCTGTTTTTCTTTCAAATACGCCTCTCCCCTCTTCCTCCCTTCATGTGTCCATGCAGGGAGGAGAATGAGAAAGGGAAGGAGGAGGAGAGCGAGATGTTGAGGAATATGTGCATTAATATATTTCATTAGGATACTCGTAGCACAGAGGCTCCTGAACAGTACCTCTCTTGATGTGTGAAGGCTTTGCCGTCAGTATCCAGAGAAGTGCTCCAGGAATAGAGTCTTTTAATGTTATGTCTCCAGAGGGCTGAGGTCTGCTGGCTCCAGGCTGCCCTCAGCCTCCCACTCCTATTGTCCTCCTCCCACACTGACCAGTCTATCTGGGCCTGAAAAGCTGCTGGAAATAAAGAGCAAAATGGGTTCACCTTTTGTCTGTGTGTATTTATGATTTATGGGTGTGTTTGAATGTGTGTGTGAGTGTGTGTGTTGCACTGCAAGCCGCATTTGGGGAAGCGGAATCCCTGGAGCCGCGCGGTGCAACATGGCAGCAGTGCTCGGCTCGCTAATCAAAAACATTAGGCTCCAGGACTCATTTTCCCCGGCACTGAGTGTGTAACCTCCATAATTCAATATCCCACCTCTTACTGCTAAATCGTGCACACGACAACCCACTTTACTGTTTGTCAGCAAACTATCAACTCTGTTATTAGATATATGGGAGAAAAAGCCCTGTGCAGTTACAAACCTATGAGCAATTAAGGAGGCAAACACACACAAGCACATAAAGTGTTTACGAGTCCTTATTTCATCAGTACTTCCAGGTCGTCTCGCTGTCCCCCCTCGGCGTTACGGAAGCCTCCAGTTACCGTGGAGACCCTGGAACACTTTGAGGTCAGCAGAATCCTGGGATCCGCTATTTTCACAAGCTAATCCAATCGCAGCCCCCTAAATTAGATATGCAAAAAATAAAAAAGAAATTAATTTTCTGCTGATGACCGGGTATGCAAATGATGACTCAATTATGGTGGGCTGGTGCTTTCGCAATTAATAACCTTGGAATCATCATTAACTAATATGTTTAGGAGGAAACTTGTCAGGCTAACCATGTTCACCATGCCATCAGTAATGCATTAATGAATTAGATTCATTAGAGAAAGGAGCCTTGCGGGGGAGGGGACGCAGGCCTCTTTCTGACCTGTGGAATTAGTCTTAGCCAGTTCTCCTCTTTTCTTAGTAAACTGCCTGTCAGCTATTTGGAGGTGATATTTTCAGCCAAATTAGGGAAGAAAGTCACAAAAAAAAAAAACTTTTTCTCAATCCGTCATGACTTCGACGGGTCGCAGAAATCCGAATCGCTAGATATTAAAAAAACAACAAAATGACAACTGACAAAGTCACAGACAAGAGGTAACTTTAATTCAACATTGTGAGAGTCCAAAAGTTATCTTACAGCTCAGTTTTCATCAAAAACAATAACAATCTATACAGTAGAATTTTTTTCTTCCCTTATATCATAGAGCTGTTCAGTGTATTTGCAGTCAAAGACAAAACAGAGGAAAAAATAGACACCAGCTATTTGGTTTGCATCTTTTTTTTTTTGTTGTTGTTTGTTACCTAAATACAAAACTTTGTCACCCATTACCAATATTCATAATCAGGATGGAACTTTGCTTACAAAGAAGCCATTGTATGACAACAGACCTCTGTAGTTCATTTGAAACAGATATGGTGCAGCCCCTCCCGCCCCGGCCCGACCAGCACAGGCACACAAGTGCCTGAAAAACACTCATCTGTCAGCAGGCGCCTCTGTTAAAACGGTCCTTTCTACCCACTTAACAAAACCAGGCTCTAGAAAAGAAAAGCAGAGAGAAAAGCCCTATTCTCTGTCCAGCAACAGCTTGAAGACACACGGCAGACACAAAGAAAAGACTACAGAAATGGCTGAGGGGCCAAGGAGCTCCCTTTCATGCTTCCTCACTTGTTCTTTTTCTGTTTAGCTTGTAATGAAGCTGTATTGTCCAAAGGCTAATACAGAGAGAGACGGACTGGGGGATCGACTGTCCAACACTGGAGTCAGACCTATGACTCCATACGTGAGATTAAAATTGTGCTGAGTGCTTGTCTCCACTGTGCGCCCCTTTGTACTACAATTAACACAGCTCTGTGTTGTCATTCTGTTGTGATCCTGTGGTTAATGAGAAATATTACCATCATGCGGTTGAAATTATTTCATTAATCAGAGAAAGGCTACATAATCGCTACAAAACAAACAAACAAACAAAAAAAAACCTAAGACAAAGTGTTTCTGTGAACACTAAAGTGCAATGAGCACAGCTGAGACAGGCCTCTCAGCGTCGGCTGTCCTTCAAAGCGTGCCATTGCTGTAGTATTATAGTACATCGGGGTGTGTGTGATTGTTGAATTATGGCTCTTTGTATTCTAGTCTGGCTTCACCACCAAACAGAGTGGGTTTGTGCTTTGTCCCCAAGTTCCCATGAATTCCTCTGTGGCAATAGACAATTGTGGTGAGGGTAAAAAACTGTACATGTGATTGAATGAAGAATGGGTTTGCATTGTTAAGGCATCTAGACTGCTGGTAAAGATTACAGTGACAGAAAAAAATCAAGAGTATATAGATACAGTATGTAAGCAGGCATAAATAACACAGGAGAAAAAAGAACAGAGGGGGGAAAAAAGAGGAACTCAAAGAAAGAAAAACACAGAGCAATTCCTTAGTTCTCTTGGTTTCCACACACACACAAAAAAGAAAGTGTCACTCAAGAGAAGAACCCATGCATATTATCAGTTCAAGAACAGTATCAATCTGAAAGCCTCGAAGAGTCCAAACAAAAGATATAGATTTACAGTATATATTAATGTGTGTATATATTCTTAAAAAATCTACTTCAACCAAATACTCTGAATAAGATGCTACTTTTTTGCCATACAATAAACATTTTCATAAGGAAAAAACTGAAATTTTTTATTAACTTACAAATAATACAAAAATAGACAATGGCATGTTTTTGAATCATCAAATGAAAGCATGGTATACCAATGCGAAACAATCAACATACAAAACAAACCAAAACAAAAAAAAACAAAAAAAACAAAAAAAAAGATAAAAAAAAGTCACATTTAAATAGTGAGAGACAAGTAAATAATGCAACAAAACACCGTGAAATATGTTCACTTACTGTATTAAAGTTACACAACACAACTAAACGAGGGTGAGAGGCAATGTACAAATACAAGGGATAAATACATTATTTATAGGATATTTTACAGGAATCCCCTTTTTGTATCCAAATCCATGTTTCTCATGTTTAGCAGATGAGATATTGACAACACACAGTAAATCTATCTTCTGTACTGAGAAGCTGCCTTAAGACATTTAATGTTTACATTTCAAACTATAGCTATCGCAAAAAGAAAGGTCAAATGAAAAATTCAACTTTTTTTATATACAAAAATATATCACATATATCACGCATTTATTCTAATTTGATATTTGCTAGACTCCTTCAGTACAGTGCTGGCTGGACGCACACATCCTCTGGCTTTTCAAGTCTTCACTAAAATCTCAGACAAAACGTCAATTTTGGCTAAATCATCACCTCTTCTTCACATGACAAGCAGAAAAGCATATTGCAAACAGCTCAATCCTCACAGTTTTATTAAAATTCAAACAAACAAACCAAATGAAAAACAAAACAAAAAAAAAGGCATGTTTTCTGATGTTGAACTAGCATAGGGCGATTTTATTAAACCACTTTTAGATTTATGGGATAATTAGCAGCAAAACTGAGGCTTGATTTTGTTCTTTTCTGTATTCCTTTGTATTTTTGTTGGGTCGTTGACCTTAGTTCCATTTGGCCAGTGTGTTGTTATGTGGTTTTAGCGAGCAGGCTGAGCTAAGGAAAGTATCTTCTATTGTGACAGAGGTTACGTAAACTTCATGGCCAAACCAACACTTCACTGTTGTTTGCGCGAGTTACAGATTGCAAGACGGCGTGGGGCCTCCAGTAATCAAACCCAAACCTTACAGGCATAAACATAAAGATAAATAAATGCTCTTTTCATGAGGTCAGTGTCACACTGTGGGTAAACTATCAGTCTCTATACACTCCATCCAACGCGGTGTCAGAGAAGCTACACTAATTCAACCAAGAGGGGAAATAACATCACAAAGGTTCGTATTGTCCCTTTCTTCTCCTCCCCTATCCCTTCAGATGAAATCCCAATGGAAAGGCCTGAGTTTAACAGAGTCCTGCGTCTTATCTTGGCTTCCTTCAGTTCAGCTCCGGAGCATAACAGAGACTCGCCAGACTCTGCTACTGTGTCTTTTTCCTCTCAACATTCCCAAATCTCCAGCTATCCCAGATCCTCTACATGGGTGGAACGATCATCCCAGGAATCGCTGCTTGTGGGAAAGGAGGGGGAGGAAGATGGTGGAGGGGGTGTAAAACAGAGAAAGAAAGAAAGAGAGAGAGAGAGAGAGAGAGAGGGAGAGAGAGAGAGCGAGAGGTCAGTCATGTGATTGCTGGGTTTCATCTGTCATCACAACAGTCACATAACAGAAATGTGCTCCAGCATCTGGCGAACAAAGACGACTCTCCCTCATTATCTCTTCATTCCAAGGCCCCAAAATCAAAACATTTTTCTCCGCCGCGCCGCTAACTTGGCGCACAGCAACAACATCATTCAACTTTTCACAGGCTTTCTGAATAGCATCATGCAAGAGCTGCCACTGTTAATTGTTAGCAGTACCATTATGTAAGGCTATTGTGCATCATGGAGCATAATTCAAACATGGGGGGAGACAGAGAGAGAGGGGGGGAGAGAGAGGGATAGAGAGAGAGAGAGAGAGGCGCAGTGATGTGGGATGACAGAGGTGTTGAAATTACACTCAACACTTGAACGTGGAAATGGAACCCATGAGCCATTCATTGGGAGTTTTATTCACATTTTTACCTTCTTATATCATACCCTGCCTTCCACTAACTCCCACATCTTAACCCCCCCACCACCACCACCACGACCCCCCACCCCTTTCCCTTCCCCCTCTTTTTACACAGAAGCCATCACAGGGAGGAATTTTTCATATAACATATTGGCTGCCCATTGATTCTCCACTCTCTTCAATTCACTAATTCCCTGGTTATTTCCTAAGTGTCTCTGGCTGGTTGCATGTGCGTGTGTATGTGTGCCTGTGTGTGTGCCTGTGTGTGTGCCTCTGTGTGTGTGTGTGTGTGTGTGTGTGTGTGTGTGTGAGATCAGCACACAGTGGCCAATGGCCTTTGGGTCATCATGGTCAGCGCTCATCAACGCTGACAGAGGAAGTGAGGAAGTGCTTAGCTTGGGGCTCTGATAAAGATTCCCATCCATCATTTCTCTCTCTCAGGATCTCAACACCATACAACATCCTGCCTAGACGAACAGACCCTGCGCTGCATTCGATGGAAATGGGAGAACAGAATGACCCGTGGTGGCATAACACCCCCCAACCTACCACCTCCCTGCAGAGACACACACTGGAGCGCAGACAGGAAGCAGGAAGTGAAAACAGGAAATGGAACACATATGGCGTGGCATGCTGTCTCTCTTACAAGTCAAGAGTGACAAATAAAAACAGAAAAGAGAAGGAAGGGTAGGGCAGGATGAGCTGGTGGTGCAAATGAGCAGTGTGGGATAGTGTGGCATGGAAAGAAACCGCTGAAGAGAAATGAAAGAGAGGCATAACATACTTCAGGAGAAGGCCAGGCCCTGCAGAGCATTGGCTGATGAGTACTTGCTAGAGTCCACAAAAGACTGATCTACAGCGAGGAAGGAGAGTGGAAGGGTTCAAGGAGGGTATAGAAAGGAAAAACAGGGAGTGAGGAGAAAGAAGAAAAACGAAAATCAGAAGAAGAAGTGGGAGTAAAAGTGAGAAATTGTTATAAGGAGGTGAAGAAGAGCAGGATTAAAACTTGATGAAGAGGTATAGACAGGCACGTTATCTTGGAAGTAAACTTTTTCTAAAGAACCAAACGTAAAGGCTCCAAATTCATTATTCATGCAAATAAATGCTACACGTTGAGCAGCTTACCTTGCAGGCTGTTAGCATTAGCGCTGGTGCATGTGGGTGGGGGGGAGTTCTGGGGTCGCACGACAGGGGCAAAGGCGCTCTTCTGCTTGACGGCTGCGGACACCATGTTGGCTGGAGAGAAGGAGAAGATGCCGGAGGAGCTGCTGCAGTTGGAGGGCAGGCTGGTCGATGAGGCCATGGTGGGGCTTGACGGGACGACTGAGGGAAGAAAGACGGCGAGGAAAAGGGGGGTTAAGGGGGTCATAGGGAGCACGTCAGGGGAGAATGACAGAGAGGAAAGATGAAGACGGAAAGTGGGGAGATGAGGTTAGAGAGAGGGTCGAGGGCAGAGGACGGGCAGACGGGACGAACAGAAAGGGACTGGTCAATGGATGATGGTAGGAGGGATAACATTACGGACTCAGATCAACTGACTCAGCCTTTTTTTTGTTGCTGTTGTTAAGCAATCACCTGGCAATTACATATTCCATAGCTAAGACAAAAATGTGTTTAGTTGGAAACTTGCACTGAAAACATCCCAAAGCATTTTTTCCCCTCTGATCAGTGTGTTTTGATGACTCATCCTGTAGCTCAAAGGGTGCAACGGCTTGATAAACAACTCCTTACTAACTCGGGGTGCTGTTCCCATAATTTCTTTTCAGGACAACTTACAATCAAGGCTCTCCCAGGTTACTATATTACACAGATAATCATGCCAGAGATTTCTAACAGCTAGAGAAAGTGGTTTTAATGAAATCCAACACTCGGACTGACAGTAGTCACTGCTTCTTTGTGTTTTTATTGCCATCTTACACATGGTTTAATCAGCTGTTGGTCACACGTCCAGCCCTCTGATCAGTGTTATCACCTAAGACTAAAAGCCTGGTGACAGTGACCTTCATCTTTCTGTCTTTGCTAAATATGTGGTTGTAGAAGCTTGGTGATGTAGGGGCTAGTTGGTGAGCTACTGTGGCTAGCCAGCAAATGTAGCCAGCCAGCTAATTGCTAACCAGCAGGATGCTACCTCTAGTCAGTCAAAACTTTCTATTTTTTTGTAGTGAGCTGTTTAGCTCTGGCCTTTTGATCTGAGGATTGTACCTCATTTAATTCAGTGAAGAGTTTAATTGAAGAGGGGGGAAAGCTCTACGAGCTAGCAATTGTAAATGAGTGCAAAAAAAAAAAAAATCTCATCAGCTGAGTCGCTAATAGGACACTAAGTTCACACAGTTTTAAGACTTACCATTGACTAGTGTCTCATAGCTGTCTGTAAACCATAGCTTTGCTGTGGAGAAGCTTATACTCTGCACAGACAGGCTGGATCCAACTTCATGGTCACTCTTAGCTCATAAGCTATGGGCTAGCCCTTCCCTTAAAGGTCATCACTGCCAAGGCTGCTTGCTATCGGTCAATGGCCCAAAAGTTCAACTCCACTGATCACTACGATTCCACTGAGACAGATTGATTTCTCAGAGAAATTCTGCTGTTTTAAATGCTGGTGTGGTCAGGCCTTAAAGCCTTAAATCTGAAATAAGTTTGTGAAATTTTAGGTTTCTTGACATTATAAGGCTTAATATAAATCACTACTTGCTGGAAAAGTTGCCACCTGCTATTTGTCACAATTGTAAGACTGCCGCAGACAAAACTGACCGGAAGGTTATCTTCACAGCCCAAATCCTGTTTCCCTCTGACATCATCCCATCCATCCACTTCTCCTGGGTTTGTCTTTTGTCTGGTAATACACTAAAAGCATTTTCCCCCTCAGTGATTTTACAATCAACCAAGTCATATTTCACCTGCCCTCTGATATCTGCTTCTGCCTTTATTGTTGTTATTATCCAACACTTAGCTTTTATGGCTCTTCCTGACAAATCCTCGCAATAAAGTCATAATCCATTTATGAAGGGGCCTAACTAATCAATTAATGAAAATTGGACCTACAAAGGCAGGCCGAGCGGCCATTGATCGAAAGTGTCTGTGTGGGGCCGATGAGCCTGTTAAAATACTTGTTAACACCCAGGAATCAAAGCGCTGAAATGGAATTGCTTCTCTAGCAATTAGTTTATTGATTTAATCAAGGGTCTTTAATGTAGAGGGTGAACGTGTATGTGTGCGTGCAGAGGTGATGGGGTGTGTGTCGGGGAGGGGGGGGGTGCTAGGTGATCTGCTCCCATGGCCAATAAAGTGGGGATTTGCGTTTGGCTCTGTTCTTAAAGAAACAGATGAGCCAGCTGAACTGCACAACTTTCTCCTTGTGTGTCACTTCTGATTTCCACCTCCCATTCTCAATTCCTCTCAAACGCTTATTCTTTTATCTTCAAAAGGCTCCAAGTCAATCTTTTTTGCTTTGCGTGCCTTGATTTTATATCCCCTCTTGGTTTCAGATCTAAGACGTGGTGTATTTACTCACTAGCATAGGGCGAGTTGCCCGCGGATCCATTGAGGAAGTTGGGCGAGGTGCCCAAGGTTGCCATGCCAGAGTTAGCGTAGCCATTCATGCTAGTGGAGACAGAGCTGTAGCTACTCTGCTGGGGAGTGGAGCTGGGGACATAACCATGAGGGGACACACTGCTTGTACTCCTACTGAAACCTATGGACAGGGAAAGAGAGGGAGACAGAGAGAGAATAGGTGTTAAAGGTATAGCAGATGGCAGACAAAACCAAACGAGAAAGCCTACATGCAATGCTGCCAAATACTCTTTCCCCTGCACGGCTAATGGACATAGCAATAAAAGCCAAAAGAAATTTTCGAAAAATCTTAGATAGCATATGGCAGAGCGAGAAAGCAATGAACAGAGCGGAGGAAGAATGATATGAGAGAGACTAGCTGCAATCCAACCACTGAAACAAGAGGCCTTTAACCTCACTGGCTCCTCTCCAAAATTAGATATATTGATAAGGCAATTAACACTAAAAGGCCTCTGCAGCGCGACTGTAATTTATAAAGAATGAAGCCAGTATTTCTGACAGGACCTTTTTCTCCTTTATGCTTTACAGGGGCAGTGAACAGAAAAAGGACAAGATGGAAAGAAGACTATAAATATACATCTCAGGTCCGATGCGCTGACACTGGAGAAAAAAAAAAAAGAAAAAGAAAACAGCTGGAATTGAACATCAGGAATTTCTGTTCTCTGGTGCAACAAGGGCTGCACTTCTCCACCTTCTTGATAATTAGGCACCACCAATTCCCCATCCTCATCTGTTATGAGCTGGAAACAGAAGGGCAGAAGTCATGCAGCTGATATCTGTTGTTCTCACATGTTTCCAGATGAAGATGAAGGACTGAGGAAGAGGCAAGGAAGCTCATTGGAAGTATTGAGACATATCCAGCGGCTGGTCCATCCACTCTCCTCTCCTTCCCCTGATACACGTGATGAATCACCACTGACTGCACCCACATCTCTCTCTGTCAGACAGGGGCCGACCCCAGTCTAATATACACACCCCTAGGACCCACTCATATTTCTCCATCGTACTCCATCCACGGCTCTCTTTTTCTCCATTCTTCACTCTCTTACCTTCGTTCTTTCCTCGTCTCAAGTTTTCCCTGTTTCTTACTGCTGCCTCCACTCCTCCTCCACCTCCCGTCCTCCTTTTTCAAAATCTTCCTTCTTCTCTCCAAGCTCTTAAATCACCCTTTCTGAATTTCCCACTTGAAAAATAAAATGTCCCTATTGCACCACTCATCTTTACTATCCATCCTTCTTTCAAAAAAGAAAAAAAAAAGAAAGAAGAAGAAATAAATCCCCGCCACATTTCCCATGATTATAGACTCTAATTGTTTGCTCACCCTGATTGGCTGTTTGTGCCACCTCTGACCCAGTAAAGGAGTTCACGGCCATCATGCCAGCATGGACGGAGCCGCTGCCAAGACTGGCTAGCTGGTTGTGCCCTCGTGGCACTGTTGTGTAGAGGGCCTCTGCGATATCTGCTGCTCGTTTCAGAATCATCTCCTGACAATGAGGAAGGAAAAAAGAGCTGCGGTCAGCAAGAGAGGCAGGAGAGAAGAGGGGAGAAGAGAGGAGAAGAAGAGAAAATATGCCCTTGATGCAGGCTTTATGAGATATTGCGCATGTAAACCTAGTAGGCTGAGTGGTTTTTATCAGTGGTCATTGGGAGTGGTGGGATTGGTTCCAGTAAATGGAGGAAAGCCTCATTAACGGACTCATCAAATCTTTAGCCAGCCTCTTCCTCCCTGCTTCATGTTTCCATTCTTTCGCCTCCTCGTCCTCCTCATCTTCTTCTTCTTCTTCTTCTTCTGTGCCCTCCCTATTCTCCTCTCCTCCCCCTTCATTTAGTTTCCATTGTGCTTCTCCTCCTTTCCTCCTCAACATACAAGCTGATAAAAGCGCTAACTTATTCCCACGTGTGTGTTCGCTGGTCCCAGATCTTGCCTGAACGCAGCAGGGTGCTGCAGGGCCAGCGGAGACGCCGCCTTTGATGCTGCCAGTGGTCCGAACCACAAACATAATTTCATCAGAGGAAAGATATTGATGTTAGTGTGCATGCTTTTTGTGTGAGTGTTTACCTGGTTATTGTGAGGCATCCCGTACAAAGCCTCTACCAGGTCTGCTGCTCTCTTTAAGATGACCTCCTACAATCAAGCACAGAGAGAGGAAGGGGATTGATCACGAGTGTGACGGCTCAAAGAGTTCAGTCACTTTTATTACATTTCACGCGTTGCATTATGCTGTGAATGCAGAACAGAGTGTGCAAGAGAGGAAGGAGGCAGACAGAGGAAGGGAGAGGAAGAGAAATGGGCCTGTCCTGGTACTTTGTTACTAGCCGGGCAGTTTGGGTGAGCAGAGGTAAGATACTGTTATCTGTGAATAAAACATGAGCCTATATCTCTTTATCAGTCAACCATCTTCCACGTCTTCTCCTCCCCACTGTCACTGCCGGATCATGAATCCACCGCACACGATCGCACACATCAATCTCATTTAACACAACATATCATCAGGTTGACGGCTATACAACTCCCCTCGTCAGCCGGGACACACCCGTCTCCTGCCCTGTATTAACCCTGGTAATGATCCAAGTGAATAGCCCTGCATCCACTTTGTGTGATAAATGTGGTGAAAACCGCAGAGTGGAATTTCCCACATCAAACATTTATCCTTCTGTAGTGTTTCTCTGTGCTCATTTTCTACCACTTACCCTCCTTTCTCTCCTCTCTCTGTCTCTATTCTTTTCTTTCCCTGAGTGTATGAGTGTGTGACTCCAGGCAGTCGTTATATGTGTGTGTGTGATGTAGACACCTAGAGCCCTACGAAACCCTTTTTAAAAGTTAATGTGCCGGGGCCAGGATATATGCTGGAGGCGCGACAACCAGAAAATTGCAGCCCCCTCCCCTCCAACCCTCCCCTCGTTTCTTTCTCTCCCTCCTTCTCCTCTACTTGCGCACACACATGCTGTGCGCTATACCCTCCTGAGTGTATCCCTCGCTGTGAACAAGCCCTGGAGCATGTGTGCTCTCTGTTCCGTGACACACCGCCTTTCAATCAGACCTCATATCACACACACACACACAGAGACGCCCATATACACACACACAGAGGCGCAACCGCACACGGAGCCACGCACATGTGGAGGCTGTCGAGCACGCCCAGGACATGACGAGAGGGTCAGCAAAGCAATAAAGATTGTAGAGCGCTGTCCAAGGTGCTAAATTCACTCAATAATGGGAGCGCTGCCTCTGTGTTAACCTCCCATTACTAGCACTATCTGGGGGAGGCAGAGAGGGAGCTGGGGGTGGGGGGGTGGGGGGGAGACGGAAAGAGGGGAGACCAGAAAGGAGGCCTGCTCGAGGTGATTGAGAGATGTAGAGGCCCTAGGAAGGTAAGTGGTTCTTTAGTATGTATGCACCGCTCCTCGCCTCCTTCTCTCTGCTTTTCCTCGACTCCCCGTGCCTCCCAGGGATTGCTAGATAGGTAGATGGATGGATGATGGGAGGGAGGGTAGGAGGAAGAGGAGGGGAAATGAGGGAAGTGTGAGGCATTAGGACACAAACAGATCAGCAGCTGGAGTGTAATGGTGTTCAGGGAGGACACGTGGAAACTTAGTCACTTCATCTATAACATTTTTTTTTGCCCCCCTCTGCACCAGCTATGAGTCTCATAGCCCTTCAGCTCCTTCTCTTTCAGACCTGTACTCCTGTCTGTCTGTGCATCTATATCTCTAATCTCCACTCTCTCCTCACTTGCGTCTCCAGTCTACTGTCTCTCGTCTCTCTCTTCTCCTTCTTCTCTCCCATTCTCTCTATTAATCACTCTCTCGTGGTCCTGTGCCCTGTCTGTACCTATCAGTCTCTCGTTAGCAAAGGGATCTGTCCAGCAGCTAAACGCGATTAGGCAGCGCTCCAGAGTCGTTCTGATAAACAGATAAATGTGGTTAGCGCCGTGCTGCCTCCCCAGCTCTGCTGCTGTAAGGGGAGACCATTTCCTGGGCGCAGGGTCCCTTCCCGTAAAGTCAGGCCCACAGAGACGTCAACAGGAAGGGGAACCTGATCCAGAGCAGAGCCTGGCCCTGTCTGGCAGGGCGGTCACTCATTAGCCAGCCCCAGACCCCCAGCTACACCACAGCCTGAGCTAAACACCCTGCAGTCTGGCTGTGCCTGAGCTACCCAGCACTCCCTCCTCACTCTGACTGCCTGACTATCCGCCACAGCACAGTATGGGGGCTGTTTTCAGCTGGACACTGGATCATTACCACAACATACAGAGATTGAACAGGCATTGGCAGATATCCTGCTTGTTCACTGCTCAGTGTGTGTGTGTGTGTGTGTGTGTGTGTGTGTGTGCCACTAGAATGGCCTACATTATATTCCCAATCAATTTAATCTTGATTAAAACTGAATGAAGAACATCCACAGAGAGGCTTTACCAAGGTAGTCATGAATGGACATTTGTAGTGCAAAAGTTGCCAGTTCATGCCCCTCTTCTGCCCCTCTTTCTAATGATTGAGGCCAACAGTTGAGAGAAGTGTGGTCAACAAACTGTTATTACCTCAATAAAGGCACAAATCAATAGAGCTGAAATGAACAACCGGGCCTGCCAGCTACCGCTGTTCATTTAGAAGAGAAAGAGACACCACGGAGTGAGGGAGGTAGAGGAGGGAGGAGAAGGGATGGATGGATACAAAGATATTTAGAGAGATACAGGGGGTTGATGGGCTAAAGACCAGAACTCACCAGGACAAGTCTTGTATCCACCAGACATGACACACAGCGAGGACAAGTGATTTCTCTATCTTCCTTCTGCATCTACCTGGGCTCTCCATCTCTGCCTCATGGTGACTTCCCTCTGCTGAGTGTGTGTGTGTATGCACGTACAGGAGCAGAGAAGTGTGTATGTGCATTTCTGTGTGTGTGTATGTGTGCGTGCATGTGTGCCGGTTTGTGTATATGTGTGTGTGCTGGAAGTAATAAAGTCCACCCGGGGTTGACTTCGATCCACTGACCCAGCAGGAGGTAAGACTGGACAGCTATGATGGATCACCTAACCTGCTTCTGCCTCTCTCTTCCTCTCTCCCCTCAACCTCCTTTCCTCCCTCTCTCCCTCTTTCTCTCCCTCCATCCATCCCTTTCCTCTCCAACTTTGCCAGTCTAAATGACCTTATACTCAGTGGAAAAATGAATAGAGTTGCTTGTGCGTCCGCTATGCAAATAAAGTGTTTGTTTGAGCAGAAAATGACCATGAACGTATGGTAAAATGTTTATGTGCATATTGCACAGTGTCATGTATAGGCCACTGTCCACAGCACACAATCATTCCTCTGTATGTGAGGTCATGCTGCCCTTGTACCATGTATATATCCATATATGCTATGAAACTCTAGAAGCTGTCAATACCTCTCTGAACCAGTGTTACCAAGATAAATTCCTAGAAAATAACTGCATGTGGTAACCAGCAGGAGCACAGACACAAGAGGAGAGGAAGCACTGTACCTTGGGTAATCTCTCTTGGTCTCCGGGATGTCTGGGGATGACCTTCTGTAACCTCTGGAAGCCGTAATCTATGGTTGGCTCGTTCAGCGCTAAGCACAAACAGAAAGAGACACAGAAAAAAAAAAAATGTAATGCTTGATTCTCAGTAATGAAAACACCTACTGTTCAACGGCAACTGAGAGATACAGCAGTCGAAACAAGTGATTCTCTCCTAGGGTGGAAATGACTGAATTAAGCAAGGTTTTACATGAATATTTCAACGTTAAACTCAACACGCTGAAAATGTGGGTGTTCTCTATTAAGTCTGGTGTGTGTCTTTGTTTGCCTGTGATGTAATGAATCTCTCTCTGTCGCCTGCTTTGGTGGTTAATAAAAAGACTGTCAGGAATCAGGCATGGTGTGTGTGTGTGTGTGTGTGTGTGTGTGTGTGTGTTTGTGTGCATGTGTGTGTGTGTGTGTCTTGTGGTCTTGCGTTGATCAGCGACTAATATAAGCAATTACAGAGCCTGGTTCCAATATAACAAAGGCTTGATCGCTCCAGGGAACAAGCTAAACACACACACACGCGTAGTGACAGTCGCATACACCCACATGCACAGGCACACGCAAACACACACACACACACACACACACACACACACACACACACACACACACACACACACACACACACACACACATAGAGTCAGATCATCCAGGCAGCAGGGAGAAAGCACTCTCTCTGCATGCTGTGGTCGTGCTACGGTAATTGAATATGAGAAGATTTACCATGAATATTTAAACATTAGAATAAATACAATGAAGATCTGAGGCTTATAGTACAAACACTTCAGAGGAGGATTGTTGGATAAGTGCTCTCTCCACATAATTCATTCCTAATGTACTCTCCCTCTCTCTCCTCTGTCTTTTACCCTCCTCCCCTTGTGTCTCTTTGTGGGTTGCCTGGGGAGTCAATGCACATACATGGATAACAGTCTTGACTACTTTTCTGGGCTCCAGCCTATAAGATGCTGCTTCTGTACAGAGTTGTGCATGTGGCCTGAATGTGTGTGTATTTGTACCCGTATGTGTGTAAAAAGTGAAAGAGAAGGCGCCATTATGCGTGAGGATTGCCTGTATGTGTCTGTGCCATCCGTCTGTTTCCCCTGTGGGTCGCAGCTTGGACGTTTCCTGAGGGCTGATGCCCTGCTCGCCTCACATCTGAGCAGCCAGGCTGACTAGGCGGCCCCCAGAAAAAAGGCCCCTAGAGGCTATGAGTACAAGCTGTCCTGCTGGACCTCTAGTGACTTCACCATGGCTCCTCCAGAGCCGCTCGCTCAGACACACAAACCAAAAGAGAGCAAAGAGCGAGAATTGGTGATGCTCTGTTTTGGCAACACAAACGTATTTGGACAGCTCTCCCAGTGGACCGTTCCAGTAATCCATAAGAGTGAAAGAAAGGAAAGGTGAATAGCTAGAAGCAAAGACAGTACAGAGAAAATAAAGTAGGAGTAAAGACGCCAGAGGCCGGCTCAACTTCTGAAGAATGACACACATTACAGGCCAGCTGGTCCACTGATAAAATAAGCCAAAACAATGAGATGATCACATGCAACAAATAAACAATGAATTATTTCTGAGGACAAATATTTGACATTACTTCCCTATTCTCTGATCTCTAAAGCCTTAAGGAGGATTTGCCCTGGATTAGGCCTGCAGTCTGAGGACGGGATTGTTCCAACAACATCCTTTCTTTTCGTCTCAAAGGGTTTTGTTTTTATGATGAATTTTTTATCAGTTCTCCACAATGTGCCAAATGAGCCTCGAGTGAACAATAGCATAAAAACCCCAAGACATACAGATACCCCCTATTACAAATAAAGAGACAATTTTGGTAATTGAGAGAGGAAGTGATATTGTCTCTGCTCATTTTCAAGGACCATAAACCAGAGGAGGAGTATGTGGGGGACAATGCGCACCACTAACTACCTGACTGTGTCTCTTTGGGGATTATCTTGGTGTTTTATGCTCTTATATCGATGCTCAATATCTCACATTTCACAACAGGAATTAGTGCTGGAAGAAGAAGAAAAAAAACTCTCCTGCCTCGAAAGAGGAGTGTTGTGTCGGTACACTCCAGGATTCAAAGCACACTCTCCTATACAGGTATATTTATAATCCTTAGCTGTCGCTCTCCAGAAGAGCAAATCAAAGCCAGTAAAACATAACTGCCATAAATAAATGAATAGATGAGCAACAGCCCTGGACTGGAGGGATTCACCTAGCAATCACCCACATCAGATCAGATCAATGCTCATGGAAATTTCATGAAGCCTAGAATCCACACCGCTTCATATTTCACTATAATAACCCACAGAGCCGCAGGGGGAGTGTGTATGAAGGGGTGAGGGGGCAGGAGAAGAGGCTAGGGTGGAGGGGTGCTGGAGGTATGAGCTTTAGGGGAGGAATAATGGGGGGGTGGGGGGTGGGGGGGTGATGTTTGGGTGGCAAGGAGTAGGTGGGGGGATGAGAGATAATTGAGAGGTCAGTACGGTGGAGTCGTCCTGGAAACACAAGAGAGGAGGAGGAGTGATGGAGGAGGTGGAGGGGAAACTACAGTAAGTGTCCAGTAGCCGTGTCTCCTTCTGCTCCTGTGTCACAACACTGTGTGTGTGTGTGTGTGTGTGTGTGTGTGTGTGTGTGGGCGGTAGGGGGGCAGTGAGTGGGTAGTGTACTTGCAGGGTTAGGTAATTGGCTCTGAGCCTTGATGTTAACACCTTAACAGGCCCGCAGACAGTAGGTAAGGAGCTGATCATATCACAAGCCTCTGTTTCTCTCTCTTTCTCGCTCCACTCCTTCGTCTCCCCTCTCCCTCCTCACATCCCTCACTCCCTCCCCCTCATTCCCTCCCCTCTGCAGTCTCCAGTGCTCAGGTGTGATCTCATAAGCGCTGCCTAGCGATCGATGCCGCCAGTGGCAGGGGGTTCAATAGCCCTGAATTACGGCTTCATTTCTCCCCCCCTTCCCCACACAGATGAGAGCTGCCCCCCGCCCCATCACCACACACACACACACACACACACACACACACACGCACACACACACACACACACACACACACACACACACACACACACACACACACAAACACCCCCACTGACTACTCACAATCCAGATCAATACCTTACAATCTAATTTTTATCCATTTTTCCATAAACCCCAAGATTGCGTTTATTTGCAGAATCCGACAAGCTAAATAAAGCATCGCTTGAACATGTCAGGGAGACTAATGCATGGCTGGAAATTCATACACAGAAAACAGATGAGTAGAGCTTTTTGCTCCTAAAGGAAGGGAGAGAATGAGGCTGAGAGAGGAGGAGAGGATGGCGGTGTGTGTGTGTGTGTGTGTGTGTGTGTGTGTGTGTGTGTGTGTGAGTGTGTGTGTGTGTGTGTGGGGGGGGGGGGGGGGGGGGGGGGGGCACGTGAAGAGATTCCACAAATCAATGGAGGTGTGGATGCTACTACAACCTACGCTCTAATTATGTGTTGTAAAAAGTGCACGTCGACAGTTAACAATACCTGACAGCACGGATCCTCACTGAGGAAATGCTAATTCTGAAAATCTGGAGGAAAAGTGCACGCTTGAATTAAGATATAAGGAAACATAAGAAATCATTCCGCCGGTGAACGGCGCTCATTTCAGCAGGGTATAAAATAATCTACGTTCGAAATTCATTTACATCATCATCATGGACCAGATGCTCCTGTAATAAGAACGGAGCATGCTAAAGAGGGAAGACAAGCCACATGGTGCAGAAAATTAATCTCAATCTCAAATAGAGGTGTGAATTTCCTCACTGTTAAGACTGTGTGCGGTTAATGTGAGTGTGTGCAGCTATCTCAGCTGGCCCTGTCTCCAGCTGGAGACCAGCCGTTTTAATCAACAGCAGGCCTCCACCCAAGCTCAATAAAAGACAGCATTCACAAATAGGAGCAAGACGAGTAATTGACCGGCTCGTGGTTGCACCCCACTTTTATTGCCAGATGACTCCATGCTGCATTTGTGTGTCTGTGATGCGTGGATGTGTGAATGTGCTCATGCATGAGTGTAGGTGTATCAAATGTGCATATGAATGCAGAACATATCTGTATCTGTAAAAATAGGCAATAGATTTCCTCACTGATTCTCTGGCAAATTGCATCAACATCATGATACCAACGCAAACAGAATCTGATTTATTACTAATCTGAAGTACTCAGGCACCATCTGAGCAAAACAATCTTTCTCAGCGTGTGTGAATAGCTAAATTAGGGCTAAAATAAATCAAAACTTTACAAAGCATGTTCATGCTTGCAACACTTACTGTGGTATCTGTGTTTCACTTCAGTGTCTGTGTAGTGTATAAAATGACAGTCTTTCCTCCACCCTAAAACTAATTTGGAGCACAGAGGAAAGGCAGAGGGAGACAGAGAGAAATGTCAGCAGCATCCCGGCTGGTTTAAATTCTGTTCTTGACTTTTGTCTTTCCCTCGCTCTTCACTGCAACTGAGTGATGTTTCCCACACACCTAATCTGCACTCAGCGCTGAAAAACTACCCCTAATGTTTGTGCGTGCGTGTGTGCAGATGCGTGTCGGTGCGCATGGTGCCGGCCTTAATGTGAGCCAGCAGAGCCTTTTAATATCAGCAGAAGCTGTAGCGGAAGCACTAAGCAGACAAGGCTGCATACTGAGGAGGGAGGGATTGCCTTTTGAACGACAAGGGTGATTCATCAACTCCCCCAATCTATGACCAGCATCCCTGTGTCACACACACAAACACATACACACAAGCACACACACACACGGGCCCAAGTGGCAGAGAGCATTATCACTCTATATTGCATGGAGAAAAGAAAAGGGAGAGCTTCTCTGATGAATGTTACAAAGACAGCAATCCAGTAAAAGGTGATACACAACCAAACATGGAGATGCATTTGTACAGGGGTGGGGGGGTGGGGGCAATGACCTGATAATGAGAGAGAGGGAGAGGGAGAGGGAGGGAGAGAGATTAGGGAGAGCTCTCAGGCCCAGAGGTGGGTAAGGCAGAGGGCAGAGAGAGGAACAGAAGGGGGATAAGGGGATAAAAAGACAGAGGAAGAGCAGAGAATGAAAAAAAAAAAACATTCTTTTATTCTTATCAGTGGAGAGCTTAATTGCCTTTGATGAGTCTAATTGGAGCTTTCTGAAGTCTAATGGCAGAGGAGTCCTCAGAGACGACAGAGGACACATTACTGTAATAGCTTCTCTCCGAATCTCCTCTGCACCAAAAGTCCCCTGCCTGTCTCCGCTGTCCTGAACTACAGCTGAAATCTTTCCATTCAGCGATGGGCGGTTGTGGCGTATCAATGATCACACAGAGGACGTTGGGGGAGTAAACCTATAGATGTGTGTGTGTGTGTGTGTGCGTTGGGTATGTTTGCAAAGTAGCAGTAGCAGCAGTATTGGGTATGTGGTGACTTAATTAGGTCTGTGAGCTGCTCGCTTTCCTCTCCTCAGCTGAAGTTGATTAGCAATGCCAGCTGTCCCCAATGTAATTCAGTGAGCGCATGTGTGTGTGATCGTGCGTGCACAAGTAATATATGAGTATATGCATGTCTACGAGTGCAGTGCTGAGTTGATGTGTGTGTGTGTATGTGTGTGTATGCGCGAGCTGCCAGCTGCCACGCAGTGCTGCCAATCCTCCATGATTAGTACCCACTGGCAACTGGGCTCAAACTGGTGCCAAACAGACCCAGGAGGGCAACATGGCCCATGGTAATCCTCCATCCCTCTCTCCCATCCTCCGCCACTCTTCCCTTTCTCATCTCACTCTCCACTCTCATCAATTGCTTTTTTGCTCCAAATACTCTGCTCATGCTCTTGTTGTTCTCTGCCTCTCATTCAAGATGCCAAATGTGAGCAGGTTCTTCCTCGCTAGGATAATGTAAAATGATAAAAAAAAAAAGGGGGGGGGGGGGCTGATAAAGGAGCTATGGGAGAGGTACAAATACCCGCTGAGGGTGGAGAGCAGTGGCTGAAGTGAAGTGTGTGAAGAGTAGAGCTGGGATCTATGCCTCGCCACGGTTGACTGTGTCACCGTGAAGGTGCCAGCGCTTGGCAAGCAGCAGCACAGTGTGTGTGTGTTCAGCTCCCAGCGGATGACCTCTTGCTACTTCTCACCTGTTGAGATTCTTCTATGTGCCTCCATAGAAGCCAAGAGGCAGAGAGAGAGAAAGGAGAGAGAGGATGAATTCATCCAAAGAAGCAAGTTTTGAATAAGTGAATGTGACAAGGGGAAAGAGTGGAGGGCTGGGAAGAGATAGGGTGTTTATGCATACGGTTCCCACATGTCTGGCACATTAAAAGGCTGCACACA